>NC_056766.1:43564932-45964932 GCF_018687715.1 Carya illinoinensis | reverse complement strand
AATCATGAAAAAGAAACACAGCATGAGTTAAGTGATAAACATAATTTTCCATCAGATTATAACATGAACATGATGATGTATAATATTGAGGTGGTTTTATTTATTTGTGATATTTTTGCAATATTCGATGATCATCATCGGTGCCAAACAACATCATTTGACTGGTGTGCTTTTGTTAAATTCGATAACCTTACAATCTTGATTAATTTTATAAGATTCTATCTTTCGGTTCTTTTTCATCAAACATGATTAATTAATAGACTCTCTTTTTATAAGTTATTCGTTTCGATCAATAACCATGCATTATCTTTGCGATCCGCCAAAGATAATCTCTACATTAAATAAAGTTATCAAAAGATCTCCCGACAAAATATGAAGCATGAAACTAATCCTGCCGCTAACCTTGTCTTTAGAAGAAGAAGTTAAAGAGGTGCATTATTTTCCAGTTTTTTAAAATAAAGCAAGTTGACGTTCTATTATCTCTTCTATTTTTTTTTTTTTAAAAAAAAAGTATTTATCTATAAAAAAATCTAAATTTACAAATTGATATCTATCCATTAATTAATGGTATGAACGGACAAGATCATACAAACAATGAAATTGTTTATAATGATAAAATCAAGATAATCATGATTAATTGTCAAGATCATCTTGTAAATATTAGTATAAATATTAGTATTTAATAATGAAAAAATATCAGTATATGGAGGCCCCTTTCAGCTTTTGGACGCAAGGGAGAGTTTTCGTTTTCCTTTTTGAAAGACATGCATTTGGCTGTTTTGGACAATGGCAATATATTACAATAAAATCTTTAAAGCTTATCTCAATCATCAAGCAAGTCAAATATTGCGGAAAAGAGAAAGAGATTTCTCAAAACACATGTACCCACATGTGCGCGGAAAACAAAAGAAAAGAAAAACTGTACCATAGACATATTTCATCGTTCTTCTTTTCTCCTTGGATTCCAGTACAAAGGGTATTTTATTACCTACATCAATTAGTGTAGTTTTTCAAATAAATTAGTTAGATAGAAACATAATTTCTCTTTGACTCTCATGTGATTAGCGACAAAGTGGCAGCTCAAACATGTGAGATCCAGATTTTTTTATTTCTTTCGAACCCACAAAAGTTAAAGCATTTCTTTTTTCAAATATTATGCGTCGATATGGTATCCTTTATATCATATTCATGGATATCTTTTGTGAATTATTGATACAAGCTCTCCTACACTACATATTTCATATTTTTATTTTTTAATTTATTTTTTAAATTTTTTTAGATTTTTTTTTTAAAATTAATTTAATTTTTTTATTTATTATTCATATACTAAAGACACCCAGTCGTCAATAATGTGTATGTATATTAAGGAAAATATTTTTGTCATAAAGACATTATATAAAAATAAATCTATAAATTAATGTAGTTTAATGTAATACGTCAGATTGTAAAATTAATGTAGTCGAAAGCCTGATGTATAACCTTCACTGCTAAATCAACACAAAATGATAAAAAATATATATATATATATTCATTACAATACAACATAAAGGTTTTGGTATTAAAGTTCTGCAGCGCCTAACAGTTACAGAAGAGCGATGTAGTATCATAAGTGTAGCGCCTGACAGTTACAGATATTTATAACATCGATAGTTTTAGCAAAGTTTCATGTCATAAATTTAATATAAGCCCAACAAAAACATCAGTTCAAAACATAACTTAGTGCAACACATGTGATAAGTTTAATATGAGACCAACAAAAACATCAGTTCAAAATATGAGTCCTTTGATTTTTTTACTCTGATCCATCATTTTGTGTCATTCTGTACAACATCAATAGAGACGACATTAAAATTCTTGTACTGCTTTTGGTTGAGTCGATCGAGGCCTGCTAAAAGTTCAATCTTCCAATCTTTCTGTGAAACTTATGCTACAAGATTTTCTATATATGACAAATGTTCCTGCAAAGCGAATTTTTAATTATAATTGCATAATTAATAAAAATTTAAATACCTTATATGCTGAAAATTTATGTGTTCTAAATTAACACAAATTTTTGAATGCAATGTTTTTAATTAAATTACTATGCATGTTATAAATAAAAATAAAATTGACATAATAGAGAAGTATATAATAATCAATTTCAACGATTTTTGTTCTAATTTACTTTTAAAAGTTGTTTTAATATAAACCTCAATGTATTTATAAATAATGTATTAAATATGTTAAAAATTTTGAGATAGATTTTTCTACTCGCAACAATAAAGCGAATGGAAAATAAGAAGACGTACATCTCCAGTATGATTCATAAACTCAACTGCCGAACAACCGAATGCTTCTTCTACAATTTCACCAAACATAACAGCAGATAGTCTTCATGTACCATCGTCGAGTTCAACATATGCTCGGCAGCTATAAATTGGTTGGAAATATCATTTTAAGTTAGAATTAAAAAAAACTATACATTAAATCTATTACATAAATTATTAAACAAAAGATTTGAAAGATACATACCATGGTTGGGAAATGTTTTGGTGTTTGCAGTGGTAACAAAGGAATGTATCATTGTAATCATATCTAGTTCCTTTATTACAGCCAATACATGACATGTAAAAAAATATCTAGTGCAAATCAACCACAATTATCTTCGTCTTTATCCAAAATCTTGTTTTCTGCATCACATTAGAGACAATTTTTTAGAAGAATTGATTGTATAAATATTTGAATCTGTTAATAAGAATAGGATTTTACCGCCATGGGTTGCAAACTTTTGATGAATTCAGCAACATCACAATTCTTGATTATTTCCCGAATGCCAACAGAAGATAGAGATGCAGATGGATATGTCAAGTTTTTTGCAATAATACTCTTGAGTAATAAATCATTAATCGCCACCCTTAAAATTCATAAAAACAAATACAACATAAGAGATAAAAATATGAAAATTTCAATATTCAAATTGTATGAAACAAATAATGACTTATTTGTAATGATTACTACTCTTGCAATGAAGTTGCCTCAGGAATAACAGGATTGATCATAAATTTACTTTTCGGACTTGATGATAGAGATAATCCTTCATTAGAAATAGGCAATATAATTAATACAAGCATATACAATGTAAAAGAAAATATAAGATTGTTAATTATTAAAAATACCATTATAAGAACGAACTCTTATTTTTGTTCCAAGTATAACTGGCTTTGTCTCAATTATTTCTGAAATTTTTTTGCATTCATCTTACACGAATCAACCCCACATAGTTAAACATATGGGGTTTAAGTTACAAAATTGGAATAAAAAAAAAGAATTAGTAGAATATGCAGGAAATAAAAATTGAAACATAATTAAAAAAGAGTGAACTATTCAAAAAATATTTTTACCCTTGATCGATAACATATATCTCTTGAATAGTTGTTGGTCCATGCGCTAAAGTTATCTCTCTACATGGCCTGATTTGGATTGCAACAGCTAAAATGTCTGACAAATAAGATTTAAATTTTTAGTATATTGATAATTAAATATTTTAAAATAAAGAGTGAATTACCTATTTCTGCAATTGGATTCTTGTAAGCATCTAATTCATTGAATGGAATGAGTTGGTACTTTGGTGGCTCCAATTGTCCTTCATCCTTTGGAACTTCTTCAATTATCGTTTTAACATTCAAGATCCATTGATATTCATGTGTTTCAATTCTATACTTCGGATCCAATGGCTTCACATATGCATTACTGATGTAATATGACTGGAAAATGTGCAAAGTATCTTGTCGCGAGTCAATATCCTTATCAAATATCGTAGCTTGCAGCTGATTTCCCTGTATAATATAAAAAATTGTAACAAATAATTTACAAAAAAGAAATTGTAATAAATAATTGAGTATAATGATTTTCTTTGATTTTAAATTGTTTTGAGTTATGTGTCAAATTTTTGTTTTTTAAATGTGTTACAGGAAGATAACTAAATTAATAGAACATCATTAACATTTATATAAGGAAGCCAAAGATTTAAAAAGTCAAACATCAAAAGACCCAATAAATTAGTAGTAAAAAAAATAAAAAATAAAAACAAAACTTAATAGATAGAATGTAAAAATAACAAAATTATTTATCAGTTTTTAATCCACTAAAACAAATATAAGACAATAGATAGAAATAAATACTATACCTCTGGATCAATCAATGTTAGGCTTTGGTACTTCACTGGTGAGCGTTGGCCTGTTTGTTTGGGTGACTTTTTTGCCACAATCATTTTGATTTTTCAGTCTCTTGTATTTGGAGTGATATCTTTTATCGATGTATAAACCGTTCGCATCTTTAAAGCTGTTCACATACAAAGATATTAAATGTGTAAGTATAGTAAACGCAATACTAAATTAAAAAAAAATTGCAAAGAAAATTTAAGAGTATAATAAATTAAAAAACACAATACTAAATATACTAAAAGAAAATTCTATTAAGTGCACAATGTTGTTGAAGTAATTAAACTGAAATTATACAATCGAATCATTACCCATTTAACATTAATCTGAAGATGCAAATCTTAATAATTCTGTATAGATAATATTCTTTGTGCAGTTCTTTTCTGATCGTTCAGTTGACATTGGCCGTATTAAAATCCTTACTGTAGATGCAGTCTTTGCCCTTGATAAAGCCACATATAATTGACCATGTGAGAAAACAGGTTGAGGTAAATATATTCCAATAAAATCCAATGTTTGCCCTTGTGACTTATTTATAGTCATTGCAAAACTTAATCTGATAGGAAACTGAGTTCGTTTGAATGGGAAGCCACTATTTTCATCAACATTTGGTAAAAATGGGATCCTTGGAATAAAGACCCTTTTTCCGATGTGGTGCCCAACTGCGATTTTTGCATCAATGATATTTTGATCAAAAGCCCGACAAATTAGATGTGTCCCGTTGCATAGTCCTTCTGAAGGATTAATGTTTCTAAGCAGCATGATAGGACAGTTTATCTTCAGTAACAATTCATGAGGAGGAAGTCCATTTGGGGTTAGAGTATTTAAAAAATCTTCCATAATTGGCTGTTCAGATGTATTTATTGCTTCATCAAAGCTATAATATCGCTTAAGCTCACCAGGAAATCTATGAATTAGTAATGCATTTATTTCATCAACATAACTGTTCTTTGGTGTTAATATGGCCTGATTCTTCATAGCTGAAATATTTATTGAATATTCATGAATATCATGGAAAACAACATCTATTAAATTATCCAAAAAAGTACAGTCATCTTCGTACAGAACAAGCATGCCATCAGGAATTTTTATAGTTTCATCAACTGTGATTGGTGGCATTCCGTTGCCTAATTCTAACACATATTCTGAAAAGACTGGATCCAATCTTGTTCGCATATTTTCAGTCAAATGAAACTTGATCAATGTAGGCCACAAGTAAGAAGAAACCAAACTGGCGTCAACATGTTTTTGTCTTGTTCCTTTACGAACCACAGGTAAAACCTGACGAAAATCTCCACAAAAAACGACAACTTTTCCACCGAATGTTAACTCTGAATCATTAATGTCTCGTAGCATTTTATCTAATGCTTCAATATGTTGTTTTCTTGACATAGGGGCCTCATCCCATATAATTAACCTTGCCACACGTAGTAACTTTGCGATGACACTTTGTTTACTGACACAACACATGCTATGTTCATCAGTATCCAGTGGAATCTTAAAGCGCGAGTGTGCTGTTCGACCTCCAGGAAGGATAGATGCAGCAACACCAGATGAAGCAGTTGCAAGTGCGACTAATTTTCTTGATCTTACTGCGGCAAGAAGTGCCTTGTACAGGAATGTCCTCCCCATCCCAGCAGGGCCATCAATAAAGAATGTAGCAGCTTCATTAGAAAAAACCTTTCCCAAAACTGAATTATAAACATGTCGTTGTTTACTATTAAGGCTTCTAATGCAGCAATATCTTCTTCTGAAATTTCAATAGCTAATTCATCATCGATTTCCTTAGATTTGAGTTGGTCTTCACCAAAACAAATGTCGTCATCAAGAAGATGGAACGAGTTAATATTTTTCCCCATCGATTCATGTGTAAAAGAGATTAAGCGCAAAATTTGCATTCTTACATTCAATATAGAATCTTCACTCGACCTAAAATCAACTGACATATCTTGCTCAAAACATTCCCAAAGCTCTCTCGGATTGGTTGGATTACAATAAACCAAAATAGTTGCAAATAGTCATCTCAAACTGGACGGCATTTGATATAGAGATGCTTCATGTAAACAATCTTCTAAGCTACTGTCTCTTTGTAGCAAACCATGCATAGTTGCTGCCTCACGAAATGTTGGAGCCACGACACCATCAACTGTCCTAAGATCTTCAAATGATAAAGGTCCTCTTATATGATTTAGCAATATTCGCAGATAATACCTCTCACCTTCAAATGGATTTGCTGTAACAATTCGACCTATAATAGTTTTTTTTTTCCAACGAGTCCACTCTTTGTATTGTTGGCTCCAAACATAAAATTTTGGAAATTCTTTGTACAACAATGTCCTGGCATTTTCATCCACTCGGTTTAATGCAAATAATTCTGTTAACATTAATTTTGCAGACCGATCAGAGTTGAGAACATTGATTAAGTCTTCATTTGCTCGAAAAGTTACTTGGTACTGATCCTCAAGATGTAAATGTAAGCTATATACTGATGGGTACATTTCATTAACAATGAAGCTGTATATTCTCCACATAGCTTTAGGTGGAGCAATCCATCGGGCCGATTGGAATTGTTGGATTTCATCAATTTGTTGATTGGTTTGTTCAGAAACCAAATTGAAAGCAACACAATCATGCCCTTTGTAAATGTACTTATAAAGATATTTGACTGCTTTTATCATAGAACAAATCTCGACATTAATGTGACAGTCAAATGTTGCAAGCAAATATGGATTATATGGAACGACCCAACGGTTATCCAAATTATGGCCTCTCAGTTTGACAGTTATTCCATTGTCAGAACGCTTATATATTGGGAAGCAATCATTTCCAACAGTCGTACCTGATGCAAAACTTTTTGGATATTGGCTTTTGCAACAATCATTTTTTTCATGCAAACATTTGTTAGATTCAACACTCCACATGGTCCATGCATCATATGCTTGATAACAGCATTATGCAAGTGTAAATTTGTATTTTTATCAGGTATTTCTGCTGATACAATCTCATCAAAAGATTCAGGGGCATAGAGTTTCCAATCCCTCTGTAATATAATTAAAAAATGCGCATGTGGAAGCCCTCTTTTTTGGTGCTCAATAACATAAACATATGCCGAGACTTTTCCAAATATATGCTGCTTGAATAATCGATCCTTTAATTCTTCTAATTTTGCACGAAAGACCCGAGCAACCAAATCAGGCCGATTTTGACTCTCCTCATGCAGGAGCAATTCATTTGAAATTTCTTGCCAGTTTGGATTGCACGTCATTGTCAAAAAAATGTCTGGTTTACAATAATGTTGAACTAAAGCCATTGCCTCTATATATCTTTTTCGCATATCTCTTGGACCCCCAATAAATGACGAAGGCAAAATAATCCGTTTTCCAACATTAGAAGCATCAGTTTCCCCAAGTGTAATGGTATCAACAATACCTTGGTATAACTCAGATCGAATATGTTGTTGTTTGCTACGGAAATAATCTAATCTTGACATCTCAATCTTAACATACATATCGACAACAAATTGTTGCAATAGGCAACTAGACAATAACAAAATTGATCTGACATTTTCTCTGATTTGTAACTTGTAGCAATAATATTCACGACACGAAACAATTGGATCCTTCCTTTTTCTGTTTAATGCTACAAAAGTTGTAGAGGAATGAAATATTACGAAATTGGATGTCTATAAACTAAGTACAAAATGAGAAGATTAAGATTACATTATAACCTCGCTGTTCTACACTACAAAAAAAGGCTAAATTGGCGGCGTTGGTTATACGCCGGCAACTATCCCAAAAAACGCCGCTACTTAATTCGCGGCGTTTTTCTAATGGCATAACCGTCCGCCGGAACTGGAGGGTCGCTATTTTCATTGTTCTGGCGTTTGCGCAAACGCCAGTATTTGTAAATCCCATTAGTGGCGTTTGTATCAATTTAGCGTCATTTTTTGAAACGCCACCACAATACCCACATTAACAGCGTTTCTGGAAACGCCGCCAATTTATCGTTGCCATCCCTAGCATATACTAGCGGCGTTACCTTAAACGCCGCTGCTACTACATTACCGATGCAGCATGCAACTTTGGCCGCATTTATTTAAATGCCACTAATAGTACATTAGCGGCGGCACATTGAATTTGTTAACAGCGTTTATATGACCGCCACCACTTTTTAAAATAGTAGCGTTACGATAAATGCCGCTACTAGTAATTTGGCAAATTTATTAACGGCATTTATTTAAGCGCCGCCCCATTACGTTGCCAACGCGTCATATAAATTACTGGCATTTATTTAAATGCCACTAATAGTACATTGGCAGTGGCACATTAAATTTGTTAACGGCGTTTATATGATTGCCACCACTTTTTTAAAATAGCAGCGTTACAATAAATGCCGCTACTAGTAATTTTGACGAATTTATTAATGGCATTTATTTAAACGCCGCCCCATTACGTTGCCAACGCATCATATAAATTAGTGGCATTTATTTAAATGTCACTAATAGTACATTGACAGCATATTGAATTTATTAACGGCGTTTATCTAAACGCCACCATGAAGTTTTTAAACGCTGCCACTAATTCATTACCGACATATTTTTTAAATTAACGACATCAATATAAACGCCATTACGAATACGTTATAGCCGCATTGCATTAATTAACAGTATTTAAAAATTAGTACAATGTGCACATTGCTTTTTTTTTTTTTGTAAAAGGTATATTAGATTTTATGCCATATCCACAATTCAAACAGCCACACGTGAAAGATCATAAAGTAATTTCAATATTCATAAAACTAATGAAAGGAGTCAAAATCCTTAGACCACATTGCATCGACCTAAGAACAGTATTTCAAACACGATAATGAACTAGATTCTCTCTCCATTACTCTACTGTTGACGAACTTCAACTTTCTTTTTCTGCCAAAGGCGATCAAGCCCACTGTCAACATCTCCCTGAGCTCGAACAAATCCACAGAGAACAAAGGTGGAGAAATGGCCGTTGTACACGCCATTCTCATCCAAATGCCCGACGTTGATCTGAACGGAAGCATGGTCCTTTGAAGTAATCAACCTGTTTGTAAATATGCATTTCCTAGGAATGTAAAGCTCGGTAATAAGCCCCTCTTCGTTCTACATCTTGGCTTCTGTGTAAACTACTTCTTCAAACCCTTACCAATCTGTGCACATTGCTTAAAACACCATATTCACTAATGTTTTCAGGAAGCACGCAGTAGACCTCCATCTGCATAATGTCAAAAAATTTATGGGTAGTTCTTACAGCTTGGAAACCATATGCTATTAGATCACTATATTTGGTAATCACAGAAATGATACCACCCTTTTCAGCTTCAAGTCTGCACAGATATGCCAACCGTGCACCAGCCTTATATGGAGCCACCACATATTCGTAATATATCCCAGATCTAAGAACCTGAAAAGTCACTACGGAGACATTTGTTAGCAGTGAATCTAGGTCCAAACGGGAAAAAAAAAAAAAAATCTTTAAAAAAAAAAAAAGTGTTGATGGAAATGAACTCGCTATCTAGAACTAGATCAAGATGCATAGACTAATAGAAATATGGCAACCTGGTACCTGTATCACTTGATGTGCCATGGATGGAGTAATACTCATTGCTCTCTGTAAGTTAAAACGGTTAAATTTTTTAAAATGTTCCATAGCTTTTGAAATAGAGAAAGCATACACAGAAACAATGCCATGAGAATAACAAAGAAGATTTTTTATGCTTATATGCAGAAACACATGGCCCAACTGCAGCAAGACATGGCCCTCGGTTTGGAGAATAATGCTCTGTTCTTCTTGCTTAAAACAGAGGCTGGTTCGGTACTTATATGCAGGTGGTTGCTGGTTCTTGAATTGGCATCTCTGTGGCTTCCGATGCATCTTTCCAAGTGCGGAAGGTGGTGGCGTTGGTTGGAGGGACTTCCGTTGTGCAGGAGAGGACTCGGCTACATTGGGCTGCATCTCCTTGGTTGACGGCGTGTGTGTGGTGATGGTAAAATTGTTGGTTGATACTCTGAAGCCCTAGAAGCAAAAAGAAGGAATAAGATGTACTTATAAGCTGGAAAGCGGAACGTCTGTAGTGTGTAAGCCGTGGGAGGGAAATTTAAATTTTATGAAAATTTGAGGAACGTTTAGGGCGCCAACTTAGTTTTTGTTTTGACCATATTTTGAGGGAAATTATATGTGTGGGTATGTACGAATATTTGAGGTGGGCTGAAGGCGCCAACTTATAATATTATGCTTGCTTATTACTCTTTGATCTAAATATTCCAATCTTATGTATAATTGAGATGTTAATATAATATTTTTTATAAATTATATTATATAATATATATAATTATGTTATATAAAAGATAATGTTATTATAATTTTATGTTAATATAAAAAATATATATAAGACAATTATTAATTTATTATAATCTTAAACATGAATATTTATTTAATCATATGCTTTAAATATAACATATATATTAATAACATTTTATCGTTTAATAAATTTTCAATATATTCTTCTTGATAATTATATTAGTTACTAATGTATATTAATTAGTATATAATGTATATTAATTACAATTTATACTTTATGGCCTTATACTAACAATCTAATACCATTATAAGTAATATACTTTATGCTTATATTAGACATTCTGCTTGAGTTTGCTCGAGCTCAGTGTCGAGCGAAAGTCGAGCATTCCAATCTGCCTAAGTTAGCTCGAGCGCAGTGTCGAGCGTTCAACTCTGTCTGATTTCGCTCGAGCGCCGTGTCGAGCGAGTGTCGAGCGTTCAACTCTGTTTGAGTTCACTCGAGCGCCATGTCTAGCGAGGGTCGAGCGTTCAACTCTGTCTGAGTTCGCTCGAGCGCCCTGTTGAGCGAGGGTTGAGCGAAAACATCTCACATGGTTTTATAAAACTCATGCTGTTAATGTGCATCCATCCGGAACTCGAAGCAATTACTACACATTTGCATCCAATTCTTTGCCACATATAAAAAATCGATGCAAAAAGCCATATTCTTTGTAGTGCTAATACTATATCACTATTGAAAAAGCAGTGGTTCTACACAACACTACACCTAGAGGGGGGGTGAATAGGTGTAGTCTAATTTTTATGGCCTTTTGAAAATTAATCAAACAAGCAGATAATAAATGAAACAAATAACACAAATAATCAACACATGATTTTGTTCACGGAGTGGAAACTCATTTGAAGAACCTCTTCAAAATCTAAAACCACTCCGGGTGTAAGACACCACCTCAAATCCACTATAGAAACTTTAGTTTGTTACAACCAATTTAGAACACTCACAAAACCTTTGTAGTAGCTAAACTTGGCTTGCAACACCACGAGTGACCCACTCGATCTCTACACGCATGTAGTGTCGGAACTCCGACCTTCCTATAGCTTCCCACGAGAACCTCTCGATCTCTGCATCAACGGCAGCTCCGGACTCTTCCGGCCAACAAAAATGTCCACTTCAATGGACTCAAGTAAAAGCTGATTTTTGTGTATGTTGTGGTGGAGAAATGTTTTTCCAA
Source organism: Carya illinoinensis (assembly GCF_018687715.1). Classification (NCBI taxonomy): domain Eukaryota; kingdom Viridiplantae; phylum Streptophyta; class Magnoliopsida; order Fagales; family Juglandaceae; genus Carya; species Carya illinoinensis. The sequence continues at coordinate 45,953,172 of NC_056766.1, read as the reverse complement.
GAAAGAATCAATCAAATGGGGGAGAGATTGCTCTAAGATGTTCTTGGAGGCCCTTAGGGTTTTTGCTCTGATTCTCTACACATAGAACAGAAGCTAACATGTTCTATTTATAGTTCCCATCAAATGAGGCGTTCAAAACCCTACATTGTAAGTGATCTGGAACATTGGCTCGAGCGAAGTGTCGAGCGAAGGTCGAGCGCCGAAATCTGCCTGAGTTCGCTCGAGCGCCATGTCGAGCGAGTATCGAGCGGTCGACTCTGTCTGAGTTCGCTCGAGCTCAGTGTCGAGCGAGGGTCGAGCGACACACTCTGCCTGGGTTCGCTTGAGCTCAGTGTCGAGCGAGGGTCGAGCGGTTGAATCTGCCTGAGTTCGCTCGAGCCGTATGTCGAGCGATGGTCGAGCGGTTGAATCTGCCAGAGTTCGCTCGAGCCGTATGTCGAGCAATGGTCGAGCGGTTGAATCTGCCTGAGTTCGCTCGAGCGCTCTGTCGAGCGAGGGTCGAGCGAAGTCGCTTCTTTTGACCAATAATGAGCACACTTCCAGCCCACTTCAAGCCTTCCGCAACAACACTTGTTACAACACTATTTTACACAGGTTTTCACAAGAATATGCCAACACGCTCATTTTTCCCTCAACAACTATGATACTATTAATTATAGTGATATAGTAATACTAAACTATTAATGATATAAACATACTACCAACACAAACTTTTCAACACGATACTATAATGCCAATCAAATTGTGGCAGCCTAGCCAGAGTACAAGGCTAACGCTTGTAGATCGAATGATCAAGAAATTTCTTAAGATCTTCGACAGCAAATATAATATATATATTAATAACATTTTATCGCTTAATTAATAAATTCTCAATATATTCATTTTAATGACTATATTAGTACATTAGTAATACTAATATACATTAGTATATAATGTATATTAATTACAATTTATACTTTATGGTCTTATACTAATACGTACTCTAATTCTATTAGTAATATAATTTAAGTCTATATATAAATTATTATATAAATCACTATACTAATACTATATCACTTATGAAAATGCTTGTACAAGGCTAATGCTTGAAAATCAAATGATTAAGAAATTGCTTAAGATCTTCGACAACAAATATATAGAACTTGATCACTAGACCTTAAAGAAACTCTTAACTCCTAGTTTTAAATAATAAAATGTAGTTCGATTGAAATCTTTCTTGAAACAACTTGACCACTAAACCTTAATATATGAAATATAATTCACTCAAATTTACTAGAACCATTTATTTGTCTAAAACTAAATTAAGCCAATAACTAATGACAGGAAATAAATCCTTATAATAAAGTCAACTAAGCTCTACTTATAGAAAATAAAGAGATTCTTAAATAGATTTAACATTCCATAGTTAATTATCTCACGCATACTTAAATCTTCAAGGATCTGCACCCATAAACGTCACATTCCAATGATCAAAGTATTTTCTCAATAATTATTTATAGCCATGTCGGGTATTTAATTTATTGCATGTTGATTATTATTTTTTTCCACCACCAGCGCTGTAATATCTTGCCGTTTGATCTTCCCCATAATTAACATGGCTAGGGTTGCCGCCACACGTACACTTCTCTCATGCATTACGTTCCGACAGAGCAACGGCTCAACAGAGCGTACCTTCACATCGCCCGGCCTGATCACATCTTATCCTCCACAGAACAACGTCCCCACACGGAAACCCGCTCAAACCAAGTGCAATTTCTCTGTCACAGTGTCCATCGATTGATAGAAGACAGGCTCTGTTTTGTAGGTTCAAAATAGAGCACTCCATATTGTGCATATCGAAAGCCACGGTACACGGTAATACAGAGGCTGTAGTAGAGGGCGCCATATACGTACAGGTCAGTACCAAATTTATTGCGTTTTTATTTAGAAGTTGATGGTTTCTCAACACAGTTGATGGTTTCCCATTTTATTTACAAGTTCCCTAGCTACAAACTATTATCACTGATATAGTTATTTAAGTATGATTGGTAGATTTTCTTTTGTTTGGTTTCCATGAAAACAAAGGAATAGAACGAGTAAGAGCAAATGGTTGTCGGGGCGGCCTGTCTTCTTGTATCTCTCTCAACAACAACAACGGAGGAGGAGGAAAAGAGAGAGATATCTCTCTCAACAACAACAACGAGGAGGAGGAAAAGAGAGAGAAGATGTTCATGCCCCACATGGTATATGATCATTTGATTAGCTATGGAATTTCTCAAGGTTACACCATTTGGCATGCTCATGGGGAGAGAATAGGGGAGGCATCTTACCATGCTACTGATGCCCAAAATAATAATGAGCAAATAAATGAAGGCTCTGGTGGGATGACAACCATGTTACATGATGTTTTCCCCATGTTTGATCCTGAAATAGTGGAGGGTGGGCCTGAAATAGGTGTGGATGCTGGAGAGGCTGGAGTGCAAAATGAAAATCGACAAGGTTCTAGCGAAAGAGTTAATAAATTTTACAATATGTTGAAAGATGCTGATGAACCATTATATGAAGGGTGCACAAAACATACTAAGTTTAGTGCTATTGTACGTCTCTGGAATATGAAGTGTTTGGGTGGATTGAGTAATAGCATATTCACAGAACTACTTGAATTTGTGAATGAGTTGCTCCCACCAGGAGCATCATTTCCTAAAAATACGTACGAGGCGAAGAAGTACATGAATGAGTTAGGTCTTGGATACGAGAAGATCTTAGTATGTCCCAATGGTTGTATGTTATTTTGGAAGGACAATGAGAATCTGGAAACATGCGTGGTATGCGGAGCGTCAAAATGGAAGCAAAAAGAGTCTATGGATGATAGGTCTAGAAAAGGTAAAAGAAGTCCAGCTAAAATATTACGGTGGTTTCCGTTAAAGACAAGGTTGCAAAGGTTTTTTATGTCATCGAAGACTTCTTCACAAATGAAATGGCATGCTATAGGCCGCAGTAATGATGGGGTACTAAGGCAGCCAGCAGATGGCATGGCTTGGAAGACGTTTGATTCACAACATGATGATTTTGCGTCTGACCCCCGCAATGTTAGGCTTGGTTTATCTGCAGATGGCTTTAATCCTTTTGGAAACATGAGCATTTCCTATAGTACTTGGCCAGTCATGTTGGTACCTTACAATTTACCTCCTTGGATGTGCATGAAACGATCAAGTTTCATGCTATCGTTGATTATACCGGGACCATCATCACCTTCAATGAATATAGATGTATACTTAGAGCCTCTAATATCAAAATTAAAGGAATTATGGGAGGTTGGAGCACCAACCTATGATGTTTGCTCCAAAGAGATCTTCACAATGCGGGCGGTTTTAATGTGGACGATAAATGATTTCCCTGCGTATGGTGATTTGTCTGGGTGGAGTACGAAAGGTCGTTTAGCATGTCCTTGTTGTATGGGTAACACACGATCTAGATGGCTGAAACATGGAAAAAAGTTTTCCTATATGGGGCTTAGACGATTCTTGCCAAGTGATCATAGGTGGAGAATGATGGCAAAAACATTTGATGGGACACGAGAAATTGATCCTTCACCTACTATGCCAACACCTGATGAAATTTTGGAACAGTTAGATGATTTAAATTGCAATGATAGAACAGATCGTAAAAGAAAAAGAGTTGTGGGGTCGACTAATGTTAAGGAACACTCATGGAAGAAACGTAGTATTTTCTTTAGTTTGCCTTATTGGAAAGATAATTTATTGCGTCATAATCTTGATGTGATGCACATAGAAAAAAATGTGGTGGATAACATTGTCGGCACACTGTTGAATATTGATACAAAATCAAAGGATGGCATAAAGGCACGCCTTGACTTACAAGAGATGGGTTTGAGACCACAACTTCATCCGGTTATAACAGCTGCAGAGAAGACATATTTGCCTCCAGCTATTTTCACAATGAGTAACAAAGAGAAAGAAGACTTGTTGAAGGTTATACAAAATGTAAAAGTACCAGACGGTTATTCTTCAAATGTTTCACGTTGTGTCAAGCTTCAACACCGTACTATAGTGGGCATGAAGAGTCATGATTGCCACATACTGATGCAACAACTCCTGCCAATTGCATTACGTGGGTCATTATCTAAGAAGGTAATAGAACCATTAATCGTGCTATCTGGATTCTTCAGGGGAATTTGTTCCAAAACATTGCGGCTTGAAGATTTGGACCGATTGGAATCTAGAATACCTTACATATTGTGCCAATTAGAAATGATATTTCCGCCATCATTTTTCACGGTTATGGTGCACTTGACTATACATTTAGTTGCAGAATGTAAGCTTGGAGGACCTGTTCATTATCGATGGATGTATCCCGTTGAAAGGTATGCTATAGTTATTGAATTAAAAACACATAAATATCAGTTGAATGAGATTTGTTTTTTTAAAAAAAAATAGTAAAAGTCATCTAATGATTTATGTGGTAGGTACCTACACCGACTTAAGTTTCATGTGCGTAACAAAGCTGCACCAGAAGGTTCCATTGCTGAAGGGTATTTGTTGGAGGAATTATTGACGTTTTGTTCTTGTTATTTAGAATCCGCTCAAACGGTTTTCAATAGACCGTCTAGAAACCTGGATGATTCTAAAGGGAAAGTAATTGACGCCCGACTCGATTTTACATCGTGGACCCAAGCACATCGCTATATTCTCTTCAACTCTGACGATTTCACTCCATTCCGCATGTGAGTTGCAATGCTTAATACGTACGAATCAAATTATGTTTCATTCATATTGTGTAATTATAACATACATTTGTGATGTCGTGAACATATATAGGATGCACTTGGAAATAATACGGAATACAGTTGATGGGAATCATTTATCGAATGATGAATTACAGAAGAGGCACGAAGACCAATTTTGTAATTGGTTCCAAGACTATGTAAGGATTACACCTAAGACCAATTTTATTATGCCTCTGTAGCTTTTTTTCGTCATTTTAATCAATGCTAATAATCCAACCTTTCAGGTAATGAAAATGGATGACAATGGAAGAAGTGAATTTGGCCATAAAGTCGTAATGCATTCTAAAGGTCCCATGCAAGTTGCCAAAGAATTTAAGCGATTTGTCATTAATGGCACAAAATTTCGCACTAGGAATTATGAAAATGGGAAGAAAACTCAGAATTGTGGTGTTAGTGTATGTACTGATCAAGATGGCCCTGCTTGGTATGGCCAATTAACACGCATAATTGAGGTTATGTATTATGATGGGTCCCGATATGTGTTATTCAAATGTGATTGGGCAGACGTTGCTCGGGGTAGAGGTTTGAAGGTGGACGAGTTTGGCTTTACTCTTGTAAATTTTTCTCATTTAGTACACACTAGTAGTCGGATAACTGATGATCCGTTTGTTTTATCTTCCCAAGTATCTCAAGTATTTTATGTGGCAGATGAAAGATGCCCAAATTGGGTTGTGGTTGTTAAGACAAAACCAAGAGACGTGTATGACACTGGTGAAGAGGAAGTGACTGACGATGATGAGGATGAATATTTAGTCAACGAATATTGTATTAACACTTCCAACCATGAAGCTATTGAACCCGATATTGACGATGTTGTGTGGACACGAAATGATATAGATGGAATGACGATCGTTACTCCCCAATAGTGTTGAGTGAGAAAAATATTATTATGTTATTATCATGCTCTAAATATTATTATTTCGTTTGATTTGCATAAATGTAAATTTGTTTTTGTATAGGTACAATGGGTCCAAAAAAGAAGGCAAAGATGTCCATACCACAGTTGCGAAGACAATCTACAAGACTACAAGCTGTCCATAGTGAGCCACAATCTGATAGGGCAGCCCATTCATTACCCTCTGTCGATGGGCCACCCCTTTCCGTTGATAGGATGGTGGAGTCACCACCTTCTATAGATTGTCCTTCCCAACCATCATTATCTTCACAGCAAGGGACCCAATCTCCTATAGAACCATCATTATCTTCACAGCAAGGGACCCAACCTTCTATAGATTGTCCTTCCCAACCATTACCATCTTACCAGCAAGGGACCCAACCTTCCACATCGAGCCAAATGGGAGGCCAACTATCCACACACATGGAGATGAGCAGAGAGACCGAGCCATGTACATCTGTACCAATAGCACCTAGTTCGGAAGCAGAAAATGTCGATATGTGTTCTGACAATGGAGATCGCTTTCTCATCATCGTCGGTATGTTTTTGTTTTTCTTACTTATTATTTATTTCACAATGACTGCAGATTTACGAAATACTAACACTGTAACTAAATCTATTTTTGCAGATAGTAATGGAGATCGAGTAAAGAGATTATTGCACTCTATTCATGACATTTGGCATCTTCCAGAAGGGGAGAGAATTGAAATGGAGCTCAACAATCTTGGTCAGCCCATCAAAAAGCAAGACTCAAAGGTGGTAAGGTTTGGTGGTCTGATAGCGAGAAGTAATAAGTTGGTTCCGATAATTTACAAAGATTGGAGGTCAGTACCTAAAACCATAAAGGAGGAAGCGTGGGGTCTTATAAAGGTATATATGATTTTTCATATTTAAATATTATTATTATTTAAATAGGTATATTTTGAAAATTTTGTTAGAAAGCTAGTTACTCGTGTAAATTTATTTTGACTGTAGGGCAAGTTTAAAGTTCCTGATGACAAATTGGATGTATTCAAAAAATGGATACTAAAGGACTTGGGAAAGAAATGGAAAGACTATAAGCATGAATTGAAGAAAAAGCTACTTAATGAAAAAGACACCTCTGCAGCACAAGTTGTGGCAAGGGCAAGTCCCGATATGGTGGACTTAGAGCAACTAGCAGAGTTGGCCAATCTCTGGTTTGATCCAGAATATATGGTAACAATGCGTGTATTTCTATTATAGATTTATAAAGTCAACCAACTAGTTATTTTAATTATAATTCTCATAATATTTTACATGTTGCAGTCCAAATGTAATAAAAACAAGGAGTGTCGTAAGAAGCAGGTGGTTGTTCATAGTGGAGGATCAAAAAGTTTAGCAAGATATGCCCATGATATGGTATTTATTTATTTAATATTTATTTATTGTTGAATATTTGTTAGTTCTTTGTTTTCGATATATGTGTTTAATCTAAAATATTGGACGTAGAAAAAATCAACTGGGGCAATGCCAAGTCGAGCCCAGTTGTTTGTCAAGACCCATAAGAAAAAGGATGGCACACACTACAATGATGACACGAGGAAGAAAGTGGTATGTTTATTTTCAAATTTATAACTTTTTTAATTTTAAAGGATTTATAAATGAAGAATAATGTGTATTTTTTATTATCTATTACAGGTTGAGATGGAGGAACTTTTAACACAGGACACGAATTCTATAGACATGGGGTCTGGAGGAACCATGACTTGGGCATCAGATGATGTTTATTCAAAAGTCATGGGACCAGAACGGCCTGGACGTGTGCGTGGTTTGGGTTTTGGGCCAACCCCTACAAAGCAAACTTGTCAACATTCACTACCGACTTCAAACCAAGAAGATGGTGTATCAAAGGAAGAGTTTGAGAAAATGCGTAACGAATTAGCTGAATTACGGAACTTAGTAAACACATTCGTGCATGCACAGGTGAGCACCCCACATATGTTTAGTCGATATAAATCAACCTTCTATTGAAATTTTTGGACCCTCATTTGAATTTATATTCAGGCTTCAGGACAAAATCGAAAAGAGAATGAAGAGGAAGAGAAAGATGAAGAAGAGGAAAATTCTGAAGAGGAAGAAGATCAAGAGGAAGATGAAGAAGAGGAAGAGAATGAAGAGGACGATGATTGAGGGTCGGGATTATAAGTGAGACTATAATTGAGACTATATTTATGGTATTTGCAATATATCGACATTTGCTTTGTTTTGGTGGTATTCACAACTTTCCTTAATTGAGACTATATTTATGGTTATGCCATATATCGACGTTTGCTATGTTTTGTTAAGTTGGAATTAGGATGAATTATGAAATTAAAGGAGAAGTGTTGGATTATGCATTATTTTTACTACTCTTGTTGGAAGTTGTGAATCTTAGTATGATGTTTAACATATCTTGTCATAAAGTTTGCAAGCAACACACACTTTTTTTAAAAAAAGAATAAATATAAGATCCATATTAAAAGATTAAATTTTAAATAATAGACTCTATTGTTTTCAAAAGAAATATTGTACGAGACTTGCACAATTTTTGGGTGTATTTTCGTATCATTTAAATAAGTTATTTTATTTTATTTTATTTATTTTATTACCAATAAATCTATAATAATTGAAGCGGGTAAGTGAATTGATAGAAGAAGGTAGAAAAAAGGAAAGAGAGAGATTATAATTATTTCCGGCGTAACAATATAAACGCCGGCGTAAAATTAACCAATGGCCAGCATTTATTTAAACGATATAAACGTTGAAAAACTCAATACTTTGTCGGCGTAAACTCTATCAATTGTCGGCATTTTGTGAAACGTCGCTGATGTTATATGTTATTACCGCCGGTATATTAGAAACGCCGACAAACACGGTTAATATAACGGCGTATAATTAATAAATTATTGGCATTTGTTTAAACGCCAACAAAAAAAAATATTATTTCCAGCGTAACAATATAAACGCCGCCAACGCCATTAATGTCCCGGCGCATCATTACTATATTGGCGGCGTTGTTATATACGCCGCCAACGCCATAAATTATTACCGACGTAAAAATTTAAACGCCAGGAAGTTCAATAATTTACTGGCGGAAAAATTATTCGCCGGAAAATTTATATATCTACTGGCGCATAAACAAACGTCGTGCTTATAAACGCCGCCAATTTAGCCTTTTTTTGTAGTGGATCTCTTCAAAGTAATTCTTCTGCTGACATTGATTGGTGAGGATATATTGATCGGGTTGTTTCGTTACTTGTTCATGTGCTTCCTCTATTGACCCTTTGAATGCCTTGGTGCCAACCAGTATCGCCAAGAGGAAATAACAACGGATACTGAAGTGGATCATAGCAGCCAAAATAATATTGAACTATATGACTTCCACCAGAATGACTAAAGACACAAATGTCTCGTCCTTTTAGCTGATCTGCATCTTCATTTTCAACCCATATTGCTGCAACTTGTGAAGATGTCGGGGCATTGAATACACATTGATCTAGACCAACATCTGATCTTATATGGATTACTTGATTTTCCAAATTTGACAAATCATCAAGAGACTGGAAGAACACAGAATATGGATTGATGCGAAGAATATCGATGAGTTCAACTATAATTGATGGATTCATTCTATCTGAATCAGAAATGCGATTTTCTAATTGATACTCCGTATCATAAAAATACAATTGAAGATAAGAAGGACGACTATTTAAAGGGATTAAATCATCGATATAGTGATAGATCTGTCCCTGAGTTCGAAAGGTATAAACTCCTCTATTCCGTCTGCAAAGATCTTTATCAAATTTAACTCCAAAAGATGTAAATGCGAACTTGTTATTATAAGTCCAAACATAGGTCTTAAAATGCACAGATTCATCTATGTTAGACGTGAAAAGATCATAAAGTTGATCAGGGACAGTATTTGTGGCCAAAGAAATTGTCCCATCAGCACAACAAAATCCGTTCGTTTCATGATAGAATCGCTTTGCTTTACAATGTCTGCAACAAGGCACATACGGCAAAGAATATGCTTCAGATGGCACGATTTGTAATAATTGCCTAACTCCAGCAGAGCGGTGATGCCCCTCACCTATTGAGTTCAAAAGTGAATATAAGACAATAGGTGTAAACTCATCGATTGTTCTTTGAATGATTTGACTAAGGACACTACTGGAAGAGTGGCAAGAGTTGACAATGGAATCAGAAGAATGAATAATATAATTATACTGGTTTCTTACCCCTACAAGGTGGCGGTATACTTGTTTCAAAATTTGACTGTTCCCAAACAACACATGGAGCCTATTTGAATAGAATGTTCCCAAATTTCAATGAAAAAGAATAGAAGGATGTTTGAATACGAAAGATAACAAAATAATTTCAGGAAAACCTGTTGAATCAGAAACTGATTAGAGACGGTTGTTTCATTTATGTATGTATTTCCTGATTTACGTGTCAGAAAATCCATAGAATCACTCGGACAATTAGAACGATTTGTCACATCGTTTAATGATGAAGTTGCCTCTGAATCAACCACACAGACATTTACACCAGGAGGAACACATACTTCATGAGATGAAATCAATTCACCAATGTCAACATCAGCATGGAAAATCCGTTGTCTCTTTGACACCTTTTGTAGAACAGTTGTAACAGCCCGCTAGAAATTCAATTGTGAAATTTCTATTAACTTTAGAAACCTCGTGAAAACCCCATAAGTTTTCACGAATCCATTAATCGTATAGGTTTTTGTCTAACTACATAGTTAGTGTTATTATTTACTATGGTATCAGAAGTGTGTTTTTGATTATTGGAGATAGTTAGAAGTGTCAAAATGTATTATGGTTTGTGCCATTAGACTCGGAGGGTTATTTAAAGTCTTATGGCGCAATAACATTTTTTCATATTTTCGATCAAAACCTCTGTTCAAAACTGTAGATATTATTGGATAAAAAGAAATATCTTGAGGTAATTTTCATGAATATTATTGGGTAAAAATATTTTGAGTTGATTTTTATAGATATTATTAGATAAAAATATCTTAAGTTGATTTTTTTGTAGATACTATTGGATAGAATATTATGAGATAATCTTTTATAGATATTTTGGGTAGGAGAAAACTACACTCAACTCTCAACTCCAGCCTCATCTCTTCCATATCTCATCCATAAGTATCTCCAGCCACCTCTCCCCACGAAATTATCTTCATTTACACTTTTCATTGAAAGAATATCAAACACTCTCTCTCGGACAGCTTTTAGGAGGTCTTTTGCACGCCCATTTCGAAGCTGTTGTAAGTGTTTATTATAAATTCTCCTTCATATAAGTTGTTCCTTTTTTAGTTTAGTTTACATGGATATCTTATTTGCCCCATTTGAAGATCATTTGGTCAGTCAAATATTATGTAAACTATAAAAAGGTCATTCTGGGAGATAAACTGGAGAATATGTTATAGTTTGGAGTTTTTGACCAAGCTAATGGATAGATATTGGTCCGAAATTTTTATGTAGTATTGTTAACATATATATATATGACTATTGGTTGAGGATTTTTGCATGATTAAAGGTTTTGATGAAAGATTTTCTTAGATTTAGAAACTTAGAAACTGGAAGAGGAAAAACAGTTTCTGTTTTGAGAAAATTTAACTCTTTGGTGGTCTAAACCTATTCTAATGACTTTGATAATTTGATTGGAGGATCCTAAACATCTTATATACATGTTATATTATTATTTTGAAGATATTTGATGTTAATTTCAAAGATATGAAATTTTATGCAAAGAGATATTCAGATAAGCCAACGTGTGGATATTCTTGGCTAAATTTATGTTTTGGTTAATTTCTAACCATGTGATCTTGAATTAGAAGCTTATATATGTTTTATGACATCTTTTTAAACCATGTAATGGTTTAGTTTGAAGATCATATATTTATAAGTCATAGATCAAGAGATTTATCAAAACTAGTTGAGGAAAAAGTTTCTGTTTTTGGACTAAGTGCAAAACCAAAAACTCCAAATGTTATTTTGTGATTTTGGTGACTTTAGTTTGATAATCTAAAGCATGGTTGATGTTAGGATGATATTATGAATATGTTAGAAGTAAGATTTGATTTTTGAAATTCTTGGAGATGTTTTGATTTAAGGTCAAAACTTGTGATTCAAGTGCTTGGATCTTTTTACAAAAAAGTTTGGTGTTGATTATTAGCTTTTTCTATATGGATGTTTTAAGTATGGTTTTGAACTTAGGATTGGAAGATGTTTGTTGCAAAATTTTGGTTTAAGCATGAGTTTTGAAGTTGGAATGAATTGCAACAAAAATCAAGAGAAATGACCTATGGATGTTTCGGCCATAGTGTGCTCTTCATAGTTGTGTTTTGTTTTAAATTTTTCTGAGTTGATATTTAAGTTTAGGACAAAATTTACATGAGGAATGTAAATTTTAGAAACTTTTGGAGTTAGTATGCAAAATCCTTAAGTTATGGGTAAAACGGTCATTTTCCCACATGTAGAGAGTAAAATGAAAATTTTACTCTTTAAGTTAGTATTTTCCATATTTCAAATATTTAGTGATTTAGTTCTAACTTTTAGAATTACTAATTACAGTTCCTCGTGGTCGCACTTGAAGTTTTATAAGAAACGCGGAGATCGAGGTAAGTTAGCTTTTAACTTACTAGCAGTCTACTGTGTATGTGTGCTAAGTAAAAGAACTACAGTGTATGTATGTATGTTATCATATATGTCATGCCATGCCAAGTTATCACGTAATTGTCTATTATACAAAATTTATTCTGTCGTCAATTTTTATCTGTTACATAATATATTCTGTCATGTATTACTGTACCTTACAAGTACGCCATGCTAAGTATGCCATCTATTACAGGTATGTCAAGTCATGTAATATTCACTGTTGCAAATATGTTATGTTAAATATGTTATCTATTATATGTTATGCAATGTTACGAAATATTTCTATCTCAAGTTGGTAATGTATTTCAAGTTATATTCAAGTCACGTTATGTTACGTCAGGGCTTCAGTCATTTCGTATTCCAGTCACATTTCATCTTGATTACTTATGTATGGGGTCACAGCAATTGTGACGCATACACTACGTGAGACACAGCAATTGTGTCACGTAGAATACATGGAGGTACAACAACTGTGGAGTATGTATTTAAGCAGTTAAAGAATAAGTTTCCGTAGAATACATGGGGCCACAACAACTGTGGAGTATGTATTTACACGTAGAATACATGGGGCCACAACAACTGTAAAGTATGTATTTTTCATGTTAAGTCAAGTTTGTGTAGAATACATGGGGCCACAACAACTGTGGAGTATGTATTTACACGTAGAATACATGGGGCCACAACAACTGTGGAGTATGTATTTTTCATGTTAAGTCAAGTTCAGTTCATGTTTCAATTTAACTTATGTCAATTATGCTATGTTGTACGCCAAGTTATGCTTTAATTACTTATGAATTTGATTATGCATTTATGTTTTTACTGTCATGCATGCATCATTAGCTTGTGTGGAAGTTTTTTGTTAACTTACTGAGATTTGTAATCAAATCTCACTTTGGTAGTCCCAACTACCATTCCTCCCGAATGGTAGATCTTGTTACAGGACCTGAAGGAGAATCAGGAGCTGATCAACTAGACACAATTGACTAAGTGACGGTGCGACGTCAATGTTAATATAGTAGTTAACGTAAATTACTACTTGTACAATGGAGTTGCATCTTTAGTATTTTTTGGATCATAACCATTTTGGACTAGTATTGTGATCTACTCAATGGGTCTTTATGTATGAAGTATGTTTTAAGCATTTGAGATATTTGCAATTTGGTGCATAGTATTGCTAAAGAAAAAAATTATCCGCTGCGAATATTGCATAATGTTAGATGCATGTTAGGAACATTGCATCTTATATGTCATGAACGGGGGCAGGTAACCTTGTGTTGCATGTCTCGATGCTTCAAATATCCGTCCGATCCCAAACGGAATTTGGGGGCCTCACAACAATAAAGTCTTGAATGATGTTTATATGTTGAACATCATCATTTGAACGTTCATCAATTGATGTAGTCAGTTGATCACCATCAAATGAAGTTGAATCTTTTAATTGGAGGGAATTGCTGCTAGATGCCTTTTTTTTAGCATATCTTTCTTTGTTTTCTACGGAGTTCTTCCTTTTCCTCTTCTGGTAAATCTTTATACGGAATATTCTCCGCTCGTTGTTTTCTATGATCTTCAAAAAATAGTCTCCAAACTTAACTTTTACAAAATTAATATTACTATTTCAAAACAAATGCTACATAATTTATTAACACAATCTTACCACTTCTCATTATGTTAACGAACCAAATGATTCTTCCAAAAGTTGGATACTGTTCCACACAACCAAAACTAAATGAATAAATAACAATTGCTTAATGCGAAATCCATACCTCCATGATACATTTTAAATGCTATAAATAATTTCGTTGATTCATATGTTGAAAAATACATACAATCAAATTATTTATACTTTAAATCAATAAGGAAATGAAGATAAGAAAATAAAATATGGAATGAAAAAATACCATGAAAATGGAACTTATAAAAAGCATAGATCGATATCACATATCAAAATTCTTGAATAAAATATTTCTCATAATTAATTTGTCATTTAAAGCAAGTACCCACAAAAAAATTATAAGTAGGAACAAGCAAAAATAGATATATAATATATATATATATATAAAGGCACTTACAGGTCTTCAAATGAACAATAGAGAGTCTTTTATATATTTAGATCTCTTGATGAGGACAATTCCTGTTTAGACACAAAAGGCATTGTAAGTTTTAATTGTATTATATATATATATACACAAGCAGATTATGTGTAGGTAGATTTTCCTTACCATGAAGAAAGAAATAAAACTAAGGAAATACGTACCTTCTAAAACAAAAACAGAATCAGCTATCCGAGACCAAGTTAGAAGTGAACACAAATGAGCCATAAAGACCGTTTTAAGGTGTCTGTTGTCCTCAATTATCCAAACGTCCTATCACCCTGTCTATCTAGAGTGAGCTAGACAGACACAAACCAGTACACATCTCAATGTCACCCTCTACAGTTCTCACGTCTTTCCTCTAAAATCTTCCGAGACTTCCACTTTTGCATTATTGATATGCCTGTGCTCGAGATCTGTGTGATATCTTGTCTGTCTGATTGAGTTCAATTATTGTCCTAAGCGGCAGAAATAAATAATCTAAAAATATCATCGCTAATGTACGACAGATTCACAGACTCAACAACCTTATCTTGTCCAAAAAACAGAACGCAACCATATCTTTTAATTTTTTTTTTTTGTGTTTTAAAATTATGGAGTGGGTCCCACTTTAGACATGTGCTGCTTTCTTCTATATTTTGAGAGATTTGTAGAGATAAAGTAGAGGGTGAGAATTGAATTTGAAGGGGGGCTGCTTACCAGTTTATTTTGGTGGTTAGCTAGAATTTTCAAATTTCAAACCACGTGACAATGAAACTATTCTGGAGTTGATGTCATGTGAAGATGCTTTGTTCGATTGCCGAGTCTAATCGCATCTTCTCATTTATTTTATTTTATTTGATGACAGAGAGCATCAATTGCTGGCACACACTCATGCATTTTAAATTATTGAATTAAGTTTTAATATATCAAGTTTTAATATATCGAAAGTTATAATCTATTACTGTATATATTTAGTCATATTTGTATGATGTCTGCCCAATTACTTGACACCATTGTTTTTATTAGAGAAGATAAAATTTAGTAGAAGATGGCAATACACATGCAGTGTTTTTATTATTAATATTGTTATAATTGATTGAGATAAAGAAGTTTTATATAAAGACTCTTTATTTAAATCTATGACATAGACACAAACCAGTACACATCTCGATGTCAGTCTCTATAGTTTTCACGTTTTTCCTCTAAAATCTTCCGAGACTTCCACTTTTGCATTATTGATATGTCTGTGCTCGAGATCTGTGTGATATCTTATTTGTCTGATTGAGTTCAATCTTCTTGATCCATTTGTTGGATTTGCCTTATATTATATATATATACATCTATATAATATAAATTAACTTGGTTGTTGACATTAGACAACGACTTCTTGAAATAAATTATTGAATTAAGTTTTAATATATCGAGTTATAATCTATTACTGTATACCTTTAGTCATACTTGTATAATATTTGCCCAATTACTTGACATCATTTTTTCATTACAAAAGACAAAATTTAGTGGAAGATGATAATACACATGCAGTTTTTTTATTATTAATATTGTTATAATTGATTGAGATAAAGAAGTTTTATATAAAGACTCTTTATTTAAATCTATGACATAGATTTAATTTTACTTGTGCAGCTAGAATTTTCAAATTTCAAACCACGTGACAATGAAACTATTCTGGAGTTGATGCCATGTGAAGATGCTTTGTTCGGTTGCTGAGTCTAATCGCATCTTCTCATTTATTTTATTTTATTTGATGACAGAGAACATCAATAGCTGGCACACACCCATGCATTTTAAATTATTGAATTAAGTTTTAATATATCAAGTTTTAATATATCAAAAGTTATAACCTATTACTGTATACCTTTAGTCATATTTGTATGGTGTCTGCCCAATTACTTGACACCATTATTTTTATTAGAGAAGATAAAATTTAGTGGAAGATGGCAATACACATACAGTGTTTTTATTATTAATATTGTTATAATTGATTGGGATAAAGAAGTTTTATATAAAGACTCTTTATTTAAATCTATGACATAGACACAAACCAGTACACATCTCGATGTCAGTCTTTATAGTTTTCACGTTTTTCCTCTAAAATCTTCCGAGACTTCCACTTTGCATTATTGATATGCCTGTGCTCAAGATCTGTGTGATATCTTATCTGTCTGATTGAGTTCAATCTTCTTGATCCATTCGTTGGATTTGCCTTATATTATATATATATATACACATCTATATAATATAAATTAACTTGGTTGTTGACATTAGACAACGACTTCTTGAAATAAATTATTGAATTAAGTTTTAATATATCGAAAGTTATAATCTATTACTGTATACATTTAGTCATACTTGTATGATATCTGCCCAATTACTTGACACCATTTTTTTATTACAAAAGACAAAATTTAGTGGAAGATGACAATACACATGCAGTTTTTTTATTATTAATATTGGTATAATTGATTGAGATAAAGAAGTTTTATATAAAGACTCTTTATTTAAATCTATGACATAGATTTAATTTTACTTATGCAGGTAAGTGTTGAAAAGAATGTCATGAGTCAAGAATGTCATTACTTTTTTTTATAAATGTCTCTCCGTTAAATTATCATCCAAAATTCTAACTCAAAGTAAAAATAACTCTCTCTTGCTCTTTAAAATATTTCACAGATCTGTTCTCTAACAGTAATAATGTTTTCTCCGACTTTCAGGAAATAAGATATCTTAATTAAATTATCTAAAAATGTAAAAAATAAAATAAAAAATCCGTCATTCTTTTACGAATTACGATTTCATGCATTACAATATTAATTCATAGATGAAGTCATTCTTATGTCATACTTTCATAAACAAAAAGTTGAAACAAGTAAAAAATGTACATCGAAATTACTGGATGATCAAACCCATGTGCGGTAATTATTTGCAAGCTTCCATGACAATAATTGGGTGATAAAGTGAAAGGAGTGGACATCAATAATATATGTGTATATAAAGTCGTTGATTGTGGACAATGATAGACATGATTTTCTTCCATCTATCAATTTTAATTAGATCATGTAATTATTTAACTTCAATAATTTCAAGTTCTTACAATTTTTTTAATTCCTCCTCCAAGGCAATTGATCTCGATACCTCTTTCTCTATCTCATACGTGGAGTGATAATATTTTATATATGTCCACTAATCAATAGTTAACCCAAAACCACATGGTACGAATCTTGGAGATATTTGTTTTATATTATATCGAAGGGAATGCTGATGTGACATGCATGTAATTGGCTCGATAATTATTGGCTATAAAATATTTATTTGTTATCCTTGTGTTGTTGCATGCATGGACGTTTGTGCTGGTTCAGTATTGCATGCATGGTACGAATCTTGAAGATATTTGTTTTATATTATATCGAAGGGAATGCTGATGTGACATGCATGCAATTGGCTCGATAATTATTGGCTATAAAATATTTATTTGCTATCCTTGTGCTGTTGCATGCATGGACGTTTGTGCTGGTATAGTATTGCATGCTGATAGACATGATTTTCTTCCATCTATCAATTTTTAATTAGATCATGTAATTATTTAACTTCAATAATTTCAAGTCCTTACAAATTTTTTAATTTCTCCTCCAAGGCAATTGATCTCGATCCCTCTCTCTCTGTCTCATACGTGGAGTGATAATATTTCATATGTGTCCACTAATCAATAGTTAACCCAAAACCACATTGTACGAATTTTGGAGATATTTGTTTTATATTATATCGAAGGGAATGCTGATGTGACATGCATGCAATTGGCTCGATAATTATTGGCTATAAAATATTTATTTGCTATCCTTGTGCTGTTGCATGCATGGACGTTTGTGCTGGTACAGTATTGCATGCGGTGGGGGTGCATGCATAAGATTTATGGAAAGCATGTTTTGCATTTTCATTGTGGCAGACATAATTTTTGAGATTTCCATTTTGTTGTTGTTTCATGTCATGAGGGCAAGAACTTGAACCCATTTGAGTCGATCGACATTAAAAAAAAAAAAGTACTAAGAAATCATTAATAAATCTTCCATTCACACAAGATATATCACTTTGTTATTGATGGGGTCAATTCTATGATGCCATACGTCCCTGTCACGTTACTAAAGCAAATTCATTGATCCCCGCACCACCGTCAGTTGAAATCAAGGCCCTGCACGTCTCTACACACTACTGTTTAGGTCTCGTTAACTTTTACGATTAAAATAAAAATTTTTAAAAATTAAAAAATTTTTATTGTAAAAAATTTTATAAAAATAAATACATATTTTAATTTATTAATTTTCATTTTAAAAAATCTCAAGTTTTTTCTCAAATTTTCATTTCAAAAAATTTAAAATTTCTTCTCAAATAAGTTTCTTTTCCCATTAAGCAAGACAACTTTGAATATACAACATTAATTTTCGTAAAAAAAGAAAAAAGAAAGACGAAGCGTGCAGCTCTTAAAGCATGAGAGATAAGTCAAGCTTCTTCATCTCCTCTTGATTAGTACTGTAAAGAGCAGCACTATCTGCAGACCAAAATCTACTAAATTCATTATCATGGACTGGAAAACCATTCATCGTTCTTAGCAATCCAAATCTACCAACGCTGCCTCGCGAAAGCAATCCTACTACTGTGTGAAAATTTCCAACTGCTGGTTGTTGGTCAATGAGGGGTCTTGACCAGACCTGAGGTTCCCAGAACCCAACCGAAGATGATTTATGAGAAGGCTTTTGGATCATAGAATGCGCCTGAACTCCGAGCGATCTGTTATTGTAATTAGCACCATGAAGAGGAAGAGAAGCCATGCTTGGGTAGTGCCAGTGCCGGTGCTGGTGGAGGGAGTGCCCAAAAGCTTCTGCGGAGGCCAATATGTGTGCTGCTATCTTTTGTCCTCTTTTTGCTAGGTCCTCTCTCTTTTGTGGGCATTTTGGTGACCTCCTAGTGCTTGTGAAACGTAAAGTTGAAGGGGTCGTTAGAGCTGAAAAAGTTAGCAAATTCCATGGTGGAGTCAGAATTGGAAATAGACCGTTTCGGGTACCAAAAAGTTTAATTTTGGAGGAATGAAAAAAGCGGTGAGCGAGAAAACGTGAGAAATGAATACCGGGTATTGCAGATCCTGATTGATCGTCATGGCTTTTGTAGGTGAGTAATCTTCTGGGTAGTAAAAAGTTCGGACTTTTCGGTGGGGTGGAGTGGATCTTGAGTCTTTGGCAGAGAGCTGGGTTCGTGAGCTTCAGAGAGAGAGAGAGAGAGAGAGGTTCAGCAAGAAAAAAGTATAAAGAAAAAAATAACTATGCAATAAATAGAAAAAATCAAATGTGTGAATTTACTGCTCATTCCTGTAGCAGGGGAATAGACGCTTATTATTATAGAGAGATATATATTCAATATAAAAAAATAATTATTTTATGTTAAAGTGATTATTTCCTATTAAAATAAGTCTATTTTTATATGAAATAGTCATTTTTATTACAAACAACTCGTTATAAATGTTCATCTTTTTAATAATATATATATTTATATGTAAGTTTAAATTACCTATATATAACTCTTGGAAGTCATAATTATGTGAAATCCATTATTTACGCGGTAATTCTTATTACGTAGTACGTACTAATGCTTTGGTCATTCTCGGACGTGTGCATGAGAGACACTAATCGAGGGGCCCTAGTAGTAATAAAATGCTAAATGAGGGGGCCGGCTGGGGTTCATGACTTGATTATTGTCGGTATCACCTAATATATATAAATATATATTTATATATATCATGCATGATACATTAATATATAACAGATTAGATGTGACCAATTAGTCTTCCTCTAGTCTATGTGCGATTAATGTGACTCGCACCCATCTAATAATATCTTTATTTTTTACGTATCCACCCGAGCTAGATTTTTTTTTTTTTTTGAAATAGACTTCAATTCATTACTGAATGAAGGAAGTTACAGCTGTGACCAATAATTGCGGGTAACAAGCCCCGATTACAAGCCAACTAACTTTCGGTTGTACGCTCCCCCGTACACAATTTCCATTTCAAAAGATCTTTGATTTTTGAATTAAGAATATTAATGATTTTTAATTATCTATTTGACATTCAATTAATATAAGCATAGTTAGAAATATAGTATTTCATTAGAAATATATTTATTTTTTACAAAACTGTCTTTTATTTAAGAATAATTATATTCATCATTTCTACACCACACACCTACTTTAATAACAGTTGTGTGCGGTGTAAGCAGCTGGATAGAAGGATTCAGCTTTATTTTATATAGAGTAGTAAAAAAATTGTAAGACAGTTGTAGGTTAATCATCTTTCTTAAATTAATTAGGTCTGACATTAGAAATGGATTAGTGAACTTATGTTCATCATCTAAAACTATTTATTATTTTCATCTCGTACTTACCGAGCTTGGTTATGGCTTAATTATTAAGATGAAGTTGATGAACAACTAGCTAGCTGGTTCTCGTCCATTTTAATGGTTAGATATTGATGGAGTAGAGAATTAGAAATATAAATAATATAGGGTCTAATTGGAAAATCTTGACAGTTTGAAGTTATGAATAATTTGTAGGCGTGGAAAATAAATTGATAACCAAGGCCCAAGGGTGATCTGACCCCGAAACTCAAGTCCAACATGTTAGGCCCAAGCCCAACCCATATCATTTTCCCCATTTTATCTCTTCCCCTTCTTCTTTTCTTTTCTTTTCTCTCTGCCGCTAACATGAACCCCTATCTCTTTGTCCTTCACTCTCGTCGCCGCTCACCAGATCGGACACCAAGCGGCGCCAACAACATTAACATCATGATCTATTCCTTCCAAGTAGTGTACGTACGTGTTCTACTTGAACCAGAGGATCCAAAAAACTGCTATATATTGAGTTCATGAATTAAGGGTTTCCTTAAATGCATGGCTATAGAGCCAAGTGGATGCATGGAACTTCAAAGATGTTCTACGGTGTTTACTTTTCTACATTTTATTTTGCTAGGCAATTAGAAAATGTAATGACAATAATTCTTCCAGATTTTCGTTGTTCTTTATTAGCTGCATGCATATGGAAATCATGGCATGACACTTTAAAAGTTCATTTGCATTGATCTGGCAGACAAGACGCGTCTGTAGTTGGTCTGGTACTGTCTGGTCACATGAAATTCTTATTTTAAACATAAAATTCTCATCTCATCATTACAACTTTTTCAAATCTCCATACAAAATATAATAAACAATTCAATTTTTTCTTAACTTTTTCAAATCCCAATACAATAATAATATTAAAATATTATAATTTAATATTTAATCTTAAAATTCAAAATTCTAATCTGAAAAATCTCAGTAGTCAAGCAGAACTACGTAAATGACATGACTACATGACAATATTTTGAAATGCATGTTAAAAGGGACAATATTTTTGCGGTTTATTTTTTGGAGTAATTAGCCCAGTACCTACATGACATGACTACATTGCAATCCCTGCCCTCGCTGTGGGTTGCCGTTCTGCCGGCCAGTAGTAGTACTGCAAATTGGTGTATTAAGCATATATAGGTGTCAACATGATAGTGTATATATATATTGGGTGTTTTGAGATTTGCCTGATCTTATGTATTTAAGCATGCATGGCAATTAATGACACAAAAATGTTACGTCACGTTTAATTGGACTTATAAATCATGTTATAGTTAGTCATGTCTATTGGAAGAATTATAAACAGTAAGAACACAAGTCTGCTGGAATTGATACTTGGCATGTCGACATGATCTATATAATGATTTATACTCTAAATGAAAGCACTAATTAATCAATATAACATGAGTTATAATTGCTTAAAATTATTATAAAGTCACAAGCTTAAATTAAATCGTCTTTACCACCCTCTTATTTTTTTATAAACCGGGCGATTGAGGAAGAGACCTCGTAGGTGATGATTTTAGTGTTCAAGCTATCCTTCCTCCGGGTACTTTAAGATTTACGTTTTTAATGCAGGGTGCATATATGCATGTTGTCTTCTCATTTCTTACTGGAAACATATATGTTCCGAGAATTATTTTTCAGCTCAATGGAACAGCCATGATTTACAAAATGAAGCAATATATACACTTGAATGGACCCAATATTAATATATATATCATAGAAAACATTGGCTTATATATAAGCAATACTATCAAGTTATGATCAATAGGAGTTATCTCCGTGGAAGCTTGAAGGGATGCAATCTTGGAAGTTGGAAAGGATGCAACGTACGCACTCACGATACATATATTCAGGTTCTGATCTCGTGGGTGTGTAATACTCATTGGATTTCCACCTTACAAGAAAACCATCCAGGATGATCATTTGAGACTAACACGTTGCGTATTGGTACATTCTTCATTTTCCTTGCATATACTTTTAATTATCTACCCAATTAATTTGTCTCCATCAAGCTGGATCACAATTTGTCAATCCCAAATTGTAAAGGCGTTAATATAAAATAAAATTAATTAACTTTCTCCATCAACGGAGAGACTATTATTTCGTTTAACTTACATCTTTTACTTTTGAGTTCTTTTACAAATTGCATGTGATCACGGCCATCGCAACGGATGATCTACATACCCATATACATTCATTTCATATACATGGATTCATTAATTATTTGAAGTACATGTATATTCTAATATATATGTGTGACAGAAAATCGAAGGAATTAGACATTTTTCATTGTGAGTAAATTCCAACAACTTGTAATTCTAAGATGGATTTATTCAATTTGAAATTCAAACATAATACACATAGTATTGACATATACAATGGAACAACAATAGAGCATACCCAACTTGATTTTTTTTTTTGGAAAAAAAAAGAAGAAGAAAATTTTACATCATGAGACTTTGAATACTCCCAGTTCTATTGAAAAAGAAATAGTAAGCTAAATGATGTGCAACCACAAGGTTCATTCATCAATGTCGGCTCCACAAGATAAACCTGCATCAACCATTTCAAATGGTTTTGTTTTTGTCGAAATGGTTATAGTGAAGGCGGAGATGCAGGTGTAGGTGACAACCCATAAGTTGAGGAGGGGCTGCCATTTGGAGGATTTTTACTAGCAATAATGGTTAATATGATTGTGACCACAATGTAAAAGATTGTATTGAGTGATCCGTTGTAGTTTAGCCTAGCAAGAAGACGGCGAATTCAAACTCTAATGTCGTGCATTCGGCAATGACGGTTGATGTTTTTGATTTCCTTGGTCATGTAGCAATACTCTTCATTAATATCAAACACCAGCTCTTTAGTGAGTCTGTTGAAAACATTCGCCACCTTCTCGTCTCTACCCATTGCATGTTTGATAATCCCAGCATTACAAAAATCTTGACATCCTCGACCGTATCCACTATGCTATCCAAGAACAATGCAAGACAGCAAAAATATTGAGTTACATCACAGTTGTTTTGTTCATAGGCTGTCAAGTTCCTCAACACAGGGCTAGTGCTATCATCGATGACCATATTTGAAATATTTAACGTCTTGCCTATAAACTGTATGTCGAGAATGCAACTAGATTTTGCTTGGAACTTAATACCAGCATAACTAAGTGTTTTGGCATTATGCACCCAACCTTTCCTAGGAAGCCTAAGAAGTGTTTTTTCCTTTTCACTCTTTGTAGGCTGCTGCGGGTATGTTTTATCCCCTAAAATTAAGGTAGAGTGAAACAAAACTAATAAATGTATATACTCACTATTGGCATGCTTGTTCAACGTCCCTTCTTCAAATTTCTCCTTCCCAGGTCTCAAGGGTTCAAAAAACCTGAGAGTAAGCGTATTCAGAGTTGCCTCCCCCGTCAAGCTCGGAGTAAGTTCAAAAATCTTCTACAGCACAAACATAGGGAGTTGGTTCTCAAGCAAAATTAAATCACGAGAGACATTTGTCTGCATCCAACGTGTTTTGAAAAGGGGTTCCCCTTCACGATTTTTCTGCAAAAAGTAAAGAAGTATAATTGTGATCAATTTGCCTTTGTGTGATCATAATTGCTAAGGAAAAATTAGAGCGAAAAACCAACTTTATTAGAATGTATAACTAATTAATACCTCATAGAAACGCAAGAGTTCTACAATGAAGCTACAGTCGAGAAGCATCGTCTGCACAAATTCATCTAGTTCTATAGTCTGAAAGTCATTTGCATAGAATTTTCTGGTCTTTTCTTCCAATTCTCTCATGGCATTGTTGAGACTTTCTTCATGGATAAGTTGCCCTGTTTGGTTTTGAACCAGGCGATCGAGAAATCGCCGTTTTTCAGTTTGCATGGCTCTTAGACTTGGTTCATTATGATGAAATGGACCAATGGAGACAATCTTGGGGACGTAAGCTTCTTTGTCAACTTTGAATATAGGTGGAGGAACCTTCAATGTCGACCATCCTGATCCACTGATGATAATAGGCTTTTGTCTCTCATTATCGTTGATTCGGATAGCATGCTCAGGAACAACTATTTGGCCAAATTGTGTCTCTTCATTTGGATTGTAATATTCTTCACCACCAAAGCCAAAATTGGTGCCAATATTGCCAAAAGTTGCCAGTTGATCGCCAAGTACAGCCAGTTTATCACCGATTACAGCCAGTTGATCATCGCCAACTACATCTGAAGTACCATCATTTGATTGTTGATTATTGGTTTCAAAATCCTCTCCCACATCTTCCATTTCTTTCAACAGCGCTCGCTTTAAGTTCTTCTTAATTGTTATGAAAATGCTGAAACTTAATATATATATATATATATATTTTGGGTGTTTTGAGATTTGCCTGATCTTATGTATTTAAGCATGCATGGCAATTAATGACACAAAAATGTTACGTCACGTTTAATTGGACTTATAAATCATGTTATAGTTAGTCATGTCTATTGGAAGAATTATAAACAGTAAGAACACAAGTCTGCTGGAATTGATACTTGGCATGTCGACATGATCTATATAATGATTTATACTCTAAATTAAAGCACTAATTAATCAATATAACATGAGTTATAATTGCTTTAAATTATTATAAAGTCACAAGCATTAAGTTAAATCGTCTTTCCCACCCTCTTACCTTTTTATAAACCGGGCGATTGATTTGGAAGAGACCTCGTAGGTGATGATTTTAGTGTTCAAGCTATCCTTCCCCCGGGTACTTCTAAGATTTACGTTTATAATGCAGGGTGCATATATGCATGTTGTATTCTCATTTCTTACTAGAAACATATACGTTCCGAGAATTACTTTTCAGCTCAATGGAACAACCATGATTTACAAAATGAAGCAATATATACACTTGAATGGATCCAATATTAATATATATATCATAGAAAACATTGGCTTATATATATATAAGCAATACTATCAAGTTATGATCAATAGGAGTTATCTCCGTGGAAGCTTGAAGGGATGCAATCTTGGAAGTTGGAAAGGATGCAACGTACGTACTCATGATACATATATGCAGGTTCTGATCTCATGGGAGTGTAATACTCATTGGATTTCCACCTTACAAGAAAACCATCCAGGATGATCATTTGAGACTAACACGTTGCATATTGGTACATTCTTCATTTTCCTTGCATATACTTTTAATTATCTACCCGATTAATTTGTCTCCATCAAGCTGGATCACAATTTGTTAATCCCAAATTGTAAAGACGTTAATATACAATAAAATTAAGTAACTTCCTCCATCAACGGAGGAGACCATTTCGTCAAACTTACATCTTTTACTTTTGAGTTCTTTTACAAATTGCATGTGATCACAGCCATCACAACGGATGATCTACCCATACACATTCATTTCACATACATGGATTTCATTATTTGAAGTACATACATATTCTAATATATATGCGTGATAGAAAATCGAAGGAATTAGACATTTTTCATTTTTTACAAATTAGAAAAATTATGGAGGTCACATTAATCTATATGTAGGATGAATTGTGAGTAAATCCCAACAACTTCTAATTCCAAGATGGATTTATTCGATTTGAAATTCAAACATAATACACATAGTACATACATATACAATGGAAGAACAATAGAGCATACCCAACTTTATTTATTTATTTTTTTTAAAAGACACTTCTACATAATAAGACTTTGAATACTCCCAGTTCTATTGAAAAAGCAATAGTAAGACAAATGATGTGCAACCACAGGGTTCATTCATCAATGTTGGCTCCACTAGATAAACCTGCATCAACCATTTTAAATGGTGTTTTGTTTTTGTCGAAATGGTTATAGTGAAGGTGGAGGTGGAGGTGTAGGTGACAACCCATTAGTTGAGGAGGGGCTACCATTTAGAGGATTACTAGCGATAAAGGATAAGATGATTGTGACCCCAATGTAAAACATTGTTTTGAGTGATCCTTTATAGTTTAGCCTAGCGAGAAGACGATAAATTCGCACTCTGGTGTCGTGTACTCGACAAAGATGGTTGATCTTTTTTATTTGCTCGGTCATGTGGCAATCATCCTCATCAATATCAAATGCTAGCTCTTTAGTGAGGTTGTTGACAAGATGGACCACCTCCTCGTTTCCACCCTTTTCCTGTATGATAATCCTGGCATCACGAAGAATCCTGACATCCTCGACCGTATCTACTATGATGTCCAAGAACACTGCAAGACAACAAAAATATGAAGCTGCATCATTACACCAAGTCATGCTTGGGCCTCTAGAATGCATGTCCAACCAACCATTGTTATGATAGATGTTTCATTGATTCTAATTTTCTTAATTATTTTCCTAATGTGTTTTTTCAGGTCTTGGCTCATACTACTTCCGATCACTCTCCGCTGGTAATTCAAATGGGTGAGGATCCTTTTAGGTATGGTCCTAGTCCTTTTCGGTTTTAGTTTATGTGGACTGATCATAGTGATTTTCTTAGCCTTGTGGAGAGAGTGTGGAGATCAGAGGGGTATGGTCATGGCCTTGTGAATCTTTTTATTAAATTGAAAAGGGTCAAGATTGCTTTAAGGGAATGGAATAGGAATGTGTTTGGCAGGACTGAGGTTATCATTAATCAATTAGAGCACCGTATTGAAAATTTGGAAGTTCAGCTTCAAACTTGTTTTAATCAAGAGGATGAAAATGCTCTTTTGAGAACCAAAATGGATCTGTCTACTTGGCTTGATAGAGAAGATACTCGTCTTGCTCATTTGGCTAAAAAAAGTTGGTTGAAAGATGGGGATCAAAATTCTAAATTTTACCATGCTTATCTAAATGCTAAAAATCATACGAAGATTAAGGAGATGCGTTTGGTTGATGGTACTTGTTTAAATTCCCCTTATGACATTCATAAAGCTACTGTTGATTATTTTAATAATTTCTTGGGGACGGGGGCTCTTCGTGATATGCCCAATCTTAGTGAGTTATTAGATCCTATGATTACTATTGATGAGAACAGGGTTCTTTGTAGAGCTCCTTCCCTCAAAGAAATTAAGGACGCTCTCTTCAGTATTCCAATTGACAGTAGTCCAGGTCCAGATGGTTTTGGCATGGGTTTCTATAGAGTTTGCTGGGACTTGGTTAAAGATGATCTGTTGGGTGCTATCTCTGATTTTTTTCACTGTAAGTCTCTTCCCAGATTCTATACTGCATCTTTCATTGTATTAATTCCTAAGGTGGATAAACCCTCTGGTTTCGATAAATTCCGGCCTATTAGTCTCTACTCCGTGATCTTTAAGATTTGTGCTAAAATTATTGTAAGCCATCTTACGGATTTACTTAATAAGATGATCTCTCAGGAGCAAGGGGCGTTCATCTCTGGGCGTAGTATTTTTTAGAACATTAGTCTTACATAAGAGATGGTTCATTCTGTTCATAGAAATACTAATGGAGGGAATGTTTTGATTAAACTTGATATGTCTAAGGCTTATGACTGTGTTGATTGGAATTTTCTTTTACATGTCTTGGATGCCTTTGGTTTCTCTTCTGAGTTTTGTATGTTGATTAAGGCTTGTATTACCACTCCTTGGTATTCTGTTATGATGAATGGCACCTCCTTGGGTTTCTTTAAAGGGGAGCGTGGCTTGAGACAAAGTGACCCGCTCTCTCCCTATTTATTTCTCATTATGCAAGAGGTGCTTTCTCGCCTTCTTAAGGTTTCTTTTGGGAATGGTAAAATTAGGCATTTTAGTCAGGCTCATGGTAACCCCCCTTATTTCTCATCTTATGTATGCGGATGACATTGTCATTTTTAGTAATGGTGGTAAGAATTCCATGAGGAGTTTGATGGAGGTACTGCATATTTATGAATCTTGGTCGGGGCAAGTCCTTAGTAGAGAAAAAAGTAATATTTTTTTTCTCTAAAAGAATCTCTCTTAATAGAAAATCTTCTATTCTTCGTATCACTGTTTTTTCGGAAGGTTCTTTTCCTTTCAAATATTTGGGGGTTCCAGTTGTGGATGGTAGGCTGAAAGTTAGTGATTTTGGTGATTTTCTTGGTAAGATAAAAAGGAAGGTTGCGGGTTGGAAGATGAAAATGCTTTCTGTTGGTGGTCGTACTATTTTGCTTCGATATGTTTTATCGAGTATGGCTACCCATCTTTTAGCTGTTTTACATGTTCCTAAAAATATACTTACTGTTTTGAACAGGCTCCTGAGTTTTTTCTTTTGGGGTGACTCTGATGGCAAAGGTAAAAGAAAATGGATTGCTTAGCATAATATTTGTAGGCCTATTGAGGAAAGTGGCTTGGGTATACGGGATTTTGGTGATATTCAAAAGGCCTTACATATGAAACTGGCCTGGCGCCTGGTTATGGGACAATCCTTATGGGCGGATTTCTTTAGAGGCAAGTATGTTAGAGGTAATCATCTCTCTCTTTTGGAGCCTAATAAGGGTACCCGATTTTGGAAATCTATTGTTAGAAGTATTCCTGATGTTTTAAACAATTCTAAATGGCTTGTTAGAGATGGTAATATTTCTTTTTGGCATGATAATTGGGTTGAAGGTGGCCCTCTCAACAATCTTTATCCAGTTATTGAGCAGCCTTTGTTGAAAATTAAGGATTGTAGCCTTGACCATGGTTGGGATGTTCCTCTCATGGAGCAGCTTGTGGGTTCCCAAAAAACTTCTGATTTGTGTAATTTTTTTGCTAGGAGGAAGGAGGGTCAAGATGTTCTAATCTGGTTAAATGACAAGGCCGATAATTTTACTACAAAAAGTGCTTGGGATTGTATCCGAGTTAGGGCGTCTCCTTTAGATTGGGCTGATTGGATTTGGTATAAAAATCTACCAAAGAAAGTTTCTATTATGATGTGGAAGGCCCATCACAATTGTTTGAGTGTTGATGTGAAGATTAAGAATGTCGGCGTTCCTCTAGCGTCGAAATGTCATTGTTGTTCTAGGGGTCGTATTGAGGATTTGAATCATGTTCTTTGTACTGGTGAGGTTGCTCGCCCGATTTGGCGTATGGCCGCGATTCAGTTAGGTGTGCACATGGGTTTTTTTCAGACCTGGCATGAACAAGTTAATTTTTGGTTCCGTTGTGCGAATAAGTCTTCTCAAGTTAGAATCATTTTTGGGCTTCTCCCTTCCATTGTTTCTTGGAAACTTTGGGAATGGCGTTGTAAAGCCCGGTATGATGGTAAAGTTTCTAATGTTGAGGCGGTTTGGCATGTTATTACATTTTGGCTTAGCAGGATTATGCATTTGATTATGAAAGTTTCTAAAGTTTCGCCGCATGATATTGCTATATTAAACAGACTTGAGATCCCGATCTTAGCCCCTAAACCTAAGCAGGTGCATGTGGTGCGATGGTCTCGGCCTCATTATGATTGGGTTAAGCTTAATACGGATGGTAGTAGCTTAGGTAATCCAGGGTTGGTTGGTGCTGGGGGTGTTATTCGTGATCATTGTGGCAAGCTTTGTATGGCTTATTCTGTTTCTTTAGGTCAAGGTTCTAATAACTTTGCCGAGCTGCATGGGGTGTTGGAAGGCATTCGTAGGTGCTATCATCTTGGGTATTTACGTGTTGAGATTGAGACGGATTCTCAATTGATTGTAAATTGGATTACTAATGGGAATTGTAATATGTGGTATTTAGAGGATTTTTGGGAGGAATTACAAGAGTATCTTAGGGGCATGGATTTGTGCATTTGCCATATCTTTCGGGAAGGGAATGCTACGGCGGATTTTCTTGCTAAGAGGGGAGCTGTGGGTTTAAATAGAAACTGTGTTGAAGATAGAGATATGCCTGATCAACTCAGAGGGTTTCTTTGGATGGACAGACTCGAGCTTCCCTATCTTCGCATTTCGTAGGTCTGGCTTTGGTAAGTTTGGTTCCTTTATATTTTATTCTTTGATTATCTATGTTTGCTTGTATGCTCTTTCTTGCAGGTGTTGTTGAGCTTGTTTTTTAGGCTTGGTTTTGTTTTAGTATTGTATCTAGAACAATGGTGTTTTTTCGGGTATTGTTGGTTGGTTCTTAGTTTTTTAACACCAGGGTTTTGTTTTTTCTTCTCTTTTATTTGTATCATCCAGGTGTTTTTGGTTGTAATCACGGTTTTCCTCCTCCATAAGTGAGGGCTACCAATAAAATTGGGATACCGTCCTCTTCTTAAAAAAAAAAAAAAAATGAAGCTGCATCAAGATTGCATTGTTCATAAGCTATTAAGTTCCTCAACAAAGGGCCAGTGCTATCATCAATGGTCATGGTCGGAATCTTTAACGTCTTGCCTTTAAGCTCTACACCAAGAATGCTACCAGAATTTCTTTTGAACTTAATACCAACATAACCAAGTGTTTTGGCATCCTGCACCCAACCTTTACAAGGAAGCATAAGATGTGGTTCTTTCTTTTCACTCTTTATAGGATGGCGCAAGTATACATTATCCCCTAAAGTTAAGGCAAAGTGAAATAAATCTAATAGATGTATTATATCCTTGCCATTGGCGTCCAAGTTCAGTGAAGGTGTTGCAAATTTGTCCCTTCCAGGTCTCAAGGGTTCAAAATATCGAGGAGCCAACATAATGAGACTTTGCTACCCCTTCAAGGTAGTAAGTTTAAAAATCTTTTGCAGCACAAACATAGGGAGTTGATTCTCAAGCAAAAGTAAATCACGAGAGATATTTGTCCATGTCCAACATGTTTTGAAAAGGGGCTCCCTTCACAATTTTTCTACAAGAAGTTAAGAAGTATAATTGTGATCAATTTGCCTTCGTGTGATCATAATTGCTAAGGGAAAATTAGCATGAAAAACCAACTTAATTAGAATGTATAACTAATTAATACCTCATAGAAACGCAAGAGTTCTACAATGAAGCAACCATCAAGAAGCATCATTTGCACAAATCCATCTGGTTCTATAGTCTGAAAGTCATCTGCATAGAATTTTCTGGTATTTTCTTCCAATTGTCCCATGGCATTTTTGAGACTTTCTTCATTGATAGGTTGCCCTGTTTGGTTTTGAACCAGGCGATCGAGAAATCGTCATTTTTGAGTTTGCATGGCTCTTAGACTTGGTTCATTATGATGAAATGGACCAATGGAGACAATTTTTGTGACGTAAGCTTCTTTGTCAACTTTGAACATAGGTGGAGGAACCTTCAATGTCGACCATCCTGATCCGTTGATGATAACAGGCTTTTGTCTCTCATTATCGTTGATTTGGATAGCATGCTCAGGAACAATTATTCCTAATTGTCTCTCTTCATAATTTGGATTGTCATCCTCTTCTCTACCAATGCCAGAATTAGCTACTACTTCTTTATGACCAATATTGCAAAAAGTTTGGCTAAAATCTAAATATGAAGTACTCCCATAATTTGATTGTTGGTTGCTGGTTTCAAATTTCTCTCCCTCATCTTCCATTTCTTTCAATAGCTAGCACTTTCAATTCTTCTTAATTATTATAAAAAGGCTGAAACTTAGTTCACAATAGTTGTCTAATCAATACAATAAATAAAAAACTTGTAATCACAATGTGCTGAGATTCTAAGTTAGATGATATATAGAAACTTAATGATCGTGATTGATGTAAATATATGAGGTTGAGATCCACAATGCATGGCCGAGAAGTATTGAATATATAATTTACTCAAATAAAATGTTGTGGAATGAGTGTGAATCAGAAACTAAAATTTTCAAACTAATTCGACCTCCTTTAGTTACACAAACCATATCATCTCATCTAATCATTACAACTTTATCAAATTTCCATACAAAATACCATAAACAATTCAATATTTTTAAATCTCAAAATAAAAATAATATTAAAAAAATATTCTAACAATATTTTATTCAACTTTCAACTTTCATCTGATCTCATCTCATCTAGGTAATCAAATGATGCCTAATTAAATATGAGTAATGCTACTTTGTCGCCCAATGGTCACCGCTAGGCTTGCCCCATAGGTTAAATGCCACTTTCTAATCTTTTTCCTTTTTCTTCTCCATATTTTTTAACATATTTAAATATTTTTAAAAAATAAAAAAATACACCAATATACTAATATTTACTTTCTTAACCATTAAGTAAAAATAATAATAAAAAATTAAAATATATGAGCGATCAAAATAAAGTGGCAAGTTCATGGGGCACACTAGCATTTTCCATTAAATATACATACTCAGTTGAAAATTTGTAGAAAAAACATCCATTCATATTTAATTTACTATATATTTGAAAGAAGCATTTACGTATATTTAAATGTCTCATTGATTATATTTAAATAAATTGAAATTATTATCTTTAATTATATATGTGTGTGTGTGTGTTTGTGCTATAGACCTTTGGTTTCAAAAGTTTAATTAGATGAGTAGTTAATATATAAGATATATATATATATATATATATGTATATATTTATAATAATTTTATTTGAAAGCTTTTACACCACACACTATCCATGGTGTATAAAGGTTATGGACGTTTCATAATATTATGAAAAATATCATAGCTTAGCCCTCTGTGTATATAATTATGAACCCTAATTTCAAATATTGGTTCCATATATAAAATATATATATATATTATATATCAGGCCGGACATCAACTTATAACTAGCCTCACCTGATTCAAACTTTAAATAGTAGAAACAGTTAGAAATAATTTGAATAGGTATAAGCTAATTATATTAAGGTTGTACTATGTACGTACGTACATTGGATCAGCTATACATACATACATATATATATATATTGACTGCCATATGTTGCCAATATATATTAAGGTCGTTCATCGACCAAAGTAAATGAGTTTTAACCATTCTAAGAAGAAAATTAATGCTTGAATCCCTATGGTGCTCATGTCATATCAATATATATATATATGATGCATGTACAAGAAATTAACACTGCAAATCTAATCCAATTTGTAGTTATAATTATAATTGCTTACTTATGAGCAAATTAGCATCTAGTAATTGGTAATTACCATATTTTGAAACAAAAAATATATAACTTAGTTCATCAAAATTATCAATCGAGCTAAAAAAAGGATGCCTTGTCTTTTACATCAAGCAATATCATGTGGAGTGGTACTGACCCTCGACATAACAACTAGCTGAGGTAATTAAGAACCAACAAGCGATCGAACTATCCGTCAAGTACAGATAATTCAGGTTGGTCTATTTTCTGGAAGTTTGCTTATATAATTTAGCTGTACGTTAACCATGCATGTAGTACGACATCTGAATATAGCCAACTAATAGTTATTACTAAGAACTAATAAAATAATAATAATAATATAATTATATTGGATAATGCATGGACATCATATTTACATAATTATAAGAAGACAAAAATAGCAAATAACGTAGGGTACTTGTAAAGAGTACGTACGTACGTACAATGTTCATAAAAAATATATGTTCTTTAAAAATATACAATTCATGCATGCATGGAGATTTTGAAACATCAATCAATTAGTAGAACAAAGGGCGATCGATTGACCCTGCATGCAGAGATAAGAGACAAGAGGTACGAAGTTCTTTCAGAGGTTGGTGATGATCAAAGAGAAATAATAGTAAGTAGAACAAAATCCGGGCCGCAAGCTTGCTAGGCATGATGTATATACATAAGAAAAATAGCTTAATATTTGTGCTTTCACGTACGTACACTTGGAGCTAGTACTTAGTTAATTTGGTCTCTGCGTGTGTGTGTTATTTTAAATTCACTTTCTGCAAAACTAGAATTAACCATTATCTATATATGTTAGTTAATTAGGGGTATAATTAATAATTATGAAAGAATATCTCTTCCGTACCATTAATTTAGTCCTCCTCCTCCATGTAATTAATTAGGGATATATATATCTTATAATTCGTTTAAAATAATAAAAACTGCTTTTAAAATAAAAATACCGACCCAAATCAAATATTTTATTGGCTATTGATTAATAGTGAAAAGCAAGATCAAATGATACACAGATTAATTCTATAATAAGAATGAGCATTTATGACAAGCAACTAATAATTACTAACAATGAGAATAAATATTTGTGATGAAAATATATTCATTTTAATAGAAAATGATCATTTTAATAAAAAATAATTAGTCACAAATAAGCAGTTTTCTTATAATATTTATAAGTACTTAATTTTAACATTGTTCCAAATTAGTCCAACGAGGAACGTTTCAAATGACTATTCGAAATATGTCGACATTGCTTTCATTAGATGCTTAAATATTATATATAATATGCCCAATTGAGACAATAATTAAATATATAACAGTAATATGTTATCTAGTCCTGATCTCACAATTATATATAAGGTTGTTAAGTGATCTTGATCAACCGTAGATCGAAGTAATCATATGACAACTATGGTTCTACATATCAAACATATTAGTTTGAAAAAAGAAAAAAGAGAAAGAACCAATAGGAGAAAAAGTGAATAAACTTTTCAGTAAGTTAGGTTTTTTAATTGTTTGAGCATGAGATAGGAACGAAACCTATGACAATTGGAGGCGATGTTTTCATCCCCTTCTTCGGTTGGGCCTCAGTGGGAAACTGAAGCCCATATCGCCCAAGTCACACCCCTCCTACAAGCTCAAGGACCATCAATGGAAATTGGCCCACGAGCCTCACATGAAGAGTGAGAATGCTTGCATGCTAGAAAGATGTCGAAAGGGACAGATGAAACACATTGACCCTAACACCCCACTACAACACTTACTATTTAAAGATCAAAGTTGGAAAGTGAATGGGGATAGCAGGCAGCCCTCCATTTGGGGAGGTACGGCACATTAATGGCACCGCCTAGGAAGCCACCCCTCATTAAAGATCATTGCCCAGCAACTATACTCAGGACACTAACCCCTGACCAAAAGAAGTACTAATTTTGCTTTATGTTATGCTTGGGTAGCTAATTTGCTGTTTGGAGCTTGAGTAGTTTAAAGTGATACATACAAAGTCTACTCAACTACAAGTCCTAGAAGAAAACCTATGGGTGGGGATGGTTGGTTAGATTTCAGAGTTGGGTTGTAGGGAAAAAAATAAGCAGATCGCAATTCCTCCACGGTTACAAATTCCGTGCATCAGCTAACCATTTTGAGAAATTTAGTTGCAAATTTTTCAAAACAATTTATGCTCTTGTAGCCAATTCCATGAGCTATGGTAGATGGGAAGTCCTATAAGAATTTCAATACAAACAATTTCCCACAATATGCTACTTGAATTCAGATTGGGCATGTTTGTTTTGGGATATATTGAAGACTAATATTGTGACGCCCCTACCTCCCATGTACGGACACGTGGAGATCGAGGTGTTGGGATGATAACAATACGGGTCACGCATCCCATCGCCAAGTGCCAAATGTGTGTACATGCAACACGTGTACATAAAAATAATGCAACGGTAATAAAAAGTCTTTAACTAAGTACCAGAAATTTGCTTAAATACAAACACGCTTAAAACAAGCGTAATAAAATACTACAAGTTTCAGCATTGTCTCAAATCCAAAATACATAATATAAAGGCACAGAAAATAATTTCCAACACTACAAGCAACTCCAACTAAATCCTCTGACGGAGCCACCTCCTTAAGCTCTGCCTCCTCCTCCTCATCTGCATCAAAGTCTACGGTACCAAAGACGGTTACCGCAGGTAAGTAATAATCCAAACACTCGCAAGATAAAAATACATTAAAACGCAACAATATGCATGAACAGGATGCTCTATACATGAGATCCAAAAATAATCTTTTCCCAAAAATAAACATTTTTCCAACACATACCAAAAATCCAATTTTTGGCCCACAATAAATCCTTTAAAACAAATCATCGCCATTATCCAAGATAATGGCCCAAAACAAGAAATCCACAATTTTCTCAGAAAATGGTTCATGAAAATCCACTTATCAAAATTCAGCAATTTTTCCAGAAAATGGCCCTTAACAAATATCAAAACCAGTTCCAATCATTGTATGCACCATGATCTCCCTTAGGGATCATCCACACACTCTGGCTCCTATGCCACACCGCAGGTAACGACTACGCATGTGACATCTACACGAGCGATACCCAGCTCCACGTCCAGCGCGTACCATGACCATGCCTCCTCTAGTCCCCGCCAGTCGAGGAACCACAGAGTCTGCACGACAGTGTTACCATATCGTCTGATCCTATTGTCGCCCAACAACAACCCAAGGGATGTCACTCAATATTATTCTCTCCCGAGTGACCAGAAGAGCTCCACCAAGATAATGCCCTATCTTGGCTTGGGGTCGTGATACATATGTACCCAAAAATCCATTTACACGTGAAAACTCAGTTTTCAATTTCCAACACATGTATATGCATGCACCATGCAATGCAAATGACATGACACAAAGATAACCAATAATCCAATTCATCCAAACATAAATTACTCCGTCCTCAAATTCATCTAACCCCCGACTCCTCAGACTCAGTCCGGCATAACCAACCAGTCACAATTTATTGTAAAAGCAATAATGTATTTAAATCTTAAATGAAGTTTGAAAAATACTTACAGCGCTATATAATATTTTTCGAAAGATCAAGGGGTTCCAAAAGGTGGCCAAAAAGCAACGTAACAGTGTAAAATACAATGTGGTCGTGGGTTATAAAATACCCATTTTTGAATGGGGATGAACCAAGACTTGGGATTAATAGGAAATGGCTTAGAGGTGTTTATGAAGCTAGTGGAAGTGGTAGTTGGCCGTGGGTGGTGGCGAAAACGACGGTGGAAGTGAAAAAATGCCAAAAAGGAGTTGAGCTCATGGGGGTTGCTTTGGCAACAAATCGGAGCAGGAAATGGGTGCGTTAGGTCAGCAAGAGGTCGGTGATAAAGTGGTGAAAAAGTGGTGGCCAGAGGTGGAACGATGGCGGCGGAATGAAGGAAAAACCTTGCGACTTGGAGGAGCCCACGATGGCTAACAGTGGCTCGGATGTGGCTAAGATTTGGTGGGGGTGTTCACCAGCCGGAGGGGAGTCGAACAGTGGGGGCGGTACAGTGCACGACAGCGGTTTGGGCAGGATGAATGAAACGATGAAAGAGGAAGAGAGAGAGAGTGCGAGGGGAGAGAGAACGGGAAGAGAAAAATGGGGAAAAAGGAAAGAAAAAGGGAAAAGAAAGAGGAAGGAGAAAAAGAAAAGATGAGAAAAAGAAATGAGGTACAATCTTCACATCTAGGGTCCAGAAACTGATCCAATGAAAACAATTTTAAAAGCAATAGATTGAATAAAATAATCTAAACACAATAACTAGCTAAAATAAAATAAATAATTAGTAAAAACTAACAACAAAATTTAAAATCTAAAAATAAACTAAATTAAATTAAAGATCAATTCAAACACAAAACAATAGTTAATATTAAGAAAGCACTTCAAAAAAAATTTCACAACTAAATAAATCCAACTAAAGTTCGATAAATTTAAAATAAAAGAACCAATATTTTAATTAAATTAAAAACTCCTTCAATAAAAATACACATAAAATGGGGTATCAAATCCTCCTCCTCTTAAAATAAAATTTCGTCCTCGAAATTTGCAAGGTCAAACGTTAACACTAAAGCAAGCCACAAAATTTCACTAAGACCAAGCTTAGGAAACATATCGCCATTCACTCAAACAAATATGGGTACTGCTCTCTCATGTCTGCTTCTCTCTCCTAAGAGAAGTCTTAAGCTAACGGATCCTTCCAATCCATAATCTGTGTCAAGACAATGTCATAAGTAAGATCCGGTTGTAGCTGAATACGCTTTGGGTCGACAAAGCGTGGCACTTGTTGTCCAAAGCTCTTCTTCAAAGATGATACATGGAAGACATCGTGAATTTCTCCAAAATATTCTGACAATGCAATTCTATAAGCAACGGGCCATACCTTCTCCAAAATCTGGAAAGGGCCAACATATCTTAGATTAAGTTTCCCCCTTTTACCAAAATGTTTAACTCCTTTCATGGGAGAGACTTTGAGATGAACCCAATCACCTTCCTCAAAAGATAAATCTCTCATCCTTGTATCCGCATAGCTTTTCTGACGACTCTGTGCTACCGCCATTTTATCTCTTATAGTCCGAACTTGATTTTGCATTTCCTGAATTATTTCAGGCCCAATTATCTTATTCTCTCCAACTTCATCCCAACACAATGGTGATTTACACTTCCTCCCATAAAGAGCTTCATATGGAGCTATCTGGATGGACACATGAAAACTATTATTATAAGCGAACTCTATAAGTGGCAAATGATTTTTTCAATTTCCTTGAAATTCCATAACACATGCCTGCAACATATCTTCAAGGATCTGAATAGTACGTTCTGATTGACCATCAGTCTAAGGGTGATATGCAGTACTAAACTTCAATTTAGTACCCAGAGTTGCCTGCAAACCCTTCCAAAAATTAGATGTGAACCTTGGGCCCCATACAATACTCTTGGGTACCCCGTGCACACTACAAGAAAATTGCCGTTTTGCGGGGTGCGAGCTCACCGTTAATCCCCTGTTTTCTCGCAGAGTCAAATGAAATGCGGGGATTTCCATTCACCGATAATCAGTCGGGAGTAATAGGTCTGGTCAGAGCAATTTCGGTGAATTCTTGTTGGGGGCCACAGTTGCTACCGATCTTTCCCGCAGCAGATGTTGATGGACAACGAGGTTGAGATGGGCAATTTCGGTGGAAAATCGTCGATGTGCGTGGTATTTACAGCCATAGCTTGGGGCACCACAAACAATTCCATTCGGCGAATTTTGGGGCCCCGAAATTTCTGAAGATGTTGCCGCCGACTGCTCCTGCAGCAACGATTCAATCCCAAAAGAGAAATTTGATGGAAAATTAGTGCAAAATATAGGGACACCGCCATTGTGGACATACTACGAGTGGAGGGTCACCGCAAAAGCTACTGGAAGCATAGGTCAAAGGGGCAATTGGAAATAAACGGTACTATATATAAACCTGCATATATGGTTGCGGTGAATTTGGTTATGCCTGGAATTCGTCGTGCGTGAGTGCATGCGGGAAAATATGAATCCGCAGGAAATGGAAAATTTGAGATCGAACATTTGCGGTGAATAATGTTGGATGTAGCGGGTGGAAACTGATCAAGAATGGGTTGGACGCAGAAATACAGCTACGTACGTACGTTCTTATGGCTGGAACAGATTCTCAATAACCAATTAAGTGGGGTAATCATTGCTTAATCTCAACTAGTTGCTAGGTAGATCATCTCAAGTTCATAGAAAAGATATTTGCCATTTAGATTTTCTTGATTATGTCGCTGATCCTTTGCCAATCAACCCATTTTTAGAACATGTATCAATTTAACAACCCTGGAAATAAATTGTCCCTAAATCCCCAATGGCAACAGCTTGTATCAATGTCCTGTAATTTTTGTACTCTGCCAAGCCTATTTTTTAGGATTTTTTATTTTAGATTGAATGTACGAAATTGAAAAAATGGCAAACTAAGACACCATATATTTTACTTGCATTTTCATGTACAATATATATTTCCATAATAAATTCGTAAAAGCTTGTTCCTACATCTCATTTACTTTCACATCATTAGACTTATAGCATATAGAAAAACTACCTGACATTCAAAATCAAGCTTAGACTTTCCTAAATACCTACTGCCACTAAACATTATAACTGTCAAATTTACTACATTGGTTCAGTTGTCAACATGGCTATACATTTAAACCTGGGAGTGAAGTAGTTCTATAGCATCTTGCAGGCAAGCTCATTGGTGCATCAAAAAATCCAAATCTTCAAAAAAGTCCATTAAAGTCACGTGAGAGCTACCTGCATATTACAGAAATGAAAACAATTACAGTCAATATTTATGTGTAAAGCCTACTCCAAACCATTCCACATGCATATTGAACATAAAAATTTGCCTATACTCCATTACAGAAATCCCTAGACAAAATTGATTTACACAAAATTCATTCTCTCAACTTGCAGTTTTTAACATCACAAATACTTCATCAAACCTGATATTGTTCTTGTACTTGGCATGAGATGAGTATCTTGGACAAAGAGAATAATACAAAAGCTTAGAAAAGTAAGAAAAAATATGTAAGTAAACAAATGGGTGCCTAAATCTGCATCTATTGCAAACAAGTGAAAGGAGTGCCTTGTAGAGAAGATTGTTTTTCTGATACAAGTATTTTGACACTAAATGATAACTAATTTGTACTGAACCATCTTAATCCGAGTAAAAAATATGAGGAAAAAAGAAGAGCCAGAGTCCTCTCATATGCTTGTATAATTCAAAACCTACAAGTTTATTTCAAAGGCTGCATTCTGATCACACCAGCTTAATTCTGGAAAAATTCCCCTGTCAAAACAGCAGCAGTTCCTAATTAATACCTAAACCATCACCATTGCTCCATTACAGAGTTACTGGCTAGTTTAGTTGATTTTTACCTATTATGATATATTCTCTCAACCTTGTAGGTTTGTGTTTAAATTATAACATCATGACCAGCAGTTGAAACTACTGCTACTAGTTGGCATCACGAGTATGATCTTGCTCAGATATCAAAGTATACAAGCATTCCCCAGTTGTAAGTTCCATGTTGGAATGTTATGTATGAAAGCCTAAAACTACATCTACTAATAATAATTTATTGTCCTGCCTTCTAGCTTAAATCCAATTTAATTTGTTCAAGTAACTTTCTTCAGACTCAGAGAAATTTTCTATACTGAACCATAGTCAAGCCGACATCCTTATCAGAAAAAGTGATTAATTATAGTCAGGTAAAAACTAACAATGTCCAAAAAAAAAAAAAAAAACAGAGATGTAAACATCATGCATTCTGATCACACCAAATCTTTCTGGAAAAATTCCATAGTCAAAATCAATTGTCATGCTAAATATATAACCTTTAGCAATCACCTATAGAATCATTTCAGAAATAGAATAGGCAGAAGCTGTAATTCACTTATTAAGCAGCATTCTCTCAACAGGGACTATTTTAACATCACTAGTATTTATTGTAGTATTAAACTCTCTTAACCATTGCAGATAATACACAACAGTAGGAAGGGGTTTTAAAGCATACTTACAAAGCGTTAGACAAACCTTTAATAAGCATTATGATTTCTTAGATGTACAAAGATTTGTAAACATCATGAATTTTCATGCCATTCAGCTTGTATATATGATCATAATATATATATATATATATATATATATGGATCTTTTTAAAATGAAGAGCATTTTAGGAAAAAAAATGTCAACGAACAATCCCAAAGTTACATATGGGATGTTTTAAATCTAATACTAGCTTTTTTTTCTACTTGAATGAAAAATCGGTTCTGGAAATTTATTCTTATATTCGAAAATTAAGCATAGTACAGATGAAGCTAGCAAGCAAGTCTATAATATAACATTCCTTGATAAGTAAACTTAAAAAGTGATTAATGCATTTGATCTGAAAAAAATGAAATCTTGGACAGAACGTATATCTCTCGAAATTGCATTATCTCTTCAATCTATTTACCTATAATATCTAGTTATGTGATCTAATTTGCTCACATCTTGGAGTCAAGTACCCCATTCAATTCCCCAATTCTCTATGAAACTGTAAACTTGGTTTCTGGAAATTAGATACATGTCTTCTATCCTTTAACAAGTATGGTTTGTGGGTGTACTAATTATGGCAGCTTCTCAAAGTGGGTACAATGGCTACAAAGCGGAAGAGGAATCAAGCTCCTCAATTCTAGGGCAGCTTTTTATCATTAAACCCAAAAGCTTTGTTAGAAAAACACAAGAGATGTTTCTGTTGCAGACAAAAACATAGACTGTTTTTTTTTTTTTTTGGAAGTGTAAACATAGACTGTTTTAAGCAGAAAACCTACAGGGAGGGATTCCAGCAACAAATCATGTTTTAACAAATAATTGGAACTCACTCTTAAATCATGCATATTGGTTATAGATGCAAAATGAAACTCGTTGATGAAGTTTAATTTTAATTTTATTACAACCAAGTATATCCTTCATGAAAACTACAAGCAAATGTCTTTAAGCCGATATATAAAGGGAGAAAGGTAGAGCCAGACCAAGCCAAGCACAAAACTACCTTTGTTACAAGCATGTAAGCATAAAACCTTTGCTTTGATTCAATTACTGCTAGACCCAAAAATTTATGAAGCTTGTGAGTATTTCCCACTCTTAATTCTACCTATTTGTACTGATTGTTACATCTACTATGCTTTATACACAAACAACTTGCACCCATACAATTTAATTAATCTGGAGGGCAACCAATTTTACTTAATATTAAAGGCATCCAACATAATAATAGAAATCCATATTGGATTGTTCAACCCCGTCTGCCACCAAAATCATACAACATCCCACATAAATGAATTGTCATAAAATATCCCTGTTCAACTAACATTCGCCAAACCTCCAATAACTCAAAATTACTTATAAATCAGCATCTAAAAATTTGTCTAAAAAAATCCTTCAGCAACTAAAAGTTAGTAAAGTAGATAACACACTGCAATTTTACCTATCACTTGCAAATGAACAAAAAACAGAACTAAATAAAGCCTACTCCAAACTCCAATTTGATAGACACGGATTAAGGGAGAGAAGTACGACCTAGCTTGAAAGGAGAGGAGATAGCTTACTCAAATAGGAATCGCATGGAGGAAGTGGCGTGCATAGATTTGCACGATGGCCGCATGGGGCAGCCATGATTGCAGAGGAGGAGAGAGGGAGAGAGAAAAAATTCTGGTTGGACGTACCCCAAAAGATAAAGAGAGAGAGACAAAGGAGACTTACCAGCCAGGCGAGGAGGCGTGGATCAAACGACGGCGCGCAGGAGGTGGACGGTGTCAGCTGTTGAGGTCGAGGCTCATCGAGAAGACAGAAATTAAGGGGAAACCCATTTGCGGAGAGACGTAGAGGGCAGTGCCCTGGATTTTACTCGTTGCGGTTTAATACGGCGAGAAATATGTCACTGCAACAGAAAAATTACTGTCTTTACAAGTCATTCCCCTCATTCCTTTGTTGCGACGATGATAAGTCGCCGTAATAGGTATCTTAGACTGCGATTATATCACCCGC
The DNA here is from genome assembly GCF_018687715.1 of Carya illinoinensis. Taxonomy (NCBI): domain Eukaryota; kingdom Viridiplantae; phylum Streptophyta; class Magnoliopsida; order Fagales; family Juglandaceae; genus Carya; species Carya illinoinensis. The sequence continues at coordinate 45,909,203 of NC_056766.1, read as the reverse complement.
CACTACAAAAATGCGGCTACAGTTAAATTGCATATGTTACATGAAAAAAATGCTTACAGCCCAATCCCCTGGCAGCAATAGCCGAATTTTCTTGTAGTGGCAATCGCACTATCTCTTTTACATATAGACGGGTCAACTTTCCCAAGGAGTCAGTATTATTGATAGGCAAGAAATGAGCACTCTTGGTCAACCGGTCAACAATCATCCAAACTGAGTTCTTTCCACTAGGAGTCCTTGGTAAGCCCACTACAAAATCCATAGTAATGTCATCCCATTTCCACTCAGGAATAGGGAGAGGTTGAAGTATACCAGCGGGTCTTTCATGTTCGGCTTTGACTTGTCGGCATGTGTCACATCTCTCAATGTACAGAGCGATATCCCTCTTCATCCCTTACCACCAATAATTTCTCTTCAAATCTTGATACATCTTCGTGCTGCCAAGATGAACTGAATAGGGAGCCGCATGAGCTTCTGCGATAATTCGCTCATTGAATTCTAAATCTTTCGGTATTACCCTACAATCTCGAAACTGGAGAATTCCATCCTTATCCATACTATAATACAAAGGCCCTCTAGATTTTTTGACTCTCTTTCTAATATCTAGCAGCTTTGGGTCCTTCCTTTGAAGAGTCTTCAATTCCTCAAAATCAACTACTCGAACATCAAGAACTAAAGATAACAATTCCTCTTGTTGCGAACTTTCTTCTCATCCCAAAAAGTAGTGAATCCAATCTTGACAATTCAGTTTCATCTTCCAAGTGCGACTTCCAACTCAAAGCATCTGCAACTATATTCGCTTTCCATGGATGATACTTGATTTCGCACTGATAATCACTAATTAACTCTAACCATTGCCTCTGTCTCATATTGAGATTCTTCTGAGAAAATAAGTGCTTCAAACTCTTATGATTAGTGTAGACTTCACAAACTTCTCCATACAAATAATGCCTCCAGATCTTAAAAGCAAACACTATCGTTGCCAATTCCAAATCATGCGTAGGATAATTCTTCTCATGATCTTTCAACTGACGAGATGCATAAGTAACAACTCGTCTCTCCTGCATAAGAACACATTCTAATCCAAACTTAATGCATTGCTGAAAACTACAAATGGCTTTTGAGGTTTCGGAAGTGCCAACGCCGGTGCTGTTGTCAGTCTCTTCTTCAACTTTTGGAAACTTCTCTCGCATTTGTCTGACCCGTATTCTTTCTAGTCTGGATAATCGAGAAAATCCCTCCACAAATCTTCGATAATATCCGGCAAGTCCCAAGAAACTCTGAATCCGGTCGAAGGATGTTGCCACGATAAAATAACTTCCACCTTGCTAGGATCTATGACCACACCATCTCGGTAAATTACATGTCTAAGAAATCTAACTTCTTCCAACCAAAATTCACACTTGCTAAGCTTCGCATACAACTGATGTTTTCTTAACTTCCCAAGTACTAAACGGAGATGATAAGCATGCTCTTCAGAATCTCGAGAATAAATTAAAATGTCGTCAATGAAAACTACCACAAAAGAATCCAAATAGGGTCGGAATACCTGATTCATCAAATCCATAAAAGCTGCAGGGGCATTAGCTAACCCAAAAGGCATCACCTTAAACTCATAATGCCCATATCTCGATTTAAAGGTAGTCTTGGGTATATCGTTATCTCTTATCTGCAACTGGTAGTATCCCGATCTCGAATCAATCTTCTAGAAAACAGCTGCTCTTTGAAGTTGATCAAACAAATCTTCTATCTGAAGAAGAGGGTACTTATTCTTGATGGTCACTTATTGAGTTCTCGGTAGTCAATGCACATTCTGAGAGTACCATCTTTCTTCTTAACAAACAATAGTAGCGCTCCCCATGGCGAAGTACTTGGCTGAATAAATCCCTTATCTATCAAATCTTGCAACTGAACCTTCAACTCTTTTAACTCAACTGGTGTCATACGGTAAGGAGCTTTGTGCACAGGAGCCGCTCCAGGTTCCAAATCAATAGCGAACTCCAACTCATGAACAGGAGGTAACCCATGTAAGTCATCCACAAACACATCAGGAAATTCTTGCATAACTAGGACATCCACTAGAGACTTTTTCTCAGATGGCGTAGACACCACTTGGACCAAAAAGGCATCCACTCCACAAGAAATATCTCTTTTCGCTTGAATTGCCGATATAACTACCGGCTTTTCCTTTAATTTACTTCCCATAAATTCCAAATATTCTCCATCTGAGAGTTGAAAGCTAATTACTTGACTTCTACAATTGATACTTGTAGAATATCGATATAGTCAGAGACACTCACGAGCAAAGTGCCCCGGCTGGTCACAATTAAAACACCAAGCCTCACCCGAAGGGCACTTACCCACTTGGGCTCTGTTACACCTACCACAGACTAGAGTTCGACCTCCCACACGAACACCAGGGGCTGCTTGCGATTGGGCCCTAGTCCTCTGAACAAACTTTTTAGGCGAACCCGAACTACTCCCTTCGCTACCAAAACTCCGCCTCTTCTGACCTAGAGGGGAGCCTACTCTCAAACTATTCTCACGCTCTGCAAGGGTGGCCAAATCAACTAATCTCTGAAAATTTGTGATATGATGACAAACTACCATTCTGCATATATCCAGTCGCAGACCCTCTTGGAAACACTCAGCCTACATCTCTTCTGTGGCAATGAGGTGAGTAGCAAATCGCCCAAGCTCCATAAATCTTCGGGCATATTATTCAACAGTCATGTTTCCTTGGACCAGGCTACTAAATTCTATTGCCTTTTGTTGCCTCACGGAAGCTGGAAAGAAACGATCATTATATTCCTTTTTGAATCGCTGCTAGGACATAGCAGCAAAGGACCCCAACTCCATCACTAACATTTCCCTCTTGGTCTCCCACCAATCAGCCGCATCACCTTACAGCAAGTAACTTGTATATAGCACTTGTTGCGCCTTAGTGCAACCACAAACTTCAAATGTCCTTTCCAAATCTTTAATTAACTTTCAAGCCCGAAGTGGATCAGGGTTCTATGCGCTAAAAAGTGCTCATAGGTGCATCCAACTTGCACCGCTCTACTCTGCTCTCCTTGCTACAGTCAAAAATTTTGTTGGAGAAATTCTGTCATTTGATTTAAACCTCGAGCTACAGCGTAGTTCCCATCACCAAGGGGCAAACTTCCCAAGGTTCTCCGGTAGGCCTTCTTGGTCTTACCATCTTCCTGCCATAACATAACCTTTGACCCCATTTAAATTTCGGAAAAAATAAACAATATAAAATAAAACCAAATAACAATAAATAAAATAGCATATAATAAAACAAACAAATAAATTAAAATAAAGCTAAATCTAATAAATTCAAATTTAATGAAATAATTTCAAATCAATTAAAAATCTAATCAAATTAAATAAAACAATTCAAATAGCAAACTTCAAAACTAAAAAATTTTAAATCATAATTTTAAAACTTTCTGGTATTGCACCTACGGGACATGTGGTTTTACCCAGAGCAAAACCACTCTAATACCACCTGTGACGCCTCCAACTCTCATGTACAGACATATGGAGATCGAGGCATCGAGATAATGACAACACGGGTCATGCATCCCATCGCCAAGTGCCGAGTGTGTACATACAACACGTGTACATAAAAATAATGCAGCAGTAATAAAAAATCTTTCAACTAAGTACCCAAAATTTGTTTAAATACAAACTCGCTTAAAGCAAGCGTAATAAAATACTACAAGTTTCAACATTGTCTCAAATCCAAAATACATAATATAAAGGCACGAAAAATAATTTCCAACACTACAATTAACTCCAACTCAATCCTCTGGCTGAGCTGTCTCCTCAGGCTCTGCCTCCTCTGTCTCATTTGCATCAAAGTCTACGGTACCAAAGACGGTACTGCAGGTAAGTAATAATCCAAATACTCGCAAGATAAAAATACATTAAACTCAACAATATGCATGAATAGGATGCCATATGCATGAGATCCAAAAATGATCTTTTTCCAAAAATAAACATTTTTCCAACACACGCCAAAAATCTCATTTTTGGCCCACAATAAATCTTTTAAAACAAATCCTCGCCATTATCCTCGATAATGGCCCAAAACAAGAAATCCACCATTTTTCTAGAAAATGGTTCACGAAAAACCACTTATCAAAATCCTGCAATTTTCCCAAAAAATGGCCCACAAATAATCCTTTAATCAAACTCGTCATTTTTGCATAAAATGGCCCATAACCAATATCAAAACCAGTTCCAATCATTGTATGCACCATGATCTCCCCTAAGGATCATCCACACACTCTGTTTCCGATGCCACACCATAGGTAACGATTACGCATGTGACATCTACATGAACGATACCTAGCTCTGGGCCCAGCGCGTACCATGACTAAGCATCCTTTAGTCCCCGCCAGCCGAGGAACCACGGAGTCAGGGCGACAGTGTTACCGTATTGTCCGATCCTATTGTCGCTCTACGACAACCTAAGGGATGTCACTCAGTATTATCCGCTCTTGAGTGACCAGAGGAGCTCCAACGAGATAATGCCACATCTTGGCATGGGATCGTGATACACACGCACCCAAAAATTCGTTTACACTTGAAAACTCAGTTTTCAATTTCCAACACATATATATGCATGCACCATGCAATGCAAATAGCATGACACAAAGATAACGAACAATCCAATTCATCCAAACATAAATTACGCCGTCCTCAAATCCATCGACCCCCAACTCCTCGGACTCAGTCTGGCATAACCAACTGGTCATAATTTATTGTAAAAGAAATAATGTATTTAAATCTTAAATGAAATTTGAAAAATACTTACAGCGCTATATAATATTTTTTCAAAGATTGAGGGGCTGCAGAAGGTGGCGAAAAAATAATGTAACAGTGTAAAATACAATATGGTTGTGGGTTATAAAATACCTACTTTTAAATGGGGACGAACCAAGACTTGGGATTGAAAAGGAATGGCTTAGAAGTGTTTATGAAGCTAGTAGAAGTGGTGGTTGGCCATGGGTGGTGGTAAAAACGGCGGTGGAAGTGAAAAAAAAGCCAAAACGGAGTTGAAAATGGGTGGGTTAGGTCGGCAAGAGGTCGGTGATGAAGTGGCGGCCGGATGTGGAATGACCACGGTGGAATGGAGGAAAAACCGTGTGGTTTAGAGGAGCCCACGGCAACTAATGATGGCTCGGATGGGCTGAGATTTGATAGGGGTGTTCACCAATTAGAGGGGAGTCGAACGGTGGGGGCGGAGCAGTGTACAGTAGCGAATGGCGGCAGTCTGGGTGGGACAAAAGAAACGACAGGAGAGGGAGGGAGAGAGAGAGAGATTGCGCGGGGACAGAGAACAAGAAGAGAAAAATGGGGGAAAAGAAAAGAAAGAGGAAGGAGAAAAAGAAAAAGAGAAAAAGAAAAGATGGGGAAAAGAAATGAGGTCCAGTCCTCACGTCTAGGGTCCAAAAACTGATCCAACGAAAATAATTTTAAAAGCAATAGATTGAATAAAATAATCTAAACACAATAACTAGCTAAAATAAAATAAATAATTAGTAAAAACTAACAACAAAATTTAAAATCCAAAAGTAAACTAAATTAAATTAAAGAGCAATTTAAACACAAAATAATAATTAATATTAAGAAAGTATCTCAAAATAAATTTCACAACTAAATAAATCCAACTAAAGATCCATAAATTTAAAATAAAAGAACCAATATTTTAATTAAATGAAAAACGTCTTCAATAAAAATACACGTAAAAACGAGATATCACAGATATTCTGCTATAACATGGTTTCAACTATAGCAAACTCTATTCTTAGAATATGCAACTGCAGTATCTTGCAAAAGCATACAAATAATGAATGTAATAATATAGTGGGCTTTTGGATGGGAATATCAACTATTGATATTGGCAATTTTCAAATTCATCTTTTAGTTTAATTTTAGCACTAAAACAATCTATATATGCTATATGGGCAAAAGTTAATTAATTAAAATTCATGTACAAGGGCTGGATACACAATTACTATAGAAGGTTCCCACCCCATGTCATTTAATTCATGAATAAAGTATCATAGCTTCACACACTTGTTTTTGATAATTTTCAGGAAACATTTAATTAGCACCATGCTTTGTGGAGCAAGAGGCTAAAGTCTAAATGTCTAGAGAACACATTATCCCAACATCACATTAATGCTTAGTAATCTATCTATATGTTCTGATTCCAATCATAGATGTTGTTGGAGCAAGAATTTAGAATTCCCTCATGTACTTGGATTTTAGTTGCAAACATCTTGTAGGTTTCATGGCCTTGAACTATTTGGTTTCTCAATGAATGTTGGGAAATTTGTATATATGATGGTGTTTGAATGAATGTTGAGAGATTTGTATACATGGTTCTGTCTTAATGAATGTTGGTAGATTTGTATATATAATGGTGGTTATATATGTATATTGACAGGTTATTATGGAAGTCAATTTCGGTTGTTATATTTTTATGTGGTTTCTTGAGCCAATATACTTGGACTGTTTGTTGGGATAACATTTTATTAACAAGTAGTATTTCTACTAGCTGTCATTGGTGATAAGAATTGATTATATGTCATTGGTGATAAGAATTGATTATATAGTGTTCAGTTTGTAAGAAAATAGGTTATTTCCACAAGGTTGAATGGATTATATAGTGTTTAGTTGGTAAGAAAACAAGTTATTTCCACAAGGTTATGACCACAAGGTTATTTCTAGAAATCCATTTCGGGGCAAAACATGTAGTTATACATAATGGATTCGTGGGAAAATGCTAGACCAAGATAGCAAATGAGGATTAGATAATACATTAGACTAGGCAACTTTTCATGATGAAAGGACTTTCCCGTAGATTCGTAGTTATGGGAAAAGCCATTTGAGTTTTTTGCCACTAACAAAACTGTAGTTAAAAGAAATTTCAGCTATCATATAAGGGAGCAAGAAATAATAGTTTTCCACCAATGCATATAATGGAAATGACTAATTTCCACCCCAGCTCGTCATCAACATAACGCCTATTGTCATCACCTTGGGGTATGCCTATTTCTTTTGTCACAAACAAAACACAAAGATAAAGGATGTTGGCATATGGTTAAGGCAATAGGGAAATACATATCTCCAAGTATACAAGTGGTGGGCAACAAGATTTTGTGACAAATATCATGGCAAATAAAGCATATTTGTCAAAAAAGTTAATCATCCCAAAACCAACTCTTGTCAAGATATAGCTAGTGGAAACAAACTATATGCCACTAAAATTGCGACGAAACAGCTTAGGGATAATAAGTTTTGCCGACTATTGGTTTCACAAATAATGGCCTATTTGTTATGGGTGTACAGAAAACTGAAAAACCAGTCGCCATCGACGTGAATTGACCGGTGGTGAGTTGGTGGTGATCTGGTAGGTGCACGGTGGAATTTTATTCAAAACTGACCAATGTCAGTTCGGCAGCGGTTTGACCTTGATTTAAACCGCTAAACCGACCGAACCAATAAAACATTTTTTTTTAAAAAAAATATACATACTCAAAATGATGCCGTTCCACTTAAGTTGAAGTGGAACGGCGTCGTTTTCTACATATAGTATACAACAGATAACTAAAACGACGTTGTTTGCTATTAAACCAAACGACATCGTTTCATGTAAGATGTATGGAAAAAAAATTTAATTGAAATGACAGAGTTTGATTTTAAACAAAACGGCGTCATTTCAATATGAGACCATCTTCAACCTCCAGCTTCTTCTTCCTCCATTCCTAGCATTCGTTGCTCCAGCTCTCTCTCTCTCCTCTGCAACACACTCTCTCCCTCTACTCTCTCAGGCGAACTAAGCCATTAGGGTAATCGAAAACTGGCTGAGAACCAACAGAGAACTACCAAAGTCAATAAGGCCGATTTTCCTCCTCCCATCGACCGGTTACGGTTGGTGGCTCCTTCCTCTTCAACAGGGTCGGTCGGCGTCAATTTTGCCTAAAAACCGTGCCGAATACGTTGGTTTTCACCCCTACTATTTGTCACCACAATGGAATGGTTAGCAACAGAATTTGGAACGGCCAAAAACATTTATTCCCACAATGGAATTTCATGGTAATAAGATAGTTTTTCCCATGAAATAAGTTGTTGGTGGGTAAATTATTAATAGAGTGTAACCAATCCAATTTGGTCCTGTTTTGAACAAAATCTAAGACCGAACAGGTAGGCACCGGTTTTGCATTTTTTAAAACCGATTACGTATCGGTTTCCCTCCTAAACAGGTACTCCGATTCTACTGGTTTCAAATCTAGTTTTTCAGTTATAATAAAATAAATATTTGTCATAAACAATCTGTTTATAAAAATAAAAATAAAAAAAATAAAAAAACTGATTTAAAAAAAATATATATTTTATTAAAAATCTATTACTATTTACAAAAATTTGCTTTATAGTAAAAAATCTGTTATGTAAAAAAATTCTGCTATAAAAAATCTGCTTTATAAAAAAACTATAGTAACAACAATAAAATTAATAAAAGCAACAATAACTATATAATAATATTAATATTAAAAAGTTTAGATCATTAGTATAGCTTTATAAAACAAATAATGCAGATTACAATCACACACAATTAAAACAAATTACAAATTACAATCACACATATTACAAATTACAATTTCTTGTTTTTGATCAGTAAACAATATAGGCCATGCATGCAATAGTACTACTGAGCAAGTGTGACGCCCTCCAACTCCCACGTACGGACACCTAGAAATCGAGGTGTCGAGATTATGACAACACAGGTCACGCATCCCATCGTCGAGTTCTAAGTGTGTGTACATGCAACATGTGTACTATAAAAATAACGCTTAAAATAAGCGTAATAAAATACTACAAGTTCAATATTGTCTCAAATTCCAAAATACATAAAATATAGGCAAGGGAAATATTTTCCAACAATACAAGCAATTCCAACTCAATACTCCAGTAGAGCCGCCTCCTCGGGCTCAGCCTCCTCCTCCTCATCTACAACAAAGTCTACGGTACCAAAGCTGGTACCGCAAGTAATTAATAATCCAAACACCCATAAGATAAAAATATATTAAAACTCAACAATATGCATGGACATGATGCTATATGCATGTGTCCCGAAAATCCACATTTTTCCACACACGCCAAAAGTCCCATGTTCAGCCCAAAACATTTCTTTTAAAACATTTCCTCGTCATTATCCAATATAATGGCCCAAAAATCCAATCTCGTCATTTTCCCAGAAAATGGCTCATTAACCAAACTATCAGAGCACTGTAAGGGGGAATCACAAGCGAGACTCTACCACCATCCCTGCTTACCACCATCCCTATGCTTGCACTGTAGGCGGGAATCACAGATGGGATTCTACCACCGTCCCTACTTACCACCATCCTTACAAGTTCGTCTGTAGGCAGGAACCGCAGGCGGGACTCTACCACCATCCCTGCTTACCAACATCCCTATGCCACATGCACCGTAGGCAGGAATTGCAGGTAGGACTCTACCATCGTCCCTGCTTACTACTATCCCTACAGTACCTCTGACTCAAACCAATCAATCCAATCGTTCAAATATACTCAAAAATCATTTCTTGCTTGAAAATCCAGTTTTTAAGTTCCAACACATGAACATGCATGCAATTACACGAAAACTCAGTTTTCCTTTTTTAACACATGTAGATGCATGCACTATGCAATGCAAATGACAATAAATAAATATATTCAACAAATCTCAACATCAACCAATATACAATAACTCCGTCCTCCAATCCATGCGAGCCCCAACTTCTCAGATTCAGTCCGGCATAACCAACTAGTCATAATTTATTGTTAAAGTAAAAATATATTTAAATCTAAAAGGAAGTTTGGAAAATACTTACAGATCTATATAATATTTTTTGAATGATCAATGTGCTACAAAAGACAGAGGAAAAGCAACGTAACAGTTTAAAATACACTGTGATCGTGGGTTGTAAAATACCCACTTTTGAATGGAGACGAACCAAGATTTGGGATTGATAGGAAATGACTTAGAGGTGTTTATGAAGCTAGTGGAAGTGGGGGCTGGCCGTGGGTGGCGGCAAAAATGGCAGTGGAAGTGAAAAAATGCCAAAACAGAGTTGAGCTCGTGGGGGCTGCACTGACGACGGATCGAAGCTGAAAATGTGTGGTTTAGGTTGGCAAGAGGTCGGTGATGAAGTGGTAAAAAAGTGATGGCTGGAGGTGGAACGACGACAGCGCTGGAGCACTCGAATGCCACTACTTGGAGGGGCTCGTGAGGCTTAACAGCCCCTCGGATGGGGCTGAGATTTGATGGGGAGGTTCACCGGCCGGAGGGGAGTCGAACGGTGGGGGTGATGATGGCCACCCCGGGGAGCGGTGGCGGTTTGGGTAGATGAAGGAAAACGAGCGAGAGGGAAGAGAGAGAGGGTGTGTGCACGGGGAGAGAAGAAACCGGGAAAGAAAAGAAGAAAAAAGAAAAAGAAAGAAGAAAAAGGAAAAGAAAGAGAGGAGGAAAAGAAAAAAAGGGAAAAAGAAAAGGGAAGGAAAAGAAATAAGATCTAATCCTCACATCTTGGGTCAAGAAACTGATCCAACGAAAACTATTTTAAAAGCAATAAATCAAATAAAATAATTTAAACATAATAACTAGTAAAAATAAAATAAATAACTAGTAAAAACTAACAACAAAATTTAAAATTTAAAAATAATCTAAATTAAATTAAAGAGCAATTTAAACATAACAATAATTAATATTAAGAAAGCACCTCAAAATAAATTTCACAAACACAACGGGATATCACAGCAAGTGTGCCCAATATTTTTTTATTCTTTAGAGAGTATTAATATACTCTCTTTGTACACAAACTTAGAGGTCGAGACAGACGGGACATTCAATAGATTCAAGAACTTAGAGAGATATATATATTCTTTATTTGAACTGTTTTATTTTAAAAAAAATTTGAAATACTGAAAAAAATTTAAGTTGACCGAAAGTAATAGTGCATGCAACAACGATGCAATGTACAGACTTGAGGGATGACTTGCAAGTAAATTTAACAAAAATAATAATAATAACAGACGTATAATGATAATAAAAAAACAAATCTAGTATTGAAAAAAAAAACATGAAATAAAAAAGATTTCAAAAAACAATTACAAAAATCCTAAATTTCGGATTCAACAACCCTAATAACACAAATACCATGTACCAGATTTCAAAGTAATTTCACAAACACAATCACAAAACCCAAATAACATAAACACAATCACAAAACCCTAATGATTCATATTAGGCTTCAAAATAATTTCAAATAACTTAAATAAGTAAAATGAAAAAAACAAATAGAGAAGAATTACCAAGAGGAATCGAAGACAGAGAGATGTGAGAGAGGGGCTGCTGGCTGGGTGAGTAGTGACTCAGTGAGGGGAGGTTCCATGGTGAGAGTGAGGTGGGGCCGAGGGTTTGGGACGGCGCACGAAAACAAGAACTAAAGATTGAAGAAGAAGTGGCATGGCGCACTCGAAGTAGGAGCCAGGAGGAAGAAGAAGAAAAGAATAACTGAAGAAAAGTGGGAGTTTGGGACGTGGATACCGCAAGGAAGAAAGTGAAATGAAGAAGCCCTATATATAATATAAAACATATTTTATATAATATTAAAAAATAAATAAAAATATATATATTAAACAGTACTAGTTTGGTCCGGGCCAAAAATGACCGAAACCGAAACCTGACCGGTTCAGGCCGGTTTTGCATTTCAAGAAACCGGTCTTGGACCAAATCAATCCAAAACCAACACAACCAGGTCAGTCCGATCCAGTCCAGACCGGTTTTCCAGTTTTTTGGATTTTTTTACACCCCTAAATTTATTATTCGTCATGAATTATATGCCATGAGTGTGCCACCAAAGAAATTGGTTGGGAAAGGTTCTTTTTCCAACTTAACCTACACTTGTTTCGACCATTGTCCCTCACATGAAAAACTGAGATTTGTTGTAGTGACTTCATGATGTCTTCCATGTCTCCCAACTGAAAAAAGAAAGTTAGGACCAATGTTTTGAATACCATTTCGGTGGCCGTTTCGGTTAAGTCACTGAAACGAAATATTTTGGTACGTGTACCGTTTCGAGATAGTTTATATATAATAAATTAATTCTATATGTATAAATTATATATCAAAATAATATCAATGCAAGTCTTAAAAAATTAAAATACATATTTATAAACCTCAATAATACTTCTAAGTTAAGAAAATAGTTTTCAGATGTGAGAATTGGAGTGAAAATTATGAAAAAAACCAGAATTTTTACATTAATTTCAAAAATATCAATTGAGTACATATGATATTTCCATCCATTTGTTGAATTTCCCTTTCCATCCTGGTTTGATCTATTACATTCTCGTTCATCTCTCTCTCTCTCTCTCTCTCTCTCTCTCTCTCTCTCTCTCTCTCTCTCTCTCTCTCTCTCTCTCTCTCTCTTGCAGATAGACTACGGCTATATCATGAGACTTAATTGGTGGAAAAATTCACACAAACTTGCTCGGACACTATCATTGAAACCAGACCAATATATACATACATATATATATATATATATATGTATGTATGAGAATCGGGAATCTGAAAGCAATGAGACTGATTAAAAAAATTAAAAAAAAAAAGGACATAAAGAATCAAACAAATTTAGCCAAATTGTCAATGAGAGAATCATGACCAACTTGCATAGATACTGAGCAGTGGTTGTGTTATTTAATTACCCGAACACAGTTAAGTTAGATAGCAATTAATTAATGCATGTATTGTGTACTAAACAACTAGTATTGGGGGAAAAGAAAAAGGCTAGGACATCTTCACAAAATCCTGTATCCTAGTATCATGTCTATATCGTGGGTATTGGGGATGTGTTATTTGAGACTTAACACATTAATTCCCAATAAGTCTAAAATATGTTACTGGGAATGTGTTATTTCTACTACCTTACAAGAAACTTAATCATATATAGAAGATATGATCATTTGAAACTTAACACTGCGCATATAATTGGTACGTACATTATTATTCATTTTCCTTGCACACTCTTAATTATCTATCCGACTGGTCTCTTTCCATCAAGCTGGATCACATGGACGGGAATTCCGAAGTGAACCAAAAAAAAAAAAATGGAAAGAATGTTCAAGATTAGTTGTTGATAATTTGTCAATGCCAAATTGTAAAGACTATTATATGCAATATACCAGTAATGCTAGAACAATATAAGACCAGAAAGTGATCATTTACATAATGTACAACATTTTTCACAATACTTTATACAACTTTTTTCATTGGAAAATCTTTTTCATGTAGGTCGTATATTTATCTACTTTTTTCAAAAAGTTTCTTGGAATTTGTATACCCTAAAACTGCAAATATCATCTCTTTTAAGTATACAATGAAAGTACCTCCATCAAGGGAGGAATTCGTTCTAATATTCAAACTGCATGTAGCTTTTACTTTTGAGGAAATCATTTTTGTCACACATTTGTGATATATATGTGTGACAGAAAATTAAAGAAATACATTTTTCATTCTTTATAAATTAGAAAATTTATGGAGGTCACAATCTATAACATGGATTGTGAGCAAATCCCAACAACTTCTAATTCCAAGTTGGATATATTTGATTTGAAATTCAAACATAATACACATAGTGTTGACATATGCAATGGAATAACAACATAACATACACGACTTGATTTAAAACGAAAAAAAAAAAGGAAAAAAAAAAGGAAAAACATTGTTGAATGAGATCATTGTGAATACTCCCAGTTTTATTGAAAAACCAATACTAAGCTAAATGATGTGCAAACACAAGGCTCAATCATCAATATCGGCTCCACCAGATAAACCTGCATCAACCATTTCAAATGGTATTTTGTTTTTGTCATAATGCTTATAGTTAAGGGGGAGGTGATGGTGGAGGTGGAGGTGAATAAAACTAATTAACTGGGGTTTGGTAACTTGCAAAATTAGAGGTAAAAAGGGAAAAGATGACTATAACCAAGATGGTAGCGTATGTTGTGAGTAATCCCTTATAGTTCAGGGTGGCAAGAAAACGAAAATTCAACTTTGGTGTTGTGAGCTCGACAAAGTCGGTTGATGTTTTCGATTTGTTTGATCATGTAGAAGTACTCCTTTTCAATATCAAACACCAGCTCTTTAGTGGCACTCTTGAAAAGATTTGCCACACCCTCATCTCCACCCTTTGTCTGTTTGATAATCTCAGCATCACGAAGAATCCTGACATTCTCGATAGTATCTACTATGTTGTCCAAGAACAGTACTGCAAGACAACAAAAATATGGAGTTGCAAGTTCCATATTTTTTGAAATATGGCCTAAAAAAATGGAAGGAGTCAATGTCTCAAAAATATGAACTCATTAGGATGTGGAACTTGCACACCCTGAATAGCTCAAAATTATGAACCCATTAGGGTGTGCAAGTTCCACACACTTTTTTTTTTTTTTTTAATGTAGAATCTATCATTGAAAAAATAACTTTTTTGTATGGGTCTCAACTTTAACCACTATCTGGGTGGAAGCTTGTTGTTGGGGATGTTTTCTGTGTCCCAACCAATCCTGCCCTTTTGTGTATCAAGGTTGGAGATGGGGTTCAGATTCTTGGAATGGCTGTTGTCATAATATTGTTTGCGGCTCTTGGATTCTTGTCACTCGCATCACGTGGAACACTTGTTACAGGTATGCGTATGCTATTTTTCTATATGATACTTGGTATTACAACTAGTTATGCTGCTGTTCATCTTTGGAGGACGATTGGTCGTGGTGATAACAAAGGATGGGTTTCAGTCTCAAGGAAAGTTGCTTGTTTCTTCCCTGGTATTGCCTTTTTGATCCTCACCACTTTGAGTTTCCACTTGTGGGGAAGTCACAGCACATGAGCCATTCTATTTTCTCTTTTTGTTATCCTACTTCTCCTCTGGTTCTGCATCTCTCTTCCACTTACCTTAGTTGGTGGATACTTTGGGGCAAAGGCATCTCATATTGAATACCCAGTTCGAACAAACCAGATTCCTCAGGAAATACCAGCTCAGAAATACGCTACTTGGCTTCTTGTTCTAGGCGCTCGCACACTTCCTTTTGGCACCCTTTTCATTGAGCTATTCTTTTATAATGTCTAGCATTTGGATGGGCTGTGGATACTATGTCTTTGGGTTCCTCCTTACTATTTTGATTCTCCTCGTGGTGGTTTGTGCTAAGGTATCTTTGGTTTTGACCTACATGCATCTCTGTGTAGAGGACTAGAAATGGTGGTGGAAGTCATTTTTTGCTTCTGGTTCTTTTGCCATATACATCTTCTTGTACTCTATAAACTATCTCGTATTCGACCTGAAGAATTTGAGTGGACCTATCTCGGCCACACTTTATTTGGGATATTCACTCTTCATGGTTGTAGCAATCATGCTGGCGACAGGCACAGTCGGGTTTCTTTCATCATTCTGGTTTGTGCATTGCTTGTTCTCTTCGGTGAAGCTGAATTGAAGATCAACAATATCCTTTGCTCAGAAAAGCACTTTGAAGAACATTGAGAGAATGTGACACTTTAAAGATGTTTTATGGTGTTTACTTTTCTATGGCTTATTTTGCTATATAGGGACTAGGAAATGTAATGACAATAATTCGTCCGGATTTTTGCTTAATTCTTTATTAGCTGGATTTCATGGCATGAGGCTGGTGACCAATGTTTATTTGCATACTGGGGATGCATCAGTAGTTGGTGTTTGTTTTTGGTATGGGATGATCTAAGTGTAAAATTTTGGATTTAAGATATCTGTTTGGTTTAAAATGCTGAAGGTCCAATATTTTTGCTATTTATTTTGGGAGTAATCTTGAGTTTGTTTTGCGTTGCTGATTTATGTGCTTATTTGTATGGGACTGCATATAATTTTAAGCCCACATACGAATACATTCCAATCCCCGCCTTTGCCGCTCTGCCAGCCGGTGCAAATTGGTGGTTTAAGGATATATAGGTGTCGTCATGGTATGTTATAGTTATTGGATTCGATATAAATGGTAATAACTCAAGTCTCTAGAATTAATATATATGTGTGAGTGTTTACAGAATGAAACATTAATACTTGAATGGATCCAATTAATCTTGGTAAGGTTGCAACTCCATATGTTCAGGTTTTGTCGGGTGTACTGTACATGTAATACTCAATTGGTATTTCCACCTTACAAGAAAACCATCCAAGATGATCATTTGAGACCAACACTCTGCACAATATTGGTACATTAATTCTTCATTTTCCTTACATACCCTTCAATTGTTTCCATCAAGCTAGATCACTTGAGCAGAATTTTCGTATTGAACCGAGAAAAAAATGATAAGAATGTTCAAGAAGTAGATGATAATTTGTCAATCCCAAATTGTAAAGACGGTAATATACAATGAAAGTAACTTTCTCCATCAAGGGAGGAGATCATTTCATCATACTTATATCTTTTACTTTGAGTACTTTTACAAATTGCTTGTGATAACATGCAATGGATGATCTATCCATACTCATTCATTCCATATATGGATTTGATTATTTGAGGGAAGACATTTTTCATTTTTATAAATTATAAAATTTATGGAGGTCACATTCTATATATAACTTGGATTGGGAGCGAACCCAACAACTTCTGATTCCAAGAAGGATTTATTTGATTTGAAACTCAAACATAATACACATAGTTTAACATAATTCATAGTACAGACATATGCAACGGAACAATAATAGAGCATAAAAGAAATTAAAAAAAAAAAAAAAGCACTGCTACATGAGAATCTGACTCCTAGTTTTATTGAAAAGCCAAAACTAAGCTAAATGATGTGCAAACATGGCTCAATCATCGCTCCATCAGATAAACTTTCATCAAGAAGACAAAGGTGGAGGTGAATGCGAATTACTTGAGGAGTTGACATCTGAAGAATTAGGTTGTGATTGTATCATGATTACAAAGACTGTGATCAAGACATACAAGCATGTGTTGATTAATCTGTTGGAATTCAGCTTGATAAGAAAACGGCGAATTCAAACTCTAATGTCGTGCACTCGACAATGATGGTTGATCCTTTTGATTTCCTTGGTCATGTAGCAATACTCTTCATTAATATCAAACACCAGCTCTTTAGTGAGTCTGTTGAAAAGATTCGCCACCTCCTCATCTCTACCCATTGCATGTTTGATAATCCCAGCATCACAAAGAATCTTGACATCCTGGACCGTATCCACTATGCTATCCAAGAACAATGCAAGACAGCAAAAATATGGAGCTACATCGTAGTTGTTTTGTTCATAGGCTATCAAGTTCCTCAACACAGGGCTAGTGCTATCATCGATGACCATAGTCGGAATCTCTAACGTCTTGCCTGTAAGCTGTATGTCGAGAATGCCACCAGATTTTTCTTGGAACTTAATACCAGCATAGCTAAGTGTTTTGGCATTATGCACCCAACCTTTCCCAGGAAGCCTAAGATGTGTTTTTTCCTTTTCACTCTTTGTAGGCTGCTGCGGGTATGTTTTATCCCCTGAAATTAAGGTAGAGTGAAACAAAGCTAATAGATGTATATACTCACTATTCGCATGCTTGTTCAACGTCCCTTCTTCAAATTTCTCCTTCCTAGGTCTCAAGGGTTCAAAAAACTTGAGAGCAAGCGTATTCAGAGTTGCCTCCCCCGTCAAGCTGGGAGTAAGTTCAAAAATCTTCTGCAGCACAAACATAGGGAGTTGGTTCTCAAGCAAAAGTAAATCACGAGAGATATTTGTCTACATCCAACGTGTTTTGAAAAGGGGCTCCCCTTCACGATTTTTCTGCAAGAAGTGAAGATGTATAATTGTGATCAATTTGCCTTCGTGTGATCATAATTGCTAAGGGAAAATTAGAGTGAAAAACCAACTTAATTAGAATGTATAACTAATTAATACCTCATAGAAACGCAAGAGTTCTACAATGAAGCAACCGTCAAGAAGCATCATCTGCACAAATTCATCTCGTTCTATAGTCTGTAAGTCATCTGCATAGAATTTTTTGGTCTTTTCTTCCAATTCTCTCATGGCATTTTGGAGACTTTCTTCATGGATAAGTTGCCCTATTTGGTTTTGAACTAGGCGATCCAGAAATCGCCGTTTATGAGTTTGCATGGCTCTTAGACTTGGTTCATTATGATGAAATGGACCAATGGAGACAATCTTGGGGATGTAAGCTTCTTTGTCAACTTTGAACATAGGTGGAGGAACCTTCAATGTCGACCATCCTGATCCACTGATAATAACAAGCTTCTGTCTCTCATTATCGTTGATTTGGATAGCATGCTCAAGAACAACTGTTCCTGATTGTCTCTCTTCATGATTTGGATTGTCATCCTCTTCTCTACCAATGCCAGAATTAGCAGCTGCTTCTTTATGATCAATATTGTCAAAAGTTAGGTTGAAATCTACATCTGAAGCACTCCCATCATTTGATTGTTGGTTGCTATTTTCAAATTCCTCTCCCTCATCTTCCATTTCTTTCAATAGCTAGCGCTTTCAATTCTTCTTAATTATTACGAAAATTCTGAAACTTAGTTCGCAATAGTTGTCTGATCAGTACAATAAATAAAAGAACTAATTATAATGATCACAATGTGCTGAGATTCTAATTAAGAAGATATATAGAAACTTAATGATCGTGATCGATGTAAATATTTGAGGTTGAGATCCACAATGCATGGCCAAGAAGTACCGGATGTATAATTTCTTTTTTCCTTTTTCTTCTCCATATTTTTTTAGTATATTTATATATTTAAAAAAAAATAAACCAATATTATACTAATATTCACTTTCTTAACCATTAAGTATAAATAATAATAAAAAATTAAAATACGTAAGCAGTCAAAATGAGGGGGCAAATTCATGGGGCACACTATTATTTTCCATTAAATATACATAGTCGATCGAAAATTGGAAGAAAAAACATCCATTCATATTTAACTAACTATATATTTGAAAGGAGCATTTACGTATATTTAAATGCCTCATAGATTATATTTAAATAAATTGAAATTATTATCTTTAATTATATAAATATTATGAAAAATATCATAGCTTAGCCCTCTGTATATATAATTATGAACCCTAATTTCAAATATTCGTTCCATATAATATTATATATATATATTATCAGACTAGACATCAACTTATAACTAGCCTCACTTAACTCTAACTTTAAATGTGACGCCCCCAATTCCCCACGCCCGAAAACGGGAAAATCGAGACGTCCGGATGGTGACAACCCGGGTCACCATCCCATCGACGGGTGCCAAGTGTGTGCAAAGGCAACAAGTGTGCACAAGAAAAACGCAGCGGATAACGAAAGTCATATAACTAAGTACCAGAATTTTTTTTCTTAACATAATACAGGCTGTTTAAAACATACATAAATAAAATATTACAAAAACCACAAATACAGTTTTAAACAAATATAAAACATATCATCAGCAACCCGGCGGAGCCGCATCCTCGGGCTCAGCCTCCTCCTCCTCATCCTCATCACCTGCACCAAAAGCTACGGAACCACAAATGGTTCCGCAGGTAAGTAAACCCAAACGCTACCAGATAAAAACACATAGGACTCAAACAATATGCATGAAACATGCCCAATGCACAAAGCCCATAAAACATAATTTTTTCCACACACGCCAAAAATCCCATTTGGCCCAAAAACATATACTTTCCGAAAAACACGCCAAAAGTCACATTTGGCCGCCAAAAGTCCATTTGGCCCAATATCTCGCCAGAAGTCCATCTGGCCCACGCCAAAAGTCTCATTTGGCCTCACAAACCATTATCCAATTTTAACCGTATGCACCATGACCTCCCCTAGGGGTCATCCGCACACCCTGGCTCCAGTGCCACACCGCAGAGTACCACTACGCATGTGACACCTAACGAGCGATGCCCAGTTCCGCGCCACGCGCGTTCGTAGCCAAGCATCCTCTAGCCCTCGCCAGCGAAGGGCCACGGAGTCGGTGAGTAGGGCGATGCCCGGTTCTGCGCCCGGCGCGTTCGTAGCCAAGCATCCCCTAGCCCCGCTCCCGTCATCGCTCTCGACAACTCAAGGGACATCACTCAGTTATTCCGCTCCCGAGTGACCAGAGGAGCTCCACCGAGATAATAACCCATCCCGGCTTGGGCTCGTGATATACATGCACCCGCAATACACTTACGCCAATACACAGGCTTTTCACATAAATCCACAAACACGCGTGCATGCACCATGTAATGCTATAACAATGCATAATAAAATAATCCAACAACATAAAACAAATAAACAGGCAACTCCATCCTCCATCCATCCGACCCCCGAAACTCCTCGGACTCAGTCCGGAATCAACAACCAACAACAATAAATAAATTGAATGAGCGATATATATTTAAATCTGAAAATAGGGTTTGGAAAATACTTACAGCGCTATATGGTATTTTTAGAAAGCTTGCGGCGTTGCAAACGGCGGAAGAAAAGCAACGTAACAGTGTATTTTATACTGTGTCCGTGGGTAATAAATTACCCACTTTTGAACGGGGACAAACTAGAGCTTAGGATTGATAGGGAATGGTTTAGGGATGATTGTGAAGCTATTGGAAGTGGTGATTGGCCGTGGGTGGCGGCGAAAACGCCGGAAATAGGCCGGAAAACTCAAATCGGAAAGCAAGCTCGTAGGAGCTGTTCCGGTGGTCGTTGGAGGCCGAAAATAGGTGGGTTAGGACGGCAAGGAGTCGGTGATGAAGTGGTGAAGAAATGGTGGCCGGAGGTGGAGCGACGGCGGCGGATCGAGCCAAAAACCGTGGGGCTTCAAATGGCTTTTCCGGCCAAACGGCCGGCCAGATGGGGGAGATATTTGGTGGGAAGGTGCGCCGGAGGGAGGGGGTTCGAACAAGACCGGCGGCGAGCCAAACGGTGGCCGGACGGCGGCGGTCTGGGCTGAAGAATATTCCGGCGACAGGGGTGAAAACAGAGCAGGTGCAGCAACTTCCGGCGGCTCTCGAAAGCTAACGGCTGGTCCGATGGCTCTGAAAATTGGTGGGGATGATCTATGGTGGAAGGGGAAGAGAATGGTGGTGACGGCGCACCAAACGGTGGCCGGACGGCGGAGAACCGGCCGGTCAAAGTGGAGACAACGGGAATGAGAAAAAGAGGGAGGACGCACGGGGAGAGAGAAACCGGAAAGGAAAAGAGAAAGAAAAGGAAGAAAAGAAGAAAAGAAGAAAAAGAAAAAGGAAAAAGGGAAAAGAAAAAGAGAAAAGAAAAGCTCCGGAAACTAAAACTGATCCGCCGAAAACGATTTTAAAAACCGTAAAATGACTAAATAAAATAAACACCACATCAAATAAATTAAAAACCAATTTAAAACACATTAATTTAAAATAAATAAACTAATATATTAATTAAATTAAAAACAACCCTTCAGTGAAAATACACGTAAAAGCGGGTCATCACATTAAATAGTAAAAACGGTTAGAAATAATTTGAATAGGTATAAGCTACTTGTATTAAGGTTGTATACTATGTACGTATGTACATTGGATCATTAGCTATATATATATATATTGACTGTCAAATGTTGC
Source organism: Carya illinoinensis (assembly GCF_018687715.1). Classification (NCBI taxonomy): domain Eukaryota; kingdom Viridiplantae; phylum Streptophyta; class Magnoliopsida; order Fagales; family Juglandaceae; genus Carya; species Carya illinoinensis. The sequence continues at coordinate 45,887,524 of NC_056766.1, read as the reverse complement.
CAATATATATTGATAAAAACAGACATCTTTATTGGATATAAAATAATTACAAACATTTGTCAAACCATAAGGTTTGAGAAAGAAAGTCTGGAAAAATATCCCACCATATCTCAATGTTTTCAACACGCCAAGCATAACGAGCACGCTTATATGCTGCTCTATTACCCTCCCTATACACATGGAGAAAAGAACAGCTAGCAAAACAATTTGACAACCTTTTTACTTCGGTAAATAGATTTCCAAGTAGAGAATTCATCATATTATTTTGCTACAATAATTGAATTAAAAGCACGCAATCACTCTCTACTTGAATATGAGAGATCCCCATAGTGGAGCACAATTGAAGTCCTCCGAAAACAGCCAGTAAATGATTTTCAACCATTCTAAGAGGAAAATTAATTCTTGAATCTCTTTGGTGCTCATGTCACATCAATATATATGCTTCATGTAGAAGAAATTAACACTGCAAATCTGATCCAATTTTTAGTTATAATTATAATTGCTTAATTAGTACTTATGAACAAGCTAGCATCTAGTAATTGGTAATTACCATATTTCGAGCTAAAAAAAGGATGTTTTGTGTTTTACTTCAAGCAATATCATGTCGAGTGGTACTAACCATGATGTAGTATATATATACGTACTAGAAATTGATCAAAGCTAATCATGATGTATATTCAGAGATAATTACAAAGAGGAGATGAAATGAAATAAATCATGAGAGTCATGCACGTACATACCATGCAATCGCCATTAACATGTTTGTTGGAATTGATCTCTGTGATAGCTCTCCCACTCTCCCCCTCCTTTGATCTTAAAAACCCAAAATTTCTGCAAGTGGAGGGAGCTTCGATTCAGGAGAGGTCGTATTTGCTCGTCAATTAGAAACACACACATATATATATATATATTAGGGCTTCCTTTTATTCATGTCTTCTCTCTTTACTTGCTAATTATCTCTATGCTTTATAAGTTTACCCAAAAAAAAAAAGGACGAGAGACATCCATGTCTTCGCTCTTTAATTACTTGCTAATAATCTCCATGCTTGCTTAAAAAATTATATATGACCAAGTTTACCTTCAATAACAGGGCGAGAGACGCTTGAATTAATCCACTTTCACATAATTTTGTCTTTTGTGCTTTCACGGACGTACACTTGGAGTTAGTTAATTTGGTCTCTTGCGTGTCTGTAATTTTAAATTCTCTTTCTGCGGAATTAGAATTAACCATTATCTATATATGTTAGTTAATTAGGGGTATAATTAATAATTAATGATTAGAAAAAAAAGAGGTATAATATTTAATAATTATGAAAGAATATTTCTTCCGTACCATTAATTTCGTCCTCCTCCTGCATGTAATTAATTACGGATATATATCTTAAGATTTGTTTAAAATAATAAAAACTCCTTTTAAAATAAAAATACCGACCCAAATCAAATATTTTATTGGCTATTGATTAATAGTGAAAAGCAAGATCAAATGCTACACAGATTAATTCTACAATAAGAATGAGCATTAATCTACAATAAGAATGAGCATTAATGCTCATTCTTATTGTAGAATTAATCACAAATAATTGTAGAATGAGCTTATGACAAGCAACTAATTACAATGAGAATAATTATTTGTGATAAAAATAGATTCATTTTAATAAAAAATAATCATTTTAATAAGAATTAATTAGTCACAAATAAGCAGTTTTCTTATAATATTTATAAGTGGTTAATTTTAACTTTCTTCCGAACTAGTCCAACGAGGACAGTTTCAAATGACTATTCGAAATGCGTCGACATTGCTTTCATTAGATGTTTACATATTATATATAATATGCCCAATTGAGAAAATAAATATTAAAGATATAATAGTAATATGTTATCTAGTCATGATCTCACAATTATATATAAGGTTGTTAAGTGATATTGATCAACAGTAGATCGAAGTAATCATGACACAATATGACAACTATGGTTCTACGTATTCACACATATTTGTTTGAAAAAAAGTTAAAAGAGAAAGAACCAATAGGAGAAAAAAAAACAAAAACAAAAAAAGGAGGTTATATGTTGCTAAAGGCTTAAAAAAAAGGAGGTTATAGGTTTCTCAACAGTGCTAAGTTTTAAGCTAGGAAGGTATATACCATTCATGCAATTGTCCCCAAGAGTTTTAGGGGATGTTTCATGAATGAGATGATTAGATGAAAAAGACTGTGAATAGTAATGAAATAGTTTGAGTTATGAGATTTTGAAAAAAGAGAGAAAAAGTTAAATAAAAATATTATAAAGTTAAAATACTGTTAAAATATAATTTTTAATATTATTTTTGTTTTGAGATTTGAAAAAATTGAATTATTTTTTATGTTTCGTTTGAAAATTTAGAAAAATTGTCATGATTAGATAATTATAAGATGAAAAATTTAAAAATTTGAAATTTAAAACTATATGTTTTAATGGTATTTAAATTTTGAGATATGATTTGATAAAATGAAACCTTCTTAACATCCAAACAACCCAAGGTGCATGGTTTTAAAATTCAGTAATAATTATTTTAAGTCTTTGTTAATTGTAGTAAAAAGCAGCAGGTAGCTAGTGTTAGTTGACTTGATTTTTAAAGTTTTGATCCTGTCCACAAAGATCAAATTAATCATGTTAAATGTTAAGGTAGGTAGGAGATAGGGATATATCCTATTCTTGATATATATGTAATTAACAATTCCAATACTGGAATTCTATTTGCTGGCTGGAAAAATTATAAAGTATATATAGCTGATCATGACATCTTTGCGCGCAGTAGCTAAAACATAATATTTAAGAAAACGTGTTGTGTTATAAAACTATCGAAAGGAGAGAGAGAGAGAGAGAGAGATAGAACTCAGAGAAGTTATGAAACTTATGAATTTCTTAAAGAATTCAACGATATATATAGGCGTACAAAGGGAACTATGCCAGTAACTATGCAGTACTATGCTAGCACTATGCACTGTGCGATGTTGGCCATTTACTATGCCAGTTACTATGCAGTACTATGCTGGCACTATGCACACTGTGCTATGTCGGCCATTTACTATACCAGTTACTATGCAGTATTATGCTGGCACTATGCACTGTGCGATGTCGGCCATTTACTATGTCAGTTACTATGCAGTACTATGCTGGCACTATGCACTGTGCATTTGACGGCTAGCTCAAGGTGGTCATACAATTTTACAATGTTATTTTACAACACTCCCCCTTTGGATGACCACATATAATGAATATGCCTCGTTAAAACCTTGCCAAGGAAAAACCCTGTGGGAAAAAAATCAATGGCGAAGGAAAAAGAGTACAATATTCATGTGTACCGTAAAATGCTTTAAGATTGCCTCATTAAAACCTTGCGAAGGAAAACCCAGTGGGATAAAACCTTAGCGAAGGAAAAAGAGTACAATCAGCATAAGTCTTCAAGACGTTACTCCCCCTGAAAAGTGCATGATAAAAGGTCTTCAAGTCTCCGCATTTCAATGTTCTGCACAATCTTCTTAAATGTTGCAGTTGGTAATACTTTTGTGAATAAATCTGCCAGATTATCACTTGATCGTATCTGCTTGACTTTAATTTCACCTTTTTCTTGAAGTTCATGAGTATAAAAGAATTTAGGTGAAATATGTTTGGTTCTATCACCTTTGATATATCCTCCTCTAATTTGAGCAATACAAGCAGCATTATCTTCGTATAAAGTTGTTGGACTATCATTAATCACTGGAAGACCACACTTTTCTTGAATATGTTGGATCATTGATCTTAGCCAAATGCATTCTCGACTTGTTTCATGAATTGCAATGATCTCTGAGTGATTTGAAGATGTAGCAGATAGTGTTTGTTTGACAGATCTCCATGATATAGCAGAATTTCCATAAGTAAATACATATCCAGTCTGAGATCTACCTCTGTGTGGATCTGAAAGATAACCTGCATCTGCATATCCAACTAATTGTGGACTTGAACCATATTGATAAAATAATCCCATATCAACTGTACCTCCAAGGTATCGAAGGATATGTTTAATGTCATTCCAATGTCTTCGAGTTGGTGCGGAACTATATCTTGCAAGTAAATTAACTGAAAATGCAATATCAGGCCGAGTGCAATTTGCAAGATACATCAGGGCTCCAATTGCACTGAGATAAGGTATTTCAAAACCAAGAATTTCTTCATTGTCTTCACAAGGACGAAATGGATCCTTCTGCACATCAAGTGATCGAACAACCATTGGAGTACTCAGGGGATGAGCTTTGTCCATGTAAAAGTGTTTCAAGACTTTCTCTGTATAATTTGACTGATGAATGAGAATTCCATTTGGCAAATGCTCGAGCTGCAGGCCAAGACAAAATTTCGTTTTGCCAAGATCTTTCATTTCAAATTCATTCTTTAAATATGTAGCGGTTCTTCTGATCTCTTTAGGAGTTCCAACAAGATTTAGATCATCAACATAAACTGCAATAATAACAAATCCGGAGTCTGATTTCTTAATAAAAACACATGGGCATATTGGATTATTCTCAAATCCTTCTTTTAATAGATATTCGCTAAGGCGTTTATACCACATGCGTCCGGATTGTTTTAACCCATATAAAGATCTTTGAAGCTTAATAGAATACATACTTCTGGATGTACTTAGATTAGAAGCTTCAGGCATTTTATATCCTTCAGGGATTTTCATATATATGTCATGATCTAATGATCCATATAAATATGCGGTGACCACATCCATCAACTGCATATCCAATCTTTTTATAACTGCCAAACTAATCAAATATCTGAATGTGATTGCATCCATAACAGGAGAGTAAGTTTCCTCATAATCAATCCCCGGTTTCTGCAGGAAACCTTGTGCAACAAGTCATGCTTTATATCGCACAATTTCATTACTTTCATTACGTTTACGTATAAATACCCATTTATATCCAACAGGCATTACACCCTTTGGTGTTTGTATAATTGGTCCAAAGACCTCTCGCTTTGCTAGCGAGTTTAATTCAGCTTCAATAGCTGATTTCCATTTTGGCCAGTCATTTCTACGTCGACATTCTTCGACAGTTCTTGGCTCAATTTCTTCATTACTTCTGGTAATGTCAAGAGCCATTTTATATGAAAATATGTTGTCGACAACAGTTTTATTTCTATTCAAAATTTCTCCTGTACTCATGAAATGTATCGAGATCTCGTTATTTTCAGGTACCTGTCCCTCTTCAAGGGAAGACATTTCATGAAATACCTCTTCAGGAGGTTCTTTCTCAGGAGATTTACTCTCTTCATGAGCATCAATTACTTTTATGGCCTGTGTTGGTATGGACTCTTCAGGAGTACCAAATTCATTTTGTATTTTCCTCTTCCGAGGAATTTTGTCCTTAGCACCAATAGGCCGTCCACGCTTCAGGCGTATCTTAGATTCGCCTATTGCTATTTTGGCAACTTGTCCTTCAGGGACTGCAATCCTTGCTGGAACATTAACAGCAGGAATATATGATTTTACCACACCTTTAGTGTCAGTAAATGCATCCGGTAATTGGTTTGCAACACTTTGCAAATGAATAATCTTTTGAACCTCTAGATTACATTCTTTTGTATGAGGATCAAATTGGGAAAGAGCTTTATTTTCCCAAGTAATTTCTTGTCGTGCTTCAGGCACCGACTTCTCATTACACAATGTTTGTCGTGCTTCTGGCACCGACTTCTCATTACCCATTGTTGGAAAAATGGATTCGTCAAAATGACAATCCTCAAAACGTGCCTTAAACATATCCCCTGTAAGAGGCTCAAGGTATCTGATAATAGATGGAGAATCAAACCCAACATATATCCCAAGTCTACGTTGAGGGCCCATCTTTGTACGTTGTGGAGGTGCAATTGGAACATATACAGTACATCCAAAAGTACGAAGATGAGAAATATTTGGTTGCTGACCAAATGCAAGCTGTAATGGTGAATATTTGTGATATGCTGATGGTCTAACTCGAATTAATGATGCTGCATGAATTATAGCATGTCCCCAAGCAGAAATAGGAAGATTTGATTTCATGAGTAAAGGTCTAGCGATTAGCTGAAGCCTTTTAATCAATGATTCAGCTAAACCATTTTGAGTATGTGTGTGGGCAACTGGATGTTCAACATCTATTCCTATTGACATGCAATAATTATCAAAAGCTTGAGATGTAAATTCTCCTGCATTATCCAATCGAATAGTTTTAATTGGATAGTCAGGGAATTGTGCTCGTAGCTTAATTATTTGTGCAAGAAGTTTAGCAAATGCAGCATTTCTAGTGGAAAGTAAGCAAACATGTGACCATCGACTTGATGCATCAATTAAAACCATAAAATATCTGAACGGTCCACTTGATGGTTGAATAGGCCCACATATATCTCCATGAATCCTTTGTAAAAAAAATGGAGATTCAAAACCAACCTTTGAGATAGATGGTTTGATAATCAATTTACCTTGAGAACATGCAGAGCATGGATATTCATTGGGTAAGATAATCTTCTGATTCTTTAGGGGATGCCCATATGAATTATCAATTATTCGTCTCATCATTATTGATCCCGAATGTCCAAGGTGATCATGCCAAGTTATAAATATTTTGGGATCAATGCACTTCTGGTGCATTATAACATGTGATTCAATTATTCTTATTTTTGTATAATACAATCCAGATGAGAGGGCAGACAGTTTTTCTAATACGAGCTTCTGGCTCGAAATTATTTTAGTAATGAGAAGATGCTCTTTATCATCTTCGTTAATGGTTTCAATATGACAACCATTACGACGTATATCTTTAAAACTTAATAAATTTCTTCTGGATTGTGAAGAAAATAGAGCATCATTAATGCAAAATTTGGTGCCATTAGGCAACACAATATAAGCTCTTCCGGAGCCTTCAATTAGATTCGATGAACCGGAGATGGTATGAACATAGGCTTTACTCAATGTTAGATTTTGAAAATATTTTTTATCCTTAAGAATTGTGTGAGTTGTAGCACTGTCAGCCAGACATACATCTTTATTATTCATCTCGGAGATAGAAAGTTCATCAATAAGACTCATGATTCTACAAAATATATAAAACTTTTATTACTAAAAAAACATTACAGAATAAAAATATTTTACAATAATATAAAGGAAATACATTAATTAAAAAGGAACACTTCCATGATCAACTCTACCACTAGAATCCTCAAAGAAATCAGAAACATCAAGACTTGTAATATCTTCTCCATCTATAGAATTTAAAGCATATGATGGTTCAGCAAAATTTGTTTCAAATTTCTTTGTTTTTTCTTTTATGGAAGATTGGTATAAGTCAACCAAGTGTTTAGCTGTACAACAGGTACGAGACCAATGTCCAGTCATACCACATCTATGGCATTCATCTTCATATTTCTTTACAAATTTATTTTGAGGACCTTTGCCCTTTTCTGAGTTGAACCACTTCTGGTGGTACGGTGTATATCTATTATTTTCCCTTTTAGTGTGGTCACTTCTAGGACCTCCACTTCTATAGTTTTTCTTACCACGTCCACGCCCTCTTTTTCTTTGAAAAGATGCACCATTTGCTTCTGGGAATGATGTAAATCTAGTACCATTCACTTCAGGGAATGATATAGAACCAGTAGGACGTGACTGGTGATTTCTTAATAAAAGCTCATTATTTTGCTCAGCTAATAGAAGACAAGATATAAGTTCAGAATATTTCTTGAACTTTCGCTCTCGATACTGCTGCTGCAGGAGCACATTCGAGGCATGAAAAGTAGTATATGTCTTCTCTAACAAGTCATCATCAGTGACTTTTTCACCACATAATTTCAATAGCGAGCTAATTTTAAAGAGTGCAGAGTTATACTCACTAACACTCTTGAAGTCTTGCAACCTCAGGTGCATCCAATCATGACGAGCTTTTGGGAGGATTACAGTTTTCTGGTGTTCATATCTCTCCCTTAAATCATTCCACAAAATAAGTGGATCTTTCACCGTTAGATACTCAGTTTTTAATTCTTCATAAAGATGGTGCCGAAGGAAAATCATTGCCTTAGCACGGTCCTGCAGGGACCCTTGATTTCCTTCTTTAATTGTATCTCCCAGGTTCATTGCATCCAGATGGATCTCAGCATCAAGGATCCAAGATAAATAATTTTTTCCAGAAATGTCAAGAGCAACGAATTCCAATTTTGTAAGATTTGACATTTTCTACATATATAAATCAGGAACATAAGTATGTTTAATATTTCATATTCATTTTGAAAACTACAAAAAATATATTGAAAGACTTACTTGAAGTAGAGGACTATTAGCTTCAAGATCGTCAGAACTCTCGTGCTGATAACGTGTTATAAAACTATCGAAAGGAGAGAGAGAGAGAGAGAGAGAGAGAGAGAGAGAGAGAGAGAGAGATAGAACTCAGAGAAGTTATGAAACTTATGAATTTCTTAAAGAATTCAACGATATATATAGGCGTACAAAGGGAACTATGCCAGTTACTATGCAGTACTATGCTAGCACTATGCACTATGCGATGTTGGCCATTTACTATGCCAGTTACTATGCAGTACTATGCTGGCACTATGCACTGTGCGATGTCGGCCATTTACTATGCCAGTTACTATGCAGTACTATGCTGGCACTATGCACTGTGCATTTGACGGCTAGCTCAAGGTGGTCATACAATTTTACAATGTTATTTTACAACATGTTGAATATTATATATATATATATAAAGAACCTCGACATTTCACTTCTTCATGCTCAACCACCAAGAAACGAGAAGACCCGGTCAAGCGTGTTTTGTATTGGAAACTGAACAATCATCCAATCATTTCTGTCCACGTGGCAGACACTGATTCGTCCCAACTCTTGAATTCAATGGCACTTTCAAAGAACCTCGACGGTTTCACTTCTTCATGCTCAACCAAAAAGAAATGGCGTGAAGTGCACTCTCTTCTTCTTTTATCTCGTCCTAAAAACACAGGCATTGTACCTGCATTTCATACTTTTGCAAGTGGACTTAACCGGCGGCTAAACTACGATGCCGGGGACAACATTAAGTTTTGGTTCCCAATGGCATTTACCACGAAGATGTTATAGACTATCGAAAGGAGAGAGAGAGAGAGAGAGATAGTGTGAAAAGCCTGTGTATTGGCGTAAGTGGTCTTACGGGTGCGTGTGTATCACGACCCCAAGCCGGGATGGGGTATTATCCCGGTGGAGCTCCTCTGGTCACTCGGGAGCGGAATAAATTGAGTGATGTCCCCTGAGTTGTCGCTAGACGACGGGAGCGGGGGCTAGGGGTTGCTTGGCTACGAACGCGCCGGGCGCGGAACCGAGCATCGCTCTACGCACCGACTCCGTGGCCCTTCGCTGGTGAGGGCTAGAGGATGCTTGGCTACGAACGTGCGGGGCACGGAACTGGGCATCGCTCGTTAGGTGTCACATGCGTGGTGGTACTCTGCGGTGTGGCACTGGAGCCAGGGTGTGCGGATGACCCCTAGGGGAGGTCATGGTGCATACGGATAAAAATGTGACTTTGGCGTATTTTCCGGAAAAGACGTGTTTTTGGGCCAAATGGGTTTTTTTGGCGTGTGTGGAAAACTGTGTCTTTGGGTTTTGTGCATTGGGCATGGTTCATGCATATTGTTTGAGTTCTATATGTGTTATTATCTGGTAGTGTTTGGGTTTTACTTACCTGCAGTACCATTTTTGGTTCCGTAGCTTTTGGTGCAGAGTTAGAGGACGAAGAGGAGGAGGCTGAGCTCGAGGATGCGGCTCCACCAGGTTGCTGATGTTATGCTTTTCTTTATGGTTTTAAAACTGTATTTGTGTTTTGTAATATTTATTTATGTATGTTTTAAACAGCTTGTATTACGTTAAGAAAAATTCTGGTACTTAGTTATGACTTTCGTTATCTGCTGCGTGTTTCCTTGTACACATATGTTGCCTTGCACATACTCGGCACCCGTCGATAGGATGGTGACCCTGGTTGTCACCATCCGGACGTCTCGATTTCCCCGTGTACGGGCGTGGGGATTTGGGGGTGTCACATCTAATCTATCAAACATGTAATTATCTTACTTTACTAAGTTATCATTATCTAAAAATATTTGCTAAAATTTGATCTTTTCTTCCATGGATTAAATTAATCAATTTTTTTAACAAAAAATATATTATTTTTATAAAATAATTGTAATCCAACTACGCAAACGTGCTTTGCACGTTGCTTTGACCAAGTATTATAAAAAGTGTCTATTTAACGGTCACTTAACAGCACTTCTTGTTTTCTTGTTTTTCCATTTATTTTTACTGTTTTATTTAACGTCGTGTAAATTGATGGGATCTATGTCAGTTCTTCTTCTTAATTTCTTTCACCTTTACGTCTTCTATTCTGCATATCCTCATTTTTTATCTCTCCAAAACCAAACTCCTTTCCTTATCTATCTCTTTGTCTTCTCTCTTCTTTAAGTCTTCGGATCTTTCTTTTCGTCCCGAAAATGAAATCCAAGAGGAAAAATGAAGAAGACCCCTGCTCGATTTTTTTCCTTATATGCCCTCCAGCATGCATTTCTTTTCTTTCTTTCCATCCTCGGTAGCTTCACCAGCAATGGCTTGCAAGCTCAAATCTTCAATCAAGGCATTCAAGTCAAAGTAAGAGGATCCTCCTCCTTCAACAGAGCTCTTTGCCATCTTCATAAGCTCTCGAACGAAGGCCATCGCCTCGGGTAGCCCAGCTCCGTCGCGTCACTTTTCCCATGGTGCCTCTGTTTTTCCTGGGGTAAGCCTTTGCCACACGCCTTTTCTTCTTCTCTGTAGGGCAGCCACACCAACCTCTAAATCTAGAATTTGTTTCTTGTTTGCTTAGGCCTTCAGCCTTCAATTTTTAGAATGCTTGTTTTATTGGCTTTAATCACAAGGATGCCCTTTTACATTTAATCACAACTATTTGTTTTCTGCAGTGATGGTTTTTTTTTTTTTAATGTCATTGAAGCTGGTTTGTGGTAGATGATCTAAGATTTGATTTTTATTTATTTTTTTTCTTTTAAGGATCTGATTTCTTTGTTTGTGAAAAAAATATATATGGGTTTCTTATTGGTTTGTATGTTGTGATAAATGGCTTTCTTTTATTTTATTTTGGGTTCATATCTCTCACTTTCTGTGGTTTTTTTGGGTTAGATGCAAGCATTACAGAAGCAGATGCAAGATTCGAGCTCCCTGGTGTAAAGGGATGTTAGGTTTGTTAAGTAAGTTTTAATCTAGCAATGTAGTTTTCTTTTTCAAGCTGGTTTAAGCATTGTAGTTTTTTTTTTCCCCAAGTTTTGATCTTAGTTTGAGGATTGTAGCTTCTTCTTTTTTCATCTTGTAGTAGATGATCCAAGATATGATTTTTATTTTTTATTTTCCTTTAAAGGATCCGATTTCTTTGATTTTGAAAAAAAAATATGGGTTTCTTTTTTATTTGTATGTCGTGATTGATGGGTTTCTTTTATTTTAATTCAAGTTCGGATCTCTCGCTCTATGTGGTTTTTTTGGGTTAGATTCAAGCATAACAAAAGGAGATGCCAGATTCGAGCTCCCTGCAGTAAAGGGATGTGAGGTTTGTTGAGTAAGTTTTAATCAAGCAACAAAACTATGAATATTAACAGGTTTGTTGGCAACAAACTTGTTATGCTCAATTTTTATATAAATAATATGATTGAACCTTCTTTGAACTTGCTAAAGGTTCAATACATTTTCACTGCTCTTGACCTGGTTACGTGTTGCTACAGCTCAGGGGATGCCAGTTGCCCTATTGTGTTCAGGTATGCCTGTTGTTCTCTGCTCTTTACTTTCTTTGTTTCTCAATCTAAAAGTAACTTTTAAACCTATTTGCATGTTGCATTGTTATGCTTGTCACGAGTATAATGAAGTCTTACACAAGGATGCATCCATTATGTTTTAATTAGACAAATCGATAATTTTGTGATGGAGAGTGGCCCATCGCATTAGTAATGGAAGCTTGATTCAACTTAATTGTATGACATTTGGATAATCAAAATCGTAGCTTAAATTATTATCATTTTGTGTTTAATAAATGATGCATACTTCATGATATCATGTTCCTGTTGATGTTTATTTGCTTAAATTATATTTTTGTTAAACAAGTGGATACAGAGATTCAAACTTCCCCATTTATGTTTATATTCTCTTGCATCAGGACTTTTGCTATTAAATGTCTCAAGTTTTCTCCTTTTTATTTTATTTTATTTTATTTTTTTATTTTTATTTTTTATTTTTTTGCCAATGGGTTTAGGGGGTTTCAACCCCTGAATTTTCTACCGTGTCCCAATGGGACAGGTGGAGATGCATCGGATCAAATGGCCATAACTCGGTGCTGGGTTGTTAGATGAATCATGCTAGATATATAATCTTGTGCAGTGTGTATTCTATATATTTTCTTTTGTTAGGTTGAAATGTTTATTTTTATTTATTCTTCTCATTTCATTTGAAGTATATGTTTTGAGTTTGAATATACTCTTCTCTATCAATCAGCCCCAGTTAGCTAAGAAGGGTTCTTGCTAAAAAAGTGTTACAATCTTTGATATGTAGTTATTGAAGACGAATTGAAGACAAACAAATTTGAGCATAGGAGTAGTAAATGATGTAATTATGGACCACTATATGAGTGGGAAGTTTTACAAGTGAGGACCCTATCAGTGCCTGTATTCTATTTTTTGGTGCATTGCCATCTCACTTTGAACTTCTTGCTATATGCATGGTTTTAGCTTACACTTTTAACTAATACTGTGCAGTAAATTTGGTGGCAGACATGATTGTGTTCCAATTTTATTTTCCTTTTGCCCTTTTATTAGGAAAAGATATTCTTTTGATCATATGAGGAACAAAATGACATGTACTTGCACTGATGTGAATTTTATTTAAATAGAGGAGTTCTTGGCTGGCGTGTTTTCATGCCAGCCTATGTTTCTCTTCCTCTCCTATGACCCATTGATTGTACTGAAAAGTTACTAAAATGATAAAATCAAAGGGTAAAAAATATGAAAAATTCTTCTTATCATCCTCACACTTCACACACTACACTTATTTTAATTTTTTTTTTTTTTTCTATAATAAATATGTAGTGTATAGATGATAAATAGAATAATTTAATTATTTTAATAATAATAAAATGAAATAAAAAATAAAAAAAATAAAAAATATTATTTTAATATATAAAGTGTGTGGTGTGGGATGATGTGTAGCATTTCTCAAAAAATATACTTGTGATTGTTACAAAATTTATGGATTGGGGGTATTTTATTCTAATAAATGAAAAAAAAATTAATAATTAGAAAAAAAAAAAAAAAAAAAAAAAGGATGGGCAGACTAGCTTTCGAGGATTTTGAAGGATATCGATATCAAAAAGATCTACTGAAAGTGCAATTAGTGATTTTGAAAGCTAGATGCTAGTGGAGAGGTTGCTTTTACCCTTAAAATTGAAAAATAAAAATCCGAATATTAAGATCAGAAGATTTTGACAAAAAAGATAAATTATTATACTTCACTAATTTATTATTATCTAAATATATTAGTTAAATATTTTTTATGCATTAAATTATTGATTAATCATAAGCTAGAATTTATATTTTTTTCTATACATTAAATTATTGATTAAGATTATTTTTTTATGAAAAATATATTATTTTTTTAAAATAATTATTTCACTTAACTAGACAAATATGTTTTGCACGTTACTCCTGTCCTAGTGTGTATGTATATATATATATATATATATATTAAGATTATAGGCCGTGGCGTGTATAAAGAAATTGGGTATTAATTGTGGGTAGGTGGCGGGAGCGGGGAATTGGCAGTATTCTTCTCAGATTTTCTCTTGGGGTCAATATGATACGTACGATCGAGGGATAAGCTCGATGTATACAATGGGGAGTACAAGAAGATAGCTAGCTTCAATCTTCGTATAAAAATTAAACACATATTATTTCAATTCACTATTTTGATCAAGATGACAAAATAGATCGAGACCGCCAAGCTGTATTTGCTTGCTTGTGATTTCGAGGATGGCCTGATCAGCCGGTACCGTAACGGCATCGTTGGTAAGTCGAGCAAGATCGCGTCCGTTTACGCACAGGGGGGCCTAAGCAATCCTTGTATTTCATTGCATTACAGACTGGTGGCCGGGAGAGAGATCTGTATGGCATATAATCCAAAGCATGGTAGCTGTGCTGAATGGACGGTTCTGGTTCTGGAGCTGGGGATACTTGGTAGTCATTGAGCTGCTCTGCTAATTCTCGGCTGCATTCTCCAACCGAAGCATCGCACCCAGTACTTGTAGTTCTGCCATGATCAGGGACTGCACCGGACTCGATCATGCTCGGTAAGATCATGATCAGTATTACGGCAAAAAACATCACCACTCCAAGCAACGATTTCTTCGATTCTTTTCCCATCTTTTTGTTTGTTGTTTGAGATAGTTGCTATGTCCGGGGGGCTATATAAATGGGGAGAATATTCCTTCTCTAAAAAAGCACCGGATTATGAATGAAAGGCTAGCTGTAATTTGATTTGGCTCTTCTTTATACCACCAAAAACGAAAAAAAGGGGGTAAAGTTGATACCTTGGTTGGAACGACTCCCCCGGTTGTTTCGCCGCCTGACCAGCAAGTAACCCAATGAAGGGGTTGTAATTAAGTATCAAAGCGTGTTTCCAGCTCTGGAGCATAGTCTTTGTCGACCGAATAGTGTTTTCTCTTCCCATTCTTTTCGTACGTCTTGGATCTAGATGTTCCAAGTATTTAGCGATTTTGGCCGAATCATCACATGTGCTGCAAGGGTCCAGCTTGATTGAGATTTCTTCCGTTTGCTCCTTTTAATTAGAAATTAATAAATCTTTGGACTATTTTTTTTTTTTTTTTTTTGAAATAGAAGAGTCGTGAAAATATAATTTTACTAACAAAAACTTAATGACATATCCGATAATCACGTGTTGGCCAATTCAAAGTTTGCTTATTGACGACAAGATTAGGTGGCGCATTTGCCATTTGGTGTCGCCCAGCCACCACCTAGCGGTTTAGAAAGGGATAAGGATTCTTAATTTCATTTCTATCATACAAAATTTTACTTTTTTTTTTATTTATCTTTTTAAAAATTTGAACTCTTTAAATGATCAGGTTGTCACACCTTCTTCGTTAAACTAGCTAAAATTTCACTAAAATTTTATTAGAAAATTCACTTTTATAAATTTAATTAGTCACTTTTCAACGATATCAAATAATAAACTCTCAAAATTTATTATTATTATATTAAAATATTGATTTTAGCATTTTCATTTATTTTAATTCTAATTACAATTTGAATATTTATTTGTTATTAAAAAAATATACATTAATTTTCTAACGATCATATTATTCTTACGGATATAATTTTCTAACGGTATTTTTTTTACAATGGTCATATTCTTTCAATTGATATATTTATCTAACGGTCATATCTTTCTAATGAATATTTTTTTCAGCCTTATTTTTTTCAACAGCTATCTCCTAATTATTAATTATTGGATGAATTGATTAGGAATACAATATAGAAGAAATATTTGATATATATAGAAGGATCCACTTGGAAGAGTTCCAAGAATGTTTTAATTTTTATTTTCGATTTTGTTTTGGTTTTTTTTTAATTTTTTAAAAAGGCTAATTAATGACCTCATTATTCTAGAAAAAACACCCAATCTTGTTTTCGAGATAACTAGCAAGGTTTCGCATACGACCTTCTTGAAAGGTAGTGATCTATTTATTAGAAGCAAAATCAGCCATTAATTATTGTGACATGATTCATTATTATAAGTAAAATCAGCAATGTTTTATACAAGAAAAATTATTTGGCCAGTGTTTGGGCCGGTCAAATTTGGCAAGTGTAAAAGGGAAAGGCCAAATTTACTCACGTACGTTTGTTAAGTTTGGTGTAGGAGTTTTTAAGCAACTTAGCTATACTTTGGTCAAAATTTAATTTTGGCTAGGCCATTACTAATATTCGAACGGTCATAAAATGAAGAAATTAATAGAGCAATCACCTATTTATTAGTGAGAAGAATGTTAAGGTATTCCTTTGTCCCAATGAAGCGGGGGTTTATTAATAAAATTGAGATTCGACATGTCCTGTTTTTTAAAGAAAAAGAAGTCATTCTTATTGCTCATTTTATCTCTAAACTTGCATTATTATCTCTAAATCTGCAATAATCGAACTACTGATCGATTGAGCCCAAAGGTCTCGCGCGCGCATGCAAACCTTAATTCATATGTAAGTTATTCAGCACGTGAATTTTCCCATTAATTTCACATCTTTCACACGTACGCTCCACACATGATGAATAATTAAGAGAAGTAAACAAGTTTGAAAACACAGATACGCACGTACACCTAGTGTGTGTATATATATATATACGTGTGTGTGTGAGAATTGGGAATCTGAAAGCAACGAGCCTGAGAAAAAAAAAAAGAGAAGGGGGGGTGGCGGCAGAAAGAATCAAACAAATTCAGCCACATTGTCAATGATAGCTGGATATGACCAACTTGCATAAATACTGAGCAGTGGTCGTGTTATTTAATTACCTCAACACAGTTAAGTTAGCACTACAAGAAAAATGGACTTTTGTAACCAATTTATAGCAACAAAAAGACAATTTTGGTTGTATTTATAGCAACGAAAAGACTATTAGTAACTAAAATAGTCTTTTCGTTGCTATAAGTTCGTTACAAAAATCTATTTTTCTTGTAGTGTAGATAGCAATTAATGCATGTATAGTGTACTAATTTTTGGGGAAAAGAAAGTTTTTTATACCAGTTTTCAAAATTCTGCTCCTAGTTGAAACATTTTACGCCCACCACAATTCATAGCTAATTTTTGTTCAAATAAATCAGCCAATATAAAAGCTAAGACATCTTCAAAAAATCCTGTACTGTCCTAGTACCATGTCTACAACGTGGGTATTGGGAATGTGTTATTTGAGACTTAAACACATTAAATCACCAATAAGTCTCAAATATGTTACTGGGCATGTGTTATTTCTACCACCTTACAAGAAAATTAATCATACAAGATATGATCATTTGAGACTTGACACTGCGCGCGCATATAATTAATGGTACGTACATCGTTCAATTTCCTTGCATACTCTGAACTATCTATCCGACAGGCCTCTTTCCATCATGCTGGATCACATGGACGGGAATTCCATAGTGAACCAAGAAAAAAATGGAAAGAATGTTCAAGAAGTTGTTGATAATTTGTCAATCCCAAATTGTAAAGGCTATTATATTTAATATATATACCAATAATGTTAGATCAATATAAGTCCGGAAAATGAATATTTTGCAATATTTTTCACAATAATTTATAAAACTTTTTTCATTGGAAAATACTTTTCAAGTATGTCTCATATTTATCCTTTTTTTTTTAAAGGTGTTGTGGAATTTGTATATACTGAAATTGTAAATATCATTTCTCTTAATTATATAATAAAATACCTCCATCAAGGGAGGAATTCATTGTAATCAAACGCATGTATCTTTTACTTTCGAGGAAATCATTTTTGTCACACGTATTCGCGATATGTGTGTGTGTGTGACAGAAAATTAAAGAAAGACATTTTCCTTTCTTTATAAATTAGAAAATTTATGGACGTCACAATCTATAATATGGATTGTGAGCAAATCCCAACAACTTCTGATTCCAAGATGGATTTATTCGATGTAAAATTCAAACCTAATACACATAGTATTGACATATGCAATGGAACAACAACATAGCATACACGACTTGATTTTTTTATTAAAAAAAAAAAAGGAAAAGAAAATACATTGCTACATGAGATCATTGTGAATACTCCCAGTTTTTTGAAAAACCAATACTAAGCTAAATGATGTGTGAATGCAGGGCTCAATCATCAATGTTGGCTCCACTAGATAAACTTGCATCAACCATTTCAAATAGTGTTTTTTTTTTTTTTTGTCGTAATGCTTATGCCTAAGACGAAGGTGGAGGTGGAGGTGAATAGTATTGATTAACTGGGGTTCTGTAACTTGCAAAATTAGCTGCAAAAAGGGAAAAGATGACTGTAACAAGGATGGAAGCGTATGTTGTGAGTAATCCCTTGTAGTTCAACGTGGCAAAAAGACGGAGAATTCGAACTCTGGTGTCGTGTGCTCGACAAAGACGGTTGATGTTTTCAATTTGCTCGATCATGTAGCAGTACTCCTTATCAATATCAAACACCAGCTCTTTAGTGAGGCTGTTGAAAAGATTCGCCACCTCCTCGTCTCCACCCTTAGCCTGTTTGATGATCCCAGCATCACGAAGAATCCTAACATCCTCGACAGTATCTACTACGCTGTCCAAGAACACTGCAAGACAACAAAAATATGGAGCTGCAGAGCGATTGTTTTGTTCATAGGCTATCAAGTTCCTCAACAAAGGGTCAGTGCTATCATCAATGATCATGGTTGGAATCTGTAGCGTCTTGCCTTTAAGCTTTATGTCAAGAATGCTACCAGAATTGTTTTTGAACTGAATACCAGCATAATGAAGTGTTTTGGCATTATGCACCCAACCTTTCCCAAGAAGCATAAGATGTGTTTTTTTCTTTTCACTCTTTGCAGGCTGTTGCATGTATATGTTATTCCCTAAAGTTAATGTAGTGTGGAACAAAGCTAATAGATGTATATACTCGCCATTGGCGTGCTTGTGCAACGTAAATGTTTCAAATCCATCCTTCCCGGGTCTCAAGGGTTCAAAAAATCCAAGAGCAAGGGTATTCAGATCAGGACTTGCCTCCACCTTCAAGGTAGTAAGTTCAAAAATCTTCTGCAGCACAAACATAGGAAGTTGGTTCTCAAGCAAAAGTAAATCACGAGAGATATTTGGCAGCGTCCACTGTGTTTCGAAAATGGGCTCCCCCCCATATTTTTTCTACAAGAAGTCAAGAAGTATAGTTGTGATCAATTTTCCTTCATGTGATTATAATTGCTAAAGGAGAATTAGAGCGAAAAACCAACTTAATTAGAATGCATAACTAATTAATACCTCATATAAACGCAGGAGTTCTACAATGAAGCAACCGTCAAGAAGCATCATCTGCACAAAATCATCAGGCTTTATAGCTTGAAAGTCTTCTTCATAGAAATCTCTAGTCTTTTCCTCCAATTCTCTCATGGCATTTTTAAGACTTTCTTCAAGGATAGGCTGCCCTGTTTGATTTCGAATTAGGCGATCGAGAAATCGCCCTTTTTGAGTTTGCATGGCTCGTAGACTTGGTTCATTATAATGAAATGGACCAATGGAGACAATCTTGGGAATGTAAGCTCCTTTGTTGACTTTGAATATAGGTGCAGGAACCTTCAATGTCGACCAGCCGGATCCGCTGATGATAACAGGCTTTTGTCTCTCATTATCGTTGATTCGGATCGCACATTCAGGAACAACTGTTCCTGATTTCTTACGTTGATCACGTTCTGGACTCTTCGATGTCTCTCTTCGTTTGGATTGCCATATTCTTCTCCACCAATGCCAAAAGTTTCTTCTTCTTCATGAACAATGCCAAAAGTAGTTTCTTCGACCTGACCAATGCCAAAACTAGCAGCTGCTTCTTCATAGCCAATATTGCCAAAAGCTACGTGGTGAACTGCATCCAAAGTACTCTCGTTGATTTGGATAGGATCCTTAGCAACTATTTTTCCTAATTTTCTACGTTGCTCACGTGTCGGGACTCTTGGGCATCTCTCTTCATTTGGATTTTCATCTTCGAATCCTTCACCAATGCCAAAGGTTGTTGTTTCTTCATGACCAATACCAAAATTAGCAGCTGCTTCTTCATGACCAATGCCAAAACTAGCAGCTGCTTCTTCATGACCAATATTTCCAAAAGATGCCTGGTGAACTACATTCGAAGTATTCTCGTTGATTCAGATAGCATGTTGACCAGGAATGGTTTTTCGTAATCTTCTATGTTGTTCATGACTTTGGACTGATCTTGACGTACGCCTTTGATCTTGATCATTTGGATTGTCATCTTCGATTAATTCTTCACCAATGCCAAAAGCTGCATGTCGAACTGCATCTGAAGTACTCCCATTTGATTGTTGATTACTGGTTTCAAATTTCTCTCCCACATCATGATCATGATTGTGATCTTCTTCCATTTCTTTCAACAACTAGTGCTTTTAGTTCTTCTTAGCTATAATGAAAATGCTTAAACTTAATTCTCAATAGTTGTTCGATCTATACCATAAATAAACTAATCATTATGACCATATATAGTAACTACTTAATCAATGTAAATACATACATGATGAGGCTAAAATCCACATGAATGAAGTTTAACTATTGGAAATGAGCATTCATCACATCTGTGTCTCAATATTGATTATATTTAAACAAATTGAAATTATTACCTTTGTAACTAATTACTTTCCCTAGCTAAGAGATGAATCATATATGTTATTGACCTTTAGTTTCAAAAGTTTAGATGAGTAGTGAATATATAGAATTAGCTAGCTAACATTAATTAAATACATAGCAAGATCACTCAAAACATGAATAAATAAATAAATAATTAAATACTAGCTAGCTAGCCTCCACTTACTTCTAACCATAAATTGTAGAAAAAGTTAGAAATAATTTGAATAGGTATAAGCTAATAATTAAGGTTGTGCATAGGCCAAATCGGATTATATAATATATATATATAATAATAATGTTAGATATAGTCTTAATTAGAGTATGCAAGTTTTGCACACTTTAAAAAAAAAAAAAAAAATCCATCATTGAAAAAATAATTTTTTCATATGAATCTCAAATTTAACTACATTTTTTTAAAAGGAGAATATATACATGCGAGGTTTGGACATTTTAAAACTGAAAATTTCATTTGTTTTATATATATAAATAAATATTTATATATATATATATGAGTGTATGGAGGGTCAAAAAGTAAAACTCAATGAGTTTTAACCATTCTAAGAAGAAAACTAATTATTGAATCTCTTTGGTGCTCAAGGTCAATATGCAGCTAGCTAGCTGCATGTACAAGAAAAACTGAAAACCTGATCCAATTTGTAGTCATAATTAATGCTTACTTATCACTAACAAGCTAGTAATTGGTTACCATATTTTGAAACAAAAAAAATAGATAAAATTGGTTCTCAAAATTATCAATCGAGAGCTATAAAAAAAGGCCGACCTTTTGTATTTTACATCAAGCATTATATACGTTATGTGGAATACTGACCCTCAACATAACAGCTGATCAGCAGCCAACAACCAACCATGCAATTAAGCATCACCTCCAGAAACCAACCAATTAATTACCACCGATCAACTGTCCGTCAACAGATCATTCTGGTTGGTGATCATCTGATTTCTGGAAATTTGCTTATATAATTACCTGTTAATTAACCATGCATGTACGTACGACTGAATATAGATAACTTTCAGTTATTACTAAGAACTAATAAAAAAAATTAATTTTACATGATAACAACACAAAAATAGACTAATGATCGAGTACAATGTTCATGATAAGTGAAAACGACAAACGACCAGAAAGCAGCTCCCTTGTTCTCTTCTCTGCCCTGTTTTTCATATTCTCTTATCCTTTTTGCCGCACACGTACTTTGCATGGCGGCCGTTGATGGCCAGCCCCCCATGGCTGGCCTTCCTCGGTCGTTCGCCGATCTAGTTTCGATAGTGCCCCAACCACTACCGGAGGTGACAGTACCTTTCCGGCAACCAAAATACGTGGATGGTGAAGTTTTTTTCTCCTTTTCCTCTGAGGAATTAGTTAAAACGGCAAAACCTTTCAGATTTTCCATGGTTGTGAAGTTCCTCCGACAGAGACCCTCGCTTGATAGTATTCGGGCTTTCATCCGTAGCCGCTGGGGTCTGTCATCCCTGCCCGTCGTCTCCGCCATGCAACGTCCCAGGAACATATTCATACGAATGTCCAATGAGCTCGACTTTCTCAAGGCGCTGTCAAGGGAATCGTGTGATATAGAGGGTGTCCCCTACCGCCCATTTGCTTGGTCACCGGAGTTTGATGAAGACGTTGAGCCTCCATCGGTCCCTGTTTGGGTTTTCCTACCGGGACTACCGCCTAACTTCTACCACGCCTCCCTCTTAAAGATGCTCACGGCACCAATTGGAAAATACATACGCCGTGACAATCCCACAAAGTGTGCCACCCGCACAGATGGAGCTCGAATTTGCTTAGAAATCAATGCAGCACAGAAGCTGATCTCACATTTTTGGATTGGCATCCCTGGAATGCCAAAGAGCCGAAGACAGGAAATCATATACGAGACCTTGCCAGCCTACTGTTCGAAGTGCCGATGCCAAGGACACAATCAGAGGACCTGTCAGTATGGTAGTGATAAAAACCAAATAGTAAAAGGAGGGAAGACCTGGAAGAAGGTAACCGAAAAACCCAGCACTAAGGAGGGTAACGTGGATGGAGTTTTATCGTTGGAAGCGGCTGTGACTAATTCGGAAACTATGGATAAGTCGCTGGTACCGTTCGTTGGTGTTGTGATCGCTGAACAGGGAGAAACAAGCAAACAAGCTCCATGGGATCAGATGCAAGGTTCTGAGCAGCTGCAAGGTGGTTCGGAGAAGGAAGTTCTGAGGGAGGTAGTACCAGTGGGTACGTCCACGCCTGGGTGTAAGTTGACATCTGGGTTGCGAATGAACGTCCATGAAAGCATGCAGAACAACTTGAATGGCGAATCGATGGGTCTTGAAGTTGCGATAAACGATTTGGGACACGGTGAAGCTGGGTTTAACTCTGAGGTTGAAGGTGAAGATGATCTGGCCCATGATGGGTCTGCCAGGGAACTGGAGAGGGGACTCGAGCGTGACCAGCTCTGCAATGACGCACTGTTAGCCGGAGAGGGGACTCAGAATCCAAAAGAAATGCCGGAACAAGGGGATGGATCGGGTCAGACTTTGGAGACTCAAGGAGAACTGGGTTTACAGCAAGGAGAACCTGCGAAACGCCATGAACCAGTCCGTGAAAGTGACGTCACCGGGAAAGACGCACAGTTGAAGCTTTGCGATGGGACTAGTCTGGGACGTGCACAGCGGGTTCGTGGGCAGCCACCAAACGCAGCTAAAATGGAGCCGAACTTGCAGGAAAATTGTGACGTTGTGCAAACTCTTCTCGAGAATGATGTGGGTCGAAAAGTCACGGAGGAAAGCATAGAAGCTTCATCGGACCACGAGCTCGACAGGGATGTTTTAAAAGGAGATATCAACAAAGAATATCTCACAGACTCGGAAAATCCAAGGATTTTAACGGGTCAGTTGAAAAAAAGGAGTTCCTCTAGGGTGGTAAGCCGTCCCTCCAAACTTAATTTATGATTCACCCTATATTATTTTGGAATATTAGGGGGTTGAGAACGTCTAAGTTGCGCTTGAAAAATATTCTAAAAAAATATAAGCCTAATGTTGTCGCTTTGGCGGAACCTTTTATGCGAGAGGAAAAAATCTCTATTATTTTGAGCCAATTGAGATTTGATTCCTTTGTCACTAACGAAGCTCATGATGGTAAAATCTGGCTTCTGTGGAATTCGGCAATCTCTATTCAATCTGTGGCATGCTCTAGCCAATTTCTGACAGTGAAAGCTGAGGAAAATGGGTTTAAGTTTCTCCTTACTATTGTGTATGCAAAATGCAATCAGTTAGAAAGGAAAATTCTTTGAGAGAATTTGGAGACTAGTAATATTGACAATCTCCCGTGGTTGCTTTGTGGCGATTTTAATATTATCAAGGATGACTCGGAAAGAATAGGAGGTCATCCCCGTCCCTTTTCTGCTATGGAAGATTTTAATCTCTGCATCCAAAATTGTGGGCTTCTTGACATGCGATCCCAAGGCCCAAAAATGACATGGTGCAACAATCAAAGCGGCTTGACTCGCTGCTGGGCAAGGTTAGACCGTTGTTTTATTGATTCGTCTTTTCTTAATTGTTTCCCTAACATTTTTTACCAGGTTTTGGCTCGCACTACCTCAGATCACTCCCCTTTATTAATTAATTTGGGCGAGGACCCTTTCAGGTATGGTCCAAATCCTTTTCGTTTCCATTATATGTGGACTGATCATCCAGACTTTTTTCGTCTTGTGGAGTCTGTGTGGAAACAAGAGGGGTTTGGCTTTGGGCTCTCTAAGTTATCTCTCAAATTAAAAAGACTCAAAGTGGCGTTAAGAGTATGGAACAAGAGTGTCTTTGGTAGTACTACTATAACTATTAATGAGCTAGAAAATCGTATTGAGCACCTGGATAATAAGCTTCAAGTTAGGTTTAATGAGGAGGACAATCGGGGTCTTATGGAGTCTAAACTGGATCTTGATATTTGGCTAAATAGAGAAAATACTTGTCTCTCTCACTTGGCTAAAAAAAGATGGTTAAAAGATGGTGATAATAATTCAAAATTTTTTCATACTTATCTGAATGCTAAAAATCAAAAACGGATTAATGTTATGAATCTGGCTGATGGTACTTCTTTATCTACCCCTTTTGATATTCATCAGGCTGCTGTTGATTACTTCAAAAACTTTTTGGGTCACAATAACGCTCGCTCTCTCCCTAGATGATCTTATTTCTCCCGTGATCTCTGATGCTGATAATTTCAATTTGTGTATTTCCCCTTCCCTTGAGGATATTAAAATTGCTCTTTTTAGCATCCCTATTGATAGTAGTCCTGGTCCGGATGGTTTTGGTTCCGGTTTCTTTCGTGCTTGCTGGGATCTTGTTCATGTTGATCTCTTAGAGGCTGTCTCTATTTTTTTCTTAATAAGTCCCTTCCCTGTTTTTACTCTGCCTCACATATTGTTCTCATCCCTAAAACGGACAAGCCTTCAAGCTTCGATAAGTTCCGGCCTATTAGCCTGTGCTCGGTAATATACAAGATCTGCACCAAAATTTTAGTGGGCCGGATGACTACGTTACTTCCTAGGATGATATCTCAGGAACAAGCGGCTTTCATCCCTGGTCGGAGCATTTTTGAAAACATCAGCTTGACTCAAGAGATGGTCCACTCTCTCCATAAACCTACTAATGGTGGTAACATTATGGTGAAGCTTGATATGGCCAAGGCTTATGATAGAGTGGATTGGGACTTCCTTATACATGTCTTGGCTTCTTTTGGTTTTTCCCCTCAGGTTTGTGCTCTGATCAAGGAATGTGTCTCTACTCCTTCGTATTCTGTCATGATGAATGGCACCCCCATGGGTTTCTTTAAAGGCGGTCGAGGTTTGAGACAAGGGGACCCCCTTTCGCCCTATTTGTTTATCATTATGCAAGAGGTACTCTCTCATCTCCTTAAGAAATCCTTTGAATCTGGCAAAATTAGTCACTTTACTCAAGCTAGAGGCACCCCCCTTATATCCCACCTTATGTATGCTGATGACATAATTATTTTTGCTAATGGTGGAATGAGATCTATAAGAGGCTTGATGAAGACTCTGACCCTTTATGAAACCTGGTCTGGCCAAGCTCTTAATAAGGAAAAGAGTGCTGTCTTTTTCTCCAAAAGGATCTCGAGCTCAAGGAAACGCTCTATCTTACACTTTACTGGTTTCTCGGAAGGTTCCTTTCCCTTTAAGTATTTGGGCGTTCCTATTGTGGTCGGTAAACTAAAGGCTTCTGATTTCAGTGAGCTTCTGGGGAAAATTCAAAAGAAAATTGCTGGTTGGAAAATGAAACTGCTCTCAGCAGGTGGTAGGACCATTCTTCTTCGCCACGTTCTCTCAAGTATGGCTACTAACCTCTTAGCTGTTCTACAAGTTCCAAAGACCGTCCTTAAGGCTTTAAACAAGCTCCTGAGTTCATTTTTTTGGGGAGAATCTCATGGTAAAGGTAAAAGAAAATGGATCTCTTGGAATCATATCTGTAAACCCATAGAAGAAGGGGGCTTGGGCATCAGGGACTTTGGGGATATTCAAAAGGCCTTACATTGGAAGTTGGCTTGGAGGCTCATCAAGGGCCAGTCTTTGTGGGCTGATTTTTTTAGAGGTAAGTATGCTAGGGGTACCCACTTATCCCTTGTGACCCCTACAAAGGGGACTCGCTTTTGGAAATCTGTGGCTAGTAATATTCAGGAGGTCTTATCTAACTCTAAATGGAGTGTTAGAGATGGGAATATTTCTTTTTGGTATGATAATTGGGCAAATGATGATCCCCTTTGTAGTCACTATCCGATGATTGAAAATCCTTTACTGAAAATTAAAGATTGTCGTCTTGACAATGAATGGGATATTTCTCTCTTGGATCAGCTAGTGGGTCAACAAAAAGCCATCGAACTGTATCAGTACTTGGCTAGAAGAAAAGAGGGTGAGGATGTTTTAATCTGGTTGAAGGATGATGCTGGGAAGTTTACTACGAAAAGTGCTTGGGATTGTATAAGGGTTCAGGCTCCTCCTCTACCTTGGGCCCATTGGATTTGGCATACTAATATCCCTAAGAGAATTTCTATTATGATGTGGAAGGCCTATTATAACTGTCTGAGTGTTGATGATCAGATTAAAAGAATTGGGATACCAACGGCTTCTAGATGTAATTGTTGTTCTCAAGGCCATACAGAAGACCTCAACCATGTCCTTTGCTCTGGTGATATCACTAAAAAAATTTGGCGCCTAGCTGCCATAAATCTAGGTGTGCATATGGGCACCTTTCAAACTTGGAAAGAGCAAATCAATTTTTGGTTCCGGCGTGCTGGCAAATCTTCCCAATTGAGAATTGTTTTTGGCATTCTCCCTTCTATCATCTCCTGGAAACTTTGGGAATGGCGCTGTAAAGCTAGATTTGAGGCCAAGGAGGACACAATTGAATCGATTTGGTATGCTATTAAATTCTGGATCCGCAAAATTATGACTTTGTTCTTAAAATCCTCCAGCATTAATAATAAGGACATGGCAATCTTAAACCGTTTGGATATTCATACCTTACTTACTAGACCTATAAAGGTCCAAGTGGTGAGATGGTTTCGCCCTAAACAGGGGTGGGTCAAGCTTAATATTGACGGCAGTAGCTTGGGAAATTCTGGCCCGGTTGGAGCAGGAGGAGTTATTCGCGACGAAGATGGAAAATTACTTGGGGCTTTTTCTGTGTTTTTGGGTCAGGGATCTAATAATTATGCAGAAATGAGAAGTCTTCTGGAAGGGATTCGTCGATGTCATCATCTTGGTTTTTACCGCATAGAGATTGAGTCCGACTCCCAACTTCTTGTAAACTGGATTACTAGAGGGAGCTGCAACATTTGGTATTTAGAAGAGTTCTGGGATGAGCTTCAAGACAATCTTTCTAATATGGAGTATACGATGAAACATGTTTTTCGAGAAGGAAATGCAGTGGCTGATTTTCTTGCCAAGCAGGGAGCTGGGGGACTTAACGCGGATTGGCTTGATGCTCATGATCTTCTGCCCAGCCCTCTTCGGGGACTCCTTCGCATGGATAGACTTGGTCTTCCTTACTTGCGAACCATGTAGTGCTCTCCCAGGTTTGTCTTTCTTTTTAGCTCTTTGTTTTACCCTCTGGTTTTTCTGTGCTTTTCTCTTGCAGGTTCTTGATCGTGTTTCTCCCGTTAGTTTGTGCTTTGGTCTGTCCTGTAATGTTTATGTGGCCATTATAGTTTTTGATGCCTGGGTTTTGGACTTATTGTGTATTTGTAACCCTCAGGCATCGGGTTGTTACCACGGTTTTCCTCCGCCAAAAGTGAGGGCTTTTTAATAAAATTGGGGTACCGTCCTCTTTCCAAAAAAAAAAAAAATGTTCATGATAAATTAGTAGAACAAAGGGCGACCCTGCAGAGATAAGAGGCTGGTTCAGAGGTCGGTAATCAAAGATCAGAAAGAATATATATATACATATAGTAGAACAAAATGCCGCCGTAAGGCAGTATATATATACGTAAGTAGTACTAGAAATTCAAAGCTAATCATCATCATGTGCAGCAGACCATATAATTACTAAGCTGAGATGAAATGAAATAAATCAAGAGATTAAAGAAGCCAAGCTAACTAGCCAGCAGCTTAATTAGTGCTGGAACGTCTTAATTAAGATCAGAGGATGTACCGTGCATGCACTCGCCAACGTTTGTTGGGATTGACCTCTATCTGTGATAGCTGCTCTCTCTGATCTCTCCCCGGCCATGCTTTGGACTTTATAGAAACCCAAAGTTCCAGCAACTTCAGTGGAGCGAGGGAGCTTCGATTCAGGGCAGGTCGGATTTGCTCATCATCATTTAGAATCATTTGTCCAACTGATCATTATTTCATGTGCTTTCACACGGAGTTTCATTTGGTCTCTGCGTGTGTTTTCCTTTTTATTCTGATCTTTTTGTGTAATTAGAATTAACCATGATAATCTATATAATATATATATATGTTAATTAGGAGTATAATATATAATTATGAAAGAATATTTCATTCCGTACGTACCATTTTCGTCCTCAGGCCACCTGTATGTAATTAATAATTATAAGGGGAATATACTTAAAATTATTCGTTTAAAATAAAAATAGTACTGCCCCCGCGGCCAAATCGATCAAATATTCATGTATTAATGCATGGTAATTATTGATTAATCTGCATGCATGAATAAGACTTCAAATGGAAAGATAGCTAGCTAGCCAGATCAAATGATGATACGTATACAAATTAATGTACGTATACATACGTACGTCATATATGCATTCCTGTCTACCTTGTTTCAAATCATGTGCTTTTAATTACTAGTATAAGTATATATTTAGAAAACCTATTATCCTTTAATGACAAAGAAATTGATGCATGAGAGCTTAATTTACATTATATATTTCTAATTACTTTCTGAACAAATTCATGGTTGTTATATGGTCCGATCATAATTAGTCCACACGCCGACCGTTTCAAATGATAATTAGCTAGTGTGACTAATGTGAAATGCGTCGTCATTGCTTTCATCACATACATAAATTTAATATTATATGCCCAATTGAGACAATAATTAAAGAAATGATATTAGTTAGTTGTCCAGTCATGATCTCACAATATATAATAATTAAGGTTGTTAAGTGATCATCTGCATCATGATCATGAGGCATAGAAGATATTCAAACATGCATATTAGTTGAAAATGGAAAAAAGAAATTAAGAGATAGAACCAATAGGGAATGAAAGAAGATGAAAACTACTAATAGTTGCAGAGTATATATATATATAGATGACGTACTGATATGGATTCGATCTTATCACATATTGCGCGCTATGCATGTTGGCATTTTATAATGATGAGATGAGAGCACCATCATGTATTTATATTTCGAAATTAACGAATGATCATTAGTACTACTCGATGATCATGAAGATCATGCATGATCTTTATCATGTACGTACAATTATTAATTACTAGAAAAATAATAAAATTAGAGAAAACCGTGAGTGTTTTTTTAGAAATTATACGCTTCCAGTACTTAGATATATATATATATATTCTTCTTTCATTTAAGATATTCTCGTAGTTTATTTGTTGCTAAATAAAAGAGGTTATATACATGATATAGGGAATGAAAGAAGATGAAAACTATTAATAGTTGCAGAGTGTATATATATATATATATGTCTATGACGTACTGATCAATATGGATTCGATCTTATCACATATTGCGCGCTATGTTGGCATTTTATAATGAGATGAGATCAGCACCATCATGTATTTATATTTCGAAATTAACGAATGATCATGAAGATCATGCATGATCTTTATCATGTACGTACAATTATTAATTACTACAAAAATAATAAAATTCAAGAAAATCGTGAGTGTTTTTTTAGAAATTATACGCATCCAGTACTTAGATATAAATATACATATATATATATATATATATATTCTTCTTTTATTTAAGATATTCTCGTAGTTTATATGTTGCTAAATAAAAGAGGTTATATACATATAGGTTACCCAAGTTTTAAGGAAGATACCATGAAATTGTCCCCGCCAAGAGTTTTAGGGTGCATGCATGGTTTTAAAATCCAGTACTAGGTAGTAATTATTATTCTATTTGTTATATATAAATTGTAGTCAAAAGTGGTAGGTATAGTTACTATAAGATAAACGAGTTTTTGTGATTAAAATTTTGTAATCAGAAGGGTTATTTTCAGCTATTTTCATCGAAAATAGTCCTTTTAGTCACAAAAACCTGTTTCACTTGTAACCGGTGTTAGTTGACTTGACTTCTAAAGTTTCGATCCTGTCCACAAGGGTCAGATTAATCATGTTAAAGTTAAGGTCGTAGGAGCTAGGTGGTCGAGAGGAGGGAGATCAGATATTATATATATATATATATAATTAACAAATTATCCAATGGAATTCTATTAGCTAGCTGTTAAGATAAAGTATATATATAGATGATCATGACATCGATTATAATCTAGTTGGCAGCTTGTATCTTCTATGAAGAATCTTAATAATTAGAACGCGCGAAAAACGTACGCATGCATGCAAGTGGCTATAAATATATATATATATATATATAACAGCGAATTTTATTATTGAAATTAATTAATGGTTGTAGTATAATATATAATTAGTTAATTAACCACAAGGCCGGCCGTTTAGACCTCTCTAAAAAATATTCCCTAGGTTTGAATTAAAACCCTTTTCGACCACCCCTAAGTTTAATCATCATTAGTCTAAAAACTATACAGAAATACTTTAGCCATAAATGTATTTCTCTTATATCAACATATATATTTTATACCTAAGTTTCCAATTTGAGTATTTTATTTTCACAATTAGTTATATTATCTTTTTGCGAGTAAATATATTTCATATATATATATATAAACACATTTGTAATCTTCCCTACCAGTACATAGGTACGTAGAAATGAGGGAAAGTATGTAACTCCAAAAATTAAGTAATTACCATGTTTTTGCGATATATTATATATGATCGACTACAGTTTTTCATGCAATAAAAGTCATACACATACATTATAATCTATTTATTACAATTATTAGCAATTGTTTTGTCAACATAAATTAGCAAATTAAATTAATCTATCTATCAGAAACTATTGCATGTCATCCATGATCGGAAAGGCTTTTTTCATAGACGTTGTATGTATATATAGTACATATAGTACTACTACTTGTTGCAGTACGGCCTTGGGGCTCATGGTATCAAGGCTAGCTAACTAGCATGAGGGTAGAGTCATGGAAGTTGTTGACATCTTTCAAACCTGCAATTGAGGTTGGTTGGTGTATCTGTTGTGGGTGACTTTAATGAAATACTGACACATGATGAGAAGAGAAGGGGAAAACAAAAACAGGAGAAGTAAATGGCACGTTTTAGAGAAGTTTTGGAAAGGGAAGGTCTATTTGATTTGAGGTGGAGAGGAGACAAATTCACCTGGAGCAACAAACATCATGTGGATGAGACTTTTACTAAAGAGAGGATTGATAGGGCAGTAGCCAACCTGAAGTGGAAAGATATTTTTAAAGAAGGGTGGGTAGAGGTGCTTGCAGCTAGGTGTTCAGACCATAGGCCTCTTTTACTTTGTATGAACCAAGAATCTGCAACAGAATGGAGGAGAATGAGGTTGTTTAGACATGAGAAAACTGGTCTCTCTAGGAAGACTGAGGAAGTTTTTAAAAGAGTTTGGAATGAGAGATCAGTAGAAGGGGACACTCCTATGACACTATAGAGTCTGTTGGAAGGCAACAAGGGAACTTTTCTGCGATAGAGTATACAAATTGATAAGGGTAAGGAGAAAATTATCAAGGAAAAAACATAAAGGCTTAAACAATTACAAGAGAGGTGCTTCACACAATGAAAGCTAGAGATAAAGGTGAAATTGGGAATATGATTATCAAGCTTGACATATCCAAAGCTTATGATAGGATTGAGTAGTCTTATTGGGAGGCAGTTATGGGAAAGCTAGGCTTTTGCAAAAAATGGATTGAGCTATTCATGAATTGTGTTTCACTTGTAAGCTATTCAGTTTTGTAAATGGGAGACCTGGTACAAGGATTTATCCCTCGAGAGGTTTGAGGCAGGGAGACCCTTTGTCTCCTTATCTATTCATCTTGTGTATAGAGGGTCTTAGCTCACTATTAAACCAGTCAGATGCCAAAAGGAGTACAAGGGGTGTGATAGTGGCAAGGGGTGGAATTCGTGTAAAACATCTGCCTTTCATTGATGATTGCATATTGTTTGGAAGGGCAAGAGTGGAGGAATGGGTGAAATTACAAGAATTGCTTCTAAAGTATGAAAAAGCTTCAGGTCAATTTCTGAATAAGGAAAAAACAACAATTTTCTTCAGTTCAAACTCGAGGGAGGAGGATAAAGGGAAGATCATGGAGTTAGGAAGAGCAGTTATGAGAGGTAGTTATGAAAAGTATCTTGGGTTATCTCCGGTAGTTGTGAAATCCAAATACAAAACATTCAGAGGCATAAAAGAAAAGGTGTGGAAAAAGATCAATAACTAGAAAGATTCATTTATGTCAGTTGCAGGCAAGAAGATGCTTATTAAGGTTGTACTACAAGTAGTCCCAACCTACACAATGAGTTTTTGTAACTTCCAAAAAATCTCTACAAAAAGTTGAATTCAATGGTGGCTAATTTCTGGTGGGGCGATCATCTTGAAAGTAATAGTCTGAAATGGTGTAGCTGGGAGAAGATGGGGAAACCAAAAGGGAGAGGAGGGCTGGGGTTCAGAGATTTAGAGAGCTCTAACATGGCTTTGCTGGCTAAACAAGGATGGAGATTCTTAAAGAACCCGATGAGTATGATATATTTCAAAGGTCTTCAAGGAGAAATATTTCAAATCAGTTTCTCTGTTAGAGGCAAAACTAAGACATAGACATTCATTCATATGGAAGAGTGTGTTTTTTTTTTTTTTTTGGGGGGGGGGGGGGGGGCAATGAACTTGCTGAAAGAAGGGTTAAGATGGAGGTTGGGAATGGTAAAAGCATAAAGACTTGGAGGTAGAAATGGTTACCGACACCCTCAACTTTTAGTATTCAATCTCCAATTTCAATTTTGGATAAGAAAGCTAAAGTATGTGAACTAATCTATGATGGGGAATGGAATGAGTAGTTGATAAAGAGAATTTTCAACCAGAATGAAGTAGACCAGATCTGTAGTATCCCAATAAGCAAAATGGATATTGAGGATAAATTGGTTTGGGTTAACACAAAGCAAGGCCTTTTTCTATCAGTAGTACATATCAGTTGGAAATGAGCAGGAAAGAGGCAATCAAGGGGGAATGCTCAGAGGGAAGAGAAGTGGATAATAGATGTAAGGGCATGTGGGAGTTAAACATCCTAGGGAAAGTCAAACTACTTTTGTGGAGAGTTGTAAAGGAGATGATAGCTACAAGAAATAACTTGTATCTAAGGAAGGTAAGAGAAAATCCCAAATGTGAAGAGGAGACAACAATGCATGTCTTGTGGCATTTTCTAGCAGCAACAAATGTTTGGTCTAAGCATTTATCGTGGTAGAGGAATGCAGATCTTATGAAACTAATTTATTAGCTCTGTGGGAGAGAATGATGGAGAAGGTAAGCAAGTCAAAAATAGAAGAGATAGTGATGGTGATGAGAAGCCTTTGGTTGAGAAGAAATGGATTTACATTTGATGGATTTTTAAAAATCCCAAGTCAAGTGATAAAATCAACAAGGGATGAATTACAAGTTTTCCAATTGGCTCCGAAGAATTCAAGGCAGAGTTCAGGTAATAATGGAGAAAGAAGGGACTTGAAGTGGATAAGGCCAAGGGAGAACTATGCTAAAGCCAATTAAGATGCAGCAGTGGATCAAAAAGAAAGGAAGGTGGGACTTGGGGTGGTCATTAGAGATGAGAAAAAAGTTTTGGTTGTTGTTGGAGAATAGAAAAGGCATGTGATAAATCCTACAATGGCCGAGAGTTATGCACTGAGGAAAGCTATGGAAGTATGCAGAAATCTCAATTTCAGCTATGTAGTTTTTGAAGGTGATGCTCAAGTCATAGGATAGTCAATGATGGCAAAGAAGACTTCTCTCATTTAGGAAGTGTTATTGAAGATGCAAAGAACTTGTTGAATGCTAGGGAGGGATGGTCAATAAAATTTGTATATAAGAATGCAAATGAGGCAACACATGTATTAGCAAAAGAACTTTTACTTTTACAATCCGAACTACCTAGTTGTAAAAAATTAATTTTCTTTTCATATAAATCTCGTATTTATTCATTTTTTTTAAATAATTGTACATCACTTGTATACTCATGACTACAAATATTATTTCTCATATATATATAGTGATTAGAGATCAGGGCTCAAAAGTGAACAAATGCAGCTATATATATTCTCTTACCATTATATAAATATATATATATATATATATCTAAATGTACTTCAAAGAATGCTATTGGGTTGATCATTAATTAGGGGTTTCCTTAAATGCATGCCTATAAAGCCAAGTGGATGGATCGTGGCTCTTTCCCTTTCTTAAACTCCTCAATTTTTATTTTTTATTTATGTATTTATTTATTTATTTATTTTAGAGTATGAACAATATATATTACTCCTTTCAGCTTCGTCTAAGAACATCCTCAATGGATTAGTCAAAGTTAAAGGACACTTTTGACTATTTCCATTCACATAAATCACCATATTAGAATAACTATTTTTTTATTATAAAATAATATAAGATGAATTTCACTTTGACTATTCACATCAAAACTCCACATTGGATTATCCATTTATTCATTATATAGTAATAAAATAATTAATAATTTTTAATTATATATTAATTTATTTTATTTTATATTTTTCAACCATTTTATAATTTATTTTATTTGAGTTGCATGCGATTAATTCTCTATGGAAACAGTAGTCGAAGTTGAGTAGAATGATGAAGGGAGAGAAACGAATAATAAAATGCACATTTGGCCTATCTACAGTGACTGTCAAGTTTGGAAAATCTTTTGGAAGTCACTGCATGTAGCTAAAGTCCAAATATTTAGATTTTAATTAATTCAATGTGATGTTATTTTGGGGTCTATTGACTAAATATGAGATGGATTTAACATTTAGCTAATCCATTGAAGATGCTGATCTAAGTTATGGAACTTTAAAGATGTTTTACGGTGTTCGTTTACTTTTCCACAGTTTATTTTGCCATAGAATGAACTAGGTAATGTAATGACAATAATTCGACGGTATTTGCTTAGTTCTTTATTAGCAGGAAATGATCATGGCATGACACTTGGCCAGCAAAGTTCAGTTGCATTCTGGCGGACGGGAGCTGGCATCTTTAATTGGTGGTGGTTGGTATGGGATCTTAGTGTAAACTTTTGGACTTAAAGATACGATATGTTTGGTCTGAGCTATTTTAACTTGTTTTGCGTTGCTGATTTATCTGCGTATTTGTACGAGCATGCATTAAGAATCCGGGTTCTGTTTCGTTATTCATGTCAGGGAGATCTTTTACGCTCCATACTCTTCAAATGGAGAAGTTTGTGTAGGATCTCTAAGCTGCCCATACACGACTACATTGCAATGCCCGCCCTTCGATCTTGCAGTTGCTGCATGCGCATGCTGATCTGCCGGCCGGCCAATGCAAATTGGCGTTTCAAGCATATATAGGAATATTGGAATCATTATAAACGGTATGAACTCAAGTGATCTTGTACTTCTAATTAACTGGAATTGGCCGTACTTGGTGTCATCTGTAATGACTTCATGTACCCTAGCTAAAAGCATTAAACAATGTAACAGTTACTAATTTTTAAAGTTATCACAAAATCATCATAGTATACAAAATGAAGCGCGATATATTTTTAAGAAAAATTATAGGACTACTATCCTTCTACTATCCATTTACTACTCTTTTTGTATTTGATTTTTTTTTAATTTTTTTTTTACTTAATTAATGGTTAAGGAAGTGATTATTAGTAAAATTATATATTTCTTTAGTTTTTTCTTAATGGCCAAGGATGTTAAAAGAAATATTTAAAAGAAAATGATAAAAAAATAAAAAATTCCTAATACCTTATAAGTAGTAAATGGGTAGTAATATATAGGATAGTAACCTATCACTACCCATACTTTAATGGAACCAATATTCTGTATATATATATATATATATATATGTAGTACTAGAAATTGGCTTACTTATAAACAGTTGTATCAGATTATGATCGATATATAATTAATATGGTAATTCTCTCAAGGGTGTCATGTAATACCTTATTGGGAATGTGTTATTCCAGACTTCACACATTAATTCCCAACAAGTCTCAAATATTGTGTGACTGGGAATGTGTTATTTCCGGTACGTACTGGCTACCTTACAAGAAAATCATCCGAGATATGATCATTTGATGAGACTAAACACTCTGCATATAATTGCTACGTACAATCTTCATTTTCCTTGCACACTCTTATATACCTGACTGGCCGCCTGTTTCCATCAAGCTGGATCACATGTACGAGATTTCCGTAGTGAACCAAGAAAAAAATGGTAAGAATGTTCAAGAAGTATTTGTTGATAATTTGTCAATCCCAACTTTCAAAGAGTACTATTGTTAATATATGAGTAATTTTACATACAATTTTAGAGTGTACAAATCTCATACACTATCTTTAAAAAAGAGTGTGAACAACTATTAAAAAATTAATTTTTTCACGTACATCTCATATTTATCTATTCTTTTCAAAAGGTCTGCACGAGGCTTGTATATCCTAAGATTGCAAATATCATTTATCTTAATTATAAAATTAAAAAAACGTCCTCCATCAAGGGAAGAACTCATTTCATCAAACATGTAGCTCTTACTTTTGAGGAAATCATTTTTGTCCCATATATTTGTGATATATGTATGACA
This sequence comes from Carya illinoinensis, assembly GCF_018687715.1. Lineage (NCBI taxonomy): Eukaryota > Viridiplantae > Streptophyta > Magnoliopsida > Fagales > Juglandaceae > Carya > Carya illinoinensis. Next base: position 45,850,610 of record NC_056766.1, on the reverse strand, counting down.
GAAAATTGAAGGAAGACATTTTTTGTTCTTTATAAACTAGAAAATATATGGAGCTCACAATATATAGCATGGATTGTGAGTGAGTCTGAACAACTTATGATTCCAAGATGGATTTATTCGATTCAAAATTCAAACATAATAAACATAGTAATGACATATGCAATGGAACAACAACACGGCATACATGATTTAAATAAATAAATAAATAAAATAAAAAAATAAAAAAAACTTACTACTACATGAGATCATTGTGAATACTCTCAGTTTTATTGAAAAACCAATACTAAGCTAAACGATGTCCAAACACAACACTCAAACATCAATATTGGCTCCACTAGATAAACCTGCATAAACCATTTCAAACAGTGTTTTCTTTTTTTTTCCGTCATAATGCTTCTTCTAGTTAAGGCGGAGGTGGGGGTGGAGGTGAATAGTACTGATTAACTGAGGGGTTGTAACTTGAAAAATTAGCAGCGAAAAGGGAAAAGATGATTGTAACCAGAATGGAAGCGTATGTTGTGAGTAATCCCTTGTAGTTCAGCCTAGCGAAAAGACGACAAATTCGAACTCTAGTGTCATGTGCTCGACAAAGACGGTTGATGTTTTCAATTTGTTGGGTCATGTAGCAGTACTCTTTATCAATATCAAACACAAGCTCTTTAGTGAGACTGTTGAAAAGATTCGCCACCTCCTCGTCTCCACCCTTTGCCTGTTTGATAATCCCAGCATCACGAAGAATCTTGACATCCTCAACTGTATCTACTACACTGTCCAAGAACACTGCAAGACAACAAAAATATGGAGCTGCAGAGCGATTGTTTTGTTCATAGGCTATCAAGTTCCTCAACAAAGGGCCGGTGCTATCATCGATGATCATGGTTGGAATCTTTAGCGTCTTGCCTTTAAGCTTTATGTCGAGAATGCTACCAGAATTGTTTTTGAATTGAATACCAGCATAATGAAGTGTTTTGGCATTATGCACCCAACCTTTCCCAGGAAGCATAAGATCTATTTTTTTCTTTTCACTCTTTGCAGGCTGCTGGATGTATATGTTATTCCCTAAAGTTAAGGTAGAGTGAAACAAAGCTAATAGATGTATATGCTCACCATTGGCATGCTTGTGCAACGTAAATTTTTCAAACTCATCCTTCCCAGGTCTCAAGGGTTCAAAAAATCCAAGAGCAAGCGTGTTCAAATCGGGACTTGCCTCCCCCTTCAAGGTAGTTAGTTCAAAAATCTTCTGCAACACAAACATAGGGAGTTGGTTCTCAAGCAAAAGTAAATCACGAGAGATATTTGGCAGCGTCCATCGTGTTTCGAAAATGGGCTCCCCCTCATATTTTTTCTACAAGAAATCAAGTAGTAAATTGTGATCAATTTGCCTTCATGTGATCATAATTGCTAAAGAAAAATTAGAGTGAAAAATCAACTTAATTAGAATGTTTAACTAATTAATACCTCATATAAACGCAAGAGTTCTACAATGAAGCAACCGTCAATGAGCATCATCTGCACAAAATCATCAGGCTTTATAGCCTGAAAGTCTTCTGCGTAGAAATCTCTAGTCTTTTCCTCCAATTCTCTCATGGCATTTTTAAGACTTTCTTCAAGGATAAGTTGCCCTGTTCGGTTTCGAATTAGGCGATCAAGAAATCGTCGTTTTTGAGTCTGCATGGCTCGTAGACTTGGTTCATTATAATGAAATGGACCGATGGAGACAATCTTGGGGATGTAAGCTCCTTTGTCAACTTTAAACATAGGTGCAGGAACCTTCAATGTCGACCATCCTGATCCACTGATGATAATAGGCTTTTGTGTCTCATTATCATTAATTCGGATCGCACATTCAGGAACAATTGTTCGTGATTTCTTACCTTGATCACGTGTCTGGACTCTTGGACGTCTCTCTTCATTTGGATTGCCATCTTCTTCTCCACCAAGGCCAAAAGCCATTACTTCTTCATGAACCATGCCAAAAGTAGTTGCTTGTACATGACCAATGCCAAAATTAACAGTTGCTTCTTCATAGCCAATATTGCCAAAAGTTGCCTGGTGGACTACGTCCGAGGTACTCTTGTTGATTCGGATAGCATGTTCAGGAAACGTTTTTCCTAATTTTCTAGTTTGCTCGCGTGTCGAGACTCTTGGACGTCTCTCTTCATTTGGGTTGTCATGATCTTCGAATTCTTCACCAATGCCAAAAGCTGCTGCTTGTTCATGACCAATACCAAAATTATCAACTACTTCTTTATGACCAATGCCAAAAGCAGTTGCTTCTTCATGACCAATATTGCCAAAACCTGCCTGGCGAACTATATCCGAAGTACTACTCTGTTGAACAGGAACAGTTTTTCCTAATCTTCTATGTTGCTCATGCCTTCGGACTGGTCTCGACATATGCCTCTGATCTTGATCATTTGGATTGTCATCTTCAATTAATTCTTCACCAATGCCAAAAGATGTCTGGCGAACTGCATCTAAAGTACTCCCATTTGATTGTTGACTATTGGTTTCGAATATCTCTCCCACATCATGATCATGATCATCTTCCATTTCTTTCAACAACTAGCACTTTTAGTTCTTCTTAATTATTATGAAAATGCTGAAACTTAATTCTCAATAGACGTTCAATCTGTACCATAGATAAGCTAATCACAATGTGCTGAGATTCTAATTCCAACCATATGTAGTAACTACTTGATCGATGTAAATACATGATGAGGCTTAAATTCGTAGTACTATTATTGGAACTAAATTTTTCGAAATGAGCATTTATCGTATATTTGTCTTATTGATTATATTTAAACAAATTGGAATTATTATATAGAATTAGCTAGCATTAAGTAAATACAATGCAAGATCACTCAAAACATGAATAAATAAATAAATATAATTATATGAAGGTTAAGCTTTCATAACATATCTAAATAAATTGTAGCTTAGCCCTCTGTGTATAAAATTATAAACCCATCTTGAAAATTGGCTCCACATATATCAGGCCAGATATCTACTACCTAGCCTCCACTTACTTCTAGCTAACTTTAAATTAAATTGTAGAAAAAGTTAGAAATAATTTGAATAGGTATAGTAAGCTAATTGAGGTTGTGCATAGACCAAATCGGATAGGATGATATATATATATATAGAGAGAGAGAGAGAGAGAGAGAGAGAGAGAGAGAGAGAGAGAGAGAGAGAGAGAGAGAGAGAATAATACTAGATACAATCATATGCTAGGTATGCAAATCTCACGTATTCCTTTTGGGAAAAAATAAAATAAAAAATAAAAAAACTGGGATCTACTATTAAAAAAATAATTTTTTCATATAGATCCCAAGTTTAACAATTTTTTTCAAATAAAGGACATGGAACTTGTACATGATCCTAAGATTATAAATATCATTTCTCATATATATATATATAGAGAGAGAGAGAGAGAGAGAGAGAGAGAGAGAGAGAGAGAGAGAGAGAGAGAGAGAGAGAGAGAGATGGAGGGTCAAAAGGCAAAAGTCAATGAGTTTTAACCATTCTAAAAAAACTAATTAAATTAGAAAGAAAATTAGGCTGAAAATCTGATCCAATATGTTTCTAGTTATAACTAATGCTTACTTATCATGATGAACAAGTTAGCTAGTTAATTGGCTACCATATTTCTAAACAAAACAAATATAAAACTTAGTTCTTAAAATTATCAATCGAGCTATAAAAAAGAATATTTTGATTAATAGCAGAAGATAAACAGCTAGGGGTGTTGTAACATAAGAACAGATTTTCTACGAGTGCAGTACTGAAGAATTTCTTAGATATTGGGACATGAAAATGAGGAGATTCAAACGGATAAAACAGCGAAGGCTAGAAAAACAAGGCCCATATATAAGGCTGAGGCAAGAACCTGCAACCATGCAAGCATATATGCATCAACTCCAGAAACCAACCAACTAATTACCAACTGTACGTTCGCAGTCAACTGATCATTCCGGTTGGTGATCGATGATCTGTTTTCTGGAAATTTGCTTATATAATTACGTGTTAATTGACCATGCATGTACGTACGACTGAACATAGATAACTTTCAGTTACTGCTAAGAACTAATAAAAAAAATTAATGTTTACATGATAAGAAGACAAAAATAGCACACAACGTACGTATGTACTTAGAGTACTAATGAGTACGTACAATATTCATAAATTGGTAGAACAAACTACAAAGGGCGACCCCGCAGATCAGATAAGAGGTTCAGAGGTTAGTCGAACAAAGGCCGCCGCAAGGTGCGCAGTACGTACGTAGTACTAGAAATTCAAAGCTAATCATCATCATGTGCAGCAGATCATATAATTACTAAGCTGAGATGAAAAGAAATCAATCAAGAGATTAAAGAAGCCAAGCTTAATTACTGCTGGAACTTAATTAAGATCAGAGGATGTACCGTTCACGCAGTCGCCAACGTTTGTTAGGATGATTGACCTCTATCTGTACTGATAGCTGATCTCCCTGATCGATCTCTCCCCCCGCTTTGAACTTTATAGAAACCCAAAGTTCCAGCAAGTGGAGGAAGCTTCCATTCGGGGCAGGTCGTATTTGCTGCTCATAATTTAGAAACATATATAGGGTATCTTTTTATTCTTGTCGATCTAATTGGCTCTTTACTAACTAATTTCTTATATGCTTAAACAATATTATTATGACCAAGTTGACCTAAAAAACAGTACTGCGAGCTAGAGACACGTGAATCCGCGTTCACATAATTTTGTCTTTTGTTCCATAGCTTTGGTCCAACTGATTATTTGTGCTTTCATACTCGGAGTTTAATTTAATGATCTCTGCCTGTGTTTTATTTATTTATTTATTTACTTATTCTCTTCTTGTGTAATATTTAGAATTAACGACAATGATCTATGTGTCACTACAAGGAAATGCGTTTTTTTCAGCGCCATAAATAGTCGGAAAAAATACATAAAATCGCTGGAAATAATCATAAGCAGCGATTTACCAACCGCTGGACATTAGTCGCAATTGTATGCTTACTTATAAATTACTCTAGCGATAGTCGAAAATCGCTATAAATCCTTCAGTATTTCCAGCGTTTATTGCCGCCCGGAAAAAATTTATTTTCGCTGCTGTTGTAACTCTCATTTGAGAATTAATCGCTGATAATAAATTTTCCAGCGTAATATAATAGCTGAGAATAAACAAAAATCGCTGCAAATAATCGTCAATATTTGTAGCGTTTTTATTGAACGTTGAAAATATTCCAGCATTATTTGGAGCGCCTTTGAATTGCGCTGAGAATACTTTTATTTTCAGCGTTTCTAAACGCCGAGAATAAGGAATATCTCCAGCGTTTAGATGCTGCGTTGAGAATATTATTTAGTTCCAGCAGTTGCTAACGCTGGAAATAAACTTCCAGCCTTGTCTTATAAAGTGACTTCCAGCAGTGACACATCGCTGTGTTTCTTAATTTTTCCAGCAGTAAGGTATCGCTGCAATAAAATTCTCTGGTTGATTTTGCATTCCCAGCAAATCATGTAGCGCCGAGAATAGTCCTTTTTTACACCCACCCTATTCGTAAATTGTAATTACTTTTGGGTACCTAATTGACATCCAACTCAGACCACAACATATATTTCCAAAATATATCTTGCAACATTCCATTTAGAAACAAATACCATACCATTTAACAACCATACCAATAAAGTTAATATAAATTCATTCTTCCAATACAATATTGTGCTGATTCTTTTAGTTATAAGTAATACATTGGCTTGGTGCATTAATGGAAGGGAATTTTAAGTACTATAAACCTGAGCAACTAATCTGTTACACAAAATACATATGAAACTTGTTTTACAAATGTTCTTCTCTCAATAAAGACACAGATGCACCCATGCAAGTAATGGTAATGGTTAATCCTGAAGCTTTAACGTACACCTTGTTGGCTGGAACATGTACAGCACAGCTGCACCCATGCGACTATACAAACAGTTCAGTAACCCTTTGATCAATCGCTGGTCCAAACAAATGCAAGAGCAATCAACCGACAATGTCATTTATATTGCAAAACGATCAACATTATGAATCACAGCCTCTAGATATTATATACATGCACTTGAAAATGTAATTACCCAATTCAGCATTACACCAAAATGCTTTCTACGTGGGTGTCACAGGTGTCTACTTATCTGCATATAATATATATATATATGACATCATACCAAGTTTTTCCTTATAAGATCTTATATCACATTATGATAACAACTCTATATAGACACATGAAAACTTATTACCTTAGCATAAACAGATTTCAACCTCTTCTAACTATACTGTACTTAGAGATTAAGGCCTTTAGCATATATAGACATATATATCAAAGTGTATTTAAACAAACTGATAGGTCTTGTTTAGAAAACCCATAATAACACTTACTGCAAACGATAAAGACCAAATTCTATATCTGCTGGTAAACTTTTGGACTTTCATGGAGTTGTGGTAGCTGGATTTAAGGAATTGTATGGGAAGGATAAAGCCCATTTTTTAGTCTCCTGCAATATGGCCCACAAATGCAGCTCAAACTGAATATACTAGAGCTAAAATGTTTTAGTATAAAGCCCAAGACTCAAACTTAGTCGAGCCAAATAAGTTTCCAGAAATGTATCCATAAGCTGAGATAGAAAATCTTCAAAAATGAATTGCAGAGTTGTAAGATGCTATGACTGGAAAAACTGTGAAAGTATACAATCTTGGCATACTGCATTCATATCATGGTTGGTAGGCAAGTACAAAAAGGCACTTAAGATGATAAAAGGAAAATATTGAGCACTTTGCTGCATGTAGCAAAGAACAATGAAAATGTTACCAGGAAATAGGCTGAGCATTTCTGTGTGCACTTCCAAGGAAAAGTATGGTAGGCTACTGGATTTTATAATTCTTAACTTTGTGCATGCTAGTTAGGGAAAACATGTTTTGTGTGTGGACTTGTGTCATTCTGCTTGCTATATTTTGCATTAATTTGTATGGTTCAAAATATGGCTTGTGACGTATATTAGATTAAAAATGCAAGGTGTCTTGCAGTTTGTGAAAATACCTTTGTGCCAATTCCAATAGTTGCCTAGTTGGAAACTTATTCATAACAAAGGTTGTGTATTGCCTGCATTGTTTGCTTTATTATAGAAATGGGCAAGTATCCAATATCCCTAAATAAATAATAGGGCAAGATGTTTATGTTAAGATGGTAAAAGTAGCCACCTCTAATAAATTCTACTACTTGAAACACACCTGAAAGATGAAGAAAACAAGTTATTTGGGTTGAGAACAACTTATAAATAGAGTGAATCTGGTAAATTTGAGTTATTACAGTTGTTTTAGCTCTAACAAAGGAATATATTTAACATAAAGACTAGACATATGATGCCAATATATCATGTTAAAGTTATATGGCTCCAATTCCATTAATTTTTGTTAATGAAATAACTTACATGACCATAATATATGGATTAATGCTGTGCCTACCCTTTACATTGGATTTGTTGGACCAGTTTGTGAAACTAGTCTGCCTCCAAACTTTTTTGATCATACCAACAGAAGTATACAGTTAATGCAATCTGAAATTGGATAGGAAATTCCTTTCCATTACATGTAGCAACAAGTGTTTTAACTTCCAAGTGCGCTAGGGGTGGCATGAACTTTGTCATAATCAAAGTTCATGCGGATATTAGGCCTCCAACATTCCTAAACAGCAACATGTATATAACGTTAGGGAGTTTTTTGAGTGTGGCTATCTTATGCCTCCACACTATTCTCCCGCATACCAATGTTAACATTTAACATTTATCACAGACTATAAATTTGTTTAAATGGCTATGTCTAGTTCGGATATTTACCAGCGTTATCATCGTCATGATACAGCAGCTGCCCCAACAAAGAAAGCCATTCTTTTCATGTCAACCGTGGGCTCTAGAGTCCTATAAGCAAAATAGTCGCAAGATTACATTTTGCTCAATTGTAGCATGTGGTATTCCCCAAATAGGATCATAAAACCCCATTGCAATTAATTACCACAAATTAAGAATAAGATATTGAAATCAAGATGAGTATCATACAAGACCACACCATATATATCACCCTATAATTCATTGAAACCACCTATTCTAATATGAAATGAAACAAGTTCACCTCTTTCATGCTTGCTCCAGGTCAAGAAAAAAGAAGTGATGAAGACATCACCTGTGAGTGAAAGTCACAGGTCTGAATTTCTGCACCATCACTATACAAGCATCCTTCGATATTATCCCAAACAATTCAGCCAAGGTGACCCCCTGCCTTTCATACCATGTACATACATTGTATTACTTATCCTGTACAATAAGTACACAGGTCCGTAAGTTTACCATTAGTAGGATGAGAATACAACAAGTAGTCAAGTCCTCAATCATAAGTAATCAAAGATGCTTTAGATAATAAAATTGTGGTTGGCAAAGATATTTACCTGTTTTGATATTACCACATAGCTTAATATCTGCCCAAACTTCCACCATATATAATTAAGGACATCTCAAAGGGCCCAAAATGTACCGCGTTACCCAACCCCATTAACGTGCTCCCACAAAACATATACATATAGCCTTCCATTGGTTAAACTATAGTCTATCCACCATTGGAACAACAAAATATGCACCCAAAACAGCCACAAAAAACAAATTCATATTTTCTCACAAAAACCAGCTCACTGAGTCTCTGGAACAGACTCAGTCTCTCTAACAGACTCACTAAGGGACGGGTTAGCAGCAAAGAAAGCCCTCAAAAGGCGGTCGGTCTGCTCTTGTCTTTCCAATAGCTTCTGCATGTTTGCCTTCATTGCCTCCATCTCACTCTTAGAAGATTCAGCCTCTTTCTTATGTTTTTCAATCAAGGCTATGTACTCTCTCTCTCGTTCCAATGAGCGTTGTCTCGTAGACTCTGGGATTACCATCTCCCCTAATCCTCTTGCATAACCAGGTCTCGAACCGAGTACCTCTCTGAAGACACCCGCTGCTGCTTCATCAGTTCGTTGCTCGGGTTCTAGAGTATCCAGCTTTCCAACCATATCCTTCTGAAATACGACATTATTAATCGAGTAACTATAAAGCTGGAGGGGTAATGCTCTGTTTTTAATTAATTAGATAAATGTACACTAGCATTGCGATTCCCAAATAATCACAGTTGAGTGGAATATACTCATATTTGTCTTCGGTCGCAGCTGTTATAAATTTGGAATTCTTCTTGGACCAGTGGGTTTCCTTGAAAAAGTCTACCAAATTTGCCGATTCAGCCCTCTACATGTGTGTGGAATGTGTATAACTCATGTTCAGGAATGTAGCACAACATAAAAAATGTGATCTATATTGAGGTCTTAATCCCGGTATTTAATCTTTGCAACCAATTATAATCATTAGTTATGAAAATGAGTTATGTGATGTATAAGCTATATTGCACAAAATAATGCATAAAACTTATACCTTTTCTTCAAGAATCCGCACAAACGATTTGCGACCTGCTGTGTGGTTAATAACTAGCTTCTTCCTATTCTCCCGATTTTTGTCAGATATTTTCTGTCATGTCCAACCCAAATAATGTTTAACAAACATATACAAAAATTGAAGGATGTTCCTTGTAGGCCGTGACTTATTAACCACTGGAATCTTAGTTTGTATGAATTGAAAATATTGCATACCTTGAAGGCCTCGCTACCCCATCTTGTACATAGCTTAACCCAAACAAGGGGGCTGACCCGCTCAGTCCCACTAGCTAATGCTTCCTCGTGGCTTCCATAGGATAAATATATGCTATGCAATTCATGGTGGAATGCATTAAATCTCTTCCGAAGCTGTTTAGTTACTGTTAATCGATGGTTCTCCAAATCCCAATCAAGTTCAAAATCACCCTACATATATAATAAAAAATTACCGATGTCATCAATACGTACCACGTAACCTATCTAACCAACAAATATTGCATAAAGTGGAAAGTCTTACCCGAACACGATCGATCAGCTCATCCTTATGCGCTTGGGGTACATCACTCCATCTTGCATAACTCATGTCACAATGATGTTTGACTATCCACGTAACTCGTGTTGTGAACATGTTGGCGTTTGAACAGCATGGTGCGGTTTCCCCGGTATTTATCTTCAAAAGCACCTTTCCATACTTCCGCATTTTTTCAAATTCAGTGCATTTGGCTGGCCCACGTCCCCGTCTCTTTTGTGCCTGGTTTTGTACAGTCCGCGTGGGGGTGTCCTCACCTGTATGACATAACATGAATAATGTCTAGTGATTTGGTCTAATCGAATTTAGTTGTTTAATGATTTCACCATCATTAAACAACTCATTTTGTTTTAATATCTCCCGTAGATATAAACTATACCGATTTGGACTCCAGTAGGCTCTAGCTCTACATGAAATGAGGTCACGATGTTAGGCCCCGTGGGGGCATCCACACCTGTATGACATAGTAACAATAATTCAAAATCAGCCTTATTCTAATTATCATACAAATATATTTTAACAGCATGATATGTAAATTTTGAAAATGATACTACTACCACTGATGTGAACTATACCAACACGGTCTACAGGAGGCTCTGGTGGCATTGATTGACCGGTCACTATGTTAGGGCTCTGTGTGGGCATCCACTACTGTATGGCATAATAATAATTGCTAATTATCAGCGTCTGATCGAACTATCTTACAACAAATGTCAGAACACCAATCTATTTGTAAGGAAATATATCAAACCCACCCCCCTTGCAGGTATACATACTGATTTGATCTCTATGAAGCTCTGGTAATGGACTGGGTGAGGTGACTCCGCGTGGCTCGGGCTCCAGTGGTTGTGGTCGCAACATGGTGGCTCCCAAGGATGGCTTGGGGGCTGGGTAGAGTCATCTGAGCTAGCCTCGTCCACATCTCTTGGGACTATGGTATGAACTAATCCGAACACCTCGTGGCCGGCGAGCTCGGCATGAATAAGGGACAAGTCTTCTACCACGGAATCCTCGGCCTCTGGCCCGACCTCGAACACTGGCTCCCATTGGGTCACCTACATTTCAACCACATTTCATTTGTGTTAGGATCATATCTAACAACCAGTTCATGAGGCGAGGAAAGTTAGGTAGAATATCTACCTGGGCCGTTCATGCTCCTCGTGCTCAGCATACCATTAGATAGGATTGCAATGGATTTTTTTAGAACACGACATCAAACTTTTGCCCCCTTCGAACCCAACCTTAGATGGATTAATATTGTGTCATCAATGTGTATCAAGAGACGTGGAATACCATCAAACTGCTTATCTTCTAATAAGTTAATGCATTAAATTAATAAGACTGGTCAAGTATTAATTATTTATATGCAGTACCCAAAAATTTGGGTTATAGTATTCTAGTATAGTTATATCGGCTAATCAAGTCATTGGCAACTTGATGCTTGTCCACAATTTATGTTGCAAATTATTCAAACGTTAGCGTTTAAACCACATAGATTTGCATATTCTTTGGGCGCAGAGAATTAAGTCTTACCGATAAAATGTCAAAAGTTGCCTATTCTGAGGAGGACTCAGAGTCGGTTGACTTGTCCTCATCATCTGAATACTCCCAATCACCATATGCATCTCCAGAACCAGATGGAACCACGTTATCATCAATAAAATCTGGTGAATTTCTGTGCGCACCACCCGACTCCATGTGGTCTCGTGCATCAATATGGGTAGGTTCTATATCAGTCCTAATGAGTGGAGTTGACATAGGACATGCATCACAATGCAAAAGTGGATAATCATATGATGACTCAATCTCTTGATTCGCCATCATTACCCTCTAGAACCCTGTGCACTGGTGGAATGTCATACACATTCCTATTATTGTACTTTTGCACAACAAACCAATTACCTTTCGCCCTTATATCCCTAATGTAAAAACACTGGGAAGCCTGACATGCCAGCACATATGGTTCGTCCTTATACCAAGTCCTATTCATATTGACACTAGTTAAATGATCGTCTACCCGTACCCCTCGCCTTTTATCACCAACATCAAACCAATCACAACTGAACAAGTACACTCTCCGACCTCCCATGTAGTGTAACTCTACAACATCATTTATAACACCATAAAAATCTACATTATCAGTTTCTTGATCACCAGTTACCAACACTCCGGAATTTTGGCTTCGCCGACGAAGTTCACGGCTCTTCGTATGGAACCGTTTACCATTTATAATGCAGGCAGCATATGTTGCGACCCAACGGTCAGGACCGCAAGCTAACGCATACAAATCTGGGGACACATCAAGTGGGTTGTTGTTACGCTGGTCCACCACCTACATGAATATCGGGGGTAAATGGTGAACTTAAATAGTCGATATACATTGTCATATGCTGGTCGGGTATATTCTAAGTAGATAAGTAGCAAGCTAACTTACACGTTGCTTGAACCAATTTGGAAACTCAGTTTGTTGCGTGCGATCAATAGAATTTGGGTTTGACATCTTGCATTTGTCATAGTGTTCCCTGCATTTGTAGCAAAGAAATGGGGGAAACAAATTTAGTGAGTGTGCCAAAATTAAATGGTGAGGTAGTTTGTTGAAACATCGAAAGCACACGTTAGGTAATGATTGCTTACTCTAAATAGGGTCCAATCTCAATGCAGTTGTTAAGCACGTACCAAATGGCTGCTGTATGGAGTTTATCGTGTAATTGCACACTATTAGCTATACCCAAGGGACGAAGTTTCTGGTTGAAAATTGTGAACCCATCTACAGTCTCATCTTCTACACCATCAATGTTACGGTCCGGTCGATTAAACTTCGTCTCAACATCTTTGAGATACATTGAGCAAAATGTCAAACACTCAATGTGAACCCAGGCTTCCGCTATTGAACCTTCTGGATGTGCTTTGTTCTTAACATACCGCTTGAACTTGCCGAGATACCTCTCAAACGGGTACATCCACCGATATTGAACTGGACCGCCAAGAATAGCCTCACGGGGTAAATGGACAGCTAGGTGGACCATTACATCGAAAAAAGATGGAGGGAAAATCATCTCCAGTTTGCATAAAATGGTGACGATATCAAGCTGGAGCTTTGATAGGCGATTCACATCTAGTGTTCGGGCACACAACTCTTTGAAGAAACTACTAAGTTCAGTCAAAGCCAATGCAATATCCCTCCTTAAGAACCCCCCCACAGCAATAGGAAGTAGTGTTTGCAAGAAAACATGATGGTCATGGCTTTTGAGCCCAGAGATCTTGGAATCACGTACAGATACACAGTGCGTGATATTAGAAGCAAACCCATCAGGAAATTTCACCTCAGCAAGCCACTCACAGAATTTATTCCTTTCATCTCCATGTAATGTGTATGATGCATGTGGCATAATAGTTCGTTCACCTTCACGTTTCAAATGTAATTCCTTTCTAAACCCCAGGATCTCTAGGTCACGCCGTGAATTAGTGTTATCTTTTGTCTTGCCGGGGATGTTCATTAAAGTGCCCAAAATGTTCTCGGAAATATTCTTCTCAATATGCATAACATCTAGATTATGTCTATGCCGCATTGTTGACCAATAAGGTAGTTTGAAGAATATGCTTTTCTTTGTCCAGTTCAACTCTTCTGTTGTGCGTTTTCTCTTCCTACAAGATTTTCCAAATTGAATATCTCCAAGCATTTGTAACTGAGTTATTAGATCTGCTCCTTCAACCAATGCTGGTGGCATGCGAAGATCTTCTTTACTGTTGAACAACGCTTTTCTCGTTCGCCAGATGTGATCGCTGGGTAAGAGACGTCGATGTCCCATATAACAATGTTTTCTACCATACTTCAACCAGTTGGAATCTGTACTGGCATTGCAAGATGGACATGCCAATTTCCCTTTTGTTGACCAGCCAGACAGATTTCCATAGGCGGGAAAGTCATTAATTGTCCACAACAAGGCGGCATGTAACATGAACATTTCTTTAGTGGATGCATCATATGTAGGTACCCCATGTGCCCAAAGTTCAAGTAACTCATCAATTAATGGTTGCAAATAAACATCAATGTCATTCCCTGGTGATTTTGGGCCAGGGATAATGAGGGATGTCATAAAGAATGAATCCTTCATGCATAACCATGGCGGTAAGTTATACGGGACAAGAATCACTGGCCAAATGCTATAAGGTTTTGCCAAATTGTTGAAGGGATTGAACCCGTCACTTGCCAAACCAAGCCTGACATTGCGAGCATCCCTTGCAAACCAACTATGAGCTTGATCAAATGTCTTCCAAGACTCAGAGTCAGCAGGATGTCTCATACTACTCTCATCGATGACCCGCTGCTCCTTATGCCATCTCATGTCACCCGCTATCTTGCTTGACACAAAGAGACGCCGCAATCTTGGCTTCAAGGGAAAATGACGAAGCACTTTTTGAGGGATCACTCGTGACCCGTGTGTATTTGGCTTCCATCGCGACGCCTTACAGATAGGACACTCAGACAGATGAACATTTTCCTTCCAGAATAAGATGCAATCATTAGGGCATGCATGTATTTTGTGGTACGTGAAACCCAAACCGCGCTCCAATGTCCTTGCCTCCTCATATGATTGTGGCAATTCAGCATTAGGAAAGGCTGACCGCAAAAGGCTTAGCAGCATATCAAAAGACTTGATTGACCACCCACCAAGTGTTTTAATATGTAACAACTTCACTACGAAAGAGAGCTTTGAGAAATTTGTGCAACCCTCGAAAAGAGGCCGTCGGGCATCCTCTAATAGTTGGTCAAAAGTTGAGTTTGGGGAGGATTGAGGTATTGCTGAGTGAGTTGGTGATGTAGTGTTGTCTTGAGGAGCATCTTGGAATGTGGCTACCCGTATGTCATCTAGCATACCATCTATGTCATCAATGTACACATCTCCACTTTCAATCGATGGATCGCCATCATCGTCAATGGTGGGGAGTGTTTCCTCCTCCCCATGAAATATCCAGTGCGTGTAATTTGGATCTATCCCTTTTATAAACAAGTGAGACTCCACCTCAAGTATAGGCAAGAAGAGATTATTACAGCATATACGGCATGGACACCGAATGCGATCACTTCCCATGGCATGGTTTTGTGCCATTGTAAGGAAATTGCGTACCCCATCAGCATAAGCAGGTGATAAAAGTCTATCACCCAAAGTCATCCAGCTTTTGTCCATCTAATAAAAAGAATAATGAATGAGTGTGTATGATATTGAAGTTATAATTATCATAAGGTAGGGCAGAGAAGTAACTAGCATGTGGAGAATAACTGGTTCGGGATAATAAGACAGTAGCACAAACTCTGTGAAAAACCTTTTCACAGAACTACATGTGTAACTCTTAGCATGAGCAGAATATATACTTTCTCAAAGAGCATCAGTTATAAGGTAACTACAGAAGTTATAAATTAATAGGATTAATGATGCAGAATGGGTGAAGTAACGAATTTGTGAATGACCAATAACAGAAAGATAAAATGCTTGCATGGTGGAATTGTGAGCTTCTATCAATGGTCATTGTATGTGTAGAAGGGGACACAGTTGAGTGATTGGCGGAAAGTAAGATGTATAAGCTGACACACTTGTCTATCCCAAACTAATTAGCTCAGCATACCAAAATAAGTAAATTTCAAACTTACTTATAAACAAATACTTTGTCAGAAAATGCTACTAAAAATATACTTATATGTGATTGATTAGACTAAGCTGAACCAAAATACTACAATTTTGGTTTTCCATAACATAGATTGTGTAGCGTTTTGAGAACTTTGGACACAGGAAAATGAAGGGGAGGGAGGTTTCCTAGGATGATAGTCTATATTTCCACCACACATCTGGCCGTTGTTTAACGATAATTAAATGAGTGAGCTTAGGAGCAATGGAGATTTTTAATGCAAAATATCCAGACTAATATTGGATTTGTTGATGTGTTTTCATAATCACTGGGTTAGGAGGCCAAATAAGTTTGAAACTATCCATAAGCAAACAGTAATGGAAGAACCCCAAAAGCAACTACTTTTCTTTTCATGATCAGCGTTATTAGTGTTTTCTACAAACATTACAATGATTATTACCATCCTTCTGTAATGTTTGTTCTCGAAAATATATTTCAGCTGTTATATATGGAAATCTTTTGCCACATAAAGCTGTGACATTATTAAAATTACACACAGCCCAAGTCCCAAACAGAAGGCCCTATAATCTGTTTCCAGATTATAGGTATAGACATATTAACAGATTTCCAAGTCCTGTGTTTTGTTAATGAAAAAGACAATGAAACACATTGGGGAGGAGGCATCTCTGCTTCAAGCTTTCAGCAAAAATTGCATCTTTAGCAACACTATCTAACATTAAATTTGTTAACTATGAGGACTTATTTATGCAAACATTCTGCGACCAATTGACAGGCTGGAAATCCATGAAGATGTTGCATTTTTTAAACTAGGAGATTAAGGTTATTAAAAATTCTAACCTATCAAGACTATGTAACTACCTGGTGCACTTTGAAAATATTCTGAAAATGTAAAAATTGCTAAGTATAACACAAATAAAGCTGCGAATCTATTTGCAGCAATTATAAAGACGTTGAGAAAAGCAAATTTTGGACCAGTGAGTTAGAAATGTCATCCAATTCCTTAAAGAGAGGTATTAGAACAAAGGCTATCGGTTACCTATGAGAATTAGATACCCAATGAGGAGAGCTAAAGAATAAGTTTCAGATTATTTTTCCAGAGTTGGTAAAACAAATATAAATCTTAGATAGGATTGTGCCAACCAGGATATATTAAGTGAATTGCGGATAAACTGTATGGGAAGAGTTTGTTGACACATTTGAGGATAATAATGAAATCTACGGTGAGGGCCTAGCTTAATATACTAGAAACGATGTACAAGTCTTCACATCTAGGAAGGGTAAGAATCTATTAGATTATAATGGAGTTTCAAATAATATCAAAGAAAACTCTAGAGCTTATATAGTCTCTTTGAGCTAATTTAAGAAATACACATTGGGTCTCGAAGCACAAGATACCTTAGGATATGACAATGTCGTGAGTGTCATGGTTTTTGAAAAATTCACTTTGAGTGCCCTAATTAGAAGAGAACCCAATGAAAGTGGGTCAGCTCATCCTTGAGTAATCACAGTTTGAGTAAACTGAGGTTACTGTGACTTTGTGAGCTGCATCGACATGAAAACTCTAATTCCATGACCTTTGCTTCGTCTATTGGAGATAACTGTGATTCTAGTTGTAAGACCATGAAAGTCTGATTTGAAGCTAGCATATGAAAGTCTCTATGAGGGACGGGTCACGCAAGAAAAATATCAATATTGCAAAATAAGAAGCTAGAGTAATGTAAGGGGAAAAAAAAAATGACTCACCTGGATTATTAATATGTTGCTTGTGAGAACACAAAATCTGATATTTCTTTGTCCCTTGAAACAAAGATAAATCGGTTGACAAGAAAGTAATTGTGTAGGCACAGTAAAATTCGGCGTAGCAAATTTTCTAGTAATACACTGCAGAAAATATTATTCTCTGTCCTCACCATTCTCAAGATTCAATCTGGCTAGTTTACCATTTGACTGATTCCATGTCACATACATTGGTGCAATTTGCATGAATTTTACTATCTATGGATAACATGCAAGAAAGTTAATATTTCCAAGCCATATGTACCACATCCTCCCAAGATACGTAGCTAATAAACTGACTATGTAACTAGTTGCCATCTTTATTGTAAGATTGGGTATATTTGAGCTAATTTAAAGGTTGAACCCCCAAGGACACATATAAACAACTTTTTATTAAATAATGAGTTGAGGTTAGTCAAGAATATGAGTGACACATTTAATAGATTTCATGAGTTAGAAAAATTTATATATAGAACCTCCTAATTGACTCCACGTGATATTGCAAATTATGTACTAGTTAGGAAGCAACAGGCCGGTATGAACCTTTCAACCTCTTCTAACGTTGATATTTTGAGGCATGGATATTTCCATTCGTTGCATTAATAGATATGCCGTAGAGGCAATCAACCGAGAAAATCATGAAGGATTTTTCTTTCAAACTTCAAACTTTACAAGTCCCGCAATTTATAAATAGCTAGCTAGGTAGCAAGTCACCACAGAACTGACAGAAGTAATGTAAATATTTCAAATTGGTGGCCAGTACAGGCGATTTTCACTATCTGCATGTTTTCTTCTTCTCTAGATCGTCATTTATATCCCTATATATCAAGTGTCATTCTGAAGTCAATACTTCAGAATGACACATGCTTAGTGCTAGCTAGGCGCTATTGCGGCCTTTTAACAACCCCGGATCATGGTTGGTAGCGTATGGTATTATAATAATATCTTATTTTTAATTATTTGGCACTGCATATATATAATATGCCACGTACAAATTAACTGCTATCTATGTCTATTGGAGAAATCGCCTAAAAAACTTTTCAACTGGATCCGGGTCGACGGCCTGATTTGAGGAGTGAGGACTACCACACTTTATATTACTACATGCAGTACGTACCTATTCATGGCAGAAGAAAATTCATTTGGTTCAGAATACCAGGAAGATAAGGTCTGGCATGGTCAGGGAAAAAGGTCTGCAACTCCAAGACTACACGGGTGGAAATGATGATAATAATAATAGCAATACTTTCTTCTTTCTTTCTGAATGTAGCTTATCTAGCTAGATATGCAGACTAAATTATACTCATTTTACATGTACAAATTGAAATGTTTAGCAAGCGATTGTGGTCCAAAACAAAATACATTCAATATATAGAGGTGTAGAAGTAAGGGTAGCCACTCTAGCTATTACCACCAATTGATAATTTTAAATGACTTAAAAACGTCTAAAGGGTGGAGGAAGGAGGGAAAGAAAGATATAAAGGTTTACCCCACCAGAGTGCAGCAAATGGAAACGAATTATATATACTCGGGAACTGCTTTCGCCACTGAAGTATTGGATCTCCACAATCTCACACACACACACACACACACACACACACACACACACACACACACACACACACACATATATATATATATATATATAGAGAGAGAGAGAGAGAGAGAGAGAGAGAGAGAAGAGCCTTTGGATGTTTTATAACTTATTTACTTGCTTTCTTTAAGAGTGGGTCGGCAACACATGAAATAGCTCCAAGCACCTGGTCACTTCATCCGGCCGGGCGGGGGCGCGCAACTCATGAAAATTGAGTTGGAGGAATTAAACGTGTGAAATTAATGTCACAATGACATTAGCAACAGAAACTGATAGGTCTATTCCATCCCAATCTTCAAAGTGAGTCCAAACAAGAAAGAACTGTGAGTTGAAAGCTTGCACTTAGCAAAATAATTATAATTCATGTGTGAAAGATGCATTGGCAGCTAGCAAATGGCAGGTTCACCCAAGGTCCTTGTGCACGACTGGATGGGTTACAAGGCCTGGGTGGAAATAACATTTGTGTCCTAAAAATCAGGAACATGTATGTCCAAGGAGTGAACCCAACAAGTGTTTCAGATCACATCAGACAGTATCAGCCAGCCACAAATTACCCCACTATGCATTATGTGCTAGAGAGTAAATACATATGGTGGTGGGGTCTATGCGCACCAAAGAAAAAGAATGCACTGTGCTTGTGGTCCATCTGTGCTTCACTAGTGTGGACAAGATCTAGCACCACCCATCACGATCTGATTTCAAGAAACCAGTGATGACCTTGGTTATCAATGGGTAAGATGACTTGTTAGCTAGGAAGTAATGGTAAGGCTAAGCACTAGATTTAATTTTCTCCTAATTTCAAGTACTATTGGTACTTTATACACATATCAAGTAACAACATATAACAGCATTAACGGAAAAGGGCCATGCTTGTTTAGAACCTGCTCTGTTTTTCTAAACATAGGTCACACAAATGGGTGGGTGTTATGATACTAGCTCCAAACTTAGAACAACCCGTACAAGAAATATGTATAAATTCGTGCGAAAGGAAGAAGATGGGGGAGCATGGAAAAATGTAGTGTGCAAACAAACAGGCAAGCTGTGAAAAACAACAATTAAGGCATGAAGGAGGAGCGACTATTAAAATTAAAGGGAGAAGAAACCATACTTCAACCAGCTCAAACAAAGCCTGCCCTGAAAATAATCGGTTGATTCCCCAAAATTAACCCAACACAGTGAGTACACAGGCCAAATATAGACTCAATTTCTCTTCCAAACTCGCCGATGGGTCTGAACTACTTGAAGGCAAACTCAGAAAGCCACCAAGAAACACTAACCAGGGGGAGAAGGGAGTGGAATAAGAGACTCCGAAAATTATTTTCGCTTCGTGTACGTGTGCTTGAGAAGAAATCTTCAAGCCGAGTGGTTAAACTAAGGAAAATTTAGGGGATTTGCAGAAGGTAATTACCAAAGAACTTGCAGATGATGGGTAGGGAGTATGGCCGAAGAGGAGTCGAGGGAATGATTTGGGAACTCTGCTACTGTTTGGGGTAAAAGTGTTGGGGGGAAATTAATAAAACTGAGCTCATCTTGGCGCCTGAATTTATTACAGCGTATCATGTAGCGCTGTAATAAGTTTTTTTAATTTGCAGCGCTATTTCTTGCCGCGACTATATCATAAATCGCTGCAATAAAATTTCTAAGCTATGCCCGTGCCAAGCGTTTTAATTAGCGTTGAATATCTGTAGCGATGAAAAAATCGCTGTAAATAATAACAATAATCAGCGATTTTATTCCCAGCAATTAAAAAAACGCTGAGAAAAACACATTTTCTTGTAGTGTGTGTTTGTGTTTGTGTACGTTAAAGGTATAATTAATAATTATGAAAGCTAGAATATTTATTCCGTACCATTTTCGTCCTCGAGCATCATGTAATTATATAATTAGCTAGGGGTATATATCTTAAAATTATTCATTTAAAAATTAAAATTAAAAAAACCCTTTTAAAATAAAAATACTGCCCAAATTATCAAATATTCATGTAATATTATTGGTTATTGATTAATCATGAATAAGACTTCAAATGAAAAGCTGGCCGGCCAGATCAAATGATACACAAATTAATGTACGACGTCGGTTTTGCATGATGCCTAGTTAGCTAGCTAGCTTGTTTTAAATCATGTGCTAATTTTAATTACTTCGTTAATCCGAATCATCCGACAATGCACTTCTTTATAATAAGTACGTACCTCAATTCCTAGCTAGTATTCAGCAAGGAAAATGATACGGTTACAACCCTCTTACTACTAATTTACTACTCTTTTTGTATTTGATTTTTTTTTTAATATTTTGTTTTACTTAATACTTAAAGAAATTATTATTAATAAAATTATATATTTTTTGAATTTTTTCTTAGTGATTAAGAATGTTAAAAAAATACTTAAAAGAAAATGATAAGAAAATAAAAAATTTAAAATTTTTTGTAAGTAGTAAATGGGTAGTGATAGGGTCGTGTACTGCCTATCACTACCCTTTAGAAAACCTATTATTCTTTAAAAACAAAGAAACTGACGAGAGATTTTATATTATTTCTTACTTTCGATCGGAACAAACTCATGGTTGTTGTTATATGTTCAAAATTAGTCCACATGCGGACCGTTTCAAATGACAATTCTTACGTAAATATGACGAATGTGAAATGCGTAATTGCTTTCATCAGATGCTTTATATATAAATATATATATATATAATAGTAATAAGTTATCTAGTCATCGTCTCACAATTATTTAATTAAGGTTGTTAAGTGCGGCGTAGATTATAATTATATTCTATAAATCATGATATACAATATGAAAATTATGGTTCAATAAATATATATATATATATATCGATATTTAAACATATATATTAGTTTGAAAAAGGAGAGAGAGAGAGAGAGAGAGAGAGAGAGAGAGAGAGAGAGAGAGAGAGAGAGAGAGAGAGAGAGAGAGAGAGAGAGAGAGAGTAATTTTCAGTAAGCTAGATTTAATTTCTATATATTGTTTGAGCATGAGACCCTGTGAAAGAAACTTGATGATGGTGCAAATTGTTAAGTAGTTGCATGCAGAATATAATTAACTAGATGACTTGATTGATAATATGGTTGATATATCCAATCCTAGGATTATTGGCTACGTTCATGACATTCTATATAATATAATACGATGAGAGCCCCACGTATTTATAATTCGAAATTAAATAATAATCACTCATTGATCATGAAGATAATCTTGATGTACCATTATTAATTACTAGAAAAATAATAATATTAAAGAAAGAAGAGAATTTGTTTTGGAAACTATACGCTTCCACTTTATATATTTATTTTCTTCATTAATAGTATATATGTTGCTAATTAAAGAAATTAAATAGGTTATAGGAAGTTTCCCAATAGGACCGCCAAGTCTTGATCAGGAAAACACCATGCAATTGTCATCATGGGGCCAAGAGTTTTAGCGTGCATTATGGTTCTAAAATCCCACTAATTATTCTAAGTCTTTGTAATCAAAACTAGCTGTAGGTAGTACTGTTAGTGGTTGATGACTTGACTTTTAAAGTTTCGATCCTGTCCACAAGCTAGGGTTAAAGTAATCATGTTAAAGTTAAGGTAGTAGGAGGTGGTCGGGAGGAGGGAGATAATAATTCTTGATCGTGATATAATTATATATAAATATGGAAAAATACTCTAACCAAAAATAAATCATATTGTAATCCTAGTTATAAACTGAGTTGATATGATATGATTCGTCATATTATAAAGTTATTTTTATTGTACAATAAATCTAACAGACTCCATGAAGTCACGTCAGTTTGTGAGATTATTTAATTTTGTATAATCTTTTTGTGGTTGTAGCAATACTCATTAACATATACATGTAATTAACAAATGATCCAATAGAATTCTATTAGCTAGCTGGAAAGATAAATTAAGTATATAGCTGATCGCGACATCCTTGGTAGCTAAAACATTGTAGTAATATTTAAGAAAACGCGTTAATTAAATTATATAAATATTATATATATATATATATATATAAAATATCATCAAGCAAAGACCGAGCCAATAATCTAGTTGGCTTGTATCTTCCATGAAGCATCTTAATTAATTAGCTCGCGCGAAAAACGCATGCAAGTGGTTATATTTTTAATATTTACTTATCGTACGTATTTTATTATTGAAATTAATTTATGGTTGTTGTATTATATATAAATATATATATATATATATATATATATTATATAATTAGGTAACCCCAAGTTTAGACCTCTTTAAACAATTATTAATCGCTATGTTTCAAAACCCTTTTCGACCCTTAAGTTTAATCATCATTAGCCTATAAATTATAGAGATCGAAATGGTTTAGCCACAATGATACTTCTCTTGTATCAACACCTAAGTATATAGAGCTACCGATATGAGTATTTTATGTATAGTACATAGTAAGTATGTTAATTTCACGGCCTTGGGGCTCAATGGTATCAAGGCTAGCTAGCTATCAAGTTGGCCATTTATATTACAAGTCGTTTAGGGAGTCATGCATGCAGGCGACATGACAATCATCCTAAGAAGATAATTATCCATTTTTTAAATTGATCAAAACTACTTTTGAGTTGTTAATTAATCATATATATATATATATATAGATCTAAAGAAAAAAGAAATAGAATGTTAGAGCTGGTAGATCGAGGACCTCATCTACATATATACGGACCGTGGCATCCAATACGATATTGCATGAGTACATGCATCATGCATGCATGCAATACGTACGTACGTACAAAAAGAAAAATCAACTGAAAATTTACTGATCGAGTTTTACACCAAACCAGCTCATCTCATGTGCTCATGATCTTTTGTCTGCCTGACTTTGGTACTATTTATCTTATTAAAGCATTAATATTGTCGTACTGGCAAAAATAGAATTGGTTAATTTTCGCCACTTTTTAAGCAGTCATTATCGTTTTGTCCCATACTTGGATGTCCATTATTAATGTTGCCTTTAATCTGTTAATGGAGTTGCCTCATCATCAACCAACTGCAGAAAAACTAGGATTAAGAATCTGAATCGTGCAAGCAAGTGCCATTAAAAGTATTACCGCATGCATGCACGCATGACTGAGTTGAGGTGTTACAACTCAATGGAAATTAAGTATATTTATTATTGTGTTTGAATATTGAGGTGATTTTAGATATTCTGTAAATAGTAATTAAAAATAATAAAAAAAAATAATTTTAAAATATTAAATAATGGTGAATGGTAATATAAAACAGTAAAAAATAATTAAAATTTAATGATAAAATAAATAATAATAATAAAATATGTTAAAAATACTCTACCATCCAAACTGGTCATATATAGATGCCTGCAGGCAATGGAACAAAAGTACTTCCAAGGTACATACCTCTTTTATCCATCAGAACTTCAATGTCTACAGAAAGAGACAGCTTTAGAACTTTCAAAGATTCCAATTTCCCCCATTCATGCACATGATGACCATGATGTCTTTGCATTATCCATCCATGATCTGATCTTTTGTTCAAATATCTTAAAACAGACGACCGTTTTTTTATATCCCAACTACCATCACGTACATTGTATGATTTATTTAGTTTGTTTATCTTATTCAAAGTGTGAGACACGCATATATGTATATACATACATACATATATATATATATTATATTGATGGCGATGTAAGCATATCATCATTTCATCTTTGTATTATCTAAATACCATAGGATCGGAGCGTGGAGCACTTCTCTCGTACTTGAGGCCAATTGCCCATTTCGTTAATCATGCATCCATGACTTCGATCTCTCACTGATCTCTCTCTGCTAAAGAAATGACTGTTCCTGAATGATGGATCTCTAGCTAGCTGGCATCATAATTAGTTGGCAAAGGCAGTTGGCGTTTGTGGGCCAGACCATTAATTCATTGACCTGCAAGTTGCAACACAGATAGACTACGGCTGTATGATCAGACTTAATTGATGGAAAAATTCAAACAAAACTTGCTGGGACATACCACTGAAACCAGACCTATATATATATATATATATATATGAAAAATACTACACAGCATCCCATACTATACATTTTATATATTAAAATATTATTTTTTATTTCATTTTATTCTTATTAAACTAATTAAATTATTCTATTTATCATCCACACACTACATATTTATTATTAAAAAAATTAAAATAAATATGGTGTATGAAGTGTGAGGATGACAATAAAAATTTTCCATATATATATATATAGAGGTCAAAGTAATATGTAAAACACGTTTGTTTAGTTGAACTAAATAATTATTTTACAGAAATAATATGTTTTTTTTATAAAATTTATAAAAATAATTGATGGCATATATAGCTTAAAAGACATTACTTCAACTTTTATATAAGTAATATAATTAATAGAATATTATAAAAGAACTTTAACAAATTAATTAATTACTACGATCAATATTTTAATGCTTGCCAATACACGTGCAGCAAGACTTTACTGGGAAACCATTAGGAAAAATATATATTTTTTAACATGCATGTTATATCCTGTATTTAATGTGTTTTAATTAAATAAATATTTTATTTATTAGTAATATTGGTTATTTTGTTTTAAATTTAACGTGATTTTTGTTGTAATATTTTTATTTACATTTTTTTTATTTTTTTATGTATTTTTATTTTACTATACTTGTATTATAAATCATTACTTAGTAATATATTTTAACTGCCATAAAATATAAGTGACTTTCTCAAAAAAATAGTGTCCAAACTAAAAACAAATTCACATAAAATAAAGCCCAAATCTTAGATGCAATCACTTTTTGTCATGATTTAGAATTCAAGAGCAACAATGTAATAAAGTCTTCAAATTGGTACGTGGGTTATGTTTTACTATAAATGCTAGTTATCATTTTTGTAATAATTTTGAACTCTACATGTGTCTCACGAGAAAGCTAGAGAGGTAAATCTCATTCTTGAAAAGAATAAAGTATTATTTTAAAGAAAATAATATGCCCACTCATATATTTTTATTTTTATTTTATGTTTTTTTTTTTGTCAATGATTAAGAATGTTTAAAAAATATTTAAAGAAAGATTTTTTTTTTTTAAAAAGGAAAAAAAAAAAAAAAAACCTCATTCAGATTATTAGTTCTTGCTACATCTAGGAGCCTAGAAATAATGCAAGGAAAATTGATTGTAGCCAAGTGCTTGTTATTTATCGTGTAATCAAATGCAGTTACTAATAATTCAGTAATCAAGGAATGTCCCAGGAGGTGTAGGCGCCCCTCTTTGAGGGTTTAATTTTCTGTTAAGCCTTTGTTAGTGGGCTTATAGTGTTGCTTATTGTTGAGTTTAAGTTAACGTGGATTAAGTCATTTTTAAACCCAACCCATTATAGGCGAAGCCAGCCCTCTTTGCAAAACGGTCAGGTTTGGAGCCGAATGGGATAAAAATTTATCAGTGGGCTTTATCTATATAATTACATAACACGACCACTGATCAGGTAATATATGGCCTCCTAAGCAACTTGAATAGCTTTTGTGTGGTAAAAGCCTTCCAGACAAAGCAAACAAATGGACCGCTATGTGTCAGTACTGCATGGGATGTCTTCTTACAAGAAATTGTTATTCATCGTTCTATATCATATATTTTATATATTTTAAAATTATTTTTTATTTTTATTATTTTTTATTTTATTTTATTCTTATTAAATTAACTAATTTTGTTATTGTACTTATCATCTATATATTACATAATTATTATAAAAAAAATTAAAATAAATGTAATGTGTATTTTCGGAAATAAGGTCTATGATTTTAGGAACAATAATTTTATTTATTATTTTTCCTATACTAGTATAGGAAAAATATTTATTTGTTATTAATTATTTATTGCCAAATAATCCTTTCTTATCAAAATAAGTCAACCCTCATCAGCGTAATAAATATTATTTCACATTCTTATCAACAGAAGAAGATCATATCATGTATATATACTAAAATTATATTTTTTCCCATTATCCAACGAAAAAGATGGAAGGAGGAATAGTACAGTCAGTATATATTTACTCTGAAGACTGCTTAAGTCGGAAATTAGAAAACAAAAAGTAATTTTATAAATTATTATGATTTTACGTGATTCGTTAAATTTATTTTATCGACTATGATCATGATCGTCTGATCTTATGACATGAATTTCATTTTGTTGAATAGATTGATTCATCTCTTCCTTTCCAATTATGGTGAATTTTTTAATTTTTGTTGGAATATTGGAATTTGTATATGAACCATAAAGTATCAAATTAAGGGAAAATATGTTATTAGACACCTTTTCTTGTTAATAACTTTGGGTCAATTTTTTTTTATTTAATTTTTTAAAGTTTACAAGCTGCAATTAATGAAATCATAACACTCGATTAAAAAAAATTAATTTGACATAACCCTTCGTTTTAAATAGAATTAAAGTAAAATAATAATAAAAATTTATAAATTTATTATTTTCCTTTTAAGAAAATGTTCCTTCTTTAACAGTATTATATATTATACGTACTTTTCTCTAAAAAAAGAAATCTTTAGAATTATTTCTGTCCTAATAAATACTGATTCACACAGATTATATTTATCTCTTTAAATATTTAGATCCTATAATTCAGAAAAGGAACTCTCCATGGAAAAGTGCATCCCTTGTCCTGAGTAGCGAGAAGGTTGATGAATCCTACGTACCTGCATATATATTTGTCGTTCAACTAAAACAACAAGAACAAACCCCCAAGTTAAGCCATTGAAGATATCGTTTGTTGGATCGAGGTAAGTGGGGAATGTAATTACTTCTGTCGACACCACTGCAATCTTTATGAAACGTCAAACGACTTCTCATTGAAACTCAATTCTCAGGGGTGAAGCGTTGCGCCCTTCATAGTATTCGTGAGGTCTGAGATCGGAAGAGATCGAACGTCTATGGAGATGGCAGGAGGTGGGTCTTTATGTCATTAATAATCATTACCCAAGGTTGAGGAGTTGGCCGGCTGCGTTTCCCTTCATATTTCTGAAGAGAAGGGCTTTGGACAATGGAGATCATGGCAGGTGGATCTTTTGGTCCGGCCGGTGTGGCCAAAGAGAGAGCTGAACATTACCGAGGAAAGGTCACTGTTTATGTGATCATTGCCTGCTCTGTTGCTGCTGTTGGTGGCTCAATTTTTGGCTATGATATTGGAATTTCAGGTACTTTCAACTTTCTGGATCAGAATTTTTGACAAATTCGTTGCTGTTTTCGCTTTTTCGATGATTACTATGGTGGTGGAGCGTATACCAAAGATTGTCATGCGAAAGAACTGTTTTTGGTGTCGCAATATTGAATCAAGGGTGGAGTGAAAAGTTCAGTCTTTTTACCTTTTTTTTTTTTTTTTGGGTGAAAAGTTCAGCTGTCACGTAACTTTTATATGGGTTGCATGTGCAATAATGGAATCAGATAGCAAGGCAATATAGCCTTTTGTGACGCTGCTTTCTTTAGGGAAAAATTAGAAAGTTTTTTATACCAGGTTTCCAAAATTCTGGCCCGAGTTGAAAATTGTATTGCATGCTCCCCACACAATTTATAGGTAATTTGTTTTCAAATACATCAGCTGAGGATGCTTGGAAAATGAGATTAGTTGAAAAATCTATGAATAGTAATGAAATTATTTATGAATAGTAGTAAAATAGTTTGAATTATGATTTTTTTTATGGGATTTTGAGATATGAGAAAAAAAAAGTTGAATAAAAATTTTATAAAGTAAAAATATTATTATAATATAATTTTTTAATAATATTTTTATTTTAAAGTTTGAAAAAGTTGAATTATCTTTTGTGTTTTATTTAGAAAAGTTGTAATGATTAAATAATGATAAGATAAAAAAATAAAAAAAAAAGTTAAAAATTTGAAATTGAAAAAGCTATGTTTGAGTAGTGTTTGGTTGTTGAGATGAGATGAAACCCATCTCATCGCTATCTCATCTCAACAACCAAACAACCCATAAGACATCTTCACAAAATCCTGTGTCCTATATATACCATGCCAATAACGTGCAAATATTACATCCCAGTTTTCTTTTCTTTTCTTATGTCTCTCATTGGAACCCAATGAGAAGAAGAGAGTGTGTCTACAAGTTCATTCAGATTGTTACCAATCGCTCTTTTGTGATCAACAGGAGGAGTGACATCGATGGATCCATTTCTCGAAAAATTCTTCCATACGGTTTATATAAAGAAGAAGCATGTACATGAAAGTAACTACTGCAAGTACAACAACCAAGGACTTGCAGCATTTACATCTTCCTTATACTTTGCTGGTTTGGTTGCATCTTTGGTGGCGTCTCCTGTTACAAGGAAGTATGGACGTCGGGCAAGTATTATCTGTGGTGGGATCAGTTTTCTTGTTGGAGCAACCCTGAACTCAGCTGCCGCTAATATGGCAATGCTTCTTTTGGGTCGAATCATGCTTGGTGTTGGCATTGGATTTGGAAATCAGGTATCCTGTTTCACCTACCTTTTCAAGTGTTATAAGAAAAAAGCGAAAATATGTTTTCTGTTTCAGAAACCACACAACATAGTCTTCCCCATGTTTGTTTTGAAGGCGGTTCCACTATATTTATCAGAAATGGCGCCAACTCATCTTCGAGGAGGCCTGAACATGTTGTTCCAATTGGCAACTACACTTGGGATCTTTACAGCAAACATGATCAATTACGGAACACAAAAGCTTCAACCTTGGGGATGGAGGCTCTCTATAGGCTTGGCTGCTTTTCCAGCTCTATTGATGACAGTGGGAGGACTACTACTTCCTGAGACACCTAACAGCTTAATCGAGCAAGGACTAAAAGAGAAAGGGAGAAAAGTCCTGGAAAAGATTAGAGGAACCAAAAATGTCGATGCAGAGTTTGAAGACATGGTTGATGCAAGTGAGCTTGCAAACTCAATAAAGCATCCATTTCATAACATCCTTGAAAAAAGGAACAGGCCTCAATTGGTTATGGCAATCTTCTTGCCAACATTTCAGATCCTCACAGGCATAAATTCAATTCTCTTCTATGCTCCAATGTTGTTTCAGAGTATGGGGTTTGGTGGCAATGCTTCTCTCTACTCTTCAGCTTTGACTGGGGCTGTTCTTGCTTCATCCACGCTAATTTCTATTGCAACAGTGGATAGATTGGGTCGAAGGGCTTTGCTTATAAGTGGTGGAATTCAAATGATTGCATGCCAGGTAAAGTTACACGACAAGTCAAATGAAAAATAGCACCAGAGTTCTAAATGCAGTAATTTTTATGGTGTTTTCCAAAACTTGGATTTGGCAATATTCCCCTTCAGTACATAACATGTTTCAATTCTGCAGCTCTACTAAAAGAAGCATTGAATTTTCTGAACATACAAAAAAGATCTTGTATTGCACTCATATTTCCATTTAATCATTATGTATGTATGTAAAACAGGTCATCATCGCTATAATCTTGGGGCTAAAATTTGGCAAGGATCAAGAACTATCGAAAGGTTTCTCTATATTGGTGGTGCTGGTCGTTTGCCTCTTTGTTCTAGCTTTTGGATGGTCTTGGGGTCCACTTGGCTGGACAGTGCCAAGTGAGATATTCCCCTTGGAAATTCGATCAGCAGGACAAAGCATTACAGTAGCTGTGAACCTTCTATTCACATTCATTATAGCCCAGTCTTTCCTTTCCCTTCTTTGTGCATTCAAGTTCGGTATCTTCCTCTTCTTTGCTGGCTGGATTACCATCATGACCATCTTTGTTTACGCCTTCCTACCTGAAACTAAGGGAGTTCCAATTGAAGAGATGATTTTCCTGTGGAGGAAGCACTGGTTCTGGAAGAGAATAGTGCCTGAAGTTGCTGGAGGTGTGGCGAGCAATGAGAGGCAAGGAAATTCATGGAACTAGGTGAAACAGCCACTGTGAAGTTACATAGCTCGTACGCTGCACAGGTATTATCTCATTGCAGAGTAAGACAGCAGTGCCAATACCATTCAAAAGGATCTATACACACACATCACTCAAAATATTGAACATGACTTATAGATGTGTCAAGTGGCCATGTCAAAGTATAGGCCTGAAGATAATCTAACTTCCCAATGAGGAATTACCGATCTAGAAGCAACCAAAGCTTATAGTTCTTCATTTTTGGCTTTTCTGTTAAGCTAAGCTGCAGCATAAGTGACACTCAAAGATAGTTATGATTCAAAATATACCTTTTCCTCAAGCTCCAATCCCTCAATAACTTGCCATGGCAGAAATAGATTTCATCCCTCTATTTGTTGATAAAATGAGAAAAGGCAAAAATAGCATCACAAACCCCAGCTTTCTTCAAGTAGAGATGAAAGTTGAAGGGGTGAATGACAAAGCACGACCTAAAGGAAAAACTTATGCGAAAGAAGTATCTTAAAACCTTGCACCATTACTTTTAAGTCTTTGAAATCAATATAATCAAATTTACACCATAAGAACGAAAATTGATTTTACCAACTCATTCTTTATGACCTCCAAATGAACTTGTTTTCAAGAATACCAAAAAATTATTGAAATTTTCAGTTTCTAAACGTCCATAGTTGTGTTTTGTATTTGTGAAGGCAGTAGAATGCCTTGAAAAAAATAATTTACATGTATTTTTTGAATGTTTGCAAAACGCTACACCTAAAAATGCCCTTTCGTACGATGCTTCTGAAAAATTAAAAAATACCTTGCGTATTTGTGGCTTTTACTTTTGAGGAAATCATTTTTGTCACACATAATTGTGATATAAATATATGAAAGAAAATCGAAGGGATTCCTTATAAATTAGAAGACATTTTTTGTTCTTTATAATATAAATTAGAAGATTTATGGAGGTCACAATCTATAACATGCATTGGGAGCAACCCCCGGCAACTTTTGATTCCAAGATTGATTTATTCGATTCAAAATTCAAACATAATACACATAGTATTGACATATATAATGAAACAACAACATAGCATCCACAACTTGATTTAAAAAACAAAAACAAAAACAAAAAACAAAAAACAAAAAAACAAAAAATGAAAAAACACTTCTACATGAGATTCAGAATACTCTCAATTTTATTAAAAAACCAATATTAAGCTAAATGATTTGCAAACGCGGGACTCAATCATCAATGTCAACTCCACCAGATAAACCTGCATCAACCATTTCAAATTATGTTTTATTTTTGTCGTAATGTTTATGGACATTTACACGGATGCGGAGGTGGAGGTGGAGGTGGACGCAGATGCAGAGGTGAAGGTGGAGCTGGAGCTGGAACTGGAGGTGGAGCTGGACACAAATGCCGAGGCAAATGCGGAGGTAGAGGTGGAGGTGGAGGTAGAGATGGACGCAGATGTGGAGGTGGAGGTGGACGCAGATACAGAGGTGGAGGTGGACGCAGATGTGGAGGTAGAGGTGGAGGTGAAGGTGAAGGTAGAGGTGGACACAAATGCGGAGGCAAATGCAGAGGTAGAGGTGGAGGTGGACGCCGATACGGAGATGGAGGTGGCGGAAGTGGAGGTGAAGGTGGACACAGATGCTGAGGTAGAGGTGGAGGTGAAGGTGGAGGTAGAGGTGGACACAAATGTGGAGGCAAATGAGGAGGTGGAGGTGGAGGTGGATGCAGATACGAAGATGGAGGTGGAGGTGGACGCAGATGCGGAGGTGAAGGTGGAGGTGGAGGTGGATGCAAATACAGAGGTGGAGGTGGACGCAGATGCGGAGGTGGAGGTGGAGGTGAAGGTGGACACAGATGTGGAGGTGAAGGTGGAGGTAGAGGCGGAGGTGGAGGTGGAGGTGGAGGTGGAGGTGGAGGTGGAGGTGTATGCAAGTGCGAAGGTAGAGGTGAAGGTGGAGGTGGATGCAGATACGGAGGTGGAGGTTGAAGTGGAGGTGGAGGTGGAGGTTCTGGCCATGAAGGTGGAGGTAGAGGGAAAGGCAAATAGGATAGAGGTGGAGGTGGACGCAGATAAGGAGATGGAGGTGGAGGTGGAGGTGAAGGTGGAGGTGGAGGTGGAGGTGTATACAAGTGCGAAGGTAGAGGTAGAGGTGAAGGTGAAGGTGGATGCAGATACAGAGGTGGAAGTTGAGGTGGAGGTGGAGGTGGAGGTAGAGGTTCTGGCTGTGAATAGTGCTGATTAGCTAAGGGGTTGTAACTTGCAAACTTAGCAGCTAAAAGGGAAAAGATGATTGTAACCAGGATGGAAGCATATGTTATAAGTAATCCCTTGTAGTTCAACCTATAGACAAGATGGCGAAATTGAACTCTAGTGTTGTGTGCTTGACAAAGACGGTTGATGTTTTCGATTTGCTCTATCATGTAGCAGTCCTCCTTATCAATATCAAACACCAGCCCATTAGTGAGATTGTTGAGAAGATTTGCCACCTCCTCGTCTCCACCCTTTGCCTGTTTGATAATCCCGGCATCACGAAGAATCTTGACATCCTCGATCGTATCCACTATACTGCCCAAGAACACTGCAAGACAGCAAAAATATGGAGCTGCAGAGCGGTTGTTTTGTTCATAGGCTATCAAGTTCCTCAACAAAGGGCTGGTGCCATCATGGATGGTCATGGTCGGAATATTCAACGTCTTGCCTTTAAGCTGTATGTCAAGAATGCTATCAGAATTGTTTTTTAACTCAATACCAGCATAACGAAGTGTTTTGGCATTATGCACCCAACCTTTCCCAGGACGAATAAGATGTTTTTTTTTCTTTTCCCTCTTTGCAAGCTGCTTTGGGTATATGTTATCCTTTGAAGTTAAGGTAGAGTGAAACAAAGCCAACAGATGTATATACCCATCGGTGCACTTTTTCAACTTAAGTGTCGCAAATTCATCCTTCCCAAGTCTCAAGGGTTTAAAAAATCCAAGAGCAAGCGTATTCAGATCGGGACTTGCCTCTCCTTCCCCGGTAGTAAGTTCAAAAATCTTCTGCAGTACAAACATAGGGAGTTGGTTCTCCAACAAAAGTAAATCGCGAGAGATATTTGAAAGTATCCATCGTGTTTCAAAAATAGGCTCCCCCACATATTTTTTCTACAAAAAGTCAAGAAGTATAAATGTGATTATCACTTTGCCTTCATGTGATCATAATTGCTGAAGGAAAATTAGAGCGAAATATTAACTTAATTAGAATATATAACTAATTAATACCTCGTATAAACGTAGGATTTCTACAATGAAGCAGCCGTCAAGGAGCATCATCTGCACAAAATCATTAGACTTTATAGCCTGAAAGTCTTCTGCATAAAAATTTCTGGTCATTTCCTCCAATTCTCTCATGGCATTTTTAAGATTTTCTTTAAGGATAGGCTGCCCTGTCTTGTTTTGAATAAGGCGATTAAGAAACCGCCGTTTTTGAGTTTGCATGGCTCGTAGACTTGGTTCATTATAATGAAATGGACCAATAGAGACAATCTTGGGGACATAAGCACCTTTGTCGACTTTGAACATAGGTGCAGGAACTTTCATTGTCGACCATCCTGATCTGCTAATGATAACAGGTTTTTGTCTCTCACATTTTCGAATTATATCTAATCCTGATTTTTGTCTATCTTCATTCCAATAGTCATCATCTTCTCCACGTGTTTGGACTCTTGACGTACGCCTCTGATCTTCATTTGGATTGTCACCTTCCAATTCTTCACCAATGTCAAAAACAGCTGCTTCTTTAGGAACAATGTCGAAATTAGCAGCTTCTTCTTCATGATCAATATTTTCAAAAGCTGGTGGGCAAACTGCATTCGAAGTACTCTCATTGATTTGGCTAGCATGCTGACTAGGAACAGTTTTTCCTAATCTTCTACGTTGCTCACGCATTTGGACTTTTGGCGTACGCCTCTGATCTTCATAGAAATCTTCATTTAGATTGTCATCTTCTTCTCCACCAATGCCAAAAGCTGTTGCTTTATTGGGAACAATGCCAGACTTAGTAGCTACTTCTTCGTGACCAATTATATCAAAATTAGCATCTTTTTCTTCATGATCAATATTTTCAAAAGCTGTCGAGCGAGTTGCATCCGAGGTACTCTCGTTGATTCGGCTAGCATGTTGACTACGAACAGTTTTTACTAATCTTCTAGGTTGCTCACGTGTTTGGACTCTTGGTGTACGCCTTTGATCTTCATTTAGATTGTCATCTTTCAATTCTTCGCCAATGTCAAAATTTGCCTTGTGAGCTGCATCTGAAGTACTCCCATTTGATTGTTGACTATTGGTTTCAGATACCTGTTCCACATCATGATCATCTTCCATTTCTTTCAAACCGCTTTCAGTTCTTCTTAATTATTACGAAAATGTTGAAAGTTAATCCTCAATAGTTGTTCAATCTGTACCATAAATAAAATAATCACAATGTGCTAAGATTCTCATTATTACCATATATATAGTAACTACTTAACGATCATGATCGTTGTAAATACATGATGGGGCCTAAAATCAACAATGGATTATGGAACTAAATTTTTGGATTATCCACAATGGATTACTGGAACTAAACTTTTCAATCCAAAGACTAATTATTCGAAGATTAAAAGAAAAAACATTCATCCATATTTAACTATTCAAAATTAATGAGCATTTGTCATATATTGATCTCATTGATTATTATATTTAAACAAATTGAAATTATTACCTTTAGTTAATTTCCCTATCTAAGAGATTAATCATATATGTTATTGACCTTTCATTTCAAAAGTTTAATTAGATGAGTAGCGAATATATAGAATTAGGTAGCATTACTTAAATAAGTAATGCTACACCACACATATCTATCTAACTAACATGCAATTTCTCAATTTTGCATTTCTATTTATACATTCATATTTAAACATTAAGATAAAACGTCAGAATGATAGATCACATATTGGTTAGGTGAAAATGTGTGGGGGTAAAACATGAATATATATATATATATATTGTAACATGTTGCAGATCGTAAAATTGGGACTTACAAAATAAGTCTAGTTATTTATTTATTTTTATTTTTGATATTACCCTAAAAGTTTTAAAATTAATATTAGTATTTTAAATCCTCAATTAAGATTTAAAATGAGATAAGATGAAAATTAAATAAAATATTATTTTTATTTTAAAAAAGTTATAATGTTTAGATAAAATGATATGAGTTGAGATGGTTTATGAAAAAAAAGGGACATAATTGACTAAATCTCACTGGTGATTGACTTAGCCTGTTTGTATAATTACTTCGTTTCATCTCATCTCTTCTCATCTTATCTCAAGATCCAAACACTACCTAAACATAAATACTTTTCAATTTCTCTATTATAATTTTTCATCTAATCATTACTACTCATTACAAATTTCTTAAACTTCTATATAATACATAAAAAATAATTTAATTTTTTCAAATATCAAAATAAAAGTTATTTTAAAAAATTATATTCTAACAATATTTTAAATTTATAATATTTTATTTAACTTTTTCTCTCTACTTTTTCAAAATCTAATAAAAATCCTAACTTAAATTATTTCACTACTATTTACAAACTATTTTATTACTATTCAAAAATTTCTTATCTCATATTATCCGCCTGACTATCTAAATGGAATCTTATAGCTCGTTCAAATGCTAAAAATATTTTATAATATTTGTAAATAGTCGAAAAATTTATAACATAATTTAAGAAAGAATGTTTTATTGAATTTTGAAAAATGAGAAAAAAAAATTGAATAAAAGTATTATAAAATTAACAGATTATTTTTTAATATTATTTTTATTTTAAAATTTAAAAAATCTTTCATTTTTATGTTTTATGAAAAAAAACTAAATTAAAAAATAATTATAATAATTAGATAATAATTAAATAAAAAAACTAAACTAAAAATAATTGTACCAAGTAATATTTAAAGATGAAATATATATAGAAAATAGAGAAATTATTCTCATCAGCCATTATTCATCATTACACACCACACACCCTATAAAAAACACTCATATATCTTATGAAAAGTAACTCTACACGAAAAATTCTATTCACAAACCTCATACACCACACACCACTCTTTTTATTATTTTTTTAATTTTTTTCTCTTACTAAATGTGTAGTATATAGATGATTAGTAGAAAATTTTAATTATTTTAAGAAGAATAAAACTAAATAAAATTTAAAAAAATAAAAAATTATATGATGTGTAGTGTTGGGACTTATGAATAGCATAACTCAACTCAACATCCTAAATCTATAAGTGTGTTATGAAAGTAAATAGTGGCTGATGCGTGCATCACTTTTCTAGAAAATAAATGGTACCAAACGGAGGCCTAATCTTCTCTAAATAGATAAAGCACATGATTAATTAGTAAACCGCCCACTACCGCTTCCCTTACACTGCCATCTACTCAAAACACAGCCCCTCTTACTAGAACACCCAACGGAGCCATACAAAGAAAACCCAGCAAAGTCACCATAAAACCTATCATCAAGCCAAGACACTTACCTCGCCGCCGTCGGAAGACACCCAAAGACGCCGAAGGTTAGTTTTTCTGTGTGATTTGCTCCTTCTCCACCATCGACCGCCACAGGGAGAGTCGGAAAACTATTCGGCCAACCCAGAAAATTTCGGCCAATCACCTCCCATCAAACTTTCACCTTCCGGTAAGCCACGGTTTTCTCAGCCAAATGGAATCTGAAATGAATCTCCTTTGTTACCTCAGAAGTTTTTACCGTCGCACTGTGCCCTCTGGTTCTTTCCGCTCTGTAAGCCTTCCCCAAGTCTGTTTTCCAGCACCGAACCGCTTGCAATTGTTTTCTTTTCTAACGTTGCAGCTTCAATTGATTGATCTCCTCTATAAATAAATAATGTCAGATTTGTGTTTGTCAATATCCAAAGATTTCAAAGCAGAAAACATGTGGGATGATAAAAGATTCGCCAAATGACCTGACAGCCTTTTGGCTTTTGTCAATACCATAGAGTCCAAACCAAAAAGCATGTCAGATAATAATTCCCTTCGCTTTTTCAAAAGTAATAGTCCAAGAAATACTGTATTCATCAATGTCGTCATCTTCACCAACGTCATTTAATTACGTCGTATTTTAAATTAATTAATTTTAATTCAAAAATGAGAGCAGATAATTTTAAATAAAAATTAAAAATTAAATAAAATATTATTATAATATTATTTTTTAATATTATTCTTATTCTGATATTTAAAATAATTGAGTTGAGATTTAAAAAAAATGAATTATTTATTTTATTTTATATAAAAATTTAAAAAAATTATAATGATGAAATAAAATATTTTCTAAATTCAAACAATACTTTAAATTCAACATTACTTTAGAGTTTTGATTCTGCTTAGCTCCAAGAAATTTTCATTTTAAACATAAAATTATCATCTTATCATTATAATTTTTTTAAATCTCCATACAAAATATAATAAACAATTTAAATTTTTCTTAACTTTTTTAAATCTCAATACAATAATAATATTAAAATATAATATTTTAATATTTAATCTTAAAACTTAAAATTCTCATCTGAGAATTCTCAGTGACCAAACAGAACCTTAAGACAGCTTTAGTTCTCTCCAGTGTTTCAAGTGGAAGTACCACAAATATAAAATTAAGAGTCTTGCTACATAAAAACCTCACACCCAGCACACCAATTAAAAAATATATAATTTTACTTCTTTATCCTCATTTCATAATTTAATTATGAAGGTAAAAAAATAAAATTACATATTTTTAAGTGGCATAATGGGTGTGAGGCTTATGTCAGATTTGTGTTTGTGAATATCCAAAGATTCCAAAGCAGAAAACATGTCCGATCATAAAAGACTGGATAATGCTACCAACCACTCCAAACCAAAAGGCATGTACGATAATAATAGACCTTGCCAAAGAGAAATGATTTGTGCAGTCGGGAAATGCAGTCGGCGTGCAGTCGGCTGTAAAAAAAAAATTAATACAGGACCTACATGAAAAAAAAAAATTATTTTTATAGCTTTTTATAATTCATGCAGGTCTCCCTGAATATAAAATAATTTTTTTATAATTTTTTTTTATTCATTCCGTACAGCCGACTGCACGCCGACTGCGTTTCCCGACTGCGTGTAGCAAAGCCCCCTTGCCAAATTACGTTACCACCCTTCTCTTTTTCAAAAGTGAATGCTCGTCATCCTCACGTTCGCAATACATAAATATAATCTATTTATGATGAGTAAAAAAATTAATTAATTTAATAAAAATAAAATCAAAATTTTTTAAAAAATATATAAAAGAATATAAAATAAATATAGTGTGCAGTATATGAGAAATACTTTTTGCAGTCGGGAGATACAGTCGGCGTGCAGTCAGCTGTAAAAAAAAAAATTAATACGGGACCTACATGAAAAAAAAAATTATTTTTATAACTTTTTATAATTCATGTAGGTCCCCTTGAATATAAAAAAAAAATTTTTATAATTTTTTTTAATTCATTCCGTACAGCCGACTGCACGCCGACTGCGTGTGGCGACTGTACGTAGCAAAGCTGGCAGTATATATAAATGATAAATAGTAAAACTCATGCTCCAAACCCGTTTAACAAGGCAAAATATCCTCCAATAAAACAATTTAAATTATTCTTAAATTTTAAATTTTTTCATTTTCTCATTTTCAAACATCAATTAAATATAAAATCTTTTTAATTTTTAATTTTTAACTTTTTCAGCAAATCATTATATAATCATTATAATTTTTCAAACTTTCACACAAAACATAAATATATATATACGTTTTTTAAATTTCAAAACAAAAATTATATTCTTTTTATAATTTTTTTATTTAATTTTTTTTATTTTTCAAAATCTAATAAAATATTTTTAACTCAAATAAATTCATTATTATTCATAAACTATTTTATTATTATTCACAAATATTTTGAGATATTCTAAATATAACACGAACCCTTATACTTTTCAAGATTGAGTTTTGCCTTTAGATTTTCTTTGAAAAGATTCACAATGGTTTCTTTATCATTTTTTTTTAAATATATTACTCAGTATTGATTTATAATTAGATTACAATAATAAATTATAAAAATTTGATTTAAGTATAATTAATTCTACTTATGAACCGGTATTCTACTATTTATTTTAATAGATTTAAATAAAATATAATTATTCCACTAATCTATAAATTTAAAATAGAGATATGTTATAAATTAATTTTATGTACACGTATGTCATGATATTAATATCTACAATCATGTCAGTCATCAACTATATACAGTTTCATCATCTGTAAATAATGTCAGATTTGTGTTTGTCAATATCCAAAGATTCCAAAGCAGAAAACATGTGGATCATAAAATATTCCAAAGCAAAAAAGCATGTCTGAGAATAATGACCTTACCACCTTTCTTTTTTCAAAAGTGAATGATCGTCGTCCTCACATTCCGCAATACATATGAGTAAAAAAAATTAATTAATTTTAAAAAAATAAAATCAAAAAAATTTTTAAAAAATAAAAATAAATATAAAATAAGTATAGTGTGCAGTATATAAGAATAATAAACAGTAAAACTTATGCTCCAAATCCGTTTAACAAGGCAAAATATTCTCCAATAAAACAATTTAAATTATTCTTAAATTTTAAATTTTTTAACTTTTTCATTCTAAAATATTATTTTCAAACATCAATTAAATATAAAATATTTTTTAATTTTTAATTTTTAACTTTTTCATCAAATTATTATCTAATCATTATAAATTTTTCAAACTTTCATACAAAACATATAAAAAAAACATATACATTTTTTAAATTTTAAAACAAAAACAATATTTGATTATTATTCACAAATACTTTGAAATATTCTAAATATCACACGGACCCTTATTCTTTCCAAGATTGAGTTTTGCCTTTAGCTTTTATGTAAAAACATTTACAATAGTTTCTTTATCATTTTCTTTAAAATACATTATCAAAATCTACTTTTTCTATTTAACATACAGAATTTTACAATATATAATACATTAACTTATTTATTTTTTTCTATATTATTTAAATATTATACTTTTTAATATTTTTTTTATTCAATTTAAATGACTTCTCTAACTTTTAATAATATCCTCATATCTTTCGATATTTACAATATCTTTCCATATACAATGTCATCCAATAAGGTAACACGGCAACAACCTACTCAACCTTCGTTCATTCTCTCCTCCAACCAACATATTTTTAAAGAATAGAATATGAAACAAAGCCTAAAATCTATAAATTTTGGTGGTTCTCTGTCAATCAAATTTCATGACAATACATTCAAATGAGCACAATATTTCAGTAAATAATAAACTATATTTCAAAAAATGCGATTCGCATTAAATAACAATACCTATTTCAGGATAGTATGATGCGAAATAATAAACACCATTCAAATCTCAAAGAGAACATCCAAATCCCACAAAGAACATCCTTTAGATGATGAAAATCTTAATACAATGTCACACATTCCTTGCGCTAGACATCAACGACATCGTTACTAGCATTCTGCCTCTCACCCACACGTTGTCTTCCTTTTCCAAATACAAGCCTCTTAAATCCATATTCATTAAATAAAACAAATCTCTAAATATCCAAACTTTATAGTGGCTAAGCAACCGGGTATCCGGGTATACCCGGCTCGGGTTTTAGTCCGGATGTATCTGGATTAGGACCCGGGCCAGTACCCGAGTAAATCTAGATTTTATGAACCCGAAAATCTAGGTACCGTGTTGCACCCGGGATTTTTTTTTTTTTTTTGAGGTAAAAGTTAAAACTTGGCTTTAAACAAACTTTTTTTTAATAATAAAAATTTATATTTATATGAAAATATTGAGAAACATGATTCTCCAAAAAAGTGTCGAAAAGCTCGGCTTTAAACAAACTTTTTTTTAATAATAAAAATCTTTATTTATATAAAAATGTTGAGAAGCATGATTCTCCAAAAAAAAAGTGTTGAAAACCTACTTTTCATAATACCCTATGTTATATAAAAAAAAAAAAAATTATAAGTCATTAAAAAGCATAATAGTAACAGTTTCCAGAATAATAAGCAAATATAAAATTGAAAAAATAAAATGCATGCAATCCCCTATATATTACATTATTTTATTATTTACACATTACATTATAATACAAAATACAAAACTATAATATATGAATTACAATATCTAACCGAGAGAGATCCTACACATTCTGTACGCAAAGAAAGTCAGTAGTCTTTAGAGGCATCACGAGGTCATTGTCTGACTTCTACCACAATTTTACAACGCGCACACACACACATAGCATTAGGATTGTTTGTGAAGATCCCTCCTTTGGACGTGTAGACAATGCTCATTTTTTAAATTCTATTACCAATAATTACTTTCACAATTGTGATTCTATTTTTGAAAATGGGACAGCATACCATGAGCCGTGTTGCTTCCCAATATATATGTGAATCGATTTGTTCAGAAAATAGGTCTCAGGACCATTAAGTACAATGCACGAAAGCCATGATGCATTAAAACAATAAAACCTTATAGACAATGCTCATTTAAAAGCTTCCAAGAATTCCACAGATTTGAAATAAGGAACTACAACTACAAGTTTGTCCTGAAGAGAATAGTTGTCAACTCAAACCCCACTTCTATTGCTTATGAGTTATGTGAATCTTGCAGAGAAGAGCCAATATTACATAAATCTCGAGAGAAATGATGGGGGGCATATCATACTCATCAAAACAAACCCAAATCGATCAACAAAGTAATAAAAGGAAAAAATCCTAAAAAAGCTGCTTCAAATCCGAACTTGAATATATATGCTAGCACAGGACTATCAAGATCAAATTTTTTGAAAGAATCTATCAGATGCTCGTCCCACTCACCATTTTCACTCATCATGTTATTTCTGGTAACATTATCAAGTAGGAGAAGATTTAATAACCATTACAAATTAGAAAATTAATTTGTATAAAGACAGTGGAAATGTATAAAGAGGGGATGATATCCCATGCCACAACGATGATAAAGATGTGGTAACATGTAATAAACAAAGATACAAGTATCAGATCTTCCAGAAAAAAAATAGGAAAAATGAGAAAACATTTTACATCCCAGAAGTAGTAGTACCATGGTCAAATTATCAAAATTTCTAAAGCTTATTCTCAACACCCGAGAATAATTACTAATCAAACACAACAAAACATGGGCTTGACTACATAGATTTTCACCATCAAATGAATCTTTCAGAAGAATTATTGACAAAAATAAAAAAGCAAAACAAAGAATCAGATTTAAATAACGATAAATGCCTAAAAAGCATTGCAGCATAAAAACAGAAAAAATAAAGGAATAAAGATTGAGTATCTCAGAAGAAATGTTTTGGTTACAATTTTAGACACCTTGACATCTAGAGAAGAAAGAACAAAGATTCTCTTGGGGAGGGGGCCTTTAGTCAATTGTTGTCATATGTATTAAAAGCATTATACCTAAGTTGAAACTTTATGCCTCTGTTCATGCTTCAACTGTTAGTCTCATGAATGGAATGGACCCATGATTTGTTAGGCATAAATTCTATGCTATTCTATGCTCAAGTGATGTTTCAGAGTGTGGGGTTTGGTGGCAATGCTTCTCTCTACTCTTCAGCTTTGACTGGGGCTATTCTTGCTTCATCCACGCTAATTTCTATTGCAACAGTAGATAGATTGGGTCGAAGGGCTTTACTTATAGGTGGTGGAATTCAAATGATTGCATGCTAGGTAAAGTTACACGACAAGTCAAATGAAAATTAGCACCAAAGTTTCTAATTGCAGTCATTTTTATGTTGTTTTCCAAAACTTGGATTTGGCAATATTCCCCCTTGGGTACATAACATGTTTCAATTCAGCAGCTCTACTAAAAGAAGCATTGAATTTTCTGACCATACAAAAAAGATCTTGTATTAAACTCATATTTCCAT
This sequence comes from Carya illinoinensis, assembly GCF_018687715.1. Lineage (NCBI taxonomy): Eukaryota > Viridiplantae > Streptophyta > Magnoliopsida > Fagales > Juglandaceae > Carya > Carya illinoinensis. The sequence goes on along the minus strand of NC_056766.1, from coordinate 45,806,639 downwards.
TTAATCATTATCTGTGTATTTGAAACAGGTCATCGTCGCTATAATCTTGGGGCTGAAATTTGGCATGGATCAAGAATTATCGAAGGGTTTCTCTATATTGGTGGTGCTGATCATTTGCCTCTTTGTTCTAGCTTTTGGATTGTCTTGGGGTCCACTTGGCTGGACAATGCCAAGTGAGATATTCTTCTTATAAATTCAATTAGCAGGACAAAGCATTACCGTAGCCGTGAACCTTCTATTCACATTCATTATGGCCCAGTCTGTCCTTTCCCTTCTTTGTGCATTCAAGTTCGGTATCTTCCTCTTCTATGCTGGCTAGATTACCATCATGAACATCTTGTTATACGCCTTTCTACCCAAAACTAAGGGAGTACCAATTGAAGAGATGATTTTCCTGTGGAGGAAGCACTGGTTCTAGAAGAGAATAGTGCCTGAAGTTGCTCAAGGTGTGGAGAGCAATAAGAGGCAAGGAAATTCATGGAACTAGGTGAAATAGCCAATGTGAGGTTACACAGCTTGTAAGCTGCACAGGAATTATCTCATTGCAGAGTAAGACAGCAGTACCAATACCATTCAAAAGGTTCTGTACACAAAAAAAATCACCCACAATATTGAACATGACTTATAGATGTGTGAAGTGGCCATGTCAAAGTATAGGCCTGATGATAATCTAACTTCCCAATGAGGAATTACCGATCCAGAAGCAACCTAAGCATATAGTTCTTCATTTTTGGCTTTTCTATTAAGCTAAGTTACGGCATAAGTGACCACTCAAATATAGTTATAATTCAAACTATACCTTTTCCTCAAGCTCCAATCCCTCAATAACTTGCCATAGCAAAAATAGATTTGATTCCTCTATTCGCTGATAAAATGAGAAAAGGCAAAAATAGCATCCCAAGCCCCAACTTTTCTTTTAAGTAAAGAAGAAAGTTGAAGGGGTGAATGACCAAGCACGACCTAAAGGAAAAACTGATGCGAAAGAAGTATCTTAAAAGCCTTGCACCATTACTTTTAAGTCTTTGAAGTCAATACAATCAAATTTACACTGTAAAAACGAAAATGGATTTTACCGACCCATTCTTTATTACCTCCAAATGAACTCTTTTTCAAGAACCCCATAAAATTATTGAAATTTTCAGTCTCCAAACGTCCATGGTTGTGTTTCGTATTTGTGAAGGCAGTTAAATGCATTGAAAAAAATAATTTACATGTATTATTTGAATGTTTGCAAAACGCTACACCTAAAAATGCCTTTTCGTACGATGCTTCTAAAAAATTAAGAAATGCCTTTCGTATTTGTGGCTTTTAATTTAGAGGAAATCATTTTTGTCACACATAATCATGATATGTATGTATGAAAGAAAATCGAAGGGATTTCTTATAAATTAGAAGACATATTTGGTTTTTTATAATATAAATTAGAAGATTTATGGAGGTCACAATCTATAACATGGATTGGGAGCAAACCCCAGCAACTTCTGATTCCAAGATAGATTTATTCGATTCAAAATTCAAATATAATACACATAGTATTGACATATGCAATGAAACAGAAACAGCAACATAGCATACACGAAATGATTTAAAAAAAAAAAAACACACTACTACATTAGATTCCTAATCCAAATATTCTCAGTTTTATTGAAAAACCAATACTAAGCTAAATGATGTGCAATCACAAGGCTCAATTATCAATGTCGGCTCCACCAGATAAACCTGCATCAACCATTTCAAACGGTGTTTTATTTTTGTTGTAATGCTTATAAACCTCAACCTGGTTGCTTAGGTGGAGATAGAGGTAGATAGTACTGATTAACTGAGGGTTTGTAACTTGCAAACTTAGCAACAATAAGGGAAAATATGACTGTAACCAAGATGGAAGCGTACGTTTTGAGTAATCCCTTGTAGTTCAGCTTGGCGAGAAGACGACAGATTTGAACTCTGGTGTCGTGTGCTCGACAAAGACGGTTGATGTTTTCGATTTGCTTGATCAGGTAGCAGTCCTCCTTATCAATATCAAACACCAACTCTTTAGTGAGACTGCTAAAAAGATTCGTCACCTCCTTGTCTCCACCCTTTGCCTGTTTGATAATCCCGGCATCACGAAGAATCTTAACATCCTCAACTGTATCCACTAAGCTATCCAAGAACACTGCAAGACAGCAAAAATATGGAGCTACAGAGCGATTGTTTTGTTCATAGGCTATCAAGTTCCTCAACAAAGGGCTGATGCTATCATCAATGATCATGGTCGGAATATTTAGCGTCTTGCCTTTAAGTTGTATGTGGAGAATACTACCAGAATTGTTTTTTAACTCAATACCAGCATAACGAAGTGTTTTGGCATTATGCACCCAACCTTTCCCAGGAAGAATAAGATGTGTTTTGTTCTTTTCACTCTTTGCAAGCTGCTTCGGGTATATGTTATCGTCTGAAGTTAAGGTAGAGTGAAACAAAGCCAATAGATGTATATACTCGTCAGCATACTTGTTCAGCTTAAGTGTTGCAAACTCATCCTTCCCAAGTCTCAAGGGTTCAAAAAATTCAAGAGCAAGCATGTTTAGATCAGGACTTGCCTCCCCAGTAAGTTCAAAAATCTTTTGCAGCACGAACATAGGGAGTTGGTTCTCAAGCAAAAGTAAATCACGAGAGATATTTAGCAGCGTCCATCGTGTTTCAAAAATGGGCTCCCCTACATATTTTTTCTGCAAGAAGTCAATAAGTATAAATGTGATTATCAGTTTACCTTCATGTGATCATAATTGCTAAAGGAAAATTATAGCGAAAAAACAATTTAATTAAAATGTATAACTAATTAATACCTCATATAAACGCATCATTTCTACAATGAAGCAACCGTCAAGGAGCATCATCTGCACAAAATCATCAGGCTTTATAGCTTGAAAGTCTTCTGCATAGAAATCTCTAGTCTTTCCCTCCAATTCTCTCATGGCATTTTTAAGATTTTCTTCAAGGACAGGTTGCCCTGTTTGGTTTTGAATAAGACGATTGAGAAACCGCCGTTTTTGAGTTTGCATGGCTCGTAGACTTGGTTCATTATAATGAAATGGACCAATGGAGACAATCTTGGGGACATAAGCACCTTTGTCGACTTCGAACATAGGCGTAGGAACTTTCAATGTCGACCATCCTGATCCGCTAATGATAACAGGTTTTTGTCTCTCATTATCGTTGATTTGAATCACACATTCGGGAGCTACAATTGTTCCTGATTTTCTACGTTGGTCATGTGTCAAGAGTCTTTGACTTCTCTCGTCATTTTGATAGTCATTTTCTTCTTCACCAATGCCAAAAACTGCTGCTTCTTTGGGAACAATGCCAAACTTAGTAGCTGCTTCTTCATGACCACTTATGCCAAAATTAGCATCTTCTTCTTCCTGATCAATATTTCCAGAAGCTGCCAGGAAATCTGCATCCGAAGTACTCTCGTTGATTCGGCTAGCATGTTGACTAGGAACAGTTTTTCCAAAACTTCTACGTTGCTCATGTGTTTGGACTCTTGGCGTACGCGTCACATCTTCATCTAGATTATCATCTTCCAATTCTTCGCCAATGTCAAAAGCTGCCTTGCGAATTGATTTTCTACGTTGCTCATGTGTCAGGACTCTTTGATGTCTCTCTTCATTTTGATAGTCATCTTCTTCTCCACCAATGCCAAAAGGTGATGCTTCATTGGGAACAATGCCAAACTTAGTAGCTGCTTCTTCATGACCAGTTATGCCAAAATTAGCATCTTCTTCTTCATGATCGATATTTCCAGAAACTGGTGGGCAAACTGCATCCGAAGTACTCTTGTTGATTCGGCTAGCATGTTGACTAGGAATAGTATTTCCTAATCTTTTACGTTGCTCACGTGTTTGGACTCTTGGCATACGCCTCTGATCTTCATAGAGATCTTCATTTGGATTGTCATCTTCTTCTCCACCAATGCCAAAAGCTGCTGCTTCTTTGGGAACAACACCAAACTTAGTAGCTGCTTCTTCATGACCAATTATGTCAAAATTAACATCTTCTTCTTCATGATCAATATTTTCAAAAGCTGTTGAGCGAACTGCATCCGAAGTACTCTCCTTGATTTGGCTAGCATGTTGACTAGGAACAGTTTTTCCTAATCTTCTATGTTGCTCATGTGTTTGGACTCTTGGCATATGCCTCTGATCTTCATCTGGATTATCATCTTCCAATTCTTCGCCAACGTCAAAAGCTGCCTTGCGAATTGATTTTTTACTTTGCTCATGTGTTAGGACTCTTTGACGTCTCTCTTCATTTTGATATTCTTCTTCTTCTTCACCAATGCCAAAATCTGCTGCTTCTTCGGGAACAATGCCAAACTTAGTAGCTGCTTCTTCATGACCAATTATGCCAAGATTAACATCTTCTTCTTCCTGATCAATATTTCTAGAAACTACCAGGCGAACTGCACCAGAAGTACTCTCGTTGATTCGGCTAGCATGTTGACTAGGAATAGTTTTTCCTAATCTTCTACGTTGCTCATGTGTTTGGACTCTTGGCATACGCCTCCGATCTTCATCTGGATTGTCATCTTCCAATTCTTCACTAATGTCAAAAGCTGCTGCTTCTTTGGGAACAACGCCAAACTTAGTAGCTGCTTCTTCATGACCAATTATGTCGAAATTAGCATCTTCTTCTTCATGATCAATATTTTCAAAAGTTGTCAAGCGAACTACATCCGAAGTACTCTCCTTGATTTGGCTAGCATGTTGACTTGGAACAGTTTTTCCTAATCTTCTACTTTGCTCATGTGTTTGGACTTTTGGCGTACGCCTTTGATCTTCATCTAGATTATCATCTTCCAATTCTTCACCAATGTCAAAAGCTGCCTTGCGAATTGATTTTCTACGTTGCTCATGTGTTAGGACTCTTTGACGTCTCTCTTCATTTTGATATTCTTCTTCTTCTTCACCAATGCCAAAATCTGCTGTTTCTTTGGGAACAATGCCAAACTTAGTAGCTGCTTCTTCATGACCAATTATGCCAAGATTAACATCTTCTTCTTCCTGATCAATATTTCTAGAAACTGCCGGGCGAACTGCATCAGAAGTACTCTCGTTGATTCGGCTAGCATGTTGACTAGGAATAGTTTTTCCTAATCTTCTACGTTGCTCATGTGTTTGGACTCTTGGCGTACACCTCCGATCTTCATCTGGATTGTCATCTTCCAATTCTTCACCAATGTCAAAAGTTGCCTTGTGAGCTGATTTTCTACGTTGCTCATGTGTCATGACTCTTTGATGTCTCTCTTCATTTTGATAGTCATCTTCTTCTCCACCAATGCCAAAAGCTACTACTTCTTTGGAAACAATGCCAAACTTAGTAACTGCTTCTTCATGACTAGTTATGCCAAAATTAGCATCTTCTTCTTCATGATCGATATTTCCACAAGCTGGTGGGCAAACTGCATTCGAAGTACTCTCATAGATTCGACTAGCATGTTGACTAGGAACAGTTTTTCCTAATCTTCTACGTTGCTCACGTGTTTGGACTCTTGGCGTACCCCTCTGATTTTCATAGAGATCTTCATTTGGATTGTCATCTTCTTCTCCACCAATGCCAAAAGTTGCTGCTTCTTTGGAAACGATACCAAGCTTTGTAGCTGCTTCTTTATGACCAATTATATCAAAATTAGCATCTTCTTCTTCATAATCAATATTTCCAAAAACTATCGGGCAAACTACATCCGAAGTACTCTCATTGATTCGGCTAGCATGTTGACTAGGAACAGTTATTCCTAATCTTCTATGTTGCTCATGTGTTTGGACTCTTGGCATACGCCTCTGATCTTCATTTGGATTGTTATCTTCCAATTCTTCGCCAACGTCAACATTTTCCTTGTGAACTGCATCTGAAGTACTCGCATTTGATTGTTGACGACTAGTTTTAGATATCTGTTCCACATTATGATCATCTTCCATTTCTTTCAAATCACTTTCAGTTCTTCCTAATTATTACGAAAATGGTGAACTTTAATTCTCAATAGTTGTTCAATCTGTACCATAAATAAAATAATCACAATGTGCTGGGATTCTCATTATTACCATATATATAGTAACTATTTAACGATCATGATCATTGTAAATACATGATGGGGCTAAAATCAACAATGGATTATGGAACTAAATTTTTGGATTATCCACAATGGACTACTAGAACTAAACTTTTCAATCCAAAGACTAATTATTAGGTATACATACTCGGTCGAAGATTAAAAGAAAAAACATCCATCCATATTTAATTATTCGAAATTAATGAGCATTTACCATATATTTATCTCAATGATTATTATATTTAAACAAATTGAAATTATTACCTTTAGTTAATTTCCCTAACTAAGAGATTAATCATATATGTTATTGACCTTTGGTTTCAAAAGTTTAATTAGATGAGTAGTGAATATATAGAATTAGGTAGCATTACTTAAATGAGAAATGCTACACCACACACATCTATCTAGCTAACATGTGATTTCTTATTTTTGCCCTTTTATTTATACACACATATTTAAGCATTAAGATAGAATATCAAAATGATGAATCACATATTGATTAGGTGGAGAGGTGTAGTGTAAAGTTTTCTTTTAGAATTTCTCTAATTAAACACAATGCAAGATCACTTAAAACATGAATATATAAATATATATATATATATATATATATATAAAGTTTAAGGTTTCATAATATTACTAAAAACACTAAAAATATCACAACTTAGCCCTTAATGTATAAAATAATTATGAACTCTATTTTCAAATATTGGCTCTATATAATATAAAGGGATGCTACTTATCATCCCACACCATATACTTTACATATTTTTAAATTATTTTTTATTTTATTTTATTCTTATTAAACTAATTGAATTGTTCTATTTATCATACATACACTACGTATTTATTATAGAAAAAATAAAAAATAAAATGAAATAAATATAATACGATGTATGATGTGTGAAAATAATAAGAAAAATTATTCTTTAATATATAGGGCAGACATATTCTTATAACTTTACATTGTTGAAACAGTTAGCTAGAAATAATTAGAATAGGTATATATTCATCAGTGTAGAAATTGGAAGGTCTAAATATAAGTGTAAATAGTCAAATGAGTTTTAACCGGCAAATGTTTGTACACTAGGTTGAGGTAAAAGTTAAAAATTAAATAAAATAATATTATAATATATATTTTTAATATTATTATTTTTTTAAAAAATTAAATTATTTATTATATTTTATGTAAAAATTTTAAAAATTTATAAAAAATAAAATGAGTTAAAATGATTTTTTTAAATCTCTTAATTTGGTGCGTCGATCATATTAGTTCATAAAATTACTAAAAACAGGACCTTTTTTTTATTTTACATCAAGCAACATCATATGAAGTACTGACCCTCAACATAACAGCTAGCTCGCAAAAGCTCTGAAAATATGAAATATTAAAAAATATATAGAAAAATAATTAACTTTTTTTAAATCTCAAAATAAAAATTATATTAAAAAATAATATTTTAACAATATTTTACATTTATTAAATAAAATTTTCTCTTTAGTTTTCCAAAATCTAATAATTTACTTAAATTATTTCACTACTATTTACAAACTATTTCAATACTATTTATAAATTCTTATCTCATATCATCCTATTTGACTATCCAAATAGAATCTTATAGCTCGATCGTCCAAATGTTAAATATATTTCATAATATTTATGAATAATAATAAAATAATTTATGAAATAGTTTAAATTATAATATTTTATTAGATTTTGAAAAATGAGAAAAAAATATTGAATAAAATTTTATTTTTTAATATTATTTTTATTTTTAAAAAAAATTTTTTTTTTTTTATGTTTTAGGTGAAAAATTAAAATTATAACAATTATATAATGATTAAGCTAAAAAAATTAAAATAAAAAATATTTGTACCAAGTGATATTTAAAAATGAAATATCTAGAGAATAAATGGTACCAAATGAAGGCCTAATCTTCTCTAAATAGGTAAGAGTTATGTTATATATAGTTATTTTTGTATATTTTTTATATATTTTATTAATATAATTATCTAAACTAATTATCATATATTAAAAAAATAACATAATCAAGCATGTTAATGAAATGAAATGTACAAAAAACAAAAATATCCAAAAATAACTCTTACCTGGAAATTTTGAACAGACAAAGCAGATGGTTGATTAGTAAACCGGGAACCTCCGCTTCCCTTGCACTGCCATCTGCTCAAAACACAGTCCCTCTTCCAGAAATGAAATAGCACACCCAACGGAGCCGTACAAAGAAAAACCGAGAAAACCCAGCAAAGCAACCATACAGCCTCTCTTCAAGCCGAGACACTTGCCTCACCGCCGTCGGAAGACACCCAAAGACGCCGAAGGTTAGTTTTTCTGTGTGACTTGCTCCTTCTCTACCATCGACCGCCAAAGGGAGAGTCGGAAAACTATTCGGCCAACCCAGAAAATTTCGGCCAGTTCAAACTTTCACCTTCCGGTAAGCCACGGTTTTCTCAGCCAAATGGAATCTGAGAATCTCCTTTGTTACCTCCGAAGTTTTTACCGTCGCACTGTGCTCTCTGGTTCTTTCCGCTCTGTAAGCCTTCGCACCACAGCCACTTCTTTTCCTTTTCCCCAAGTCTGTTTTCCCGCACCGAACCGCTTGCAGTTGTTTTCTTTTCTAACGTTGCAGCTTCAATTGATTGATCAAATCATGTTGCCTCGTCTGTAAATATTGTCAGATTTTTGTTTTTCAATATCCAAAGATTCCAAAGCAGAAAACATGTCGGATCATAAAAGATTTGCTAAATTATCTGGCAACCTTTTCTCTTTTGTCAATACCATAGACTCCAAACGAAAAAGGACGTCAGATAATAATAATGCCCTTCGCTTTTTCAAAAGTAATGGGTCCAAGAAATATTGTTTTCATCAATGTCGTCATCTTCACTAACGTCATTTAATTACATCATATTTTAGATTAATTGGTTTTGATTGAGGTGATAATTTTAAATAAAAGATAAAAATTAGATAAAATATTATTATAATATTATTTTTATTCTAAGATTTGAAATAATGGAGTTAAGATTTAAAAAAATTAAATAATTTATTATATTTTATATAAAAATTTAAAAAAATTATAATAATGAGATAAAATACTTTACAAATCCAAAAGTAAGCTTAAATTCAACATAACTTTAGAGCTTCAAGGCAGTTTTAGTTCTCACCAATGTTTCAAGTGGAAGTACTACAAATATAAAATCAAATTCAACAAAGCTATTCGGTTCAATAATTTTTGCGCTAAGCTATAAATTTTAAATAGAGATATGTTAAGAGTATTTAAATAACATTATCATTTATTAGTACTGTATAAAAACTTAATAATTATTATATTTTTTTCTACAATATATTTAATTGAATCACATATTATGATATGTCTTTCTAAAAATTTAACGACATTTGGTATTTCGTATAGGTAATGATCTAAGTAATTTGATTATAAATTAGGATTAGCACGTATCAGTTAGTTAGATTATTCATACTGACAGTCTTTTGGAAACTAATTTTATGTATTCAGTATATCATGATATTTATAAGAGTAATGTTACTTATCATCTTAATTCTTATTATTCTCACATTATCTTATAATATGATATTAAATGATTAGAAATTATTTATTATATTTTATTTATAAATTTATCATTTAATACTATATTATAAGCAGAAAAAAGATAATAAAAATTTAAATGATAAGTATATTTTTTTTATCCACAATCATGTCAGTCATCAATTATATACAGTACCACGTGTTTCATCATATTTAAATAATGCCAGATTTGTGGTTGTGAATATTCAAAGATTCCAAAGCAGATAACATGTCGGATCATAAAAGATTGGATAATGCTACCATTGACTCCAAACCAAAAAGCATGTATGAAAATAATGACCTTGCCAAATTACGTTACCACCCTTCTCTTTTACAAAAGTGAATGCTCGTCATCCTCACGTTCGCAACACGTATAATTTTTTATTTTTTATTTTTTTCCTCTTATTAAATATATAGTCTATGGATAATTAGTAAAAGAAATCAATTAATTTTAAAAGAAAAAAACTAAAAAGGTTTTATCAAAAAAAAAAAACTACTAGTCACAAAAGGATTATACTAAAATAATTCTACAAACTGTCGTAGTTTCGTATAATCCGTCATATCTATTTTATAATCTGACAGATTATATCAAGTCACGTCAATTTGTAAGATTATTTTTGTATAATTACTTTGTGACTAGAGTATTTCTCTTTAAAAAAATATAAAATAAGTATGGTATATAGTGTATATGAATGATAAGTAGTAAAACTCATGCTCCAAACCCATTTAACAAGGCAAAATATCCTCCAATAAAACAATTTAAATTTTCTTAAATTTTAAATTTTTTAACTTTTTCATTTTCAAACATTATTTTCAAACATCAATTAAATATAAAATATATTTTAATTTTTAAGGTTTTCATCAAATCATTATCTAATCATTATAACTACTTTAAACTTTCACACAAAACATAAAAACAAATATATACACATTTTTTAAATTTCAAAACAAAAATTATATTAAAAATTATATTCCTCTTATAATATTTTTATTGAATTTTTTTGCATTTTTCAAAATCTGATAAAATATTTTATCTTAAATAATTTTATTATTATTCATAAACTATTTTATTATTATTTACAAATACTTTGAGATATTCTAAATATCACACGGACCCTTATTCTTTTCAAGATTGAGTTTTACCTTTAGCTTTTCTATAAAAACATTCACAACGGTTTCTTTATCATTTACTTTAAAATATATTATCAAAATCCATTTTTTCTATTTTACATATTAACTGTTACAATATATAATACATTAACTTATCTATTTTTCTATATTATTTAAATATTATATTTTTAAATTTTTTTTATTCAGTTTAAATAGCTTCTCTAACTTTTAATTATATTCTCGTATCTTTCAATATTTCCAATATCTTTTTATATACGATGTCATCTAATTATGTCCTATTTCAGATTAACTGATTTAGATTTAGAGATGAGATGAGATGGTTTGAGATAAAAGATAGAAGTTAAATAAAATATTGTTAGAATATTATTTTTTAATATTATTATTGTTTTGAGATTTGAAAAAATTAAATTAAGATTTGAAAAAGTTGAATTATTTATTATATTTTGTGTGAAATTTTAAAAAAAAATATATAATAATAAGATGAAATAAGATAAAATACTTTCTAAAATCAAACGGGATCTAAAATCAAGTGGAAGTACTACAAATATAAAATCAAATTCAACAAAGCTATTCGATTCAATCATTTTTGGATAAATTTCTATTTGGAAGGCCCTTTGACCCATCTAGCTCTTATTACTCGGCGAGCCTGAGTCCAATCTCATTTTTTTGGTATTTTAAAAAATATTAATTTACTAATAATTACTTTCTTAAATATTAATAAAATAAAATAAAATGCTAGAACGGTCAAACTGGCCAACCAATGCGAACAATAAGAACAATGTTACGTATAGTCCTTATTTAGAAACTGCAATATAGGTATAGATAATTTTATTTTTAAAATTTTTAAAAATTATTAAAATATCCCTCTTAAAATGATATTTTTTCTCTTTTAATAATGGATCTGCACATACAATCTCTATTTAAAGACTACAAATAGAATTTCTCAAATAATAAACACCATCCAAATCTCAAAGAGAACATCTTTTAGATGATGAAATGTTACTTCAAAGTCACACATTCCTTGCACTAGACATCAAAACATAGAGGAAAAAACCACTTTTGAGAGAGAGAGAGAGAGAGGAAATATGGGAGTATAGCCCGCGTATCAATTTGAATACACTGTTACATTATTTCCCGTCTTCAAGATTTGAGCTTGATTTCACGTGAGTTTGTTTTAGTTTGAACTCTGTTTTTAAGAGAATGATACTAATATTTTATGGAGATTAAAATATATTACTAGGTATTGATTTATAATTAGATTACAATAGTAAATTATAAAGATTTGATTTAAGTATGATTAATTCTATTTTATGAACTGGCATTCTGCTATTTATTTTAATATATTTAAATAAAGTATAATTATTCCACTAAGCTTTAAATTTAAAATATAGATATGTTAAGAGTATTTAAATAATATTATTATTTATTAATACTGTATAAAAACTTAATAATTATTATATTATTTTCTACAATATATTTAATTGCATCGCATATTATGACATGTCTTTCTAAAAATTTAATGACATTGGATACTTCGTATAAGTAATGATATATAAGGAAAATTTAGAATTAGTGATACGAGTAAGTAGCTTGATCATAAATTAAGATTAACATGTATTAACTAATTATATTATTTATACTGACAATTCTCTAGAAACTAATTTTATGTACCAAGTACACGTATTTCATCAACTGTAAATAATATCAGATTTGTGTTTGTCAATATCCAAAGATTCCAAAGCAGAAAACATGTGGGCTCAATATAAAAGAGTGGATAATGCTGCCATTGACTCCAAACCAAAAGGCATGTATGATAATTATAGACCTGGCCAATTTACGTTACCACCCTTCTCTTTTTTAAAAGTGAATGCTCGTCATCCTCACGTTCGCAATACATAATTTATATATAAATGATGAATAAAAAAAATCAATTAATTTTAAAAAAATAAAATAAATTTTTTTTTAAAAAGTATAAATAAATATAAAATAAGTATGGTGTATAGTGTATATAAATACAATTCTACTATATACAATCGGCGTGCACAATCGCCGTGTAACCGATTTTACTTCGACAACATCTATTAGAAATTTAAAAAAAAAATTTGAGAAGCCGACTGAAACTCGAGAAGAAAACATATGAGAATAGGCATTACAAAAGTTTTTCATTATTTTGTTCTTTGAGTGAAACTCGGAGAGAAGCATTTCATTCTTTCCATATTTCATTTTTCATTCTTCGCCTGAAACTTGGGAAGAAGATGTTAGACTAAAATTTTTGTTCACAAACATTCAAAATGAGTTTCAACGAAAAGGAAGAAGACAGAAGAAAAACGCCCAAACCCATAGAGAAAGAAAAATTAATTAATCAATTAAATATAGAGAAATTATAATCAAGGAAACCAAGTCAAACCACCATGGAAGGATGCCAACTATAGTGGGCTAAATGAATTTATGGTCAAGGAGACCAAAAATTCAGCACACAACTTTAGCGAATTCGTTAAAACTAATGATGTCGTCGCCATTGGTGTTGACCTCACACACCATTCTGGCCAGCTCGTACATCAAGGGTGACCCATTCTGGCCAAGGACCTAGTGCGTTCGGCCTCTGTGATGTAGCCGTTACTGTCGCAGTCGAAGGACCTGAAAACCTCCAGGAGCTGCTCTTGGTTGATGAGCACCTGCTCGCTTATGTCGAGCAAGATGGCCTGGACATAGACAGTGCTTATAAGTGAAAAGGGGGAAAACGAATGGGTGAATGATGGAGAAGGGGGAGGTTGAAGAGAAGGAGAAGCAAATGCACTTTAATTGCAAACGAAATGCATCGTTTTATTTTTTCCACGTGAACTAGGGCTGTGCTCCAACTCCAACGAAGTCGGAGGAGAGATTTCCGACCTCCGGAGGCAAAATTTAACTCCGACTCCAATCGGAGTTCGGAGCCCTGATTGGAGATCGGAGTTATCGAAATTTGGACCTTCGATCCGATTCCAATGTACTTAATGGGGCCCAATTGGGCCATTTTCGAGTCCTAAAATTCAAAAAAAAAAAACTTCTAATAATAATATGAGATGAGATAAGATATTTTAAATTTTGATAAAAAAACGGAGATTTATATTAAACATGTTACATAATTATTTATTGTGAAATTCATTATATCAGTTAGAGTAATAATATTTTTATATAAAATGATATGACTAACGTTTACATCAACAGCATATTTGATGTGTCGATTAAAAAAAATTATAAATAAATTTGTACAAATAGATACAATTTTTATTAATCATCCTAGCTAGACACAATAACTAGAGAAATGTTGTTATTGTTCATCTAAAAGTTTTGTATTCCGTTAATTTAAATTAAATAATTAGACTTTGTTTAAAATGCACCGACCAATGTATGTACTAAAATATAAGGTATATATTTATGTATGCGTGTATCCATGAAGATGGTAGCCCTATAAGTTGGTATTCTATAATTTTAAAATTAGAAGTTCGAGTAAGAATATAAATTGAAATTATTTATAGTAATAAAGTTTGACTTTTGGACTATGAGATGAAATTTAAACCAATTAAATATTTTAGAGGTGATGTAGTAATAGTCTAATAGACTTACTCTTAAACAGTAATTATGGCTCAAATTAATCCAATTCAAATAGGTCATAAAAAAAAACATATTGAACAGTCCAAAAAATAAAAATATCATTTGCAACACCGTGCTTTGTCGTTGGTGATACCTAAATTTAAGATAAGATAAAAAGTCACCTAAATTTAAGATAAAAAGTCACAATCAATAAAAGGAAAAAAGAAAATGATTTAAAAAATTGAACACGCTAAAAATAAAATTTGATTATCATTTCTCAGACTATCAATCATCGACAAGTATGTTGGGGTTCACAATTATATCTATAAAATCATAAAAATTAGAAGTTTAATAGATTTATGAAATCATATAAAAAATTAAATAAACTCAATTGAAATACTTAAATAAAGTTACCTGATTCAAGCATATAGCTATCAGCATCAACGCCAATGGTATCTAGTCCAATGGGCATATCACTTATCTAGTTTTGTGTGCAAACGAAGGCCTCCACAGTAGACGGTGACAATGAACTCAGTAAGAATCCAATACTCGACCTCCAATGCTAAATGCCGACTCAAAGGCAACCGTAGTGATAGGAATGGCTATCACATCTCGGACAATACTAGAAAAGATTGGATACTTGGTGTAATTAGCCTTCCACCAAGTTAATAAATGAAATACATCATTAGGTGCCTCAACCTCTTCCATAAAATACTGTTCAACATTAGAAGTACACTGCACAATATTCCTCGTTGCAACGAGTTGACGATACTGATTCACAATGTTGTAACCTCGACAGCGTGGATGCAATGCTCCATCTGGGCTAAGGTTATCAGTGGGAGGTGTTGGAATCGAGTGTGAGGTATCATCTACGGATGAAGGCTGACCACTATTGTTGTAGTGGGAATATCAGTCGTCAAGATCCTTTTTAAACATTGAAATAAACTGTGCTTACAGAGTTGGAAGTGGTTATAATTGTGAAGGCAAATTAAGATGATGATTTTTATGTAGACAAAAACATAGTTGCTTGGCAGGGCAAAAACACAAAGTATATTATTAAAGCAAACTATATTGCTACCAAAAGTTGTAGCACATTAACTATTATGGATGAGACTGATGCTGGAGGATTATGGAATTGAGGAAGAGATTCTTGTGAGAAAACAGTTCAAAAATAGTCCACAGTTCAGGCTTTGAGGCATTTATTCAAACAGTTTGCACTCATCTTCCATTTGCACCTCAACAACATACAATCACCTACTATTATGATTCCTAAATACATCTAGCAATTTGCACACATTTACAACAATATTCATTATTCCCAAATTTAAAATGAAAACAATAAAATTACCAATTAAAATGGTGGTGTAGGCGGCACTGTGTTGACATCGATTTTCCAAATGTTGGACCGTGCAGCAGAGTTACGACGGCGGCACCAAGAAGAAATGAAATGGGGATGATAAACGGCGTAGAAGAAATGAAACGAGACAGTGAGAGACGAGAGTAGAGAATCTGAGACTAAGAGACTGAGAAATCGATGAAGCTGTGTTATTTGCAAACGGAAGAAGAAATGAAGAAGAAAGGGCCTCGGCGATTTCTATACCCAACAAGACAACGTCGTTCCTATCTAAAGGAATGCCGTCGTTTAACTTATGAATAAAAATAAACACAGATGCAAAGTTTTATAGCTAGTTCTATAGGAAGAATGCCAACGTGCCATTTCTTCCACCCCTTCTATGATTATTGAACCAACTGCAATGCTCACTCACAGCAAGAAATGTCCCACCTCCACTGGACCTAAGCATGAGAGACCCTTATGTAATCATTGCAAAATTCATGGTCACACCATTGATCGATGTTACAAATTCATGGTTACCCACCTGGTGATCAGTTGCACAAGTCCACTTCATCACATGGAGCTTCAGCTCATCATATTTCAACTCTTGAACCACCATATGATATTCCTACTCTTCCTTTCACCAAAGAGCAATGTGAATAATTAAGTCTTTTAAAGCCTATATCTACGCAACCTATGGCAAACAACATCACTGCAGGTACTTTCACACCTTCCAAAAGTCACCTCTCAGGTAATCCCTCAAGCTTTTCTGCCTCTTCCTCTCCCACTTGGATCATTGACATTGGAGCCACTAACCACATGGTTAGCTCCCTCTCCTTATTATCTTCTATTAAACCCATATCAACTTCTATCACCTTACCTAATGGTATATCAGTACTAGTTACTTTGGTAATGTTGTCATCTCTCCTACATTCACACTCACAATGTTATTTGCATACCTTCATTTTCTTTTAACCTCATCTCTGCGAATAAACTTGCTTCCTCACTTCATTGTTGTCTCATTTTTCTCTATAATTTATGTTTTAACAGGACCTTTTGACATGGAAGACGATTGATTTGGGTGAACGACAACATGCTCTTTACCACCTCTTTCCATTTTCTGCATCCACAACTGCTACTGTCTCCAATTCTTCTACCACACTATGGCACCAACGTTTGGGAGACCTTTCATTTTCTTATTTATCTTCTTTAAATAAAGATGTACTAAATCTTCTAGTTTTACACAAACACATTGTGATGTATGCCTATTAGCAAAACAACATCAATTACCATTTTCTCTTAGTCAAATTTCATCATCTTATCCTTTTGAACTTATTTACTGTGATATATGGGGTTCTATGGCCACCTCTACCACTACTGGTTCAAAATATTTTCTTACTATTGTCAATGACTATGCACGATGTACATGGCTTTACCTCATGCCTACTAAATTTCAAACTCGTCCACTTTTACAATCGTTTTTTAATCTCATTAAAACTCAATTTAAAACTCGTCTACTTTTACAATCCTTTTTTAATTGCTGAAACATGCATCATTCATCAACGTAGTTGCGTTGCCACACCTCAACAAAATGGTGTCATTGAACGTAAACACCAGCATATTCTCAATGTTGCACGCGCACTTCGTTTCCAAGCACACTTACCTCTCTCCTTTTAGGATGATTGTGTTCTCACAACCACATATATTATCAATTTTATTCCCACCCCTCTCCTTTCAAGACGTTCACCTTATGAAGTCATTTTCAATGCCAAACCTTCCTACTCACATATTCAAGTATTTGGTTGTCTCTGCTATGCTTCCACACTTGCATCTCAACACCACAAATTTGATCCTCGTGCACGAAAATGTATCTTTCTTGGCTATCCCTTTGCCCCCAAAAGTCATAAGCTCCTAAAACCACACACAAATCAGACCTTCATTTCTCGAGATGTCATTTTTTAGGAACAAATTTTTCCTTTTGCTCTATAGCCACATCTCACCTTCTACCAACAGATCAATCCGTAGTTCTCCCCCAGCCTACCTTCACAGATGAAATCAACCACACCACCACATCCCTCCCTTCATCTTCTACCACATCCATTTGTAGGTCCTCTCGATCTCGCTATGCACCTCAGTACCTTTAGGATTATCACTGCCACTAGGCCAGTTGCCTTCATTCGCCATCTCCTTCCATGCAGATTGACTCCACACCTTCAGGTACCTCTCATGAGCTTTCCTCTTATTTATCTTATGAAAACTTATCACCTCAGCATCGTGCATTTTCTATTGCTTTGTCACCTTACCATGAACCCACATCATTTTGTGAGGCTATGAAATAACAACAATGGCGTGATGCCATGGCTGCTAAGGTACAGGCTTTAGAAGATAACTAGACATGGACTCTCACTTCTCTTCCTCCCGATAAGCATGCTATTGGCTGCAAATGGGTATATCACATCAAACATAAATATGATGGTTTAATCGAACATTACAAAGCACGATTGGTAGCAAAATGGTACACCCAATAAGATGGTTTGGATTATCAAGAGACTTTCTCACCTATTGCTAAATTTGTTACTGTTAAATGCTTACTTGCAATTGCAGCTACACACAACCGGAATCTCCGTAAATTAGATGTCAGCAATGCCTTTCTTGCCTTTCTTCATGGCAATCTGCATGAAGAAGTGTATATGACTCTTCCTTTTGGCTTTACTTGGTAGGGGGAGCACACTGTTTGCCGACTTAACAAATCACTATATGGCTTGAAACAAGCATCTCACCAATAGTTTGAAAAGTTCTCATCTGCTTTAATTGCTTATGGCTTCCAAGCATCAATCTCAAGCAGATCATTTTCTCTTCACTCGGCACACAAGTTCCTCTTTTTTTGCATTACTTGTCTATGTTGACGACATTGTTATAGCAAGCAACAATTCTACAGCCATTGACAGGTTAACCACTCATTTGAACACTATCTTCAAGCTCAAGGATCTCAAGAACTTAAAGTACTTTATGGGCATTGAAGTTGCCGCTCCAAACGGGGTATCTCATTATGTCAATGCAAATACGCATTGGACATCTTTCAAGTTGTAGGATTTCTTGGCTCACGTCCTTCTACTTTTACCATGGAGCAAAATCTTAAACTTAACAACTCTGATGGAGATGCTCTTGCCAATCCTACTATGTATTGACATCTCATTGATCGTCTGGTCTATTAAACCCTTACAAGACTTGACCTTGCCTACTTGGTACAAACCTTAAGCCAATTCATGGGAGCTCCTCGACAACCTCATTTGGATGCAGCTCATCGTGTCCTTTGCTACATCAAACAAACACTTGGCTAAGGAATATTTCTTCCAACTAATACTTCCATGCACCTCCGAGCATTTTGTGACTCGGATTGGGCTAGTTGCATGGATAGTCGACAATCAGTAACTAGATATTGCATCTTCTTGGAAAATTCTCCTTTCTCCTAAAAATCTAAGAAACAAAGGTATATTGGTGGTGCTGGTCGTTTGCCTCTTTGTTCTAGCTTTTGGATGGTCTTGGGGTCCACTTGGCTGGACAGTGCCAAGTGAGATATTCCCCTTGGGAATTCGGTCAACAGGACAAAGCATTATAGTAGCTGTGAACCTTCTATTCACATTCATTATAGCCCAGTCTTTCCTTTCCCTTCTTTGTGCATTCAAGTTCGGTATCTTCCTCTTCTTTGCTAGCAGGATTACCATCATCACCATCTTTGTTTATGTCTTCCTACCCGGAACTAAGGGAGTCCCAATTGAAGAGATGATTTTCCTGCGGAGGAAGCACTAGTTCTAGAAGAGAATAGTGCCTGAAGTTGTTGGAGGTGTGGAGAGAATTAAGAGGCAAGGAAATTCATGGAACTAGGTGAAATAGCCACTGTGAAGTTACACAGCCCATAAGCTGCACAGGTATTATCTCATTGCAGAGTAAGACAGCAGTACCAATACCATTCAAAAGGTTCTGTACACAAAAAAAAAAAAAAAAAAAATCACCCCCAATATTGAACATGACTTATAGATGTGTGAAGTGGCCATGTCAAAGTATATAGGCCTGATGATAATCTAACTTCCCAATGAGGAATTACCGATCCAGAAGCAACCTAAGCTTATAGTTCTTCATTTTTGGCTTTTTTGGTAAGCTAAGCTGGAGCATAAGTGACCACTCAAAGATAGTTATGATTCAAAATATACGTTTTCCTCAAGCTCCAATCCCTCAATAACTTGCCATGGCAAAAATAGATTTCATCCCTCTATTTGTTGATAAAATGAGAAAAGGCAAAATAGCATCACAAGCCCAAGCTTTTTTAAAGCAG
This sequence comes from Carya illinoinensis, assembly GCF_018687715.1. Taxonomy (NCBI): domain Eukaryota; kingdom Viridiplantae; phylum Streptophyta; class Magnoliopsida; order Fagales; family Juglandaceae; genus Carya; species Carya illinoinensis. Next base: position 45,786,585 of record NC_056766.1, on the reverse strand, counting down.
AGAAGAAAGTTGAAGGGGAAAATGACCAAGCACCTAAAGGAAAAACCGATGTTAAAGGAGTATCTTAAAACCTTGCACCATTACTTTTAAGTTCATAATTCAAATTAACACCTTAACAATTTAACATACAAGTTTCCTCCACTGGCTCTAATTTTTGTTCAAGGCTCCATTTTTTTTGTCTTCGAAGTCAATATAATCAAATTTACTTTAAGAAATAAAATGGATTAACATCATCCGTATTGCCTTAAGTTAAATCCTCATAATCATTTTCAATTAAATTGCTTAAATTTCACAGACTCAATTCTTTATTACCTCCAAATGAACTCTTTTTCAAGAAGAAAAATGCTTTAATTACAACGAGATTAACTAACATAACTTGATTTAGTATATTAGATTATTAAGTATTACATGAAACCATGTCAATTTGTTAAATAACCTTTTATGAGAATTTTTTGTGGTGCAGCAATTCTCTTTCAAGAATACCAGAAAATTATTGAAATTTTCAGTTTCCAAATGTCCACGGTTGTGTTTCGTATTTGTGAAGGCAGTAGAACGCATTGAAAAAATAATTTACACGTAAATTTTGGATGTTTGGAAATGCCCTCTGAAAAACTAAAAGCCTAAAAGAACTTTGCACTGGATGATACCTTTACCAACCCAGTCCAATAGAGAGAGGCTTATGCCACTAGACCAAGAAAGGTAAAAGCATCCAACAAGTTCTTCCCAAAACACGCCAGAGAACCATGGCGTGATTGTGCATAAACTCGTATTCTGAAGCAAGGCACCTCCCAAAACACCTGGGAGAAGCAAATAATTCTGAGCTTTCACTCAAAATGCAGATTGCAGCAAATATTTTTCCTTTTTTTTTTTCCAATATAGGGGGTTCAGATGTTTTTCCAAAGACACTTCCCTAGAATTTACTCACTTCTTCTGCAATGCGATCATATGCATCATCAATAACAACTATAAAAATTAACACAAGCTAAAAAGGGAGAGAGGGTAAAAGCAGCTCATGCTACTCAATCTAGATATTATAATTCTTATTCTTTCTGTAAACTGGTACAACCTCACAACATGATATTAAGGATTAGCACATACAGAAATCCTAAATCCCATCCAACTTCAATGAAACCCCAACACCCACACAGACAGACAGACACGCTGTACCCTGTATATTGTCAAATACCCGCATCGACCATAACATAAATGCAAGCTATTAGAATAAATAAGTTAGCAAACACTACCCATCCTATTGTTAATCTTCGAGAAAACTCCGAAACTACTTTTTACTCTCCTTTCGTCTTGCGGGGGAGGAGCGATTGATCCAATCTCGGCCGTTCAACTTCCAATAAGACAATTCGAAAAGATATTGATACAATTTAACTAATTTCTTTCGAAAGCACTCCAAAGCCATCCTCTTGAACAAAAACATGAAGAAGAAAGACATCAGAGAGCCATGTATAACAATCACCAATACGAAGACCTCCGATTTTTCAGACTGATGACAAAGACCCATCATACTGAATCGAGGCGCAAAATCCGGCGCAAATCACTTGTTGCCGAGACGCTGTTCTTCCCCAAGAAGCCCGGGACAGGAAGGGAACATGGAGGCGGCGACTCGACGACTGAAGATCCACCGTAGATTCCATCGTTTACCTTGAATTCCGAAACCCTAATCTGCCTCTGGACGGTCTCTGGGTCCGGACCCAGCCGGTCGGTGGATCCCAGAACCAAGTTCAGATCTCGTTCCTTCTTCGCCATCGGCTTCCGATTATCACTAATCTTCGTCTGGCTCAACGTCTCGCCGCGCTTGAGGATCCTGACCTGGCCCATGACCATGTTCTTGGCAGGAACCATGGCCACGAGGGAACGATCTGTCCTGTCTCGATGCTGAGGACTGGATTGGATAGAAGGGGGAGATCGCCTATGCCGGCGGGAGTGGGAGCCTTTAGGACTAGAATTTCGTAGAGATTTGAGAGGAGGTTTTAGGGTTTCTGAGCAAACCCGGGTCTGAAGATAGCTGTGTGAAGGAAGAATCGCAGTGGCCATTTCAACCGAGGGAGGGGAAACGATGACAGAGTTCAAGGAAAGAGAGGACTTCAAGAAGAAATTGAAAAATGGAAATTTCCAGTGGTACGATACAGACTATCAGATTACAAACACCGATGGCGAAGAGCGGTATTTATAAACTTTTCTTTCAGGTATTGAAACCCGCGTAAGGATTTGAACCGGCTAGAGCGGTGAAAAGATTACCCGCAAGGGCACGTAAATACAGGTCACGGGACGATTTCATGGGATAATAATAATTTAACGAAGTCGGTTCCGTGGCCATATTTTTGCACTCGATTGCTCTCAAATTTACGATAAAGGACTATAAAACTGGACGGTGGTAGTGGAGTTGTAATTTAAGTGTGATTGATGGGCAATAATTGAAAAGAGTGAAAGGTTTAGTTGTCGTGAAAGAATTAACCACTCTTCCTGAGAGGAATGTGCTTGGCAAGAGGCAAAGTCGATCTTATCGAAACAAGTCGCGGGTCAACCCGCTGGATGGTTCGATTCTCAAATCACCGACTTGACAATGAAGTTGCCCGGGTCGAATATATTCCCAACTTTTTTTTATTTTTTATTTTTTGGTTAATTATTAAGTAATATCATAATATATACGCATAAATTCTCATTTTATTATAAAATATAGTTTCGTTAAAAATTATTATTTATTTAAGTAATTTTATTAGTATCACATCCAACCACATCATCCATATTCTTTGAATATTTAATAGATTTTTATTTATTCTCACTATAATGCTTACAAACGAAGCATTTTGAGTCTTGACTATGATTTTTAAAGTTGATCTTTTATTCTCGCGATTACACTTGGATAGTCCGAGATAACTCTTGAATTTATTATAGTTTTCACTATTAACTATTCCCTTCCAAAAACCCAATACAAGTCAGATTTCCACGTGTTAAAATAGTTAAGTGTTATAATCTGATATTGTTTGAGAATCTGATCTCTTGTATAATCTTTGTCTCTTATATATAGGTCTTCTTATATAGCATATTCATCGGCTGATTAACGAAACATATTGATTTTAGAGTTTTGTTATATACGAGTACAGTCACATACTAATCTGTGTATCGATACTGATTCATTCATACTTAAAATTTAAATTAACACTATTTTCAATAAAATCTACTTTTTGATCAATCACATCATATTGGTGCACAGATTAGTGCATAATTGTACTTGCAATTATATTTTTCCTTGATTTTAACATGATATCAGAATAGAAGTCCTAAGTTCGATATCTAACCCTACACTTTATTCTATTTAATTAAATATTTTACATGCTGGACTCACTTATTGAGGGGAAGTATTAAGAAAATAATACAAACAATTCAATTAAATCTATATCTTTCTATCAGTTTAAACTTTTAGAATAATGAATCATTTTCACATCGTATTAGAAAATTGCTTACGAAAATCTTGGATGCATGAATTTCAAGCGATTATAAAAGGGGTGGGGTATAACAAAAAATGTTGTTTCATACATCAAATGAAGCCATATATTTTTTAAGAACAAATCTATTTATCATATATTTTCTTGTCATCATCTCATCATTCCATAATATAGTATTAGATGATAGATTCACAAATGTGATATAATAAATTAAATAAACTCATCATCTAATGCCATATTATGAAATGACGAGAATTAAGATAATAAGTAGTATTACTTAATCATTTTAAAATAATCATGTATTAAAATAAACACTAGTATAGATCAATCAAAATATTTTGATATGTAGTTTTTGGACTCTCAAACCGAACAAAGGTGTTGATTTTCATAGGATAATCTCTAGACAAGTTGGTTTTGATGGATGTCTATTGGTTTGGCTGATGTTCGATAGTTATTCAGCTCTAGATATTGCTGGTGTGAGAAACAATAGATCAGTGGGATGGGAGCCCCTTCCCTGCCTCAGCCCATGTATGTCCCGATCATCCTATTGAATCAAGTCTTAAGACTCTTGAGAATATTATAAGGGTAATTGGCTTTTTAGATCTCTTGTGAAATTTGGCTCTCAAAAATACTTTAATTGAACTTGGTCCCCTATCTTCAATGATAGCATCATCCCTTGAACAAAGGCAAGGGCTTTACTCCTCCACTCTAGCTGTTATTGCACGAGGTAGAGTAGGGACCTTGCTCATCTCCGGATTATCTCCTTTTGAGAATGGTGTCCATCGACTTTATTATCATTTAATTCTAGGTAGGAGAATTTAGAATTTTTTTAAGTTTTTTATTCCCTAAATTCTTCGTCTATAATAATAATAAAAAATAGACATATAAATAAGTTATAAAATATACAACAAGTATTTAATGATACCCAAAAGTGTTGTAAAACTAAAAGGAATGAGAACTGCTTTGGCTATAAATAGATTATATAAAAGTGAATTTATAAACTGACGTAACTTGATGCAGAACGTCAGATTATAAGTTATTTTTAGCTTGTAGATTTATTTTTGTATAATCTCTTTATATCTGTAACAGTTATCATTTCTTATATTATATAAATAATTTTTGAGATGCCATTTTATAGATATAAGAGGATAAAGTATATGAAAGGATGATACATTAATCAAATGGATATATAAACTTAGGGAATGGCAATACATAAGTTAAGGAATACATGAATATGAAAAATAGTAATACGTGAATGTGTAAGAATTCTAATGGTCATCTTTCAAATACAATGAATATATTTTACTACATTCATATATTTACAACAAAAATGAACATTGTAAAAGTCACCCATGTTTCTATTTTTTCTATCCCTCTATAGGTATTAGAGTTGCATCAAAACTCTAGAAACATTAATTATCCCATTTATAACAAGTTATATATAGGCAAGTCGTATCAATCAAATATGAATTAACAATAAAAATAAAAAAAATAGAAAAAAATGAAAATAGACAAATTTGCCGACATGCAGATTAGCTTTATTAAATTTGGCATGCCACGCTGTACCGTCCCACATGGTCACATCTGTATCATGGGAAGAGCTTGTATGTCGGCAAATTGTTGACCGGTGGTCAATTTTTTTATTTAATAATTAAAAATAATAATTTTAAATATATTGACATTTATATTTTTTTTAAATATTTAAAAATAATAAAAAAATATAAATAAAAAATAAATTTTAGGCTAGCAGTCATTTGCAGCCTACTCTAACCTGCGCCCATCTTTCAGATATGACGTGGACGTTGAAACCTGCACTCGAGTTGTCCGTCAGACCAAACTTGCAACTTACCCACCGCTCGGTACACACGGGAGCAACACGTATTTCTCAATTTTGTTTTTATTTTTAGTTATTTTATTTTAAAATTAATATATTATACTCATAATTTATAACTTTTAAATAATAAATTTTGATTTATAAATTTAAATTTTAAATTAAATAATATCATTAAAACTGATTTAACAATATAATTTTTTTTTTCATTTTCATATATGCATTTCATCGATCGATATCTAAATTAAAAGGCATTAATTTTAATCACTATATATAATTTCTCTAATGTTTTAAAATAATATTTTTATAAAATTATTTATTGAACTATTAATAAATAGGGACACAAACGACATTATATACACTTAGCCGTTTAATATTAACATAACTGATGAATTTAAAAGTTACAACTACAATACAACTAGGAAAGTGCAGTTTTAGGTTGTAGTGTTAAATACTAAAATACTATAATACATCAGTTCCTGTCAACAGCGTCGACCTTAACGTTGAAGTCAGCTCTGTTCCACATCGCTAGCTATTTCTCTCTGTCTCTCCATTTTCAACCATACTCTTAACAAATAAAATTCTTCAATTCGGTAGACTGGCTGTATTTAGATATTGTGAGTATTCAAGATATTTTTAACATTTTTCATTATTATTTATTATTTTATTATTATTATTTTATCTATTTTTATTATTATTTATTACTTTTCACATATTTTTTATTACTATTCATTACTTTATTATTATTTTTTTACTTACTTTTTATTAATATTTTAAACTTTTATCAGCATCTAAACCCACCCTTAGACATCGTCACTTGACACGCATTGCCACACCGTTTGGAAATGTTGGGGAAATATGAAAAATAGAAAAATGAAAAAAAAAATGTTTTGATGAAGTGACATAATGACACATTAATTTGTGAGATCTATTTATATTTCTAACGATTTTTAAATAAATTTTATTTAAAGATTTGATAAGTTTATAAAATTAAAACGCAAACATTAGGTAATATTTTTAAAATTAAAACTTTAAAACTGATTTATTCTTGAAACAAATCACACCAACTATGTAAAAAAATTTAATGCAAGGGGGAGATGGAAGAGGTGTAAAAATAAACTGAAAAATTGAAAAATCGGTCCGAATCAATTGGTTCGGTCCAGTTTTCAATTAGTTCAGTTTGGAATCGGTTCTTTTATTTTAAAAATCTATCAAATTCTGTCTGAAATTAATTTTATGTTTCTCAATATCGGATCGATCAGTTTACATATTATTTATATTTTATTAATTTTTAATATTATATATAATATATTTTATATGGTAAACAAAAAGCTATCCGGAGAAATCAATGAAACGTCAAATATATTTTAAAGGACATGACCACAAAATTGGAATATATACGGCATCAACAAGAAAAGCGCAGCTGTCTCAACGATCAGCATCTCCGGCTCTTCTCTTCTCATTCTCTTTCAGATTTCTGTTCCATTTCCTTCCGCCTCAGAGATCCTCCGAGGACGAGGTGACGCCGCTTTCTGTCTATGGAGACGACGTCTTTGGGGAAGTCCGGGAGTGAGCGGTCCGACAAGGACGGGTCAAGTGGCTCCAGCTTCGGAGCTGGAGCTGAAGAGAGAGGAACATTGGAGTACTTCGGGTGGGTTTACCATCTGGGAGTGAATCCGATCGGGCACGAGTATTGCCGCCTCCGCTTCCTCTTCATTCGGGGAAAGTATGTCGAGATGTACAAGCGCAATCCCCACGAGAGCCCTGGCATTGTAAGATAACACACTCACCCTTTTCCATTTCTGTTCTCCTTTTCTTTCGGCCTTTTTAAAGTTTTGAATTTTATGCAAATTTAATAATAACGGATCAAATGCGAATCTTCGGGTATATTTTTGCCTTTTCAGTCTTTTAAGTAATAAGATTGGTCATAGGAAGCTCGCTTGCGTGGGAATTAAATTGTTGAAGGATTGTGATGAATGTGGCATGAGCAAGTTTGTATTGAATTTTAAATAGGATTTATATGTTTTCCAGTCACCCCAGAAATTCATCTAATATTTTATATGAGATGCGTGGGACGGGAGACTGTGTGTGTCTGGGGCTTAGTCTGGTGTTCAACGAACTCTGGAAATCTCGTAAGCAAAAAATATAGAAGAAGAAACTGTTAGTGTGATTATCAGTGAGGACTTATGTTAGAAATTGTGTTAAGACTTAAAGGCTTATCGATAAAGATGCTAAATTTTTCTTCTTTCTGATCTTTCTTTTTTTTTTTTTTTTTTGAGGGTTTTGTATATATCTGACACAATTGAATACTTGTAGTCTTAAAGAAGAGATTCTGACTGAAGATGAGCTAGAAGGCTGAACATAAAGATGCTCGATATCAGCTAAACTTCAAGTCTGTAGAAGTCCTAATAAGTTTAGCCAAATTTGAATTACTGTATATTAGTGCAGAACTAGTTTTTAGCAATAAAAAAAGTAAGAAAATGCTAATGATATTATCAAGTTAAGGAATCTGCATTCTGTGGTGACACGTTGATTGCTTTGAAATTGGAATAGCAGCATTAGTGGTGTTGACACGGAATGTTCTGGTTATCCAAGTGTAAATCCAATCCAGCAGAATCTAGAGAAAGGAAAATGATTGTTTTGATATCACTAGAGATTAAAAGCAAAAAGTAATTAACCAAAATAAATAAGAAAAAGAGATATTTACTAAATACTTTTAACAAACATAATTATGGTCTGATTATTTTTCCTGCTAAAAGACGTAATGTATCTTTTTTCAACTTTTTCTTTTGTATTGATACTTGAATTGTTGTCCAACATTTTCTTGGTGCAGAAACCCATTAGGAGGGGTGTTGTAGGGTCCACACTTATGGTGGAGGAACTAGGGCGTCGGAAGGTCAACCAGGGAGTAATGCTCTACCACATTTATATGTCATCTCTGTTGTTAGTAAATATGGATTCTTATTTTATTTGACTCTAATTATATTATTTTGTTTTCTTTGTTCTTGGACACCTGGTGCCAATCAAAAAATATTATTTTCTTTTCTTTCAGTTTTCTTGAACTGTAACAGCTTCCAGATTAATGATTTTTTTTTTCTTATACCATCTTAAGAGGATAAAGGAAGCAAGTTTTTTCTGCTAATATCATTCATTTTTGTAGGATGTTTATGTTGTAAGGTTTTACAACCGATTGGATGAGACAAAAAAGGGAGAAGTAAGTTTGTAGTTTCATTTTATTTGGTTTTGAAAAACGATCGCCTTTTTAGGACTAAGAGAATTTTATTAATATGAAAGAGGTGTAAACCCCGTATACAAGAATTTTACAAGAGATCTAGCTAACTGGAAATGTTCTATAAATTCGTGAAAGGTAGAAATATAACAAGCTACACTATTGTGGATCAGCAATCCAATGATACATGGTATTGAGAATAAAATGACTTACCGATTTTTACAATTTTCAAAACTATGTAATTTATTTTCCTCCAAATACACCACAATAAACAGGCTTGTGTCATCCTCCATATCAGTGCACACAGATGTTACCAAATTGCCTTTCGCAACAAACCAGGAGATCCACTACTATGAATGACATTACTAATTCTAATCCAATTAGGCCAAAAACCATGTTCCATAAAACACTAGCGGTTTTGCAATTGAGTGGAAGGTGATTCACTGTCTTTCAATTCTTTTGACACACTGTGATACCCCATATGATAAGGATAAAGGTAGATAGTGTATGGGATCCCACATTACTTGGGAATGAGAAGTTTTTGCTCTTTAAAAGGTTCCAAAATGATTCCAGTTATATCATTGACTAGTCCTTTTAGAGTATAGGTTATGTGGTTTGGGCCTTCCATTGGAGCGTTACAAATGATATCAAAGTCTATTCCAACCAGAAATGTGGAATTTGAGCTTTGCAACTTATGACGGATTGGCCCGACGAGAACGTCGGGAATTTAAGTGGAGTAGATTGTAATATCCTATATGGTAAGGATAATGGTTGGTTGTGTATGGGATCTCACATTGATTGGGAAGGAGAAATTCTTGCTCTTTATAAGGTTCCAAAAGGGCTCCAGTTGTATCATTGACTAGTCCTTTTGGAGTATAGGCCATGTGGTTTGGGTCTTTCATTGGGGTGTTAAAAATGGTATGAAGGCCTATCCCAACTAGAAATGTGGAACTTGAGCCGTGCCATCTATGATGGACTGGTTCGACGAGGACGTCGGGAATTTAAGGATGGTAGATTATGATACCCTATATGATAAGAATAAGGGTAAGTGGTGTATGAGATCCCACATTGCTTGGGAATGAGAAGTTCTTGCTTTTTATAAGGTTCCAAAATGACTCCAGTTGTATCATTGATTAGTCCTTTTGAAGTATAGGTCATGTGGTTTGGACCTTCAATTGGAGCGTTACAAATGGTATCAAAGCATATCTCAACTAGAAATATGGGACTTGAGCCGTGCCACCTACAGTGGACTGGCCCGACGAGGACGTCGGGAATTTAAGGGGGGTAGATTGTAATATCCCATATGATAAGGATAATAGTAGATGATGGATGAGATCCCACATTGCTTGAGAACGAGAAGTTTTTATTCTTTATAAGGTTCCAATTAAGCTCTAATTGTATCATTGACTAGTCCTTTTGGAGTATAGACCATGTGGTTTGGGTCTTCGATTGGGGCATTACACGTGTAGCACCAATTGATCACCTGATACAATGATCTACTTCCTCACATTATCTTGGGTAAGAATCTCCCCCAACGCTGTTGTCCGATGGAAGAAATTTATTCTAGCAGGTCCTATTCCTCTAAATAATCTTCCAAGGGAAGAGGACTTATCATGAGCACATAACACATTGTAGAACGACTTCACAGCAAAACAATCCTTTCCTAGATGGATCCCAAACTGGTTATTTTCACAATTGTGTCCCACCTGACTCAAATACAAGCAATCAAGAACGAAAAGTTCATAAAAAGAAAGAAAAAGTAGTAAGCTCATTAATAAAAAGTAATTGGATCCCTCTTTCTTTTATGTGGAAATGACTAGCAATTAATTGGATTTCTTTTTCCTTCAAGATTGCTTGTGCTACAGCTGGAGAAGCCCGAAAGTGGATGGACGCATTTGATCATGCCAAGCAACAGGTACAAAACTAGAAGGTGGTTGTTGCTGTTTTCTTTTCCTTTTTTACCCAATGAGAAATCTACACATTTTTGTGTTTCTTGTGACATAAAAGCATAACTATTTTTGTAAAGTATAAAAAATGTAAGAGAAGTGCCAGATCCATAAAGGTATCTTACAAAAGTAAACTTGCAAACTGACGTGTCTTGGTACATTATATATACTTTACTATAAAAGAACTTTACAATCTGGCGTACCATGTCCCGCCACATCAATTTTTGAATTTACTTTTGCGAGATCCCTTTGTGGATGACTCATTTCTCAAAATGTAAATGATATTGACTCATTTTTTCTTATATTCATCTTTCCAAAACTTTGCTTCCATCAGGCTGAGTATGAGCTTTCAAGACGAGGTAGTGCCAGAAACAAACTGAACATGGAGACTGAGTATGCTTATTTTTACTCAATTGAAGATACAGTTTAACTAAGTACTTTAGCTGCGTTGAATGGATTTCCAAAAAGGGTTTGAGTCATAATTGATGAATGAGAGTGAACTGCTAGTTGATTCCACCTGCCACATTGTTATGTTAAAATGCAAAACAAGCTGAGATCATTGTTTCTTTATGAATGGAGTTTTCCAGGATCGTATGTTACCATCCCAACATAAGCTAAAGGTGAAATAGGTTAGGATAGAGGTTGGGATTATTTTGCTCTTTTGTCAATATTTTATGAGAAATAATATTTGCAACCGTGGAGTGTGTAAACGCCGCGCAATCCCTTTGTAAAAAGTGAGTAAATACATAACCTACATGAAAAAAAACTAATTTTTTAATAGTAGACCCTACTCTATTTCAAAACGATTGTGTGGCGCTCGCGCACTCCACGACTGTGTGTAGCATTACTCATATTTTATTGTTGTTCCACATGGTAGTGGAATCCTCCTCCCTATATGTGTTCTCTATCCATGCATATGGTACATGTTCTTGAATTGTCTGTTATCCAAAATTTTCTCTCATTTATTATTCTCTAATGCCTCAACTTCTTTAAACTATGGAAGGATCAATCTGGAAGGGCATCGCCATAGAGTGAGGCGGTATGCACATGGCTTGAGAAACCTTATAAGAATTGGGCAAGGTGACTTTTCATGTGCATGGCTTGCTTTCTTTATGTTTTTAATATGATATGTCATACTGAAGACATCACTGCTGCCCTTTCATTTGGCACAGAAAGGGAATTTGAATTCGAGGGAAAAGACAACTGTTTGAACTTATATTTCCAAGATATTGTGCTTATTAAAAAAGTACTTGCATGATGTGGCAAATATACTACTAGAGATTTTATTCCAGACTTCATTTTATGTTATTTTATTCTGTCAACAGTATCTCTGTGTCAAATGAGTGGGCGCATTGATCTCCTTAATCTCATTTGTTGCATTGTTACCCAGTTTCCTTGCGATAACAGTAACTTTTTCTGTGTGGCACTGTGGGTTTCTATCATACTACTAATTCTATCATTTATTTAGTTAGTGAATGGTATTTTGAAACACATATTGTATATATCATTATTCCGTATTGCTGGAGTTGAAATCTGTTATCTACCAATATTAATACATAATATCTCTCTCTCTGTTACTTGCAGGTCCAGAGACACTTTTACGCCAATCTTCTGACTTGGGATCTAGTGTCAGGCCAGATCAGTATGGGGAAAGGGACAGTGGAGATGTAGTTGAGGCACATGAGTGGAAATGTGTGCGGACAATTAATGGTGATTCCTCTCAGCCTATTTTTATCTTCCTAATAGAATACACTAGAAAACGTTTTCTGGAATTATTCTCCTCTGTTAACCTTTCTTATTCTCCTCTGTTAACCTTTCTTCCTTTCCTTCCTGGTTGGTCTTCTATTAAGACTTCATTTTTGTCTTCACCCAGAACTATTCATCCTGTTGCTTAGCCTAATACTAATGATTATCATTTATCATATATTTCACCACAATTCCTGTGGTCTGTTGGCTCTGTGTGAATGAAAAAGCCAGAGATCCACAATTCAAGTACTCTTGTAGTGCAAATCTCATATGGCATTGTCAAAATGGCGAGCCTCACTTGGATGTGTCTGAGCTGTCATCATGATCAGAGGCTAGAATGGGTGTAAGCCTTAATTTGTGTAATGTGACCTATGCGTTTTGGGTAAAATTCGTTACTTCATCAGTTATATATGGTAAAAGTATATTTATTAAGACTTTCAAATGAATTTCTTCTAGGGATCATGCTAATATCAACATCTGCAAAATAGAAGAGAAAACAATGTGGAAGTTTAAACAGTGTCTTGGGATAGTATGTTGAAAAAGATGGGGTTAAACATTATTTATAAAAAAAAAAAATATGGGGTTGATGCCCGGATGAGTTTAACCATGCATGCACTCAATACATGTGGATGTGCACATACCACTTTTTTTTTTTTTATTGGCATTGGGTGTCCAGGAACAACGTTCCAACTAATCCCGGGGGTGCACAGGCCCTTGGCAATGAGTTTACTGCAAGTGGATGTGCACATACCACACATAATGTTTGATTAGAGTCGAAGACATTATGTATAGGCTGTAAGAGCAGGGAAAGTTATTATTACACTGTGATGTGATCAGGATGTTATGGAATGAACTGTTCAAAATGTGTGGTATGGCTTGGGTGATGCCTTGGAGGGTGGTGGACCTTTTTGCTTGTTGGAGAGGATTAAGGGGTAATGTGCAAATTGCCACTGTTTGGAATATGATACCTTTATGCTTATGTGGTGTATTTGGGTAGAGAGGAATGGTCGATGCCTTGAAGATAAGGAGCGCTCAGTGGATTAGCTTAGATGTTTTTTCTTGAATTCCTTATTTCAACGGGCTTTGGCCATTGTATTTAATGGAACTAATGTCCATGATTTTCTTGCTTCTTTTTCTAGTTCCTGACATGTAATAGGTTCAGTTTTTGTATACTTCCTGTGTACTTAGCTTTGCCTTGTACCTGTCTCAATAAAATTTTCATTCATAAAAAAAAAGTTATATGTACGGGCTGGTTGCTGTGTCAGTTTGAAGAAGTAATCAATCGTATTCTGGAATATATTACTGTTTAGATACATCATTTGGTAAATAATTATGCTGTTGAAAAGCTATTTTGGGTCTTTAAGATCTCTTCTACATCCTTCTTGTTCTTTTTTATTTCAGGTGTTAGAATCTTTGAGGATGTTGCTGATTCCAAGGTAACTATTATTATATTATTTTTTTCTCAATGGGATAAGAAGCAGGTTGGTTCTCATCTCGCTAAATTAACTTCGATTTTGGCTTGCTGGGAAATAAATTTTGAAAAAAGTGCTACATAAATCTAGATTGTTAATTTATTCTAAAGCTTGAGGAATATGTCATCTGTCTCCCTTTAGCTTTGAGAGATTAGAAAATCACATTCCCTAGCCTTGAATTTCATTAGAAGAACAATGTTACGTAGAATGATTTTCAGTTGAAGCAAACAGAGGCTCAAGGCTTTTGTTTGTTTGATAGACAAAAATGTTATTTGTGTTTATTTTTGCATTATAACAGCATATTAGACAAACAAAGGGTAAATTAAAATGAATGCTTTGAGATTAGAATTAAAATGGAGAAAGCTGGTATTTTAATCAAATTGGACATGGAAAAGGCTTATGACCATGTGTGCTGGGATTTCTTTGATTATTTGCTGAGGAGATATGGTTTTGGTGATAAATGGTGTTCATGGATGAGGCATTGTGCGTCGACTTCCAAATTTTCTGTTTTGGTGAATGGAGAACCAGTTGGTTTCTTTAGTAGCTCACGTGGTTTGAGGCAAGGTGATCCCATCTCCCCCTTTCTTTTTGTTATGATTATGGATGCCTTGAGTAAAATGATTGAGAAGGCCGTGGAGGGTAATTTTCTGTCCAGCTTTGTGGTGGGTAATGAGGTTCGGGGTAGTTTAAAGGTCTCACACTTAGGTCCCGTTTGGTTACACAGATGAGATGAGATGAGATGTTTTACATAGTAATGAATAAAATATTATTATAATATAATTTTTGAATATAAATTTTGTATTTGGATTTGAAAAAGTTAAATTGTTTATTATATTTTGTATGTGGATTTGAAAAAGGTGTAATGATGAGTTGAGATGAGATGAGATGATACTTTGATTTTTAGTGAGCCATTCTGACAATCTACGTGCTTAAGAGCACTTTTGCTGTGTTTTGAAGCCGTTTCAGGGTTAAGAGTCAATTTATTGAAATCTGAAGTCGTTCCTGTGGGTTATGTTCAGAATATTTCAGACTTGGCAAATATTCTGGGGTGCAGAATTTCTTCACTCCCCATGTGGTACCTTGGGCTTCCTTTGGGGGCTCCTTTTAAATCTGTTAATAATTGGGATGGGTTGATTGAGAAAATTGAAAGGAGGTTAGCTGGTTGGAAAATGATCTACTTGTCTAAGGGGGGAAGATTAACTCTAATAAAAAGTACTTTGTCCAACCTTCCCACTTATTTCTTATCTCTTTTCCATTGCCGGCAAGGGTTGAAAGAAGAATTGAGAGTTTATTTTGGAATTTTTTATGGGGTGGTAAAGGAGTTGAAAAAAATTTCCATTTGGTTAGTTGGAAGAAGGTTTGTCAACCGATTGATTGTGGTGGGTTGGGGATAAAAAAATCTGAGATTGTTTAATAGAGTAGTACTTGGGAAATGGCTTTGGAGATACCACTTGGAAAGTAATGCCCTTTGGAAAAATGTTATTGATGTAAAATATGGTAGTTCTTGGGGAGGCTGGTGTACTAAAGATACTAGAGGTGAGTATGGGGTTGTGGAAGTTCATTAGAAAAGGATGGGGGGTGTTTTCAAATCATATTAGATTGAAGGTGGGAGATGGGAAGAGGATACTTTTCTGGCATGACTTGTGGTGTGGGGATTCTTCACTTAAGCTGGACTTTCCCTCTCTTTTCAGAATTGCAAGGGGATCAAAATGCAGCTGTAGGAAATTCTTTCTGTTGCATTGACAATAATATTCAGTGGAATTTCATCTTTGTCAGGGATGTTAATGACTGGGAAGTGGATGTTTTTAAGGCTTTTCTGGAAAGACTTTACAGTTCAAAGTTGATGCTAGGTAGGGAGGACAGCATTCTGTGGATTCCTGCAGGAAATTCTAAGTTCTCAGTCTCCTCTTTTTACAGAATATTAACCAGTCACAGGAGTTGTGAATTTCCCTGGAAAACCATATGGATAGTGAACGTTCCTTCCAAGGTTGCTTTTTTTTGTTGGGTGGTATTCTTGGGCAACTGTTGACAACTGAAAATCTTAGAAGGAGAGGTATGTACATTGCTGATTGGTGTGTCATGTGCAAGAAGGATGGGGAATCTGTTAATCACCTCTTTCTTATTGTGAAGTGGCCAGGTTCTTGTGGAATGAGGTCTTGAAGTGGACTGGTTTACTTTTGGTAATGCCAAAGGAAGTTGTGGATTTATGGGTAGGGTGGAAGGGATTGAAGGGTAGCAAGAATGCTGTTCATATTTGGAAGATGATTCCTTCTTGTCTCATGTGATGCCTATGGCTTGAAAGGAATGAGAGATACTTTGAAGAAAAAGAACGTTCGTTGGGAGAGCTTAGGAATTTTTTCTTTAGTACTTTGAGTTTGTGGGCTAAAACTTTTGTAATGATGGATAATTTCCAGAATCTGTTTTAGTTTTCCTTTTGTTTTTAGAAAGTAGTAGGTATTTCCTTTGTATATGTTCTGTGTACTTGGGCTTATGCCTATTTCTTGGGAATAAAATCTTTTATTACTTATCAGAAAAAAATTTATGAATGGCATGTGTCCAAACCACATGACCAAATACACAAGGGGAAAAACTTCTCTGATTCACATGAGGAACATTCTTTCCTTCTTTAGGAATCAATCTCCATTCGCTGCTTTCTGAAAGATATTAGTTTATTTCTCTTTGGATATGTCACTTCTTTTGCTGTTTCTGCATCATGGGGTGTAACGCCCAATAGAAGGCCCAAGCCACATGGCATATACTCCAAAAGACTAGTCAATGATGCAATTGGAGCCTCATTGGAACATTATAAAGAGCAAGATCTTCTTTTTGGCAAGCCATGTGGGATCCCATGCACCACCTACCCTTATCACTTATCAGAATGGGGTATTACATGGGGCCTATGAGAATGATAAGTGTATAATATATGTGATATTTAAATCTAATTTTCCTCATAGCTAAGGCCATTATTAGTTATATGCAAATGCTTCCTGCTTTTCATTAACTTTAGGCAAATTGGGTAACTAAATTGAAAATTCTTACAGTCTCTCCTTGCATGCTCATCTTCAATGTAGATGTTATTGTACTTTAGTATTAGCCTCTTTTTGGCTTTCATTGTGATAGTACTGAGTTAGCCTCGAAATTTTTATATATCGTTGTAATATTGGAATTCAGTTGCTGTTGAAAAATAAAAAATAAAAAATAAAAAATATTGGAATTCCAATATTACAAAAAAAAAAAAAAAAGTATGGATATGGAACTAGATTTTTTTATATTTCTTTCTTTGGGACTGAATAAGTTATAGAATTTTCATCAACCAGATATATTGCCTCAATTGGTGCATTAATTACTTATTACTCATTGTAGAGTGGTAAAGGTGTTCTTGTGAAGTCAGTTGGTGTTGTTGATGCAACTGCAGATACTGTTTTTGAAGTGATCCTAAACGTTGAGCGACATCAGAGATATGAGTAAGTTGCTTGCTTTTTGAGTTCTATATAACTACAATGTCTTAAGTGATTATCCTTGCAGGTGGGATATGTTGACAGGTGATTTGGAGCTGATAGATTCTTATGATGGGCATTATGATGTTGTCTATGGGATATTTGATCCACAATATCTTACGTGGTAATCTCATCAGATATATCTGGCTGTTATGTTCCTCAAATAACATGGTTTTAGTTAGATTGTTGTGATATCATTCATTGCACTGTTATAATTGCCATTTCTACTCTTTCTTGTTCTACTTGAATTAATTCCAATATCACATTTGTGTATATGGATGGTTTTAAGGGAAGTTGATTTATGTGGGTTTAATAGAATGAATCCCTCCACTTTGACCTACGTTATAGTGAAGTGCTTTATGATATGAATAACAGAATAAGAATGAGGCATTGCAAGTGCAGGCCTTCCTACCAGTGCTGATTTTAGTTTATAGACTTTTTCCTAGATGCATGCTAATAACATTTTCTGTTGTTTTTTGTTAGTCCAAAAGTTGTAGAGAACTTTAAGTTAAATCTCTATAGCCTAGGAAGTTCATCCCAAATGCAATGGGTTACACCAAAGATCAGCATTGAGTGTTGCCCCTTTTGCATTAGTTACGTATGAACTTACTGCACATAGTTGGCAAGAGATTTCTGGTGTATAAGGTCTATGAATCTTATACTTTAGTCAACTAAACAAGATGTAGGCTTTAATCCAAGTCAGAATATCGGTTTAGTGGAATGTAGGAGTATAAATGATGCTCTAATGAAAGTAGAGGCCAAGAAAAGCCTCAAAGTGACCACTTGGACAGGTTATTCTTGGGGAAGGTTAGATGGATGGACTGGCACATCTACAATGTTGTGTGATTGAAATTTGCACTTTTGCTAAAAGATGTATTCTCAAAACTGCTAATAAACACATGATTGCCTGTGAATCTCATGCTTTTCAAGTAATCACCAAATCCCATGACGTGTAGTCCACTCCTTGTCATCAGCATATGCTACTTTGAGAGTAAGCAAGAAACCCTAGTATCCATGCGTGTAATGTGTCAATCACTTCTCAAACTCAAGGTCTTCAGCCTGAGATTTGAGAGTCACTGTCAAGATCTCAGTGTAGTTCTGGGTAAATAAGGCTGGTGGATGCTTTATGGAACTAAATTTTTGATTAGTGAGGGAATACAAGATTAAGAAAAAAAAATATAAGGGAAATCATAATGTCGAGGAAAAATAAGGAATAAATCTAGATGTGAATATGACAGAGTGACACTAATTGTGGACTAAATGTTGGAAATTTATCTTCAAATGGGTTTTGCACTTTGCACCCTCAAATTACTAGAGGTTTTGCACTTTCATCATTGATAGCTGCGGGCTTTTTACTTTTCCTTCTTGTGGTTCAGCTGGCTAACTTGTGATGATAACTGAGAAGAATCTTAATTATTTGCTAATCTTGAATGGCAGGTGGCATTCCAAGAGGGATTTTATCTTCTCTAGGCAATGGTTTCACGGACAAGATGGAACATATAGTAAGTTAATCAGATTCCATATAAAGCAATAGGTTGATTCCAAAATATAAGGGGCATGGTGGAGCGGATGGTATTGGAACATCTCTGATGGTTGCTTAAAAATTCTACTGGCCTTGATATTGTACTTCTATTGTGTCCTTCACTTGAGGCTGCTTTATTTCTTACATGTTCTTTCACAAGAATGGATGGTCATATGGCTCTTAAGGAAGAATGGATCGTACTTAATGGTCTCTAGGACCAAGCCGAAATATCACAAGTACCGCCTCATCCCGGACCATCGCAAGGAACCTAAATTAATCCTTGGATAGGTTACTTTTTATTGGCAGATGCCACAAGCCAATGGGCTTAGCTATTAATATGGTGTACAAGAAAGTCATTGAAATTTCCTAACTCATATTGCCTGAGATGATATGACCTTTGGCTTCCTTCTAGTACATGGAATCATGCTATTTGCCTTGGTACTTTGATTGCATATGCTGGGAATTTGTGTACTGAGATGACATGCATTTGTTCATGCAGCTATCTTGCAACTTCCAACAGTACATAAGAAGAAGCCTCCAAGATCTGGTTATCGTCGTACAAAAATTAATCGTAAGATATTTTGTTTGATTGATTTAAAAACTTTCGTAATCCCTGCATTGTTTTTAACTGCAATGATGACAGGCATTTCCTTTTTCCAGACTCAATATATGAGTTTATTGCCCCTCAATCTTAAATGAACCAATTAGACAATTACAGGTTGCATTTTTTATTTGATAAACATCTGACACGCTAGATTCTTTTGCAAAAAGTTTTCAACTTTTGCTTCCAGCTGGTGGGAGGATTCAGTGAGGTTGTTGCTTTTGTAATCGTTCCTACAATATGCCCTTGTAGTAAAGATTGCTGCCTTGGAGTTGGAAGTTATTCCATTCATAAGCCTTATTCTATTGCTATTATAATCATTTTTTAAACTTATTTTACTGACAAAGCTGTGTTCAATGTTCATGGCTTATCCAGAAAACTACTCCATTATGTATTTTGAATTCCTTTTCTTGTTCGCTGGTAAATATTGGGTATCAACTATAAAATAACGTCATCCCAGTAGAAAAAAAGAGTTAATCCTTTATTAACCAGTCTTCTCTTCTTCTTTTCTGTTTTTAATTGTAGCATCTACATGGGAGGTTAGAAGTTTAAACACACCCATGGATTCGAATGCTCCAAGATGCCTTGTAACTCAAATGTTGGAGATACATTCTTCACACTGGCTTGGATGGAAGAAAAACCACTTCTCAAAGTTTGAAAAGAGTGTTCCTTATGCGATACTATGCCAAGTGGCAGGTTTGCTTATCGTATACTTCTTGTTATTGTCTGACTTTCTGTCTTAACGGTTTAAAGTCCGGTGTGCTTCGAGACTGTTAAGCATATATAATCCCTTGCAATCTGGTCTATGATCAGTTTTAGAAAAGTTTTGAGCCGTCAAGGATATTTCAACATTGTGGATATTCTTCATTGGTCTCAATACTTTCAAGTTTGCTCAGACTAAAGTTTTATAATTTCTTCCCCGATCTTTGTAAACGAAGACATTCGTCACTTGTACACCTTACTAACAACAACCAACATACCAATTTACCAACTGATACGAGTTTGGAAATGTTTTTAAGTGGATTTTGGTAAACAACAGGGTAATGGAACTGCTAGAGGCGATAATTCTAGGGCATGATCTTAAATCATTTCCAAGTACAATAGCAATACTTCTAACAAGGATTCATGCAAACACTTTCATGTGTTGCATAGCTTTTGCAAGGTGTTTTCTCTTTGACTAAGCTTTTACACAAAATATCCTGATGTACAATGTGCCACATCAGTTGAATGATTAGAGAACATTATAATGCAGAAGAACTCGCAGAACAATGAAAGAAAATTTTAATCACATACTTTTGGTCGCCGATCTAAGCTGGAGTTTTTTTTTTTTTTTGCTGATGTCAGCAAGTGTAAGTGCAAGTGCTAATGTCAATTGTTTTTGAATCATAGTGGCTTCCCCCTTATTCCTCACCCTACAGATTTGAAGCTGGCACATATTAACAATTTTGTGGATTTTGTGTAGCGGGTGTCATGTAAATTGTAATGGGTAAGGGTTGTTGAAACTTTCAAATTGTTGGACTCATAAATTGTCAGACTCACTGCACGCTATTGGATAAAGACTGGTATTAGCAGGTAATAGGGGTGCTACGTACACCCCCTGAACGGGGGGTGCCCCTGTCCTGCCCCCTGCCCCTGACCCTGCATGGGCAGGGGGAAAAGTTTGGGCCCCCAAACCCTGGCACCTCCCCCATGGGTGGGTGCCCCCGTCCAGATGCCGTGGGATGGATTGGCCCCCACGACCATCTACCCCACCCTGCCCACCACCCACCCATGGCGAAACACAACCGGAAAACAATAACAACATCTAGAACCAAGCGGAAAGCAACAACAAAATCCAAAACCAATCCAGATTTTTCACCAAACACAGATCTATCCCTAAAATCCATAGATCCATCATCCAACAAAAAATACAAAGTTACAAACACAGATCGAAAAAAAATCATTTTAAAAAAACACAACCTTCTGCTCCGGCAAGACCATGATGTGGCCGTGGGTATCTTCGCAAACCCAAGGCCATTTGTGGCCTTAGCCCCACAGCCACGCCGTGGCCCATGGGTGTCTCACAGTCACAAGCTTCAAGAAGAAAAAGTGGAGGAGGAGGAGAAGAGGTGAGGAGAGAATGGCGAAGGGAAGGAGAGAAGAGAAGAGAGGAAAGGAGAGAACGGCGGAGGGAGAGAGAGAAGAAAGGAGAGGAGAGAATGACATTTAAGGTTTTGTAGCTATATATACTCAGTCAAACATCAAAATGATGTTTTATAAGTACGAGTTTGTTATATATATATTTATGTGTATATATAATTTTGGGCCGGTTGGATGGGGTAAACCCCAGGCCCCATCCCCCGGAAACCAAAAGCAGGCATTTGCTTGCAATCCCCCCGTCCTGGCCAGGTGGGGGGGCTGGACGGGGTGGGCGGCGGGGCAGCCCTAGCAGGTAATGCCCTTAATTGGCCATCACAAATCAATATCAGGCAATATTAGCATCAACCATCCATAAACCCGACAAGATTGGTCAATATCTATTGAGATTTATTGTTCAGATTGTTGATGAAATGTTTATTTCATCGATCTTATCTTAAAAGAAATGTTTCTTTTAAATGATAGTTATGTTTTAAGGCTGAATGCCAAATGGATCAGGTATAAAGGAATACATTGGAGCAAACCCAGCTTTCAAACATGAATCTGCCACCACAGTTGTCCATTCAAAAATGTCCGATGTTTCTATGTCCAATGGTGAATATGATGATGCAGAAATGAAGGATGAGTTTTATGATGCAATTGCTGATGACTCGTCATCATCAGAAGATGAAGAGAGCAGCAATGGTGAACATGAAAAGAAGGTTTCATTTTCTGTCTCTTTTACATACAAAATAGGGTCTGATTGAATGCAACTTGTGCATTTATTTTTTTTGATAAGTCATTAAAAAATATTAAAATTTTCAGCGAAAAAAAGGGTGCACTCCTACTCAGGAGGAGCCTCCCCTTCACCCTTGCTTTGTAGACAACTTGTGCATTTATACTATCAGTTATAACGTTACAGTATCTGTCTCTCAAATTTGTCAGGAAATGAAAGTGAAGCTGAAGAATGTTTCATGGGCAATCACAAGCTTAGCCTTGAACCGAACTTCAGGTCCACTATTTAAGTAGTTTTAATTCTAGAGAAACATTAATCAGTTAGGTACTCTATATTATTGTTGCCTACGTTTAATACGAAGTATATCCATTTTAGAATTTTCTCTGTTGTTCTCGCATGACAGTCAATCTCCAATTGACTTCTATCTCAAAATGAGGTAGTCCAAGACAAGGTTGGCCTACCTGGAATATTTTTTGAATGCTAGCTCTTTTCCTTTATAATAAGAGGAGATTAGTGTCCTAGTTTATCTGAACGAGATTATAGTTATATGCCAATGAATTATGGTACGATGCTCTTTGTTTTTTTGGCCTTATATATGAACCTATATTTTGTATCATCGAGTATAATAAGATCCTCTGATGACTCATACTTCAGGAACTTATTCTTTTAAAGAAGAAAGCTGAAAAACTGAAAACTGTAATCTATCTTTTCTTTCCTGTACTCAATACCAAAGCACTTGGTCATTGTCAATGCAGCTCTAGATGCAAATAAGGAACTGGACCCTGCAGTAACTCCTATCACCATCAATCCTGTCCAGTTTCAAGGTTCATTGCACCGAGGAAAGGATGATGCAGACGCAAACTGTTGGACTTCTCCAAGTGGTATGGGATTTATGATCAGAGGAAAGACTTATCTGAAAGATAATACGAAGGTAAGTTTTGCTCTCCTTTTGGGTTACCATACTTTTCTGGCCCCATAGTAATCCGTTTTTCTTCTTGTGTTCTGTTTTTGTTATGGCACGTGACGATATAAATATAAATGGCGTTGACATATCGCTGTTCGCCTTGTAAATCTGCTTACCTAGTCTCTACCTATATGTTGTTGTTCTAGCTCTGTATCAGAGGAGTAGGTTTTGCTCTTTCAAACTAGAACTTCCTGAATGGTTTTATCTCTATAGATCGAGACCATCTGGCTGCAATGCTGACTGATGTGTCATAGATCGTTCCATGGTAAGCCATTATTTATAGTACCATCAGCTAAAATTCTCAGGTTTTAGATGGTGTATCAAGAAACTCCATCTCAGTGGTAAAACGCTTATCATGACTACCAGACTTGGAATTAATCTGGTGGCCATGATAAGAATGCATGATCTGGATGTGTATAGAAAATGGTGCATATGAAGTGTAGTATGTGACCTAAAGGAATGAGCTAGTTTCCGAATTTTCATTGAATGGCATATTTATTTATTTTTTCAGTCCAGGAGTGGCTAACATAAGGGTGGAGTCGTATCCTACTTTAAGATTTTGATATCTGCTGCACTGAATAGCATTAAGGTTCAAGGTGCTAGGTTGTTAGGGGTCTGAAACATAATCATGTATCTTATAGATGTTGGACGTTAAATCATTCTTAATAAACAAAAGAACATATAAACAATTTCTTTTGCTCTGGTATTTAGTAGTCACCATAAGTTTGTCTCGTTCTTACATTCTAGCTGTTACAGAACTCTTAGAACATGGGTTATTCTTTTTCTATGATTATTTGTTTGAGTTCATGTTCTGTTTATGGATGGATCATTAAGGGTTGATTATAAATGTGGGAGTGGTACTTTTTCTCTCCGTACATGTGCACTCTTCTTCAGCTCTTACGTCCATGGCAGTATAGCACCAGTATGATTTAACATCTTTAGGAAATTATAGTTGTTAAGGATGGGGTATAGGAAGGCAGTCCTCATAGAAACGAAGTTGTTTGAGATTGTGCACACTGGAACCAGAGCACTACGCATCATTGAGAGGGGAAGGAAGGTGACTAAAGATTTGGTAATCAGTTTCACCGCTGCGAGTTGGGTTGTGCAGTCCCTTGAAGGATGTGTTCAAGCTGATGACAAGAAGGATTTCATCAAAACTTTCAGTTATGGCAGCAGTGCCTATATTGCTCAGAGGTCCTCTAATGAATTCGGTAGACATTTGGCCATAGTGGAATATAGAGGCGGTGGCAAGAGAAGTATCATCATTGTCCCAAAAGATGTTGGAGGCCAAGGCTGGAGAAGGTTGGCTATGGAGTTCCGTGAGATGTGTGGTGGTGGGGTGAACGCAGCAGGGGAGAAGTACAGGAGATATGAGGTTCCTAGCCAATGACCTCTCATAGCTGGAGCAACTAGCCGGTAGACCAGATTTTGAATTGAAGGGCAGTGCTGGAATTTTGAGGGAGAAGGGTAGAGAGGAAAGCCCAGACAGAGAAGCTTACACAAGAAGGGATGGAGGCTCTCTGATCAAGGGGAGTGTAGCTGAGAAGATTTCCTTACTTAGAATAAAAGAGGAATTTGTAGCTAAGAGGGAGAGGCTCACGAGATTAATAAACAACATTGATTTAGATATGGGCTTGGATCAGGGACTTGAAGTGGCCCGGGGTTCTCCTGAGGCATTGGGAACTCAAGTGGGCTTGGGAGCTAACAGCAAGATTGGGGCCATGAACGGTAAGCAGGTGACGGGCCTAGGATAGAAAACGGCAGGGCCTAAGCCCTTGGGCCCACAGAAGGACACGACGAGAGCCAAAAAGGCCTGGGCTGGTCAGCAAGCCCATGCCTTTCCTGTAGGTCAGTAGGCTTGGCAATGGTGGGCCAAACTTTCAGGCCCATCCACATTCGAGGTTGGGTCTTCTTCCAGTGCTTCTTTATTGGCGGCTGACACCCACCAAACGGGGTCACCACAGACTTGATTGATGGGGAAAGGTGAACCGATGGTTGGAGTCCTTGACCCCCCGGGGGGGGGGGGGGGGGGTGGGGGGGGGGCAACGGTGGCGTCCCCATCAGACTTAAAGGAAGTTGGGGTGGTTTTTGAGGCAGAAAAAGACGGCGATCCTTAAGTCCTCAGTAAGCGATGGTTCCTTTGGACTTCCTTGGGATTGAAGGAGAGTTAGATAGAGTGGGGACGGCACAAACAGCCCCTTTGGCGTGTGAAGATGCTTACTGGGAAGACCCATTTCCACTATTATCCCTACACCCGTACAAGAACAGTAATACCCAAGCCTCAAATTGGGTCCTGAACATGCAAGGAGATGCAATACTGTGTGGAGATTTTATGCGATGTTTTTGAGGACCAACTCATTGCCCTTCTTGCAGCTATAGAAGCTAGAAAGAATAGTTTGGGATCACCCAGGGAGCTTGCATCAGCTAAGAAGCAAGCAAGAGAACTCCAAAGACTTGACTGGACAATAATTGATAAAGCAAGTGGAAAGAGCTCTAACCAGGGAAGAGTGAGGGGAAGGGCAAAGGAAGTGGTTTTATGAAACCAAAAGTTGTTTCTTGGAATGTAAGGGGGCTGAATGAGAAGGATAAATGCCTTATAGTTAGAAATCAGCTCCGTAAATGGAAGGTTGACATTGTATGTTTGCAAGAAACAAAACTGGCAGTTATTTCCCTTTGTATTATTAGGAGTTTGTGGGGATGTAGTCAAGTGGGATGGCATTGTTTATCGTCCAATGGAGCATCCGGGGGCATATTAGTTATGTTGGACAAAAAAGTGGTGGAAAAAATGGAAGCTTTTTTGGGGGATTATGTGGCGGCTTGCTTGTTTAAGAATGTCATGGATGGTTATCAGTGGACTTTCGCAGGAGTTTATGGGCCTAATCTTGACTAGACTCGAAGTTTACTATGGGATGAGTTGGCTGGTATTAGTAGCGTATGGGACCTACCTTGGTGTATTCGAGGTGACTTCAACGTCACTCATTTTCGAGTGAGAGATTGGGTGGTTTGGGTTTCAACCCACCAATGGTAGACTTTTCTAACTTCATATCTGAACAAAATTTACAAGATATTCCTCTTGCAGGTGGCTCTTTCACATGGTCTAGCAACCGAGATCTTCCATCTTGGTCAAGGCTTGACAGATTTCTAATCTCACTAGATTGGGAGGCACACTATCCGGACCTCATTCAGAAGAGACTACCTAGGTTGTGTTCGGACCACTTTCCCATCCCATTGAACTGCGGAGTCATTGGAAGAGGTCCAAGGTACTTCAAGTTTGAGAACATGTGGTTGAAGTTAGATGGATTTCTGGATAGAATACGACAATGGTGGTCTTCTTATCAATTTCATGGCAATCCTAGTTCTATTTTGTTCTGTAAATTAAAGTCTTTGAAAAAATATTTGAAGGTGTGGAATGCGCCGGTAATGTGGAATGCCAACAAAATGTTCTCTTGGAGGAGCTTAAAGGCTTGGAGGCCA
Source organism: Carya illinoinensis (assembly GCF_018687715.1). Classification (NCBI taxonomy): domain Eukaryota; kingdom Viridiplantae; phylum Streptophyta; class Magnoliopsida; order Fagales; family Juglandaceae; genus Carya; species Carya illinoinensis. The sequence goes on along the minus strand of NC_056766.1, from coordinate 45,759,991 downwards.
TGGAAGAGGAGAGGGTACTATCTAAAACCGAGCAGGCTCGCAAAACCCAAGTGACTGCGGACATTGAATGGATTTCTCTTCTGGAAGAAATATCTTGGTGACAAAAATCGCGAGCATTATGGTTGAAGGAAGGGGATAGATGCACCAAGTTTTTCCACCAGGTGACCAACTAGCATAGGCGAAACAATGCTATAGAAACTTCGATGATAGATGGGGCGGCCTCATCCAACCAAACTGAGATCTCAGATCACATTGTCAATTACTATGACAAGTTGTTTTCGGAACAGTTTTCGTGGAGGCCAAGACTCAATGGGCTGGCTTTTGATGTTCTTGATCCGCAGGCATCGGAACAACTTGAAAGGCTGTTTGAGAAGGTAGAGGCCAGGCTAGTAGTTAAAGGTATGGTGGGCGACAAAGCTCTAGGCCCTAATGGCTTTTCCAAGGCCTTTTTCAGACTTGTTGGGATGTGCTTAAAGAAGATATCATGGGGGTTTTACATGAATTTCATGAAAGTGGGCGGTTCGAGAAAAGTCAAATTGCAACTTTTTTAGCACTTATTCCTAAAAAGCCCGGTGCAATAGAGGTAAAAGATTATTGTCCCATTAACCTGGTGGGTGGGCTATACAAAATTTTATCCAAAGTTTTGGTGAATAGGTTGAGGAAGGTGATGGAAAGCTTGATTTTGAAGCCTCAAAATGCCTTTGTTCAAGGTAGGCAAATCCTTGACTCGGTATTTATTGCTAATGAATGCCTGAAGAGTCATATTAAGTTGGGAGAGCCGGGACTTCTATGCAAGTTGGACATGGAGAAAGTTTATGATCATGATTCATGTCAATTGGAGTTTCTTATTTTACATGCTTGAGAGATGTGGCTTTGGCACTAAATGGCATACATGGATCCATTATTGTATCTCTACAGCTTGTTTTTCTGTATTGGTGAATGGTATGTCAAAAGGCTTTTTTAAAAGCTCCCGAGGTTTGCAATAAGGTGACCCTCTTTCTCCGCTTCTTTTTGTTTTCATGATGAAAGCTTTTAGCAAGATGATTTCAAGGGCTATGGCGGGCGGGTTCCTATCAAGATTCTCAGTGGGAGAGGCAATTTTGGGTTCACTTAACATTTCTCATTTATTGTTTGCTGATGATACTCTTAATCTTTTGTGAGGCCAGACGTGAGCAAATTCGAGCTTTGAGGGCTCTCCTATTATGCTTCGAAGCTGTGTTAGGGTTGAAGGTGAATTTGGTTAAATCATAGGTAGTGCCATTGGGGTATGTATCCAATGTGGAGAGTTGGGCGTCTATCTTGGGTTGTAAGATATCTTAGCTACCCATAAAATATCTTGGCATCCGTTGGGTGCGGCGTTCAAATCGAATCCATGTGGGATGATGTGTTAGAAAAAATGGAGAGGAAATTAGCTGGTCGGAAGTGGATGTACTTATCCAAAGGGGGTTGGGTGACTATAATCAAAAGCACTCTTTCTAACTTAGCAATGTATTTCCTCTCATTATTTCCGCTCTCCGCCAAGGTGGCTCATCGCATGGGAAAACTTCAATGAGATTTCCTATGGGGAGGGATAAAGGATGAGTTTAAATTCCACTTGGTGAAATGTGCCACCCATCAAAGGAGGTTTGGGAATTCGGAATTTGAAATCTTTCAACAAAACTTTGCTTGGCAAATGGGGCTGCAAACAAACCGAATCAAGTCGAATTCGAACAAGGGTACTCGAGCTCGATTAACATGTTTACTCGCTCAAACTCGGCTCGAACTTGAATATCCTTGTTCTAACTCGGTTTGTTAACCATTAATGTTGTTAAATTCGACTCGAGCTCGACTAAATAAACAAACGACTCGAGCTCGAACTCCATTTTTTATTTTGAAATTTCTAATCTTATCTTTTGATTAATAAAAAAATTTTAAATTTTACAAAAAAAAAAAACTTAAATCGTTTAAGTATTCAACCAAATAGTTTTGACTCAAAGTTCTTATGGTATAACTTTTTTTAGAATAACTTATAGTTATAGATTAAAAGAATAATACACGATAAATATAATAAACTAAACTATTTAATACATATAGATAATATAATAAATCAATACGATATATTATTATACAAATTATCCTATACAAATTTTTGGGAACATAACATATCTATATTAAATAAGTTAAAACTATGATTAAATTGATAATATATGATTAAGTATATAAAATATAACTAACATGTAATATATATAACACATACATATATAAAACATATTACGAGCTTCAAAACGAGCACAAATGAGTTAAGCCGAGCTTATACGGGTTTTGTTCATGAGTCTAAACCGAGTTGAGTCGAGTTTATACGAGTTTTGCTCGTTTAATATTCGAACCTATATTAGTGTTTATGAACATCTCATTTATTAAATGAACCAAGTTCAAATCGAGTATACACGAGCTGAGCTCGAGCTATTCACGAGCTACTCTGTTCATTTGCAGCCCTATTAGCAAATGGTTATGGAGATATCACCAAGAACGGGAGGCCTTGTTTCGAACTGTTATTGCTTTGAAGCACAGGGAATCATGGGGAGGTTGGGTTCCCCATGAGGTGAGTGGGCCTCATGGAGTTGGGCTTTGGAAACACAAAGGGGTTGGCCCACGTGGTGAAGGGATTGGTCTTGGGGGATCACTCTCCTTAAGGTTCAAGGTTCAACATTTCATGGGTGCAAACAATCTTTTGGTGCCACACCCCCTGGTGAAAAGCCAGAGATTTAATTAGTTCCATTTAGGAAAACTTCCGAGGGTGCGGTGCACGGGATCGGGGTTTACTCTATAGGGGTGGGTCCGAAGGGCCTGCCTTGGAGAGGTTCCCCGACATCCAAAAAAAAAGAAAAGAGGTGAGTAGGCCTCATGGAGTTGGGCTTTGGAAACCAAGGGGTTGGCCCAAGTGGTGAAGGGATTGGTCTTGGGGTATCACTCTCCTTAAGGTTCAAGGTTCAACATCTCATGGGTGCAAACAATCTTTTGGGGCCACACTCCCTGGTGAAAAGCCAGAGATTTAATTAGTTCCGTTTAGGGAAACTTCCAAGGGTGTGGTGCACGGGATTGGGGTTTACTCTGCAGGAGTGGGTCCGAAGGGCCTGCCTTGGAGAGATTCCCCAACATCCAAAAAAACAAAAAGAGGTGAGTAGACCTCATGGAGTTGGGCTTTGGAAACACATTAAAAGAGGGTGGGACACATATGCAGCACATACTTGCTTCAAAGTCAGAAACGGAGTGAAGGTAAATTTTGCTATGATTTATGGTGCGGTGATCGGGCACTCAAGGAAGTTTTTCCACAAGTCTATGGGTTAGCAAGAAGGAAAGAAGCATCAATTGCGGATTTAGTTATGATCTCCAATGGCATTCCCCAATGGAACATTACTTTCCTTAGAGATGCACAAGACCGGGAAATGGATGACTTTTTGGCGTTCTTTGACTTTGTGTACTCCACTTGTGTGTCGGGGGAAGGTGAAGACAAGATCTATTGGTGCCCTTTTAAGAAGGGAGTATTCACGGTCCACTCTTTCTACCAATCTTTGACCATGCACAACTTAGATCCGTTCCCATGGAAGAGCATCTGGAAGACAAAGGCACCTCTAAAGGCCAATTTTTTGTATGGACAGCTTCTTTGGGGAAGATTCTTACCATAGACAACTTGAGGAAGTGTGGTATTATAGTTATGGACCGGTGCTATATGTGCAAGAAGAGTGGAGAGTCTGTTGACCATCTATTACTACATTGTGAGATTGTCATGACCTTGTGAAATGAAGTCTTTGCTCGATTGAGTTAACTTGGGTGATGCCGGAAAGGGTATGTGACTTTCTAGCTTCTTGGAGAGGTATTCAGGGCAACTCTCAAATTGCATCCATATGGAAGATGATACCTATATGTTTGTGGCGGTGCATTTAAGGGAGCGGAATGCAAGAAGCTTTGAAGACCAAGAGTGATCGATGGATGAGCTTAGAAATTTGTTTTTCAATACTTTACTCCATTGGTCGATTGTAATTAATTTCCATGCCATGTCTTTTCATGAATTCCTTGTATCTCTAAACTAGTATGCCTAGGCGTTGCTCTTGTATATGTCCCATATACTTGGGCATTTTCCTTCTCTTTTGATCAATAAAAATTTGTTTACCAATAAAAAAAAAAATGGATCATTAAGTTTTAGTATCTTAATGTATCCAGGAATTTTTTGCCTTTTCTTCAGTTTCTAGTTAGGTGTATCTCATGTATACACCCTGTGTACTAGGGAAACACTTCTTTTGATTACTAATTAAGCCTGGATTAAGTATTAAATATCATAGTTAGTTTGTTTCTTTGTAAACCATTATTAATATTGTGGTAAATAGTAATATGCGTCGCTTCTGGAAAGCATACACAAGAGTTTTACTTGAATTCTGGGAAGAATTATGTACTTATCAAAAAAAAATTCTGGGAAGAATTATGTGTGACTCATTCTATCTTCATGCCGAAGCTATGTACGAGTTCTTCAATTGTAGCTATATTGAATATGTGGACTCTTTTCAGGTAATGGGAGGAGACCCTCTTCTCAAGCTCATAGCCGTTGATTGGTTCAAAGTTGATGAACGCATAGATAACATTGCACTGCATCCCAAGTGTCTTGTTCAGGTAGAAATACAGTTCTCACATACTTTTTGTCTATCTTTTAAAGCATCCATAACTATATATGGAGTGAGCTCTAATTTTTTAGCAAAAATAACTATTTTCTCAACATTCTCTGATATGTAATATCCATACAATTTCTTATTTTTTATGTTGAGGTGACATGATTAAGAAAAATCGTGGTCATCAAGTTTATAGTAGCAATGTCTGGCAATTGAGGATTGATGATTTTGTAATATTTGAGCTTCTTATTCTTGGCTATTATCTGGATAGTGTCTTGTGTGTCTAATTGTTCCCTTCTCTGTTATAGTCAGAAGTTGGGAAAAAGATTCCATTCATCCTTGTCATTAATCTCCAGGTATGTGTATGAATGCCTTCCAGTCTCTTTCTCCTTTGAAATATAATATCAATTTTCGAATAAAAAAATATAATACCAATTTAATACTAATAAGTAAGGAGATTTTTGTATTATGAAAGATAATTGTAGTTAATTTGCTATAATTCTCACAATAAAGTATTCTTTGTACAAGATACACTTTGAGGGTCTCTGATGCTTTGAACTCATTTGAGGGATTTCCTGAAATATTTTAGGTGTTGTTCTGGTGCAAAGATGAGCCTGAATGTAGCATAAAATGGAAGAGGAAGTAACATGGAACTGAATTTGCAATAGCATAATGATCGATGTTGCTTATTTCTCTGTTCCAGGTTCCTGCCAAACCAAACTATAGCTTGGTCCTTTACTATGCCGCAGACAGACCCATCAAAAAGGGATCATTGCTCGCTAGATTTGTGGATGGAAATGACATGTTTCGGGATGCAAGATTTAAACTAATTCCGAGTATTGTGGAGGTATTAAATGCTTAAAGAATAAAGATTCTGTAGAATCCGAGTGGCTTATATCAGTTTTACCCTTGATGGCATTGAGGAGCTAATAATTTGTAATGGGGTACAGGGGTATTGGATGGTCAAGCGTGCGGTCGGAACAAAAGCTTGCTTATTGGGGAAAGCCGTAACCTGCAAATATTTCAGACAAGACAACTTTATGGAGGTAAGACTTCAAAAGTATTCTTCCATTATCTTCCAATCTCTTGATGGAAACTAGTTTTCAGATTTTACTTAATATAAAAATGATCAAAAAACAAATTGAGTGCTCTTGCATGTGTTTCTACTCTCTTTCTTCTCTATTTCCAGTAAACCACGTTCGTTCCCTGTGATCTCTCTTTCTCTGGGTTTTCTTTGATGCTTTTTGAAGTGAGTGTTCCAGTATTGGCGGTGGATTTTAAAGTCACGATCTAAAAGATCCTCATATATTTGAATGTGTTGCTATTTCTCTATGCATGGGTACTTGGGGTTTGGTCATATCTTATTTCTTGCTTGGGTTTGGTGTAGGCGTGTTTTTAGGATTGTCCTTTACCCCTCTCTAGCATCTATAACAAGTGTAACCTCTTCCAAATTTTATTTTGCAAATAACTTGCCACTCATGCAGGCACCTCTCAGTGATTTACTAAAAATATCATATATATTAGCTTCATGGTGTATTCCATGCCAAAGTTTTATTGAAAATTTGCTGATTTGTTTGAATGCAAGCTTCTGCATTGTGTCTTGTTCTGCTGGTTGCTGTTTAGGTTCCTTGAAAAATGACTGCAAAAACTCCATTATGCAGATTGATGTGGATATTGGTTCATCCTCTGTAGCAAGGAGTGTCATTGGCCTTGTTCTTGGATATGTCACAAGTATAGTTGTGGACCTGGCAATTTTGATAGAGGTTTGTTCCTTTCTGCTGGTTTTATTTCCAAAGTACTGAATGGGTTTTGGACTTTGAGTAGTTGTTCTTCTTGGAATGTGAATGGAGGTTTTCATCTCTATGATTTCATATATTTTGGGAGAAAATTCTCTTTTCGTGATACACTACTTTTCTATTGGTACAAAAGTAGTTGAGATGAGATGCATTGAGATGATTTGGATAGTAGTGAAATATTTGAGTTGAGATTAGATGAGTTAGAAATTGTTTGAGTTAAAAATGTTTTACGGGGTTTTGGAAAATGAGAGAAAAAGTTGAATAAAAATATTATAAAGTTAACATTTTGTTATAATATAATTTTTTAATATAATTTGTCTTGGAATTTGAAAAAGTTGAATTGTTTTTTGTGTTTTGTTTGGAAGTTTGGAAAAATTGTAATAATTAGGTAATGATTAGATGAAAAAGTTAAAGATTTGAAATTGAAAAGTGTTTGTATTTTTTATATTTGGATATTGAGATGAGATGGAATGAGATAAGATGAGATGAGATGAAATAAGATGGAAACATCTCTCTATCCAAACCAGGCTAAATGTTTGTGCCTTTAAGATGTGGCTGCTTGTGATTCAGGTGACTGATTGAAAGTAGATCTAGTCAATCATTATTCCCGATCTTTTTAACACATTCATCAATTTAGCTGTCACATATGTGGGCAATGGAAGTTGGGCCAATCATTTTTAAATTTCGATGTTTAAGAACACGATGGAGGGTGAGGTTGTGGTTCAAGACCCACGTAGTGCGCAATTAAAAATTATTGATAGAGCTCTTTATGAGTTGACATAATGATTGATGCACCAAAGCTAGATTTCTTCACTATGAACAATGCCTACTTGCATATCATACACAACTGGGGTGGATATTGAAAGCTGTTTGTTTGCAGGCAAAGGAAGAGGCAGAGTTACCTGAGTACATTCTTGGTACTGTTCGACTAAATACACTGAGGCCCGACTCTGCTGTACATTTGGAGGCTTGACATATTCGTGTATCAACATTCTTTGATTATCTAATGCCGTTACATTGATTGGGGTCCTTTTTTTTATCCAATGTTTTCAAGTATATGTAGAATATACCCTTCACAAAAGGGTGTTTGACATTCAAAAATAAGTGATATATGAACAGAAAGATTTCCATACTTCCATGATATATTAATAATCCCCTTGACACTACCAAATAAAAAAAAATAAAAAATCATAATCTCTCCCAATAACTTAGAAGTATATGCATGTAGGTGAAACGTGTTGAGAAAAGTTGTGAATAGTAGTGAAAAAGTATTAATAGAATATTGAATAGTAGTGAAAAATAATAAATAGTAGTAAAAAGTATGTAAAAAATAATAATAAAGTAATGAATAGTAGAAATATTATGAGAATACCTGAAGTATTCTTGGCACTCAAACCTAATCTAAAAGGCTAGTTCCATATGTATTTTTGTAAATGTCATGCGTCTAGATACAAAAGGGCTTCTTCTTGTGTACGTCGGAGGCTTAGTTGGTGGGCTTGATTCAGAGTTGTTCAAGGACTGTTTGTTTAGCATTTGGGTTAGTTAGGCCCATTAGTCAACTGCTAACTCCATTTCTTCACTGTATAAATACTGTTAATGAGCCAGGTAAAGTGGTAATACATCATTGAGAAATTTAACACAAAGTTCCGTTTCTCATCTCTCGTTCTTGTGGAGGTTGGATTATCCTCCAAGTTGATCATATTTTCATAACATTTCCTTAAATCTCCTTCACCATTTTCTTACTATCCAAACAACAATCAGGGGACTAGTGTGTTGCATACGCAACTTCTGTCCATCAATGCCTCCTCCCTGGAGTCCCTTAACCCCCCTTCCTTTGTGTCGAACATTTATTTATTTTGATTAGTCGAACCTTTTAAAGTCAGAGGTGATTTTGATACTACATTTAACTAAGTGATAAATGCTAAAGAGTTAAACTGATTACCTCTTTCTGGTGGCTGGAAGAAACCCAAAAGTGAGCAAGCTATCTTACGCAACCCTGCATCTAGCAATATCCAAACTAAAGTAATTTGTTTGTTCAATTAAATATATCAAATTGTGAGTGGAGATGTTAAGTCATCAACAACACGGATTGGATAATAATAATGACTTGGGGTTTAAGATTGCATCAAGGTTTACTCCTAGTACTTAAAGGTCTAGAATGTGATTTTACGGCTGGTTTGGAGAGTGAGATGATATGAGAATTTTGTGAATAGTAGTAAGATAGTTTGTGAAAAGTAGTGAGATAGTTTGAATTGAGTATTTTTTGGGTTTTGGAAAATAAGAGAGAAAAAGTTGAATAAAAAATATTATAAAGTTAAAATATTATAATAATATAACTTTATAATATTATTTTTGTTTAAGAATTTGAAAAAGTTGAATTTTTTTATTTTATTTGAAAGTTAAAAAAATTGTAATGATTAGTTTGAATTATGTTTGAAAATAAGATGTGACGAGATGAAATGAGATTAGATGATAATTTTGTATCCCAAACCCGCCTTAGTTCTTGATCTTGCTATTGCTATCAATACTATGTTGGTTGCTTTGATAAGAAGAAAACAAAAACAGTAATCCAAGAGGATTTCTGAAGAACACAAAGCAATGAAGAGGGTCCCTTCCTTCAATCACTTTACTAAACTCCACCCACTCTGCATAATTGATGTGTTTGTGTTGTAGAATGTATAGCATACCCACTTTGATTCATTAGTTTCTGCACCCACCTAATATTTTGACTAGATGTTTAACCTCTCTGAGCTTGTGGCCCTCAGGAACTCCAAATGTGCCTTCAATTTATCCACAGCAGCTCCTAATTTAAGGTTAGCAGAGGCCTTTTTTTTATTGTACATGGAGTACCCATAATGTTGTTTCCTTTAATTTTCAAGTAAAGGAGATAAAAGTAGGGAAGAAAGGAAAGCAGAGGTGCTTACTTTATGTAATGACTTTTTGTTGCAATTATGGTAATAGATATGAGATCGATCACAAGCTCCAACTCCTTGGACTAATGCAAATCCAATTCAAGTGAAATCTTCCTTCTTTTTACCTAAAAAGAAGTGTTCTATGGACGCACGGTTGGTGCGGTGTCTTTTTCACAATCACACCTGTCTTGGGAAATTTCTCGTGGGAATTTCATCTACCTTTCCTTGGCAATACTTTGACTGAATTGGTACAGTAAAGAAACAGACACTGTAGAGCCACTGTCTGAGCAAAGTGTACTTAGTGTAGCCTTTACAAAATAGCATTACAGAAATCATTAGCTTCTGCAGATTTATGTCAATTTATGTATCTGCAGAGGCTAATATCCCATCACAGAAATCATTGGATATTTTCATGTTTCTTACTAAAAAAAAGAAAAGAAAAAGAAATTATATCTGGGATTTTGTAGCAGTTGATCTAGAGGAATCACTCTCTAGCAGTCTGCCAAAGCTTCAAACGTCAAGAAAGGGTTACCTTACTTTCTTTGTTTTGTTTTTAAATGTCCTTGAAGGACACAAAACTAAAAAAATGTCCTGAAAGGACACAAAACTAAAAGGGTTAGGACATCAAAAATCAAGAGAGAAGGCAACTGCATGCGCGCTTTTATGTCTTCAAACCACCTACTTCTTCCCTGCACCTCATTCTGTCACTTCAAAAGCTTGGCGTGTTCTCACAAAGGCTTTTACCCATGTCTACTGCATATGCTTATCACATGCATTGGAATAGTATACGTTTTGAGCTACGACAGCCACTTCACTTTCATTCTGTTACTCATCATGATTCAACCTTATCAAGCCATCCATGTCCATGCTAACCATTAAAAAAAATCAAATAAATGTGTTTTCTTTCTCTATAATTTGACTTCTCCAGCAGGATCAATCTTGACCATGATCATGTACATGATTGTGATTAACTTTCGAAGATGAAACTCGCTTATAACATAAAAGACATGTAATTGACCTATAGTCAAATTCAGCCTTTATTAATGAGAGTTGAAGAGTCCAACATAAGCTGTTGATTACAAAGAACATAGAAGCTTTTGCCAGGACTTGAATCAACAGCTCTCGAGGTTGCCCTTTTCTTGACCCAGTCAAGAAAACCCTAAACAGAAGCATTTGTCTACATTTCCCTTTTTTTTTTTTTTAATAAAAAAGTTCTATTATTACACGACTGTTACTGAATGTTTGTTGGGACCTTCCACCCCTTTTATTCTTATCAATGTATATCATTTGTGTAGAAAAAATTATTATATTTATAAGAATTCTTGATCAGCTAACAAAACTTTTATAATTATAATTAAATAGAAAGGATCATCCATTGATATGCAATCAATCCTCTGTAAACTTATGCATGGAAATCTAGCTGTTTTATTCCTTTTCACTGGTCATATACTATTGAGGAAACAAAAGGATGGCTTTTGTAGCCGTTAGGATGCACGTCTGTACTCCTTACTATGCACAAACTTTTCTGGGTGTTGACACTTTTATAGCATTACTCATATTCTTTTCACGTTCTTTAATTATCACCATGCATTATGGAGTAGTGTAGTACTATGAATATATCACAAAAATAATTAACATCATGTAAAGAAAATGGCGGTGGCGCGCATGCATTCAAATAACAGCTCACATTAAGAAGCTAACGGTGATATCTGTTGTGATAAAGAAAGGGGTGATTTTGATATATAATTTTCTTGCCAACGGAAGGGGAGAAAAAGGGTAGAAAAGAAATCAAAACCCCAATTCTATGGATATACATATAAATGTATAGGGTTTATGTCAGAGTCAGAATAAATGACCCCACTCCACACTGTAACTCAGCATGTATCAGAAATATTAAAATCCCACCAACCATCCACCCTACTAGGATCAATAAATGATCATGATATGCCCAGACTAAAAAAAAAAAAAAAGGAGGAGAGCTTAAAATGCATGCATAGTGTTTGGCAGGTTGGGTCAGAGAGAAACTTAGGGAAATAGATCAGAGAGAAATTTAAAATTAAGAAAGGATCCAGGCTTCATATGTAATATGCCAATCCCCAGATAAAGTGCTAGCTTGGGGAAATAAAGAAACATAAGGAGATCCCTGTTCACTCATGCACTAGCAAGAAAACAAACAGTACGAGGATGATTTTTGCGTTTCTGAGATATATATAATATGCCCGAGCCTATATATTCGGTGGTAACATAATCATGGCATAATATTCCTTGCACGTTCTTTATCCCCCATGCATTATGCTCCATGATCGCATAAATAGTTGCCATGGAAAAGATATAAAAATAAGGGAAGCCAATTAACAATATTGCAACATATAACTGTCCACCACCTTACTTTAAATTCAGCAATTTCCTTCAATCTGTCCAATGGACAAAGACAACACATCATGACAATTTTAATAATTTCATTTTATAAAAGATTAAAAAAAACGGATATGGATGATGACTCTTATTCATGCCCCACTGTGTTCAAATACCAATTCAAAATCATAGTCACTGCTGCAAACAAACTTAATTGGATTATCTCCAGTTAAAAAGGTAGAAAACGATGCCCCAGATATGAAAGCTTTTTTCCCTAATGGCCAACACCATCCAAATAAACAAGCACACAAAGGTCGCCTCTTGCTCCCAAAAGCAAACCAATAATATTCTCATATCAAGTGATCACTGCACAGACATTCACTAATTCTGTCCTTTTTTGCACAGCTGAGCTTACTTTCTCTAGTCCCCATGAAATTCTCACCCAATAAAACAAATACTCAGTATATATCTTATTAAAATTGCAACAGTTTTCTTAGCGGGGGTGTTCACTTTTTTTTTTCCTCGGCTTTGCTGGGGGGGTTTACAGTTGTCCCTCTTTCTCATGCACTGCGAGTTCCAATGGAGATTTTGCAGCGCTTGTCTTACAATCTTCTCCTTGCTTCCATTTTCATCCTAGCATCATCAGCCATGGATCCATACTCGGAGGCCCTTCTGAGTTTAAAATCCGAGCTTATAGATGATTATCACCGTTTGAATGACTGGCTTGTGCCTTCTGGAGGGAATGCAGCACCTGGAGAAGTATATGCATGTTCTTGGTCTGGCATCAATTGCAATAAGAACAATACCATTGTTATAGGCTTAGACTTATCTATGAAGAATCTCAATGGTGTAATGTCAGGGAAGCAATTCAATATCTTCACCGAGCTTGTTGATCTCAACCTCAGCTACAACTCTTTCTCTGGGCAGCTTCCTGCTGAAATTTTCAATCTTACCAGTCTAAGAAGCTTAGATATCAGTAGAAACAATTTTTCTGGCCACTTTCCTGTTGGAATATCGGGTCTCCGGAACTTGGTTGTGTTTGATGCCTTCAGCAACAGCTTTTCAGGGTCATTGCCTGAAGAAATTTCTCAGCTTGGCTATCTCAAAGTTCTTAATTTAGCTGGGAGTTATTTCAAGGGGCCAATTCCATCAGCATATGGTTCTTTCAAGAGCCTTGAGTTTCTTCACCTGGCAGGAAATTTTCTGACTGGTAATTTACCACCAGAACTGGGCAAACTTAAAACAGTGACCCATATGGAGATTGGCTATAACACTTATGAAGGAAGCATTCCATGGCAATTGGGCAACATGACTGAGCTTCAGTATCTTGACATTGCCGGTGCAAACCTCTTTGGCCAAATACCAAAGCAACTCTCCAATCTCACGAAGCTGGAATCACTTTTTCTCTTCAGAAACCAGCTCACTGGATTGATTCCGTGGGAGTTAAGCAAGATCATTCCTCTTAAAAGCTTGGATCTCTCCGATAACCAAATTTCAGGGCCTATACCTGAGAGCTTTGCCGAGTTGAAGGACCTGAGACTGCTCAGTCTTATGTACAACGAGATGAATGGCACTGTCCCTGAAGGCATTGCAGAAATTCCATCCCTGGAAACTCTTCTTATATGGAGCAATTTCTTCTCTGGGTCACTTCCACAGAGCTTGGGCAGAAACTCCAAAATCAAGTGGGTGGATGTCTCCACAAACAATTTCATTGGCAGCATTCCTCCTGATATATGTTCAGGAGGCATGCTATCGAAGTTGATCTTGTTTTCGAACAATTTTACTGGCAATCTCTCACCATCTCTCTCAAATTGTTCTTCAATTGTTCGTCTTCGACTTGAAGATAATTCATTCTCAGGTGAGATCCCTTTTAGATTCAGCCATCTGTCTGATATCACTTACGTCGATTTGTCCAGGAACAAGTTCACAGGTGGGATTCCCTCAGACCTATCCCAAGCTTCCAAGCTCCAATATTTCAACATCTCTAACAACCGAGAATTAGGAGGCGTCATCCCTGCACAATCGTGGTCTTTGCCACTTCTTCAGAACTTTTCAGTGTCCTCCTGCAATGTTTCAGGCAATATTCCTCCATTCCAATCTTGCCAATCCCTTGCTGTTGTTGAACTAAACATGAACGGTTTAGCAGGAACTGTCCCGAAAAGTGTTTCTAATTGCAGGGCTCTTGAGAGGGTGGACTTAGCAAATAATAATTTGTCAGGCCATATACCTGAAGTTCTTGCAAGTCTTCCTACTCTTGCTGTCCTAGACCTGTCACACAATAGTTTCAATGGCCCAATACCTGTCACGTTTGGTGATTCTTCAAGCTTACTACTTCTGAACGTGTCTTTCAATGATATCACCGGTTCCATTCCCTCTGAAAAGTTATTCAGATCAATGGGTAGCAGTGCATTTGTTGGAAATCCTCAGCTATGTGGAGCACCCCTGAGACCATGCGTGGCAATATTGGGAAGCAAAGGCACGGGGAGGCTTATATGGGTCCTGCTACTGTGTGCAGGGGTGGTCATATTCATTGCAGCATCGGTTTTTAGCGTAGTTTATCTCCAGCGAGGATTTAGAGGCCAGTGGAAGATTGTCTCGTTTCTTGGACTCCCTCGATTTACAGTAAATGATGTTCTGAGGAGCATCAGTTCTGCCGAATCAAGAGAAACAGTGCAAACACAATCGGATTCAGCTTGCAAAGCAGTTCTGCCCACAGGTATAATAGTTTTGGTAAGGAAAATCGAATGGGGAGCGAAGAGAATACGGCTCATGTCAGAACTAATAACACGAATGGGAAATGCGAGGCACAAGAATTTGATTAGATTGCTGGGATTTTGCTACAACAAGCATTTGGCTTATATATTGTATGATTGCTTGCCTAATGGGAATTTAGCTGAGAAAATAAGAATGAAAAGAGACTGGGCAGCCAAGTGCAATATTATAGTCGGAATTGCAAAGGGACTTTGTTTCCTTCACCATGACTGTTATCCAGCAATTCCTCATGGGGATTTGAAGTCGAATAACATAGTTTTTGACGAAAACATGGAACCCCATTTGGCAGAATTTGGGTTCAAATATCTGCAACAGTTGAATGAAGGTTCATTTCCAGCAGATTCCAACAAGGAAACAGGTATGTATAACTATACATTATTCTCTCATGTTGTACATGTAAGCTGATCCGAGAATTCTATGAACAGCTTATTCCTTTGTGTAAAACGAAAAAAATTAAAGTTTTCACCAGACATTCCAAGATTACAGAGAATGTCCGAAAAACGTGTACATGTACTTTCTAGGCTTTGAAAAATCACTACAGGTACAACCAAGAACGTTGCTGCTTATTAGGTCAAAGAGTATCCCCAATATTATTCCTTGGCAATCACAGCATACAATCAGGAATAGCAAATTAGTTACTTTTTTCAAAGAGGACATCAAAACCAGTCTATTTTGCCTACAGAGACAATGAAGACATCTGGACTCGGCATCTATTAGCTTTATATATTCTCAGTCTCTATTCAGGAGCTAGAAGCAGTCCTTCTGAGGTTTATTTTCTGTATCTTTGCACAGATGAATTCAACAGAGCCATAAAAGACGAGCTTTACATGGACGTTTACAACTTTGGAGAGCTCGTTCTGGAAATTTTAACCAATGGCAAGTTGACAAATGCAGAAACAAGCATACATAGCAAGCCGACGGAGGTGGTTATGAGAGAAATTTACAATGAGAATGAAGTTGATCCTAGAACCTCTGTGCAAGAGGAGATCAAATTGGTTCTTGAAGTTGCTTTGCTCTGTACTAGGAGTAGGACCTGTGATCGGCCATCCATGGAAGAGGCACTGAAGCTGCTATATGGGCTGAGGCCACAAGACAGTAACATCACTCCTAAAGCAGGGAGGCTATAATCTCGGTTACGTATTACCATATTAAAGGAAAAGAACAGATGTAGCAAATAGTTAGCTTATAAAAGAGTGTCTGTGTGTAGGTATTTGATTTTGGTCTTGCTTTTGCCATAAACTATACAACTGCTTTGCTGCAGAATTGTGGCCTATAAAGTTATATACCTTTAGGAAAAATATAGTTGCAAGCACAATTGTGCACTAATCTGTGTACCAATATGATGTGATTGGTTAAAAAGTAGATTTTATTGAAAATAGTGTTAATTTAAATTTTAAGTATGAATAAATCAGTATTGGTACACAGATTAGTGCGCAACTGTGCTTGTATGTAGCAAAACTAACCCCTCTAATGAGTGTGGGGGATTCATTTTGTTCTACCTTTTTAATGTCTGCTTTACTTTCTCATTTTTTTTTACTAGATCATATATTCTTTGTTTGAACTCAGATCAGTCATTACCTAGTCCCAAACAATTTAAATTTTCAATCCGATTGCAAGGATACTTCTTCTTTATAACTCAGTTTGCCAGGAAATCTCAGTTCTAGTATTCTGCTCCTTGAAATAAATCATTGAACTGTAGGAGAGGCTATTTCAGGATGAAGTTGTGCTGTTAAGGTCGAAATGGACAATCATGGTGACACCACATTATTCCAGGGCAGACAAGCAAATTAGACTGTTAATGAAAAGGTTAGGCTGTTGGGGATACTCAATAACCTTCAGTAAAATTATGAAGGGTTTACACTAAGAAATCAAGATCAGGAAAAGAGATTAAACAGCTTTGCCCTTTTACCGATTGCTCCAACAATTTGGTTTTAATTTAATGTCTGTGTATGAACTCAGTAGTCATAAACCAGAAAAGCAGTCCTGAAACCATTTTGCTCTGATCTGTATCTTAGAATTTGTCATCTTTAAACACTCAATTTTTGGGACACCTAAAAAAAAGATGCAGATTTTAATCATAGTTGGTGTGTTTTTAATTATAAATAAAGTCCACACTTAAACTTAATATGCTGACACTTGATAAAAATTGAATATTTTTATTACCAAAGGAAAACGAAGTTAAGATACAAACTTGATCAATAATTCCGAACACCTTCGGTCATTTATCTCAATCCAAGAGCATCAACAACACCATCAAAACTGTCAAACCTGGAGCTCACCACATCAACCTTCACCCCCAACCGCTCCGCCCCTGCCGCCGTGACGGGTCCGTGCGCCGCCACCACCATCTCCGGACATCTTTCCCTCACCAGTTCTCCCAAGTTCGTCCAACCAAACTCCCTCAGGCTCTTCAGCATACCCTCCACCTCGGCCGTGCTCGTGAACACGAGCGCACTCAATGCCCCACTCTCGCACCTCTCCACCACCTCCCTCGCGCACTCCGGCCCCGCCCAGCGCGTCTCGTAAGCGTTTACCCTGACCGGAGCCCACCCATTTGCCTCCAGGTCCCGGAGAAAGTCAGGGACCACGGAAGGCTCTTCCAGACCCACCACGAGGGGGACCAGACACAGAATCTTCCGACCGTTCCCTTCCCCAAGCGATTCCACCAGACCTCTAGGTGTCGCGGTCGGAGGGACCAAAACTCTAATCCGATTGGGTTCGTGGCAGAACTTCGCTAGGACGTCACTGTCGATGAGCTCCGCGTCTTTGCCCAGAGCGGCGATGAGAAAGGTGTCGCCTTGAGAGGAAAGGAGAGGGTGGTTGAGACGGGCTGCGGCGGCGGCTTCGGAGAACGAGTGGATAGCGGTACGTGACGTGAAGGCAAGGGCGGAGAACGGTTGGAGGAAGGGAGGAGATAGGTAAGGAAGAAGTATGTGTGGAGTCGGATGGACGAGAACAGTGGGGCACCAAAGAGGAATGTAGCCCTTGAGGGTGAGGAGGTGAGAGAGGCGAGCTGCGTAGTTTGGAGGCGTGGTGAAGGCGACAGTGTGCTTGCTGCTGGCTGACAGTGGGGTGGTTGCAGCAACAGCAGCAGGAAGACGATGATTTTGCATGGTCACGGTCATCGCATTCGGGAGGATCATTCTATGGTTTTTACTTTCTCACATTCATACGCTTAATTTATACATTTGCATATCCATTCCGATCAATGCCCAAATCTATAGAGTCTCCGGCTTAAGATTTTGTAGTTACTGTTTGAGGCAAAACCATATCAAGATGGGATGATAATTATGCGATTAAAGTTGAAATAATTTGAGTTAAAATATTTTAATAGATTTTTAAAAAAAAATTTATTTTGAAATTTAAAAGAATTATATTATTTTTGATGTTTTATTTAAAAATTGAAAAAAGTTATAACGATAGTAAAAAAAAAAAATTAAATATTTAAAATTAAAAAATATTTTGTATTTAAATAACGTTAAAAAAAATTTACGAGAAGTAAATGAGATAAGATGCAATCACCTCACAAACAAGACTAACATGAACAATCACATGCTAGAGTGAGTTTTACGCACATGAACAATCAAGACTAACATTATCAAGCAATCATCCTCACAGCCTTTTGATTTTAAATTCTGGACTCGTATCAATTGCATACATGATATATATAGTTCATACTTGTAAATAAAATCCCCCTCTTTATCCTCATCGTGGGATAGAACAATTATCAGGTAACACCTCGGTATCCTCTTCAGGCTAATGGAATGTGGACGGGGGAGTTAAATACTGAATGGAAAAAACAATGTAAAGCAGCAAGGGAAAGAAGACCCCTAAGAATTTCCCCTGTTACCTCCCATAGTTGCAACAATGGCTGCCATAACATAGAATCAATGATCATTACCAAGCAAAACAGCTTTACTCCACATGAGAGGTCCCAGAAAAAGCAAATTATATATACTATATATATGTTTGTTTTAAAATTCTTCATTTGGCATTGATTTAGTAAAGAAAAATCTCATAATGATTATGAAAATATGCTTCACTGGCTGTATATTGACCTTCAAAATCCAATATCTACACCAACCTCCAAAGCCACTCAATTTCTACATCCAAATGCTTGTTTTAGAAGTTGGGGATGGAGATGCAGTCCTGGCAATTGAGATGGAATGAGACTTGATGGGCAACTGTTTAGTGCCCGAAAATTTTCAGATGCAGAATCGAGACCTTCAGCATCTAAATGCTCGTGCTTAATTTCTTTTGACAAAATGGGAAATGATGGCATGAAACTCAGTTCTTTTAGGAAACCAAGAGATGATGGGATGGCCAACTAATAGCACAGATCAACCATCAATGGCTACAAGCATAATCAGCTCGGATCTCTTACCAAATGAAGACTCGACCCCTATGGAAACAACCACACACACAAGGGCTGCTACATCAGTGTAAGAAAGAACTTTCCAATCACTTGTATGCGAACCTCAAATAATGCAATGGCTAGCAACCAAAATTAGCCAACTATGTACTTCCTTTATATCAGTAATTATCTTGTATAACACAATCCTCAAATGGTAGAATGCGTCTTGTATTACTGTAATATGCACTATAAATATCAATAAGATGGCTCTTCTGGATGAACACAACTCTTTTAGAGAGAGAACATCTAATTTCTCTCTAGAACCCACCATCATCAAACCTACTCAGAGGAGGGTGGAGCTTCGTCCTCCTCCTCCCTCCCTCCCTGCTTCCCTCATTTCTCCTCCCTCTTCTACTTAGTTTTTTTCTTTTCTTTTTTCATGTTTTTGTTTTTTAGGCCAAAGAAGGGCGAAAGTCTGATCTGTAGCTCTCCAGCACCCAATAGCTACCACGCGCCCCATTACAAGATTTCCTATGCGCTGATCCTTTAGAAGGGTGAAGAAGTTTGATGAAAGAAGTAGCGCATGAGCCACACATGCGGTTCAAAGTTGGTGTGTGAATCCCATATGCCTCTACCAGGGATGCTTTTCTACTGTCACGTGTGGCTGTTTTGGGTCTAGAGCCACTGATTACTTCATATCTGACTAACCGTCATACTCCCAACACGCCACGAAAGCCTTTGTTTTGTGCTTTGTTTTTTTGTTTTTTCATGTATTTATGTTTTTTGTTATTTACTTTGTTTTAGTTTGTATTAGGAAAAAAAAAAAGGATAACATTGTCTCCAGAACCAAGGGTCCATAAGGCTCCATTCTATGTGTGGGATTTGTTATTGTCTTAGATATTGTTCTAAGATATAGAATGCTGTCTCTCAGACGATTTGTTTGGAGAAGTTATCACAGCATTAGATAAGATCATATCAGTCATAAGGAAATTTGTGTATTGGGGAGCTCGAATAGTTAGTAGTTGGCTTGTATTTCTCAGGTTAGAGTCATAATGTCCGTTTATGAATGAATGAACAATATTTCACTATTTTTATTTTTTTAAAAAAAAGATGACTCTCCATAGATTTTCATCATACACCTTGCATCCACTTTCTTTACCCACTTCCAATTAGAAGGCATAAAATCATTGTTTTAATGAAATATAAGATTGAAGATATTTTTTTGAAAATTTATTAAACATCATCTTACACATCACACTGTATATGTTTTAATTTTTATTTATTTTTTTTAATTTTTACAAAACTAATTGAGTTCTTCTACTCATCATCTCTACATTACATACTTGATAGGGCAAAAAATAAAAAAATCATGTCTGATGTGTAAAATTATTCTTTTCTTGAAAGTTGTAGCAAGTTGCAATGAAGGTTGGTCAATATTGAGTTGTTGGCCGAACTAGGAACTTGTTCCTTAAATCATGATTACTTCAAAAATGTTAAGATTTTAGCATAACCTTTTTAAAAAACCGTATAACCACAGAGACAAAAAATAGTTTTAAAACTTCATCCATATTGAAATCTTATGATTTATAGCTAATACAAATTGATACGTATTGCTTATTGGTGATAAATGGAATCAATATCAAATATCACATTTATTCCTAAGCCCTATGTTTAAGTCTTGTAAATCAATAAACTCATCAAATATCTTTATAAAAAAAAGAATGTAATTTGTATGGCCCAATAGATAATAGAGAAAAAATATATATTTTTTAATTATAAAGTTATAAAAGACTTTTGATATTTTTTGAGAAAAAAAAAAAATTAGAAATTGATTAACATGAGCAAGGACATCCTATTGTGGAATAAGGTTCTTGGTCAGATAGATTTATATTGGGTGATGCCTAAGGAAGTTGTGGATTTCCTTACATGTTGGCGTGGTTTTGAGGCAAGCAAATGTGTTGCTGCTAGATAGAAAATGATTTATCTATGTTTAATGTGGTGTTTATGACTTGAAAAGAATGAGAGATGTTTTAAAGACAGAGCATTCTTTTAAGGATCCTTGTTAATTTTTTTTTTTCTACTTTGAGTTTGTGGGCTAAGATCTTTGTAAAGAATGATAATATCAATCGTAGTTTTATGCTTTCTAATGTGTCGTAGGTATTTATTTTGTATACTTCTTGTATATTTGGGTTGTGCTTATTCTTTGTAATAAAATTTTTATTAAATATAAAAAAAATGACATCCTATTGGTAGATTTGGCTTTTTTCTAGGGGAGAGCATCGGCCAGTTCGGATCGGATAAACCGATCAGACCGAATTGGTTCGGTCCGGTCTGGTCCAAAAATGGGAGGACCGAATTCATTCGGTTCGGTCCGCAGTTCATGGATTTTCCATCCCGGATCGGACCAATTGAAATATTAAAAAAAAATTATATATATTATTTATATAAATAATTGTATAAATTAAATATATATATTATATCATAATATTACATAAGTATTATATTCTTTAGTGTATAACTATAATATATAGTACTAGTATATATTAATATATTAATATATTATAAAAGTTATAATATAAATTATAGTATATGTATAAATTTATAATAATATTAGTATAGTTAACTTAATATGTTAGTATTAAATCACTATAACTATATAGAGTATTATCTGTATAATATTTAATATAACTACATAGAGTATTAATAATAAAAGTATTACTATTATTTAGTAAAAGTAATAAAAGTAATAAAAGTGTCATAGAGTATTAATAAATGTGTGGGGTTTGAAGAGATATAGTAATACTAATATATTACATATAATATTACTATTATTACATATAGTTATTAGTTATAGTATTCGTACTAGTGTATTATTAGCTATAGTAAATAAGTTAATAACTATTACTAATCTACTATATAATAATAGACAAATAGTATTAGCGTATTACTAATATATATGTTGCCTAGATGACTAACACAAGAGGGGGGTGAATTGAGTTGTATTAAAAAAATAACAATTATAAATCAAATATATAATATAAAATATAAACAAAATATGAAATAGTAATAAATATAAAGAGTAAGGGTAAGAGAGAAGCAAACTCAGTATGTTAACGAGGTTCGGCCCCACTGCCTACGTCATCGCCTCGAGCTACCCCTTGAGAATTCCCGAATTCACTATTCAATCTCCTTCAGGTGGAGATAGAAACCTATTACACCTTTGAACAACACCGCTACAAAGGATCCGTGTAGAACACCCTCTACACTTGCAATCACCTTACACGTGGTGATTCAACTATTCCCCGTGTAGAATATTTTCTACACGCACAAGGGTTATACACATCCTTTTTCTGATACAAGAGCTGATAGTGGGTAGGTTATCAGAAAACACTCCTCAATGAGTGAAATAAGAACAATACAGTACAAACTATATCTCTCAAAATGAACAAGAATTAAGGCTCAATGCTTAGAGAAGAGAGAATGAAAGTTTTGAATGAATGTTGTATGCTCTTGATGTTGTAAATGTGAAACTCTTAAATGATCTATTTATAGGCATATGAGACTTCATATTCAAATTTAAAAAGATTCACATGTCAAAGACAACATCATTCACTTTTTCAAAAAATTCAAATAAAAGGTTCTTCCTTTTCAATTGTCAAAGACAACATCATTCATTTTTCAAAAACTCCAAACCTAATCTTTTACTTTTGACATATGACAAAAGGAGCACACTTTACTTTTCAAAAAATTCAAACCTAATCTTTTACTTTTTGCATATGACAAAAGGAGCACACTTTACTTTTCAAATATTTCAAACCTAATCTTTTACTTTTTGCATAAGTCAAGAAAATCATCAATCACTTTTGAAAATATTCAAATAAAACATGCACATGTGAAAGATGACAATCAATCATCTTTAATATTTTCAAAGTTCAACCCTTTAATCAAGGTATGCACATGTGAAAGATGACAATCAATTATCTTTCAAAATTTTCAAATATAATTTTCAAAATATTCATGCACATGTGGAAAATGTATTTTAATGCTTTATGATAAAATATTAATTTTGAACCTTAATCCTAATTTCGAATTTAAGAGATTTACAACATTACTCTATGACTTTAATGTGAACTTGTTCCCTTCTTGCTCATGCTTATTTCCTTGATGTACTTAACTCCATTGTGTAGACAACTTGAGTTTGAGACTCCTTTATTCTTTGAATTCATTTGTTATCATCAAAATCCATGTGTAGATATATAATTACACAAAACCTGAAACCTTAGGTTCAACAATATATATATATATATATAATAGTATACTATATGTATATAGATTTAAATATATTACAATATAATTACATAAGTATTAAATAAAATGTCATTGAATAAAAAAAAAAAAAAAGGAGGTCGAGGGTGGATCGAATGGACCGATCGGACTAGACCGTCCTGAATGGGATCAGACCTGCCTGATCCTTAAGGAGTTGGTCCGGTCAAGGGTGGGAAAATTCTGAACCGAATAAATCTGGTCTAGTTCACAAAATGTGATACTCCATTTTTACGTGTATTTTCACTGAATGAGTATTTTAATTTAATTAAAATATTAGTTCTTTTATTTTAAATTATTGTATTTTAATTGAACTTATTTAGCTGTGAAAATTATTTTGTAGAGCTTTCTTAATATTAATTATTGTTTTGTGTTTAAATGACTGTTTAATTTATTTTAGTTGGTTTTTGTATTTAAAATTTTGTTGTTAGTATTTACTAATTATTTATTATATTTTAGCTAGATGTGATGTTTAAATTATTTTATTCGTTTTATAGCTTTTAAAGTTGTTCTCGTCGGATCAGTTTCTGGACTCCAGAGGTGAGGACTGGACCTTACTTTTTTTTCACATCTTTTCTTTTTCTCTTTTTCTTTTCTCTCTCTTTTTCTTCTTCTTTCTCCTCCCGTTTCCTTCCCGCGCGCGGCTCTCTCTCCTCTCCATTTTGCCGTTTGCCTTCATCAGCCCAGAACCGCCGTTCGCCGGCGTCGTGGCCTGTACCACCCACCCAGTTTTCTTCCCTCCGGGCAGTGATCATCCCCATTAAATTTCACCTCCATCCGAGCCACCGTTAGCCGCCACGAGCTCCTCCAAGCCGCAGCGTTTTTGGGCTCCACCTCCGGCCACCATTTCTTCATAGCATCATTACCGACCTCTTGCCGTCCTAAACCACCCATTTCCAGCTCCGATCCGTTGCCGGAGCAGCCCCATGAGCTCAACTTCATTTTTGCTGTTTTTTACTTCCACCACCGTTTCCTCCCCCACCCACAGTCAACTCTCACTTTCACTAGTTTCATAAATACTTCTAGGCCATTCCCTATCAATCCCAAGTCTTGGATCGTCCTCATTCAAAAGTGAGTATTTTACAACCCACGACCACAGTGTATTTTACACTGTTACGTTGCTTTTTCTTTGCCGTTTGCAGCTCCTTGCTCATTCGGAAATTATTTTATAGCACTGTAAGTATTTTCCAAACTCTATTTTAGATTTAAATATATCATTACTTTTACAATAAATTCATTGACTGATTAATTATTCCGGACTGAGTCCGAGGAGTCGGAGGTCGGATGGATTTGAGGACGGGGTTGTTTGTTTATTGTTGATGTTGAGTTTTGTTAGATAAATTATATCTTGAGGTGTGCATTGCATGGTGCATACATGTGCATGTATTAAATTGAGGAAAACTGGTTTTATCTGTGTAAATGGATTTTTGGGTGCGTATGTATCACGACCCCAAGTCGGGATGTGGTATTATCTCGATGGAGCTCCTCTGGTCACTCGGGAGTGGATAATACTGAGTGACATCCCTTGGGTTGTCGCTGGGCGAAGACCGGATCGCACGATACGGTAACGCTGTCGTGTCGACTCCGTGGTCCCTCGGCTGGCGGGGACTAGAGGATGGCCTGGTCCAGGTACGCGCTGGGTGTGAGACTCAGAATCGCTCGTTTAGGTGTCACATGCGTAGTCGTTACCTGCGGTGTGACACATGAGCCAGAGTGTGCGGATGATCGCTATGAGAGATCATGGTGCATGCATTTAATTGGAACTGATTTTGGATACTGGATTTGGGTCATTATCTGGGATAATGGCAAGGAATTGTTTAAAGGAAATGTTTTGAGCCAAAATGAGATTTTGGCGTGCGTGGAAAATGTGGATTTTTGATATTTGTGCGTTTGGCATCATTTCATGCATATTGTTGAGTGTAATATATTTTTTATCTTGTAGCGTTTGGATTATTACTTACCTGCGGCACCATTTTGGTACTGTAGATTTTGATACAGATGTTGAGGAGGAGGAGGAAGCTGAGCCCGAGGAGGCGGCTCTGCCAGAGTTTTGATTTGGAGATTTTATGTTAAAAACTATCTCTACTAAATTTTATGTCTTGTAATTTGGTTTTGAAACAATATTTGAGACTTGTAATATTTTATTATGTGTGCTTTAAACGAGTTTGTATTTAAATAAAAATTCTGGTATTTAGTTATAAAACTTTTACTACCGCTGCGTGAATTTTATTGTACACTTGTTACATATATACACACTTGACACTTGGCGATAGGATGTGTAACCCGTGTTGTTATCATCCCGACGTCTCGATTTCCACGTGTCCGTACGTGGGAGTTGGGGGCATCACACAAAACCTCTCCAGACCGGACAGAACACCCCCTACTTTTATCCCATTTATCCAACTCTATTTCACAATAATCCCATAGGAAATTCCACAAAATTCTATGTAGTGCAAAAGACTTTCATAAACTAGAGCATGGAGTAAACCTTGTATACTTTCCATTTTTGTAAAAGAAAAATTTTATTTATAATTTAATATAGATAATTAGTAAAATATTTATAAGATATAATTTGATTTTAAAAAAATTATAAAATTTAAATATTTTAGAATAAGGCTAAATTTGGATAATAATATAGTTTAAATTCATCTTAGTTGATCTTATTTTATCATTATAATTTTATCAAATATTTATACAAAATAAAATAAATTATTTATTTTTTTTAAATTTTAAAATAATAATAATATTTTATTCAAACTTATAATTTATATCGTGCCATCTCGTTTAAATCACCTACGACCATCAATTTTATTCCTACCAGCTTCATGACTACGCTACGAAAGCTAAACTCACAATTAAGTCAGTCTCGATACAGAACAGGCCCCACATCACCGTACGGGGAGACCTTCTTTTGCCTTCAGAGACTTGGGATCAGTCTTTGGTTGACGTTGGTGCTCTTCCTCTTTATGTTATTCCTTTCTTAATGTATGTTCTGATTGTAATGTTCTTATCCTTCCAATTACTTTTTCTGTTTTTTCGTCAGACAACGAGTGACCGAAGCAAGAAACCGCAGTCAATGCCAGACGGCGAAGTGTCCTGCGGAGCCGATCATTTTATGGCCGGTGCTACGAGTTTTTGCGCTACCACCACCTCGCCGCCAGTGGAACGGTCTTTGGGTGTTTCTGGTGTTGATGAAGATGGACAGGAACCCCGTTCAAGTGCTCAAGGGGCTGGAAAAGACCCCAGAAAGATCGCGAGAAAGTACGTTATTTCAATCTATCTAGTTCGTTTCTGATGCGAGTTTGCCTTTTTTGCTAGAAAGTTCTTCTTTCTGAAGTAGTATTTCAGTTCTTTTGAATTTGTCTGTGTTGCGTGTCGGTGACTTGTTTGCTCTTTGGCTGATGGGAAAGTCCAGGAGAGTGACTGCTTCGAAAAATTAAAATGCTTGACTGATGTCTGACTTAAGTTCTTGAGTTTTCAACGTGATACCTCGAATGATAAGGATAAAGTTAGCTGGTGCATAAGATCTCACGTTGCTTGGAAAGGAAAAGTTTTTGCTTTTTATAAGATTTCAATAGGGCTTCAATTGTATAATTGACTAGTCATTTTGGAGTATAGGTCATGTGGTTTGGGTCTTCTATTGTGGTGTTACAAATGGTATCAGAGTCTATCCTAAGTAGAGATGTGGGACTTGAGTTGTGCCACCTATAATGGATTGGCCCGACGAGGATGTCGGGAATTTAATGGGGGAAGATTGTGATACTCTATATGATAAGGATAAGGGTAGGTGATGTATGAGATTCCACATTACTTGAGAAAGAGAAGTTCTTACTCTTTATAAGGTTCTAATGGCTCCAATTGTATCATTGACTAGTTCTTTTGGAGTATAGGTAATGTGGTTTGGGCCTTCCATTGGGGTGTTACATTCAACTTTCTTGGGTTTTTTCTTTTTATTGATTTTTTTGGGGGAAAATATAGCATAGCGGAATTAAGCCAATTGTGTTTCTCTGCCTTTAGAATTTCTTTCGTTTAGAATAATTGGTTGCATGTTTTCCTAGAATAGAGGAGGATGTTGATGTGGGGTTTGATTGATACATTTGTTTTCTAAAGGTACCAGTTGGAGCTATGCAAGAAAGCTTTGGAGGAGAACATAATTGTTTATTTGGGGACGGGTTGTGGGAAGACCCACATTGCTGTGCTGCTCATATACGAACTTGGTCACTTAATAAGGAATCCCCAGAAGAATGTATGTATTTTTCTTGCTCCAACGGTGGCTCTGGTTCAGCAGGTGAGCTGCTATTTATCAGTTTGGTTTTCATATTAGTTGTTTAGTTTGGGAAACTTAAGTATTAGAGAAAATTTGTAGTTTATATGGTTAGTACATTGCTCCACAAAAGTGGAGGGGCGTGTTGCTCCTTGGCTTGGTTGAGGTGAACATGTTTGCCGTGAAAAGGGGCTGGGTTGGTGTTTAGTGCCCTGTTCATGCAGTTTTCTATCATGAATGTAGTGGTTATGGGAGGTGTAACTCCCCAATAGAAGACCCAAATCACATGATCTATACTCCAAAAAGACTAGTTAATGATACAATTGGAGTCCCATTGGAACATTATAAAGAGCAAAAACTTCTCATTCCCAAACAATGTGGAATCCCATACGCCACCTACCCTTATCATTATCATATGGAGTATCAAAATCTACCTCTCTTGAACTCCTGACTTCCTCTTCGGGCCAGTCCATCGTAAGATTCGTAGGTGGCACGGTTCAAATCCCATATTTCTAGTTAGGATAAACTCTAATATCATTTGTAACGTTCCAATAGAAGGCCCAAACCACGCGACTTATACTCTAAAAGTACTAGTCAATGATACAATTGGAGTCCCATTGGAACTTATAAAGAGCAAGAACTTCTCATTCCCAAGCAATGTGGGATCCCATACACCACCTACCCTTATCCTTATTATATGGGGTATCACATAAGGCCTCTCAGTTTCTTTGTGATTTTGTCTTCATCTTGCAAGGGATCTTGGAGTTTAAGAAATAGAGTTATGATTATCATCACCTTTGAGTGACATATCAACCATATTTTGCTAACACGTGTTTGCCATTTTCTTGATTAAATCTTATAATGATTTGCACACTCATTTGTTTGATTGTCATCTATGCTGTATGGACTTTTCTATTGTTGTAATTCTCCATGTACAGGTTTTAAATTCTAGTTAGGTATTACTCATGTATACATCCTATGTACTTAGCTATGCATATTATTATGAATAAATCTTCCTGATTACCTATCAGAAAATTCTCCATGTGCATTATTACAAGGTTGTTATTTTTATTGATTTATTCAGTTGCTGTATGCGGTATGATTGTGTTCATTCAAGAGATCTTCCGATTTGCTAGTATCTGAGAACTTATTTGTAATTTGAATTTAAAATAGCTATCTTTCCATTCTATTGTCATATGGTTTTCAATCAACATTCTTTTTCTGTTACAGCAAGCCAGGGTCATAGAAGAATCTATTGATTTCAAGGTCGGGATCTATGGTGGGAGCTCTAAGCATTTGAAAAGCCATGAAGACTGGAAAAAAGAGATTGAGCAGTATGAGGTATAAAATTTGATACTCATATACATTCTATATGTGGATGTGTTCATCTTTCTAATAACTGTGAATTTGTTTCTTCATGTCTCCAATAATCTCTTGTATACTCCCAGTATACTTGGTCTATGCCTAATTACTTGGTTTAATAAAATTTCTTTTATTTTAGTACTATTTTGCTTTAGCTTGTACTTAGGCGTCTTCTCTTTTATACTTCCTGCATACTTGGGCTATGCCTATTTACTTGGAATAAAATCTCTTATTACCTATAATTTTTTTTCTTTCTTTTTACCTATATAAAAAAATGTCACTAATAATCTGAATATCCTCATTCTTTCATAGCAAGTGTGATAGATCTAAATATGACAAGTGAGGGCCTATAAATAAAATTGGGGTAACGTCCTCTTCCTTGAAATTAAGTCAACACCTTTTAGTTGAGTCGAAGGATAGAAATTTATTCCGCCTTGCTGAGATTTTCTTAAAGATCTGCATTAATTCCACTCCCCCCCCCCCCCCCCCCCCCCATTTTAATAAGAATATATTCCATTAACCGTTTTATATTTGAGCCTTTTGAGAAACAAATTTTATTTCTTTCTGCCATGAGATGTTCCCATACCTGCTTCATCTTCCTTTAAGCGTTCTGTTTTTCTGCTGTTTGTTTCGTGCAGATTCTTGTTATGACGCCGCAAATACTTCTGCGTAACTTATACCACTGCTTTATCAGGATGGAGTTGATTGCACTCCTGATATTTGATGAGTGTCATCATGCTCAAATCAAAACAAACCATCCTTATGCGAAAATCATGAAAGTAAAGGGCTCTTGGTTGCACTTATAACTAACATGCGTTGCTTTTTCCCACATTCATCTTTACTGTCAGTAGTTTTATATAGATTGTATTCATTTTGTAGCTCTTCTACAAAACCAATGTTGGAAAAAATCCCCGTATTTTTGGCATGACTGCGTCTCCAGTTGTGGGAAAAGGTAATGTAATCTTATGCTTTTGTTTTAAATTCTTAGCACTAACCTTGATGAGATTGTCTGAGTGTGTCAGTTCTTTCATCATGTCGATATACAATTTATGTGGTTTGTACCACTGTTATATGGTGTTTGACTTGGATAAGTTTTTTCAAGATTTCTTGGACTAGTAATTTTGTCATTTCTAAGTTTTTTTTTTTTTTGATAAGTAAAAGATAGATATTATTGATATGAATGAGATAGGCCAAAGCCGTGTACACCGGAAGTATACAAAAAAAGACCAGATTGTAATTTCTAAGTTAATGGGCCTATATTCATATGCTTGTTATTGGTAATTCAAATTTTTATTCATACGAAAATTTTAGAAACTCCTAACATCCAAACATCACCTTAGTCTAATAGTCTCTAATATTTTGTCAAGATTTTGATTTTAAAGTTTATTCTGATAGGCTTATCAAGCTAGACTCTTGGGAGCTATAAATGGACAAACTTAAACATTATATTAGATTGAACGTGTGAGCTAGACTTTGCTTTAGAGGGGATTTTGTCAGAAACGCGAGATTGATTTTGCTTTGACTGGTATTTGAAGGGGGAGGAGGTGGGGCAGTGGTGGGTGGGAGCAGTGTAGTGGGAGGATTCCCCCTGGTGTGTAGCTAGTGGTCTCCTTAGTCCAAAAGAAGAAAAGAAAACAAAATTTGGCCAAGTAGATTTTCTTATGAATTTCTAAATAGAGATTTAGGCCTTGTTCACTTTCACAAAACTTTCATCTCATCTTAATCATTATAATTTTTTCAAATTCCCATACAAAATAAAATAAATAATTCAACTTTTTCAAATCCCGATACAATTTTTTCAAATCCCAATACAAAAATAATATATTCTAATAATATTTTATTCAACTCATCTTATCTTTGAAAACAAACGAGGCCTTAGTTGGGCACGTACTACGAGAAAGGTACTATACTATCTCGATTCCTCTTTTATACAACCTATATTAAGGATCGCTGCCTTGCTTGCTCATGATGGTTCTTGATACTTGGGTAGTCCAAGTCTAGGATGTCAATAACTTATCTCCCAGAAAATGCTAAACATCAGCCGGTTTTATTTTTCACACCACACACCGGTCTAACTTTTCTAACTCACGGTTCAGTTTGAAACAAAAACCCACCCACCTCTTGCCTCCCTCGTCCCCCCAAGCCACCCACCTCTTGAAAGTGGAAAGACTCATAAGCAAAGAATTCCCCCCCACCCCGCACCATTTGAGATACATATAATCAATCTTTTCCCAATTTCTTACATTTCGTCGTCAACCAAACACCACCCCACAAACCCACGAATTTGGCAAAGCAAAAGAAAATAATACTGACACTGTATCTCTAAGGAAGCAAAGGAGTAATGCTAGATACAATCATGGGTTGTGCAAGCGTCTGTACTCCTTTCGAAAAAGATTAGGGTCCACCATTATAAAAAATTAATTTTTTCACGTGAGTCCCATATTACTCACTTTTTTCAAAAGGAGTGCATGGCGCTTGCGTATTCTATGACTGCAAATATCATTTCTCAAAAAGAAATACTTGCATTAAAACAATGAGAAATGCCTGTCGATCTTTGTTTTTCTCTCCACCATAAATGCACCAAAACTTTGGTGGGTGGAAAAGGGGGTGAAAGGGTCTTTGAGTTGCTGGGTTGCTTAAAATAAATGTAAATGTTTCTAGGTTGCTTACTAGCGCTTTCCAGTGGCTTAGGCTTGCTAAAGGATGGCCATTAGCCGGCTTTTTTGGAGCTTAGCCTGGGATAGTACGAGAAAGGGGCCAGCCCCTTTCCAAACCTCTCCTTGAGTCCTTCATTACACTCTCATATGATTGCAAAGTGAAGGTCGTCGTGCATAGTTCAAACATTAAATTGAGGAAAAACTCTAAACGGAAGCCGGTGAAGGGCGGCGGGGGTTGAGAAGGGATGATGGAGGGTGACAGGGAGATTTGGGGAGAAGATGCAGTGGGACGCACGCATTTAACCTTGAAAAAGAAATTACACGCTTGGGGGAGATAAGGGGGAGGCGGGGGAAGGGGGAGATTTGTGTCTCGAAGCAAAGGATCTGAGATGTAAGTTACCCGTGCTGTGGTTTTGATGGAAAAAAAAAAAAAATTCCACGCTGGCAGGGTTGTGCGGTGTAAGGACTCTGACTAGAATTACTCTTATCTCCCATTTTGTTATACATTATTCTTCACATTCATTTGCTATTCTTTCAGGTGCTTCCGATCAAGCAAATTTACCAAAAAGCATCAATAGCCTTGAAAACTTACTCGATGCAAAGGTGGGATGTTGAAACTGTAAATTTGAGCTATAATATGGGTTGATGCAGTTCTTAACTTACTTTTTTGATGATTCATGGTTTAAATAATAATGTAAACTAATTATAAACAAAATAACAATGTAAACTAGATCATTAAGGGTGTTATAAATTTTACAAGAGCTTGGGTCCCTTGAATAGTCTTTGTACCCTATAAAGAGCTTTTTTTCATATGAAATTTTCTTCATTGTGTTAATATATAGAACCGCTGCTATGGTCCTAGCCATGGTGGGATGTACTAATTCTACCAATGCTATGGTCCTAGCCATGATCTAGGGAAACAGCACAAAGCACTTCTTGGTCTGGCCAGGGCTTTCAAAATCCAAGCTCTGATAAACCTTAGGAAGGCTGTCTCGTATCTTCATATGACTGAATCCAAGGAGACGTCACAAGGCTGTTCTTGTGTTTATGGATGGCCCTAAGTATACTTGATATGCACTCGTATTTGACCTACAAATGTCTCTGCCTTGTATGCGACAGATTATGTATTATTGGATCTTTAAACTAAAGTTTGCATTCTGGTCTAATGCTACAAAGTCTGTTTGATCAAATTTCACTTCATTTTATTTTGCAGGTTTACTCCGTTGAAGATAAGGGAGAATTGGATAATTTTGTAGCATCTCCTATAGTTAGAGTATATTATTATGGTTCCATTACAAATGAGGTATCCAGCTCCCATTTGACATGCTGTAGTAAACTTGAGGAGATGAAACGTCAGGTATATTGTTGACATTTATCTTGGTCTTAATTTGTTTTCCTTCAACTACTTTTCACTTGTTGCTACTTATAAAAAGAAATTCACTTCCTGCTATCTTTCTGTGATAAGAGCAGTGCATAACAACACTTAGTATGAAGATAAATGATCATCAAAAGCTACGGAACTCGAAGAAGCTACTAACAAGAATGCAGGATAATATGTTATTCTGTTTGGAAAACCTTGGCCTTTGGGGAGCATTACAAGTAAGCTCTTGTAGCATCTGAACAATATTCTTGGTTCTTAAAACACACTCTCTCTCTCTCTCTCTCTCTCTCTCTCTCTCTCTCTCTCTCTCTCTCTCTCTCTTTCTGTGCTGTTTTCCTTTAGAAACACTTAGTATTTAGTGGATAAAATTGTAGTTTTGTTTCTGTATCTTTTTGGTTAGTGTTGGGCAAGCTTGTTCGGTTCCTGTTTATTGTATATCAGATAATGTTTGCACAATTATATTCAAAAGAAACCTATGTGAATTTCTGCAACAAGAATCTGCATCTTAATGGAGTTCTTGAATGTATGCTTGTAAGCATGTGTGCACCACACGAAGTACTTTAGTGGAGAAAGAGGAATTGGTGTCTAAGAGATATCACAGAGAGTGATGAGATGGTTGGAAAGTTTAATGGAGATTCTGTGTCTCTCTTATAATTTGTTTGAAAATTTTAAATTTATATCTATATAGGCATATTTTTCTATGGGTTTTTTTCAAGAGTGTTGGGATATAGTGAAGGATGAATTGATGCAGATTTTTATTGATTTTCATTCTGGTTTTAAGTTTGAAAAATCCTTAAATGCTACATTTATTGCACTCATTCTGAAGATAGTTGGTGCCTATGAGTTGAAATATTTCCGGCCTATTAGTCTAGTAGGAGGGATTTATAAAATTATTTCAAAGGTGTTAGCAAACCGTATGAGTTTGGTGTTGGATAAAATCATTTCTAAGCCTCAAAATGCTTTCGTTCAGTGTAGGAAAATTTTGGATTCATTTTTGATTGCGAATGAGTGTTTGGACAGCCGTATGAGAGATGGTATACCGGGGGTTTTTTGTAAGCTAGACATGGAAAAGGCATACAACCATGTATGCTGGGATTTTCTTTTCTATATGCTTAGAAGGTGTGGATTTGGTGATAGGTAGTGTGGATGGATTAAACATTGTGTTTCGACTGCCCGGTTTTCTGTTTTAGTGGATGGTATCTCTTGTGGTTTTTTTAAGTCTTTTTGGGGTTTGAGACAAGGGGATTCGTTATCCCCTTTTCTTTTTGTCATTGTTATGGAGGCTTTGAGTAGAATGGTGGAGGCTGCTGTGGGGTGAAACAATAGTAATGGTGTTATTTCTATTTCTCACTTACTTTTTGTGGATGATACTCTTATTTTTTGTGATGCTGATGCTTGTCAAATTCAAGCTTTAAGAGCTGTCTGTTGTGTTTTGAAGCTGTCTCGGGCCTTAAGGTGAACTTGGGAAAGTCAAATTTGGTTACGGTGGGTGAGGTGAGGAATGTCAACTTTCTTGCAGATTTATTGGGTTGTAAAGTTGCTTCTCTTCCGCTAAAATATCTTAGGCTTCCCTTGGGGGCGTCCTTTAAAGCAAGGAGGATTTGGGATGGGGTTATAGAGAAGGTTGAGAAAAGATTGTCGGGTTGGAAGCAGCTTTACTTATCAAAAGTGGGGAGGTTAACTCTTATCAAAAGTACCCTTTCCAATCTTCCCACATATTATCTTTCTTTATTTCCATGACCGGTGGGAGTGGCTAATCGGATTGAAAAATTGTTTAGAGCTTTTTTATGGTGTGGTTTGGGGGAGGAGAATAAATTTCATCTTGTATATTGGCAAAGGGTGATTTGTCCGATAGTGAATGGTGGCTTGGGGGTGCGAGATTTAATTTTTTTAATAAGGCATTATTGGGGAAGTGGTTGTGGAGGTATCAAAAGGAAGGAGATTCTTTATGGAGAGAGGTGATTGATTGGAAATGTGGGTGTGAGTGGGGGAGATGGTGTTCTAAGGAAGGTAGGGGGTCTTATGGTGTTTGCCTTTGGAAATATATTAGAAAGGGGTGGAACATTTTTGAAAAACATATCAAGTTTGAGGTTGGAGTCGGTGATAGAATCCGGTTCTGGTTTGATGAGTGGTGTTGTGAGAGACCTCTTAATGCTGTTTTTCCGGTAGTTTTCAGCTTGGTTGGTAACCAGCAGGTTGCTGTTTCAGAGGTGCTGTTTTGTGTCAATGGGGCTGTACATTGGAATGTTATTTTCACTAGAAATGCCCAGGATTGGGAACTTGATAAGATTGCAGGTTTTTTGAGTTTTTTGTATTCAGTAAAGATAGGTGCAAATGGGAGAGATTGTTTGCTGTGGAAACATTTGGGAAGCAATAAAGTTTCTGTTAGGTCATTTTATAAGTTGTTATCTGCCCAACACCATGTTTCTTTCCGTGGAAGAGCATTTGGAAGGTTTGTGTGCCATCTAAAGTTGCCTTTTACATGGACTGCTGCACTAGGGAAGATTTTGACGATTCATAATCTGAGAGTGTTCCTGAGATTTTGTTTTCTTTTCAGCTTTCTAGAATGTAATTAGGTGTCTCATCTTGTATACTTCCTGTGTACATGGGCTCCGCCTAGTTTCATTCGTTTCAATAAAGTTTTTTACTTATAAAAAAAAATGTTAATTATACAATGCAGCTACATATCAGACTTTGAGAATGTAGAAGCCTGGTGAACCTGTTGCTTCTCGTTCAAAATATAAGTGCTAACTTTTTTCTCTCTGATATTTTGAGCTATAGCGTTTCAACATGTGTCAATTATGGAATGCCCCATTTCTTGGGTGGCTCTTTTTGCTGGGTTTCAATGTATAAAATTCTAGATTTAGTTTTAGACGTGCAATTTTATTAAAATTTGGATGTCACAGAAATAAAACTTTTTTGGAATGTCTAGCTTAAAATGCTGTCATGGAAACACTATGATGTTAAGTGGATGACAATGGGGAGACGTTGCATGTAATGGTCCTGGGGATGTGGCTGGTCTAGTAATGCTAAAGCATACTGTTGTTCTTCCAGGATTCTTTGGTATGTTAAATGATTTTTGTCTTTGAAACCTTTGGGATAGACTATCATGATATATATGCATTAAATGTACTTTCAGGAGAGGAAGGCTTGTGATGAAGCAGTGGACTTCTTGTCTAATTTGGTATATAGCTAAAGATGATATAACTCAGTAATCTTTGATCATATGGCAAGATAGGCTATCTGATATATGCATTGAGTGTTGCCTTACCAATAAAGGTCCGGCTGTTGGTTCTTTTTTTTGTGTTAGTGCGCTATTAAGATACACACAGAGGGGGTCTAGGAACCCTTCCTTTATATATCTAGGGTGAGTTAAACTACTTAAAATTGGAGTGCAAGAGAAAGTAGAAACACTTCTTAATGTTTCAGTCTCATGTGTATTGTTTATGTTTATCTCCATTTCATTTGCTGTCATTTGTGTGTCCTTCAATCCGAGTTTGTTGGTATGCTATAATTAACCTTTTCTCTGTTCTTTGTTCCCCCCTTTCAAGGCTAGCCGCATTCTTTTGACTGGTGATCACTCTGAGCGGAATGAATTAATAGAGGTGGAAGGAAATTTCAGTGATGACTCTGCATGTGATAGATATCTAGCTCATGCTGCTGAAGTCTTTGCTTCTGAATGTATGAAAGGTATTATGATGTTTTTAGAATTCTTTTTGGTTGCGGCCTGTAATGTCAATCAAGAATCATTCTTTCTACAGTTAATGAAGGTTTTTTTTTTTCCTGTAGATGGTGCTTCATCTGATCTGTCACGTGTAGAGGTCTTAAAGGAGCCATATTTTTCAAGAAAGCTTTTACGCCTTATTGGAATTCTTTCATCCTTCAGGTTGGTATTTAAGTATCTATTTCTGCTTTTATGACGAATGGTGATGCTTCCTTTTCTTTTATGTTCTTTATTTATAAACTATTGAAATATATAAAATGCAATTTGAAATTCTACCTCGTGAGTGGAGAGTAGCCTTACCCAATCTACTTAACTCAATCTCAACTCAATTAAGCCCTGATTCCACAGTAATCGCCCCAGCTCCATGGGTCTTCTTCCATCTTGGGTTAGCTATAGCCTATATGTATCTTTTTCCTGCCATTCTATCCTACCTGTGGTCATGCTCTCTGTGGCCTTCTTGTTTAATCACATTCTCTTTCACTACTTCCCCAGGTTATTGAGGCTTCACTCTACACCTTTTCACTCCTTCAATTTAAATTGAATTATTCTCTCATTGACACATTAATCAGTCTTTTTTTGCACTATTATGGATAAGAAAATAATGGGATTTGCAGATTGTCAAACCTTCATTGGTGACTTCTGGTTGTCTTTCTCGCAATTGGTTTGCCACCTCACCCTTCGAATAATTTACTTCTTTCATTATTTTATCTTTCTTGCTTTTTCCACTTATCATCTTAATATTCCCATTCTGGTTGTACAAGTTTCATAGACATCTTTCCTCGGAATATGCCAACATCATATGTCCCATAGAAACATTATCAATGAAAATTGGGAAAGCATGTGGAGACTGATGAGAAATACAAGCATTTAAAGGCATTGAAAGTTCATAAAAAATTTGCTAGGGTACCTCACGGATATTGATTGTACCATGACTTCATAATAACTTCAAACTTCTTTGTTTCAGTAATCTGTTAGTCTTTAACTAATCAAATAAGGTGCAAGATTTTACAATTACTTGCACTAGTGGAGACCCCAATAACTTTGATAGATAACTGTTGCTGATTTCTTTTGCAATATTTTTTGTTGGCTCTATGAAGAGACGACATGAAAGGGATTCTGTTGGAGGACTGGGTGAGGTCCCCATTTACTTTACCTACAAAAAAAAAAAAAAAAAAAAAAAAAAAAAAAAAAAAAAAGGAGTGAGTGAGGTCCCATCTCGTTACCAGATAATCTGCACCATAATGGGGTCCAACCACATAGTATGATTGCATTTGATGTGTTGTAGGACCTTGGTAATTACCATGTATTTTGGTGGAGCTCATTTCTAGAAACAACAGGGATGAAGTGCTTTAGATAGGTGCATGCCTACATCTGAAATGATGAAAGCAATTGTAATACTATGGGAATGCAGCTCCAAGCTAATGATATGTTCTAGGTTTTGGGCAATTAATAGTTGGCAAGCAGATAGGATTTGATTGTGCTAAGAAGCATGCAGATATTAACCAAAATTTGATGATCATATCCTTTGCGTGGTCATTGTGGACCAGGACAACCCATATACAGAAATCAAACTTCATGCTACCTTGATTTTAATGATTGTCGTTGTTGGTTCCAAGATTTGTGTATTCTTCAATTGTGCTCTTATATTCCAGTCTTTTGTTGCCTTATGTCATAGACCATGATAAGATTGAGGCAATTGATATACAGGCGCGCATGTGCATTGGCAATTATTCTGACAAAACTACAATTTGTCTCTTTTTTCAGGTTACAACCAAATATGAAGTGTATAATATTTGTAAATAGGATTGTAACTGCGAGATCCGTGTCGTGCATGCTACAGAAGCTTAAGTTTCTAGCTTTTTGGAAGTGTGATTATCTTGTTGGAGTCCACTCTAAAATAAAAAGTATGTCGCGGAAGACCATGAACAATATTCTCGATAGATTCCGATCTGGAGAGGTAATGCGTAAGATAGGATGCATTATTGGCATCTTAAAATTCATCTAATTGTCTTCTTGTGTTAAGCTGGCTTAACATGTTATAGGATGCATTAGAAAAGCTTGAGCTCAAACTGGTTAGGACTGACAAATTGATAAAAGTATATATGTCAAAAATGAGGTGAATGTTTGGATGCACATTCTGTTCAGCAAACACTCGATACACCCATGTCAGACCTGATTACACTGTTGGTATCGGGAATTGTCTAACCTGCTTATTGGTGGACATGTATTAATTATAGATGCCGTACAAAGGAATAGGGCAACATATATATTATTACTGTAAGTTGTTATGAGAATAATGCTGTCTGTGTCTCTGTAACAGTTGTAACTTCACGCATGGTATCTTTAAGATTAATGTGTCCATATGATAGTATGGCTTTTACTCTTTTGCCGCATTCTTTTAGAGTTCCTAAATAGTTTTGGATCATTTCTTGAGCTTCTGAAGACCAAAAGCCTTTACAGTAAAGCATGGATAGTAATCATATATATATATATGTATTGATTTTTGGTCATCTGTGGCAACATTGAGTGTATAAAGGTCTTTGTTTCTGTGTACAAGCAAACTCAGGACCAATTAATGAATTCCAGCAAAATAGACGATCTACATGACAACATTTTCCTCTTCAAAAGATCTCTCTTCTTCTTCATTCTCAACAGGAATGCATCAACTGGGTGGAAAGTGTTTTCCAGTATAAAATAGTGTATCACTCAAATGTGCTTTTCCTTGTAATTAGAGTGATATTGGGCAAACCTTTAAATGATGGTGATGATGATCATAGAAAGATATTTATGCTAGATATTGACTCTCTAGAGATTGTGGCTTGTTATTTATTCCTCTTTGTTGTTGCGTTGGCAGTTAAATCTTTTGGTTGCAACTAAAGTTGGTGAAGAAGGACTTGATATTCAGACATGCTGCCTTGTGATTCGGTTTGATCTTCCAGAAACTGTTTCTAGCTTCATACAATCGAGAGGTCGTGCACGGATGCCTCAGTCTGAATATGCCTTTTTGGTGAACAGGTGCTTTTTAAAGCATGTGTTGTATGTAGGTATCCATTTGGTTTTTCCGTTCCATCTAAATAAAGTAACTGTTGTTAATGTTAATGTTTCAGTGGCAACCAGAAAGAGCTAGATTTGATAGAAAATTTTCAAAAAGATGAAGATCGAATGAATATGGAAATTGCTCATCGAACATCAAATGAAACATTTTTGGGTTCTGAAGAAAGAATTTATAAAGTCGATTCATCTGGTGCTTCTATCAGCTCTGGATATAGCATCTCATTACTCTACCAGTATTGTGCAAAACTACCACATGATGAGTATGTCCTTATTTATTGCTGTTGTTTCACTCAAACGGTTATGTGAATATGTTGAACTGATCTTAATTTGTTGAGATGTATGGATCTATGTTTGGCAGGTTTTTTAACCCCAACCCGGAGTTCTTTTATTTTGATGACTTGGGGGGTACTGTCTGCCAAATCAATTTACCTTCCAATGCTCCAATAAACCAAATAGTTGGTACACCACAATCTTCATTGGAAGCTGCTAAACAAGATGCTTGTCTGAAAGCAATTGAAAGTTTGCATAAAATGGGTGCCTTGAATGACTATCTCTTGCCTGGGGTAGATGATGCATATATAGATGAAGTGGGGTTGGATTCTTCTAACTCAGATAGCTGTGCAGGTTGAGCCGCTGAGCAGTATCAACTGTTCTGTTCAAAGTTTCTTCTAGGCTTTTGGTCATTATCTTGTATAAATTATCTTTAATTTTGTGTGTTGTCAGATGAGAGTTCACGGCAAGAACTCCATGAGATGCTTGTGCCTGCTGCGCTAAAGGAACCATGGACTAATTTGGAAAATCCTGTCTGTCTTAATTCTTACTATATAGAATTTTGTCCTGATCCCAAGGATAGGATCTATAAAAAGTTTGGTTTATTTGTCAAAGCACCTCTCCCACTAGAGGCTGAGAGAATGGAACTTGATCTTCATCTGGCTCGTGGTAGATCTGTGATGACAAAGTTGGTCCCATCTGGAGTTGCAGAATTCAATCAAATTGAGGTAGATGGTATTTTTTGGACAAAACTTTATGATATAAAAACTTATTTGCTGACAGTTCCTTATTTATATTGTTACAGATTACGTTAGCCAAGAATTTTCAAGAAATGTATCTCAAGGTCATCCTTGACAGATCAGAATTTATTCCTGAATCTGTTTCGGTGGGAAAGAATGATATTTTTAAGTCAAGTTCCTTAACCTTCTACCTGTTGCTTCCAGTAATTTTGCATGATAATGAGAGCAAGATTGCTGTAGATTGGAAAATTATTAGTAGATGTTTATCGTCCCCAGTTTTCCGGACTCCAGAAGATGCCATGGTCGAAAAATATCCTTTGGGGGTTTATCTGCAACTTGCCAATGGTTGCAGAAGTAGAAGTGATGTTGAGAACAGTCTAGTGTATGCCCCACACAAAAATGAGTTTTACTTTATTACTAACATCATTCATGGAATGAATGGATACAGCCCTTGTAAGGACTCAGAAACTTCAAGCTACGCAAACCGCTTATATGAGAAGTATAAAACTAGACTCCTTGACTATTTCTACTTTTATTTCATTCTAGATTCCTTCTGAATACATTTTATCTATTGATTTTGTCTTCTATTAACTTGTTGTGATATAGTTTTTTCTTTAAATGTTGGACGTCAGGTTTGGCATTGAGCTTAAGCACCCTGAACAACCTTTTCTGAATGCAAAACCACTTTTTTGCTTGCGTAACTTGCTCTGCAACCGAAAGCCAGAGGATTCAGGTAATTATTTGACTTTTCTGTCATAGTTGTCTTCTTGTTGAGGATCTTTGGTTTTTTTTTTTGATAAGTTCTTGTTGAGGATCTTGCATGAAGTGATCTGTTAATGATTTCTCCATTAGTTTTTTGCTATGTGTTTATTCAGGCTGCATCTTCTATATAAATTTGAACATATATAATTTTTTTGTGTCATGTAGCTCTTACCGCAGAGAATAAAATTTGGCCTTTGTTGAACCTTAGAACTTCTCATGCATTACATTCTTTGTTTTATCGGTGATGCATGCACTGAGTGGGTTTGTAGCAGATTTTTCTACGAGCAGGGGATTGTTAGAATAGGAATATAGGCATAGAACCTGGAGTGGATAATTTTATTCTGTTGTGTATTGGCTTTCTTAACTCTGCAAATAATAATCCCAGAAATAAGTGGAGGCAGAAAAAATGAGAAGAAAGAAGACACAAAAAAAGAAGAATAAGATAAGTGATTGAGTGATAAGGAGGATAATCTAGGCACTCTGACCTCCAAAATAAAGTTAGTTGTATACTCCAAAAATTCTGTTTTATGAATTCATGAATGGCAAATACCATAATTTGGTTGCTAAAATAGTGGCATGAATGACATTGTTTGCCTTCAAGAGACCAAGTTGTGTAGTATTGACAGACACATAATTCGTAGTTTGTGGAGTTGCTCCTTTGTGGGGTGGTGTTGCTTAGCTTCATCAAGGTTTTCGGGAGGTGTGTTGGTATTGTGGGATAAGTGAGTGGTGGAGATGGTAGAGGAATGTATCGGGATGTTTTCAGTGGCAGTATCTTTTAAGAATATAGAGGATGGGTGGACGTGGGCTCTAGCGAACTTGTATGGGCCCAATGCGGATAGAGAGAGAAGCTTGTTGTGGGAGGAATTGGCGGGTTTAAATGCTGTTTGGGACTTACCTTGGGTCTTTTGTGGAGATTTTAATATAGTTAGGTTCCCTAGTGAAAGGGAGGGGGCATCCACGTCCACAGGCGCAATGGAAGCTTTTTCAGAACTAATTTTTGATTTGAATCATGTGGACTTGCCGTTGCAAGGGGGGCCTATACTT
Source organism: Carya illinoinensis (assembly GCF_018687715.1). Classification (NCBI taxonomy): domain Eukaryota; kingdom Viridiplantae; phylum Streptophyta; class Magnoliopsida; order Fagales; family Juglandaceae; genus Carya; species Carya illinoinensis. Next base: position 45,717,578 of record NC_056766.1, on the reverse strand, counting down.
GGTCCAACTGTCGAGGGGGGTCCCGACTAGATAGATTTTTAGTCTCTTCTTCTTGGGAGACGCGTTTCCTGGATCTATGCTAGAAAAGGTTGCCATGGGTGTGTTCTGATCATTTCCCAATTTTGCTTGATTGTGGTGGCATTCATGGGGGTAGGCGTTCATTCAAATTTGAGAATATGTGGCTAGAAGCTGAAGATTTGTGGAGAAGGAAAGGGCTTGGTGGGACGGCTACTCTTTTGATGGTACTCCTAGCTTCATTGTCGCAGGTAAACTTAAAGCTCTTAAGATTGATGTCAAAAAGTGGAATATAGAAGTTTTTAGACATACAGAAGTGCAGAAAAATATCCTATGGGAAGAGTTGCATGCTTTGGAGGAAGGTGATGTTAATGAGGCTTTTTTGTCAAGGAAGAATGCGGTTGTGACTGAAATTGAGAAAGTTTTGTTGATGGAAGAGATATCTTGGAGGCAAAAATCTAGGGCGCTTTGGTTGAAAGAGGGGGACAAGTGCACCAAGTTCTTTCACAAGGTGGCCAATTCACATAGGCGCAACAATGCTATTGAAGTCCTCCATTCCGGCTCACAAGTGTTGCATTCTATTGAAGAAATTCAAGACCATACAATGCAGTATTATGAGGAACTCCTTGCTGAAAAAGTAGATTGGTGCCCCAAACTTGATGGTTTAAGTTTTGAACAGCTGGGTTCGGAGGTAGCAGGATGGTTGGAGAGGCCGTTTGAGGAAGAGGAGGTGCATGTTGTGGTGAAAGGTATGTGTAAAGACAAAGCCTCGGGACTGGATGGTTTTTCCATGGCTTTCTTTCAAGAATGTTGGGATATAATAAAGGAGGAAGTAATGTTTTTCATGATTTTCATACTAGTCATAAGTTTGAGAAGTCACTAAATGCTACATTCATTGCTCTAATTCCGAAGATAGTGGGTGTCAATGACTTGAAAGATTTCCGGCCTATCAGTTTGGTAGGTGGGATTTACAAAATCATCTCTAAGGTGTTAGCTAAGCTCATGAGCGTGGTGATGGATAGTCTCATATCCAAACCTCAAAATGCTTTCGTTTGAGGTCGACAAATTTTAGAGTTAGTCTTGATAGCAAATGAGTGTCTGGACAATCGGCTAAGAGAAGGCATTCCGGGGGTCCTTTGCAAGCTAGACATGGAAAAAACTTATGATCATGTAAGCTGTGATTTTCTTTTCTATATGCTTAGAAGATGTGGTTTTAGAGATAAGTGGTGTGAATGGATCAAGCATTGTGTATCAACAGCTCGGTTTTCAGTTCTAGTGAATGGAAGATCATGTGGCTTTTTCCAGTCTTCTAGGGGGTTGAGGTAAGGAGACCCGCTATCCCTTTTCCTGTTTGTTATTGTGATGGAGGCTTTGAGTCGCATGGTGGAGGCAGCCGTAAGGGGGGGCTTTCTCACTGGTTTCTCAGTGGGTAGCAACAGTAATGTTAGCACCATTTCTCATTTACTTTTTGCGGATGATACCCTCATTCTTTGTGATGCAGCTAGTGGCCAAATTTGAACCCTAAGGGCATTGTTGTTGTGTTTTGAAGCTCTATTGGGGCTCAAGGTGAACTTGGAGAAGTCGGAGTTGGTCCCGGTGGGGGACGTGAGCAATATAGCCTCTTTAGCGGAGCTATTGGGTTGTAAAATTGCGTCCCTCCCTTTAAAATACTTAGGACTTCCCTTGGGGGCACCTTATAAAGCAATGAGCATTTGAGATGGAGTAGTAGAGAAGATTGAGAAAAGGTTATCGGGTTGGAAGCGGTTATACCTTTCAAAAGGGGGAAGATTAACTCTCATTAAAAGCACACTGTCCAATCTCCCCACCTACTATCTTTCCTTGTTCCCTTTACCGGGGAAGGTGGCAAACCGGATAGAGAAGTTGTTCAGAGCTTTCCTGTGGGGGGGCATGGGGAAGGAATTCAAATTTCACCTTGTGAATTGGCAAAGGGTGACCTGGTCGATTGCAAATGGGGGTTAGGGGTGCGAAATTTGAGTGTGTTTAACAAGGCATTATTAGGGAAGTGGTTGTGGAGATACCAATTGGAAGGGAACTCGCTGTGGAGGGAGGCCATTGATCAAAAGTATGGTTGTGCGTGGGGGGAATGGTGTTCTTTAGAGGGTAGGGGGTCATATGGAGTAAGCCTGTGGAAGTTCATAAGAAAGGGATGGGATGCTTTTGAAAAACATCTAAAGTTTGAGATGGGTGATGGAGCACGAATCCGCTTTTGGTTAGATGCATGGAGTGGGGAGAGTTCTCTTTGTACTATATTTCCAGCAGTATTTAACTTGGCTGGAAACCAGCAGGCATCAATTTCAGAAATATTATGTTGTGCCAATGGGACGGTAACTTGGAATATCACTTTTACAAGAAATGCTCAGGATTGGGAACTTGAAGAGCTGGTAGATTTCTACAGTTATTTGTATTCAGTAAATCTAGGTGTCAATGGGGGTGACCGTTTGTTGTGGACTCACACGGGGAATACAAATTTTACTGTTAAATCTTTTTATAAGGCCTTGACAATACAACAGTCTACTTGCTTTCGTGGAAGAGTATATGGAAGGTGTTAGTACCTTCTAAAGTTGCTTTCTTTATTTGGACAGCCGCTCATGGGAAGATTTTAACGATTGATAACCTTAGAAAACGAGATATGGTTGTAATGGAGTGGTGCTATATGTGCAAAAAGAGTGGGGAATCGATAGATCACCTGCTTTTACATTGTGAGGTGGCTGGGGAGTTATGGGCTGGAATCTTTAGTAGAGCTGGGCTAAGCTGGGTTATGCCTAGGAGTGTGGTGGAGGTACTTGCATGCTGGAATAGATCTCACAACAGTGCTCAATTGGCAGCAGTGTGGCGGATGATACCTTTGTGCTTAATGTGGTGTTTATGGTCAGAAAGGAATGAGAGGTGCTTTAATGATAAGGAGCGTGGAGTGGGGGCAATCTGGAATTTTTTTGTGTTCTCTCTGTTTCAATGTTTTTCTGCTATTGTTCTAAAGGGCGGGAATGTTCATGAGTTTCTACTTTCCTTATAGCCCACTAGAATGTAACTAGGTGTCTCACTTTTATTCTTCCTGTGTACTTGGGCATTGCCTAGTTTTTTCATATTCAATAAAGATTATTACTTATCAATAAAAATTTACTATAAAAAAAATGCATAAACAAGAGGGCAAAAGTAAGTTATATGTTAACAGATGCTCCAAAGTCTATAGGGTAAGTGGTTTCTAATATTGTACTGTCTTAAAAAAAAGTGATTTTCTAATATTGAGGTCTTTTACGTAAAAGAATGAAGTTGAATGACGAGTTTTTTAAGCTAAGGGAGGCCATGTTCATCCATCTTATCTTGAGGTGGCCACTTACATAATTTCATGAAAGTAGCCCGAGGATAAAGTGTAAAAAAAAGGTAGGGGAATGGGGGCAAGAACCAGCTACCCTTAACCTAGATTCCTTCAGAACAACAATATGGATAAATAATTTATTATTTGGAAGCAGAGATACTTTCAAGATTGCTGAGTCATCCTTGTACCCATTACCCTCTTGTGGTGTTTTTGCTTTCTTTAAAGGGTTATGAATTATAGTGATGAGCTTCTTGCTTGATTCAGGACTCATCTCAATGCCCGTCTCTTTGGATTCTCCTCACTTTCAAATTATTTTCATGAGTCTAAAATGTCAAAAACAGTTTAGATAGGGATATCTTTTGTTTGCTTTCTGTATACTTGTGTTGTGCTTATTACTGGAGAATGATTACTTCTATAAAAAAATATCAAAAACAGAATCGCATGAACTGGAGGAATACTTCATTGATTTGCCTCCTGAGCTATGTCACTTGAAGATCCTAGGCTTTTCAAAAGATATTGGGAGTTCAATATCTTTGTTACCATCAATCATGCATCGACTGGAAAACTTGCTTGTGGCCATTGAACTGAAGCACACCTTTTCTTCTGCATTCCCTGAAGGAGCTGAAGTTACATGCCATCGAGTAAGTTACATGCCATTGAGCATTGGCTTTCATAAGCTGCGCTAATTAAACTTGTAGTATTGCATACGACTTCCCACATGTGGTGTCGTACCCGACTTCAATTATACATGTTCAAGTTGTGCAGTGTCGATATTTGCATGGACCTTAATTGCCACTAAAAGTTTTGAACTTTTTTACTAGCTTCTAGAAGCAGTCACCACTGAGAAGTGCCAGGAGCGCTTTTCCCTCGAACGACTTGAAATACTTGGTGATGCTTTTCTCAAATTTGCTGTTGGACGGCACCTCTTTATTTTGCATGGTACTCTTGATGAAGGAGAACTTACAAGGAAACGTTCTCATGTTGTGAACAATTCCAATTTGTACAAGCTAGCCACTAGGAGCAAGTTACAGGTATCAGTGAATTTTAGGCTATGATTTTTATTTTATAAATATTAATATATCTGTATTTTTTTTTCTTTGGCAAGTATTATTTGACATTATTGAATTTGTAACAATAATGTTTGCTTATGCTTTCGCTTTATCTCCACTTGATATAATGTAATTGTTTTTAAATTTGTTCTTTTAGATAATTCCAATACTGCACTTTTTTTGTATTTTCAGTTTTTTTGTTTTGAATTATTTAGTTCATGGCAAATACAACTAGTCATTAAATAGTGAAAAGAAATGAAAAACTAATGCGATTAGAACTACAGACAGTCACATGGAAGTAACAGTGACATGTGTGATTAAATAGAGTTTATGGTACTTATCTCCTGTGTGTATAAATAAATGTTGTCTTCTCTCTCTCCCTCTCTCTCTGGTCTGGCCAAGACCCATTTCTTTGGTATTTAAGAATTTATTTGGCTGATATTGTTTCCACTAACTAATGCATGTTTTCTGCTAAGTGGTGTGGAAAACTCTCTTAGCAAAATTAACACCTAATGGATTAATTACTTAGGTGTTCTTCTAGTAGGTTTCATTATCTAAGTACTTGGTATACTCTCTTATCTCAGGTTTACATCCGTGATTGTTCATTTGATCCCTGCCAATTCTTTGCTCTGGGCCGCCCTTGCCCAATAATCTGCAACAAGGAGACAGAAGCAGCTGTTCATTTCCAGCATTCAAGTGGTCTAGCAGATCATGCAAGTTCCAGTCCAACTAGATGCAGTAGAGGTCACCACTGGCTTCATAAGAAAACAATCGCTGATGTGGTTGAAGCTCTTGTTGGAGCGTTCATAGTTGATAGTGGCTTCAGAGCTGCAATTGCATTTCTTCGATGGATTGGCATACAGGTAGATTTTGAAGCCTCACAAGTTTGCAAGGCCTGCATGGCAAGCACTAGCTACATCCCGCTTGCTACTTCTTTGGACATTCCTTCCCTTGAAAATTTGTTAGGGTATCAGTTTTTCCATAGAGGTCTGCTTATACAGGCATTTGTACATCCTTCGCACAACAAGAATGGAGGAGGCTGCTATCAGGTATGCACTATGTCCTTTCTACTTCTTGTACCAGACAATAATATTCTCTCTGCTTAATATCTCTTATGACAGTTGCACAACAATGCAAAATTTTATCTTGTGATAATTTGAAATGTCTTTTTTCACCAGAGATTGGAGTTTCTTGGAGATGCTGTCTTGGATTACTTAATCACATCATATCTTTATTCAACTTATCCAAAGTTGAAGCCTGGTCAATTGACAGATTTGAGATCTGTGCTTGTGAATAATGAGGCGTTTGCCAGTCTTGCAGTAGAACGATCCTTCCACAAATTTCTTATATGTGATTCCAGCAGCCTTACCGAGGCAATTGAAATGTATGTGGATGCTGTTAAAATGCAAGCGCCTGAACGGAGTCTTCTTGAGGGGCCAAAATGTCCAAAGGTAGACATTGTAATCTTCTGTGAATGTTTTCTGTTGTAGCATGGTGACAATGACGAAATGACCTCCTAGCCATCATTTTATTTTCGAGTTTTATTTTGTTTTCTTTTTGGAGAGGAGGAGGGGGGGTGTGAGAATGTAATTGTTATATTACTAACTCCGAATCATTTCACTTATTGCGTCAGGCTTTGGGTGACTTGGTAGAGTCTTCTCTGGGTGCCATTCTTCTTGATTCAGGGTTTAATCTGGGGCTTGTGTGGACGATAATGCTTTCCTTTTTGGATCCAATCATGAGGTTCTCCAGTTTGCAGATTAGTCCTTTCAGGGAACTGCAAGAACTTTGCCAATCTTATAATTGGGATCTACAGTTTTTACCATCACAGAAGGGTGGAATGTCTTTGGTTGAAGCACAAGTGAATGGAAAAGATGTTTGTGCAACTGCCTCTGCAATATACCGAAACAAGAAAGATGCTATTAGGATTGCTTCACAAAAAATATCAACAATTTTGAAGGTAAAATTTGTATGCTTACTTTATGCTCCTGTCCTTCTACCTCAACTGTATCAAATTATCATTCTTCCATCATTTGCTTCAACACCAGCGCAGTAAGAAGAGAATGTAGCTTTTAACCAAAATAGGGAGTAAAAAATAAATTATTTGAATAATCTGCTTCCCCCACTGAAAATGGAAAAAAAATAAAAAATAAAATAAAATAAAAAGAAGGGAGAAAGAAAATATGAAAATCTACTGTTTTAAAATTTAATATATACTTTTCATCTTAAAAGTATTATATCAAATTTACTATGTTAATTTTTATTTTTTGTATTGTACAAATTCCATTTGTGTATAGACTCCTGGAAACATATAGTACCCTATTACACAGATCAGGAATAATTGAAAAAACTAGACTCCGTACGGTATCTCTTGGAATCCTGAATATGATTCTACTAATAATTGTACTAATTTTTTCATACTGCAGTCACACATTCACGATTGGCATGCTTTGCTAGCATATCCTAACTTAAAAGGGTTAAACACTCTCCACGATGCAGGCTCAAGGCTACATACCGAAGTCAAGAACTTTGGAGGAAGTTTTGAAGTCAAGCTGCAAGATGGAAGCCAGACTGATTGGATATGATGAAACACCTATAGATGTAAATACCCCTGATGCAATTGGATTTGAGAAGTTGATGGTACAACAGCCTTTTGACAGAGATTTTGAGCCAAAAATTATAGCCCTATCTAAAGTATCTGATAGTAATCCCCCATGCATAACACCTGTTATTAAACACCCACCTGGCACCATAAGAGGGCAGGCTTGCAGGACAGCTGAGAATCCAAGCTTTGATCCTGACCTACAGTCCACAGGTACAATTATTTTAGTTTGCAGGATATCAAGTGTGGAGCAAGTATTTCATTCTCTCACTAAAACTAAAATAATCTTCCAGGTGGGTCAAACAAAGCAACGGCAAGATCGCGATTGTATGAAATCTGTGCTGCTAACTGTTGGAAACCCCCTCTATTTGAATGTTGCAGAGAGGATGGACCAAGCCACTTAAAGTTGTAAGTCACGTGTATATATATATATGCATACAGAACACGCACACATATGCATAATCTCTTTTGGGCCAGTTTATTGTCATGGACTTCAGGTGTGAGTCCATGATAATATAGACCCTTTGTTTTCGGAGATAAATTTATTCAGGACTTGTGATCTCATCAAATAACAGAAATTAGAGTTGATCATAGGAATGCTCGTGTAATTGGCATATCTTGCAGATTCACTTTCAAGGTGACTGTGGAAACAGAAGCCCCAGATGTTATTTTGGAGTGCTTGGGAACACCGCAGTCAAAAAAGAAAGATGCATCAGAGCATGCAGCAGAAGGAGCCCTTTGGTACTTAAAGCACCAAGGATACTTTCTTGAGAGCGACTGACATGATACTGCAAAAGATTTTGCTGAATCAGCTTTGGTAAGCATTGAAGATTTTAATGCAGGAGGCTTACTAAAACAAACGGTTCAAAACTAAAATTTCTATATATGATATTATATATGGAAGGTGCGTTGGTGATTGTAAATGGTGGTTAATGTTGAAATCCATCGACTCAAGGGAGATAGGAAGGTAAACTGCGTATTCTTCCAGTTTTTGGAGGCAATTCGAGGAGCCTCCAAAACACTAATTAGAATACTTCAGGCTAAATAATCATATTTCATTCATATGAAGCTTAAGTTTAATACAAAATAAATTAACTACTTTACATAACTGCTCCTCCATACACTTGAAATGAATTTGAAGCCAAACCATGGAATTCAAACTCCAGAAAAAATCTGATGTCCAAGGTTGAGGAAGGCCTCCTTTGTTGTGGGTACAACTCGAAGTCAATGTCGCTATATTCATTGTCATCATCATAATATTCAATGTCATGATCAAATGGACATCTAACATTTTCATGATCTTTTGCAATCTGTTCGTCATGCTGTTTGTATGGGCTCTAAGGCTCACCGACTTTATCCTTATCATCTGTCAGGCCGGGCCTTCTCATTGGACCCGTTCCTTATTAGGGACTACACCATTCCCTCCATATGTATATGTTATTTTCCTTTTTATTACGAAGGCATGAAGCCATTGATGCTAAAGGAGATAAGAAGGTAAACTGCGTATTCTTCCAGGTTTTGGAAACTGCCTTCGAGTTTTGTTTGGTAGTTCTTTGTTCTTCTCGTAAATAGAAAATCCCTCTCCATGTATTCATCACAAATAATTGTATTGGCAATTCAAGAATACTTCGGGCTAAATAATCTTATTTTCATTCAAATGAAGAACAAGCTAAATACAAAATAAAATAACTACTTGACATAACTGCTAGCTCCTCCATACACTTGAAACGAATTTAATAATCAGTCTCCAGAAAAAATTTGATGTCCAAGGTTGAAGAAGGCCTCCTTTGTTGTGGATACAAGTTGGATTCAATATCGTGATGATCATGGTCATCATCCTAATCAACACGATGCCTCTTTGAAAGTTGACTTCCATCCATTTGGATTTGCTAACTCGTTGGTGCGTAATATGTTCTGTAGGTAAGTACCACAACGCTACATGATCCGAATCCATGAAATTGTGATTGAAATTTCAAAGGACATTTAGGCCAAAAAATGTGCATTGCGGCATCTAAAGAATCTGAGTCTTGTAATTTTTTTTATGGCCTTGGGACTCAGGCGGATGATGTCACTGCCTTTAGGAAAATCTACCAAGATTGCTTCAACTCTATCTGTTCCCTATATTGGAAGACAATGCATAATAAGTGTGCCAACAGAATCAGAAAATAAATTATTCATATATGTACACACACATATATGTCACATCTGCCAAAGAAACAATGTTTAATTAAAAGAGATTTCAATCTAACTTACCGTATCTGTCTCGAATACTTCTCGAACGTCTTCATGAAAGTATAATCTGCTGCGTGCTCTTGGATTTTGGGGTGATTCTTGTCGAACAATTTCTTTACCCATATCACATAAAAGATCATGCATTTGCAATCTTTCGTCGAGCTTGTAAATAAGGCATTTCTCTATAAGTCTTGGGATCCAAGATTTTGGGGAAAAACCAAAGCTATCTAGTATCTTAATGACATCATCAAACACATCTCCCCTGAAAAAACATGCTATGTCAAGAAAAATATTCTTTTCATTTTCACTTAATCTATCATAAACTATTTTAAGTTGGCTATAAATATTACAGGGAAGGTTGTTCTTGTTTTGAATCAATGCTTGTTGCCACTCACTTTCACTTCTACCATATAAATGCGAACCAACTACCGTTAAAAGTAGTGGATTGCCCGCATTTAACTTGATCATTTCTTCTACAAATTCTCTATAACCGTCAGCTGGTTTCTCTCTTTTGAAAGCATGCCAACAAAATAATTGAAAAGCTTCGTCGTGATTAAGTTCCATCATCTCGTATATTGAATAAACTCCATGCCTCTCTAACATGTGTGAATCTCTTGTTGTGATGATGATTCTACTTCCTTCACCAAACCAATCATAATGTCCAGCCAACCCTTCTAATTGGGTCAAACGGTAAACATCATCAAGAATTAAAAGAACTCTTTTAGAATGAAGCCTGCGCCTTATCATATTGATTCCCATATCAATATTGTCAACCTTCAAACTCCTACCATTTTCGAAGATCTTAGAGAGAAGGGTCTCTTGCAGTTGAACCAAACCATACTCTTGATTAGTTTGACCAATATTTTCAAGAAAACAACTAGCTTCAAATTGAAAAGCAACCGAGTTATAAATTGCTTTGGCTAGAGTTGTCTTACCAACTCCGCCCCTCCCTAAGATCCCTACCATTCGTACATCGTTTGTCCCAATACTAATTAAATGCAAATTGACATCTTCTACACGATGTTTTAGTCCAACGGGATGCTTGGCAACATATAAATATAAATGATCATTTGCCATTCTTGAGACGCCTTGAACGATTCCTTCAATGAATATAGAATATTCATTCCTACACATACATGTACACACACATTTAATATATATATATATACACACACATAAGTTTAAAAAAAAAACAATTATAATGAGTTAGCCGACTCCTCACTTGAAATAAAAGCAACATATATAATTTAATTTTCTTTCATAGCCGAAAAAATAAAATAAGAACTTGGAAATTGGTAGGTTAATGTAGGGTACATGCAATGTTGCGACGAGTTGACCGCAAGTTCTCTCGCTTTAGTTTGACTCAAAATTCAAATTCTTTCATTTTTAATTTCTCTCACTTTGTCTAGAGTATCTTTGCGAGGAGCCAGAATAATTTTTTTTCCAAGTACTTACTATCACTCAGTGAGTTTTTACCATACGTCCTAGAAATGAACTCAATTTCGACAAAAGATTAGATTAACTTTTAATTTCAATGCTTCAAATTAATATGTACAGTCTTCTAATTAACTTTAAAATCTTGATTTTCTTGAAAAAAACAAAACTTAAGAATTGATAAACAAGAAATAATGATAAACATGAATTTACTTTAATTAGGTGATACTATCTTTGTACGTATTTTAGTTAGCGATCATCAAAAGGCCAAACAAAAGTTTAGAATATTTTTATATATTTCTGTTGATCAAGTACTTGTGAGTTTCTTCTGTATTGGACATTAATATCATGCAGACTGATGATTTATACATAGAATGGGGATGAAAAGGCGCAATCTTGAATGGAAGGCATAATTAAAAGCGGTTAGAATTAAATACCCATTTCTGAGATGGTACCCGGACAAATTGGCAACTTCTTGTAGGGCTGCCTTCCACAGCTGCAACTTCATGTGATCTACATTCAATTTCTCAGCATGTTTAGCCACTGCTTCTGCAAAATTCTCTCTTTGATCGCATGCATCCGATGGATCTAAGTGGTAAAACACAGGTAGAATCCTTTGTTGTTTTGATTTTTTACACTAATCAAGAATCTTCAATAGCTCGTCCAAGCACCATGTTGATGATACATAACTTTTTGAGAGTACAATGATGAAAATCTTTGAACCTTCTATAGCTTGGATAAGTGCCGGGGAGATTTGAACCTCTCTTCTTAGCTCATCCTCATCTTTGTAGGTTTGGATTCCCTTTCTAACTAAAGCATCGTTCAGATGGGCAGTAAAAGTATCACAGGTATCGTTTCCCCTAAAGCTCAAAAAAACATTGTAGAGCCATGGAAAGGTGTCAGAAGAAGAGGATGTAGAAGAGAACGAATAAGAGGCCACGGAAGAAAATTATTCAGTGTACGTGTACTGTATGTAATGCCTGAATAATCTACTTACTGCATTGAGAGAGTTGGACAGCATCGACTCTCCTTAATAAATAGAAGTCCATGCGGCCTCTTTCTCACCATGCATATCAATTAATGGTAACTTCTAGGCAACTTCCTTGATGACTTAATTATGAAGTCATTGAGTCAATGCTGCAATGTATTGTTGGCAATTTCCTTGCAGCTTCTTCAAACTTTAGGAGATGCTTCCCACAATGTTCTGATCATGAGTTCTGGAGAAAAATAAAGTAAAAGAAAAAGGCAGCGATACAATGACAACGTCACAACTGCATCAATACTCCTACATATAGTAAAATAATATTATTTTTTAAAATTCAAAAACGTTATAATAAAAGAAAATCTCGGAAATTTTTTAAAATTAATATTTTATTAATAAATTGCAATCCAACTTTTGCTTCTTTCGTTAATTTTATAAGCATACCCTCCAACACGATGATTGGGGTCAGCTAGGATTGTATTCGTAAAGATAATAACTCATTTGTACAGAAGGAGAAATGATAGCTAGGAACTATATATATATATATACACACACACACACACAATTCTGGTTTATTAATTTTGGTTCTTTTCAAAATTTTTTTTTTTTGGTGGGTACAAATTAAATTTTACTTCATCAAATTATAATTTTCTTTTTATAATATAATCTCACGACTATCGAAATTATTAATATTAAAATTCAACTCATCTCATCTAATCATTATAATTTTTCTAAATTCTAACATAAATATAATAAACAATTCAATTTTTTCAAATTTTAAAATAATAATAATATTAAAAAAATAATATTTTAATAATATTTTATTCAACTTTTAACTTTTATTTCAACTCAGCTCAACATCCAAATACAGCCTTAGTCCACAGAAATTATTAATATAAAATGCAAATATTGTTTCCTTTCAACAGTTGGGGTTTAGGGACCAAAAATGCTATTGAAAGCAAATTCCACTTGCGGCAGGTTGACATCCCGTTGCTTGGGCTTATCTTTTGAAATACATTGAATCATGTTATCAAGTGTGCAGTTGATCACCTTTGTTTGGTCGTCAATTTGTGGATGGCAAGTGCTGCTGTACTTGAGGGATGTGTTGAACTTCTTCCATAGAGTTATCCAAAAATGGCTGAGAAACTTGACATCACGATGAGAAGTGATTGTCCTAGGGACCCCATGAAGTTGAACAATCTCTTTTTAAAAAAAACGATGGGATACGTTTGACGCATCTTAAGTCTTTTGACAAGGAATAAAGTGCACCATTTTAAAGAACCTATCAACCACAACAAATACAAAGTCTGCACCCACTGAGTATGAAGTAGTCCTAGAACGAAATCCATGCTCAAGTCCTCCCAAATATTTTCAGGCACCGGTAATGGGGTATATAACGCTGTATTTTTTGCTTGGCCCTTGCTCACTTGGCACATGGGACAAATTTGCAAGAACCTTCCCACATCACGCTTCAGTTGGGGCCAATAATAATGCTTAGCCACGAGAGATATGGTCTTATCTCTCCCCACATGGCCACTGAGTCCCCCATCTTGCTAGTCCCATAGAATTTGTTCACGAAGGGAGGTTTTGAGAGATGTAGAGTTGGCTCCCACGGAAAAGATAGCCATCTTGAACAAGGAAATCTGATGTTGGTTGCTTGGCAAGGCATCTATTCCATATCTCGGCAAAATCTCCATCCTTAAGTTGTTCAAAACCAATAACTTCAGTTTGCAAAGTCACCAATAGGGCCACATGACGACTAAGAGCATCAGCCACTTTATTTTGCTGACCCGATTTGTGTTTGGGCACTAAAGTAAACTTCGGTTGAGGTGTCCCTATGTATTTATGAACTTCAGGGCATTATGATCAGTGTAAAGCACAAACTCTCATTGAATTAAGTAATGCTCCTAATGTTGCAAAGATCGAATAACGGCATAGAATTCCAATTCATAGGTAGTCCACTTTTGTCGAGCTTTATTCAGTTTCTCGCTCAAAAATTCCACGAATCTACATTCTTGTGAGAGAACAGCACCTATCCCGATTATTGAGGCATCACGTTCAACTTCAAAAAGCTTCTCAAAACTAGGTAGTGCCAGTATGGGTGCTGCGGATAGCTTTTCTTTGATTATTACAAAGTTGCATCTTGGTCGTCTCCCCAACAAAATGCTCCTTTCTTCATGCATGACGTGAGAGTGCAGCAAGGGTACTAAAATTCTGTATGAATTGACCATAAAAGGTAGCTAGCCCATGGAAACTTCAAACTTAGTTTATGGTTGAGGGTCGTGGCCACTCTCGAATGGCTTGGACCTTTTCTTCATCCACATAAATTCCTTCTGCACTCACCACAAAGCCAAGAAATAGCAAACTGTTGGTTAGAAATGTGCACTTCTTCAAGTTAACATACAACTTACTCATATGAAATGCTGATAACACTTCCTTCAATTGTTGCAGGTGCTCTTGTTCATCTTGGACATAGAGGAGAATATCATCAAAATAAACAACCATGAACTTTCTGACGAAGGGTTTGAGGACTTGGTGCATGATGCGCATGAAGGTACTTGGTGCATTGGAGAGGCCAAATGGCATCACTAACCATTCGTATAGCCATTCCTTGGTTTTGAATGCCGTTTTCCACTCGTCACCTGGTCGGATTCTAATTTGATGATACCCACTCCGCAAATCAAGCTTTGAAAAAGTTTTAGATCCTGCAAGCATATCCAACATGTCATTTAATTTTGGAATGGGAAATCTATATTTCACCGTGATCTTGTTGATGGCGCGGTTGTCTACGCACATTCTTCAACTTCCATCTTTCTTTGGCATTAATAAAGCAAGTACCGTGCATGGGTTCATGCTCTCCTTGACTAACCCATTACAAATGAGTTCTTCGACCTGTCCCTGCAAAATATGATGCTCTTCAAGGCTTATGCAATAGTGTGGAAGGTTTGGTAAGCTTGCTCTGGGGACCAAATCTATATGGTGCCGGATATCTCTCATTGGTGGCCGGGAGCCCGCTGGGTAAGTCCAGTGGGGTGAGATCCTAAAATTCAGCTAGTAATTGCTACTCTTGTTGAGGTATTATAAAGGATTCATCAACAACTTCCCCTTTCACAATCAAAGTAGATACCTCGCCAACCTCTCGTGCATCTTTTATAAATTGGTCTTCGGGGACTTTAAGAAAAGTCTACCTATCCTCAGTAGCCAGGGACTTTGAGCCCTTGTCTCCTACAAGTAATAACACAACCTTGCGGTCATGCCACCAGAATGTATAAACATTCTCACATCCCTTATAAGTTGCACTCACATCATTTTGCCAAGGCCTGCCAAGTAATAGATAACAAGCATCCATCTCAACCTCGTCACAAGTCACCTAATCCTGATAAAATTTTCCAATGGAGAAAGGTATGTGACAGAGGGTAGATACTCTTGTTTTACTCTTGTTTTTGCCCCTTTTTTAATCCAACCGATCTTGTATGGGTGCGGGTGTTTTTCTGTCTTCAGTTGTAAGGTGCTAACCAATGCCTTTGATACAATGTTTTCACAGCTACCACATTCGATTGTTAAGTTGCAAACCTTGTGGTTAATGATGCAGTGTGCTTTGAATATTGCATGCCTATGTCTTATCCTCTTGTTTTGGTGCAAGTAGTAGTCGGTAAACTACACAGTTAACAAATTCACCCTCATCCCCTTTGACTAGTTCTTCTTCCTCAGTCTCACTATCTTCTTCTTGCGAGATGCTTTTCTCTCCTTCTATAATGTTGACAGATCGACGAGTAGGACACTTGTTTGAGCAATGGCCAGGTTGGTTGCACCTAAAACATTTTCTTGTCATGGGTTTGGTGTAGGGGTTATAGACAGTATTCCCCTTTCCTTGAACTGAAGTGGCCATGGGGTTAACGAATTGATTATTAGTGGTGTTTCTTTGGAAACGGCTAGTAGAGGGTAGTTGTTGTTGGTTTTGTTGTGTGGGGTGTTTGGTTCTTTTGGTGGAAGGTGTTGAGGACTGGTTGGAGACAGAGATGATTCTAAATAAAAGGAGAGACGAAATTTAACGTGGTTCGACAATTGCCTACGTCCACAGCTGTTGTAACTTCACTATGAAACAGTTTTTACAAAAAACCTCTCTCTGTAAACTCTCTCTGCTCACCCACTCTATTCTCACTTCCCTGCACCACTCTACACTTGTCTGCACTTCTTGCTCACCTCATCACAACACTTCTATTTATAATAAGGATGGGGAGTTGTCGGTGACAGTCAGCTGGAGCAGTTGAAAAGATGCAGCCGCACCTTTTGAATTCGGTGCTGAGATTTTCTTTTTCCTTTCGGTGCTTGCAATGCATGACTCACTATTTTGTCTCCATTCATAACAATCTCCCACTTGGAGACAAATGAGTCTACATATCTTCATAGCAACCATCACAGCAACTTCAAGTCATGCCTTTAAGTAAGGAGGCCAACTGAAACTACACACAGTTTCAGTTTGTCAGCAGTAACTCCTTTTGTGAGCATGTCTGCTGGGTTCTCTGCTCCTCGAATCTTCTCAAGTATCAGCTGTCCACTATCAAGAAGAAATCAGATAAAATGGTATCGACTCTGTATGTGTTTTGTTCTGGAATGAAAGGCTAGATTCTTTGCAAGAAAAATAGCACTCTGACTATCACTGTGCAAAATACTTTTTTCATTCTTCTTTCCAAATTCTTCCAAGAATGTCTGCAACCAAACCATTTCCTTCCCTGCTTCAGTTATAGCAACGTATTCCGCTTCTGTAGTTGAGAGAGCAACAATCTTCTGTAACTTAGAAGCCCATGATACAGCTGTACCACCCAGCGTATACACAAATCCAGTAGTACTTTTTCTGCTGTCAACGTCACCTACTAAATCAGCATCTACATACCCCTGTAGCTTTAAACCTGTTTTTGTAAAGCATAGTGACGTATCTGAAGAGCCTTGTAGATATCTTAAAATCCACTTGACTGCTTCCCAATGCTACTTTCTTGGATTACTCATGTACCTGCTCACAGCTCCCACTGCTTGTACAATATCTAGCCTTGTACAGACCATGGTGTACATAAGACTACCAATAGCAGATGCATAGGGTATTCTGTTCATGCATTCTTGCTCTTCCTCCGTCTTTGGCGACTGATCTTTAGTTAGTCGAAAGTGACTAGCTAAGGGTGTGCTCACTGGTTTCGCCTTGTCCATGTTAAACCTTCTGAGCACCTTCTTCACATACTCCTCCTACGAGAGCTTAAGAGTATCATTAGCCTTGTCTCTAATAATTCTCATACCAAGGATTTGTCTTGCAGCACCCAAATCCTTCATCTCAAACCGCTTTGACAACTGCTTCTTTAGTTTATTGATCTCCTCGATGCTTGACCCTGCAACGAGCATATCATCCCCATACAACAGTAGGATAATGTAAGAGTTGTCAAAATTCTTCATATAGCAACAATGGTCAGCCTGTAGTCTTGTAAATCCATCATTGCACATGAAGTTGTCAAACTTTCGATACCATTGTCGTGGAGCTTGTTTAGGCCATACAAGCTCTTCTTCAGTTTGCAAACTATATTCTCTTTTCCCTTCACTGAGAATCCTTGTGGTTGGTGCATATAGATGTCTTCCTCCAAATCACCATGAAGGAATGCAGTCTTCACATCTAACTGTTCAAGATGTAGATTCTCTGCAGCCACAATTGCCAACACTAGCCTAATCGTGGTCAATTTTACAACTGGGGAGAAAATGTCTGTGTAGTTGACACCTTCCTTTTGTTGAAACCCCTTCACGACCATTCTGGCTTTGTAGCACTAGCTACTATTGTGCTCTTCCTTAATTCAGTACACC
Source organism: Carya illinoinensis (assembly GCF_018687715.1). Classification (NCBI taxonomy): domain Eukaryota; kingdom Viridiplantae; phylum Streptophyta; class Magnoliopsida; order Fagales; family Juglandaceae; genus Carya; species Carya illinoinensis. The sequence goes on along the minus strand of NC_056766.1, from coordinate 45,700,086 downwards.
CATTTATTGTGCAAAACCTTCTTGCCTTTTGGAAGCTTAGTTAGCTCCCATGTCTGATTTGACATCAGTGACTCCATCTCATCTTGCATGGCTTTCTCCCACTTGATCGAATCTTCAATTTGTAGAGCTTCATCATAACTTTCTGGTTCACCACTATCTGTTAGCAAGATGTAGTGTAGAGATGGTGAGAACCGCTGTGGTGGCTTGATCATCCTTGAAGATCTTCGAATAACAATGAGTGGTGTACTTTGTTCGATCTGTGTATCATCATTCTCTTGATCCTCATTCTGATCGGTGTTGACTCGAGTAACATCAAAGTCAACAACCTCAGGTTTCTTTGGCTGCTCCTCAGGTGCATCTTGTGACTTAGCTTTGTACAGAATCTGCTAATTGAATATCACATTTCTACTTCTGATGATTTTACGATTTTTATCATCCCAAAATCGATAGCCAAATTCTTCATCACCATAACCGATGAAAAAACATTTTTTAGATTTGGCTTCTAACTTGTTACGATCAGTAGAATCTATGTGAACATATGATACACATGCAAAAACTTTCAAATGGGAAAAATTTACCTTCTTTCCGCTCCAGACTTCCTCTGGTAGATCGAACTTTAAGGGAACTGAGGGTCCCTACATCAGCCCAAAAACATTCAGGCAATCCTGAATTCAGCCTCATGCTTCTGGCACATTCATTGAGAGTTCTGTTCATGCGTTCAGCTATGCCATTCTGCTGCGGTGTCCCTGGAATAGTCTTCTGAAATCTAATCCCATTTACAATACAGAATTATTTGAACCCTCCATCGATGTACTCTCCGCCATTGTCTGACCTCAGACATTTCAACTTCAAGCCTGTTTCATTTTCAACCATGGCTCTCCACTTCTTGAAAGTGTCAAATGTGTCAGATTGATTTTTCAAAAAATAAACCCATACTTTCCTGCTTGAGTCATCAATAAAGGAAACATAGTACCGCGATCCTCCAAGAGAAGTGACTGGGGATGGCCCTCACAAATCTGTGTGCACCAACTCCAACTTTGTAGACTTTGGAGTTCTGCCATTTTTCAAGAAACTAACATTTTTCTGCTTCCCAAAAATGCAACTTTCACACATGTCGAAATCAGTTGATTCCAACTTTGGTAACTTCCCCTTGGATAATAGCACTTTCATTCCTTTCTCACTCATGTGACCAAGCCTTTGATGCCATAGGTTGGCATTTGTGTCAGCAATTGTAACAGTATCTCTAATGCTTGAAGTAATGTATAGAGTACCTGTATTTGTGCCTCGAGCTACTACCAGAGCTCCTTTTGTTATCTTCCACGTGCCACAGTTAAATAGTACCGAATGCCCATCAGCATCAAGTTGTCCTACAGAAATCAGGTTCCTCATGAGCTTGGGAACACGTCGCACCTTCTGTAGCAACCATGCACTTCCATTGGGCAGATTGATTCGTACATCTCCCATGCCTTCGATTTCCAACGCTTCACCATCTGCTAAGTACACCTTCCCGAAATCACCAGTTACATAATTCTGCATGATTTCTCGGTGTGCTATAGTGTGGAATGAGGCTCCTGAATCTAACACCTAAGATTCAATTTAGTTGTCGACTGAAAGGAGAAAGGCATCTTGGAGGTCTTCTGTTGTGGCATTCGCAGAGTCATGCTCATTATTTTTCTTTGTTTCCTTGCAATTATTTCTGAAGTGGCCAATCTTGCCACAATTCCAGCACTGTACTTGTTTTCCGGACCTAGATTTACTTCTGCCTCTTCGGGACTTTGACCTGCCCCGATTTGAACTTTTACTAGCTTCTCTACCTCTCGTCTCGAGGTTTAAGGCAGAACTGGAAGTTGATGCTTCACCTGTATCTCTTCTGTGAACTTCCTCGCTAAGAATATGGTCCCGGATATCTTGATACTTCATCTTTGTTTTGCCATAAGAATTGCTAACAGCTGTTCTCATGGCCTCCCAACTTTTTGGCAATTGAGCCAGAGCAATCAGTGCACGTACTTCATCATCAAATTCAATCCCCATTGAAACTAATTGATTGATGATGGTGTTGAACTCATTCAGATGCTGAATAATTGGAGTTTCTTTTGCCATTCTCAAGTAGAATAGCTTGTACATCAAATGCACTTTGTTATTGGCTGATGGCTGCTCGTACATGTCTGATAGAGCCTTTATCAAATCTGCTGTGGTCTTTTCCTTTCCCACATTGTGTGCAACTGATCTTGACAGTGTTAGTCGAATGACTCCCAACACTTGTCTATCAAGAAAACTCCAATCTTCATCGCTCATGTCATCTGGCTTTTAGGAGTGGAAGATGTAGTTTCTTCCCATAGAGATAATCCTCTATCTGCATTCTCCAGTAGGCAAAGTCTGTACCGTCAAATTTCTCGATACCAGCACCTTTAGCTTCTTCTCCAGCCATAACTTTACAAATGAGTTCAAATTTGAACAAACAAAGATCACCGTTGCATCCGAAACACTCGAATTAGCTGGAAACAAGTTTGGAATCGTCAAAATTGGATCAAAATTGAGTTTAAACAGGCCAAAACAGTTTCGGCCAACCAGAGTGCGACAAGTGGCAGGATGACGTCGACTCGGCTCAGTGGTCTGGCGTGAGGGTCAGAGCGGTCTGGATCGGGTATGGATTTGGATCAGGTTGCAAGATCGGGCTGATCCGTCTTCAACCTCAGGTTGGCGCGTGTGGCGCGTGTGCGCGTGGGAGGCGCGTCAGTGCGTTACTCGTTGGCTCGTGTGGCGCGTGAGTATTACTCCTTGCTCCGTTCGAGGTGAAATTTCCACCAGAATTTTCGTTTCGATATGAGGAATCTAGTGGTACCTTCAAAACTTGATTTCGATCAAGTTTCAAGAATTGAGTTTTTCGAAAATCACACTCGGTCCTCCAACATGCTCTGATACCAGTTGTTGAGGACTGGTCGGAGACAGAGATGATTCTAAATAAAAGGAGAGATGAAATTTAACGTGGTTCAGCAATTGCCTACATCCACAGCTGCTGTAACTTCACTATGAAACAGTTTTTACAAAAAACCTCTCTCTGTAAACTCTCTCTGCTCACCCACTCTATTCTCACTTCTCTGCACCACTCTACACTTGTCTGCACTTCTTGCTCACCTCATCACAACACTTCTATTTATAATAAGGATGGGGAGTCGTCGGTGACAGTCAGCTGGAGCAGTTGAAAAGATGCAGCCGCACCTTTTGAATTTGGTGCATTCGGTGCTGAGATTTTCTTCTTCCTTTCAGTGCATGCAATGCATGACTCACTATTTTGTCTCCATTCGTAACAGAAGGTATGGATGCTTGTGGAGGTGGTCGAGTTTGTGGTGGTGGTAGGGCTAACTGCACTTGAATCTTCATGGCTAGACTTACAGCGTTTGAGAGGGCCCATACGGTGTGGATCGAGTGTGACTTGGTCTTGTATGGCAATTTGCAATCCTCCAATGTATCTTGCAACTTGCTATCCTTTCGTCTTTGAAAGGTTGTTTCGAGAGTTCAAGCAGAAAAACTCTTCCTTATATTCTCTAATTGACCTTGGTCCTTGCCGACAATTCTGATAGTGTTGGTCTAGAATTTGTTCATAATCTGGTAGAAGAAACCTTGCCCTCATCAGTCGCTTCATTTTTGGCCAAGCACGCAACCGTTGTTTGCCTTGCCGTCCTCGATTACTTTGCATTTGTTCCCACCATGCTGATGCTCCTCCCCTGAGTTGATAGGCCATGAACTTCACCTATTGTGCTTCTGGAAATTGCATGTAGTCGAAAAATTTTTCTACTTTCAACAAACAATCAAGAAAGCTCTCTCGATGTGTACGTGGCCATTAAAACATGGCAAATCAATTTTGATCTGATAACTATTGGCATTTTGGACCCCTTCTATTCCCTTGATCTCTCCCAACAATACCACCAATTTCTTCATCGCTAGATGACTCATCATGTGCTTGGTTTCTTTGCGATATATGTGCCCATGACCACGATCAATCTCGCTCGCATCTTAATTCTTGTTTTCCTCAACGTGGATGTTGGTTATGGTTTGTTGTATTTTTGGTTCGGGCAAAAATGATACTTATTTTATTCCATCTTTTATTTTTTAGGCAGTAATTAAGATTTTTCCTTTTCGGGCAAAATTTTCAAAATCTCGATTTTCCTACCTATTTGAGCCTGGCTTTTGGGTTTCAGAATTAGTTTTCGACTTTTATGAGTAAACCCTATTCTCAAAGTTTTCTCTCTGTGTTGTGTCTATTTTTCGGTCTCAATCCTTAGTTTCTGTTGATTAACTAGCTGCCAGAATAATACTTATTCTGTCGGGTCTCATTTTCTCATGTAAATTTTAAGCTTAGCTATTTTTTAAAGGAAGTGAGTGAGACTAATGTTATACTTACAATAATTCGCAACTATTTTGTTTTGCTGCTCATTTTATATTTAATTAAAGTAATCATGCTTCGTTATTAAAAATAAAATTTTAATCTTATGAAAATACCCTTTATTTTATTTAAAATTGTAAAAAGGTATCAAGATGGTCATGTCTATTCATGTTTATAACTGATATCTCCTAATGTTAACAATTTGGATGGTAGAGATTAACTTGCTGGACAAAGCAAACAAAATAAAGGACGTTGTTTGTTAAAAAAAAAAAAAAGAACAAACAAATTAAACACTCCAGTTGCCGAACAAAGCAAATGTCAAGCGCACTTTGTATCCAAGCATCACTCGAGCCATGAGTTGAGTGCATGTTGAGAGAAATTTCTGTCTAGGTTATCACTCGTGCGCCATGTTCCGATGTCATACAAATCCTCTGTATGAACTTCTGCTTGTGTGCGGCCTTTTCAGTTTTTACCAATGTGATGTTCCCAAGAAGAATTTCTTCCGTTGGTTAGGCAGTGTTAGACAGCACAGTGGAAAGTACCTCAGGCTTAACTTGAAGAAATGCTCCACAAGTTTCTCCAGCGCGACAAAAAACAAGCGTTTTCTCTTAGTGGCAAAGTGTACTACGTAGTTATAAAACTAGAGTAACACTTAACAAATCCACAGCCTATAACCTATTTCAAGAGAGAACAAATGAGAGAGAGATTTTTACTATTGTGATTGATGCACCAGAATCAAAAGGAGAGGGGCTATATATAGCCCCCCTACACGGCTGGCCTTAAAGGCCAGCCTTCAATACGCTGGAAACGCATGGCTTAAAGCCATGCGTTTCCTGGCTGTGTAACGCATGGCTTTAAGCCATGCGTTATAACGCATGCAATCAAAGGGGGTCTGCCCGTGTGGGCGCCCCCTCCATTTAACATCTCCCACTCGCACACAATGGGCATGACCCTAGGTCTGCATCTCTCTAATGTTCTCAATCTTGTTCACACAAGTAAATAGGCCGTGTGACCACCAAGCATATCTTTAGAAAGGTGGGAGTACATACACTAAATCTCTCCCAGAGAAGACTAGCATAGTAACATCCCTAAAGTGTTTGGTTATGTCCTAGACTCATTCGATCGCATCAATTCAAGCATTTTCGAAACCCTCTTGAGTTTCAGAAAACTCAGAACAATGCTTGACTATCTCTAAATCATTTCAATATGTTCACAACCTTAGTCGCTACCAGTATGTAGCGTCATAGTTTGACGTCAGCAAACACTATCGAAGATGCGATATCGAAGAATCTTCCATTTGCACTCATATCATTCAATTTTGGTCAAACCGCTTTCCCAGCAATGCCTCTTTAGACCGTATTAATCATGGCCATAGACAACATGCCAAAATAGCAGACATTATAACCTCCATCTTGTGACATAGTCAAAAGTAAAGGACACTTAAAAAAAATGAGACTCACACAGTGAGAAAGAGGGAAACCATTTACTCACTTACTCATTTGGTCGAATAAGCACATGTTGTATGAAACACATGCTACGGTAGATTTCTCTTTTTTAAAGAGCATATGTCTATATCAACACCGTACAGATCTTAGTCTAGCCGCTCCTCAAGCGTCTAACCCGAGTTCCTCTATTTGCTCGCCTCCAAGGCGTCAAAGAGGATCTCACATCTGGCTCACCACAGGCTACATAGGTTGTGGAGTAACCCATGCATAGTCCTCTCATTGGACCTGATCTTAGCTCCCACTAAAACCGACATATCTTTGTGTCAACTAACTTATCCATTTGGACAAGTATCTTAGAACACAATGTCTCATCTCTACTCCTATCTTAAGCGCTAGAGGCGATCGCTCGTGTGAGTGAGCCGATCTAAGCCTGTTGACATATCTTGTGTGTGAATTAGAAAGACAATACGATAAAGACAATAACTGAATCATATTGTATTAATATCCTAAAGGAAAGGTTACATCTCAGTGTCATTTGAAACACAAAAAACATTTACAGTCTACGCAGTCCTAGATTCCCAACATGAGCCTCAAAGACATCTCTTGCTATGGGTTTCGTTAAGGGATCAGCAACCATGCGACTTGTAGAGAGGTGTTTCAGAACCACTTCCTTTTGCGCTACCATGTCTCTGATGTAGTGATATCTGATATCTATGTGTTTGGTTCTTCCATGGTACTTAGAGTCCTTAGCATATGCGAGAGCAGCCGTGCTATCGCAGAATATTGTCACCGGATCTGAAGAATCCGTGCCAATGTCTAAATGCTTGAGGAATCTTGGAATCTTCGTAACCAAACAGCTTCTTGAACCGCTGCAGAACAAGCTATGTATTCTGCCTCCATGGTGGATAAAGCTATACAGGGTTGTTTCTTGCTGCTCCATGTAATGGCGCCATTATTGAGCAGAAAGGCATACCCAGTGGTTGATTTACGCTCATCCAGGTCACTGCCCCAGTCGGCATCGCTGTAACCTTTTAGCTGCAAATCTGAACCTTGATAGCACAACACATAGTCTGCAGTTCCCTTGAGATATCGCATAATCCTCTTGATTGCTTTCCAGTGAGCCAGTCCGGGGTTAGATTGGAATCTACTCACTAAGCCAACTGCATAGCATATGTCAGGCCGAGTACACATCATTGCGTACATCAGACTACCCACAGCATTAGCATAAGGGACAGGGGCCATCTTTTCCTTTTCTATTTGAGTCTTAGGACATAACTCTTTAGATAAGTTTTCGCTTTTTGCAACAGGGGTGTCAATGGGTTTACATTCATTCATTAGGAAACGCTCGAGGACTTTCTTTATGTAAGTCTGTTGGGACAAACACAAAAGTCTCTTTGAGCGATCTCTGTAGATCTTAACTCCCAGAATGTATTCTGCTTCACCCATATCCTTCATCTCAAAATTGAAGGATAACCACTCTTTTGTGGCGACTATCAACCCTTTATCATTTCCAGCTAGTAGTATGTCGTCAACATATAATGACAACATAATGAAACTCTTCTTGGACCTTTTGACATAGACACAATGGTCCTCTGTGATCATCGTAAACCCATTCGAAAGAACGGTTCGATGGAATCTGAGGTACCATTGTCTAGATGATTGTTTTAGGCCATATATTGATCGTTTGAGCTTGCACACTTTGCGCTCTTGACCTTTGACCACAAAACCCGTTGGTTGATCCATATAAATCTCCTCATCTAGTTCTCCATTGAGAAATGCTGTCTTAACATCCATTTGGTAGAGTTCCAAATCCATGTTTGCTACTATAGCTAGAATCAGGCGAACTGAAGCAAACCTCACCACTGGTGAAAAAGTTTCCTCATAGTCTATACCCTCCTGTTGGGTATATCCTTTCGCCACTAAGCGAGCTTTGTACTTATCAATCGATCCATCCGACTTGCGTTTGACTTTAAGAACCCATTTGTTCCCAATAGTCTTACGCCCTGTCAGTAGATCAACCAGATCCCAGACCTGGTTAGTCTTCATAGACTCAATTTCATCATTAAGAGCTTTCATCCACTCATCTTTAGTAGAAGATGAGAGAGCCTCATGAATTGTCCTAGGCTCATCATCATCATGCGGAGCTACCATAAAAGCTTCCCCTTCAATCTCAAAATGACGACGGGGAATACTTTCACGTGTGCTTCTACGCGGCTGAGGTTGTTGTGATTGATTGACAAGCGGTGTGCTCCCACTCGGATTTAAGTCCCTTTTATCTTTTGTAGGAGCTTGAAGAATTTCTTCCTCATTCTCAACTAAATTCCTTGGAGCACTTTCCTCTTGTTCCACAATCTCATGAAGTTCTAAACTCCTATCAACCTTACCTCTACTTGGAAATTCATTTTCAATGAAGTCCACATCTCGTGATTCAATCTCAGTTACACTTCCATCAGTTTGTTCACCTATTAACACATACCCTTTAGAGTGTTCTGAGTACCTTATAAAGATACACTTCTTCCCTCTAGGGCCTAATTTCCCATACTTATGAGAAAGATCATGAACAAAACCCGTTGAACCCCATGGCCGCAAGTTACTCAAATTGGGTTTCTCGCCGGTCCATAGTTCATATGGGGTGGAAGTTACTGATTTGGAGGGCACTCGGTTAAGAATGTAGGCAGCAGTCAAAAGTGCATCCCCCCAAAAAGAAATTGGTAGGTTTGCTTGCGCCATCATTGACCTAACCATCTCAAGCAGTGTTCGATTTCTCCTTTCCACCACACCATTTTGCTATGGCGTACTCGGCATCGTTAACTGTCTTTTGATTCCTTTTTCATCACAGAGCCTTTTAAATTGCTCAGAGAGATATTCTCGTCCTCGGTCAGTTCTTAGAGTTTTTAAACTCTTATCTAGCTGATTCTCGACCATTCTTAGATATCGCCTAAAACATTCCAATGCTTCAGACTTATGGGAGATTAAGTAGACATGACCGTAACATGAAAAATCATCTATAAAAGTGATGAAGTAGACACCTCCGTGTCTTGCCCTCACACTCATTGGACCACAGATGTCTGAGTGGACTAATTGCAGTGGAAAAGATGCCCTAGTGGCTTTTCCAAACGGTTTTCTCTTAGCTTTTCCCATTAGACAATGTTCACACATGGGCAATATGACCTTAGCGAGATTGCCTATCAGGCCTTCTCTAGCTAATCGAGTCATTCTATCTTGCCCTATATGGCCAAGCCTAGCATGCCATGTGTATGAATCCAAATTATCAATAGATGAAGAAAGAAAAGCAATAGATTCATTTATATTAGAATAAACCAAATCCAATATCATAAAACCGTCTTGAAGAAAAGCATTGCCATAAAACACATGGCCCAAATGAAAGGAAACATAATTGTTTTCAAAAACAATCCGAAAACCAAGTTTTAATAGAGTAACAACTGAAAGTAAGTTTCGTCGGATCTCGGGAGCGTATAGCACATTGTGGAGGAAAAGAGTGCGGCCACCCCGCAAGTTCAGCTTGTAGGTACCAAGTCCCAGTACCTCCACACTAGCTCCATTCCCCACCTTGATATCACGGCTCCCAGTTGGAATCCGGCGATACTCCACAAATCCGACTCTATCTCGCGCTATGTGCTCGGTCGCTCCTGAATCAACAGTCCACAAAGGATAGGAGTCAGTAACCATCACATGGCTAGTTACAAAAACAATGTGAGAAAAGTCAGAGTGTACCTTCTTCGGCTCAGTGCAGTCACGAGCGAAGTGGCCAATCTTTCCGCAGTTGAAGCACTCTAATTTTGACTTGTTTTTCACGCGCTTGCCCCTCTTGGTGCGCTGAGAAGTTCCTGACACTTTTTTAATATGTCCAGCAGCTACTCCATTCTTGGACTTCTTGCGCTTAGGCCTTGATGCCTTGCGCGGACCAGCATTAGCCACATAGGCCGTATGATTGGGCTTAGCAGCCTCTAGGCGCTCAGCCTCCAATTCCAAGTGACGCGAGACATCATCAAAGTCTTTGATATTCTCGTTATGCGTTAGGTTCTGACTCATATTCTCCCAAGAATTCGGTAGTGATCTTATCACTGCCTGTACTTGCTGTTCATCTGTCAGGTTGTTTCCTGCCGACCTAAGTTCGCGGATCATAGTTGACATAGCCCTAAGATGCTGCTTCATCGTGTGGTCAGAGCGCATCTTATAGGAGTCGAACCTCATGGTTAATCCACGCAACCTAGTGGCTGAAGTTCCACCAAACTTCAACTTCAAAGCCTCCCACATGCTTTGGGCAGTGTCATAGACCTCGAACTCACACATTAGATCATTGTGCATGCTACTTAACATAATTATGCGCGCGCACCGATTTTTCTTAGCCCATTGGGTATAGGCTTGTTGATCTATCTTGTGTTGTTCCGAGTTCCCTTCCCCGGGCATAGTAAGGGTGTGAGATAAGGCCTCTAAGACCTCTTGCTCATCTAAGACATATTGGATCTTGCGATGCCATATGTCATAGTTTTCCCCATCTAATTTCTCCCCTTTGTTTAAGTCGACAACAATATTCTTGGATGCCATTTCACTACAATACGCAAAGAAGGGATATTATTCACACAACTAAGAAATCTGCCGCGTCCTTTCAAATTAGAAAAAGAATAATTTAGACATGTCGCAAGATCGAAAAATTGCTAGGCTTCATAATCATCTCTTGCGCCACAATATCCAATTATTAGATTTCTAGCTCAATTCCCGCGCAAATTTTTAAAAAAAATATGGGAGAATTTATCATCATAAATCTCAACCATACTCCCACTATCTTAAGTAGTCATCTAGGCCTAGTCACATGTAAAGACATAACCTACTAAAACCGCAGTAACCTTTTGGGCCAGTCTACAAGGACAGCTACCCAGACCATGGCAACCTGTTGGGCCAGTCTACAAAGGCAGCCAGACTACAGCAACCTGTTGGGCCAGTCTACAAAGATGGTTCATATGAGACCATTACAGTCCATTTTTCTTGTTCCATCAGTGCATTTACAGTTCTTACTGGGGCCACTGTAGTCTTTTTGGCTATACAGTGCATTTACAGCTCTTACTGGGGTCACCATGGTCTTTTGGCTATACAGTGCATTTACAGTTCTTACTGGGGTCACTGCAATTCTTTCAGCCTATCATTCACACTGACAATTCTAACTAAGACTACTTAGTGGGATTTTTCTATTTTATCACTAAAAGAAATAAAGACTAATGTCTAAACATTCAAGTCTAACATTCATAGATGATAAAATAATCACATTTCCACATGTTCAATACACACATACATGTTATCACATTTAATAAAATATCACATGTAATATAACATTATGGAAAAAAAAAAAACAATAGCATGAATATAACCAAATATTCACATGTTATCATATTTAATCTAAAACATTAAGAGAATTCCTTCTAGCCGGTCGGGCTGGCCTTCCCCATTTAACAGCCACCCACTAGTATTTAGACACGTAAGACTTCCACTGTAATTAATGTGAACCTCTGTTACACCGAATACTCGGTGCCTGTGCCCTTCAGTTCTTGTAGTGTCACTTCTACGAAATAGACCATTGCTCGCTGTGAGGGGTCGGTCATCTCTTCCGTCCGTTTGCACCACTGCCCAACAGTTTTGAAAGTTCAACCGCAACCATCTCAGTCCGACAGACCAAGTTGCTGGGAAATTAATAGAGAAGCTCTTTTGACATCAATGGCTCCAAATACTCAAACCACTTTGAAAAAAAAAAGGTACTATTGTGTTAAAATAAAAATAGAAAAAATAAAAAAGAAACCCAAACCTCACTGTCAATGAAGAAAGTGTCGTGCCTTGTCCATCATCAAGAAGAGATATATTCTGCAAGGCCCTTCATTGCTATATTCTCTTGGGGTTCATTTTTACTGGATATAGCAGAAAGTGTTTGACACGAAAACAGACTACCCCACCCCATCCCTTTCTTCCCTTCGCAGCACCCCCTTCCCCTTACCCTTCGTGAACGAAACCCCCCTCCCCTTCCGGTGATCTGGAACGAAACCCCCCACCCCTTCCCATAAACTGAAACCCCACCCCTTCCCGTAAGCTGCCTCCTCGAACGAAACCCCCCCCCCCCCAAAAAAAAAAACCCCTTCCCGTAAGCTGCCTCCCCTTAGCTTCTGTGAGTTGCTTACCAAATCAAACGGACAAAAAAAAAAAAAAGATTAAGGTTTTATGTTACAGACTGAGAATGATGAAGATGACTTCCCGCCCATCTCTCCGATGATCTTTTTTTTTCTTTTTTTTTTTTTTTTTTAAGGTTAAGGTTTTATGTTAGCCATGAAAATCAGCATGGCTTGGGTGAAATCTGGAGTAATCGGTCTGGGAGAAATCAGCCAAGGAGGACAACGATGGACTGGCGGTAGTGGACTGTTGGCGGTGAATGCTAGCGGTGGAGGTATGCTCGGTTTTGGATTGTTTACCTGGGCGTCAACAATCGGTCGACTTTCAGGCATTGTGGTGGAGGTGGTAGCCTCGGAATCAAAGCCCACTGGCGGAGGTGGCAGCCTCAGAATTGTGCTGGACTGGTGGAGGTCGGCGTTGGGAGGTGGTCGGCGCTCAGGCTTCGAGTTTAGAGAGGGGGCGGCTGCTGTTCTTTTCACTCGGTTTCAGAGATGGCCGTGTGTGTATCACTCGGTTTCAGATTGTTGCCTTCCATCCTGTGTAACCGGTTCTACTTCTATTAATGTGTAATAACTGACGTGTCTAAATTCTATTGGCTGGCTGTTAACAGCCCTTTACCAGCCCGACCGCTTAGAAGCGGCTTTGAAACATTAAACAAAAGATCACATGTAATATATCAATATATCTAAGCATATATTAATTCATGCAATAAAAATAAATTTTATTTTTATTATTATTATTTTTTTTTCGGTTAAAAAAAAACAAAAAAAAAAACACTAGGCTGAAAAAAGCCCAGCCCGTGTCTCCCCCTTTTTTTTTTATTAAAAAAATGCAGCACCACATGTGCGCAAATCACATAAAAAAAAATCACAATTTACATGCATATGCCAAAAAGAAACTGGAAGCAATTATAAAACCTGGCTCTGATACCAATGTTAGACAGCACAGCGGAAAGTATCTCAGGCTTAACTTGAAGAAATGCTCCACAAGTTTCTCCAGCGCGACAAAAAACAAGCGTTTTCTCTTAGTGGCAAAGTGTACTACGTAGTTATAAAACTAGAGTAATACTTAACAAATCCACAGCCTATAAACTATTTCAAGAGAGAACAAATGAGAGAGAGATTTTTACTATTGTGATTGATGCACCAGAATCAAAAGGAGAGGGGCTATATATAGCCCCCCTACACGGCTGGCCTTAAAGGCCAGCCTTCAATATGCTGGAAACGCATGGCTTAAAGCCATGCGTTTCCTGGCTGTGTAACGCATGGCTTTAAGCCATGCGTTATAACGCATGCAATCAAAGGGGGGTCTGCCCGTATGGGCGCCCCCTCCATTTAACAGGCAGATTTGGGAGGAAAATGTAGAGGGTTGTGCCATGGTGCGTATTAGTAAAAAAATTAAAGAGGCCAAAAGGTGTGTTGTTGACATGGAATCGAGATGTCTTTGGGCATGTTAAGGTGGAAATTAAAAGGTTGGAAGATCAGATTACTTGGCTCGAAGAGGATGTGACCAAAAGTTTTTCAGCTCGCTTTGAGAATGAATTAATGCATTGTAAACAAGAGCATTTGTAGTGGATTCACAAGGAGGAAACTTTGGCTTGTCAGAAATCAAGAATTAAATGGATTACAGAAGGGGATGCTAATACACCCTTTTTTCATGCGGCTATGAGAGTTAAAAAGAAGAATAAAAAAATTGAGAAAATGGTGCTTGATAATGGACTAGTCTTGGACTCAATGATGCTGTGCATATGGAAGCTGTGGATTTTTTTTTTTAGAGGCAGTTTTTTTCTACAAACGTAAATGTTAATGTTCCAGAACTTTACTTGCTTGTTCCATCCATAACGCTGGAGGAAAATTCATTGTTGTTTGCGACGCTGTCAATTAATGAAGTCAAGAATGCACTTTCGTCTATTCCTCGGGATAGCAATCCCGGCCCTGATGGGTTCTCAGCTTCTTTCTTTTCTCTGGCTTGGGACATTGTTAAATATGACATTGTTGAGATGGCAAAGGATTTTTTTGTGGGTCAACCTTTTTCTACTTTTTATGGGGCTGCAAATTTGGTGTTGATTCCGAAGGTAGAGGAACCTTTGGGTTTTGATCAATTTCGGCCTATTAGTCTGTGTTCCGTGGTGTATAAAATAATGAAAAAGATTATAGTTGTTAGATGTGCTCCTATTCTTGAAAGAATTATTTCGAAGGAGCAAGCATCGTTCATTCCAAGTCGAAGTATTTTTGATAATATGTCGTTTGCCCAAGAATTGGCACAAGTTATTAATCGGAAGGTGTGAGGGGGTAATGTGATGATGAAAATTAATATGGCAAAAGCATATGATCGAGTAAATTGGAGGTTCCTTTTGGAAGTTTTACATCGATTGGGGTTTTCCGATAATTGGAGGAACCTTGTTTACAATGCTATTTCCTCCCCGCATTACTCGGTGATGTTGAATGGATGTACGAAGGGTTTTTTTTCAGGCGTCACGAGGTCTTCGGCAAGGTGATCCATTATCGCCTTATTTGTTTATTTTACTCAGGAAGTTCTCTCTCATATGCTATGTCATCAATTTAGTTTGAGACGTATAAAACCTTACCATCCGGGTGGAGGCACCCTTATTTCACATTTGCTCTGTACATATGATATTTTGATTTTTGCAAATGGTGGAAAGACGTCCATAAGGAACCTCATGGAAACTTTGCATCGGTATGAAGACATATCTGGTTAGCTGATTAGCCCGAGTAAGCCTACCATTTTTTTCTCCTCTTCCATCTCTATGGTTCAAAAGAATAATCTTAAGATTATTTCGGATTTTGAAGAGGGTTCTTGGCCTTGTTTGTGTTTGGGTATTCCTCTTTATGTGGGGCAGTTGAAAGTTTGTCTATTTGATTATTTTGTGGCAAGGATACAAAAAAAATTAGCAGGGTGGAAAAGCAAGATTTTATCTTTTGGAGGGAAGAACATTCTTATTAAACATGTGTTGAACAACATGCCTCTTCATATGTTATCTGTTTTGAAGATGCCAAAAGCTGTGTTTGCTACTCTAAATAAAAAATTTTCTGATTACCTTTGGGGCTCATCGATGGAGTTTCGAAAGCAGAAGTGGATTTCGTGGAAGCTTGTTTGTAAGCCAGTGGATGAATGAGGCCTTGGTATTAGAGATTTAATGGAGGTGCAAGAATCTCTACTTATGAAATTTGGATGGAAATTGTTAACGGGAGAGTCTATGTGGGTGGAGTTCTTCCAGAAAAAATACATTAGGCAGGATCACATCTATCAGGTGCTTCAGAAGAACAAAGGCTCAAGACTTTGGAAGGGAATAATAGCAGTATTGCCTAGAGTGATTCGAAATTCTAAGTGGATTGTGCGGAATGGACAAGTAAATTTTTGGATGGATATTTGGGTAGGATGTGGTCCTTTGCAAGATTACTGTCTAGTGGTAGGGAGTTAATTATTGATTGCTGTAGTAGTTGATGACAGGGGCCTGAAATTGGATGTTATTAAGGAATTGGTAACACTGGAAGTGCTGCAGAGAATTCGTGAATCAGGTGTGTGGCTTCGTAATGGGAGGGATGTCTTGGTATGGCAGCACTCTTTGGATGGAAACTTTACAACTAAATCTGCCTGGGATATCTCTAGGCAACGCGGATAGGTATGTGAATGGAGGAAGTGGCTGTGCAAGCAAATATTTCAAAAAAAAAAAAATTCTTTTTTTGTTGGAGGTAAAGAAAGGGGTTGTTCCAACTGATGATTGTATTTGACGTTTGGGCATTCCGTTGGCTTCTAAGTGCCACTGCTGTTCCACGCCTCAAATAGAAACGATGCACCATGTTCTGTGTGAGGGGCAGAGTGCTCAAACGGTATGGATTTTCTTTGCGAATTTATGTCACATAAGGCTCCCTTTGATCCAAAATTGGAAGGGTATGCTGGTGTTTTGGTGGCAGCGAGCAGAGACTGTTTCTCAAGTAGGGTGGATGCGTGGTACTCTTCCTATTATTATCTATTGGGCTTTATGAAAGGCTTGATGTGTGGTTAAAATGTAAGGTAGTTTGTTTAAGGTAGATGATGTTATACGGATGGTGAAATGTTTAATTCAAGATGCCTCTTGCAATCTGAAAAAATTTCAACACATAAGGAGAGATGACAGTTTGGTGATGGAAGGTCTAAATCTTCGGATTGTCCTGCTTCACATAAAAAAATTGACGTTCATTGAATGGGAGATGCTGGCAAGGGGAATGGTGAAGCTAAATGTTGATGGGGGAGCTTGTAATAACCTAGGAGAGGTAGGGGGTGGAGGTGTCATCCGAGACTCAAATGGCAAGGTTCTAGCAGGTTTTGCACATTCCTATGGTTTTGCAACTAATACTATTGCCGAATGTCGAGCTTTACTTGATGGTCTTTAGATATGTAAACGTTTGAGAATGATGAATGTTCTAGTAGAATCGGATTTAATGGTTGTCATGAATTGGCTTGCATCTGGAATTTGTAGAATTTGGTTTCTTTGGGATTTTTGGGAGAAGATAAAAAGAGCTTGCAAATGAGATGCATGCAAGATTTCGACACAATTTTCGAGAAGCTAATATAGTAGCAAACTTCTTGGCAAATGAAGGTTCGCAAGGTGTTAACATAGATTTTGGTTCCGAAGTAGCACATACCCGCTTGCAAGGCCTGATTCGTATGGATCGTTTGGGAATTCCTTTTATTAGAGAGAAATGAGGTCTTGTTTTTTTTAGAGATTTTTTGTAACCACGGTGTTCCTCCACCATACGTGGGGTTTTCTTTTAATAAAACTCAGGATAGGGGCTTCTCATGAACATGAGCCCTGACTCTTAGGAAAAAAAGAAAAAAAAAAGTATGAACTTCTGCTCGAGCGCCATATCAGACCTCCTCTTGACTTATCTTCTCCAGGATACAACAGTCCAACTGATCGTCGTATAACTCGAACCAACTCTACACAAATGATTGAACCCAAAGCTCCACCAAAAGACCACCTCTATTTTGTCTAGAAAAATTACTCTCAAGATTATCTAGTTCACACTTTTACTTTCTACTGATTTTTCTCTATTTCATACCGAAAGAAAAAACTCCACAATGGAAAGGAGACATGTTACGTAAAACGGCAATAGGGAATTAATAAGAATAAAGGCAGCCAACTTTTTTATTTAAAAAAATACTATACGTTAGTAAAGTTTGTTGGAAATTTGGACCTCCCAAATTCACCCCCCTAAGATCTACCCTTTGCAGGAATAATAAGAAAAATAGAGAAATAATAACACAAGAAATTTACGTGGAAACTCCAAAACAGAAGAAAAACCACTAGACCCAGAGAAGAAAATTCACTATGTGAAAAATTGTTACAATCACATAATTTTTCTCCTCACCACACCCACAAAGCTACCCCACTAGTAAAACTTTAATTTTACACCTCTTCTCCTTTTACAAAAGGTTAATAGAGGAATTTAACTAAAGTCAAAAGTTAATAAATAAGCTTTCAACTGGTGCACTTAAACTAAGAGGCTAAGCCTCTTATTTATAACCTCAAACATTTGCTTCTTTCTTATTTTCCACCGGTGTGGGACTACAAAAAGACACAAAAATCAACAATCTCCACCTTGTGACTTTGACTGGTCCCATAGCTAAACTTCACCTCAATGAAGATCTTCATAGCTTCTGCTATCATGCTTCACCATAAAAGCATATCCACTTAGAATAAACCAATTCCAAACATTTCACTTCGGCCCATGTCGAAAACAACTTTGCTGAAAATTATAGTATAACTTACACGTTTAGCTTTCCTGGAAGTTCATCAGCCATTGACATAAATCTCCACCACACACCCTGCATCAATGCCAAACCAATGCCTGTGTGCAAATTTGTGGACCCGCTATCTATCATGGTAACTTTGGGAATTAGCGGCATGCCATGAGGATGTACATGTTTCTTTTTAAAGATCAAAATCTTCTATGGAGAGAGATACAATATTAGCATCAATATCAGTATCTCCATTTACTGACTTGGAGCCACTTGCCGAATCTGCTCCAGCTCTTGGACAATTTTTCTTGACGTGCCCAGATTGTCCACACTCCCAGCAGACTACTTTCTTCTTCATGGAGTTCTTCATCTTCCCATTTCCAGCTGCTACCATCACTAAGTTCTCAAGTGGAACATTACTTCCACTACTTAGTATTCTCTTTTCAGAAAAGATTTTACTGGTAACTTCTAAAAAAATTATTTTCTCCTTCTCATGTATCAAAATAGGTTTCATGTGCTCATAGGAAGGTGGAAGAGACCAGATGAGTCTCAAGGCTTGATCCTCATCATCAATTTTAACTCCAATAGCTTCTAACTCAGCGACAATGCCATTGAGAACACTTAAATGATCTGAAATAATTGTACCTTCACTCATCCGCAGTGTATGAAATTGCTCCTTCAGGTACACACGATTTGAGACGCCCTTCATCTGATACAACTCTTCAAGTTTTTCTCAGAGTTCTTTTGCCATAGATATTCCATGCACATTTGCAAGAACATTTTTGGTCAGGCACAGACGTATCGCACTTGCTGTTCTCAAATCCAGATCCTCCCAATCTTCATCGCTTATTTTAGATCTGCTCCTTTCACTAATCACACTAGTACCAGTGCTGACTTCAGGTGTTGGTCTGCCCTTCAATGCCTTGTGTAATCCTGATTGAATCAAGACATCCTTGACTTGTATTTGCCACAAGCTAAAATTGATTCTCCCATCAAATTTCTCCACCTCAAATTTTACAAGATTTGAAGGCCTACTTCCTGACATTGTTTTGATGAATTTACTGTAGAAATAAATAGTACCTCATTAAATCAGTTCCCAGGAAAGATTGGAGGGGCACAATGGACACACTTAAAATTTTCAATCTCCTAGACAGAACCTCCTTAGACTGTACGTATCCACACTACCACACCAAAGTTTCACCCCACAAAAAGAACCTAGTGGCTCTGATACCAATTGTTAGAAATTTAGATCTCCCAAATTCACCCCCTAGGAATAATAAGAAAAATAGAGAAATAATAACAACACAAAAAATTTACGTGGAAACTCCAAAACAGGAGAAAAACCATCAGACCTAGAGAAGAAAATTCACTATGTAAAAAATTGTTACAATCACATAATTTTTCTCCTCACCACACCCACAAAGCTACCCCACTAGTAAAACTTTAACTTTACACCTCTTCTCCTTTTACAAAAGGTTAATAGAGGAATTTAACTAAAGTCAAAAGTTAATAGATAAGCTTTCAACTGGTGCACTTAAACTAAGAGGCTAAGCCTCTTATTTATAACCTCAAACATTTGCTTCTTTCTTATTTCCCACCGGTGTGGGACTACAAAAAGACACAAAAATCAACAAAGTTAGTATCTGTTCAAAATTCAAATGTCGTTAATGTCCTTCCTCAACAGATTTGAAGAATTCAACGTCATCTATAAAAAATCTTACACAAAAACAATCTTTTAAAAAAATTCCATGCAACCACCACATCAACCATACACTAACCACGTTTCCATCCAACCAAGAATTTACCATAATTTCTACTCTCAAAACCCAACACAATCTGCAATATTTTCAATTAAACAAAACAAAAGAAAATACCGTACAACTCAAAATAACTAATTAATAAGAAGAAGAAGAAAAAAAAAAAAAAAAAAAAAAAAAAAAAAAGTGAACTGAGAGAGGGTCTTACCCGTGTGGACTGAGTCTACAATTTCTTGAATGTGGAAGGGCACGGCGAAGAGCAAACAACAGAGTGCAGTTTCGATCTGGGATGAGTGAAATTTGTGAGTGGAAGAAATAAAAACTGAAGTGAGCGTTGTGTGTGAAACAGAGAATGAGAAGGCCTACCGGCGTGTGGAGAAGAAGACGAACCAAGATTTAAAAGCTTCCAATAAAATCGCAGCAAGAACACAAGGGAAAGGAAAAAAAGAAAGGAAGGGCACGGGAGGGAAAGAGAGTCTGATGAGAGGGAAAAATCTGAAGAAATATGAGGGGAAAAACAATATAGGGATGCAGTAGAGAGAAAGAGGAGATGAGAAAATGAAATGCGAAAACCAAAAACTGAAAAACAGAGAGGGGAAAATAAACTGTCGGGGAAGGAAGGGAGAAGGCAGAAAGCTTTTAGCCTTACCTGAACGACACCGTTTCTAGGGTCACTGGGCTGGCTCTTACAGTATCGGTACTCAGGTAACACAAGCGAAGGACGAATGAGGGCGGAAAAGTGGATTATAGATCTCAAGCGAAAGTTCGAAATTTATGGGTGCACGAAGGACCAAAAGGTGTTGTACAAGGGATATTTACTACAAGTAGGGGCTACGATATAGTGGGACTCAACTGCTAATCATAGAGCTGGGATCAATGGAGGCCGTTTCTTGCCATCATGAAGCTGCAGAAGGAGAGGGAGTTTGCGAACTTGATCCAATGAGGTATGACGGTCAAACAATACACAGCCAGGTTTATGGAATTAGGCAGATTCGCTTTGAATCTCATCTCTAAGGCATGAAGCCATGGATGCTGAGGGAGATAGGAAGGTAAATTGCGTTTTCTCCCAGTTTTTGGAAGCTGCCTTCGAGTTTTGTTTTGTAGTTCTTTTTCTTCAAGTAAATAGAAAAGCCCTCTCCATGTATTGATCACAAAATAGTTGTATCGGCAAGTCAAGGAGCCGCTAAACACTAAGAATACTAGATCATTCTATTTTCATTCATATGAAGCTCAAGTTAAATACAAAATAAAATGACTACATTACATAACTGCTAGCTCATCCATGCACTTGAAAAAAAACTTGAAGTCAAACAAAATGGATTTCAGATCCCAGAAAAGATTTGACGTCCAAGGCTGAAGAAGGCCTCCTTTATTGTGAGTACAAGTTGGATATTCAATGTTACGATCGATCATCATCGTCATAAGCGTAATCGATCAACAAGACGCCTCTGCGAAAGTCGACTTCCATCCATCGGATTTGCTAAATTTTGAAAATCTTTACTGGGTGCATCCAAATGGAAACCAACATTTGCATGATGGGGCACACCTCCACGATCTTTCACGTACCGTTCATAGCTTTTGCTTAACAGACGAACTCCGCAACGTTTGAAGTTCACTGAATTTGGAGCACTTTTAAATATAATCCTCCAATGGTAGGCCACTGCAGCCAATTGTCGCTTAAGATATGTGGGGGAGTACCACAAGCATACATGATCTGAACCCATTTTACCAAGATGTACTTCTTGAGTAACAACTTCTTCTATAGGCATCTCAGCCCATATTAGAGCATTTCTAAAGGTTTTAATAACAGCACAAAAAGCAATTCCTATGATGTCATCATAACATAGAGAGGGCCCTTCAATAACTAACTCACAGGAACGACTTTTTGAAGTAGTACTCTCCTCGCGATAACTGAACCACTTTGGAATCTTATTTCCCGGAAATATCATGTTAGCCTGTTTGATGAATATATCATTAAATTTCAACTACATTCATATATATAAACCGATTAGGCACACAAAACGAGTATAATTTTAGAAAAAGAGAAATAGAGACTTACTCGATTCCATGAAGGGTTTGGCATATAATTCCTCATATTTACTTTATAGCATCTGGATAAGTCAATCGAATATAGCCGTGGGAAAGGAAATACTTTTGATATTTTTGGTAAACTTTTCAGTGATCTGCATCCCCTAGCATCTACCACTTGTAGATTCGTTGGAAACTCTATAATTTCTTGAAGTTTCTTGCAATCATTCAATATAAGATTCCTCAATCTAACAAATGTACTTTCGATACTTGCAGGAATGCTTACGATATCACTGTGTGATAGATCTAAATGTTCCACATTTGGAAAGCAATGAAATGGCCCAAAGAAATTCGATTTTGTTAGGCCAGAGTTTGCAAGATCCAATTGATACAACGACGGAAACCTTAATGAGGAAGAATCTTGAAGAAGAGAAATGGCTAAATTTGTTGGAGGTGGCATTGGGAATGATTCTGTACTCGAAGCTTCATTTTCCCTCGTAGACACTATATATGGAGAGGATTGTCCATTATGTACGGTCTCCATCCCAAAATTTACAATATTTGGGCAATCATCGAGTACAAGCCACCTTAGAGATTTCCATTGAAGAAGGCAACTTGGTAGATGCTTAAGGTTTACGCAGGCTTCTAGTATTAAATGTACTAGCCCAGTGACGTGCCTAAGGGAGGAAGGCGCGCAGTTCTTCTATTGTTGTTCCCTTTTAAGTTGATGACCCTTAAGGCTGCGTTTGGATATTGAGCAGAGTTGAGCTAAGCTGAATTTTTTATAAATAATAGTAAGTTGAGTTGGTGGAATGAATTGTGTAGCGTCCATCTAAAATGAGTTTAGATGTATTTATATGTTAAGATGAGTTTAAAGTGATAGGTCCCACATAAACGTAAATTAGAACTTCACGAAAATATTCTCTTTGGGTGAGACTGTACCACAGTTTTCTGGAATAATTTTTGTACCCCTTCATTGATAACCAACGGCTACTTAAATATTAAACCATGTTCATAATACTGAAAACAGAGAATGCCGAAAACAAAGGAACAACCTAAGGCCACTACCAGTAACCGACGCCCAACAATTGAAATAATAGAAATTGACTCCACGTACTACTGAAATAAAGTGCAACAGAAAGATAACATTAAGCATAAATTTCTCCAACTGCTATGACCCAGTCCATACATGCATGCATGCCAGTCCCATGCACTACGTCTTTACGTAGTATTTGTGTCGCACTTTTAAACTCCTCCCATATATTTGAGATTTTGGCTTGAAACCTCTATCACAACGTCATGAAGAAGTTGAAAATGGTTTTGTATCCAACTCATAATAAGGCATTAATTTGAAAAATATTGTGGGTCCCACACGTAAATGATATATGAATTGAATTGAGTATACTAATTTGCGAGTTGAGTATTTATATTTAGACTTAAATTAAAATTAGATTGAACTGACTTCATTCCAATTAAGTCTAACAACCAAACGGACTTTTTTTCAAAAGATTGTATTTGACATCTAATTTCAGGAAAGTTTTGAAGGCTTGAGCAACCATAAAGTGAAAGGAAATGCAGAGATCTCAACTGGAGTCTCTTTGGAAAGATCTTTAGGTTGGAACATCCATCGAGACTCAATTTAGAAAGCTTATCATGGAATGCAACCAAATCATGAACCTCAACTAGATTTCTACAATAATTAAGATGCATTTCCTTCAAATTTGGGCAGCTTGAAATATCCGGGCTTTCCATTAATAATTGACAATCTGAAAAATCCATAATCGTAAGTTTCTGTTAAAAAAAAAAAAAAAAAGAACATCAAATTAAGTTTAAAAAATGAAATATTCAAAATAATAATAATTTTACCTTAAATTCGAAGCGAATCGGTTGGATGAGACTATCGGGCATTCGTAAAACAACGAGTTTGTTTCCACGAAATTTAGGTGGCAGATATTGCAAAGGACATTCGGGCCAATCAATCACTCTTATTTCATCAGGTAGTGACTCAAGTTGATCTCCAAAAAAGTGTGCATTGCAGACTCTAAAGAATCTGAGTCTTCTCATATTTTCAAAGGCCCTCGGACTCAAGTGGATAATGTCATCACCTTCAGGCAAATCCACCAGTATTGCTTCAACGTTGATCCTTCCCTATATAGTAAGACAATTTTTGAGTGTGCCAACGAAATCAAAAAATAAATTATTCATTTATTCACATATATGCACATACACACAAGTATATGTCACATGTGCCAATGAAACAGTGTTTAATAAAAGAGATCTAACTCACTGTATCGTCCTCAGGTACAGCGCGAACTTCATCAGGAATGAACAGTCTACTACGCTCTCTGGGAATATTTGGTGATTTTCATCGAACAACTTCTCTACCCATATCTCGTAACAAGTCATGCATTTGCAATCTTTTGTTGAACTTGGAAATAAGACACTTCTCCATAAGTCTTGGGATCCAAACGTTCGGGTAAAAACCAAAACTATCAAGCATCTCAACGACATCATCAAACATGTCTCCAATGAAAAAACATGCAATATCAAGAAAAATATTCTTTTCATTACCACTTAATCTCTCATAACTTGTTTGAAGTATTTCTTGAATATCCTGGTGAAGGATTTCCCTGTACTGATTCAATGCACTTTCCCACTCTTTTTTAGTTCTACCATATAAATCTGAACCAAGCACCGTTAAAACTAGTGGAAGGCTCCCAGCATAATTTAAGATTTGTTCTACAAAATTTCCATAACCTTCAACTGGTTTCTCTCTTTTGAAAGCATGAATGCAAAATAGTTTAAAAGCATCATCTCGAGTCATTCCCGTCATCTTGTATGTTGAATCAACTCCATGAGTAGTCAGCAAGCGCTCATCTCTTGTTGTGATGATGATTCTACTTCCTTTAGCAAACCAATCGTGACCTCTGGCTAATGTTTCTAATTGGGTCAAATGGTCAACATCATCAAGAATAAGAAGAACTTTTGTAGAACGAAGCCTATGCTTTATCATATTGATTCCTGTAGAAATATTGTCAACCTTTAAACTTCTACAGTCTCCCAAGATCTTAGAGAGAAGGGTCTCTTGCAGTTGGACCAAACCATATGCTTGACTTGAAGTGTCACTAATATTTCCAAGAAAACAACTAGCGTCAAATTTAAAAGCAATCGAGTTATAAATTGCTTTGGCTAGAGTTGTCTTACCAATACCAGGAGCTCCTAAGATCCCTACCATTCGTACGTCATTTCTCCCAACACTTAAATACAAATTCACGATATTCTGTACCTGGGAGTACCTTAGTCCAACTGGATACTTTGCAACATGTAAATATGAATGTTGTAGTATTTTTGAGATGTCTTGAACGATTTTTTGAATAAATTCAGACTCGTTCCTATATATATGAAAAAATATTAATGAATACAAATTTTTGTATTTATTAACTTTTTAATTTTTTATAAAAAGATTAAACCTATTTTAATTTTAAAAAATTAAACACATCTTAAAATGTTTTTTTAATTTTTAAACTTAATTCTATTAAAGAAAAAAGAATATATATATCTATATATATACGATTTCTTTAGTTTTTAGTCAAGCACACTCGTTGGATATAATTTCTTGGCGACTTCCTTTCCTTTAGAAAATATAATGAAGTCAAAGACTGGTCACACGCATTCATTGAAAAATTGAAGTTTCTCAGCAACTTCCTTAAAAGGGGGTGAGAATAATACAGGCTGTTCACTGTCTCAGCTATTAAAAATGGTAACTTCTTGGCAACATCCTAACTACTTGAGAAAGCTTAATAAGTACGCCAATGCAGCTTTGGATTATTGGGCTGGTAACTTATATATATTACAATTTATATTTTATAAATTATGTATATATATAGTTTTTATACACTTTTAAATATTTTTATAGTTTTTATTTTGATATTTTTTTTTATATATATTTTTTAAACACTTTTAAATATTTTTTTTAAAAAAATCATAATATAATTTAAAATTAATTACTTAATCATTAAAAAAAATGGTCATATTGTTTTAATTTAATGGTGTCAAATATTTATGGAATATTGCGACAACCAACCTAACCTTTATCAAAAGGAGCGTAGCATCGTCCTCTTTTTGCCTACTTTTGCTGACCGCGTGCTCTGTGGGCCGTGGGGCTTCCCGGGGAAATGTTTTTTGACCGATGGAATAGACAGATCATGCTTACCATTTTTTTTTTTTTTTTTTTTTTGAAGAAATGCTTCGGGACCAAAGAGTTTTTAATTTTATTTTTTTACTTAAGGAATATTTTTTTAATAATATTTTGAATTTTCTATTTTTTAAAAAATATTTAAAAATATAAAAGAATAATAGAAAAAAAAAACATTTGACTCATTCGTAGGTATTCGGGCTACGATATCCCAATTTACTGTATTTTAAAAAAAATATATTAAGGAAGTGAATATTGTTTTTTTTTTTAAACTTAATTTTTTGATTTAATTTTATAAAAGTTAAAGGCTTTTTTTGGTCTTTGAGTTTCAAAAAAAGAACGAGCCCCCCTTTTTTTTTAGTACTTAAGTGTGATATATTACAAATTGGTATGATTTGATGGAGAGTGCAATCAAAAATTAAATTTATTTTCATCAAAATTATAATATTACGTTCGTTAATTGATTTTTTTTTTTTTATCTAAATTATGCAAGAAAGTTACGTTATGAGATTTTTTAATCTAAATTCAAAAACCAGAAAATAAAGAAAAAAAGCTTAATGGTAAAACATAAAGTTGGTGTTAGGGTATATAATGTATTGCTTCACTTCAAAGAAAAGCCCACTGCCGATAAATTGCATACAAGTTTCTGATCAGATTGTTTCTACCAATTTTTATCCTATTTATTGTAATAAACCAACGCGGCAATGGCCTCGTTAATAAGCATTCTACAGTAATTAGGAAGGAAAAAATATAGTTGCAAGTATAATTGTGCATTAATTTACGCACCAATTTGATGTGATTGGTCAAAAAGTTAATTTTATTAAAAATAGTGTTAATTTAAATTTTATGTATGAATGAATCAATATTAATACGTAAATTAGTATGCGACTTTATTTATATGTAGCAAAACTCATTAAGAAGTTACCAAGCCGAGAAAAAAAAAATTAGGAAGTTACCGAGAAGCTTTCACGAGTAGCTTCTTTGGGATTTGCAATATTTCTGATGCCTTGCTTTGCATTTCGCGAGTAGCTTCTTTGGGATTTCGGGGCAAACATATGTGATTGGAGGCGGAGGAAATGGATTTCTTAATTTCTTTATATTCTTTTCCAATTTTGGTTATATATATGATTGTTGGATTTGAAAATCTTGAAAAATGAAAAAGTTTGCTTTGCTTCTTATTAATTTCTAATCTCCAAAACTAATTTTGAACATTTTGTTTATATCTTTTTGTTTTGTTTAATAAAACAAATTACGTTGATCCAGTTTGCTTCTTTGTCCGTCAAGTTTATTTTATTTATAAATGGAAAATAATCATCTTATTATTCTTTTGTAATTTTGGACAGAGATAGATTGCAAGAGGGGTGGCTATCCGCCCATATAGAACAGATAGCACCGCCGTAGCTATTAGAATTTGGTCTGTTAGATTTACAAAGAGAATTCATGAAAATAAACAAAATGAATGGCATAACTTGATGTTAATCTTTAAAATTTGACTGCATACTCCATCAAATCTCACTAATTTATAAATTTATTTTTACAAATTTGTTTTATTACACCAATATATATATATATATTTTATTTAACATTTGAGTCAATCAAAGAGAAGATTCCTTCACAGTTGATCTATAAAGGGCTTTGATTTGTATGCGAGGGGCCCGTCCGGAGTTTGGTTTACGTTCTGTGAAAATTTCACTGGACGAATGAACCAGATTCAAAGACTGATAGAAAATTCAGTTTATTTTTTCACTTAAATCAATCTTATCAATTTATTTTTTAAGATTAATACTATATACAGTCGTGAAATATGCAACTATTGTACAGTCGCTTTGAAAAAAATCTACAATTAAAAAATTAATTTTCTTTTATAGTGAATTAATATCGATCTCGTATTTATTTATTTTTTTCAAAATGATTGTATGACACTTGCACACCCATGACTATAAGTATTATTTCTTATTTTTTAAATAAGATCATCTAACTAGTAAAACTTTAACTTGAATTATTTGATTACATCCATGTATATTATTTCTCTATTTAATATGGTATATCTATTAGAATTAACTTCAAAAGATATATTCAAAAATTAAAAATATTTTATATGTTGGCCTAAATTAAAAAGTACTAACTAAACCATTAAATTCATCATTATTCATTATGAAAAAGTTTTGAATTAAATATTTTACCTGTTGGCGTTAATAATGTGGGGGAGAGTTAACACGCCGAGCATACTACAAATATAAAAGAATGATTGGTTTAAATTAAATTATTTAATTTAATAACTGAAAAAATGCATTGCCAATAATTCCCATAATATTATGTAAGCTAGAAAGTATTTACCCACCGTCATTTTTTGATGTCATGGTTCACCTAGCCGTCCATTTGCCACGTGAGGCCCAACTTCCAGGACCAGTTCAGTATAGATGGATGTATCCCATTGAATGATTCATTGGGAAGTTGAAACGTACAGTTGGTAACAAGCCTCACCCAAAAGGATCAATTGCAGAAACATATATTGATGATGAATGGCATACATTCTGTTCCAAATAGTTCCACGAAGTTGACACTAGGTTTGATCGGCTGGTAAGAAACTTTGATGTTGACCGAGCAAGACAACGAAATGTGTTTTCTGTGTTTTCCCAATAAGTACGTACACTTGGTGCAGTGCGTGGTTATGACTTATGTGGAAGAGAGTTTGAGAAAACTCAGTGGTACGTGCTGAACAATTGCCCTGAGATAGAGAATTACTTGAAGTAAGTTCTAATCTTTTCTTAATTTAATATTTGCTCATTTACTTTCGCAAAATTCTAAGAATATAAAATACATGTGGTAATCATCAATTTCAGTGATCATATTAACATGCTCAAGGAACTAGGAGTAAATGATATAGACCAGAAACATGAAGAGGCGTTCCCAAGATGGTTTGAACAACGGCTAATGACATTACATATGCTTCACCCATCCAATAGTTTAGAAAATATTGATTATTTTTTTATTGATATAATATAAGCTTTACTCAATATGTAGGTTGTACAAATGCATGCAAATAATCCAAACGATATATCAGATGAACTGTATGCATTAGCACATGGCCCATCAAGACGCGCTACAATATATTCTGCATGTATTTCTCGAGGAAGTAGGTATCACACAATGGATCGAGATTATTATAGGAAAACACAAAATAGTGGTGTCCTAGTCGAGGGAAGTCATGATGGAGAAAATATTGATTTCTATGGAGTTATTGTTGATATAATTAGAATGAAATATTTGGGGGAGCTTGCAGTATATCTGTTTAAGTGTGATTGGTGGAATTTAAGCAATCCTCGAACTGGAGTCCGTGATGATGAATATTTTTTGAGTATTAATACATCAAGAAAATGGTACGAGGATGATCCTTTTATTTTAGCTTCTCAAGTATCTCAAGTATTCTAATTAGATGACCCGAAGTTAGGAAATCAATGGCGAGTAGTACAAAAATATTCTCCTAGAAATATATATGATGTTATCCCTCAGGCGGAAGGGCGAGATGAAGAAGAAGATGATGCCTCTACTCATGAAGCATACCAAGAGAGTCAGCCCGTCTTTAATTTGTTTGTGGTTTTGAGCCAGTATGAGATGATTCCATTAAATAGAGAAGATATTGAGGCTGAAATTGTTGATGCGACACTTGAGCAAAATGTTGATTCATCTGAAGTATCTACAGATGATGAGACTGAATTGTTAAATGATACTGATACAGATAGTAATTGACGAATTATGTTTTCACATTACATGATGATGAGCATTATTTTACTTAATGAATATTGTATCAGTTTTCTGAAATTATGCCTCCGAAGAGAAAGGAAGTTCGCATCCCATCTCCACCTGTTCTTAGCTCTCCTTCAGACTCACCATTAGAGATTGACTCTACAGAATAAGGTAAAATTATAATAGTCATAAAAGTTATTAATTAAGGTTATAATAGAAAATTGATTACAATGTTATATATCATGATAAGTTCACAGTAAAATCTCATCAAGGTCGAGGCACTATTAGAGGCGTGACATTGGAAAAATATCGTAAGGTGGATAAGATCAAGGTTTACATTCTTGACAAACATACCGGAGGCGAAGGACAATCAGTAGCTTGGCTTGCATCGCATGTGGGTGCTCTTACACGAACTTATGCACCTTTGGCAACAAGTTCATGGAAGAAAGTCTCCCAAGATGTTAAAGAGCTTATCAAGAAGCGTTGTTTGGTAATGTTTAAAGCATTTATTTAGTTGGTAAATTTTTTTATTTTACTTAAAGTTAAAATATTATAAATGATAAAATGTTTTTCTAAATTTTTTTTTACAGGATCATTTCGAATTAAATTTTGGTCGGAGAGAGGAGCGTAAGACTGTGAAAGAGCTTATGAGTAATGCATTCCGTAAATATAAGGCGAAGTGTCATGAGCATTATAATAAGTTCGAGAATATGGAAGATACACGCCAACATCCTTTTCAAGATGTCAAACCTTCTGATTAGGAAAAACTTTGTGACATGTTTGAGGATCCATCATATAAGGTATAATTAAATTAATTATTTTAGTCGTCCTATTTTTAATTTCGCTTTCTAATATTTTCAATTCCTATATAGGAGTGAAGTTCTATAAACAAAACAAATATATTGAAATTGAAGATTACTCATCATGCAGGCTCAAGATCTTTCCACCGCCTCTCTAAGAAATTGGTATTGCTATTGTTTTTACTTGTATATAGTTAACTGAATATATGAATCCTAATGACTTTATATCTTAACAAATATTTATTATAGCAAGATTCAAATGCCAATTATGATCTGACAAAATTATATGCTGTATCACATACTAATCGTAATGGAGAGTGGAGTCATCCTGATGCCCGTGAGAATTATGCAAGTATTATAAATTGTTATGAATAAATATATTAGAATATTTATGATGATATTAACTATTTATCTTATGTGTAGGATAAAATGGTTGCCATACGTGCTGAATCTGCATCAGATCAAAACTCCTCAACAAATGATGTTGAGATTTTCACACAAGTTCTGGGTCAACGTTCAGGATATTTGAGGGGTTTGGGTCGCTTTGTAAAACCTTCTCCCTCTTCCTCTTCTTCCGGGTCTGCCTCTGCGGCCTCTATAGTGCAAGAGAATTCGAATCGCAGAATTGAAGAATTGGTTGCAAGGCAGTATGAGTTAGAGGCTCAATTGGCTAAACAATGAGAGATGGAGATGCGCCTCAAACAACATGAAGAACAATAAGAACAATTCGGGAGAGAAATGTAACTCCAAATGCAGCAGCTTATGCAACAGTACAGGCCTCCAAACAACTGATGGTTTTTTATGTATAGATTATGACATTATCTAATTATGTATGAACAATGTCAGTCTCATGGTTATTTATTAGTTAGCACTTATTATAAAACTTTCTGAGTATTAAACAGTTTCTAATGTATGTTTTTCAAATATTATGAATGTCAAATTGGTTTTTTATTATTATGGGGTTTTAATAAAATAGTTTTCATTCGAACGACCATGTAACATTCGAACATTATTGATTGAGCCATTCGAACGACATCAGATTGGTCAAAAAATGTTCGAACGCAATTTATTATTGTACCGTTCGAACATAACTCAATACCGTTCGATCCCTTTACCATTCGATCTGTTCTTTTAACGTTTGAACGGAAATCTATTTTTACCGTTCGAACGTTATCAAAATGTGTGATCGTTTGAAAGTGTTTTCATAACCGTTCAACCAATTTAATTTCGTTCGAACGTCCAATAGTAACCATTCAAATGTCATTCTGGAACGAAATTAAACCGTGACAAAAAAACTAACCCGTTCGAACGGTATCGAATGGTCAATTTTAAAATCGTCCCTAAAAATATATTTTGGAATGAAATGGTGATTTTCATTCCAAAATATCTTCTGGGACAGTGATGTAGTTTCGTCCCAAAATATCTTCTGGGACAGTGATGTAGGGACGATCTTGTGACGATTTTGTTTTCTTCCTAGAATATTTTCTGGGACGAAATCCCTACAATTTGGGATGAAATTTTTCACCCCAAAAAAACGTTTCTGTTGTAGTGGAGAGGCAAATGAAAACTAAAATGGGGAAAATAGAGCAACGTGCAAAGTGAATGGGGAATACAAGGGGCCGATGGCTCCAGCATTGTGAACTGATAGTGTGATGTGACGGATGGGGAACAATTGTACGTTACCCAGTAACTGTCGCCACATCATGGGCAATTGAAATCCCATTTCTTGATTCTTGAAATGTGAATACGGCGGGATAAAAAACTTAATGGGCTAGCGGCATGGTCCATCAAGTTTTGCAAAAAGACTAGCGGGTAGTTAAAGGCTCGGAATCCAGTCCGAGTCACTCACAGCCCGGAAAGTAAACTTGCAACCTTGGGGATAAATCAACAAAGTCATAAGGGGGTATTAACTAATAATAAATTCTCCATGCTTATGAGCGAAGGGAATTAGTAGGATAACTGGAGGGTCTAATAGTGCCCCAGCCCAACTTCTGAATTATGGAAGTGGACATGGCCCAAACCTCATGCTAAAGGCCCATGAAGATCTAATATTCTACTAGTAAGTAGAATGGATAAACAATAGTATGGCGAGCAGATAAATCCTACTCATCAGGGGTAAGCTTCGCACCATGAAGATAATCAAGTCGCAAGGTTGATCCCATATGTCCCTACACCTATATATATGGATACCAAGTAACTATAAAATAACTTCTGATGATATACTTGAGTTATTATATATCACTCTTAATTGACTTAAGCATTGGTGTGGCCACAGGCATCTAGTGCCATCCACCTAATTTAGTTTGCAGGTTAACGATTATGCTTAGTGGTGAGACACGTCCTTTACACACCCCTCGCGCAGGCTAACAACCAATTAAAATAAGACATCGTGAAAGT
Source organism: Carya illinoinensis (assembly GCF_018687715.1). Lineage (NCBI taxonomy): Eukaryota > Viridiplantae > Streptophyta > Magnoliopsida > Fagales > Juglandaceae > Carya > Carya illinoinensis. Next base: position 45,667,417 of record NC_056766.1, on the reverse strand, counting down.
AAGAACAGACTCAATTTAACAAAGCTTAAAATAGTGCAAATGCCACATCTGGCTTCCAGATTAAACTAGATAAAGATCTAACGGTAAAGGATGACATGGTTGAAAGCATGCCACGTCCTCCTTGACTTAGACACAATTCTAGATCTTGTTTCCTTTCAGACTATCCTTCCCTTTCCTTTGTCTTACCCCGAACGCAGACTATCCTTCCCTCCTTTGTCTTACCCCATGCATGGCTGTGATAAATACCTCTGATTTCCCCCCTTCAAGTAATCATGATTTGGAGAGAGGATTAAGAAATGAAGTCAATCCCGCCTTGTATTAATATATTAAAAAGCTGGATAAGAGTACGTTGGTAAAATTAAGAAAGAGATTGCGATTTTTCTTCTCTTTTTTAATATTAGCATACCCTCCAAGACCATGATTGTATTCGTAAAGATCATTGCTCACTTGTGTTGGTATTTTTTAATAGATTTATATATATATATATATATATCACTACAAGAAATTTAGCTTTTTCTCATGAAAGTTTTTTTCCAAACTTTACATTCGTGGCAAATACTTAGCTTGTGAATCTGTTACAAATTACAGTGCTTTTTTTTTTATCTACATTAGGGACTTTTTTTATGTTGAAGGATGGGTTTGGATCAGTTTTTTAGATATTGATTTAGAATTGATTTGGGGTTTTGGGAGCTTTGTCGAATGTTGTTTTGGGTGATATACATCGGAGAGTTCATGAAAGTGAGTTTTATTTGATTTTAGTTAATATGGGGTTGCTCAACCTCCTCGGGAGGTAGTGAAAGTATCATCATTTGTCATAGTTGTGGTGCCCCATGATTTGGGTAGGAAAAGAGGGTGGGTAGTTTGGCTACAAACCTTTGTCTAAGCTATAAAAATTTTCTCAAAGGAAACCTTCTCTAGCTGCTGTGATTTTGGGATTTTGGTAGCTCTAGCTGCTGTGAAATATTTAATTCACATCTAATCAAATAAATGCACACTGAGGAGGGCAGTAATCTCTGGTAGTTTGGAGGAAGGGAAAAGAACTTAGAAATTAACCTAGTAGCGGAACCAAATATGTGCATACCCATGTGTGAATAATATCTATCATATACGTTGACAGTTTAGATGGCCTTTATATGGGATTTTTGGCTATTCTGTTTTGCTTTGCAGCCTTAAGTTTTGGTATCATGGCTTTAATTGGAACCTTATTGTAGATGGTTCTTAACTTTGTTATCATTTACTGTTGCTTTCAGTCGTATATGGAGGTTCGATTTTGTTATACAGAGTGAGTTCATGTTTATGTTGGGTAGAAAATGTAGCTTTCTTTTTGTCAATTTAATAAGCAATAGAAGATGGGCATTGATATCCTCCTACTGATTCAGCATCTTATTTCAAAAGGTTTGGGATAGTCTATTGTTGCAGTGATGGTCCTTAATAAATTCCAGGTGAGTTACTCTCTAGTCTCTACTATTGCATTTATTTGTGCCTTCTTAGTTGGGTTAGTCTTGCATTTTCATTTATATATTTTTAAGTTTTGATTGGCGTGGTTTAATTTTTGTACCTTATTATCTGATTGCAAGAAAGGAAAGTATCTTGCTCACATGGGTGCTTGTTCTTTGGGACATGCTATGACATTCTAACAATCTATAGGCCAATGTATTTATCACAAATACTGACTTATTAGCTTACTAACAGTCTATAGGCCAATGTCTTTATGTTGTATGTAATGAACACATTTCAAAAAAGTGTTATTTGAATAAAATATCTATATTTGTGTTGGATTGGATTACATGGGCAGCAAGCATGTTGATATGTCTTACAATACAAGATTTTGAGTTATATATATGGAAGTGTGAAGTGGAATGATGTGAATTGGTAGTAAATATTGAAGTGATATGTTGGTTGGGATTATTGTTGGTGTGTATGAAGCTTTAAAGAACATTTGTATATTGATATTAACAGCTGGATAGACTATGTTCAAAGTGGTTTTATTACATTTCATTGGTGTGCTGGTTGTTATGTATTGAATTTTAATGGATGGTGGTTTATTGCATTTCATGGTTACGTTGGTTTGTATATAATTTTTTAGTTTATATTAAACAATTTTTTATGATCATTTTTGGCTCAGTCTCATTTGTTTTTGCTTTTACAATTATTATTTTTTTTTCTAAATTCTTTTAGCATTTTGCACGAAGACAATTAGCGGCAAATACCTTTTTTTTACCGGTAGAAGTTTTTTCCCACAAATGTTGTAGTGAGTAATACTAATACCCACCAGTACCTCTCCTAGTATTTGCTCATATTCTCACATAAACGAAAATGGATGTGCTTTTGCGACAAGCTTCATCGGCTCTTGCCACGAGATGTGTCGTGGGAAAACATAGATATTGCCTATGACTTAAACCTTTCGTGGGCAATAATACTTTTTGCGGCGAGTTTTATGCCACGAGCTCCACACGGGCATCTTTTTCCCACAAAAACATGACTTTTTGCCATGAATCACTCCCTTGGGGAAAACCAATATATCTTGTAGAATTTATATATATATATATGCTGTTGAATTCTTCAAATCTGTTAGAGCAAGGATTATGCGAATCTTCTTTGTTGAGGAAGTTCTAAACAAAATCCTTCAAGGTTGTTTTAATGGATAAGAAAAAAAAAATCATGGGAAGCATATTTCGGTAGTTTTCTAGATGTTTCGATATTTTGACAATATTTTGTTCTAAAATTTAGATCGTATATACATATATAAATGTTCTGTCTTTATGAGTTGGTTGGTATGACGTTCTCTTTAATTGAGTTTGAGATATTGTTCAGTAAAAGAAATATTGTTAATTGTACGATCTAGCGTCTCATCTCATTTCATCTCAAGTCATGTATATTTTTATAGAATCAATTTATAGATCTAACATTCTCCTAATGAAAAAAAAAAAAAAATCTAATAGGCCGTGGCATGAAAATTAATGAAATGAAATAGAGATTCAACTCATTTAATATATAGATACCCTTCCCACAAAAAGCCGCTACATCATTTTCATCATAAGTAACGTGGCGCCCTCGACCTCGCGCACCTAATATTGAGACGTTTGAGTTTGAAACAAATGTGAGGTCATCAAGTCAACAAGTTGGATTCAATGTTGTGATCATCTTGGTCGTCGTCATAATCAACACGACGCCTCTTAGAAAGTTGACTTCCATGACCTATTGGATTTGCTAAATTTCCAATATCTTCAACGGATGCATCCAAATGGCCATCAAGGAATTGCAGAGATCTCAACAGCAGTCCCTTTGGAAAGCTCTTTAGGTTGGTACATCCACTAAGATTCAACCTACCAAGCTTATCAAGTAATGCAACAGATTTATGAACTTTGACTAGATTTTTAGTCTTTAAAATCCATTTGTTGCAAATTTGGGCACTTTGAAATATCCGAGATTTTCGTTAAGAATTCACAACCACGGAAATTCATTACCATGAGATTCTGTTAAAAAGAAAATAACATCAAATTAAGTTTAAAGAAAGAAATATGGAAAACAATAATAATTGTACCTTAAATTCGAACCGTATCTTCTGGATGTGACTACGGGGCATTCGTAGAATAAAGAGTTTGTCTCCACGAAATTTAGATGGCATAGATTGTAAAGGACAATTAGGCCAATCAAGCACTCTTAATCCATTAGGTAGACAATTAAGTTCTTCAGAAAAGTGTGCATTGTGGCATCTAAATAATCTGAGTCTTTTCATATTCTTGAAGGCCTTGGGACTCAAGCAAATGGTATCATCACCTTCAGGTAAATCTATAACAATTGCTTCAACTCTATCTGTTGCCTATATAGGAAGACAATGATTGTTTAAGTAAGCCAACAAAATCAAAAAATAATTTTATTTATTTATTCATATATTTATATATACACACACGTATATGTCACATGTGCTAAAGAAACAATATTTAATTGAAAGATATTTTGATCTGACTTACTATATCATACTCCAGTACTTCGCGAATGTCTTTATGAAAAAACAATCTGCTACGTGCTCCTGGATTTTTGGGCGATTCTTGTCGAACAACTTCTCTACCCATATCTCGTAACAAGTCATGCATTTGCAGTCTTCCATCAAACTCCGAAATAAGACACTTCTCCCTAAGCCTTGGGATCGAAAAGTTTGGACAAAAACCAAAGCTATCTAGTATCTTTACAGTGACATCATCAAGCCGTAATTGTCCATTGAAAAAACATGCAATGTCAAGAAAAACATTCTTTTTATCTTCACTTAACCTATCATAACTTGTTTGAAGTATTTTTTGAATATCTTGGTGAGGGATTTTCTTGTACTCATCCATCGAACCTTTCCACTGACTTTCACTTCTACCATATAAATCCGAACCAAGCACCGTTAAAGCTAGTGGAAGGCACCCAGCATAATTTATGATTTGTTCTACAAATTTTTCATAACCCTCAACTGGTTTCGGTTTTTTGAAAGCATGCCAACAAAATAATTGAAAAGCATCACGGTGATTCAATCCTGTCATCTTGTATGTTGAATCAACTCCATGAGTAGTCAACAAGTGTTGATCTCTTGTTGTGATGATGATTCTACTTCCCTTACCAAACCAATCACAAGCTCCTGCTAATGTTTCTAATTGGGTCAAGTGGTCTACACCATCAAGAATTAAAAGAACTCTTTTAAAACGAAGCATGCGCTTTATCATAATGGTTCCCGTATCACTACTATCAATCTTCAAACTTCTACAATCTTTAAAGACCTTAGAAAGAAGGGTCTCCTGCAATTGAACCAAACCATGCACTTGATTCGAAGTGTCACTGACATTTGGAAGAAAACAACTAGCTTCAAATCGGAAAGCAATCGAGTTCGAAATTGCTTTGGCTAGAGATGTCTTACCAATTCCACCTAGTCCTAAGATCCCTACCATTCGTACGTCATTTGTCCCAACACTTAAAGCAAATTCATGATATCCCGTAACTGGGAGTCTAAGCCAACCGGATACTTCGCAACAGGTAAATATGAATGATTTACTAGAAATCTTGAGATGTCTTGAACGATTCCTTCAATGAATTTAGATTCGTTCCTATATATATATATATATGTAAAGAACAATTATTAATGAATATAGCTCTACGCACGAAAAACATAATGTAAATAATTTGAACAGTTGATCGCAAGTTAATTCTCGATCAACGTTTTGCTAGAACCTTTCATTATTAAATTTATTTCCCTACTAAATTATTTTGATATATTTATTTATTTTATTATTTATGGGAGCCAGAAAATTTATAATAAACAACGAACTTCAATTATTTTTCTTGGTTCTTTTTTCCCCTCCTCCGAATGATCTTTAAATTCTTCAAAAGACAGGCTTCTAATTAACTTAAATTTTATTTTCTTGAAAATTCAATACGTAAAAATTGATAAAAAAAAAATGGTAAATAAGAAATAATAAGTTTAGTTGATACGTACGTAGTACTATATATATACACAAGATGCAGACACAAATTAATTAAGCAGCTAGTCAGAGTTAGAAATACCCATTTCTCAAATGGTCTCCGGACAAACTAGCAACTTCTAGTAGGGCTGCCTTCCACATCTGCAACTTCATGTCTCCATTCAATTTCTCTGCATGTTTAGCCAATGCTTTTCCAAAACTTCCTCTTTGATGTCGAATATCTGATGGATTTACGTGGTAAAACACAGGTAGAACTAGTTGTTGCTTTGATTTTTTACACTCAAGAATCTTCAATAACTCATCCAAGCACCATGTTGACGATGCATAATTTTCTGAGAATACAATGATGGAAATCCTTGAATCTTCTATGGCTTGGAGAAGTACAGGTGAAATTTCATCACCCCTTTTAACTTCATCCTCATCTAAGAAGGTACGGATTCCCTTTTCCGTCAAAGCATGGTTTAGATGGGCAGTAAAAATATCACGGGTATCTTCTCCTCTAAAGCTCAAGAAGACATCGTAGAGCCATGGAGATGTGACTGAAGAAGGAGATGAAGGAGAGGCCATGGAAGAAATTACTCAGTGTACGTGTGTATGTAATGCCTGATCTGTCTACTTACTGGATGTAGAGAGTTGGACATCATCGACTCTCCTTAAAAAGACAAGTAGTCCCTACTTCTTTCTATGGCGTTTCAGTTAATGGTATATATCTTCATGGCAACTTCCTTGAGGACTTTCTCATGAAGTCATTGAGTCAATGCCGCGTTAAATAATTAAAAGAAATTAGATGTTCAGTAACTGCATGTTAGCAATTTCCTTGACTGTTATTCAAACTTTAAGAGATGCCATGTTCACACAATGCTCTCATGAGTTCTGGAAAAAACAAAACAAAACAAAACAGTGGGGTACAATGACAATTGCATTAATAGTCTTACATAATAAAATAATATTATTTTTAAAATTCAGAAACTTTAAAATTAAAGAAAAATTAGGAAAATTTTAAAAATTATTAATAATATTTTTGAATAAATTTTGTAAAACTTAATAATTAAGAGGTTGTTATTTTATCATTTCTGAAAAAAAAAAAAAAAACAAACAAACTTGCAATCCATCTTTTTAACTGTTTCTTTTTTAATTTCAGCATATCCTCCAAGCTATACACCATGATTGGGGTCAAGATTGTATTAGTCAAGATTACCATAAAGTCCATAATTATTGCATCCATTGATGTCCCAGACCATCACATGGTATGCTTTTTTAAGAGTGGTGCTAACCCACCGAGGATGTAATCTAATAAATTGTCAAGAGAAGATTAAAAAGACAAGTACTCCTGCATGCTTCTTTCTACGGCTTACGCGTTTCAGTTAATGGTATATATCTTCATGGCAACTTCCTTGAGGACTTAGTCATCAGGTCATTGAGTCAATGCCGCGTTAAATTATTAAAAGAAATTAAATGTTCAGTAACTGCATGTTAGCAATTTCCTTGACTCTTCTTCAAACTTTAAGAGATGCCACGTTCTTCACACAATGCTCTCATGAGTTCTGGAAAAAACAAAACAAAACAAAACCAGTTAATGGTATATATCTTCATGGCAACTTCCTTGAGGACTTAGTCATCAGGTCATTGAGTCAAAGCCGCGTTAAATTATTAAAAGAAATTAAATGTTCAGTAACTGCATGTTAGCAATTTCCTTGACTCTTCTTCAAACTTTAAGAGATGCCACGTTCTTCACACAATGCTCTCATGAGTTCTGGAAAAAACAAAACAAAACAAAACAGTGTGGTACAATGACAATTGCATTAATACTCCTACATAATAAAATAATATTATTTTTAAAATTAAAGAAAAATTAGGAAAATTTTAAAAATTATTAATAATATTTTTGAATAAATTGTGTAAAACTTATTAATTAAGAGGTTGTTATTTTATCATTTCTAAAATTTAAAAAAAATAAAAAAATAAAAAAAAAAATAAAAAAGAAGAAGCACTTGCAATCCAACTTTTTAACTGTTTCATTTTTAATTTCAGCACACCCGTCAAGCTATACACCATGATTGCGCTCAGGATTGTATTAGTCAAGACTACCATAAAGTCCATAATTATTGCATCCATTGATGTCCCAGACCATCACATGGTATGCCTCCTTTTTTTTTTTTTTCTTTTTTTCTTTTTAATAACAAATAGCACTTTATTCATATAAGCAAACAAAACATCACAAAGATAAGTCTGCCCAAATAGCTTGGGAAATACAATCTGGGACTGAATCCCACCAAAGTACTATATCATTTAGATTCCATGCAAAACGGGCCAATGCATGAGCTACTCCATTTGCTTCCCGCCCCTTGTGTTGCACTTTCCATGTTGGATACCTGCTAAGTAGAGATTTGATTTCTTGAACTAAACTTCCCCACAAAGTTGAAGAGAAACCTTCTTTTTGTAGCTCCTGAACAACAAGCAAAGCATCTGTTTTGACTTGTAATTCTGAAATTCTCCTAAAGGAATGCACAGCTGCAAACCTCTTAACATAGCAATTAACTCAATCTCCATTGGATCTGCAAGTGCATTTTCGGGTTTGCTTGTAGCAAACAATGCCTGTCCTCTGTCATCTTTTAATACCACTCCAATACCATACCCGCATTGATCATCAAAGATGGCTCCATCCACATTAAGTTTTAAAACACCCGAATGAGGTGGTTGCCAACTACATCTATACTTCAGTCCAATTTTCAATGCCTCTGCTGCTGCCTTATGCTCCTGATATAATGATAGGGCATGCTCTAGGACTTGGTCTGGTGTCAAAACTTGTTCCACATACATCCATTGATTGCGCCTATACCAGAAGCCCCATGCCATCATAAATAACTTCTCCAACTCACCCTCAGCTTTTCTTCTTATAATAGAAAGAACAAGTTGTAAAAAATCCACCTTATGAGTAGATTCTTTGAGAGATGGAAAAAGTTGCAGCCAAATATCGAGAATTAGAGGGCAGTAAACTAGTGCATGGTTTACATCTTCCTCTTCTTCTTGACACCAAAGGCAATTTGCATCTTCAATTATCTTTCGACTTTTCAAATTTCTGAGAGTAGGAAGGATATTCTTGCATACCCTCCATGCAAAAACTTTAACTCTGTGAGGTATATGAAGTTTCCATAGGTTCTTCCATATCAGTTTCTGATCTATAGCTCTTGAACTCTCAGCCTCCTGTCTGTTATAATCCAAATTAGTGAAACAAGTATAAGCACTTTTAACACTATATATTCCACTTTTTTCATGCTCCCAAACAAGGGTATCTGGCACATTTTCTGATGGTATTCTGATACTAAGCACCTCAGTTGCCTCTCAAACTGGTAGCAAACTTCTGACCTTATCAATATCCCAACTTCTTTGATCATTCTGCATCAGATAAGCCACTGGATATTCACTTAGAGATCCTAATTCAGAGAAAGCAGGTATGAGCTTATGATTTGGAAGCCAATAATCAGACTATATTTTTATTGACAAACCATTCCCAACATGCCACCTGCAGCCTTGAAGTAAACTGTTTTTTGCTTCCCAAATGCCTCTCAAACATAGGAAGGGGTACCACCTAAAGTAGAATTTTGAAAACTAGATGTAGGGAAGTATCTAGCCTTAAATACCTTATGGAGTAGAGTGGTTTCATCAGACTTAATTCACCACCCCTGCTTAGCTAGAAGAGCCTTATTCTAAACTTTTAAAACCCATCCCTCCTTCAAGTTTTGGATTATACATTTTATGCCAACTCACCCAACACAGTTTCCTTTCTTCTTTCCTCTGTCCCCACCAAAAATTTGCCATCATCCCCTCTAATTCTGAACATAGAGACTTTGGTAACTTAAAACAGCTCATGGTGTAGGTTGGAATTGAAATGGCCACTGCCTTTAACAAAATTTCTTTCCCTCCTTGAGATAGGAGTTTCTCTTTCCAGCCTTGCAATTTAGACCAAACTCTATGCTTCAAAGCTAAGACAGCTTGATATTTCCCTCTTCCAACCATAGGTGGAAGGCCTAAGTACTTATCATATTGTTGGTAATGTTGAACACCCCAAAATTGCGTAATTTCCCCCCTTTGAGATGGTGGCACATTGTGACTAAACACCATTGAGGTCTTTTCATGATTTATTTTCTATCCTGATGTTTGCTCATAGATGGCCAACCTATGTTGTAGTGTTAAACAAGTTTGCAAATTGGCTTTACAGAATAGAATACTATCATCTGCAAACAACAAATGGTTCAACTTAGGAGCCCCTCTACATACTCGAATTCCTTCAATTTGTTGATAAGTATTAGCCTGATCCATCAAAGATATAGGGCCTTCTGTGCAGAGCAAAAAAAGATAGGGTGAAATAGGATCCCCTTGCCTCAATCCACGAGAAGGGACAATATGACTTTTAGGCACTCCATTCACTAGAATAGAAAATGAAACAAACTTAACACAAAGCATCACTAATTGCATCCATTTCTCACTAAAACCCATCTTCGTCATCACTTCTTCAAGAAAAAGCCATTCAATTCTCTCATAAGCCTTGCTCATATCGAACTTCAAAGACATAAAATCATCTCTTCAACTTCTTTTCCTTCTTAGAAAATGTACCACCTCATAAGCAACTAACACATTGTCAGTTATTAATCTTTCAGGAACAAATGCTGTTTGAGAGGGAGAAATGATGGAAGGCGGTATCCTCTTAAGTCTATTAGCTAGTACCTTGGAAATCAGTTTATAGATAACATTACAAAGGCTTATTCGCCTATAATCAGATACTAACTCAAGCTTGTTTTTCTTTGGGACTAAAGTTATAAAAGTGTGATTAATATCTACAGGGGAAATGGCCAAAGTTAAGAGCAAAAAGAACTACATCCGTAACATCCTTACCCACAATAGACTAGAATTTTTGATAAAATATTGGAGTCATACCATCTGGACCAGGTGCCTTTGTCGGGTGCATTTCATCAAGAGCTTTTTTCACTTCCTCTTGTGTAAAACTCGAATCAAGTTGCTCCACCATAACTAGGGTTATTTTGCCTGTTAATCCATGTAAAAACTCCATATTTCCAGGTACATCAGCAACTGTGAAAATATTAGTAAAGTACTCTATAATAACTTCATCTCTTGCCTCATTCATCTGCCACCTCCCATTTGAGTCCTTAACCCCGTTTATCCAATTCCTTTTCTTTCTCTGAGTTGCTTTGTGATGGAAAAACTTTGAATTTTTATCTCCTTCCGCAAGCCATAATGCCTTAGATCTTTGCCTCCACATGGTTTCATTTCTTTGTAACCATTTCTGAACCTCGTTTCTTGCTTCTTGCAGCTTCTGGCAGCTTCTATTTGTTCTGGGAAAAAGGATCAGTCTAGTGTGCAATAAGCAATTTCTCCTGTGCCATTCTAAGACTTCTCTACACATGTCCAAAACTTGACTTATTCCACACTGTAAGCTTCTCTTCACAATGTTGAATCTTCTTCATCACACTGCTTAATTCTCTCCTAGCATTAACTCGCCTCCAAGCCCTTTGAATAAGCTGTTTGCAATCAGGAGCTTCAACCCACATGGCCTCAAATCAAAATAATCTTTTCCTTACCACCTACCTTTGAACCCCTTCAGTCAACTTCAAGATTATAGGCACATGATCAGAATAGGCCACAATACTATGGAGTATAGTAGCCATTGGGTAGAAAGAATGCCACTTAAAATTCGACAAGAACCTGTCCAGCCTTTCACTGATAGTTTGTCCCTCTTCTCTTCTGTTACACCAAGTGAAATGATTATCTTCAAAACCTAGATCATGTAGGTGACATTCCTCAATAACATCTCTAAAATCCTTCATCTGTATATCAGGTCTTACTCTACCCCACCTCTTTTCAGTATTGCTCATAATCTCATTAAAATCTCCCATTAGCAGCCACCCCTTATCACTAGGAACTTTTATAGATCTCAACAAAGCCCATGATTCATGTCTCCTACTTACATCTGGTTGGCCATAAAAACCAGTCAACCACTCAGGCTCAATGTTTTCCCCCTTCCTCAGTAACCTTTGCATGCACATGGAATTTAGAAAAACTTTGTACTTCTACTTTAAACTGCTTCTTCCAGTATAGAGCTATCCCACCACTCCTGCCTTCACAACTAATTGCTAAGCAATCATTGAACCCCAATCTGTATTTCAAATTTTCCATTACTTTAACATGTAGCCTTACCTCTTAAAGAAACAAGAAATCAGGAACTTCTTTTCTGACTAAGTCAGAAAGGGTTTGAATTCCCAAGCCCACAGGAATTCCAACTTATGAAACTCATTGATTTCGGCAGGGCTGATGTCCAGCCTCTGCCGATACCAAAACATTGGTGTCCCTCCCCTCTTGGTCACTAGCCTTCACCTCTCTGGCACGACAGAGTTCATCGTGAACGTGGGAAACCTCGTCGCAAAGAATGTCCAAATCACCTACTAGAGAGTGTGCATAGCCATCCACTTGCTCAAGTAGGATCTCAAACTCCACCCTCTCGACCTTCCATTTCTCAAATTCCATCTTGGCATAGAAATAAAAGACACGCCTAGAGCAAACTTCATCCTCCAAGTTAGCACAATCCACCATGATCTAGGCCACCAAATCATTGACACCCTACAAAGAGAACACCGAAGAAAGTTAAAAAGGAGAGAAGAAAAAAGAAAAAAATAAAGAGAAGAAGAATCAAAGGTACCCAGAGAGGAAATTTCTTAGGTGATTAGCATTGCTGTTGACAGTTCATCTCTAGTAGGACCATAGGAGGTGGAAGCACCTCCCACAACCTCCCCATCATACCTCACCTCAGGACCATAGCAGGAACCAAGGGGGAAAGTCACAGGAGACTCCGCCTTTGTTGAGCCCGCTCTAATCCCAGGAGCCATACCCAAATCTCCCACCAGGCAAACAACGTTAGTGTAAGAAAGTTCAACATCCCCCAGATTGATGTCCTCAATCGCAAGACCACCTAGAGGAACACCCTCCTTGAAGGGAGAGGACTCAACATCATCCCCAAAGGAGGAAGGAAAGGGAGAGGAGATAGAAACCTAACCTAATCGCTGCCAATCCCGAGGTCAAATGAAGGAGTCTATCCCCCCTAGATGGTAGAGGGCAAAGAGTGGGGAGTTGAACTTTTACCTTCACTCTCTTCTTCAATTTCTTCTAAAATAGGAGTGTCACCGCCCTTCTCCCCTCCCTAGAAACTAGAGTTTTCTAGAGCACCATCTTCACTACCCTGAGTTCCCTTGTGAGCCGCCCGGTCGGCAAGACTCAAGGAAAAGGCGGCGTCCACATTCACATTGACCTCGAGGTAGGAAATTTGAAGGTTGGGCAAGACGATGAATCAAGTTATTGGGAAGGAAGATCAAAGTCAAAATTGATCGCCAGGTAAGAAAGAGCTTGACCCATCAACCTAGTCAATGATTCCAGGGGATCATCATAGGCACTAGGCCCAAACCTCACCAGCAATGCCCTAACAAATGACTCCCAATCTGTGAACATCCCTATTTCCTCTATGTTTTGAAACCATACTAATGTCTTACCCTCCAAGTGGAAGGAGGTCAACCTTACCCAATGTGGAGGTAAAGTATCTTGAAAGGCAAAGAAATGATTTACCTTGTAAATCGAAGCATTGGGATCCTCGCTAGAGAAAGTGGGAAAGTCCACTCTAACATATCAACAAAAGAAAGCATTGGGATCCTCGCTGCACATTTACCCTAAAGGATGACTCCTCTTGCCACTGATTTTGGTTTTTCTTTTGCAGATCACGAGTAAAGGCAGCTAGCTGGTTAGCCACTGACTCAGATTGCGTCTTCATGCCAAGCATCTCTATACCCAGATTTATAAACTTGGACTCATTACTTTTCTTAAAGGCCAGCATCTCGGATTCAAGACTTTTAAATTATGAATTGGTAGACTTCTTCAACCAATTCAACCCTTCTTGTAATTGATTATGACGTGTCCCTTCAGACATTATTTCAAAGCAAGTAATTGGTATCTCTCATACTAGATTTGTAACAGTTTTCTAATTTCTCAATAAATGAATAGGGAAAGTTCTCACTTACAGGGTGAGAGTCCTCCAATGGGAAGAAGGAATAAGAAAGATATAACTAGAAATTTGTATTTTTTACTTTGATAATGCCTATATAGCTAAGTGGAATCAAGTAACCATCCACCCTCACGCTGGCTCACAACCAATTAAAATAGGAAATTGCTATTCTTCCAGTTGGTGGCTCCTGCTAGAAGTTTTCACTGGGACTTTTTTTGTTTTTATTATTTTTATTATTTATTACTTAATGATTAAGTAGGTGTTTTTTATGAATATTTTGAATTTTTTTATGTTTTTAAAATAATTAAAAGTGTTAAAAAATTCAAGTAAAAAATAGCCAAAAAAAAAAAACATAAAACCACTAGCGGGAGCCCCCAGCAAGTACGAAATAGAAAAAAATCAGTAGATAGTAAAAGTGTGAACTAGATAATCTTGAGAGTAATTTTTCTAGACCAAAGAGATTTTATTTTATTTTTATTTTTATTTTTGTGGTGGAGCTTTGGGCTTAAAAACTTTTGCAAAGTTAATTCAAGCTATACGACGATCATTTTGGTTATTGTATCCTAGAAGAGTCAAGTCAAAACAAGTTCAAAATTAAAATTTTGTATACCACAAAGGGTTTGAAATTTTGCTCTCTTTAATTTTGACTCTCCTTAAAGAGAGCAAAATTTTCGTACCTCAGTCCAAACTGGTTTCGATTGAATATTAATTTCATTGTAGTTTTTACTATATTATTGTGTATTTCACTAACAAATTATACGTACAAAAGGAGAAGATAAATTATTTGTACATGTTTCAAATAGACAAACAGTATTCACACTTTTGTATAAAAGTGGACCCCACCTTGAAGATAAATTGTTTGTGCACACTTCAGGTTACGAGTCCTAAGAGAGGAGTGCCAACCATACCTTTCAAAGGTGGGGACATCCAGGACATGGAAAGATCCCACAGAAATGAAGATCTAACAGTAGATGATGACATGGTTGAAAGCATGCCACGTCCTCCTTGACTTAGACACAATTCTAGATCTCGTTTCCTTTCAGACTATTCTTCCCTTTCCTTTGTCTTACCCCAAACGCAGACTATCCTTCCCTTTCCTTCCCTTTCCTTTGTCTTACCCCATGCATGGCTGTGACAAATACCTCTGATTTCCCCCGCTTCAAGTAATCATGATTTGGAGTGAGAGGATTAAGAAATGAAGTCAATCCCGCCTTGTATTAATATATTAAAAGCCTGGATAAGAGTACGTTGGTAAAATTAAGAAAGAGACTGCGATTTTTCTTCTCTTTTTTAATATTAGCATACCCTCCAAGACCATGATTGTATTCGTAAAGATCATTGCTCACTTGTGTTGGTATTTTTTTTATATAGATAATTTATATATATATATATATATATATTTATGATGTTGAATTCTTCAAATCTGTTGAGCAAGGATTATGCGAATCTTCTTTGTTGAGGAAGTTTTAAACGAAATCCTTCAAGGTTGTTTTAGTGGATAAGAAAAAAAATCATGGGAAGCATATTTCGGTAGTTTTCTAGATGTTTCGATATTTTGACAATATTTTGTTCTAAAATTTAGATCGTATATACATATATAAATGTTCTGTCTTTATGAGTTGGTCGGTATGACGTTTTCTTTGATTGAGTTTGAGATATTGTTCAGTAAAAGAAATATTGTTAATTGTACCATCTAGCGTCTCATCTCATCTCAAGTCATGTATATTTTTATAGAATCAATTTATAGATCTAACATTCTCCTAATGAAAAAAAAAAAAAAATTCTAATAGGCCGTGGCGTGAAAATTAATGAAATGAAATAGAGATTCAACTCATTTAATATATAGATACCCTTCCCACAAAAAGCCGCTACATCATTTTCATCATAAGTAACGTGGCGCCCTCGACCTCCCGCACCTAATATTGAGACGTTTGAGTTTGAAACAAATGTGAAGTCAACAAGTTGGATTCAATGTTGTGATCATCTTGGTCGTTGTCATAATCAACACGACGCCTCTTAGAAAGTTGACTTCCATGATCCATTGGATTTGCTAAATTTCCAATATCTTCAACGGGTGCATCCAAATGGACATCAAGGAATTGCAGAGATCTCAACAGCAGTCCCCTTGGAAAGCTCTTTAGGTTGTTACATCCACTAAGATTCAACCTAACAAGCTTATCAAGTAATGCAACAGACTTATGAACTTTGACTAGATTTTTACAGTCTTTAAAATCCATTTGTTGCAAATTTGAGCACTTTGAAATATCCGAGATTTTCGTTAAGAATTCACAACCACGGAAATTCATAACCATGAGATTCTGTTAAAAAGAAAATAACATCAAATTAAGTTTAAAGAAAGAAATATGGAAAATAATAATAATTGTACCTTAAATTTGAACCGTATCTTCTGGATGTGACTACTGGGCATTCGTAGAATAAGGAGTTTGTCTCCACGAAATTTTGATGGCATAGATTGTAAAGGACAATTAGGCCAATCAAGCACTCTTAATCCATTAGGTAGACAATTAAGTTCTTCAGAAAAGTGTGCATTGTGGCATCTAAATAATCTGAGTCTTTTCATATTCTTGAAGGCATTGGGACTCAAGCAAATGATATCATCACCTTCAGGTAAATCTATAACAATTGCTTCAACTCTATCTGTTGCCTATATAGGAAGACAATGCATGTTTAAGTAAGCCAACAAAATCAAAAAATAATTTTATTTATTTATTCATATATTTATATATACACACACGTATATGTCACATGTGCTAAAGAAACAATGTTTAATTGAAAGATATTTTGATCTTTAATTGAAAGATATTTTGATCTAACTTACTATATCATACTCCAGTACTTCGCGAATGTCTTTATGAAAGAATAATCTGCTACGTGCTCCTGGATTTGTGGGCGATTCTTGTCGAACAACTTCTCTACCCATATCTCGTAACAAGTTATGCATTTGCAGTCTTCCATTAAACTCCGAAATAAGACACTTATCCCTAAGCCTTTGGATCGAAATGTTTGGACAAAAACCAAAACTATCTAGTATCTTTACAGTGACATCATCAAGCCGTAATTGTCCATTGAAAAAGCATGCAATGTCAAGAAAAACATTCTTTTCATTTTCACTTAACTTATCATAACTTGTTTGAAGTACTTCTTGAATATCTTGGTGAGGGATTTTCTTGTACTCATCCATCAAACTTTTCCACTGACTTTTACTTCTACCATAAAAATTCGAACCCAACACCTCTAAAGCTAGTGGAAGGCACCCAGCATAATTTACGATTTGTTCTACAAATTTTTCATAACCCTCAACTGGTTTCTCACTTCCGAAAGCATGCCAACAAAATAATTGCAAAGCATCACGGTGATTCAATTCTGTCATCTTGTATGTTGAATCAACTCCATGAGTAGTCAACAAGTGTTGATCTCTTGTTGTGATGATGATTCTACTTCCCTTACCAAACCAATCACAAGCTCCTGCTAATGTTTCTAATTGGGTCAAGTGGTCAACATCATCAAGAATTAAAAGAACTCTTTTGGAACCAAGCATGCGCTTTATCATATTGATTCCCGTATCAATACTATCAATATTCAAACTTCTACGATTTCCAAAGATCATAGAAAGAAGGATCTGTTGCAATTGGGCCAAACCATGTGCTTGATTTGAAGTGTCACTAATATTTTCAAAAAAACAAGTATCCTCAAATTTAAAAGCAATCGAGTTATAAATTGCTTTGGCTAGAGTTGTCTTACCAATACCAGGAGCTCCTAAGATCCCTACCATTCGTACGTCATTTCTCCCAACACTTAAATGCAAATTCACGATGTTCTGGGAGTACCCTAATCCAACTGGATACTTTGCAACATGTAAATATGAATATCGTGCTACTATTGTTGAGACGTCTTTAACGATTTTTTGAATAACTTCAGACTCGTTCCTATATATATGGAAAAATATTAATGAATACAACTTTTTGGATGAAAAACAATTAGGAATTAACATAATCTAAATATTTTTTTCCCACAACCAGAAAATAAACTAAAAAAAAAAAAAAAGTAGTGGCGGGCTTTGGTACCGCATGCATGCAGAGCGTATGTATGAGTTGATTGCAAGTTAATTCTCTCCGTTTTGCTAGACTCATGATGAAAATCTTTCAATATTCTTAAATTTATTTCACTTTATTATATTATTTTGACAATTATTTATTTATTTTAATCTAATTAATAGCTAGGAGCCAGAAGATAAATAATGTCAATTATTATATATACCTCGGTAGTGAATTCTTGGTCTTGGCTATGATATCCTTAACAAATCTCACCTATACTTCGTTAATGGCAATTCGAGAGACAACACTCTTTTCTTTTCTTTTCTTTTTAAGTACTTGGTATTGATTTTTCCCCCTCCTCCGAATGATCTTTAAAATGCTGGAACCGTATTAAATTCTTCAAAAAGACACAGGCTTCTAATTAATTAACTTAAATTTGATTTTCTTGAAAATTGAATAATAAAACGACAAAAAAATGATAAATAAGAAATAAATTTAGGTGCGTGATAGTACTATATATCTCAGCTTGCTTGTACTTGATAGTACTATACATCTCAGCATGCTTGTACTTTAGTTGGCGACCGACCATCAAAAGGCCAAACAAAAATTTCGATTTTTATTTAGTTAATTAATTTATTCAGTTTTTCCGATAAACTTAAAAGACATTAATACCGTTTTAGTTCTGAAATAAAATCCATATATATATATATATATATATACACACAGAATGGGTAAAAAATCATGCATGGAAGGCACAAAGTAAGGAGTTAGAAACTTAGAAATACCGGTCAGGAGTCAAATGGTATCCGGACAAATTGGCAACGTCTCGTAGGGCTGCCTTCCACATCTGCAACTCCATGGCTCCATTCAATCTATCAGCATGTTCAGCCAATGCTATGCCAAAACTATCTCTTTGATGGCGTACATCCGATGGATCTACATGGTAAAATACAGGTAGAACTATTTGTTGCTTTGATTCTTTACTCTCCAGCACCATCAATAATTCGTTCAAACACCATGTTGACAATGCAAAATTTTTTGAGAGTATAATGATGGAAATCCTTGAACCTTCTATGTTTCGGAGAAGTTGGAGTAAGATCTCAGTATCTCTTTCTAATTGGTTATCTACGTAGGTGCAGATTCCCTTTTGAAGCAAAGCTTTGTACAGATGGGAAATAAAATTACATCCAGCATCTTCTCCTCTGAAGCTCAAGAACACATCATGGAGCCATGGAGAGGTATCAGAAGAAGAGGATGAAGAAGAGGCCATGGAATAAATTAGTCAGGATAGTGTGTATGTAATGCCTGAATCTACGTGCTGGATTTATGTAGAGAGTTGGTTATCATCGATTCTCCTAAGTAAAGAGAAGTCCATGCCGCTTTCTCACACCATATCATGATCTACCAATTAATCGTAACTTCTTGGCAACTTCCTAATTAATGACTCAATGAAGTCATTGAATCAATGCCGCGTCGAATTATTGCATTAAAAAAGGATAAGACGAGTATTTTGGAAAGATCAGTTGGTAAAAGAAGGATGATCGGTACCTTCTTAGCAATTTCCTTGCAGCTTTTTCAAACCCAAGTTCCAACCCAAGTTAACTAAATTTATTTTATCTAATTATTATAATTTTTAATATAAAATATAATAAACAATTTAACTTTTTTAATTTTTAAAATAATAATAAAATTAAAAAATAATATTTTAAACTTTCATCTCAACTCAACATATTATCCAAACTATGTCTTAAGTCAATCATCTAACTCATCTCAAATTAATTATTAATAAAATTTATTATCTTTTTAATTTTTTATAAAAAAAAATTAAACCTATTTTAATATTAAAAAATTAAACACATCTTAAAATTGTTTTTTTAATTTTTGAACTTAATTCTATTAAAGAAAAAAATATATATCTATATATATGATTTCTTAGTTTTTAGTCAAGCACACTCATTGGATATAATTTCTTGGCAACTTCCTTGAATCCTTTCTTTTAGAAAATAAAATGAAGTCAAAGACTGGTCACACGCATTCGTTGAAAAATTGAAGTTTCTCAGCAACTTCCTTAAAAGGGGGTGAGAAACCTCTTGGCAATTTCTCCTTTCCTATTATTTTTTTTTTAAATTTAATATATATTTTGCATTTAGGAATTAGTTGGTATGTTCTCTTTATTATGTATCGTTATGGCAGATTTTCTTTAGGTGACACGATTCCATTCATGTCCAACGCTATCCTATATGATTTATAAATCTAGCATCTTACTTCCATTTACTTCAATTATAATTTTCGTCTAATTGGTTGAGATACATGTTAATGACTAAAATAATGATAATGATATATTTTTTACGTCATTTATATCTTATAAAATATTTTTTTAATTTATTTTTAAATAAATATAATATGTTAGAAGCTGTTCTAAATGGAAAATATTAAGGCCACCACACCGCTGGCTCAAAGAAAGAAATTGTCTTTCCTTAATGATTAAGAAAAAAGTGTTTAATATTATTATAAATTTTTCATAGTTTTTTAAATATTTTAAGTATTAAAAAATGATTTAAAAACAAAAAAAAACAAAAAAAAAAGTTTTTTTTATGCCTAGCGGTGTGCCTGTAGCACCGTCCGTTCTAAATACTTGTTACTAAATAGTAAAACTTAATATTTAAGTTATAAATTATAAGTTTTAAAATTATAACCAATAAAAACAATATATAAGCAATATTTTTCACGCAATTCCAAAATATGCACCACTACCGGTGTAGTATTGATTTTGATTTGAAGATTACATTGAACGCAGGTGCTCTCACACGTGACCAAAGCCAAGTCATCCAACCTTTCCCGCCAATTCTTCCCGCCAAAAAAGTTAAAAAACCCACCTATGCCCTCCCCCGCCCCCCCCCCCCCCCCCCCCCCCCCCCCCTTCTCTTGCAGGACATTAGTCAGCAGTCGACAGTCGACACTCCCCATTTCTATTTCCAAAGTAAAATCTATTTGTTTTTCCCTCCCCCCTTGCAGGACATTAGTCGACAGTCGACACTCCCCATTTCTATTTCCAGAGATGCCAGGGTGGGACGAGGGGGCAGTGTACTACAGCGACCAGAGTGGGCAGAGTTGCTGCTGCTGCTTTATTTTGAATGATGACGGTAGAGAATAATACAGGCCGTTCCCCGTCCCACCTATATTAAATGGTGACTTCTTGGCAACATCCTAACTACTTGAGAAAGCTTAATAAGTTTGAATTTGATAATAAGAACCTTTCTCCTTCTCATGTTATCTCCCATTCTTTGGATTTGTTATATAGTTATAAAGCTGTAGTGGTTAAAACCAGGATGCAAGCCAGGTCTCACTTTAACTGGAAAGCTCCTCTTGTAGGTGTGCTTAAACTTAATACTGATGGGGCTATTTTCTCTGATGTTCATAAAGCTGGTATTGGTGCCATATTGCGTGACTCTTCTGGGCATGTCCTTATGGCTGTTTCTAAAATTGAGATGGAGTTGGAAGACCCGGAAACCGTGGAGCTCCTGGCTGTTTTCCGAGGCATGCAGTTATGTATCTCCATGGGCATCTCGGCTCTTGAGGTGGAAAGTGATTGCTTGCTCCTTGTGAAGGGAAGATATGAATAATTCTTGGCTCGGAAATTTGTTTGCAGAAGTTAAACGTTTATGCAGTTTTTTTTCAAGTGTTTCTTTTGTTCATGTGTATAGAGAGGGCAATAGAGTTGCTCAATTACTTGCTAGAAATGCTTGGAAAGTAGAGGATATTGATATGTGGTGGGATAGTATTCCAGACTTTCTTTCTCAAGCCTGGTTTGATAAATGTCTGTAATCGGTTTTTATCCAATGAAGATGTTAGTTTCTGTTGAACTCAAGATTTCAAGTTTCATGTGATTATAAATCTACACATGGATTTTGATGATAACAAATGAATTCAAAGAATAAAGAAGTCTCAAGCTCAAGTTGTCTACACAATGGAGTCAAGCACATCAAGGAAACAAGCATGAGCAAGAAGGGAACAAGTTCACATTAAAATTATAGAGTAATGTTGTAAATCTCTTCAAAATTCGAAATTAGGATTAATGCTCAAAATTAATATTTTATCATAAAGCATTAAAATACATTTTCCACATGTGCATGAATATTTTTGAAAATTAAATTTGAAAATTTTGAAAGATGATTGATTGTCATCTTTTGCATGTGCATGCCTTGATTAAAGGGTTGAACTTTGAAAATATTAAAGATGATTGATTGTCATCTTTCACATGTGCATGTTTTATTTGAATATTTTCAAAAGTGATTGATGCTTTTTTAGACTTATACAAAAAGTAAAAGATTAAGTTTGAATTTTTTGAAAATGAAAGTGTGCTCATTTTGTCATATGCCAAAAGTAAAAGATTAGGTTTGATTTTTTTTGAAAAAGTGAATGATGTTGTCTTTGACAATTGAGAAAGAAGAACCTTTTATTTGAATTCTTTGAAAAAGTGAATGATGTTGTCTTTGACAATTGAAAAAGAAGAACCTTTTATTTGAATTTTTTGAAAAAGTGAATGATGTTGTCTTTGACATGTGAATCTTTTTAAATTTGAATATGAAGTCTCATATGCCTATAAATAGATCATTTGAGAGCTTCACATTCACAACACCAAGAGCATACAACATTCATTCAAAGCTTTCATTCTCTCTTCTCTAAACATTGAGCCTTAATCCTTGTTCATTTTGAGAGATATAGCTTGAGCTGTATTGTTTTTATTTCACTCGTTGAGGAGTGTTTTCTGATAACCTACCCACTATCAGCTTTTGTATCAGAAAAAGGGTGTGTATAACCCTTGTGTGTGTAGAAAGTATTCTACACAGGGAATAGTTGAATCACCACGTGTAAGGTGATTGCAAGTGTAAAGGGTGTTCTACACGGATCCTTTGTAGCGGTGTTGTTCAAAGGTGTAATAGGTTTCTATCTCCACCTGAAGGAGGTTGAATAGTGAATTTGGGAATCCTCAAGGGGTAGCTTGAGGCGAGGACGTAGGCAGTGGGGCCGAACCTCGTTAACATACTGAGTTTGCTTCTCTCTTACCCTTACTCCTTATATTTATTGTTATTTCATATTTTGTTTATATTTTATATTATATATTTGATTTATAATTGTTAATTTTTTTTTAATACAACTCAATTCACCCCCCCTCTTGTGTTAGTCATCTGGGCAACAATTGGTATCAGAGCTAAGAGCTCTATTATAAGATTAACTATCTTTTGAGTTAAGATCTTATGGCTAACATTGCAGCTTCATTTGGTGAAGGTCAATCTAGTAGTCGGCCTCCACTCTTTTGTGGAGATAATTACTCATTCTGGAAAGTTAGAATGAGAATATTTCTTCAAGCTCAAGGTAGAGAAATATGGAAATGTATTGTAAATGGACCTTATATTCCAACAAAAGTGGTTGGTGGAGTAAAGGTCAAAAAGGAAGAAGAAGAGTTTGATCGTGAAGACGATAGACTTTATACTTTAAATTTAACTGCTATGAATTTATTATATAATGCTCTTAATGGAAATGAGTTTAATAGAATAATGAATTGCGCTACGGCAAAGGAAATTTGGGATAACTTGGAAGTAACTTATGAAGGAACTTCGCAAGTCAAGGAATCAAAAATTTATATTCTTACTCATGAATATGAAATGTTTAAGATGAATGATGATGAATCTATTTCTAGTATGCACACTCGTTTTACTAACATCATAAACAGCTTGACAGCTCTTGGCAAAGTTTATTCCAAGGTAGAGATAGTAAGAAAAATTCTCAACTCTTTACCAAAACGTTGGGAATCAAAAGTTACAGCGATTCTTGAAGCTAGAGACCTCAAGAAGCTCGAAGTCAATGAACTCATCGGGTCACTTATCACCCATGAGTACACATTGAAAAGAGGAGAAGAAGAAGGAAAGCCAAAGAAGAGTTTAGCACTTAAAGCTGTTCCTCATGAAAGTGAAAGTGATGAAGATGAGGAAAATGACGATAAAGATGAAGAAGTTGCGATGATAACAAGAAGAATTCAGAGGTTCTTGAAGAAAAATAGAACTCCTCCGAGGAAATCTTTCAAAAAGTTTTCCAAGAAAGATTCAGGTAAAAACGACACTTTAATTTGTTATAAATGCAATAAACCTGGTCATATCAAGCCAGATTGTCCTCTGCTAAAGAAAGATCGAAACAAGGGCAAGAAAGCAATGAAAGCTACATGGGATGATGATTCAAGTAGCTCAGATAGTGAAGCAAGCAATGAAGAATCAGCAAATCTTTGTCTTATGGCTAAAGATGACATTGAGGTAACAAATCTTGATAATATTGAAAATCCTTCATATGAAGAATTGCAAAATGTTTTAGAAGAGATTTATGAGGAATTTGAAAAATTGGGTATCAAGTATACTGCTTTGAAAAAGAAAAATTCTTCTTTAACAAACGAAATTGAAATTTTAAGAAAAGAAAGTATCATTTTGAAAGATGAAAATCTTGAATTGAATAAGAAGAAAACCGATTTAGAAAATATTGTTGAAAACTTTACGAATGGAAAAAGAAATTTTGAAAAACTTCTTGGTAGTCAAAGATGTGTTTTTGACAAGGCAGGTTTGGGATATATGCCAAAACAAAAATACAAACCTTATAAAAATTTCTTTGATAATCATTCTACCTCAAAGACTAATATTCAAAATTCTTTTCATAAAAATAATTTTGTCAAAAAAGGATATTATTATAATCATTCAAGTTTTTCATATATGTCACATGCTATTTGTAATTTTTGTAATAGAAATGGTCATAATTATCATACTTGTCCTATTAGAAGAAATCATACAATGACTATTAGGGCCATATGGGTACCTAAAAATCTTGTTTCTTCTAATACTAATAAATAAAGGACCCAAAGAACTTGGGTACCAAGAAAAATCATTTTAATTGTTTTTATAGGTATGCATGAAGTCATCCACAAGCAAAAATAAGTGGTTTTTAGATAGTGGATGTTCAAGACACATGACGGGAGACAAGACTAAGTTCTTTGATCTTAGATCTAAAGAAGAAGGACACGTGACATTTGGAGACAACTCGAAAGGGAAGATCGTGGGAATAGGTAAAATTGGTAATGAATCTTCTCTCATAATTGAAGATGTTCTACTTGTTGAAGGTTTAAAACATAATCTTTTGAGCATAAGTCAATTATGTGATAAAGGATTTACAGTTACTTTTAAAATGGATAAATGCATTATTTTGAATGATCATGATTGTAATATTTGTTTTATTGCTTTTAGAAACAATAATGTTTATACAATTGATTTTGAAGAAATTACCTCACAAGATGCTATTTGCTTGTCAGCTCAAAATGAAACTAGTTGGTTATGGCATAGAAGATTAGGTCATGCCAACATGGAACTTATTTCCAAACTTTCAAAAAATGATCTTGTGAGAGGTTTACCAAAAACATATTTTCTTAAAGACAAAATTTGTGATGCATGTCAATTTGGTAAACAAACAAAAACTTCTTTTAAAACTAAGAAACATATTTCCACTACTAGACCATTGCAACTGATACACATGGATCTTTTTGGACCAAATAGAGTTGCAAGTCTAGGAGGAAAATATTATGCATTTGTTATTGTTGATGATTTCTCTAGATATACTTGGGTCATCTTTCTTGCTCATAAAGATGAGGCACATAATGCCTTTACCAAGTTATGCAAGAGAATTCAAAATGAAAAGGGCTATACTATTTCAAGTATCCGAAGTGATAGGGGAAAAGAATTTGTTAATAAAAATATTGAAACATTTTGTGATGAAAACGGTTTTATTCATAATTTTTCTGCTCCTCGAACTCCTCAACAAAATGGGGTAGTAGAGAGGAAAAATAGATCTCTTCAAGAGATGGCAAGAACAATGCTCAATGAGAACAACTTGCCTAGTTATTTTTGGGCCGAAGCGGTAAGTACTGCATGTTATGTTATAAATAGAGTTATGTTAAGGTCTAAATTAGATAAAACCCCCTATGAGCTTTGGAATGAGAAAAAGCCCAACATTGGTTACTTTCATGTATTTGGATGCAAATGTTTTATTTTGAATGACAGAGATAATTTAGGCAAGTTTGATGCAAAATCTGATGAATGTATTTTTCTCGGGTATTCTACTAATAGTAAAGCTTATAGAGTATTCAACAAAAAGACTTTAACTGTACAAGAATCTATGCATGTAGTATTTGATGAATCTAATTCTCCACTCTCCAAGAAATCTATTGATGAAGAAATAGAAGGTATAAATAACACAGAAAGTCTCAATCTCAACAAAGAGAAAGCAATAGAGGAAGTTCAACATGGAGCCATCAGGAAAGATCATCAAAATTTAATACAAGATGCAACCAAACAGTGGAAATTTGTGAAAGATCATCCAGTGGAACAAATTTTGGGAGAACCTTCACAAGGTGTAAGTACTCGATCATCTCTTAGAAATATTTGTAATCATACTGCTTTTCTATCTCAAATTGAACCCAAAAATATTGATGACGCACTTCTTGATGAATCTTGGATTCTAGCTATGCAAGAAGAGTTGAATCAATTTGAAAGAAATGATGTTTGGACACTTGTTCCTAGACCCAAAAATTATACTATTATTGGAACAAAATGGGTTTTTAGAAACAAGAAAGATGAGTCTGGAGTCATTACTAGAAATAAGGCTCGACTTGTAGCCCAAGGTTTTAATCAAGAAGAAGGAATCGATTATGATGAGACATATGCACCTGTCGCAAGATTAGAAGCTATTCGAATGCTACTTGCATATGCTTGTTATAAAGATTTCAAACTTTTTCAAATGGATGTTAAAAGTGCTTTCTTAAATGGTTTTATAAATGAAGAGGTATATGTTGAGCAACCTCCAGGTTTTGAAAATCATATTTCCCCAAATCATGTTTTCAAACTCACAAAAGCACTATATGGACTTAAACAAGCTCCTAGAGCTTGGTACGAGAGACTCAGTGGTTTCTTGATTGAAAAAGGTTTTTCAAGAGGAAAAATCGACACAACTCTTTTCATTAAATATGAAAATGATGATATTCTTTTGATTCAGATTTATGTTGATGATATAATATTCGGTGCTACTAATGAAAATATGTGTCAAGTTTTTGCTAAGACTATGCAGGAAGAATTTGAGATGAGCATGATGGGTGAACTTACATTCTTTCTCGGATTGCAAATTAAGCAAGCAAAAAGTGGGACATTCATCAATCAATCAAAATATATTAAGGAATTACTGAAGAAGTTTGGGATGGAAAATGCTAAGGAAATTGGAACACCAATGAGCCCATCAACTAAACTTGATAAAGATGAATCCGGTAAGCCAGTTGACTCGAAGATATATCGAGGTATGATTGGTAGCTTATTATATTTAACAGCCAGTAGACCAGATATTATGTTTAGTGTGTGCTTATGTGCACGTTTTCAATCATCTCCAAAAGAATCACATTTAATTGCAGTTAAGCGCATTCTTAGATATCTTAGTGGTACAATTAACCTAGGGTTATGGTACCCTAAGCACACATCTTTCGATTTAATCAGCTACACAGATGCAGATTATGCTGGCTGTAAAATAGATCGAAAAAGCACTAGTGGAGCATGCCATTTCTTAGGTCATGCATTAGTTTCCTGGTTTAGTAAAAAAACAAAATTCTGTTGCACTATCTACTGCTGAGGCAGAATATGTTGCTGCGGGTAGTTGTTGTGCTCAAGTTCTCTACATGAAGCAACAACTTGAAGATTTTAAACTCATGTATAATCACATTCCAATCAAATGTGATAATACAAGTGCTATAAATCTTTCAAAGAACCCAATACAACATTCTAGAACTAAGCATATTGAAATAAGGTATCATTTTCTTCGAGATCATGTGCAAAAAGGTGATATAATGTTAGAGTTCACAAACACACACGATCAGTTAGCAGATATTTTCACAAAACCTTTACCAGAAGATAGATTATGTATGATCAGAAGAGAAATAGGTATGATGCATGCTATGAATATCTCTTAAAAGATAGACCAGAGTCAATAAAAATAGAGATAGATTTTTTTTTTAATACTTTTACATAAATTTGAGATTCTTAGCCTCATGTTTGAGACGCTCATTCTCTTCATACAATATCATGTCATTCTTATTCATGGGAACCGGCAAGCGGAATGAAGAATCTAATAAAGATTTCAACTGTTTATTCTTCTGCCGAATGATTCCTTCCCTTGTGTGAGACTCTTGAACAATTTGTTGAAGTACAACAATTTGTTCTTTGAGCTTTTCAACTTCGTGATTTTTGGCTTGTAGCCGCTGAGAAAAAGCCACAATAGAGGAAGAGTAGCGAGTCCCAAGACTCACCAAGTCATAAATAGCATCAGAATCTGACTTATTAGTCAGATTATTATTTTCTTGCTGCAACATGGCACCAATGGTAGCTGCAGAAAGAACAGGAGGTTGAGATGCAGAATGCCTCATGGATGGATCTAGAGAAATGTTAGAAGAATGAGCCATTGAGAAAAGAATAGAAGGCTTAAAACGAGAATGCTGAAGGAATGCAGATGAGTTATAGAGATGAGATGAAAACTTGATGCGGATTAGATGAACTTCAGGACTGATTTTATAGAGATAGCATAAAGAATAAGACAAACTATTTTATCTTCAAATCTTATTTAGTCAAAAGAAATACAAGATATGCTGGACACACATTGTCAAAAGTTTTCTTACTAAGCCAGCGAGATTAACAGTAGATTGTCCCTATTTTTCTAGTAAACGATGAACCTCTGCTGTTATCTGCCGATGTTGACCTTGTATCTGAACCCTTTCTCGTTCCAGCTCTTCTATTCGTGGTTGCAGATCATGAGCATACCAATCTGCAAATTTTTTCAACTCTTGGTTTTCTTGCTTTAGCCTTTTATTCTCACTATCCTTATTAGCAAGCTTCTGTCGTAACTCAGATATTTGCATGTTAAGATGATCAATCTCACTCACCCTCACCATTAACCTTCGAGACATGATCGTAACAGAGGCAGCATATTGATTACTGAGCATTCTTGATTCTGCAATAATCTCAGAATCAGCCTTACTAGAAAAACGGTTCACTGCTCCTATCATGGTATTGACGGCTTCAGGAGAGAAGATTGATGATTGATGCGTCAAGGGTTCCTGATTCAAGTCTGGAACATTAGTGGAAGAGAATTGCTCAGCCATTCTATCGTTGTGGAAAAACAGAACTCAGGTCAAGAAGTGATTATTTTTTTGGCATCCGGTAGATGAAAATGATCATTTTTTTTATAGAAACTCGGAGCCTTCAATCCCGTTTGTCAACAACATCAGGCGATTGTTTAAATCTTCAGCCGTATTAAATTCATAGAGTTAGGCCTCGAGGCTTTGCAGCACTTGTCGGGTCACGGACGGCTCCATTTTTCAACTATCTACAGTGACTATTAAACGCATCGTTTTCTTCAGTCCATTTTCTTGTTGCGGATCCTTTTTAATGATGCCAAAAGGGGGAGAAGTGTTAGACTAGAACATTAACATTGTTTAAATTGCTAAACTTGTTATATATGCTTGGAATTATATTTATACTTTTGCTTGAAAAACTAACGCATATTTTCAGGGGGAGCTTAAGTATTAATATAGGTTTCAAGTTCTATCAAATATTTGTCATCATCAAAAAGGGGGAGATTGTTGAACTCAAGATTTCAAGTTTCATGTGATTATAAATCTACACATGGATTTTGATGATAACAAATGAATTCAAAGAATAAAGAAGTCTCAAGCTCAAGTTGTCTACACAATGGAGTCAAGCACATCAAGGAAACAAGCATGAGCAAGAAGGGAACAAGTTCACATTAAAATTATAGAGTAATGTTGTAAATCTCTTCAAAATTCGAAATTAGGATTAATGCTCAAAATTAATATTTTATCATAAAGCATTAAAATACATTTTCCACATGTGCATGAATATTTTTGAAAATTAAATTTGAAAATTTTGAAAGATGATTGATTGTCATCTTTTGCATGTGCATGCCTTGATTAAAGGGTTGAACTTTGAAAATATTAAAGATGATTGATTGTCATCTTTCACATGTGCATGTTTTATTTGAATATTTTCAAAAGTGATTGATGCTTTTTTAGACTTATACAAAAAGTAAAAGATTAGGTTTGAATTTTTTGAAAATGAAAGTGTGCTCATTTTGTCATATGCCAAAAGTAAAAGATTAGGTTTGATTTTTTTTGAAAAAGTGAATGATGTTGTCTTTGACAATTGAGAAAGAAGAACCTTTTATTTGAATTCTTTGAAAAAGTGAATGATGTTGTCTTTGACAATTGAAAAAGAAGAACCTTTTATTTGAATTTTTTGAAAAAGTGAATGATGTTGTCTTTGACATGTGAATCTTTTTAAATTTGAATATGAAGTCTCATATGCCTATAAATAGATCATTTGAGAGCTTCACATTCACAACACCAAGAGCATACAACATTCATTCAAAGCTTTCATTCTCTCTTCTCTAAACATTGAGCCTTAATCCTTGTTCATTTTGAGAGATATAGCTTGAGCTGTATTGTTTTTATTTCACTCGTTGAGGAGTGTTTTCTGATAACCTACCCACTATCAGCTTTTGTATCAGAAAAAGGGTGTGTATAACCCTTGTGTGTGTAGAAAGTATTCTACACAGGGAATAGTTGAATCACCACGTGTAAGGTGATTGCAAGTGTAGAGGGTGTTCTACACGGATCCTTTGTAGCGGTGTTGTTCAAAGGTGTAATAGGTTTCTATCTCCACCTTAAGGAGGTTGAATAGTGAATTTGGGAATCCTCAAGGGGTAGCTTGAGGCGAGGACGTAGGCAGTGGGGCCGAACCTCGTTAACATACTGAGTTTGCTTCTCTCTTACCCTTACTCCTTATATTTATTGTTATTTCATATTTTGTTTATATTTTATATTATATATTTGATTTATAATTGTTAATTTTTTTTTAATACAACTCAATTCACCCCCCCTCTTGTGTTAGTCATCTGGGCAACAGTTTCTATCAAAAAAAAAAAAATAAGTACGCCAATGCCGCGTTGGATTTTTGGGCTGGCAGCGGGACCCGCGCCCCGTTCGCCCCTGCCCCCCCCCCCCCCCGCCCCTCATCTAGTCATCCCGTCCTGCATTTCTCCCGCCCAGGGTCCGGTTATATATATATTACAAAAATATAAATATTTGATATATACAAAAATATAAATATATGTATATATTTTATAAATTATATATATATAAATATATTATAATTTATTATACTAACAAATTTAAAAATTATATAATTTAAAAATTACAATTTACACAAAATATACACAAGTAAATTTAAAAATTACATAAATTTTAAATTATAGTCATATTTATAAAATTTAAATTTTTAATTTTAATCTAAAAATATATTTTTGTTTATTTTTAAATCTAAAAATAATTTTTAAATATAATAAAATATAATCTATATTTAAAATGAAAATAAAGCAGGAGTAATTAGATATCCCCCTCGCACCCTACCCCAGGACGCCTGGGCGGGGGTGAAAGCCCCACCCCCCATGCGAGAAGGGGTGCAGGGAGGGGACTATCTCTCAGCATCCCTATCTATTATAATAAAATTGGTAAAAGAAAGATGATCAGAAACTTATTTGCAACTTTGGGTGGGTTTTTCTTTGAGCTGAAGCAATCTTCTTTTTCCTCCTCTTTTAAAAAGGTAGCACTACGGGTATTGCGGAGAGCTATCACTAGTTATAGTCAGTGTTTTTATTTTTGATATTTTTTTACATATATTTTTTTAATACTCTTAAATATGTGTTTTTTTTTTTAAATATAATATTATTTAAAAACAGTTACTTAATCTTTTAAAAAAATGGTCATATTGTTTTAATTTAATGGTGTCAAATATTTATGGAATATTGCGACAACTAACCTAACCTTTATCAAAAGGAGTGGAGCGTCTTCCTCTTTTGCCTACTTTTGCTGACCGCGTGCTCTGTGGGGCTTCCCCGGGAAATGTTTTTTGACCGATGGAATAGATAGATCATGATTACCATTTTTTTTTTTCCCTTGAGAAATGCTTCAGGAGTCAAGACCAAAGAGTGTACCGAATATTTTTAAAAATATAAAAAAAAAATAATATTTCCCGGGGAAGCCCCCCACAGAGCACGCGGTCAGCAAAAGTAGGCAAAAGAGGAAGATGCTCCACTCCTTTTTGATAAAAATAATAATCCAACGCGGCATATGGCCTCGTTAATAAGCATTCTCAAGTAAAGGAAGTTACCAAGAAGTTTTCACGAGTAGCTTCTTTGGGATTTGCAAAATTTCTGATGCCTTGCTTTGCATTTCACGAGTAGTTTCTTTGGGATTTCGGGGCAAACATATGTGATTGGCGGCGGAGGAAATGGTTTTCGTAATTTCTGTATATTCTTTTCCAATTTTGGTTATATGTATGATTGTTGGATTTGAAAATCTTGAAAAATGAAAAGTTTGCTTTGCTTCTACTTAACTTCTAATCTCCAAAACTAATTTTGTTCGATCGTTTTTTTTTAACAAAACAAATTACGTTTTTTTTGTTTGCTTCTTTGTCCAGCGAGTTTATTTTATTTATAAATGGAAAAAAATCATCTTGTTATTCTTTTACAATTTTGAACCGAGTTGGATTGCGAGAGGGGTAGCTATCCGCCCGTATAGAGCGGATAGCACCGCCGTACCTATTAGAATTTGATATGTTGGGTTGAGATACATGATAGTGATTATACAAATTAATTAGTATTCATTTTCATTTAAAAAAGTGTTAAATTTATAAAGAGAATTCATGAAAATAAACATACTGAATGGCATAACTTGATGTTAATCTTTAAAATTTGACTGCATACTCCATCAAATCTCACTAATTTATAAATTTATTTTTACAAATTTGTTTAATAACACACCAATATATATGTTTTATTTAACATTGGAGTCAATCAAAGAGAAGATTCCTTCACAGCTCTATCTAGCCATCCCGTCCGGAGTTTGGTTTACGTTCTGTGAAAATTTCACTGGACGAATGGACCAAATTTAAATACTGATAGAAAATTCAGTTTATTTTTCACTTAAATCAATCTTATCAATTTATTTTTTAAGAATAATCCTATATACATTCGTGAAATGTGCAGATGTCGTATAATTATTTTGAAAAAATCTACTATTGAAAAATTAATTTTCTTTTTATATAAATCCCTTATTTATTTATTTTTTTTTCAAAATAATTGCATATCGCTTGCATACTCACGATTGCAAATATCATTTTTCATATTTTAAATAGGATGTAAGTAAATTTTAACATGAATTATTTGATTACATCCATATATATTCTTTCTTTATTTAATATGGTATATCTATTAGCATGAACTTCAAAATATATCTTCAAAAAATTAAAAATATTTTATATGTTGGCCTAAATGAGGGGAGTGTTAAAGTAATAATTAAACCATGAAATTCATCATTTTTTATTATAGGAAAGTTTTGAATTAAATATTTTACATGTTAGCCTAAATTAAATGAGGGGAGTGTTAACACGCCTAGCATACTATAAAATATATATAAAAGAATGATTGGTTTAAATTAAATTATTTTAATAACTGAAAAAATGCCATGGCAGGTACGTAATTAATTCTTTGGCTGTAATATAGAGCCAAGTCACATTAAGGACAAGAAACGCCAAAGGAAGACCCTACCCAACAATTTCTTCTTATATTATATTGCATAATAATAATAATAATTTCTTCTTATAATACGTACCCATTTCTAGCTTAATGGTTTTAAAAAGCACATATCATGTGACGGTACATGTGGGACATCAATAATGCAATAATTATGGTACCCTTGACCAATACAATTATCCTAACCCCAATCATGGTATACAGCTTGGAGGGTATGCTGAAATTTAAAATGAAACAATTAAAAAGTTGGATTGCAAGGTCTTTTTTTTTTTTTTTAAGACATAATAAAATAACAACCTCTTAATCACTACAAGAAAAACGGACTTTTGCGACCAATTAATAACAACAAAAAGAGTATTATCAACTAATAATTTTGGTTGTTAATACTCTTTTCGTTGCTATTAATTGGTCGCAAAAGTCCATTTTTCTTATAGTGAATTAACAAGTTTTACACAATTTATTTATAAAATATTAATATTTTAAAAAAAATTTCCGAATTCTTCTTTTAATTTTAAAATAATATTATTTTACTATGTAGGAGTATTAATGCAGTTGTCATTGTACCACTGTTTGGTGTTGTTTTGTTTTTTCCAGAACTCATGGGAGCATTGTGTGAAAATCGCATCTGACCTAAGTTTGAAGAAGCTGCAAGGAAATTGGCAAGAATTTTCTCATGACCATCTTTCTTTCAATAAGTCAATGCGTTATTGACTCAATGACTTCACTAAGTCCTCAAGGAAGTTGCCGTGAGGATACCATTAACTGAAACGTAGGGTGTAGATCAAAGAAGCATGGACTTTTCTTTTTAAGGAGAGTACGATGTCCAACTCTCTGTATGCATGCAGTAAGTACGTAGACTAATCAGGTATTACATACATACGTTGCTAATTTGTCCGGAGACCCATTTCTCGTGCCTTCATTCATAATTTTTTTCTCCCATTCTATGTATAAATAATTAGCCTGCATCTTGTGTATGGATATATATATATATATATATATATATATATATATTAGGTCAGAGCACGTATAAAGCACATTTACCTAATTGGGTTAAACATGTTTTTTATGAATATAATATGGTTTTAAAAAAAAAAAACTTGATTAATGAATACTTTAATGCATAAAGACAAAAAAGCAAATTTTAGCAAATATCTTTAGATAATGATAGGCTAGTAAGTATAATAATTACATATTTAGATATATTAAAAAATAAAAATATTAGTTCAAAATTAAAGTCAAGATACATTATAATAACATAGACAAATAAAAATAATATCATTGCCACCACAATAAATACTATCACAATACTCAAATAATGCATAAAATTTGAGATTTTTTGGAGATGTTGGACGATAAATCCGAATCATGTGTTTTGATATAATTTTTTTAATCTCAACATATTTGAACAGATCTTGTTCAGATTTGAGAGTTTTTTTTTTTTTCTCTGTTTTGTACTTGTTGTTCTTGTATTGCCTTTCTTTCATATAGATCTGAATATTTATACTCAAATTAAGATCTGAATATTTTATGAAAACGTGTGAGAGTGTGGGTTTGAGGGGGTAGGTAAAGAGGTAGATATCAAAGAGTGGGAGAGAGGTTCGAGATGAGAGGAGAGAAAGAATCGGGAATGAGAGAGAGAGAGAGAAAAGTAGAAAAAGACAATTATATCTCTAAAATGAAAAAGTAACGGATTTAACATACATAATAGAAAAACAATAAAAATTATTGTAACAGTTAAATAGCCACTTATTATAATAATATATATATAGTACTACGTACGTATCACCTAAACTTATTATTTCTTATTTACCATTTTTGTTTTGTTTTAAACTTTTTATCAATTAGTTTTTGTAGATATTGAAGATTTTAATGCAGGATGCTTACTAAAACTAACAAATGGTGGTTAATGTTGAAATCCATCAACTTAAAATGACACTCATATACCATTATGTAATTACGTATATAGTGCAATAACCATTTTACATCCCCTCAAAGGTACTTTATATATATTTTATATATATTCTTTTCCTTTTTTATATTAAGAAGGCATGAAGCCATGGATGCTGAGGGTCGTTAGCTCAGTTTTTTTGAAGAGAAAAATATCTACAGTGAATAGGATTCCATTACATATAACCAAAACATGGATACAATTCATGTAGCATGTTTCTGTGTGTGTGTGGGCAAATGATGTCCCATTGAATATCTATGTTTGTGGATAACTTATAGGAATTGTTGTTTGGTCGAAGTCAAACTTGGTGACTAAGTTACACATACGCGCAAAAGTAGTAGACCCAAAGGATTGTAAAGCCCTAGAATCAAACAAGGTGCAAGCATAAAATTCATACAAACAAACTCTCCCTAAAGAGATTAATAACTTCAATGTAATTCACGAATTAAAACACACCACACATCAATTTAAACAGATTAGATCAAGCTCATACTTGTGATGACCCCCACATCTTGAGTCTCCAGGGCCTTATCATCAACTTCGCTAAGTGTCAGAGCATACACCCTTGTCTACACTGTCTACCGCTGATTCTGCCTTCCTTCACTAAGGAGACTGGCGGGTGTGGGGTGGCTGGCTTGAGGCCCACGGCGGGGAAGACTACTTCCTCTATTTTGGGGGGTAAAAAACAGGGGCTTCTTTGATTGTTGATTTCTTGTCATGCAAGCTGTGTGCTCGGCGTTTCACATGGCTAAATCGGGGTAATGATAGTTTAAGGTGGAGGGAGAGGAGAGGGGCAACAGGTTGGTGGCTCACGAGTTGGTTGGGTGCCAATGAAGATGGTTATTGCTTGAACGTGGGGCTTAAGTCTGTGTTGTGGTTGCTGTGCATTTGGAGAAGGGCTGGCTGAGAGGTGCCCGACGACACTTTCTATGCAAGCGGCGATAACGTGGAGGAAGTGTGTGCGGCGATAGCTTTTAAATGCAGAAGAAGAAAATAAACAAGTGCATATATGTATAGGTCATAAAATTGGAAAACCTTAGAACATCCACATTGGTATATGTATATGCATATGCAAAATTAACTCTTTTGCATATCCACTTTGTCATTTCAACAAAACTCCCACATTGGCTTATGCATATTTAAAGCAAAATAATAATAAAATATTATCATTTTAATATCTTTTTTTTTACCTTGCAATTTCCATGTACTGGTTTGTACATGCAATCAGTACCCAGTACATAGA
Organism: Carya illinoinensis; assembly: GCF_018687715.1. Lineage (NCBI taxonomy): Eukaryota > Viridiplantae > Streptophyta > Magnoliopsida > Fagales > Juglandaceae > Carya > Carya illinoinensis. Next base: position 45,630,915 of record NC_056766.1, on the reverse strand, counting down.
TAATATCCATTAAAACCGAACCTGTCAATGAAATAATATAGACTATGTGCTGCATCCATACCCAGTTTCATGCATCCAAATTTCCAGCATTCTATATATAATAAAATCTGACTAATATCAACTTCAGATTACATTTGACTAATTTCAACTTCAGAATTTACATGTGACTAATTCTATGTATCAAAATTAACTTAATACAAGTTGCAAAAAGTTGATTTTTATACAAATTCAGAAACCAACAAATTCAGCTAATATGAAATTCAGCAACCAGAAAGTTGTGCACGCCCAGCACCATTCAGCAGCTTCAGCAGCTCCAGCACCCTTCAGTAGCAGCAAAAACAGCCTTGCCATTGGGTCCTCCAGCAGCTCCAACACCAGCAAGCAGTAAGCAATACAACAATATCCCACCAATAACAAAATTCATCAAACAAAATGTTCCCACCCACCACCAACCACCAACAAAACAAAAGGCCCATAAAGAAAGGTACAAAATGTTCCTTTTTAAATCTAACTTATCTAGAAACGACTCCAGCAAGGCTGTTTTAGTACTGTGAATTTAAGACTATGCACTGAAAACAAAATCAATTCATAACATAAAGGAAGAACCAAAAGAGGAAAATTCAATATCTAAAGATGTTCAACTTTGGCACTGTCTACTATTTAAACAATCTCCAATCAAGAAAATAACTGTAGAACTATATTTTAATAATTTCCCCTATGTAAAAGCATTACCTAGACATAAAAACCATATGTGGAAGATTATTATTTATATATAATAATAGTCATAATCCTATCAAGCCCTAAAGAACCTAAATGGTGGCCTCCCATAGACATCTAAAAATTGTCTTACCAAATTGTGAACAGAAATTTACAGTTGACTCATTGGTAGAATGGGAAATCCAACAAAAGCACTAAAACATAGTTCAGAACATGCTTGAAAGTTTATTCTAGAGTGTTCATGAGTAAGTGTTCAAGAGGAAGATAAATTTAGTTTGATTTGGCAGGGTTTACAACAATCTCAAATCTTTACATTTTATTTTTTTATGATTTTATGTTTCATTGCCTAGATACACAGGGAATTTCGTAAACCCTCCTATCGATGGCTCATAAAATCAGAAACCTCTCGTACACAGGAAATCATCACGGTTTCAATCTCAATTTTTGTTTACGAATTCTTTCTATAATAGTGGGCAAGAACAGAAAATCAAATGCCGCTGATCTGAAATGAGGAAACCCTAATCTAAAACCAAGAACAACATGAAATGAAGAAATGGCAACAGCAGAACACAAAAACACTTTCACTAATCTAAAACCCTAACCGAAACAGTGAAGAGAAACCGAGAAATCATACCTGAAATAGAAGAAATTTCAGATAACCAGCAACCGGGATGATTCCCTTCAGCAGTTGCAGGCTCCATCGACAACCGTCGTGAGAGAGAGGTGCACGGATTCGCTTCTTCCGGTGGGGTTGTTTGGGTCGAGAGAGGAATGGAGATTCGGAGGTCTCGAAACCGTGTGGAGAGCTCGAGGACAGAGAAATAATCGGGGGGGGGTTTCGGGGAGAGAGAAATAATACCGTTTGGGGGGGTTCGGGGAGAGAGAGTGTGGTAGGAGAGAGAAATAACTATTAAAATATAATTTGGAGACAAAATAATAGATATGGAAAGTTGTAAATCTACTGTTTATAGTTAGCTAAAATTTTAAAGATAAAGAATCTAATGCAGGTCGGTTTTATGTTAATATTATGCAAAATTGGCTTTGCATATGTGGATGCATATGTCAATGTGGATGCTCTTAGATGGAAGAAAAGAAAAAAAAAATGAAAGGGTGGCTGACTGGCGGTTTGCAGTGAATGGGAGAGACTCTAAGAGAGAGAAAAATGAGAGCATGAGAGTTGTGGATGGATAGACTTTGTTGACAGTGAATGACAATTTCTTGGCTACTTCCTTTTTTTTTTTATAATTAATATAAGTTTTGCATTTATGAGTTAGTTTTTTTTATTTTTTTTCTTGGAAAGAAGGAATCTTTCATAGATAGCAACTTAACAAGAAATACAGAGAAAAGTATCATTGTTCAGACTAAAACTACAGCTACCATTAGCAAATAATTACATAGAGGAAAAAGGTGGATCTTTTCCACTTTGAAAGTTTAGCATGCAATTTGGTAATCTGATTAGGGGTATATCTCCAAATAAATTATTTGAAGAAGCCCATTGCGCCAAGGTGTGCGCGCACCAGTTCTGAGCCCGGTGTATTTTAACAGCTTTCCACATATCAAAGCTATTGAGTAAGAAGCGAGAATCACTTGTCCTGCTTTCAATGGACCAATCTGAAACATGTTGAGAACTTTGAAGTGCGGAGATTACTACCTGGGAGTCACCTTCTATTTTAATATTTTTCCAATTCTTGTTCACTGCCATTTTGATGCCAATATAAGCGGCCAATGCTTCCCCACCATTCGGATTACAGATAGGAGAAAATTTTGTAACACAGCCCAATATTTTTCCTGAATGATCCCTACAAACAGCAGCTGCTACACTACCACATTTTCTAACCGCTACATCAAAAGCAACCGAGATTTGACCTATTTCAGGGGGTTCCCAAATGAAGAATTGATCTTTAGTGACCTTACTGACCCATGCATTCTTATGATCCTGAAAAATTTTCAAAGTATTTTTGACAAACTGATCAATGTGAAATGATTCTGATCCATGAGTGAGTTGATTTCGATAGAACCATAAACAATCCATGGCTATTATTGAAAACAATTGGAAATGATGGACATCCTGAGAATGAATGTTGAGAAGGATTTCTGGTTCCAAGATAGCTTTGATCCAGTTTGTAATATATTGTCCAACAATGTCTATATTTAAAGGCCAAGGGGATTGTCTCCAAAGAATTCCAGAGTATGGGCATTCTAGAAATAAATGAGAAGTAGTTTCCTCCACAGATTGACAAATGGGACAAAGGGCTTGATCATTTTCAAGAGATAAGCATTGTTTTAGCCTAGATCTAGTTGGTAGCACATTATTTAACACTTTCCAAAGGAAAAGTTTGAGACGGTCTTGAATACGGATTGACCAAAGTTTTTTCCATATATGAGAGGAGTGACCTGTCTCAAAATTGTGGGAAGTAGAAATAATGGCTGCGTAGGCTGATTTAACAGAGAAATTTCCACTAGAATAATGGAGCCATTTAATATTATCTCTTAGATTTTGAAAATTATATTGACTTAAAGGAATTTTGGAAATTTCTTTAACAGTGTGGGCCGAGAATAGAGCTTGTAGCAAGATGGTGTTCCATCTTCTAGGCTCTTCTAAAATTAATTCAGACACTTTTAGATTTGGGTCTTTGAAAATATCACTTGAAGAGGGAATAGGAATGGCCGGTGAAAGAGTGGGGATCCAAGGGTCATACCAAGCATTTGTAGTTGTTCCGTTGTTGATTTGATGACAGAAGCTTGTTGGCAAGAAATCTCTGTGTTTAGTCATACTTTTCCAAACTTTTGAGTCACCGCACTTGATGGAGACATCAAACCAAGAAGAATTTTTCAAGTATTTTTGCTTAAGAACATTTTTCCAGATTTTCAAGTATCATCACGGCAGATTTTCTATAGGTGAAGACTTTTTTTTTTTTCCTTTTTTTTTTTTTTTTTCTGTTGTTTCCTTTTAACAATTGGGGCATAGGGAGACATGACTCTATTCATATCCAACGCTATCCTTTATGATTTTTAAGATTAATTCTATTTATCATTTTTATATATTATATTTATTTTAATTTATTTTATTTTTTTATAACAAATATATGATATATGGATAATAAATATAATAACTTAATTAATTTAACAAGCATAAAATAAAATAAAAAAATATTAAAATATATAAAGTGTATTATGTAGAATGATAAGTAACATTTTTTTTTTAAAAATAAGTAACATTTCTCGATTTTTAAATTGGGGGTTATCTTAAAAAAAAAAATGCTTGGTTTATAACATAAAATAAATTTATAAAATAATGTGCTTTGAATTTAAAGTTATTTTTATTATAAAATAAGTCTAGCACCTTACTTCCATTTACCTCAATTATAATTTTCATCTAATTGGTTGGGATATATGATAATGACTATAATAATGATAATGATAATGGTGGATGTAGTTTTAATTTTAAAAATATTTTCAATTGGCCAGAATATAAATATAACTCTCAGATATTTACAAATTCTAAACTTTATATGGTTATAATATTTAAAAAATTAAATTATATTTTATCATTTATACCTCATAAAATATTTTTTTAATTTATTTTTAAATAAATGTAATATGTTAGAAGCTGCTCTAAATTATGTTACCAAATAGTAAAACTTAATATTTAAGTTATAAATTATAAGGTTTAAAACTATAACCAATAAAAAAAAATATATAAGCAATATTTTTCACACAATTTTAAAGAAATATAGTTTAACCACAAATGAATTATATGAAAATAAATCTATAAACTGACGTGACTTGATATGGTACGTCAGGTCGTAAAATTATTTTTATTATAAAATAAAATTAATAAATTTTATAAAATCACGCCAAGTTCTAAATTTATTTTATATAATTTTTTTTATATGTATAACATTTATTGATTCCAAAATATGCACTACTACCATTATGGTATTGAGTTTGATTCAAAGATTACATTGAACGAAGATGCTCTCACACGTGACCAAAGCCAAGTCATCCAACCCTTCCCGCCAAGTCCTTCCCGCCAAAAACGTGAAAAACCCACTTATGCCCTCCTCCTCCTCCTCCTCCCCAATGCATCACTCGACAGTCGACACTCCTCATTTCTCCATTTCCAGAGACGTAGAGAGAGAGAGAGAGTGAGAGATGTCAGGGTGGGACGAGGGGGCAGTGTACTACATCGACCAGGCTCACTCGTGGCGCGGCAGCGGTGAAGACCACGATCCGGAGGTGGGGAGCCGACACTCCGTCCTCCAGAAGTTCAAGGAGTTCATCCGTGGCTTTGAGACCGACGAGAATGTTTTCCCCTACAGAGAAAGCCTCGTCCACAATCCCAACAAGTCCCTTCTCGTTGACTTGGAAGACCGCGATTCCTGCGACCCCGACCTCCCGGATTTGCTCTGCTCCTCCCCCGCCGACTAGTTGCCTCTTGTATGCTCTCCAATTCTTTCTCTGTTACCAAAACTGTCGACATTTTTGCTATTCATGATAATCAAATGGTTGATATCGTATGCGTGTGTTTTTCGTAGTTTGAGACGGCAGCGTCGGAGGTTTTGGCGAGCTTGCGGTCGAAAGTGGCTGGAGAGACTGGAGAAATGGAAGATCCGGTGACCGGGAACGTTCAGGTCTTGCTGACGTCGAAGGAGGATCCGGTCTCGATGAGGTTTCTTGGGGTGAGTGTGGATTTTTGTATTCTAATTTATGTTTGGTTGATTCCTAAATTGAGGGATTCAATCGAAACATAATAAATAAACGGACCTAGTGGCCTTTGAAACAGAATAAATAAACAGAATATATTTCCTGAATGAGATGTGGAAGTTAGAAGTTCTTATTTTTGGTATCTTCTTTTATATATCGTACCCAATGGGGCTTTAGGGTTTGTTTTGGTTTTTCTTATTTTACGGTTTCCTTAATTTTTATTAAAATTGTAAAGTTCTATTTTTTTGGTTAATTTGAGGTTTTTGTTGCGGGTGACAGGCTCGATCAATATATATCGAAACTTGTTAAAATAGCTGGGATCGCTATAGCTGCATCTAGGACTAATGCAAAGGCGACATATGGGACTCTTATCTGCAAGAACTGTAGAAATTCAAAGCGAGTTCCTTGTCGGCCAGGCCTGGGTGGTGCAATTGTCCCTCGCTCTTGTGATCATATCCCTCAGGTTTATTTCACACCACTTTTTACAATTTCTAACATTTGTGTGGTTTTGAGCTTATTTGATGCTAGTTATGAGCGTTATTTGTAGCCGGGAGAAGAGCCATGCCCACTTGATCCATGGCTTGTTGTTCCAGATAAGAGCAAGTATATATGTCGATCAACAAACCTTGAAACTGCAGGAGAATCCAGAGGTAAGGTTCTTAATCTTTATGAATAAAAGTTCATGTTTTAATTGCATTTTTTACAAAACTGATTGGTATTTACTTCGTGTTTGCAGGATGTTCCAACTGGGGAGCTTCCGAGGTACTTTTTTTCTCTCTTTTTTGGATTGTTTCGTCTGGGACATAGGGAAAGATGACTCCATTCATGTCCAGCACCGTTCCATATATATGCTTTTTAAACTGGCCGCGTCATCTTTTAGAAAAATGTTTGGTTTATAAAAAAAAAAAATTATAAAAATAAATTTGTAAAATAATGTGTCTTGAGGTTGTTAATTGTACGTTAAATTTTAAAATTATTTTTATTATAAAATAAATTTAGTGTCTCACCTCAAGCCACGTATATCTTTAGAGAATTAATTTATAGATCTAAAATTTCTCCTAAGGAAAAAAAAAAAAAAAAAAGATTATATAAATCACTATCATCATGTATCTCAACCAACATATATATTTTTTTTCAGGCAATTGGAGTTTTGTACGGAAAATTAATGAAATGAAATAATGATTCAACTCATTTAATAGATACAAACCTGGGTATATAATAGAACAGTAGTTCTATACACAGTCGCCGGATGTAATCGGGATGCAGTCGGCTGACGTGGCGTTACCGCTTCTTCCAAAAAAAACGAAAAATGAAATACGAAATATGAATGAAAACCAAAACCGGTGCAGATTGAAAGCATTTCCGAAAAGAGTGATTTCCCGCTTCTTCCATTCGCGAGCCCCCCAGAACTGAAAGGAGGAAGACTACCTCGTCGTGGGTGCAGAGAGCTGTTGCCGTTGAGTGGGTTGATTTCGGGCTGGTCCGGTCTGCGTTGGAGTGGGTCAAAGGCCGATCGTTGTTGTTGGTTTCAGTTGAGATTGGGTCAGATCCGTGGGCCACATTGTCTGGATCTTTGTGTTTCTTATTCTTCCTGCTCGTTTGATCTGGCTCATTGATACCCACATTGTTCTGGTTCGTCATGCAGGCACCATGGGTCGTCATTTTCGTGGGTTTTTCGTGTGGGTCTTCTTCGTCAGCAGCTTCATTAGGTGTAAGATCCAGTTTTTTCTTTTCTCAGTCTACATTTCTTCAACCGTTTCTTCCTGTATTGGAGTGTCCTTGCGTGATTGCTACGTTTATTGCTTTTCATATTCGGCTTGAAATTGCCCCTTGGAAGTTCAAAACCGCTCTGAGAAAAAAGAGGTCGAGGTAAAGCACATTATTTTCCTTTGCAACTTGATCTTTTCTGTCATTCTTGCTCTTTCATTTTTCTCCATCACACGCCTACATTTTTTGTTTCAGGTATTGATGAACCCTTTAGGTGATTGGTTTTTTTTTTGGGATTATTGTTATACTACATTATGGATTTGTTAGCTCTGTCTTGCTCGAAACAGTTTAAATTGCTTAAAATAGATAAGGTTTTGGTCTCTGAATTGGGCAATATGTAAAATACAATGCTTTCTTTCCCTGTTCTATTGTCTTTGTTTTCTCTTTTCGGTACCCTCACAGGTTTTGTTGCCATCGTTTTTTGCACATTTCCTTCAAAATTAAAAGGAATTTTGTTTCTTGATTAGAGGAAGGTGTTAGGGACCCTTCTCTATATACCCTGCTTGTCTTCACAAGCTTGTAGGTCACAAATTAATTGACTACAAATACTGAGGTTATAATTGAGTAAGGGTAAGCTTCTTTTTATCATTTTGGTCATTGATTTATGATTGCAAAAAAATAAAAGATCAATTAAGATGATGGATACATTGTTATTGACTAATATTATGTGCTCTAAGAACAGAAGGATCTAATGCCTCATATTTTCAACCTCAAAATCTACTTGTTTTATTGTCAACTCTTACTTCTCCCATTAAAGCATTGAAGCTTTTAATAGTAGTGGAACCCTCCAATCGCATCCCATGATTGGTAGTCAAGACAGTGTAAGATTTTTAAACTTTACAAATAACGTTGGTTATACATCAAAAGGTTATGATTTATATTTTCCATTTTTCAATTATCAGATAAATTTTGACTGGATGGCGCACAACCGGAGCTCTTTGGGTGGAGATGGGTCACAATAGTGGCAAAATCATGGTTATTGATTATTGCACCATTTTTAAAGGCTTTTTGTGAAGTAATATTTTGACGATTTTGATGAAAAACGCATTGTAATTATTGGTTCATTGAAGAGATTTTATATGTGTCAATCATGTAATTATGTATTTATGGGTGAAGGAGGAGGTATATTTCTTTAATTTTGTAAAATTGGTGGTATTTTGTGTATAATGTGTAATTATGAAAGTGGAGTGAAGGACTCGATTATAGCAAAATTCCTTGGACAGAAAATCAATTTACTTGTTATTGAGGATAAACAGGTTATGGCATTTGGAGATTTAAGAAAATTGTTTTGAGGTTATATTTTATTCACTTTATGATTTTTTGAAGAAATGCTAATATTTATGATGAATAATCCAGTTATGGAAAGGATAATGGAGTAATTAATGGTATGGGATGCATGGTTAGTTATTGATGATTGATATTTGTAATTTGTTATGGAGAAGGTGCCAATTCGTATTCACCAGGAAAGCAGAATTCAGTGGACTTATGGTTTTGATGTACACAGGTGCTGCTGCATGGAAAGTGAAACCTGTGCTCATGTGCGTAATTGCATGGAATGTGCAAGCTGTACGGGTCTGCCAAGGGGTGCTACCCGCCCCCGCCCCTTGCATGGACGGGTCTGCCAAGGGGTGCTACCCCCCACCCACCCCCCCCCCCCCCCCCCGGGGCGGGGTCAACCCCAACCCGCCCCCGCCCCCCGCCCCTCGCATGGACGGGGCGGGGGGGCTTCTTTATGTACTTATTACACAAATTTATATGTAATTGCTACCAGAGGCTAAATACTTGATGAAAAGAGGAGATACGGATTTTATTACAGCTTGCATAAGCAACAGGGGCCAATTCCTAACTACAATAATTGGCATATATTTAAACAAAATCAGATAATGTTCATACATCAAACCAGACTACATCAAGCCTTAGCTTTGCCAAAAAAGTCTTGCTGTAAATACATCAAGTAATGAAATTGTTCTTGCAGTTACAATTCACAAGTTCCAGCCCTCAGCAACTAAACCAACATTCTGAAATCCATGACTACAATACTCCTTAGCTATGCCGAAATGCCCAACCTGTTAATACAATGATCCGGCCCTCAATCCTCAGGTCTCGCTGCTCAAAAAGCCAAATTTGAATGCGCGCTTTCTGAACCAATTCCAATCCCCCCCCCAAAAAAAAAGAGCTAAAATTAGCCAACACTCGAACCATCCATTATGAAAAAACCCATAAGACAAAAATCACTCGAAAAAAGAACAAAAATTAGGGCTTACACTCTGAAGGAACCTGAAAATCAGGTTCTAGCGCCGCAAGAACCCCGGAAATCAACAGGAAAATCAATTAAAAAAAGATAACAGTCATTAAAAATAGAAAGCGTAAGCAAGCCCTAGAAAAATATTACGAAGGGAACGTGAGCGGATAAATATATGCATGCCGGTGTCGGAAACCGAGAGCGAGAGGCGTCGGTCTGGACGTTCCACGGTGAGCAAAGGTGCAGAGGAGAGAAAGAGAATCGCAGGGGGGAAAACAGAGGCTTTGTCTGGCAGAGCCTTGTGGCGCACACCGATGCAGCGGATCTTCACGGTTTCGACGGTCGGAGCTGTAGAGAGCAACGCAGCACGAACCAAGACGAATGGAGTGGAGCCAGGGCAACAGATCTGATTTGGGTTAGGGTTTTGCAAATGGTTAGGTTTTGGGTTAGATCTAGAGCTGTTTAGGGTTAGGGAATGGCCTCTGAGGGACTGAATGAGACCATTTCTTCGGAGGGACTGGGTTTTGGGTTAGGGTACTGCATCGAGGCATGGAATGAGAGAAGAAGAGAGGGAGAGGGAGACGAGGTCTGAGGGACTGAGTCGAGGTGGGAGGACTGAATGGAGAGAGGAGGGAAATGACGTCTGGGCTTCTGAGGGACTCCACGACTGTGAAAATCAAAATTATCAAAACGGAGCGTTTTCGTTTTATCCACGTCAGCGGAGCCGTTTGCAAGCCGACTGCTCAAAACGACTGCATCCAGACTTTTTCATAATAGAAACATACAAATTTATTATTTTTATCATTTTATTTAAAAGCACACATAACAATTCTGATGTACAAGTTGGATCCAATGTTGTGATCATCATCATAATGACGTTGTGGGTACATGTCGGATTCAATGACGTTGCAATCATCATCATAATCAATAGGACGCCTCTTAGTATTTAAAAGCACACATAACAATTCTGATGTACAAGTTGGATCCAATGTTGTGATCATCATCATAATGACGTTGTGGGTACATGTCGGATTCAATGACGTTGCAATCATCATCATAATCAATACGACGCCTCTTAGAAAGTTGACTTCCATGATCTATTGGATTTGCTAAATTTCCAATATCTTCAATGGGTGCATCCAAATGGACATCAACATTTTCATGATCTTTTGCATTCTGTTCATCATGGTGTTTGTATAAAATATGAACTCCGCAGCGTTTGAAGATCAAAGGATTATCTGGGAAACAGTTTTTAAATATAATCCTCAGATGATCATCTGCCTGATCTACACTCACATCTTGTTGCCTCCGAATATGTTCTCTAGTTAGGTACTTTAACCATACAAGATCTGAATCAAATACACCAATATGATGAAAATGAGTATGTATGTCGTCCTCGGGTTTTCCTCCGACGCGAACTTCCAAACTCCCAGGCCCAACGGGTTCAAAAATAGCACAAAGAGAAATTCCTATGATGTCATCCAAATTATACGGTGGGGACCATTTAATATCAAATTTACACCGATGACTATTTGAAGTCTCCTTGCAATGGCTGAACCAATCTGGAATCTTATTTCCCGGAAATATCATTTCAAAATTCTGTTGGATGAACACATCATAAAATATATATCAACTATATTCATATACAAAAATCGATTAGCCACAAAACGCCAAATGCATATACAAGGAAAAGTGAAGTATATATCGGGACTTACTCCATTCCATGCAGGGTTTGGCATACAACTCCCCACATTCACTTTAAAGCATCCGGTCAAGTCAATGAATTCTAGCCGTGGGAAATGATTTTTTTTTGATATTTCTGGTAATCTTTCCAGTGACGTGCATCCCATAGCATAAAGCCATCGAAGATTCGGTGGCAACTCCATAATTTCTTGAAGTTGCTTGCAATTAATCAAATAAAGTGTCGACAATCTAACAAATGTTTTGATGCTTGCTGGAATGCTTATGATATCACAACCTGATAGATGCAATGAAAACAGATTGAGAAAGCAATTAGATAGCCTAAAGAAATTCGATTTTGATAGGCCACAGTCCTCAAGATGCAAGGCCAGAGAAGATGTTGATTTTGTTGGAGGCGGCAATGGGAATAATTCTGCACCCAATGAAGCTTCATTTTCCCAGCTTGTAGACACTACATAGGGCGTGGGTTGTCCATTATGCACCTCCTCCTCCTCCATCCCAAAACTTATAATATTTGGACAATGCTTGAGTCCAATATATCTTAGAGATCTCAACTGATGAATGCTACTTGGTAGACCCTTCAGGTTTACACAGTAACATAGGATTAATCTTAAAAGCCCAGTGAGGTACCTAATGGATGATGGCAATTCTTCTATTTTGCTGCCTATTAAGCAGACTTCTTGTAAATGTTCCATTTCACATTCTATTTCTGGAAAGTTTTGAAGGTTCCAGCAATGACCAAGAATAAGGAGTCGCAGAGATCTCAACTGTAGTCTACTTGGAAGTCTCTTTAGTTTGTCACATCCAGAAAGATTTAATGTATCAAGCTTATCAAGGAATCCAACAGAATCATGAACTTCGACCAGATTTTTACAACCACTAAGATTTATTTTCTTCAAATTTGGACACCTTGAAATGTCCAGAAATTTCGTTATGGATTGACAATCATCGAAATTCATAGCCGTGAGATACTGTTAAAAAGAAAAAAACATCAAACTAAGTTTAAAGAAATATTGAAAATAATAATAGTTGTACCTTAAATTTCGAACTTCCAGGCATGAGTAGAATAGAGAGCTTGTCTCCACGAAACTTAGATGGCATAGATTGTAAAGGACAATTAGGCCAATCAAGCACTCTTATTGAATTAGGTAGAAAATTAAGTTCTTCAGAAAAATGTGCATTGCGGCATCTAAATAATCTGAGTCTTTTCATTTTCTTGAAAGCCTTGGGACTCAAGCGGATGATATCATCACCTTTAGGAAAATCTACAACAATTCCTTCAACATTATCTGTTCCCTGTATAGGAAGACTGCATGTTTAAGTGAGCCAACAAAATCAAAAAATAAATTATTCATATATTTATACACATACGTATATGTCACATGTGCTAAAGAAACAATGTTTAATTGAAAGAGATTTTGATCTGACTTACTGTATCATTCTCCAGTACTTCACGAACATCTTCATGAAGAAATAATCTGCTACGTGCTCCTGGATTTTTGAGCGATTCTTGTCGAACAACTTCTCTACCCATATCTTGTAACAAGTTATGCATTTGCAATATTCCGTGAAATTCCGAAATAAGACACTTCTCCCTTAGTCTTGGGATCGAAAAGTTTGGGAAAAAACCAAAACTATCTAGCATCTCAATGACATTATAAAGGCATTGTCCATTGAAAAAACATGCAATGTCAAGAAAAACATTCTTTTCATCTTCACTTAATCTATCATAACTCGGTTTAAGTATTTTTTGAATATCTTGGTGAGGGATTTTCCTGTACTGATCCAATGCACTTTCCCACTCTTTTTTAGTTCTGCCATATAAATCTGAGCCGAGCACTGTTAAAACTAGTGGAAGGCTCCCAGCATAATTTACGATCCATTCTACAAACTCTCAAAAACCATCATCCGGTATCTCTCTTTTGAAAGCATGCCAACAACATAGTTGAAAAGCATCATTATCCCTTCATCTCATATGTTGAATCAACTCCATGAGTTTTCAACAAGTGTTGATCTCTTGTTGTGATGATGATTCTACTTCCTTTACCAAACCAATCACGAGCTCCTGCTAATGTTTCTAATTGGCTCAAGTGGTCTACACCATCAAGAATTAGAAGAACTCTTTTAGAGGAAAGCCCACGCTGTATATTAATGATTCCCGTATCAGTATTGTCAATCTTCAAACTTTTACATTTTCCTAAAATCTTAGAGAGAAGTGTCTTTTGCAGTCGGACCAAAAGATCCGCTTGATTTGAAGTGTCGCTAACAATTGCAAGAAAACAACGAGCTTCAAATCGAGAAGAAATCGAATTATAAATTGCTTTGGCTAGAGTTGTCTTACCAATTCCGCCAACTCCAAAAATTCCTATCATTCGTATGTCGTTCGTTTCAACACTTAGCAAATCAACATCTTTTAGATGAGGTTCTAATCCAACAGGATGCTTGGCAACGGGTAAAAAAAAATGATCATTTGCTATTCTTGAGACTTCTTGGACGATTTCTTCAATTAAATTTGCTTCATGCCTACATGTGTGTAGACGCATGCATATATAAAAGAAAAAAAAAAGAAACAATTAATGAATTTTACTCACATGAAATACAAGCAGCATAATTTAATTTTCTTTTATGGCAGAAAAATAAAATAAAATAAGAAATTGGTAGCTGGGCTGTAGGGTACATGCGATATATGTTGCCGCGAGTTGACGGCAAGTTCTCTCCTTACTCAAAAATCAAAATGTGCGTCTCATTCTTAAATTTCTTTCAGTACTACGACTAGAGTTTGTTTTCTATAAGCCAGAAAATAAATTATTGCCTATTGTTTTTCTTATTTCTTTTCTCCCAACTATCATTGGCTTGTTTCAAAATTTTCATCTCATTTTTAAACATAATTTAAATACAAACATTTTCAAACTAATCATTATAATTTTTTCTAATTAATCATTACAATTTTATCAAACTGATTATCAAGACTTTCTCAAACTTTCAAACAAAAAATAAAAAACAATTCAATTTATCTAAATACCAAACAAAAATAATATTATAAAACTTTATTCTAACAATATTTTAATTTTATAATATTTTTTATTCAACTTTTTATATCTCATTTTTCAAAACCCAAAAAATTACTACCTAAAACTATCTCACTTCCCAAACGAGTCCTCAGTTGAGTTTTATACGGTCCTAGAAATGAACTTAATTTAGACAAAAGACTAGATGTTGGATTAAATGCTTCAAAATACGGTCTTCTAATTAACTTCAAAATTATTTGGTTTTCTCGAAAATTGATCAATACTTAAGAGCTCATGATAGACAAGAAAAAATGATAAACATGATTTATATATTTCTGTTGATCAAGTTGTGATTAGTTTCTTCCGTATTGGACAAAGATCATGGACACTGATGATTTATACATAGAATGGGGGCAAAAAGGCAATCTTGATCAATAGAAGGCATAATTAAAAGCGGTTAGAATACAATACCCATTTATGAGAGGGTATCCAAGTATACCGGCAACTTCTCGAAGGGCTTCCTTCCACAGCTGCAACTTCATGTCTACATTCAATTTCTCAGCATGTTTAGCCAATGCTTCACCAAAACTTCCTCTTTGATGTCGAACATCTGATGGATCTATGTGGTAAAACACAGGTAGAACTCTTTGTTGTTTTGATTTTTTACACTCAAGAATCTTCAATAACTCATCCAAACACCACGTTGATGATGCATAATTTGTTGATAACACAATAATGGAAATTCTTGAACCTTCTATAGCTTGGAGAAGTGCAGGTGAAATCTCATCGCCTCGTCTAAGCTCATCCTTATCTATGAAGGTAAGGATTTCCTTTTGAGTCAAGGCACGGTATAGATGAGCGGTAAAAGTATCACGGGTATCATCTCCTCTAAAGCTCAAAAAGACATCGTAGCGCCATGGAGAGGTGACTGAAGAAGAGGATGAAGAAGAGGCCATGGGAGAAATTAGTCAGTGGACGTGTGTATGCAATGCCTGATCAGTGGACGTGTGTATGCAATGCCTGATCAGTCTACTTACTGAATGTAGAGAGTCGGACATCATCAATCATCCTTAAAAAGACAAGTCTATGCTTCTTTCTACACCATACGCGCTTCAGTTAATGGTATCTTCATGGCAACTTCCTTGAAGACTGTATAGTCATTGAGTCAATACCGCGTTAAATTATTAACAAAAGATGTTCAGTAACTTCTTGACAATTTGCTTGCAACTTCTTCAAACTTTATGACAGATGCCATGTTCACACACTGCCCTCATGAGTACTTCTGGCAAAAACAAAACAAGGTGGTACAATGACAACTGCGCATGCATTAATACTCGTATACAGTAAAATAATATTATTTTTAAAATTCAGACACTTTAAAACTAAAGAAATATTATTAAAATTATTAATACTATTTATGAATAACTTGTGTAAAACTTATTAATCAAGAAGAGGTTGTCATTTTATCACTTCTGAATAAAAATAAATAAATAAATAAATAAACTTATTACTTTCGACATACCGTCCAAGCTGGACACCATGATTGGGGTCAGGATTGTATGAGTCAAAAGTACCGTAAGGTTCATAATTATTGCATCCACTGAAGTCCGACACCATCACATGGTATGCTTTTTTAAAAGTCTTGCTAACCCTGAACGAAGTCTGACAAATTGTTTTGAGAAAATTAAATATATTTTTATATTTTTTTAAAAACATAGAAAATTTATAATATCATTAAAAACATAATTTTTTAATTATTAAATAAAAATTAATTATGTCGAGATCAACCATAATTGGAAGAAGTAGCATTATTCTTTTTTAAACCATAAAGAAAAGGTTACGTATAAGAAGAAATTGTTGGGTAGGGTCTTAGGCGTTTATTGTCCTTAATGTCTTGATTCTATTAGAACGCTAGTTAAAATTAAATTTTAACTAAAGAAAAACTAATATATCAAATAAAATATAGTAGTGAATTTAATAAATAAACAATATTTTTAACTTTAGATCGTATGATTAACTAAATTTGTTGAGCTGAAAAGGCTAGCTGAATATTATTTTTAAACAAAAAATTGATCTTCTCAAATGTAAACGCCAGGATCGGTTTAATTCTTTTCTGTTTGGATGATGCGATTTTATTTTCAGTTATTAAAATAATTTAGTTTTAAACGTTAATAATTCTTGGATTAATTATATTTTATCTCATCGAACTTTCATTCAATTCACAATGTTCATTCAAAACTAACTATTGCATCAAAATGGACCTGATTACTTTCAAAATTTCTCAATTCCCCCTTCCATCTATCATCAGCTTTAAATTAGACGGAAATTGAGCACATGCAGTTTTTTCACCTATAAAGACAAAAATACCCACAATAAAAAATTTCACTTTTCCCCCTCAAACTTTCACGCGATTCTCAATTTGCTTCGAATGTCACATTAAATTAGATTTTTATAATAAATTAAATTAATTTTTTATAATAAATCTAAATTTACAAATCTAGGATAAAAGACTATAAAAAAGATAAATATTTGAACTCAGTAAAATACTAGGATATAATTTTCTGATTTTTTTTTTTTAAATTTTTACAAATATATTTGAATAACTCTATATAAATTACACTAAATATATAAATATATATAACTAAATATATAATATTAATAAAAATAAAGCTTTATTCCTCTACCTTACAAATAGTTATTATTCTCATTTTATTCTTGATGATTTTGATTAATAGCCTGTATTCTTATTTATGGAACATGAGTTATTATTTCTCTTCATAAAACCCCACAAAATTAAAACTCTCTTGTAGTGCCTTATACCAAAAGCTCTCTTTTATTCCACAAACTAAAAAAGAAAAAACTAAAATTAAAACTGACAACTTCCCTTCGTCCGTCTCCCCCTCAATATAGAACTCCCAACATATATTTTTGAAATTCTCCACTTTGAAAAGGTGCATCTCTCCACCGAAAGCAAACATGTTGGGCATTTTGTTTTAATTTTCTTCCGTGTCTTCCGTCCTTGGCCCTTCCCTTCTATATATATATATATATATATATTTTCTTACAGCCGAAAGCTGGCGCTAGCTTTCCCTTAATTTCCGCGTCAATTATGCTTTTTTCTAAGATCAATATCTTCCTTTCCACCGTTTGATCTTATGGAAATGATCAAAGTGGATGCCGTGAGAGAACTAAGCATGATGATCTTATGCCATGTTAATGAAACTAAGTTTTATCTCGAGAAGAAGATGAAGAGAAGAAACTGTTTCTCAGTGATTAGTTATTCACAAGATCAACTTTGTATATGTATGAACACCAAATGAAAGAATAGAGAGGGAAAATACAACTCTCTTTGGCTGATTAATTTTTCCTCTTAAACTACAAATTAGGTGTTTATTTTATATTCCAGTATTCTACATTTATTTTATATCCAAATTGAACAAAGAAAAGAAAATAAGAAGTAGTTTTAAATAGATGGTCTCTCTCAATTCTGAAAGTGAAAATTGCAATTCAATAAAGCCGCAGTTTGCTTATATTTATATATATAAAAAAGCAATAAAGCCGGCATTTTGCAAATAGTTTGTATTGGCTTTAGTGTTTTTAAATTTGTGCTGTTCTAATGTTTGTATCCATTTGATTTTGTCACTTTGTTCCAGTAATTGATCTGATTTCTTGGTTTGATCTATGCAGCGAGCTTATAAGGTTTTGCTTTCAAACTTGTGCTACTTTGATTAGGATTGTATTTATCTGATTTTCTCACTTTTGTTCTATTAATTGCTCGAGTTTCTCGATTTGGTCATTTACAAGATTCTATCTTCTCCACACGGAAAGGGTTGACATAGGATGTCCCACTAGATAAAATTATATTTTTCTTATCCTTAAGAATGCCATTTTCTATGGTCCTGCCTTTAACTATTTGGAGTTTACCGATTCTAATTTTAAGCATTGTTCATCAACATCTGAGTAGAAAAAAATGGAGAAGATAAAAGTTTATTAAGACAATAATACTTTTTAGCTATTTTGAATTATCTAAATCTATAAATATTATACTTTTTAGCTATTAAGACAATAAAATTGTCGATATTAGATTATGCAAATGGTAACTACAGTAGCTTTTAGTTATAGTAATTTTAAAACTAAAATCAAATTTAATAGTTACTGTACACATTTCAAATACTTATTTTATTATTTTTTTATAACACATTCTCTTCTCTCAATCTACATCCACATACTTCCTTTAGTTTCTTTAAATTAAATAGTAAAATATGATAAAATAAAATAAAATAATAATTAAAATATGATAAAATAAAATAAATTAAAAATTAAAAAAATTAAATATTTTTTAAATTATTAATTACTTATTACTATATAATAAATAAATAGATAATCTAATGTGGAGATTTGATGTGAATAACCAAAGTCAAATTTATTTTATTATTATATAATAAAAAAATAGCTATTCCAATATGAAAACTTATGTAAATGGAATAACCAAAATCTAAATTCATCTTATATTCATCAAAATTGTCCTTTATATATGCATAATCCATTAACAATGCTCTTATAATATCATTAAAAAGCTCTTCTTTAATTATTAAATTAAAAAAAATTATGTCGAAACCAATATAGAGATCCATCATCGAAAGAAGTAGTATTATAATTCTTTTTTAAACCATAAAGAAAAGCGTATAACAAGAAATTGTTGGATAGAATCTTACGTGCTTTAAAAAAAATATAAAAAATAAAAAAATAAAAAATAAATAAAAAATAAATAAAGATTGCCTTTCATGGCATTTTTTCAGTTATTAAAATAATTTAATTTTAAGAATTTTGTTATTTATCATCTATACACTGACACACACTACATACTATATATATTTTTTATTTTTAAAAAAACTTTCTTTTATTCTTTTTGAACTAATTAAATTCTTCTACTCATCATCTATATACCACACATTTAATAAGAGAAGAAATAATGTGGTTCGCAATATGTAGGGATGATGAATAGAATTTTTCTAATTTTAAACATTAATAATTATTTTATATCTATGGTATGCTAGGTGTGTTAATAAATAATTATCAACTTGCAAATAGATTGGTTTTTTCAAGGCTTGCCCCTAATGAAAAATGATGAATTTAATGGTTTAGTTAGTACTTAATTTAACACTACTCACCTCATTTAGGCCAACATATAAAATATTTATAATTTTTGAAAATATATTTTGAAGTTAATTCTAATAGATCTAGATATATCAAATTAAGTTAGAACGTCGAATTAATAATTAAAAAAAATTCACTTAATCAAATAATTCTCATTAAAAGTTCACTTAATACATCATATTTAAAAAAAATAAATTGATAAGATGGACTTTTTTGAAAAAATAGGACTTCTTATCCAACAAATTATCCTTAAATTGGTGGATATTTGTAGGGTCAAATCATCAATCTATAATTTAGTTTTTAGATAAGATTAAAAATAAAATCACGAAGAGATAAAATAATATAGGCTATTCAAAAAATAAGTTAAACTGAATGGATTTTTCTAAAAAGAATAAGTCTATTCTTCTATTTACACCGTATGCGTTTTAGATATCTTAATCACAACTTTCCTGAGAACTCAGTGAAGTCAATGAATGAGTCAATACCGCGTGAACTTCTTGGCAATTTCCTTGCAACTTCTTCTTCCAGCTTTAAGAGATGTCATGTTCACACAATAACTCTCGTGAGTACTCCTGGCAAAAACAAAATAGTGTGGTACAATGACAGCTGCGCATACCGTCCAAGCTGTACACCATGATTGGGGTCAGGATTGTGTTAGTCAAGAGTACCGTAAGGTCCATAATTGTTGCATCCACTGAAGTCCGACACCGTCACATGGTATGCTTTTTTAGAAGTCTTGCTCACCCATTTTTTAGAAGTCTTGCTCACCCATTCGTTGGTAAAGCTGACAAAAATATATATATATATATATATATATATATAGTACCCTCCAGGCTGTACAACATGATTGGGGTGTATTCTCAAGACCATAATTATTGCATCCATTGATGTCCCGCACCATCACGATATGCTTTTTATTTTCATTTTTTTCTTTTTTTTTTAAACTTAAAGAAAAGGGTACGTGTTTTACGCTATCAATTGGACGAATGACCTGTAACAAGTAAGAGGACGGCATGATATGTTTAGAAGAATTTTAATGCCTACAATTAGAGAAAAGTAATTTCATAAATAAATACATAATATATTATTCTAGAGTTTATCTTGGAAAATCTCTGAATAAGTGGATAGGATAATTTAATTGAAAACAATAATTCTTTTATATTAATGGTATGCTAGGTGTGTTAACACTGATCCCATCATTTAGGCCAACATATAAAATATTTTTAATTGTTTAAGATATATTTTGAAGTTAATTCGAATAGATATAGTATAAGTTAGAATGTCGAGTTAATAAATAAAAAAAGAATATTTATGGATGTAATCAAATAATGCATCCTGTTGAACTGGGGAAGTGGTTGCCGGTTCATCATGGAAGAGAAAAGAATAAAGGCTGGTCACACGTTGGTAAAGCTGACAAGAACCCAAAAAGAAAAGGTAGTTTCTCAGCAACTCCCTCAAAAGGGGTGAGAAACCTGTCGGCAATTTCTTCGCAACTTGCCAACTTACTTTTCTTTCTCGAGAAAGTATAATGAAGTCTCTGCCGTCTTGTATTAATAATTTAATAATGGAAGTTGCTACGTGTCCCATGCACTTGTCCCCCCTTCCCCGACGCATTCCACTTCTTTTTAGGAATCGTTATTTTTATAAAAAAAGCCAGTCGGGTGTGAAGATTAATTTCACACTGACCAATCAACAAATGCCACCAAGGCATTTAGAAAAGAATTGAAATGGACTGCATACACCCGAAACCTCTCTCTCTCCTTCTCTCTCCCCCTCTCCCTCCCCATCTGCACTCAAGATGTGGATAGCAGACAATTCTACTACCATCTGATTCATGAATTCACAAAATCCACTTAATTCTCACTCAAAAGCTAAACTTTATTCTAACCTCAGCTATTAATTTCCAATCTTAGGCCAAACCCGAGTTTCATAACTTGAAGAAATTTTCCGAACTTTTACCAACCAAACCCCAAAGGCCACACACTCTCCGCTCTCAGCTCATAAACCTCGTCTACAGAAAAACCCAACATGTCTGGCTAGGTGGCCTATTGCTTCCAAAAGCAAAATTCATACCTGACCGGCCTGGAGCACCACTCTTTTATAAAATTTTTCATCTCATTTTATTTCATCTTTTTTCATCATTATAATTTTTTAAAATTTTCATATAAAATGAAATAAACAATCTAATTTTTTTAAATTTTAAAATAAAAATAATATTAAAAAAATATATTCTAATAATATTTTATTTTATTTTTAACTTTTATTTCAACTCATTTCATCTTATTTGTGAAAACAAACGAAATCTTATTCTTTTTTAGACATTCGGTGTGATTGGAGCTTACAAAACACGCCTTAATAATATATTTTGTATTTATAAGTAAGACTGTTTATTTATGTCAGGTCTTTTTTCAGTTCAATCTGAAACCTCCGGAACGGGTTTGTCATGAGCCAAAAACCAGAACATCCAATATGGCCTTATCAGTGCGGAGTGTGGCTATAGAACCCGAGTTCTGGGTTTAATATCCAGTACCCAGTTTCAGTTTAAAAAAGTTAATTTAGTATCCAAATGATGTCGTTTTAGGCTGAGGATTAAAAACACAACTGGCCCCCTCTCTCTCATCAAAACCCTAGTGTGATATTCTGTATTTACATGTATTTTTACTGAATAATTATTTAAATTATTATAATTAATGGTTCTCTTATTTTAAATTAAACGTGTTTTTTATTGTATTATTTTATGATTTTTAAGTTTTGAGATTCAAATAATGCGCTTTCTTTTTGTTAATAATTATTTTGCATTTAAATTACTCTCTAGTTTGAATTATTTTATTGTTGGATTTTAATTATTTTATTATATTAATATTGAGTTATAATGTTTTTATTTATCTTTAATTTATTTTATTGTGTATTTTTCTTTTGTTGGACTCTTTATTTTTAGGTGGTCTTATTTTTAGTGGGTTTTAAATTCTATTTTGGGCCCAGCCCGTCTAGCCCTTGAAGCCTAGCCCCTTTTGTATTCCAGCCAGCCTCTCTCTCTCTATGCTATGCGTTTTGGCTTCAGCCCTTGGGCCATTATTTCACACCTCCTTCCCTCTGATGCGCCAACCTCTTCTTCTCTTTCATGGGAAATTTTCTGCTTCTTCTTCTTCCATTGTGCTGCAGCTTTCACCTCCCTTCTTCCTTCTTCTATTTCTTTTCTTCTTTCATCTCTTTTCTTCATTTGTTTTCCCTCTTCCTACAGCTGAATCCAAGGCCCTCCCTCTCTGTTTTTCGAGTTGCAGCGCCGTCCTCCACAGCCAGCCCAGCCTCACCCCGCAGCCTTGGTTGCAACTTCTTCCACCGTCGATCGCGCCACCACCATTTTTCCCCCAACCCTTGCTTGGTTTTGGCCATTTTCGTGCCCTGTTTTCTTTCCCAAAACCGTGAACTTTGCTCTGTTTTTGGACCCCATTTTCATGCTTGGTTTTCCTCCATTTTCCTCTAGTATTTCCGTGGGTTCGTGGTTGTGATTATTCCTTTGCATTTTCACTTTGTTTGGAGCATTTCCTTGCTATGTTTTGCCTTTGCCGTGCCTTATTGTAGCTGCAGAATTTGTGCTCTGTTCTTGGCCGAATTACCGTGCGCCCATACTCTAGTTTTCTTTGTTCTCATTTTATCTTCATCTCCACTCTTCCTTCTTCAAATTCTAGTGCTTTTAGTGCCCCTGTTTTCACCCAAGCCGTGAGCATCATATTGGGTTTGCTTGATTTTTGGGTTCTTGCCGTGCCCCCCTGTTGTTGGCCTAAGTCCGTGAATCTCATTTTCTTTGTTGGTGGGTTGTGTTTCAGCCGTGAGTCTCACATTTTCCAGCTTCCAGCCATCATCTTTTATTTTATTTCAGTAAAATCAGCCCTTCTGTTTCTCAAAAATATTACTCAAAATCATATTGTTTTCGAAAACTATTTTAGTCAAAAAAATTGTAAATTTTTAGTGAGTTATTTTCAAACTAGCTTTTGGAATTAATTAGGTATTTGATGTTTCAAAATTATTATCTTTAACAGCGTTGTAAGTATTTTTCAAATAATTTTAAAATTTAAATATATTTTTGCTTTAATAATTATTTTGTGACATTGGTTTATTGTGCCGGATTGAGTCCGAGGAGTTCGGGGGTCGGATGCATATTTATTTTAGGTTTTCGCATATTACATGCATATTCAGGTGTTGAAAATAGAAACTAAATTTTTATGTGTAAAATGAATTTTTGGGTGTATGTAGGGCTAAGAATCGGACGGTCCGAATCGGATAAACTGACCGGACCAGTCCTGTTTGGACCAGACCGGACCGAATTGAGATCGGTCCGAAAATCCCTCGGACCGAACCGAATAGAAAATTAAAAAAAAAATTATTTATATAATAGTTGTATATAATTAATTATATAATTATATATGGTATAAAAAAATATTAATAGTCTAATATAGACTATAGTTATATTTATACTAATATAGTTATACTAAATTACTATAACTAATACTTCAACAATAGCAATAGTGACCTATACTAATAGTCTACTATTTATACTAATATACTATTATATAATTTATATAGTTATACTAATCACTATAATTAATATTATGTATAGCTATATAGTATATTTATCACTTTAATTAATATAATTTAATTATCACTATACTTATATTTAATTAATATATAAAAATCATTATAGTTAATACTTATATAGTTATACTAAAGCACTAATTCACCATAACTAATATTATTAATACATAGCTATATTAATGGTCTAATACTATTATAATTTATATAGTTATACTAATCATAATAAGTTAATAACTAAATCACTAGAAATATAACTATATATATTTAGTATGAATGTATTATTATATTATTTAATATATAAATATAATATATAGTACTAGTATATATTAATATATTATAAGAGTTATAATATAAATATAATATATAAATTATAATATATTAAATCACCATAACAGTATAACTAATACTAATATATAGTTATACTAATAGTCTACTATTATTTTGTTATACTAATCACTATAATTAAAACTAATATATAGCTATACAATATACTTATATAGTTGTACTAATACTATTAATCTATTATATAGTCTAAGACTCAATTCTAATATAGGCTATACAGTTATAACTAATATTAATATTTATATTAATACTAATAATGTAGAATATAGTTATACTAACTAACTGATTCAACATAACTAATATTACTAATATAATATATCCAAATTGAATTACTAATAGCCTAATACTAATACAATTATATAATTATACTAATCATAAATTCATAATAACTAAATCATTATAAGTCTATAACTATATATTTAGTATCAATGTATTACTATAGTCTTTAATGTATAACTATTAACTATAATATGTAATACTAGTATAACCGATCAAAAAAAAAATATAGTACTAGTATATATATTAATGTATTAACATATTATAAAAGTTATAGTATAAATTATAATATATCATATATTTGAAAATTTATAATAGTATTAGTATAATTAGCTTAATATGTAATATGGTAGTATTAAATCACTATAACTACATAGAGTATTAGTAATAAGAGTATTACTATTATTTAATATAGTATTACATATAGTATTACTATCATTACATATAGTTATTAGTTATAGTATTAGTACTAGTATAGTTATTAGTACTAGTATAGTTAGTAGTACTAATAGACTAATAGTATTAGTTATTAGTATTACATATAGTTACATATATAGTTATTAGTATTACTATTATTACATATAGTTATTAGTTATAATATAGTTAGTATTACATATAGTTATTAGTTATAGTATTATTACTAATAGACTAATAGTATTAGCGTATTAATAATATATATATAATAGTATACTATATGTCTATATATTAAATATATCACAATATAATTACATAAGTATTAAACAAAATGTCATTAGATAAAAAAAAACAAGTTAACCGTGGACCGAATGGACTGACCGGACCGGACCAAATAGGACCGGACCGAACCGGTCTTGAGGGAGTTCGGTCCGGTCCAGGGTGGGAAAACCCTGGACCAAATAGGTCCGGTCCGGTCCACAAAACCGGACCGGACCCGACCGAACTCACCCCTAGGTGTGTGTATCACGACCCTAAGCTGAGATTGGACATTATCTCGGTGGAGCTCCTCTGGTCACTCAGGAGCAGAATATACTAAGTGACGTCTCCTAAATTGTCTCTGGGAGACAATAGGCTCGGATGATACAGTAACGTTATCGTGCCGAATCAGTGGCCCCTCTGCTGGCAGGGGCTAGAGGATGCCTGGTTATGGTACGCGTTGGGCGCCGAGTATTGCTCGTTATGATGTCACATGCGTGGTCGTTACATGCGGTGTGGCATTGAGAGCCAGGGTGTGCGAATGATCCCTAAGGGAAATCATGGTGCATACGATAAAATTAGATAATTAGTTTTGATAATTGAATAATAGGTCATTTTCTAGGACAATGACGAGTTTTGATTTGGAATATGCGGAATATTTTCTGGGAAAATGATGGATTTTTCTATGTCGGCCATTTTCTGGAAAAATGACGAGATTTGATTAATGGATTTTATGTTGAGCTATTTTCTAAAAAAATTGCGGATATGTTTTTAATAAACTGGATTTATGGGCCAAATGTGATTTTTGGCGTGCGTAGAAAATTATTCATTTTGGAAAATGATGATTCTTGGGTCTCATGCATATGGCATCATGAGCATTCATTTGTTATTACATGAATGTATTTATTTATCTTGTGGTTTATTTGAGTTATTACTTACCTGCAGTACCGTAGATTTTGGTGCAGGTAAGGAGACTGGGCCTAAGGAGGCGGCTCTGCCGGAGGATTGATTGGGGATTATTCTCTCGTGGGTTGATTTTTATTTCCCACTTTTGGCTAATGTTTTTTTATTTGTATTGTTTTTATACTGGTTAATTGTAATATTTTTTGAATGCTTATGTTTAAGTAAACTTGTATTTAAACAATTATGGTACTTAGTCGACTGACCTTAGTTATTCTGTTGCGTTTTGGTTGTACACGTGTCCATGTACACACACTTAACACGTGGCGATGGGATATGTGACTCGTGTTGTTATCATCCCAATGCCTCGGTTTCCATGTGTCTGTACGTGGGAGTTGGGGGCGTCATATGCTAGACTAGTCTTCTTTGCTAATTGGAACTTCGTCATTTTGTGGCTTTTGCCAATTATATGAACAACATCTCTATCGTTGATGTCAAGAAACAAAATTAGTTTCTCTTCGTTTCATTGATCACCATCTCTCACTTGATTTGGGTTTATTTCGTTCTCTATTTATTGATTTGAGTCTATTTTGCTGATAGTGTTTGAATAGAAGAAAATTAGAAGAATATTTTTATGGGGTTTAAGAAATAACTAAAACAAAAAACTAAGGCTGCCCTTTGGTCACCAAGTCAATGTGCAGTGGCTCGCAAGCCACCATCACAATGTCTCAATGTCAAGGAGTGAGTTTAAAGGTGGCCCTCGGCAACCACAAGAGGTGGATGATCTCAATTCTCATGTGAATCTTTTTTACATTTTTTTAAAAACTAATTTTAAATATTTTATTTTATTTATATTTTTATATTTGGAAATAAAACTCTCTTGAGTTCTCACCTTCTACTACCTCTTACCTCTACAATAGCGCAACACATAATTGGCACCATACCTCGAATTAGGCAAAAAGACATCAAAGATTCAAAACTAATTGAATGTTAGGGGTTCTAGAATAGTCATGTGCAAAACCACATGCCCTGTGTGACTTGACAGACAAACATGATCTTATTGAAATCTTTTTTTTTTTTGTTTTTTCCTTTTCCCAGAACAGTTTAAGCCATAAACTAGTGGGCCAGTGGCATTGGACAGACTGAAATTGCAGTTCTAATAGTAACAAATTAACAATATATGATGGTTCAAGTCCCATGAGCTAAAGCAGTAAAAGCTAGCGTTGCCCTAATTAAGGACATTTGAATGTTAGCTGGCAACATTAACAATTATAATAATAATAACAATAATAATAATTACAACAATAACAATAACAAGCATAACAACAACGACAATGGCAATAATAATAACAATAATAACAATAATAATAATAAAGATGAATACAAACCTGCCAGAACTCGGGCGTAATAGCCCCTCCTCTTGTGGGCATAGATGAAGAACTCTTTTCCAGGTCCACATGGCCAGAACTTGTGGAAATTTTAAACTCTCTCTGTACACCATCGCTTGACAAAGGGTTATGAATGATAATATGTGACACAATCCATTAATCCAATATGAACACGATACGATAAAAATGAGTTTGTGTTTAGTTTCAACGGGTTGACCTGTTAAGACATGACTACTTAACAGGTCACTAACGGGTCAACTTGTTGTGACCCGTTAAGAAAGTTAAATTTATATTTATACCCTTAGACGTAACTTATCAATTTTCATTCACTCAACTACTCAAGTCTCGTGCCTCCCCTCTCTTCAACCAGTAACCCTCGCCCATCGCCCATCGCCCATCGCCCTATGCCCACGGTACAGAGTAACGACTCACGAGTCTGTAACCGAGTCTGTAACCCACGCTTGTTACTCCACACCCACATAGTACATAGTCATGACTCACGAGTACCTCTGTAACCCACACAACGGTGTAGCCCCAGCCCAGAGCTCTCTTTGTCTCAGACTCTCACGGTTGCCCAAGCCATCAGCATACTCCTTACATAGAGGCATAGAGCTCTTCATGGCATCCTAGGCCATTGGTCTCCCCCTCTCTCTTCATCTAGAGATCTTCAACCGGCTCAAAGCCTCAACCAGGAATCTTCACACAAAGGTAACATCGTAACAGATTAGCCACCATTGGCAACTTGCAGAGTCACATTTTTCTGTATATAGCTAATTAAGTTGCAATATATGTATATATATACACACGATCAAGTTTAATTTAGCATGTGAACCCCTAGGGCTAGCTGTAGAATCACAAGAGGAAGCACAAGGGAATTAGACAAATTAAACTAAGAAACAACATAGACATGGGCCCTTGTAGAAATTCCCAGCTAGATTATGCTCCACTGTCAAGTTTGATTATGCATGCTGAGTTGTTAGGCTTCTCATCTGTGTGCGTGTGTATGTTGATAAGCTTTTTGATCTGTAAATTAAAACTCTATTTATTGTATTTGAGGGCAAATACAATCCCATGTGTGCGCGTGTGTATGCTAATCATTGGTTGCGAATAGTCTTTTTGTTGCAATAAATTGGTCACAAAAACTCGTTTTTCTTGTAGTGCTATCTCTCAGAGAAAACTCTCACATATTAGTGGAAAATGTGCTTCTCAGATTCTTAATACAACCAGCAAATGTAACTTAATTATTTTAGTGTGCCGAACATCATGTGTAGTGGAGGATTAGCTAACTAGGCCCTAATTACTACCCATTTGATTTTGCTTATTTATTTGAAATGAATTCTGAACTATCATGCATGGGTAGAGCCAAAATCATATATAAATATATATATATATATACATATATATTATATTTATTTATATATAATATTAAGGTCCCATGAAACTGATCTTTAAGCCCAAATTAAGTTTCTGAGGGTCTAATTAACCCATTCAATGCATGCATACCTCATATATATTAGTTAACGAAAATATGGAGATAATAACCAATCAATAGGTAAGCACTAGTTGCAGAGGAGAAAAATGTTGAGTTGAGCTAAGCTGACCTCAATTTTTTATTAATAGTAGTGAGTTAAGTAGTGGAGGAAGTTATGTAGAGCCCATCTAAACTGAGTTTAAAGTGTGTTTAAATGTTAAGATGAGTTTATTAATTTTTATAAGAAATTGAAAAAGGTTGTGGGTCTCACGTATAAAGATGCTTTAAGTTGAAAAATATTGTAGGCTTCTCGTGTAAAGAATGTTTTGAGTTGGGATGAGTTTAGTAAATTGAGAATTTGGTGTTTGTATGTTAGACTCAGTTTAAAATTAGACTGAGCTCAGCTGAGTTTGGGAACCAAATGCAGCTCTTAAAGTCAAATTTCAAGTGTCCTTGTCCTAATTAATCTGTTTAAGTTCACGATTTTCAGTCCAACACTTAGATATATAGTAATCACCACCACTAATTAATGAATTTGTGAGATTAACAACATACAATATGTTATGTTAATGCTTATTGGTGCATGCATTGATTTAATCTTTTGTTCTTCATCCTGCCATTTCATTTGTCTTTTTAAGTGGTATGCAATTTATAGTTTCATAGACAACCTTGTTTGTTGTTAACATTATTAACATATTTGCTTGTTGTTTGTTGTCAAATAACTCAAGCAGCAGGTAAAAATGATGATTTGATTGACTTCAACATGCTGGACTTGGAAAGAGTTGAGACAGAATGTCTCCACCAGATGGAATTCTACTTTTCTTATACTTGAGAGTGCTCTTTTCTATCGTAGTGCCTTTAGCCATTTGGAGTTGACTGATTCCAATTTTAAGCATTATCCACCAACATCTGAGTGGGAACAAGTGGAGAAGATTAACAGTTTATTAGGAGTATTTTATGATACCACTTGTGACTTTTCTGGAACCAAATATCCTGCAACCAATTTGTACTTTCTAGTAATATTTTTTATTTAATTGACATTAAAAGAGTAATCTGAAAGTGAAGATGATTACATAAAGAAAATGTCTTGTCAAATGCTTGCTAAATTTGAGAAATATTAGTTTGAGTTTAATGTGTTGTTGGCTATAGCAGTTATATTGGATTCTCGTTACAAGTTTCATTTTGTTGATTTTTCTTATAAGAAGCTTTATGGAAATAGTTCCCTAAAGTATTTTTATTATTTAGAATGTAATTTTTGACTTATAGTTAGTTTTTTTATTTTTTATAGATACTGTTTATATTTGAATATTTATATAAAATCAATTAGGTCAAACGGGTCTGTTCAACTCATTAACATAAATGGGTCGGGTCAATCTATTCCGTATTCACTAACGAGTCAAAACAGGTCGTGTCAATCCGTTATGTTAATGAATAATGTTAAGGTTTGAGATTTTGACACGATAGCCCTAACGGATCGTGTTCTATTAGATCCATATAGTACGATGTACATG
This sequence comes from Carya illinoinensis, assembly GCF_018687715.1. Taxonomy (NCBI): domain Eukaryota; kingdom Viridiplantae; phylum Streptophyta; class Magnoliopsida; order Fagales; family Juglandaceae; genus Carya; species Carya illinoinensis. The sequence goes on along the minus strand of NC_056766.1, from coordinate 45,600,463 downwards.
TCTTAACATGACCCGTAAACATGATTTGTGAGTTCACACGTCTTTATGGCCTCCATTTTCCACCTCTGTTCCATTATTTTATATATTATGTCAATAATGAAACATAAAAATTTTAATATGGAATTGTAACTTCGTTGCAGCAAGTCACCAAAATCATCATTTTAAATATTTTATATCATTTATTCTAGTGTATTTATTAGTCTTTATTACTCAATAAAAGATGAAAAAATATATTTTGAGTTGTAATGTTGGTATAATTCAAGGGTTTGGTGGTGACTCTTCTTCTCTTCTTGTGAAAATTGAAAAGTTTGAGAGTTTTCCAACCCCTTTATCCACAAATATACAAAACCCTACCCATTTTGTCTCAGTTTTATTCAAGAAATCCAAAAAATCATCTAGCAATCAATTGTGGTATGTAAACACTTTACTAAAGTGAAACTTATTGACCATGGTAATCTGAAAGCCCAGCACAATTATTGGGCTAAGCTATTCAATTACTACTACAGGAAACACTTCATCCATGATGCACCACCTCTATAATGAATGTGAAACTTCTCCTCTTAGAATTAAAAGAGTTCAAAAAAGTCAAATATCTAATGTTAAGAAGGATGCAGAGGGAAGTATGTATAGTCCACAATAACTTGTGAACTATGATGCAAAACAACTTAATGTGCGGCGTGCCGTGCCCACCACTAAATTTTTATTATGTGTGAATTGCTTTTGTGCCACAATACAAAAATAATGATAATGAAGTTTTGGTTAAAAAATTACCGAGGGCACGAGTTGGTGGATAGGATAGAGACTAAGGGAGGCCAAACACCACATCTACAAACATTGGTAATGAATCAACACTACCTCTACATAGATTTGATGTCATGTTAGACAAATATCTTGAGGAGCAGGATTTTATGGAGTTTAGATCGAGGCTAGAGAGGTATTTTTCTGAGAGGTGTGTTAAAAACTCACCTGGTTTTAATATTTTAGATTGGTGAAGTGTTAATGCCGTCAATTATCATTTTTTGCTGAGGTAGCACGTGATGTGTTAGACACCCATATTTTTACTGTTGCATCGGAGTCTACATTTAGTATTGGAGGACGTATCTTGGATCATTTTATGAGTTCATCGTCTTAGTCCTCATTTGCACCAGCCAAAATTGGCAAAGGATCAAATCAGTCGACATCTGTGAGTTGGATGAATGCGTATAGTCAATTGACCTTGAAGGTAAATTTTTATATAAATTACTGGAAACTTTAAAATCTTGTTTATATTAATTTATTATCTATTTAACTTAATTTTTTAATATTTATTCTAGATGATGGTCTAGCTTATCTTCAACGTGAGCTAAAAGCACTTTTTCAAAAGGTAGCCTCAAACAGCAAGGTAATTGACTCAACTTTACGTTCAATTTATATTCTTTCAAAATTTTTAGAATTTGTATGGTTTATGCCATTAGTTACTGTGGATTGCAGTTGGAAATATGGGCTGATGCTGTGAAAGATTATGATATCTTGAGGAGGGAACTTCCTGACGACAATGAAGTTGCAGAATCATTCTTCCATGCTCAAGTTGCATTGAAGAAGTCTCGTGGGGAAGAAGTCCATTATATGAAGTTTGGGGGTGAAGTGGAAGAGGTACCAAGTCCATAATAAGATTTTTGAAATGCAAGAGTGTCCGGTGTTGTCCACTTCAAAGCTGCCTCTAATTTGCAAAGCAGGCAAATAGAGTATCCTCAGGTTAGCTAGCTGATCACCTTGCTCCATCCAGGCAAAGAAAAATCCAGATACTTCAGGATGTTAGTGGAATCATCAAACCATCAAGATATCTTTTTGAAATGGCAGTTGATTTCAGCTCTCTCTCTCTCTGTTTCTGGGAGAGTCAGCAACTGTGGTCATGAATTGAATGAACTTATTCCTTATGACAGAAATGCCAGTGGGAAGTACTACACAAATGTAGGGAAGTTTTTTGGAGCGCAGTTCTTCAGTTTGATTAAGTGATGTTCAATGGGATGGCAGAGACTGTTTTCTTGTTCTATAAACAGCTGGATTTCTTGTTCTATCCGGCATTATTGGCTTTTGGTTTTCCCATTTGGGTCAACAGGATCCCTCTATCGTTCATGGAATCAACAATATCAGGTACATACATTGTTGGTATGACGTTCTCTTTAATTGAGTTTGAGATAATGTTCAGTGAAAAGCAATGCTACTTTTACAATCTTGATTATGTATCATTACCTAATTGGCAGATTTCTTGTAGGTGATGTTGGGAATTTGGACCTCCCAAATTCACCCCTCCTAGGATCTACCCTTTGCAGGAGTAACAAGAAAAAATAGAGAAATAATAACAACACAAGAAATTTACGTGGAAACTCCAAAACAGGAGAAAAACCACCAGACCCAGAGAAGAAAATACACTATGTGAAAAATTATTACAATTACATAATTTCTCTCCTCACCCCAAACACACCCACAAAGCTTTCCCCACTAGAAAAACTCTAACTCACACCTCTTCCCATTTTACAAAATGGACAACAGAGGAATTTAACTAGAGTCAAAAGTTACTAGCTAAGCATTTGACTGGTGCACTTAAACTAAGAGGCTAAGCCTCTTATTTATAAGCCTTGAGAGCTTGCTCCTTCCCATTTCCCACCCATGTGGGACTAACCAAATGAGCAAAAAGTCCAACAATCTCCACCTTGCGACTTTGACCGGTCCCACAGCCAAGCTCCACCTCAATGAAGATCTTCATAGCTTCCGCTATCATGCTTCACCATAAAAGCATACCCACTTAGAATAAACCAATTCCAAGCATTTCACTTCGGCCCATGTCGAAAACAACCTTGCTGAAAATTATGGTGTAACTTCCACGTTTGGCTTTCCTGGAAGTTCATCAGCCATCGACATGAATTTCCACCACACACCCTGCATTAATGCCAAACCAATGCCCGTGTGCAAACTTGTGGATCTGCTAACATTAACACATCCTCTATCATGACAACTTTGGGAATTAGCAACATGCCATGAGGATATACATGTCTCTTTTTCCATGGAGAGAGACACAACATTAGCATCAATACCAGTATCTCCATTTACTGACTTGGAGCCACTTGCCGAACCAGCTCCTTGTACTAGCCGTTTCACCAGTCGCTAGAATCACTGCTGACTTCAGGGGTTGATCTGCCCTTCCACACCTTGTGTAAACCAATTTCTCCACCTCATTCCTAACCTCGTCTTGATGAATTTTTACCGTAGAAATGAATAGTACCTCACTAAGTCAGTTCCCAGGAAAGATTGGAGGGTCACAATGGACACACTTAAAATTTCCAATCTCCTAGACAGAACCTACTTAGACTGTACGTATCCACACTACCACACCAAAACTCCACCCCACAAAAAGAACCTAGTGGCTCTGATACCAATTGTTGGGAATTTGGACCTCCCAAATTCACCCCCCCTAGGATCTACCCTTTGCAGGAGTAACAAGGAAAAATAAAGAAATAATAACAACACAAGAAATTTACGTGGAAACTCCAAAACAGGAGAAAAACCACTAGACCCAGAGAAGAAAATACACTATGTGAAAAATTATTACAATCACATAATTTCTCTCCTCACCCCAAACACACCCACAAAGCTTTCCCCACTAGAAAAACTCTAACTCACACATCTTCCCATTTTACAAAATGGACAACAGAGGAATTTAACTAGAGTCAAAAGTTACTAGCTAAGCATTTGACTGGTGCACTTAAACTAAGAGGCTAAGCCTCTTATTTATAAGCCTTGAGAGCTTGCTCCTTCCCATTTCTCACCCATGTGGGACTAACCAAAGGAGCAAAAAGTCCAACAGGTGAAGCATTTTTCTTCCTCTGTTTTTGGTTGTTTCCTTTTAACAATTGGTGTTCAGGGAGACACGACTCCATTCATGCTTATAAAATGACTCTCTTCTTTTAAAAAAATGTTTGGTTTTTCAAAAAAAAAAATAAAACATAAAATAAATTTGTAAAGGAAAATATTAAATATACTAAAAAAAAACTTAAAAAAAATTTACTTCTCTGCATATCAGTAATTGATACGTTAAAAATCTTGAAATTTGAAATTTAAAATTTAAATTTAAAATAAAAACTAATAAAATGAGTTTTGTAAATAAAAATATAAGTAAAATTATACGTAAAGTAAAACTGTACGTACGTATAGTATTACTCATTTGTAAATACACGTAAGCTCTTTCTTATCGCTCTGGGCGCTTGCTGTGTATCCCAGTCGTGCCACCGTTATTCTTCCACGGTCAACCTCTCCGAGCGCCATCTCTTCCGTCACTCCCAGCTACTGCGCCGCGTACAGCTATATTTCTTGGTGAGCGTCCCTTTTCCCTTACGCCATGCCCACTCGTTTCGATCTCTCGGTTCACTCTCTCTCTATCTCAGCTTCACCACCGCATGGAGGCCGTTCGTTTGGCCGTCTGGAGCAGCAGGCTCACGTTGCTCTTCTTTCCGCACGATGTCCGCATCTTCTGTTGTCGTTGAAGTCCCAGCCACGCCATCTTCAGCCCCCCACAGCCCAACTCAGCTACATCATGTTTTTTTCCACGGAGTCGCAGCTGTAGGTCTTCTCCTTGGGTAAGTTGTCTTCACCTTCCACTTGCAGTTTTCCCTTCCCGATGGTTTTCTTCCCCAGTTTCTGAAATCCTGAAAATCCCTCCACTCTGATTTCTAACTCTCCACAATCTTACAGTTTTGACTCCTCTTTTTGTTTGGTTTCATCACTCAGATCTCTCCCTCTCTATTTCTTATCACTTTCTCGTTGTAGTGTGCATCCCCATCCTCACAAAATCTCCCACTTGCAGAACATGACCTACCTCTCTCCTCCCCGTTGCACAAAACCACCAACGAGGTGCCGTCGCATGTGGCCCTCAACGACGCCCGTATGCCTTTATTATGTAACACACCTCAAATTGCTTAATGAGATATACATAGAATTTGCTCACTTTGAAGGAGCTCCCCTCCACAGAATAAATGAAGAAGAAAGGAAAATAGAAATTTTATTTTGGATGATTCTTTTCAGGTGATACAGTAATTTTATAGAAAAAATTTAGTTGCAAATATAATTATGTATTAATATGTGCATTAATCTAATAATTAAAAATAATATTAATTTAAATTTTAAATATAAAATAATCAATATTAATACGTAGATTACTACGTAACACAATCTTATATGCTAAAATCTTTCACAGAAAAAAGGCCTCAGTCTTGCTCAAACATGACTCACGACTATTAACTAGCAGACTTAACTAAAGAAAGTAAACAGACTAACGGCCCAGATACCTTGCGGCCCAAATAAATCAAGTTCTGTTAGACTTGGCCCAACCCTGGCCCAACCATTCCGTTTGTGGACTGTGACATGTTCATTCTCTCTCTCTGTATTTTGTACTTCACTCACCCTCACAGATTTTCCATTCACACACACTTGTACACAAGAAACTCACAAGCTTTCTTACAGACTTGTGTCGTGCCATCACAGCGTTCAACGTCGTTGCGAGTGGACTCTCTTCTCGCCGGTAAGCCATTTCCCTCTCGTAGCCCACTGGTTTTACTATTCACTTGAAATATATAGTTTTAGCTTGGTATGAAATTTTCAGATTTTCTTTCCCCATTGCAAGCCATGCGACACCACTAAATTTTGAGGTTCTTTGTTCCTGCTATTTTGTCCTACAGTGGTGAGCCACTTTGATCTTTGGGTAATTTTGATAGTATTTATTCTCACTCTATACACTCTCACTAGTTTAATACTCATAGAAACTTTGCACAGATTATTTTTCCTCTCCCACTGCAGAGAAATCGCCGCTGTTTGGAGCTACAAAAATTCCCTCACCGACGTAAGTAAGGCCTTGCCTCAAGATGAGCCACAAGCGTACATTACACGTGCTTGAGTTTAATTTTAACGTCACTATTTTAAATCACAGGTCATAGCTAGCTAGCGCCCAAACAGTGTTGTTTCCGCTCTTTAATTTTCACGAGCCACGCACCCGAACTTAGGTAAGATTTTCAGAATTTTAGATTTATGATCGACTTTGTTACGTGGACTATATCAATGAATTTTAGTTGCCGGGATTAATTTTAATTAATGATTTTACATGGCTGTCCGGGGTACATGTTTATTATGTTGGTTGTGTTTTGCCCTTTGAAATGTTAAAAGTGTGGTGAATTGGGTTGATGTGTGGCGAATGGAGTTGATTGGTGCCTGTTCGAGGTGGTTTATTGGCTGTTTGTGCAATGTGTGTGTGTGTTTGGGCTGGTTATGTTGGATGTGTTATGAGTGGCGTAGATGCCCGGGATTGAAGTGTTGGATGATTAAAAATATATGGTGGCTGTGTTGGAGTTTTATATTGAAGGTTGGAGTTGACGTGGCTGTTTTGAGTTATGTTTTAGTGGTGGGAGTTGCTGTTGTTGGTTTTGGAGATGTATTTTGATGTTGGTTTGGTGTTGGTTATCATGAGGAATGTGTTAGTGTTGGGCTGTTTCTAAATGCTTTTGCTTGTAGGCTTGCTTTATTCCATCCCTAGAATGGTGGAATTTTGTTAGTTAAGTTGATGAGCAGATACGAGTTATTAACATGTTAGTGAATAATTTTCTGTTTAGGTTGTGACATTGATAGAGCTCAGGTCCAAAGCTTAAGTAACTCTCTGCAAGAGTTAGGTATGCAGGGTTCAATTACTAGTTTTGCACAAAAAAAAAAAAAAAAAAAAAAAAAATGAATGAGGTTGATTTTTGGAAAAATATGCATGTTTTTGTGTTATGAAAATATATTTGAAAACGACCTCAGATGTGTTATGCATATTCATGAAATATGTAATGAGAAAGAATTTTCTATCATGACTGGTGTCCATATGAGCTAATTTTGTACATTTAGTTTTCTGAATTGAGAAAGAGCAAATATGAGATTTTAAAATTTTCGTTTTGATTAAATAAAGATGCTCTGATTCTGTTATCTTTGAACATGTGAAATGATCTAAATTTGTTCCATACTCTGTTTGATATGTTGTGGCATCTAAAAACCTTAGCATGGGATTATGAATATGTATTCTGATTAAAGTCTAATTTTGATGTTCTGGGATTTAGGAAAACATGACTCCGTTCATGTCCAACACCTGCGTCCAATATATGCTTTTTAAACTGGAGTCATCTTTTAGATTTATTATTTTTATTGTAACTTTTTTTTAAAAAAAAAAAAAAAAATTGATGGTGGCATATATATATATATATATGACTATTTTGGTTGTCTCTCGGAGTGGTGGCAGCCACACCTTGGGTGACAGCCTGAATATTCGAAGTTGTTTTAAAAATTATTAGTATTAGTATTTTTAAAATTTTATGCTCATATCTTAGCATTTTAGAATTTATTTACTAAAATTGAATTCAGTTAATTTATTGCCTTAATTCAATGTAAAAGAGGTAGAATCATGATATAGATAGCAGCGTGCAAATGGAGGGTGTAAAACTAATCTATAGATCAAGCTGCTCCCGCACCTAATATTGAGTTTGAGTTTGAAACAAATTTGAAGTCAACCATAATCAGACATTATGGCACATGTCACTAGTGTACAGAAAAAGTTCGATGTCCAAGGTTGAAACAGGCTTGTTGCAATCATCATCATAATCAACAGGATGCCTCTGTTGTCCATGCCGCTTGTAGAACAGATGAACTCCGCAACGTTTTAAGATCACTGACTTTGGATTGCTTTCAAATATAATCCTCAGATTGTCAGCCTGATCTAAACTGATCCCTCGTTTGAGCTTAACATCTTCTGAGGTGAAGTACTGCAACCATACATGATCTGAATCCATTTCATCAAATTTTCCAACATAATGGTTACTGTCGTAGGCAACTGATCCTATCATCATGTCAACGCTCCAAAACCTCCCAACGGGTTCAATAATAGCACAAAAACAAATTCTATCGAGGCCAACCATCTCAGCCGATCGAATATCAAATTCACACCGATGATCATTTGAAGTCTCCTTACAATACATGAACCCATCTGGAAACTTTTTTCCCGGAAATATCATGTTAGCCTCCTGTTGGATGAATACATCATAATATATATATATATATATATATATATATATATATATATATATCAACTATATTCATATACGTACAAAAATCGATTAGCCACACAAAACGAATTAATATATGAGGAAAAGATAAATATATATAAGGACTTACTTGAGGCCATGCGGAATCTGATTTGACATGCGGACTCATAATATATGGCATCAACTTCCCCATATTCACTTTAGAGCATCTAGCCAATTTAATCGAACTTAGTGAGCGAGGGAAAATAATTGATGATGGATTTGATAAACTTTCTAGTGAAATGCATCCGTTAGCCCGTAATACTGATAGTTCCATTGGAAACTCTTCAATTTCTTTAAGTTGCCTGCAATCATTCAGTATAAGATCCCTCAACCAATAAAATCTTTCGATGCTTGCAGGAATGCTTACGATATCACTGCCTGATAGATCTAATACTGTCAGATTGGGAAAGAAATGAAATGGTCCAAAGAAATTCGATCTTGATAGGCTAGAGTTTTTAAGATGCAATTCAAGATCAGTGGTTGGTTTTGTTGGAGGCGTGCGTTGTCCACCATGCACCTCCTCCTCCGTCCCAAAACTTATAATATTTGGACAATCGCTGAGATCAAGCCACCCTAGAGATCTTAACTTATGAATGCTACGTGGTAGACACTTAAGTTTTACGCTGCTACTTAGGTCTAAAAATCCAAGCCTAGTGATGTTCTCAATGGATGAACGCAACTCTTCTATTGCTGTGCCTGTTAAGTCAACATGGCCTAAATGTTTCATTTCACATTCGATTTCAGGAAAGTATTGAAGGCTTGAGCAATTACTAAGATCAAGGAATCCCAGAGATCTCAACTGGAGTCTCCTTGGAAAGCTCCTTAGATTGGAACATCCAGCAAGATTTAATTTAACAAGCTCATCAAGAAATCCAACAGAATCATGAATTTTGACTAGACTTGTACAATCTCGAAGATTTATTTTCTTCAAATTGGGGCACCTTGAAACATCTGAGAGTTCCGTTATACGTCCACTACCACGGAAATTCATAACCATGAGATTCTGTTAAAAAGAAAAGAACATCAAACTAAGTCTAAAGAAAACAATATTGAAAATAATAATAATTCTACCTTAAATAAGGGTATCTCCTGGATGTGACTACCAGGCATTCGTAAAATAAAGAGTCTTTCTCCACGAAATTTAGATGGCATAGATTGTAAATGACAGTTTGGCCAATCAACTATGCTTATTTTATTTGGTAGACAATCAGGTAATTCTTCAGAAAAGTGTGCATTGAGACATCTAAATAATCCGAGCCTTCTCATATTCTTGAAGGCCTCGAGACTCAAGTGGATGATATCATCACCTTTAGGAAAATCTGCAAAAATTGCTTCTACACTAATTGTTCCCTACATAGGAAAACAATGGATGTTTAAGTGTGCCGACAAATCAAAAAATAAATTATTCATATATTTATATACATACACGTATACTTCGCATGTGCCAAAGAAACAATGTTTAATTGAAAGAGATTTTGATATGACTTACTGTATCTTCTTGCAGTACTTCTTGAACATGATCATGAAAGAATAATCTGCTACATGCACCTGGATTGTTGGGCGATTCTCTTCGAACAATTTCTCTACCCATATCTCGTAACAAGGAGTGCATTTGTAATTTTCCGCGGCATTCCGAAATAAGACACTTTTCCATAAGTTTTGGGATTGTAAAGTCTGGCTGAAAACCAAAACTAACTAGTATCTCTGTAATGACATCATCAAGCCGTACTTGTCCATTGAAAAAACATGCAATGTCAAGAAAAACATTCTTTTCATTTTCACTTAATCTATTATAACTTGTTTGAAGTATTTTTTGAATATCTTGGTGAGGGATTTGCTTATACTCATCCATTGCACTTACCCACTGACGTTCACTTCTACCACATAAATCTGAACCAAGCACTGTTAAAGCTAGTGGAAGCCTCCCAGCATAATTTACGATCCTTTCTACAAACTCTCCAAAACCATCATCCGGTATCTCTCTTTTGAAAGCATGCCAACAAAATAGCTGAAAAGCATCATTTTGATTCAATCCCATCATCTCATATGTTGAATCAACTCCATGAGTAGTCAACAAGTGTTGATCTCTTGTTGTGATGATGATTCTACTTCCTTTACCAAACCAATCATGAGCTCCTGCTAATGTTTCTAATTGCCTCAAGTGGTCTACACCGTCAAGAATTAGAAGAACTCTTTTAGAGGAAAGCCTACGCTTTATAGTGCTGATTTCCGTCTCAATATTGTCAATCTTCAAACTTTTACATTTTCCTAAAATCTTAAAGAGAAGTGTCTGCTGCAATTGGACCAAACGATCCGCTTGATTCGAAGTGTCGCTAACAATTGCAAGAAAACAACGAGCTTCAAATCGAAAAGCAATCGAATTATAAATCGCTTTGGCTAGAGTTGTCTTACCAATTCCGCCAACTCCAAAAATTCCTATCATTCGTATGTCGTTCGTTTCAACACTTAAAAGCAAATCGACATCTGCTGTAGATGAAAATTTTCAGGGCAACACAACACTTGAATTCCAGCTATAGATTAAAAGATTCCCCACTTCTAGCATGATTGCCGGCTAGCTCCAAATTAATTGAGGTAAATCGACATTTTCTAAATTTTAGAAATTCTTTTGATCTAAATTTTCTTTTGAAAAGATTCCCCACTTCTAGAAATTCTTTTGATCTAAATTTTCTTTTGGGTATCACATTTTCTAATCGACATCATATTATTTTCATAACATTGCTTGGAGTACCTTAGAAAGCATCCTAACATTCTCCTGAACGCTTTCTGCAGTGTTCCCCCACCCTTTCTCAAAGCCCCACTCCTCAAACCTACAAGATGGCAAATACAGAAAAACCATGTACTATCCAAAATCCACCTATCATGGAATTTGTGTCAAAACAGGTTTTGCTTTCAATGAGGGTGGTAAACACAAAATAATGGTCATCTCTGCTCAAAATTAAGAAATGGTCTCTCGCTGGGGATTTTAGAGACAAAACAGGTTTTGCTTTCAATGACAGAGAGTAGTCCACGTCGATAATTCTCAGGGCCCAACATAACGTTTAATATGGAAAAAGCTTATGGTAGACTTGAATGGAGATTTTTATGGATATGTTTGGCCTTTGGTTTTCTTTTATACACTGACGGCATTGTTATTTTCCAAAACCAATCCAATAAATCCTTGAAGAGTTTATCTGAAGTATTTAGTAAGTGGAAGGAAAAAAATGCTCTTGTTTCTAGGAAACATATTATGCTGGATGAAATTGGCTTTTTAGGGATAATTTGTTTCCTTTTACATATCTTGGTGTACCTATTCTCATTAAAAGGAACAATGGGGGAAAATTAGTCTTGATTAAGTATGTTTTATCAAGCATGCCAATTCATTTGCTCTCTGTTCTGAATGTGCCCAAATTAGTTTCGAGGTTTATTACCAAGCGCTTCTCTGACTTTTTCTCTTTGGAGAGATAGAGAAGGTGAAGTAAAGAAAAAATGGTTGCTTGGGAAAAGGTATGTCAGCCTATCGATGAGAGAGGATTGGGTGTGAGGGAAAAGAGAGCATTACACATGAAGCCAACATGAAATTTTATACATGAAATTTTATATATGGGAGCTTGTTTCATTAGAGCTGAAAATTCAGCATCCATGGCAGCACGCCATTCTCGAAATTTGCAGGCCTCGGAGTAGCACGTGGGTGCTTCAGGAACAGAGCCAAAGGTGAGTAACGCCCGAGGAAGAGGATACCGAACCGTGCCATCTGTAGGGACTTTAGCTTTGACAATATTATTCTGAGCTCGAGTCCTCATGGGGTGAGTACGAAGTGGAGGGAGTTCTTCGGCAGCAGCACTATCAGATGGCAGGGGAGAGGCAGAGGAGGGCTGTAGGAAGTCGGGAGGAGGAGTGGAGGGTCCAGACGATGTTGATTCAGATGGGACTGACGGAAGGGAAGACTCGGTTGAATGAGAAGACATAGGAAGGGAAGCAGGCTGAGATGGGAGTGCGTCTGTGTCGGTTGGAGGGAAGACGAAAGGGAGAAAAGATGTTGTAGAGGGAGATGCAGATGAAGTGGCAGACGATGGAGGAGGAGTACGAAACGGAAAAGAAGCTTCGTCAAATATCACATGACGAGAGACAAAAATGCGACCGGAAGTGAGATAAAGACATTTATAACCGCGATGAAGATTACTATAGCCAAGGAAAACACAAAGTTTAGATCGGAAATCAAGTTTGTGTTTGTTGAAAGGACGAAGGAAAGGAAAGCATGCACAACCGAAAATTTTGAAAGAGGAAAAATCGGGTGCTTGTTTATGTAATTTTTCATGTGGAGAAATGCCAAGAGGAGACGTGGCAAGACGATTAATAAGGTACGCGGCGGTAAGAAAAGCATCAGCCCAGTAGAGGTGAGGAACACTACTATGAGATAGAAGAGAAAGGCCGGTTTCGACGATATGGCGATGTTTCCTTTCAACTGAGCCATTTTGTTCGGAAGTGTGTGGACAAGTCACGCGATGTTGGATTCCAACAGTGGCAAAAAAAGTATGTAAGGAGCGAAACTCACCGCCCCAATCTGTTTGGACAGATTTGATTTTGCAATTAAACTGTCGTTCAACAAGCTTTTGAAAAGAAATAAAAATTTTCATGACATCGGATTTCTAAGAAATGGGAAAAAGCCATGTATATTTACTGAAATGATCAACAAATGAAACATAATATTTATTTCCATTTGATGATAAAATTGGGGAAGGTCCCCATACATCAGAAAATATTAAGTCAAGAGGCATTTGAGAAATTGACGTCGAAGGAGAAAAAGGAAGTCGATGGCTTTTCCCTTGTTGACAAGCGGGGCAAACACCGGGATTTTTATTTGTTGAAACTGGAAGAGAAAATTTTGAGACGAGTTGACGAACGGTGGCGTATGAGGGATGTCCCATGCGACAATGCCAGACGTCAAGAGGAGCACGTTGACAATAATTGGTCTGAGGAGAGGAGTGTGAGGGGGTTGGAAAAGTGTATAAGCCATCTTTAGTGTTGCCGCGTAGAAGTGTTGTCCCCGTGGCTTCGTCCTTCACCAAAAAATAAGAGGAATGAAACTCAATAAACACGTTATTCTCGTCAGTGAATTGCCGAACAGACAAAAGATTTTTCTTAATGGTAGGCACATGTAATAAATTGGATAAAGAGAAAGAACGAGTAGAAGTATCCAGAGTAGTAGAACCAATGTGTTGAATGTGCAAACCTGCCCCATCTCCCACTTGTATTTGATCATTGCCAACGTAAGGTTCAGCATGAAGGTTGAGGTTTTGAAGATCATGGGTGAGATGATTTGTTGAGCCAGTGTCGGGATACCAGTTTGTATCAGATGCAGAGGAAGGTGCAGTCAGATATGCAGCCATGTTGGGAGGAGGTCCTTGAAAGGCTTGATCAAATCGGTGATAGCACTGGATGGCCGTGTGTCCAGTTTTGTTGCATACCTGACAAGTTGGCCGAGTATTGTTGGACTGAGATGGCGAAAATTGGCCAGAAGGGGAAAAATGATTCCCTCGTCCAAGGGTGTTGCGTCCACGGCCCCGATATTGTTGATGAGAGGAGCGCTGATATTGTGGTTGTTTCCCACCTCGTGAATGTGAGTCCTGTCTCATTGCTACATTAGCTGTCCCTACGGTGGCTTCAAGAGTAGAGTGGTGTTGTTCAAGTCTGAGTTCAAAGTTGAGAAGATGACTGAACATTTCTTCAATGGGCATTTGATCAATGCGAGTGGAAATTGAGGTGACTATAGCATCATAGGTGGTGTCGAGACCACCCAGTAGATACGCTGTGAACTCTTGATCAAGCAGAGCCTGTGAACTCTTGATCAAGCAGAGGCTGTCCAATGGCAGCTAAGGTATCTGCAAAAGACTTCATTTTCTGAAAATATTCAGAGATAGATTGATTACCTTTCTTGGTTGTTGCCATGAATTGACGAGTTTGGATAGCACGGATGGTTGAATGCGCAGAGAACATTTTCTCTAGTGACAACCACACTTCTCTGGAGGTGGTAAGGCCGACCATTTGAGCAAGGATGCCTTCAGACAGGGAAGACACCAAGGTGCTAAGTACTACCTGATCTTGAAGATACCAGGTGGTGAATTTTGGGTTTGGAATTTCTGCCGTCGTATCGGAAGAGGTGGCTGTGTTGGGATCGGGAATGGTTATAGGTGGTGGAGGAGTAGATCCATCCACAAACCCGAAAAGCTGTTGTCCACGCAGATATGGGAGGACTTGAGTTTTCCATAGAAGATAATTGTCTTTGGTTAATTTCACTGTCACTAAGCTTTGAATGTTGGCTGGGTTGACGGACAGGGGAGAAGAGCCGGCCATTAGAGAGGAAGTTGACAGAGGTCACGGATGACGCTTTGATACCATAAAACAATATATCTTATGAAGGAAACTCTCCTGTATTGGATGTCATAACATTACATATATATAAGCTATTTACATTGTAGCTGTCAGGATAAATATGGAAACTTGTCTAGCCTTAGATCATGCACTGAATATACGTAAGTAGAGCATGATTACAGGAATGCTAGAAAATCAATTGTAGCCGCTGTCACAGCAATGGTTAAGGCCGAGAGGTGCATTGCACGCTGTCATGAGATATATCCTTATTAGTCAGCGTGAAATTTTCTATATGGGAGCTCGACGCTTGTTATGGCCCGTCCTTTCCAGATCCAAACACCCGAATCCTTCAAAGAAGCAGCCATCAAATATTGATGGCTCAAAAAGTTGATGTGGTTGGCAAGAAGGTTTGAAACTTGAGAGGTCATGCCTTCATCTGAGCAGAATTTGGTTAAATTACAGGACCATTGAGGATCGGATTTGGCATCTCAGATTAATGCTATACCTTATTGTCCTCGAAGGGGGGAAGATACACCTGTAAAGGCTAATCTAATTTCTTGGTATAGATGGGCATGGTGTCAAGTTTTACCCACCAAGATCTTCGGATATATTGAAACTAATCAGATTGCAGATTTTTCAGCTATAGAAGGTGCTGAAGGGAATTCAGCGCTGTGTTTGGATAGGTCTAATCCTCCTCATGATGTATGGGGTGGTTGATTTTAGAAAGAGCTGATTTAGAAAATTTAAGATGTAAATAAGTCTGTTTCAATATTTCGTTGTTCTGTATATGTTGCTCTTCAACTCGATGGGAGTTTTTAATTGAGGTAAGTGGTATTTTCTGGTTTTTCAGCTAGTGTTTTTAGCAGAAACTTGCTGTAGCATGGCTATAGAAGAAAATTTTCAGGGCAGCACAACACTTGAATTCATCATGCAAGTAACAAACTAAGGGCTATAAGCAAACAGACAAAGTGAAAAGCTTATAAGCTAATTAATAGCATGAAGATTCCCCCAATTAACTTTTGGCAAAATTGACAGCTAGATCCAAATTGTTCAACCTTATAAATAACCAGAGAGAGAGAGAGAGATGGATGGCAGTGGCAGTAGTGTGGCGGTCTTAGGATTCAGCTCTTTTACACATACATGTCATTCATCCATGTCAAAGAAGTCGAAGCTCTAACTCCAAATCTACCTTTAGATCATCATAGTCCTTCCCCACCTAATCTGGAAGTTTGATGCCCCAAGTTTAAGAATCCCCCTTTTCTCCTGTGTAAGGTTACGGATTGAATTCCAATAGTGTTAGAATAGATAGATTACAGAAGCCTACAAAAGAGGAAGTCCTTGAAAATAAAGACATGATACATCAGTGCACATGTTGTACAGGTCCCTAAACCCAAAGATATATGACGCAAGAATGAAGTCTTAAGACTAGAGAGAACAAACAAAAATGAAAGGAAAATCTCACCTGAGATTCCAAAGATTCCAAAGAAATAGTAGCAACAATGGCCGGTAGACCACTTGGGCTGCAAATGCTAAACTTGGAAATGCTATATATGTTGAATGGAGCTGATAGGTTTTGGCAAATATGATAAACCGGAGTTGCTTCTTCCCACTTCTGCACAAGTGCTTCCATGTTCACTAAACGCTACCCCATATGAAACTTCAGTGTCTATTCATTCCTTTCTGGTTCAAAAATGAAACCAAGTATAAACTGGAAGTAAAGGAATGGACAAGAAAGTGATTTTTCTAACCTTGGTATTCTTTGTGATCACCAAAGCAAAGCATAATCATCCTAGACAAGCAGATTATTAAAATCTATGAAATAAGTACTCTATCTAAGGAAATAAAGAACTATTAGTACTCTACAGGGAAAAACCAGATAGTGAAGAATTAATCGCCTTACTTGAAAGTAAACCGCCATTTGAGCAATAATATTCTTGAGAATCAATGCAGTTGTCCTCTTTCTCTACCAACATGGGCAATACTGGCAATACACATGCAACCTGAGTAGATTAAAGGAATTTTAACATCAAATAGTAACCAAATGGCCACCTTTATTTCATTGGCAAGGACTAAAATTAGGTCTTAAACATCATATTTCATATTTTATGGGCCTTAAAATAGGGCAATGGCCAAAAAAAGGCAGGGTCCTTTGAATCATCGTACGTCTCCACCTGATCTGGAAGTTTGATGCCCCAAGTTGAAGACTATCAAGTTATTTTTTCATAAACTTAAGTATAAAGCAATCCAAATAATCATCCTAGAAAATAACAGACAGATTATTAAAATCTACAGAACAAGTCCATCATAGTGTCCCTAAACCCAAATTTTTTGTGCTTGGCGACAATTTCTTTATATTTACTAGAAACTGAAGCAGCATGGCAATACTGTCAGTACATGAGTATAGATCTATGACAAAGAGCACACGATCTTATATTTTCTCTTTTCTATTTTTTTTTTGAAAAATTCTATTCTGTACAGAGAGCACACGATCTTATATGTAGCGTAAAAAATTTCATATAGAATTATTCTTTCCCAAAAACACACCTGAATGATATCCCAACCAAAACACAGTACGAACCGGGGTGACTTACTTGGGTTATCATTAAGTCAATTGCTGTTGAGGACTGTTTGGAACATTGGCTTCATCCATTTTTCTTTTTCTGTTTGCTCTCGTTTCATTCTTGTATACCACCTTGGCTCTACAACTTGTATAAAACGGCACCGGATCTACATTAGATGAGGGATAATGAGCACGGAAACAAAATTGGACTTGCAAGTTGTCCAAAACCTTTTGTTCAAAAGGTTGTAAATTGGAGTACCCCACCCATACATCACATCCAGTTCCTCCCTCGTTCATCCAATCCATATTAGCCAATTCTACCCCTTTCTGAACACCGCATACATGATTTGAGCCCTTATTGGTAATCTTAACATCACCAATAATTGTGTTCGACATACGAGCATCATTGAAAAACTGTACGACATACAATACAATTCCACTAATATCCTCCAAATAGTGTGGCCCCTCAATATCTATTGCCCATTCTTCTGTTCCCCTCCGTCGGGCATCATCATCAGGCCCTTTCTCCATCTCATTATCTAAAAACTTATGAACATATCTGAACCAGTCTGGAATCTGATTTTCCGGAAACAAAGCAGCGTCGTAATGATAGAGTCCCTGTTAAATGTCAAATATCATCATCATCATCAATTTAATTTTGAGTCAAGCATACTATTAAAAATGAGATCACACATACATACATACCTTCCACAATAAAGGATTTTGCACTTTATCATTCCATATATTCTCATGCATTTTGTGGCAACCACGCATATCAATGTGAAGTAAAGATCTGATGTGGCTTCCATTGAATTCCAATATTTTTGATACTTCCGAAAATCTTTCTAGTGACTTGCATCCACTAACATCTACTTCTACTATATTTGGAGGAAGCTCTGCTATTTCTTCGAGTTTATGACAATTTTCCAAGCAAAGCCAAGTTAGTGTAACAAATCCTTTGATGCTCGTGGGAAGGCTAACAATATCAGTCTCCCCTAAATTTAACATTTTCAAGCTGGTCGAGGAATTAAACATGGTAAAGAAACAATATAGTGGAAAGAAATTTGATTCTGAATGGGAACAACTAATTTGAAGATTCGATACTTGTAATGCAGTGCTTGAATTTGATATATTGCCTTCCATTGTTGTAGAATCATTAGGCAGATCAAGGGATTGTCCATCATCCCTCATCATCTTCTTTACAAAATTTGTAACACCATGAAAATGAAGATGGAATAAATATTGCAACTGGATCAAAGCAATTGGGAGACGCATAAGGTTTTTGCAATTACGTAGAACTATTATCTTAAGTCCAACAATGTTCCCAATGGATAAAGGTAGTTCTTCTACTGCAGTGTGAGATAGATCCAATGTATGTAAAGCTTCTATTTTACACTCGATTTCAGAAAGATCACGAAGGCTTGAGCAATTTGCAAGATTAAGCTTACGTAAAGATCTCAACTTAAGGCTTCTTGGAAGAATTTGGAGTTTAGAGCATCCAAAAAAACTCAGATTAGAAAGCTTCTCTAGGGATCCAATGGAATCATGCACCTTAACTACATTGTTACAAAATATGACAGTCAATTTCTTCAAATTAGGGGTGCTTGAAAGATCTGGAATTTCTGTTAAGTAACTACAGAAAGCCATGGTCCTCAAATTCTGTAAAAGAAAAGAAAATAATGTTGAATGGAGTTTACTAAATAACTTGAAGAAAAAAAAAAAATATTGATGAATATAATTGAACATACCTTGGGCCTGAATACGTTCCCTAATTCCTTGATGATGCTATCACGCATTCTAAACACAACGAGATTCTTCCCTCGAAATTTTTGTGGCAAATATTCTAAAGGATAGTTATACCAATCAAGGACTCTTAACTCGTCAGAGAGATATTTTAGTGCACAAGAAAAACGTGCATTACGATTTATAAAGACTCTCAGTCTTTCCATTCGTCGAAATGCTTTTGGATGCAAGCTTATCTCCTCATTGCCTTCAGGTAAATCTATTACTATGCCTTCAATTTCGTTTGGCCCCTAATATAAGAGAATGCATATATAAAAGTGTCAGCAAAATTAGTGCATATATAAAGTCGTTCATAAGTTACATGAATTTGCTAAAGTTAATAATTTTCGAGCTGACGGTATATTATTTCACAAAAAGTACTACTCTCTCGTTATCTTTTCATGCTATTTTCCAATACTAAATATTCACATGTTAAAATATAAAAGACTGTCTTTTCTTTCCCAACTTACGTAACTAAATGAGTACTCTTTTTAACTTTTCATAAAACAAACGCCAGCCAGAAGAGACAGTAGACACTACATTAAAAAATAATCTGATATTTGGAACAAAAAAGCTGGACATTTACATATGGTACTTAATTTAGTGATTCATCTTAATAAATAAACGAATTCTATTTATAACAACAAATTCATTCCTGATAATTTAAAGGATTTTTTCCACTAGGACAGGTCTTAATTCATAAGTCAATATTTTCCAGTACATTTCTCTTTATAGAAAGGAAGTAAATGTAAAATCCAAGAATTTCTTTGTGACTCTTACCTTATGATCTTCTTCCAACACTTTACGAACATCCTTGTGAAACCACAATTTGCTGCGTTTCCTAGGATCTTTGGTTGATTTTTCTCGTTCAATTTCTCGACCCATATCTTGTAGCAAGTCATGCATCCAAACATATTCATCACCATACCCTTCAACTGTAATAAGACACTTTTCCTTGAGCCTTTGGATACCATGACTTGGGAAAAAATCATAACTCTCAAATATTTTAATGACATCAGCCAAAGGTTCTCCTTTGAAGAAACATGCAATATCAAGAAACATGTCCTTCTCATGTGTTTCCAGTCCATCATAACTAACTTGAAGTACTCTCTGAATATTTGGGTGGGGGATGTTTTTATATTTAACCAATGCACTTTCCCATTGACAAATGGTTTGACCTTTTAGATTTGAACCCAACACTGTTAAAGCTAGTGGAAGACCTTGAGCATATTGCATTACTTGTTCAAAGACTTTTGCATAACTGTCAAGTGGTTCTTCTTTCTCAAAAGCATGCAAGCTAAAGAGCTTACGAGCTTCATTGTCTGCCAAAATCTTCATCTTGTATGTTGAATCAAATTTAGAGATATTTAATAAATGTTGATCTCTTGTTGTTACGATGATTCTGCTTCCTGGACCAAACCATTTACGATCTCCAGCTAATGTTTCTAGTTGTTTCAACTCATCCACATCATCTAGAATTAGGAGAACCCTTTTAGAGTGAAGTCTATGACTGATCACATTTATGCCTCTATCACAATCACGAACATCCAAATTTTCTCCCAAAATCTTATAAAGAAGTGTATTTTGTAGCTGAATCAAACCTCCTGTTGTTGAAGATTCTCTAATGTTTTTCAAGAAACAACTTCCTTCAAATTGATGAAAAATCCTATTATATATCTCTTTTGAAATAGTTGTCTTACCAATTCCACCGGTTCCGCATATTCCTACCATGCATGTAATGTCATTTCTTTCCAAGCTTAAATGTTGATAAATGTCTCGTACACGAGACTCCATTCCAACCGGATACTTAGCAACATTAAGAGATGTACGATTTACCATTATCGAGTCCACCCATGTAATGATGTCCAAAATAAAGTCTGCTTCATTGCTATCAATACAAAAGACGAGAAATTTAAAGAGTTAAGACTTTTCAATGTAATACACACATAAAGATGACTCAGTTACAATATTTTTTTTTTATTCCTTTTTTTCTCCTTTACAAAATGACATTAGTAGATCATAAACATGTCAAAGATTGGCTTTATTCTTCCTCATGGTCTTTCAAGACTACATTCTTCATTCATTACAAGAATTTTTAAACGTCTTAAAAACTTCTTTCTTGTTCTATTCTCGAATTTGTCCCTTCCTTAATTATGAAACTTATACTAAGAGGATTTTTCAGTCTCTCTAAACAAATTGATGTTTAATTAAAACCTTTGTGTATACTTTATAGAACCCAAAAACAAACAATTCACAACTTTTTTCTTAATTTTACGTGGGCAAAAGAAAAGAAAAGGGGCAAAAAACAAAAAAAAAAAAAGAGAGAAGATTTCGATGGATTTGTATTTTTTCATGTTCTTCTCTTCTCTTTTTCCTATAAACTTCATGTGAAATTAATGTGGTAGTACCATATTAAATCCCTCGGTAAGAAAAGATTTCTAATTTAAGTGTGGTATGCATAAAATTCAATGCCGAAAAGATCGATAAATATCAAATAGTACATTTGCATGGCACCATATGATCTTAATCAATTTGCAAACTCTCATATATTGGATTTGTCTAAATTTTCCCCATAAACTTCTATGGAACATCATATATAAACATATATATAAGCACAACTCATTAGAAGTACCTGTCCCCTAATACGACGCCGGCCAAACTGCCTACTTTTTTTAAAGCTGTCTCCCACAGTGTAACCTTTACTTCATCATTAATAGCAGATCTAAGTCTAGCAAATGCTTTTCCAAAACTTCCTTTTTGATGTCGTACATCTGACGGATTTACGTCGTAGAACAGGGGTAAAACAATTTGTTTCACCGTTGACTTGCACTCAAGAATCTTCAATAGCTCATCTAAACACCATCTAGAATCTGAATAGTTCTTAGAGAGTACAACGATAGAAATCTTTGATCCATCAATTGCTTTGAGAAGTTCTGACGAAATTTCCTCTCCTTTTTTGAGATTGTTGTCTATGTAAGTGTTGATTCCCCTTCGAGACAAAGCATAGTGTAGATGAGCAATGAAGTTATTGCGAACATCCGTACCTCTAAAACTCAAGAATACGTCGTGAGTCCACCTACGAATGGAAGAAGAAGAAGAGGAGAATGAGAGAGAGGAAGAAGCTCCTAATTGAAAGGCCATGGAAGAAGTGCTCATCCTGATCGATCAGATGTGTATGCGAGATTAGTATCACCAAGAGGTCCGGCCAATAATTATAGATCGAGTACTTATTGCAAATAAATAATAATAGAGAAGTGAGTGATCAAACTTCTCGGCAACTTCTTGGCAACAACCAGCCTGCTAACCAGCAGGTCAAATATATTATACCACTCCAATCATTTGACCGGTTGCTGGAATGCAAATATTAATGTTGCCTACCTAAAGGCTAGGCCCGGATTTCTTTAATTTCCTTCCACATAAAACAAACGTCCATATCGAATACGTACCCATTATGATTCTTAAAATGAATTTTCTGTATGAACTGGCCTAGTTTGTTTTCATAGATGAGATGAAATGAGATGAGATGAGATGAGTTGAGATAAGTTAAATAAAATATTATTAGAATAAATAAAATATTATTAGAATATATTATTTTTATATTAGAATTTGAAAAAGTTGTATTGGGATTTTAAAAGTTGTATTGGGATTTTAAAAAGTTGTATTGAAATTTTATTTTATATGGGGATTTGAAAAAATTGTAATAATTAAGATGAGATGAGATGAAAGTTTTCTGAAAACAAACTAGGCAGGGTTAGTTCTTGGCAAGCCAACAGACTATTGGGTTAGTTCTTGGCAAGCCAACTTGCACTGCCCATGCATTTAATGGCTTTGAACTAAAGTCGCTTCGCGTAAAACTCCATATCTAATATCCATTAGGAATGTTTTAAATGAATTTCCTGCATGTATGAATTTTAGACTTTGGGAATTTCCTGACATGTGAGCTGGATTAAAGATTTATCACGTCATGTATCTACTCCAACATCAAGTACAAATTTAATTAAATGAAGTTGCGTGGGAAGTTTCTTGGTCAAATGACATTATCAGCGTGGGGAAGTTGGGTGGGAAGTTTCTTGGTAAGCCAAATTGCAATACCCAAGCATTTACATGGTTTTGAGCTGATCAAGTCCGTCCACATAAAACAAAGATCCATATTGAATACTCATTAGGATTGTTGTAATGACTTTTCTGTATGAACTTTAGACTATTAATTGGGATATCTTGATGACGTGGAGGCATTGAAGATTTATCACATCAAAGGAAAGGACGTTGGCCCCAAAACTTAAATATGATCATACTGGAAAGGACGTTGGCCCCAAAACTTAAATATGATCATACTGTCACAGTAGCCATACATATGGCTGATGACGTCGAAAGAAGTCCTTGCTTGTAGACCTGAGAATGAAGTTATCTACTGGTGCACAATAAGTTTCTGTAAGATGCAATCTAGCTAGCAATATTGTAAAAAAAGAAAAATCACCATGCACTCATCTCTGTGCTTAAAATCCTATCAGGCTAGCTTGTGAATGGGGCTTATAAACGCTTATATATCCTTCGAACTCCTTCGAACTTTAGCATACAGCAGGATGGAATTTATATAAATATTACAAGATTATTTATATAGAGATTTGGGAGAAGGTGCTAACGAGTTTGAGTTGGACTCTGTGGTGATCATTTAATAAGAGAGCTTGAAATTGAAAACATAATCTAGCAGTTCATTCAATGTAGGATTTGCAGTGATTGAGACTACATAGGAGACTTCAATCAGTGATGATTTTAAATTGAAATAAATTTTTAATGGCCAATATTTAAATTTTAAAAGGAGTCCAACTCATTTAATAAAAATTAATTGGAATTTAATATAATTATTAAGCCTAATTAAAATTCTTAATTAACGTCAATAATTTATTAATACTAGTAGACTTATTCAATATGGGTCATTAAATATAATTTAAGCCTAATAAAAATGATCAATATTCCAACTTTAGAATTATTGGACTGATTTGTTATACTTTATCAGGTTTATTTTTCTCTTTAAAAGAACATTTTAATCTTTAAAAGAACATTTTAAATATATTATTTCCAAATTCAAATGCACATAATATTTATCATTACTCATCATGTAAATATGGTAGAAAAAATTAACAAGTGGGTCAAACGTGTGTTGAAAGAAAAGATAGAATAAAATTTCTTGATAACTTCCTTAAAGTGCCACTAATTAGGTCTCTGTCACCAATCTTCAGATCTTTCCCTCGATTTAATTTCCTGATAGATGTCTCCTAAGTGGGTCAGAAATAGAAGATAAACTTCTCGGCAACTTCTTGGCAACAGGTAGCCTGCACATAATATCCATCATTACTAAGTGCATATGGTAGAAAAAATTGACAAGTAGGTCAAATGTGTTAATAGAAAAGATAGAATGAAATTTATTGGCAACTTTCCCTTAAAGTGCCATCTAATTAGATCTTTGTCACCAACCTTCCGGATGTTATATCTTTCCCTCAATTTAATTTCCCGACAAATGTCTCCGAAGTGAGTCAGAAAAAGAAGAGAAACTTCTTGGCAATAGGCTGGATGATATGCTAGCCAGCAAGGTTAATATATAATTAAAGAAAAAATTTAATTGCAAGCATAACTGCGCACTAATATGTGCACCAATTGAATGTAATTGGTCAAAAAGTTGATTTGATTGAAAATAATGTTAATTTAAATTTTAAATATGAAGGAATCAGTATTAGTACACAGATTAGTACACAACTTTGTTTGTATATAACAAAACTTGAGAATGAAAAACAGGTTTGAATATTGACAAAAGAGGTTTCTCAAAAGAAATAATATGCATAGAAATAAAGTTTGGAGGGTGGGGTCCCAAAACTATTATAAAAGAAAAATGGGAAGAAAAAATTAGTTAATTAAAATATGATATAAACTAGTGTAGTAGTTTAATTAGGTTAAGTTTTGCACCCAACGTTCAATATATATATATATATATATTTTGCTCAATCGTTCAATATAATATATATATATAAATATATATTACTTATATAATATGGCTCATGTTGGATGTTGAATTTATGTAGCAAATAGCACAAAAACAGAGAAATTACGATTAATTATATGCATTATATATCTACATAAATAAAAAGGTAAATGGATTCTCTGTTCTTTTAAACAACATTATTGACACGCCCAAAACGATGTTGGAGCAGGTCCACTTACAATGATATACTTTTGTAACTTTTGTCTTGTGACTTCCAATAATGCTCTTTTAACGTGATCGATCCAGATTCCATTCGGTCTGGCCGAAAGCAAATTAGTGAATTTTACAATGATAAGTAAGACTTTTGTGACTTCCAATAATGCTCTTTTAATGTGATTGATTTGGTCGGGCCGAAAGCAAATTAGTGGTCGGAAAAAGGCTGTTGATTAATTAAGAAGAATCAAATTAAGGTCTAAAGTTCACACTGACATGGAATTAATCTCTTTTTATTTGCTGATCTTCTTTCATTAATCTTGTAATATAATACTTTCACTCCGAAACTTTTATAAAACTGTATCCACGAACGATCGGTATCTTTGGGATAAAATTGAACTCTCAAATTGTCCAAAACCTTCCGCCCCCAATTGCCTTCATATCATTATTAACCAAGTCTATGCCTTCAAAAATACTGCATACATCATCTAAGCCGTTACTTAATTGTTATCTCAGCATCCAACGGCATATAACACAATTTCACTAATCTCCTCTAAATAGTCTGCCCTTCAATACCTATTACCCATTCTTCATCCTGACTTTTAACAATTTAACTTTTTAAAAAATTCTTTCTGATAATGACCATGTTATACCACAGATTGCTTGAATGATCTCTTTAAAAAGAACAAAATTTTTGTGCCTTAATTCAAAATAGTTTGGTTTGAAAAAATGGAGTTAATTAGAAAGATATATACCTTCTTCCACAATAAAGGGTTTGGCACTTGGGAATTCAGGATACTACTTCTGGAAATCTTTGTAATGACTTGCAACCACAGGCATGATGATCTACAACTTCTATGTTCACAAGATCAGAGGTCCATTAGTTATAGTACTGGCAGGGCGGGAATGTTCGGTCTGAAATTAAAGAAAAAATAAATTAAAGGACTACGCACTAAAAGAAAAAGGTCCATTAGTTATTAGGCTTATTTTTATCTTTAAAAGAAACACCTCTCAAAAAATAAAAGGTCCATTAGCTATAGTGCTTGAAGAAGATAAAAACAAGTTTAGGTATTGTAACCAAGACCACAACCACTCATTTTATAAAAGGTTCTGTGGGTGGGTGATGTATTCCAAGACATCTGCTGTTATGCTTTTCAAAAGCGTCTGCTTTATAAAAGGTTCTGTTGGTGATTTATTCCAAGACATGTGCTTTTTTTCTTTACAAAAGATGCTGTGTATGATTTATTCCTATTCCAATTAGTTTTCTTTGAAAGGAAGTTGCTCATTTTTCTTTTACTAACTAATATGACCAAGTTGTTCCATGAGGATTTCTTCAATGGCTTTCCATGATAGCTCTTTCTCCATTAGCTTGTATTCTTTTGTCTTTTTTAATCATTTTGGTCGGTATTGGACATGGGAAATGCTTGGGCCACTGTAGGTGGTCCGAGACATTTTCTCGATATTATTTTTATTTATTTTTTATTTAATAATTAAAGAAATATTTTTAATGATATTATATTTTTTTAGGTGGCGTTATATTTTCTGGAAATTGGATTCCAGACTGGTTTAGCCTTTGCAAAGAGACCTCAAACAATATTTCATTTGTAATTGGCATTAATGGAATCTTGTGTTCGAATGAAATTAGAGGAATCGCCATATGTGTGGTTATTGGACCTTTGCCCGCTATCTCCTCATATACAACACCTGATATTGGTTATGGTGTTGAAATCATTAGTGATGCCTAACGGTGTTGTATTTCAAAGAGTTATTGCTTTAAGACACTCAAATCATGATCATGTATACTCAAAATCTATGTTCTTTAAAATTTGCAAAATCCATTTGATACACAAGCATGAAGAGAATGCAGAGGATCACCATCAAGATGTGCTCCTTGACAATATTGATGTTCATTTGAATGTATCCGATGAAGAAATTGAAAACTCAATAGAATTACTTTTTAAAAGATAAATCAAATTGGTATCCACAATAGAAGAGGCCAGCCTCAGTTGAATCACACGTAATCTAAAACCCGTTGGCTTTTCTTCACTAATGGTCTCATCTATTGCTCATTGTATATAAGATTTGCTTAATTTTGGAGTTTTTATTTGTAGTGAATTTGTAAACGCAAAGTTACAATGGTCTATTCATATACGACTATAATTTTATAAATACATCACATCACATGATGAATATGGAGTGAATGTAATCCGCGGCTCATTGCCTCCACAACTGTTTGACTAAAATTCTCGTACAATGCTGGATGCACAAAAGCTTCTTTTGTATCAGCAAAATTGCGGTATAGCTCTCCATAAAGTTCGTATTTCTCTATCAAGGCATTCAACTTTTTTATTTCTGCAGTTTCTTCTCAGTCATTTGATTTGGATGGACTGAAAAATCCTGCTACAACAACAAGATTTTACCAAATTTCTTAAATTCTTGTTCTTTCCATATCACTTAGTTATTCCAGTAATGTTTTTCACTGTATCAAGTTGTGCCATTGAGAAGATGATTGGTTTATTCTTGTCTGCCAAATATCCTCTGTTACAACTTACGGGCACACATCCAGCTTTAGAGTTAAACTACTATGATGATACTTTTAGTACATGATGGATGTGCATAAATTAAATGTAACCGAGAGGCTACAAGAAGCTTTAGACTTACATGTGCACATTTTTTCCGTCCTTACTGTATAGTAGTTCTTCAACGGCCGAGCGGAAAGAAGTTAGCCGCCTCTGTGTCTCCGTGTATGGGAAGTAGACAGACTGATCAACCCCAGGGGCAGCAACGTTGAACTTTGGATCAAAGAGATTGATAATGAGACTACTCGATAAAGTCCAGGCATAGTAAATGCTATATATGTTTCATATTGTAGAATTCCACCTTCCGAAAATTTCTTGATATGTGCTTTTTATGATGAAATCGGCTGCATTAACTGAAATATGTCGGCTGTGAACTGACATGAAAAGTGATACTTGGGGTCTAACTCCTTACATGATGAAATGCTAGATGATGGCTAATGCCTGGGAAAATCTCTCAAGGTAAGGGCATATATCAAAACGGGAAAACCAATGGCGTACAATCCCATTCTCTGTTCTAAATGGGACTCTGAGTATGTGAGAGTGCTTAGTGTTGGCAATAGGCTCCAACTCCTGGTTGCACTTGGTCCCTCTACTATCAGGTATAAGTCTTGTTACTGTAAAATGAAATTAAGGAGTTAAATGCATAACTAATCCTGATCCTTGCTAACCTTATACTTGTAAAGGCAAAAATTGGCTAGGATTAGATGACTAAATGATAAGGTTTATCTTATCATTATTTGATTAAATTTGAATGAATGATAAGGTTTATCTTATCATTATTTGATTAAACTTGGATGAATGTAAAATAAGTATTGATTTGTATCTAAACAATATTGAGTCTATCTAGAAGTCTTAGGTGTTGTTTAGATAAGTCTTTGAGGTTAAAATCGAGTTCTGGAATATTGGTATTTATCAAGAAGAAAGCTGAACAGAGTTTAGTCAATAACAGAAGATATTATCGCGAAATGTTAGCAGTCCGTCGGAACACGTTTTCGTGTCTGTTGCTAACCGTCAGCAGAGTCCTACTGCGACTAGAACTCTTTTGAACAGAGTTTAGTCAATAACAGAAGATATTATCGCGAAATGTTAGCAGTCCGTCGGAACACGTTTTCGCGTCTGTTGCTAACCGTCAGTAGAGTCCTACTGCGACTAGAACTCTTTCCAGACTTTCTATTTAAAGGGATTCGGTTTTGTATCTTTTCAAGGACTTCAAGCCACGAATTTTACAGAGAAGATTCTGAGTGTTCATGAGAGAAAATTCACTTGAGAATTTTTATGGGGTTTTTCATATCTTCTTGAGTGTGATCATGCTTTGAGTGTGAAGTAACATCGATTGGATTTCAGCCTCTGGAGTTCCAGAAGGGAAGTCAACATTTAAAGATCGCCAGAGGTTCTGGCTGCTACTGCGGTAGAAGACAAACGGGTCGTTTGTCTAGGCAAGTAAGAGAGTCGAATTGCAAAGGTTTTGTAATTAATTATTGCTTGTAATTGTTCTTCAAATAATAAGATTGACTTTACTGGGTTTGGCTGCCCCATAGGGTTTTACCTTTAAAGAGTTCTTTAAAGGGTTTCCCTTCGTAACCAATCGTTGTGTCTTGCAAGTTTGATTATTTATTTTAATGTATTTGATTTGTTTCATAATCTTGATAATTGAGATCTAACTTATTTGTTCAAGGAAATTGGTAGACAATTTCGTGGTTTTACAGGGGTACGTTGGGAATTTCAATTGGCATCAGAGCGTGGTTCATTCATTCGAGTGTGATCCGTGCCCTTGTAGATCATGTCGACATCATTGTATGTCCCGCCACACTTCGATGATGATATAGATCTCTTATTAAGGAAATTCAGAAAATTCTTGATTTACAAGAAAGCTAATGGAAAACAAAAGCGAGGTAAGGAATTTTCTACAAAGATAAATGAATCTAAAAATTGGAAGAAAGATAAATTTGAGAAAAATGAAAAAGTTAAGTGCCATGAATGCTTAGGATATGGTCACATAAGAGTTGAATGTCCAAACTTTAAGAAAAATAAAGGAAAAGTATTGAATGTCACACTTAGTGACAGTTCAGATTCTGAATGTTCAATCTCATCATCCAATGATGAAAAATCTTTTATAGCTTTTTCTACTATTGTTAATGATTTTTCTGATATTGAGCTAACAAAATTTGAAAGTGATGATGACAATAGTGATTCGGAGGTTGCTCTAGTTGTGGATGATCATGAGTTGAGTTTACAAGAAGCTTACAATGATGTGTGTGAAGAAGTGATCAAATTAAAGAAACTCAACAAGAAGCTGTACAAGAAATTCACTAATATGGAGAGTGAGAAAAATAATTTGTCTAAGGCATTCAAAATTTCTAATATTGAAATAGCAAGATTAAGGGATCAAAATATTGCATTAGAAAAGGAATTGGAAAAGGTTCAAGAAAAAACAGCAACAAAGAAACTAGAAGAGATGTTGAGTTTTCAAAAATCTAGTTGTGATCGCACGGGTTTGGGGTATATGACTTCCCAAGGTATGGAACTTAGAGACCCATCATCCGCTGCCACCTCATCAAAAGATATCATTTTTGTTAAAGGAAGTCAAGATGAGGAAACTCCAAAGAAGGTCGTGTCTACAACTCATGTTCCAAGAGCCTCACATGATAGATCAATGACAAAGAAGCCCAAACAAGGTAAGTCCAAAGGTAAGTTTATTCCTATTTGTCATTATTGTGGTGTTGTTGGTCATATAAGACCAAATTGCTTTAACTTGAATAAAGTGAAGAAAAATGGATGTGAAAGAAATCCAAAAAGGAAAGGAAATAGTCTAGAGAATCAGGTTTGTGATATGAGTCAACAAATCAAATTTTTAAATCTCAAAATTGGTGAAATAGTAGATTTTTGCTTTCAAAATAAAGAAAAGATCATACAAAGTGATGTTGATAAAAAGAATAGGCCAAAATTTAAAACAAAATGGGTGGTCAAAGAGGATGCCATGTCACATTAATGGATAGGATTACTTGCATGTTCTTGCATCCGTTATATTATTGGATTAGCTTAGGACATGCATTTTATTTTTCTGTTTTGTTTTATGTTTCTATTTTTCAGTTTTAAATAAGAAAAATATAATATAAAAAAATTCTGGTTTGGTTCAAAACTTTTCTTTAAGGAAAGTGCATGCTTGATATGTCAAAGTTTGAGCATTGGTGTTCTCACTTAATAAATTCCTGAACCTATGCATCTCTCTACTTTGTGCAATTCACTTTGTGCATACTAACCCTATGGATTATCTTGGCAAAGTTCATTTTCAATGCACAGTGAGAAACTTATATGTATATTTTTTTTTATAATTAAAGTTCACATCATTTAATGAGATGCTCATCAAAGAGGGAGTTCATGCCTTGAATTGACTAATACTAGTTGAACCTAGTACATCAATAAAGAGCTCTCCTCTTGCCAAACACAAAGAGTTGATCCATATAGAAAAAGTCGATGTTAATTCATTGAGGAAAAAGACAAACACACTACACGGATCTACCACCTTAAAGTTCTTATAGAAAAAATCGTTGCTCTAATCATTATGGAAAAAGATGAGCAACAAACATGAACACAAAAAGGGGGTGTACAAACTAGTGTTTAGAGGAGATGCTCATGTATCTAGGCCCTAGCATAAAGTTTGACTTTTAAGGTGAAGCAACAAACTCTTTTGAGCATCTATAAGAAGCTATCTTTCATGAACAAAGGTATCAAAAAAAAAAAAAAAGATATTGAAGAAAGAAGTTCATAAAAATGCTATGTTATAAGTATACTCACTCACACACTCACATGAACTTTGACATTGATGATTTTATGAGAAGTGAACATCCATAGTGATTATTGCAAATAAGAGGGTGTACTCTATTGAATTTGTTTTGTGAGTTATACTATGTTTGAATTAAGATGCATCTAGGCATGTTACTTGCCCTTTTGTTTTTTTTATAAAAAAAAAATTAAAAAAAAAATCAATTGGTTTTTTTTTTGTTATATCTACTCTATGCATGTATTGAGGACGTTTTTTGAGTGGGTTCTTGATCTTTGTCATTCGGTTTTCATGGTATGCCCACCAAGTGTTTGTTTTTTTGTCTCAACCAAGTTGTCTCAATCATTTGCTCATTGTTTAAACATACATTCATGCTCATACATCATGTGCATTTAATCCATGAAAAATTGAGACACATGTGAGTTGTTCATCATTTCTTAGTATCTTCATCTTGGCTCACATAAATGATATTTATTCTATTTTGTGTCTTGTCAGATTAGTGACAAAAAGGGGGAGAAAAACAAATTGGAATATCTTGATATTATGAATTTTAGGGGGAGTTTGAGTAAGTGGGAGTTTAATGAATTTGCTAAAAATAAAAAGGGGAGCAGCAGAATATTGAGGGGGAGAACTAAGTATTGAACATGGTTATTGATGATGACTAGAACACCTTCTTTTTGTAGGTTTATACTACATCTAACTTTCGATTATTATTGAGACTAGTTTCAAGGAATGTTCTATGTCATTTCTTATCATTACTGTATTAAGATATTTTTCATGAGATCTTGGTCTGCTGGTTGTTTTTGTCTTAGGTACACACTACATTCATCAAGTTGGTTTTGTGACCGATCCGCCAAAGGGAAGATTGTATATGCAAGACATTCATCAAGTTGGTTTTGTCACCAATCCGCCAAAGGGGGAGATTGTAAAGGCAAAAATTGGCTAGGATTAGATGACTAAATGATAAGGTTTATCTTATCATTATTTGATTAAATTTGAATGAATGATAAGGTTTATCTTATCATTATTTGATTAAACTTGGATGAATGTAAAATAAGTATTGATTTGTATCTAAACAATATTGAGTCTATCTAGAAGTCTTAGGTGTTGTTTAGATAAGTCTTTGAGGTTAAAATCGAGTTCTGGAATATTGGTATTTATCAAGAAGAAAGCTGAACAGAGTTTAGTCAATAACAGAAGATATTATCACGAAATGTTAGCAGTCCGTCGGAACACGTTTTCGTGTCTGTTGCTAACCGTCAGCAGAGTCCTACAGCGACTAGAACTCTTTTGAACAGAGTTTAGTCAATAACAGAAGATATTATCGTGAAATGTTAGCAGTCCGTCGGAACACGTTTTCGCGTCTGTTGCGACTAGAACTCTTTCCAGACTTTCTATTTAAAGGGATTCGGTTTTGTATCTTTTCAAGGACTTCAAGCCACGAATTTTACAGAGAAGATTCTGAGTGTTCATGAGAGAAAATTCACTTGAGAATTTTCATGGGGTTTTTCATATCTTCTTGAGTGTGATCATGCTTTGAGTGTGAAGTAACATCGATTGGATTTCAGCCTCTGGAGTTCCAGAAGGGAAGTCAACATTTGAAGATCGCCAGAGGTTCTGGCTGCTACTGCGGTAGAAGACAAACGAGTCGTTTGTCTAGGCAAGTAAGAGAGTCGAATTGCAAAGGTTTTGTAATTGATTATTGCTTGTAATTGTTCTTCAAATAATAAGATTGACTTTCCTGGGTTTGGCTGCCCCGTAGGGTTTTACCTTTAAAGAGTTCTTTAAAGGGTTTCCCTTCGTAACCAATCGTTGTGTCTTGCAAGTTTGATTATTTATTTTAAAGTATTTGATTTGTTTCATAATCTTGATAATTGAGATCTAACTTATTTGTTCAAGGAAATTGGTAGACAATTTCGTGGTTTTACAGGGGTACGTTGGGAATTTCAATACTGCTTAAGAATTATTTCTTAAAATCCTTTGTTAATAGCTCACCAAAAGAATTAATGATGCTTGAATGCATTATTTACCTGGCCGCCAGTATCAGGCAATCCAAGGACATCTAACTGCCCAAAGTAGCCATGAGGGGAGATGATTACAATGTAGAATATGTAAGGAAGCCTACTGAAGAGCAACTCCAACTTTGCAGTTTCTGGTGCTTGGAGTACCTTAGAACGCATACTAACATTCTCCTGAACACTTCTGCAGTGTTCCCCCACCCTCTCTCAAAGCCCCACTCCTTAAACCAACAAGAAGGCAAAATACAGAAAAAGCGTGTATTATCCAATATCCACCTATCATGGAATTTGTGTCAAAACAAGTTTTACTTTCAATGAGGGTGGTAAACATAAAATAATGGTCACCTCTGCTCAAAATTAAGAAATGGTATCTCTCTGGGGATTGCAGAGACAAATACAATCAAGGCACTTTGTAGCTTTGCGACTATATCCAAAGTTGCATTCATCATAAGATCCTGCTAAATTGGAACACCATTATTTGTGTATCCAAAGTAAGATACAACAAATTACTTTCTTCCATTCTCCGTGTGCCTATCCAAAGTATGAGCTGCGTTTATACCTCTGCTTTATAATATAGAGCTTGTAAGTGCCTGAGTAGTGGCTTTGCACTCTCAGGATTCCCATGCAGCCTTGACGTCATGAACTTCGAGATGAAGCTGACACCATTTCTGATAGAGGAACTAAGAGTCATGCGAGGAGTGGATAAGTCAAGGACTCCAAAATCTATCTACAAGGCACATCACATCTCATATAGAATTTTTTTTTTTATCTACAAGATCAAGTACCAAGTTCATGAGAATGAAAAAACTCAAAGCCTACACACACATTTTTTTGTTAAAAATACATAAATCTCAGGGTTATACATATCCATATTTTCAAGAAAACTATGTAATTTCAAGTCGTTGCAAAATTATGTTCCACGTGGTTTTCTCACTCTGCTTGCTATATGCTAGTTTTTCATGTCAGTTTCTCCCCCAAGTCACACTTAATTACCAGTTTTCATTGAAGATCACTTCTTTGAATCTCAAGTATTCTGAAGCAGTGATAGCGTCTAGTGAAAAGTCCTCGGAGTTCACCTTAACAAATTCCCAAAATCCAGGATTTGGTCTATGGCAAGAGCAACATATGGTGGAACAACTGCTGCCTCCTGCATAGTATTTTGAAGAAGAGGAAGGGGAAGAGGTTCCTTCAGAACACATGCAGGAAGTAATGTATGTAAGGCTGATTACTGCTCACTGTTAAAACAAATAGAGGTGATTGAAACCCATTTGTAAAAATGCCTCTGTGGGCTGTGTGTATTGAGCAAACAGCAGAGCCTCTGTTTTTCTGCACTTGCCTTTCGGCCTTTACATGTATTTATACATTCAAGACACAACCAACTCTCATCCTAATCTATTGACATGTGTCTCTGAAGAATAACTTTCTGTTACAACAATATTTTAACCATTTGTGCTTTTATTTGGTGCAGGTACCATTTCGCACACTCTGGTGCTCTGCCATGCAGATTGTCCAGCTGCTGTATTGTGCTCTCCTTCATCATGCCATGC
Organism: Carya illinoinensis; assembly: GCF_018687715.1. Lineage (NCBI taxonomy): Eukaryota > Viridiplantae > Streptophyta > Magnoliopsida > Fagales > Juglandaceae > Carya > Carya illinoinensis. The sequence continues at coordinate 45,565,502 of NC_056766.1, read as the reverse complement.
GGATTGTCCTTGTTCTGCAGCTGTAACGTGCTCTCCTTCATCATGCCATGCGGATTATCCTGCAGCTGTCTTGTTTGATTTTTCTGTAGGCACACTTTCTTTAACACTCACCAGAGAAAAGTGAATATCCCCATATTAAAAAAAGAAGGTGAAGCCACAGAACTCAATCTCTAGTATAAATAAAAGAAAGAAGAAAGCAGACAAGTTGGGTCACATGCCATAAAACAAAGATGATCAACATCTTCTTAAAGTGTCCAATGCACTGAAGGAAGGAAGCTAATTATTTATGATAAATTATGAGGTTGATTTTGGATGGTCAATTAATAAAACAGCAACAAAATACAGCTCAATTAAAATAAACTTTAACATGTCAAACATGTAGTTTGTCAGATATGAACTATACATGCAAGTTGATCAAAGTGACATGGGATTTTGACTTTGCAGGGAACAAAAGTGTGAATTCTATGTTCTTCAAACAACATTATCGGCTTGCCAAAAAATGATGTTCGAGTTGGTACTTGATCAACACAGAAAGTACTAGAATGTTGTTTTAAAGTCAGCATGACATGATTAAACAGGAAATGAGATTCCAGTTCATTCAGTGGCTACGATCGTATATGTGCTGTACAGCTAGAATTTAAAACGGATAAGGAATAAGATGGTAGGAGCACAAATGTTTCCGAGTCCCCACAAGTGTTGTTCTTAAATGTGGGGGTATTCCTGCTTCAAGTTGATTTTTGATGTGGACAGTACCTTTGGAGGCGCTTGCCTATATATCTTGGAAATATTTGGAGCCTTTGATTTGGCCAGTCAAGCTTTTTCATGGCTTTCTGGGAAATCATCAGGGAAGATTTGCTTGAAGCTGCTCATGAGTTTTTGTTGGGGTCAGAATTTTAGACTGATAAAAGGGTTATAAGATATATCTGGTGTGGAAGGTTTTTTAAGTTATATATATATGGTGAATAGACTTGCACCTTTCTAGGTGCAAGGAACCTTTATTAAAGGTTGGAGTATCTTTGATAATATAGCTCTTGTTGAGTATAGCTCGAGCGAAGCCAGGCAGATTCGAACGCTCGAAGGTTGCTCGACAGTGAGCTCGAGCGGTTGCAGGAAAGGAAGTTCGCTCGAGCGAAGTCAGACAGAGTTGAACGCTCGATGTCCGCTCGACAGTGAGCTCGAGCCGTTGCGGAAGGGAGTTCGCTCGACGCGCGCTCGGCACGCCGCTCGAGCGAACATCGTATATTTTCAGATCTAGGGCTTTTTCCGCCGTTTGACTATAAATATGTGTTTTCTACATATTTGGTCGTACGGTACAACACTGTTGGTGAACAGTATTTGGCCCCTCCATTGTAGTGTGATTCCTCAAGCAATAAAATCCTCTGCAGCTCCCGTGGACGTAGGCAATTTGCCTAACCATGTATATCTGTGTGTCGTGTGTGATTTTCTCTTTCATATTCCATATTTTTCACTTTATTGTCATCGTTTTCACAACAATTGGTATCAAGAGCCAAGGTTCGGGTCTGAGGGAAAACGATGGCTGGAGATGAAGTGAAGGTATCGGGGATCGAGAAGTTTGATGGCACGGATTTTGGTTACTGGAGGATGCAGATAGAGGACTACTTCTATGGGAAGAAACTTCATCTTCCGTTATTGGGAAAGCGACCGGAAAAGATGGATGAGGCTGATTGGAATCTGTTGGATCGACAGGTTCTGGGGGTTATTTGATTAACCTTGTCGAGATCCATTGCACACAACGTCATCAAGGAGAAGACTACTGCGGATCTCACGACGGCTTTGTCAGGTATGTATGAAAAGCCGTCAGCGAATAACAAGGTACACTTGATGAAAAAGTTATTCAATTTAAAGATGGCGGATGGTATGTCTGTTGCATAACATCTGAATGATTTTAATACTATCACAAATCAATTGTCGTCTGTTGAAATTGAATTTGATGATGAGATACGTGCACTGATATTGTTGGCTTCATTGCCAAATAGCTGGGAAGCCATGAGAATGGCTGTTAGAAATTCTGTCGGTAAATCTAAGCTAAAATATGATGATATTCGTGATTTGATTTTGGCTGAGGAGGTGCGCAGGAAAGATTCTGGCGAGACCTCGGGTTTGAGTTTAGCACTGAATGTTGATCCTCGAGGGAGATCACAAGACAGGAACTCAAACAAAGGAAGATCAAAATTAAAGCACAAAGGCAAGAGCACATCAAGGCCTGGTCTGCAAGCAACTTGCTTGAATTGTGGTAAAGCTGGCCACATAAAGAAGAACTGCAAAAATCCTAAGAAGACAGAGAATGATAGTGCTAATGTTGTAACTGAAGAAGTACAGGATGCACTATTGCTTGCAGCTCATAGTCCAGTTGATGACTGGATACTGGATTCAGGGGCTTCCTTCCATACATCTTCCCACCGGGAGTTAATGCGGAACTATGTTGCAGGTGACTTTGGGAAGGTGTATTTGGCTGATGGAGAGGCTTTGGACGTGGTGGGGATGAGAGACATTGACATTGCACTCCCTAACAAGAACAAATGGACCTTGCAAAAGGTCAAACACATTCCTGAGTTGAAGAAAAATCTCATTTCTGTTGGGCAGCTCGATGAGTGTGGTCATTTAGTAGTGTTCTCAGATAGCACCTGGAAGGTCACAAAAGGGGCATTGGTACTGACTCGGGGTAAGAAAACTGGTACACTATATATGACTACCGGTTTAATTAACACTATTGCTACTACCGTTGGAGAAAACACAGCAGATTTGTGGCATTGTAGGCTTGGCCATATGAGTCAGAAGGGTATGAAAGAACTTCTGTCCAGAGGCAAGCTACCAGAACTGAAGTCAGTTGATCTCAGTATGTGTGAGAGTTGCATTATGGGGAAACATAAAAATGTCAGTTTCTTGAAAAGTGGCAGAACGCCAAAGACAGGAAAACTGGATCTTGTACACACAGACGTGTGGGGACCTTCTCCAGTGGCATCTCTTGGAGGTTCTCGTTACTATGTCACGTTCATTGATGACCATAGTAGGAAGGTATGAGTTTATTTCTTGAAGCATAAATCTGATGTATTTAATGTATTCAAAACTTGGAAGGCCATGGTTGAGATAGAGACAGACTTAAAACTGAAATGTTTGTGGTTTGACAATGGTGGTGAGTACATTGATGATGGGTTCAAGGAGTACTGTGCAGCTCAGGGTATCAGAATGGAGAAGACCATTCCTGGGACACCACAACAAAATGGAGTTGCGGAGCGTATGAACAGGATCATTAATGAGCGTGCTAAAAGCATGAGATTGCACGCTGGACTACCACCAACTTTCTGGGCAGATGCGGTCAGCACTACCGTCTACTTGATCAACAGGGGGCCATCCATCCCATTAGATTGTGAATTGCCTGAGGAGGTCTGGAGCGGGAAAGAGGTCAAATTTTCTCACCTTAAAACTTTTGGCTGTCTTTCTTATGTTCTTATTGATTCTGATGCTCGTAGTAAACTTGAGGCTAAGTCAAAGAAATGTTATTTCATTGGCTATGGAGACGAGGCATTTGGCTATCGTTTCTGGGATGATCAGGGTCAGAAGATCATAAGAAGCAGGAATGTGATTTTTAATGAGTAGATTGCGTACAAGGACAAGTCTAGTACAACTTCTGAAGTAGCTCCTCGGGAGTCCGAGTTCGTAAAACTGAATGACCTACCAGAGGTCACAGTGCAGTGTAGAGATGTGAGTGACGAGGAGAGTGGGTCCAGTGCACCCATTCCTATTATTCCGCAGTCAGTTTCAGAGCCGTCCACTCCTACAGTTGCAGTTCGCAGGTCAGTTAGGACTATATGTCCTCCACAGCGTTTCTCACCAACTTTGAACTACATTCTGTTGACAGATGGTGGAGAACCGCAGAGTTATGAAGAAACCTTGCAAGATGAAAATTTTAGCAAATTGGAGCTGGCTATGAAAGGTGAGATGGATTCCCTGCTAGGGAATCAGACATGGGAGTTGACAGAACTTCCATCAGGGAAGAAGGCATTACACAACAAGTGGGTGTACCGGGTGAAAACTGAGCATGATGGCAGTAAGAGGTACAAGGCTAGACTTGTTGTAAAGGCTTTCAGCAGAAGCAGGGTATTGATTACTCTGAGATTTTTTCTCCTGTGGTGAAGATCACAACCATCAAGATGGTACTGTCTATGGTTGCTACCGAAGATTTATTTCTTGAGCAGTTAGATGTGAAGACAGCCTTTCTTCATGGAGACCTTGAAGAAGACATCTACATGCATCAGCCTGAGGGGTTTGTAGTACAGGGAAAGGAAGATTCAATTTGCAGACTGAAGAAGAGCTTGTATGGCCTGAAGCAAGCTCCTAGACAGTGGTACAAGAAATTTGATAATTTCATGCACAGTGCAGGGTACATCAGATGTCAGGTAGATCATTGTTGCTATGTCAGGCATTTTGACAGTTCTTATATTATTCTACTGTTGTATGTGGATGACATGCTTATTGCAGGGGATGGTATTGATGAGATCAACAGTCTGAAGAAGCAGATGTCAGAGCACTTTGCAATGAAGGATTTGGGAGCTGCAAAGCAAATCCTTGGCATGAGGATTGTCAGAGATAGAGTCAGAGGCACGTTGAGACTCTCACAGGCTGAGTATGTGAAAAAGGTACTCAACAGGTTCAATATGGACAAAGCCAAACCAGTTGGTACACCTTTGGGCAATCACTTCAGACTCAGCAAGAATCAGTCACCCGAGTCAGAGGAGGAACAAGACTACATGAGTAAGGTTCTTTACGCCTCAGCTATTGGTTCACTTATGTATGCTATGGTTTGCACAAGACCGGATATTGCCCATGCAGTGGGAGTGTTGAGTAGATACATGAGTAACCCAGGAAAAGAACATTGGGAAGCAGTGAAGTGGATTTTGAGGTGCCTAAAAGGCTCCTCAGAAACTGCTTGTGTTTCTTAGGAGAGAGTTTAGAGGTACAGGGCTATGTTGATGCTGATTTAGCTGGAGACATTGATAGTAGAAAGAGTACCACGGGTTTTGTTTATACTCTTGGTGGTACTGCAGTGTCATGGGGTTCTAATCTACAAAAAATAGTTTTTTTGTCTACTACATAAGTTGAATATATTGCAGTGTCAGAGGCTACAAAGGAGATGATATGGCTACAAGACTTCTTGGAGGAATTGGGTAAGGAGAATAAAAAAGGCACTCTCTACAGTGATAGTCAGAGCGCCATATTCCTTGCCAAGAATCCAGCATTTCATTCTAGGATCAAGCACATTCAGATCAGGAATCACTTCATACGATCATTGTTAGATGACGGACAATTGTTACTTGAGAAAATTTGTGGAAGCAAGAACCCTGCTGATATGTTGACTAAGGGTGTTACACTTGAGAAACTGAAGTTGTGCGCAACTTCAGTTGGTCTTCTAGCATGAAGACAGGGGCAGTGAGTTGCAGAGGTGGAGGATATCACGTTTGAGGAAGAGGACGATGCAGTGAGTGTACCAGTCTCCAAGTGGGAGAATTGTTGAGTATTGTGGAGTCTGGTCCACTTCGCTTGAGCGGCCAAAAGCCACCGCTCGAGCGAAGCCATGCAGATTCGAACGCTTGAAGGTTGCTCGACAGTGAGCTCAAGCGGTTGCGGGAAAGGAAGTTCGCTCAAGTGGAGGCATTAGCCGCTCGAGCGAAGTCAGGTAGAGTTGAACACTCGATCTGAGCTCGAGCCGTTGCGGAAGGGAGTTCGCTCGACGCGCGTTCGACACGCCGCTCGAGCGAACATCGTATATTTTTAGATCTAGGGCTTTTTCCACCGTTTGACTATAAATATGTGTTTTCTACATATTTGGCCGTACGGTACAACACTGTTGGTGAACAGTATTTGGCCCCTCCATTGTAGTGTGATTCCTCAAGCAATAAAATCCTCTGCAGCTCCCATGGTCGTAGGCAATTTGCCGAACCACGTATATCTGTGTGTCGTGTGTGATTTTCTCTTTCATATTCCATATTTTTCACTTTATTGTCATCATTTTCACAACAGCTCTTGCTCATGAATTCGCTCTTAGTCTCAATAAAAAAGTAAAAAGGATGCAATTTGATGGTTAAAATGGACATGGAAAAAGCTTATGGTAGACTTGAATGGAGATTTTTATGGATATGTTTGGCCTTTGGTTTTTCTTTTATTATACACTGATGACATTGTTATCTTCCTTAATCAATCCAATAAATCCTTGAAGGGTTTATCTGACGTATTGAGTAAGTGGAAGGAAAAAACGCTTTTGTTTCTAGGAAACATATTATGCTGGAAGAAATTGGTTTTTTAGGGATAATCTGTTTCCTTGTACGTATCTTGATGTACCTATTCTCATTAAAAGGAACAATGTTGGAGCTTCTGTAAGGGAAATTAAGGAATAAGCTTGCTGGTTGGAAGTCAAAGTTCTCGTCTAATGGGGGAAAATTGGTCTTGATTAAGCATGTTTTTTCAAGCATGCCAATTCATTTGCTCTCGGTTCTGAATGTGCCCAAATCAGTTTTGAGGTTTGTTACCATGCTCTTCTCAGACTTTTCAAACCTTAATAGGTCATGCCTTCATCTGGGTGGAATTTGGTTAAATTACAGGACCATTTAGGATCAGATTTGGCATCTTAGATTAATGCTATACCTTATTGTCCTAGGAGGGGGGAAGATACACATGTAAAGGCTAATACGGAGGGGCGTTTTTTTTTTTAAATCTAATTTCTTGGTATAGATGGGCATGGTGTCAAGTTTTACGCACCAAGATCTTCGGATATAGCGAAACTAATCAGATTGCAGATTTTTTTACTATAGAAGATGCTAAAGAGAATTCTGGGCTGTGTTTGGATAGGTCTAATCTTCCTGGTGCTGTATGGGGTGGTTGATATTAGAAAGAGCTAATTTTGCAAATTTAAGATGTAAATAAGCCTGTTTTAATATTTCGTTGTTCTGTATATGTTGCTCTCCAACTTAATGGGAGTTTTTGAATGAGATAACTGGTGTTTTCTCGTTTTTCAGCTAAGTGTGTTTAGCAGAAACTTGTTGTGTGTTTAGCAGAAACTTGCTGCAATAAGTATATAGAAGAAAATTTTCAGGGCAGGACAAAACTTAAATTCATCATGCAAGAAACAAACTAATGGCTATAATTAAATGACCAAAGTGAAAAGCTTACAAGCTAAGCATGAAGATTTCCCCACTTTTGGCAAGATTGACGGTTACCTCCAAATTGTTCAATCTTATAAATAACCAGAGAGAGAGAGAGAGAGAGAGAGAGAGAGAGAGAGATGGATGACAGTAGCAATAGTGTAGTGGTCTTAAGATTCAGCTCTTATAAACATACATGTCATTCATCCATCTCAAACAAGTAGAATCTCTAACTCCAAATCTACCTTTGGATCATCATAGTCCTTCACCACCTTATCTGGAATAGGTCCCTTGGAAATTAAGACATGTTACATCAGTGCACATGTTGTACAGTTCCCTAAACCCAAAAGTTGAGATCAATAGAGTTGTGTTACCATAATCCCAACCAACCAACATGAGCAATACAACCAGTACATATGCAGCCGAAGAGTAGATTCATGGCAATTTCTTAACATCATATATGAAACAAATGACAACATCTGATTTCAAATTTTCAATGGCAAATACCAAATCAAGTCTTAAAGACCAGTGAGAACAAACAAAAATTAAACGAAAACAGTTAATGTAGTCACTTTTACACACTTCTAGCGCACTCTATTAATGTGATTGTCAGCCAAAACAGTTATTTTATATTAAAAGAAGTGAAGCAGCCAATCACATTATTAAAGTGCACAAGGAGTACACAAAAGTGATTGCACATAAAGTTTTAGTAAACATATATGGTCCATCCTACACAAAAATTTATGGGCCTAAAACAGGGCAATGGCCAAAAAAATAAATAAATAAATAAGAAGAAGAAAAAGGCATGGAGTCCTTTGAGTCATCGTAGTCCTTCTCCACTTGATCTGGCAGTTTAATGCCCCAAGTTTAAGAATATCAGGTGATTTTTTTTATAAACATAAGTAGTAATCCAAAGAAATCATACGAGAAAAGAACAGAGAATATGAGGGGCGACTTACTCACCTGGGGTTATCATTAATTGAATTGTTGTTGATCAGGAGTTTTTGCAACATTGGCTTCATCTACTTTTCTTTTTTAATTTGCTCTCCTTTCATTCTTGTATACCACTTTCGCTCTGTAACTTTCATAAAACGGCACCATCCCACGATGATTGGGATAAAATTGAACTAGCAAATTGTCCAAAACCTTAAGTTCAAAAGATTGTAAATTGGAGTACCCCACCCATACAAAATATCCAGTCCTATTTTCCTTTTCGTGGAAACCACTATTAACCAATCGTACCTCTTCTTGAATACGGCATACATGATATGAGCCGTTACTGGTTATCTTACTGGTTATTTTAGCATCAACAATATCACTATCATCCCAGACTGAAACATCTTCTTTAAAAAAAATTACGACATATAATACAATTCCACTTATCTCCTCCAAATAGTGCGGCCCCTCAATATCTATTACCCACTCTTCTTTTTTCCTCGGTCGGACATCATCATTAGGCCCCTTCACTATTCCAAGTATATCTGTAAAATACTTCAAAAATTCCATAGTAGTAGCAGCAACTGTAGCATCATCAATATCACTCTCCCTGCTTGAAACACCAACCATTAAGAAAAATCCCTTTATCGTCTTCCAAGGCTGCGGCCTCTCGGTATCTATTGCAAACTCTTCTTCGTCATCAGGCCACTTTACCATTTCTTTAACTTTTAAAAAATCATGAAAATAACTCAATTGATTTTCCGAAAACAAAGTAGCATCATAACCATAGAGTCCCTGTTAAACCAATATCATCATCATCATTATCAATTTAATTTGAATCATGCATGCATACTATTAAAAATGAGATCGCAAAGACATACCTTCCACAATAATAAAGGATTTTGCACTTTATCATTCCATATATTCTCATGCATTTTGTAGCAGCTGCTCAATTCAATTCTTCCTAGCGATTTGATGTGGCTTCCGTTGAATTCCAATATTTTTATACTTCCGGAAATATTTTTAATGACTTGCATCTCCTAACATCTACTTGTCTTATATTTGGTGGAAGCTCTGGTATTTCTTCGAGTTTACAACAACGGGCCAAGGTAAGATTAGTTAGTGTAACAGACTCTTTGATGCTCTTGGAAAGGCTAACAATTTCAAGTCTCGATAGAGATAACGAATCCAAAGTGGCTGAGGAATTAAACATGGCAAATAAACTACATAGTGGAAAGAAATTTGATTCTGAATGGGAACAACTAATTTGAAGATTCGGTACTTGTAATGCAGTGCTCCCATTTCTTGAATTTGATATCTCATCTTCCATTGTTGTAGAATCATTAGGCAGATCAACGGAATCATGTCCACCCATACAAAAGCAGCGTAAATATTTCAATGGGATGGAAGCAATTGGGAGACGCATAAGGTTTTTGCAATCCAATAGATCTAATGTCTCAAGTCCAATGAGGTTCCTGATGGATAAAGGGAGTTCTTCTACTGCAATGCTATATAAACTCAATTTCCTTAAACATTCCATTTTACACTCGATTTCAGGAAAATCACGGAGGCTTGAGCAACTCCCAAGATTAAGCTCACATAAAGATCTCAACTTAAGGCTTCTTGGAAGTATTTGGAGTTTAGAGCATCCATCAAAATCCAACCTGGAAAGATTTTTCAAAGATCCAACCGAATCATGCACCTCAACTAATCTTTTACAATATTGGACAATCAATTCTTTCAAATTTGAGACGCTTGAAAGATCAAGAATATTTTTTAACAATTTACAACCATAGAAAGTCATTATCATCAAATTCTGTACAAGAAAAGAAAAAAAAAGTTTAATGAAATTTATTACATAATTTAAATAAAAAAAATTATTGATTATTATAATTGTGTACGTACCTTGGGACTTGAATCCATCACCTAACTCCTTGACCAAGCTATCACGCATGTGACAATGAGTTTCTTTCCCTGGAAATTATGTGGCAAAGACTCTATAGGATATTTATACCAATCAAGGACTCTTAACTTGTCGGTGAGGTAATTGGGTCCACAAGAAAAACGTGCATTACGGTTTATAAAGACTCTTGAGTCTTTTCATATGTCGAAATGCATCCGAATGCAAGCTTATCTCCTCATCACCTTCAGGTAAATCTAATACTATGCCTTCAATTTCATTTGGCCCTTGATATAAGAGAATGCATATATAAAGAGTGTCAGTAAAATTAGTGCATAAAGTTGTTCATAAATTGCAATTTGCTAAAGTTAATAATTTTCGAGTTGATGGTATATTTTTTCATAAAAAATACTACCCTCTCGTTATCTTTACATGCTATTTTTCAATACTAAATATTCGCGTGTTAAAATATAAAAGATTGTCTTTTCTTTCCCAACTTATGTACACTACTCTTTTAACTTTTCATAAAACAAATGCTAGCTACAAGAGACACTAGGCACTAAATTAAAAAAATATTCATATATATTTGAAACGAAAAAGGACATTTATATGGTACTTAATTTAGTGATTCATCTTAATAAAAAACAAATTCTAATTATAACTACAAATTCATCCTTGATCATTTCAAGGATTTTTACACTAGGCCATGTATTAATTCATAAGTCAATATTTTTCACTAGATTTCTCTTTTATAAAAAGGAAATAAATGTAAAACCCAAGAATTTCTTTGTGACTCTTACCATATCTTCTTCAAACACTTGATGAATATCCTCGTGAAACCAAAATCTGCTGCGTTTGCTGAGATCTTTGGCTGATTTTTCTCGAACAATTTCTTGACCCATATCTTGTAGCAAGTCGTGCATCCAAAAATATTCATAATTAAAAGTATAAATAAGACACTTTTCCATAAGCCTCTGGATACCAAGAATTGGAGAAAAACCGCAACTATCAAATATTTCCATGACCTTAGCCAAAGGTTCTCCTTTGAAGAAAAATGCAATATCAAGGAACATGTCTTTCTCACTAACTTCCAAACTATCATAACTTATTTGAAGCACTCTCTGAATTTCTCGGTGGGGAATTTTTTTATACTTATCCAATGCGCTTTTCCATTGATGTATATTTCGACCTTGTAGATCTGAACCTAGCACTGTTAAAGTTAGTGGAAGACCTCGAGCATATTTTATCACTTGTTTAGAGAGATCCACGTAATCTTCAAGTGGTTCGTTTTTCTTGAAAGCATACAAGCTAATGAGTTGAAGAGCTTCATTGTCATCCAAAGTCCTCACCTAGCTCGTATTTTGAATCAACTTTAGAGTTATCTAGTATATGTTGGTCTCTTGTTGTTACGATGACTCTACTTTCGGAACCAAACCAGGAACGATCACCAGCTAATTTTTCTAGTTGGACCAAGTCATCCACATCATCAAGAATTAGTAGAATCCTTTTAGATTGAAGCCTATGCCAAATTACATTGGCTCCTTTAACAACATCATTAATATCCAATTTTTTTCCTAAGATCTCAGAAAGAAGTGTATTTTGCAGCTGAATTAGAGCTCCCTCTTGTTTTAAAGTTTATCTAATATTTCTCAAGAAACAACTTCCTTTAAATTGAAAAGAAATCTAGTTATAAATATAATTTGAAATAGTTGTCTTACCAATTCCACTAGTTCCGAATATCCCCACCAAGCTTATGACATCATTCATTTTGATACTTAAATGCTGATAAATGTCTCATATACGAGACTCTATCCCAATTGGATGCTTGGCAATGCTTCAAGATGTTCGATTTACTATTTTTGGGTTCACCCACCGAATGATTGTTTGGAGAAATTCTGACTTATAATCCCTATCAATAAAAAATAGAAGAAAATTCAAAGAGTCAGACATTTCACGCTAGGTAGATGACATATATTGAATATGATTGAGTTAAGTATATTTTTCCTTATTTTCTGTCATGTGACAGTAGTGTATTATGATGTCAAAGTCTAGCTAGCCCGCTTTCTCCTTCCAATGTTTCAATATTATATTGTGCATTTGTCTTGACCTTGTGCCACTGTCGACTTACATGATTTTCATTCTTTGGTACGTATTTATAACAAACTTTTTAACGACATTTTTTCCCATTAAATCTAAAAAGTATAATTTAAGAGTATTTGTGAGAACAAATATATTTCCTGCATGTGTTTTTCTATTTCTTCGATAAACTTTATGTGAAACTAATGTGGTATTAAACTAATGTAGTTGATATTAAACTTTACTATGTTTTGCATAAAGTTCAATTCCAAAAATAATCATAAACACAAAATACTTTTCCTTTTGTATGGTATTTCATCTCTTTACTAATTTTCCCAATGCCAGATGCTAGATTTGTGTCAGTTTAATGGCCCCATGTTAAATATCTCAATAACATCATATATATGCACACACAAACACACACACACACTTGGCAATAACGTCGTCGTGAAGTAGTACGTACTTGGTTGTTGCTGAACAAAACAAGAAGATAAGTGTAAATAATAAAGTCCAGAAAATGGAAGGAAATTACATTAACAAATAATAATTCACCATTCGATTGGTCCAATTTTTCATATTCATTGTCCATTTGTTTTCAATTTTTCTCTTCTGTCGGGGGATACTATAGAGAATCCACTACTTTTTATATGCGCTAGTGAATGGAAGTGGCCGCCCTATGATCCAAGCCGGCCGAAAGCAGCCACCACTTTTCCATTTTAAATACCATTCATCCCATCTCAAATAAATTATTCAAACCATCTCATCTCATTTCATCTTAACATATCTCTCTCTTCTAATCAGTTTATTATTTTAAAAAATTAAATTATATATGTACAACTCGTGTTTACATGAGTATGATACATGGTTTAATTAGGTATATAATCTTAAATATAGATCTGCCACAATTCGATATTTTATGTGACACTATATTATTACAAATAATATAACATTTTATTTTTGTTGGTAAAAAAATGATACTTGCAGTCGTCAGTGTGCAAGCGTTGTCCAATCACTTTGAAAAAAGTGAATAAATACGAAACCACATGAAAGGAAAATTAATTTTTTAATAATAGACTATATTCTTTTTTAAAGTGACTACATGGTGCTGGTACACTTTATGACAACTATATGTAGTATTTCTCATACGTAAAACACACGTCCAGATCAGATCACCCATGCTTTAAGTTAATTATATTTGCCATGTGAACTTTAGAGGGGTACTTTTGGATTCTTCTCTCAAACAAGTTTTCATTGAAAATCACAATCAAACATGCACAATCAAAAATAAATAAAAATTTAGTTTTGTGTTTTTTTAGCTAAATAGATTAACACTAGTGGCCGGCCAGTGGCGGCTTCTTAGCTTGTTCTTGATAATTACTTAGCTTAGGCCAAGAACTGCCAACCCATGATAAGCTAAATAATTATGTATCTGCTGTAATGATGTTTGCTCATCATGATACATCTTCGGGCTTGAATAGACTCTGGCATCCCTGTTTCACTGTGTCTTTGCTTGTAGCATCAGCTTTTGGAGTTTTCACCGGAACTTGGCGGGGATATGGGTATCAAGGAAGATCCTACAGCCAACTCAAAGCCAGCTCACAGTCAACAGACATAGTAAAATCAGCAAAGATTTGTGGAAGCATAATTCTAGGATCAGTTTCTTATTTGGTTGTAACTTTCTGTAAATATAGAATTTACGTTACTGCTTTCCATAGTTAGATTGTTCAAATGATTTGTATAAAAACCTGCTATGTACATCAATATATTTTTATGAGATTTAGAATCTTAAAAGCCAACAGCAGTGTTAATCCTTTACATGGTATCATTGAGTCGGTCTCTAACGAGATATACTTTCCTTCCGAATGAATACACTTCCTGGGTCCTCCTCTGTCAATCCGATTATTACCATCAATGCTTCCACTACCATCAATGAAAAACTTACGCCTGCTACCTTCCCTCAATGGAGAGCCCAATTCGAAGCACTGTTAATTGGCTACGATCTCATTGATTTTGTTACCGGCAAGCTTACATGTCCGGTCATAGATGCAGAAAATTCTGCCACCTCAAAAGCAGCGAATTCCCATTGGATTCGCCAAGATAAACTCATCCTCCATGCTATCCTTGCGTCCACTTCCCCTGCCATCACTCCACTTCTTGCATCCTGTAAAACCTCCCATAATGCCTGGACAACACTCACTCGTCTATATGCAGGAAAATCCCGAACCCGTGCGATGCAACTCAAGGAGAATCGTACATTGCACATTCGTGGCAGTCGTTCGGTCACTGACTTTCTGCATGCAGTCAAGATAATCGCAGATGAGCTTGCGATTATTGATCATCCCATTTCGGATGATGATTTAACTCTCTACATCTTAAATGGATTGGGTCCCGAGTTCCGTGAAATCGTTGCACCAATTGTTGCACCAAGTCTGCTCCTCCTGCATCGGGTACTCACCAGACTTCGGCGCCTCTGATGGACTCGTCTCCTCCACCAATTTCTCACCAGGTATGTGTCCCTTCCTCCTCTTTATCTGATTTGCCTATTATTTCTCCCATAAATAATCCACCCCCATCCGGTTCTGATATACCACCTGTGACCCGAAGCCATAATATGGTAACTCATTCTATGAATAATATTTATAGACCGAAAAGATCATTTCTAGTCACTGGGCATCCGATCCAACCCTCCTTGGAACCAAACACAGTTAGTGAGGCCCTATCTGATTCTCGGTGGAGAGATGCAATGTCCTCTGAGCTCACAGCTCTCATGCGCCATGGTACATGGCAGCTGGAAATTCCTCCACACGGATGCAATATCATTGGATGTAAGTCGGTTTTTCGGATAAAAAGGCTGGCTGATGGTTCAATTGAACGGTATAAAGTGCGATTAGTCGCCAAGGGTTTCAATCAACGACCCGGTTTGGACTATAAAGAAACTTTTAGTCCCGTAGTGAAACCCGTTACCATCCGTACTGTGTTGTCCATTGCTGTAATAAACGATTGGTCACTTAGACAACTTGATGTCAATAATGCATTTCTGGATGGACATCTTACGAAAAAAGTATACATGAAGCAGCCCCCTGGCTTTTGGGATCCAGAAAAACCAGACCATGTTTGCTGTCTTCGCAAGGCTATATACGGTCTCAAACAAGCACCCCGTGCTTGGTATTCTGCTCTTAAGCAAGCACTGATTCAGTTTGGATTTCTGAATACCAAGTCTGACTCTTCTCTGTTTGTTTACATTGCTGGTTCAATAATTGTCTATTGCTCAGTGTATGTTGATGATTTAGTCATCACAGGAAATGACTCAAACTTTGTGGCAAATATTATTACTCAGCTTGGCCAAAACTTTTCCATCAAAGATCTGGGTCCCTTGCATTTCTTTCTTGGCATTGAAGTTATTCCTACAAGTCATGGATTGTTCTTAACACAGCATAAATATGTCCGTGATCTCTTGGCTAAAACAAACATGGATGGTGCTAAGGATGTTACAACTCCATTATCAACCTCGATTGATCTAAAACTGGATGATGGCACTTCAGCAGTAGATTCAACTGAGTATCGTCGTGTCATTGGAGCCCTGCAGTATCTCTCTCTAACTCGACTTGACATCAGCTTTGCAGTCAACAAGTTATCTCAGTTCATGCATCGTCCTACACTGACTCACTGGACAGCCACAAAACGATTACTTCGTTACTTGAAGAACACGATCTTTCATGGCATAACCATTCAAAAAAACATCAGTCCAACACTCACATGCTTTTCTGATGCTGACTGGGCAGAAAATCTGGATAATAGAAGTTCCATCTCCGCTTACCCCATTTTACTTGGTACCAATCTCATCTCATGGAGTTCAAAGAAACAACGAGCAATGGCAAGGTCATCCACCGAAGTTGAATATAGGGCGCTGGCCACTGCAGCATCTGAGTCTATGTGGATACTTTCACTGTTTCAAGAAATGAAGTTCACACTCAAACAGCCACCCTTATTGCTTTGTGACAATTTAGGTGCCACACATCTTAGCTTCAATCCAATTCAGCACTTAAGAATGAAGCATATTCAGATAGACCTTCATTTCGTCAGGGATTTGGTTCAAAAAAATGTTATTCAAGTACGACATGTCCATACCAATGATCAGCTGGCAGACTTACTCACAAAGCCTCTCTCGCGTAAAAAAAAGATCAACTCAAAACCAAGATCGGACTTACTGATGGCAGCCCGTTCTTGCGGGGGCGTATCAAGGAAGATCCTACAACCAACTCAAAGCCAGCTCACAGTCAACAGACATAGTAAAATCAGCAAAGATTTGTGGAAGCATAATTCTAGGATCAGTTTCTTATTTGGTTGTAACTTTCTGTAAATATAGAATTTACGTTACTGCTTTCCATAGTTAGATTGTTCAAATGATTTGTATAAAAACCTGCTATGTACATCAATATATTTTTATGAGATTTAGAATTCTTAAAAGCCAACAACAGTGTTAATCCTTTATAATGGGAACCTCCATGCTGACTATATTACGCATATTGGTTGAACACATGTTCCCTATTTTCTCCATCCTTCAGACCGAATTGATTGAATTAAACATCTTTCTAGGCAAGCCAATAGTGTTGTTTGAAGAACACAGAGTGACAGAAACCGTACTTCTTGTCCCCAGTAAATTTACTGACACGACTTCCAACTCAAAGGAACTCAATCTCACGTCATTCAATGTTACCTAGCTAGTTGTTGCTTTATTAGATATATATATATATATATATATATATGAATTTTGCGGGGCAGGCATATAAACTAACCAAATACTTTTGCTAGGATTGCATATAAATTATACATCCAAATCATAGAATGTCGATATAAGTTTTTTAGGATTTCATGACTGGATATATCATCACAGAGCATCAGAAACAGTCAAGGACATTCATGTCATCTTGAAACATCCTTCCAATTAGTATAGTTCCAATGGAAGGAAAAGAACATTCTTCCAAATGTGTCTCAGGAGCGTAGGTACCCTTTGAGCAATATTCTTCTGATTCGCATCAAACATGCATGGGCAATACTGCCAATACGCATGCAACCTGAGTAGATTATTAAGGGAATCTTAACATCAAATAATAACCAAATCACCACCTTAATTTCATTGGCAAAGCCTATATTAAGTCTTGAAAGATGAGAAACAATGTCTATCAGAAACGAAGTTTATGGGGGCTAAAACAGGGCATAAAAATGCAATATGCAAGTGTTTTTAGCAGATATTTGCTGTAATAAAGCTGTAGATGAAAATTTTCAGGGCCAACACAACACTTGAATTCCAGCTATAGATTAAAAGATTCCCCATTTGTAGCATGATTGCCGGCTAGCTCCAAATTAATTGAGGTAAATCGACATTTTCTAAATTTTAGAAATTCTTTCTATCTAAATTTACTTTTTAAAAGTTCCTCACTTCTAGAAATTCTTTTGAACTAAATTTTCTTTTGGGTATCACATTTTCTAATCGACATTATATTATTTTCATAACATTGCTTGGAGTACCTCAGAAAGCATCCTAACATTCTCCTGAACGCTTTCTGCAGTGTTCCCCCACCCTTTCTCAAAGTCCCACTCCTTAAACCTAGAAGATGGCAAATACAGAAAAACCATTTACCATCCATATCCACCTATCATGGAATTTGTGTCAAAACAGGTTTTGCTTTCAGGGCACTTTGCTGCTTAGCGACTGTATCCAAAGTTGCATTTATCATAAGATCCTGCTAAATTGGAACAACATCCATTATTTGTGTATCCAAAGTATGAGCTGCATTTATACCTCTCCTTCATAATTTACTCGTCTAGCTCTGGTGCACGTTGCTTAGATCTTCATGTGCCCACGTGGATAATTCTTAGGGCCCAACATAACGTTTAATGTGGAAAAAGCTTATGGTAGACTTGAATGGAGATTTTTATGGATATGTTTGGCCTTTGGTTTTCTTTTATACACTGACGGCATTGTTATCTTCCTTAATCAATCCAATAAATCCTTGAAGGGTTTATCTGAAGTATTTATTAAGTGGAAGGAAAAAATGCTCGTTTCTAGGAAACATATTATGCTGGATGAAACTGGCTTTTTAGGAATAATTTGCTTCCTTTCACATATCTTGGTGTGCCTATTCTCATTAAAAGGAACAATGGGGGAAATTAGTCTTGATTAAGCATGTTTTATCAAGCATGCCAATTCATTTGCTCTCTGTTCTGAATGTGCCCAAATCAGTTTTGAGGTTTATTACCATGCTCTTCTCTGACTTTTTCTCTTTGGGGAGATAGAGAAGGTGAAGTAAAGAAAAAATGGGTTGCTTGGGAAAAAGTATGTCAGCCTATCGATGAGAGAGGATTGGGTGCAAGGGAAAAGAGAGCATTACGCATGAAGTTAGCATGAAATTTTATATATGGGAGCTCGATGCTTGTTATGGCCCGTCCTTTTCAGATCCAAACACCCGAATCCTTCGAAGAAGCAGCCATCAAATATTGATGGCTCAAGAAGTTGATGTGGTTGGCAAGAAGGTTTGAAACTTGAGAGGTCATGCCTTCATCTGAGCGAAATTTGGTTAAATTACAGGACCATTGAAGATCAGATTTGGCATCTCAGATTAATGCTATACCTTATTGTCCTCGGAGGGGGGAAAGATACACCTGTAAAGGCTAATCTAATTTCTTGGTATAGATGGGCATGGTGTCAAGTTTTACCCACCAAGATCTTCGGATATATTGAAACTAATCAGACTGCAGATTTTTCAGCTATAGAAGGTGCTGAAGGGAAAATTGACAGCTAGATCCAAATTGTTCAACCTTATAAATAACCACAGAGAGAGAGAGAGAGAGAGAGAGAGAGAGAGAGAGAGAGAGAGAGAGAGAGAGAGAGAGAGAGAGAGAGAGAGAGAGAGAGAGAGAGAGAGAGAGAGAGAGAGAGAGAGAGAGAGAGAGAGAGAGAGAGAGAGAGAGATGGATGACAGTGCCACTAGTGTGGTGGTCTTAAGATTTAGCCCTTTTACACGTACATGTCATTCGTCCATGTCAAACAAGTCGAAGCTCTAACTCCAAATCTACCTACGGATAATCATAGTCCTTCTTCCACCTAATCTGGAAGATTGATGCCCCAAGTTTAAGAATCCCTCTTTTCTCCTGTGTAAGGTTACCGATTGAATTCCAATAGTGTTAGAATAGATAGATTACTAAATTCTACAAAAGAAGACGTCCTTGAAAATAAAGACATATTACATCAGTGCACATGTTGTACAGGTCCCTAAACCCAAAAGTTCAGATCAATAGAGTGAGTTCCCATAATCCCAACCAACCAACATGAGCAATAATGCCACTACATATGCAACCCCACGAGTAGATTCATGGAAATCTTAACATCATATATGAAGCAAAAATGAAGTCTTAAGACCAGAGAGAACAAAAAAAAAATGAAAGGAAAATCTCACCTGAGATTCCAAAGAAATAGTAGCAACAAGGGCCGGCAGACCACTTGGGCTGCAAATGCTAAACTTGGAAATGCTATATATGTTGAATGGATCTGACAGGTTTTGGAAAATATGATGAAACCAGAGTTGCTTCTTCCCACTTCTGCACAAGTGCTTCCACGTTCACTAAACGCTACCCCATATGAAACTTCAGTGTCTATTCATTCCTTTATGGTTCAAAAATGAAACCAAGTATAAACTCGAACTAAAGGAATGAACAAGAAAGTGATTTTTCTAACCTTGGTATTCTTTGTGGATCACCAAAGCAAAGCAAATAATCATCCTAGAAAAGCAGATTATTAAAATCTATGAAAGATGTAAGGAAATAAAGAACTATTAGTACTCTACAGGAAAAAACCAGATGGTGAAGAATTAACCACCTTACTCGAAAGTAAACCACCATTTGAGCAATAATATTCTTGACAATCAATGCGGTTGTCCTCTTTCTCAACCAACATGGGCAATACTAGCAGTACACATGCAACCTGAGTAGATTAAGGGAATTTGAACATCAAATACTAACCAAATGACCACCTTTATTTCATTGGCAAAGACTAAATTAGGTCTTAAACATCATATTTTATTGCAAAGTATAAATTAGTATAAACATATATGGTCCATCATACCCAAAGTTTATGGGCCTTAAACTTTGTCATATAGCCATCTGATCATTTTTTATCTTCAACTTTTTGATAAGCCCTGGTTTAAATGCAGAGTGTATGGATTGCAACACTGCACACCCGTCAACAAATAACATCCAGGCAAGGGTCTCATCATCATACTTCTCGACCACCTTTTGATTCAAGTACTGCTTCAGTTGCTTGATGTTCTTCGCAATTTTCCCGAGCAAAAATTCACCCGACCTGCCACTTTCCTCGACGAACTTGCTTGCCATTCCAAGCTTGAAGTCCTCTACTGCCTGGTATTCCTTCTTCCCATGATGGATAGGACCGAGTGATACCACTATTGGCTCAAAGTACTTTTTGAAATTTTTGTGTCCATACAGCAAGGCCAAAACCTTTTGTATTTTTGGCATAGTCTTCTCAGCTGAATTTCGGGAAATATTGGCTCCTGCTTCCCTGTAGTTTCTCAAGATTTTCTTTCCTCATCTTGGACGTTGAATTCGCTTCCTCTTCAATTTCAATGATCTGCCCCTGTCTGCATGTTTTCACCAGCTTCTTCTCTGACAAAACTAACCTTCCTGGAGAGTGACTCCTCCCTGGATATGACATGCTCTGTTCCGGCCATCGCAAGAGTTTACACGCCAAAACAAGTTCAGTAGTGTTATGAAAGCATTAACGTTCTTGTATACAAAGTCCATATTGTCAACCCCAAAAACACAATACGAACCGGGGTGGCTTACTTGGGTTATGATTAAGTCAATTGCTGTGGAGGACTGTTTGGAACATTAGCTTCATCCATTTTTCCTTTTTCGATTGGCTTTCCTTTCATTCTTGTATACCACCTTGGCTCTGTAACTTGTATAAAACGGCAAATCATCCACAGGACAACCACGAGGAAAACGCCCAGAACAATCCCCATGGAAACAAAATTGGACTTGCAAGTTGTCCAAAACCCTTTGCTCAAAAGGTTGTAAATTGGAGTACCCCACCCATACATGATATCCAGTTCCTCGCTCTTTCATTCAATCCCGATTAACCAATTCTACCCCTTTCTGAACACTGCATACATGATTTGAGCCCTTGCTGGTAATCTTAACATCACGATCAATTCTTTGCCACCCATTACCACCATGGAAAAACAGTACAACATACAATACAATTCCACTAATATCCTCCAAATAGTGTGGCCCCTCAATATCTATTGCCCATTCTTCTGTTCCCCTCTGTCGGGCATCATCATCAGGCCCCTTCTCCATCTCATTATCTAAAAACTCATGAACATATTTGAACCAGTTTGGAATCTCATGATTTTCTAGAAACAAAGCAGCGTCGTAATCATAGAGTCCCTGTTAAATGTCAAATATCATCATCATTATCAATTTAATTTTGAGTCAAGCATACTATTAAAAATGAGATCACACATACACACATACCTTCCACAATAAAGGATTTTGCACTTTATCATTCCACATATTCTCATGCATTTTGTTGCAGTAGTCCATAAAAATGATTTCTAGTGATCTGATGTGGCTTCCATTGAATTCCAATATTTTTGATACTTCCGAAAATCTTTCTAGTGACTTGCATCCATCAACATGTACATCTAATATATTTGGAGGAAGCTCTGCTATTTCTTCGAGTTTATGACAATTTCTCAAGTAAAGATGAGTTAGTGTAACGAATCCTTTGATGTTCGTGGGAAGGCTAACAATATCCATCCCCGATAAATCTAACCAATACACGGTAAAGAAACAATATAGTGGAAAGAAATTTGATTTTGAATGGGAACAACTAATTTGAAGATTCGATACTTGTAATGCAGTGCTCCCATTGCTTGAATTTGATATCTCGTCTTCCATTGTTGTAGAATCATTAGGCAGATCAAGGGATTGTCCATCATCCCTCATCTTCTTTACAATATTTGTACGACCAAAAATACAAAGCCTCGGTAAATGTTGCAACTGGATGAAAGCAATTGGGACACGTTTAAGGTTTTTGCAGTACGATAGATATAATTCCCGAAGTCCAACGAGGTTCCCGATGGATAAAGGTAGTTCTTCTACTGCAGTGCCACGTAGATCCAATCTACGTAAAGATTCCATTTCACACTCGAATTCTGGAAGATCACGGAGGCTTGAGCAATTTCCAAGATCAAACTGGCTTAAAGATCTCAACTTAAGGCTTCTTGGAAGAATTTGGAGTTTAGAGCATTCCTGAAAACACAATGTAGAAAGATATTCCAAAGATCCAACGGAATCATGCACCTTAACTAATCCTCTACAATCTTGGAGAGTCAATTCCTTCAAATTAGGGATGCTTGATAGATCCGGAATTTCTTTTAAGTAACTACAAGATCTGAAAGCCATGGATGTCAAATTCTGTAAAAGAAAAGAAAAAAAAGTTGAATGCAGTTTACCAAATAACTTAAAGAAAAAAAAAATTATTGATGAATATAATTGTACATACCTTGGGCTTGAATCCAACTCCTAATTTCTTGATGATGCTATCACGCATTCTAAACACAACAAGATTCTTCCCTGGAAAATCAGGTGGCAAATATGGTGAAGGATAGTTATACCAATCAAGGACTCTTAACTTGTCAGAGAGATAATTGGGTGCACAAGAAAAATGTGCATTACGATTTATAAAGACTCTCAGTCTTTTCATATGTCGAAATGCTTTTGGATGCAAGCTTATCTCCTCATCGCCTTGAGGTAAATCTATTACTATGCCTTCAATTTCGTTTGGCCCCTAATATAAGAGAATGCATATATAAAAGTGTCAGCAAAATTAGTGCATATATAAAGTCGTTCATAAGTTACATGAATTTGCTAAAGTTAATAATTTTCGAGCTGACGGTATATTATTTCACAAAAAATACTACTCTCTCGTTATCTTTTCATGCTATTTTCCAATACTAAATATTCTCATGTTAAAATATAAAAGACTGTCTTTGCTTTCCCAACTTACGTGAGTAAATGAGTGCTCTTTTTAACTTTTCATAAAACAAACGCCAGCCAGAAGAGAAAGTAGACACTACATTAAAAAATATTCTGATATTTGAAACTAAAAAGATGGACATTTACATATGGTACTTAATTTAGTGATTCATCTTAATAAATAAACGAATTCTATTTATAACAACGAATTCATTCCTAATAATTTAAAGGATTTTTTCCACTAGGACAGGTCTTAATTCATAAGTCAATATTTTCCAGTACATTTCTCTTTAGAGAAAGGAAGTAAATGTAAAATCCAAGAATTTCTTTGTGACTCTTACCGTATCGTCTTCCAACACTTCACGAACATCCTCGTGAAAGCACAATCTGTTGCGTTTGCTAGGATCTTTGGATGATTTTTCTCGTTCAATTTCTCGACCCATATCTTGTAGCAAGTCATGCATCCAAACATATTCATCACCAGACCAACCAACTGTAATAAGACACTTTTCCATGAGCCTTTGGATACCATGAGCCGGATAAAAACCGTAACTATCAAATATTTCCATGATCTTAGCCAAAGGTTCTTCTTTGAAGAAAAATGCAATATCAAGGAACATGTCTTTCTCACTAACTTCCAAACTATCATAACTTATTTGAAGTACACTCTGGATTTTTCGATGGGGATTTTTTCTATACTTATCCAATGCACTTTTCCATTGATCTATATTTCGACCTTTTAGATCCGAACCTAGCACTATTAAAGCTAGTGGAAGACCTTGAGCATGTTTTGTTACTTGTTTGGATAGTTCGATATAATCCTTTAGTGGTTCTTTTTCATCGAAAGCATACAAGCTAAATAGTTGAAGAGCTTCATTGTCTTCCAAAGTCATCACCTCGTATTTTGAATCAACTTTAGATTTATCTAGTATATGTTGATCTCTTGTTGTTATGATGACTCTACTTCCTGAACCAAACCAAGCACGATCTCCAGCTAACTTTTCTAGTTGGACCATTTCATCCACATCATCAAGAATTAGTAGAATCCTTTTAGATTGAAGTCTATGCCAAATTACACTGACTCCTCTATCGACGTCATTAATATCCAATTTTGTTCCTAAGATCTCCGAAAGAAGTGTATTTTGTGGCTGAATCAGACCTCCTACT
Organism: Carya illinoinensis; assembly: GCF_018687715.1. NCBI lineage: Eukaryota > Viridiplantae > Streptophyta > Magnoliopsida > Fagales > Juglandaceae > Carya > Carya illinoinensis. Next base: position 45,541,208 of record NC_056766.1, on the reverse strand, counting down.
TGTTTTGAAGTTTCTCTAATATTTCTCAAGAAACAACTTCCTTCAAATTGAGAAGAAATCTGATTATAAATATCGTTTGCAATAGTTGTCTTACCAATTCCACCGGTTCCGAATATCCCTAACACGCGTATAATATCATTCCTTTCGATACTTAAATGCTGATGAATGTCTCGTATACGAGATTCTATCCCAATTGGATGCTTGGCAACTCTTAAAGGCATTCGCTTTACTATTTTTTGGTTCACCCACATAATGATTTTTTGGATAAATTCGGACTCATCATCCCTATCAATAAAAAAAGAAAAAAAAAATTTAAAGAGTCAGCCATTGCACACTAGGTAGATGACATATATTCAATGAGCGGTATTACTCTGCCACCTGAGTAGCACCGCTCAAAGTGATCGCTAGTCACTTTTTTTTCATATTTTTTTAATAGATTTAAATATTTTTAAAAAATAAAAAAAATATACTAATATACTTAAAATCACTTCCTTAATCATTAAATAAAAAAATAAAAAATGTTGACCAGCAGTCACTTTGAGCGGTCAAATGCATGGGTCGGGGGAGGCATACAAGCTTTTCCCATATTCAATACGATTGAGTTAAAGGAGTAATTTATTATGATATCAAAGAGTAGCCGGCCCGCTTTCTCCTTCCAATGTTTCAATATTAATATATTATATTGTACATTTGTCGTGATCACCTTGTTCCGTTGTTGACTTACATGATTTTCATTCTAATTTTGTATGTATTCATAACAAACTTTTTAACTAAAATTTTTCCCATTAATCTGAAATGTATAATTTAAAAGTATTTGTGACTGTTTATATTTAGAAACAAATTAAAACTAAAAACCACTACTTATATTTTAAAGCTGTTTTTTATTTTATTATTATTATTTCTTGTCGTCAATCCAAATCTTATATATTCTTTATATATATGACCCAAATAATAAACAATTCCCACCCTTTCCTTAGTTATTTTTTTCCAACTCTCATTGAACAGTCTATTGATGGACGAAATTCCATATATATTCCTCTATTCCTTAGCTTTTGCTTGCAATTAATCAAAAGACGTTACAAAGGGCAAAAAAGAAGAAAATCTATATATATATTTTTTATCTGTTTCATGTTCTTCTATTTCTTCAATAAACTTTAGGTAAAACTAATGTGGTAGTGGTAGTTGATACTAAATCCTTGTATCAGAAAGGATTTCTAAATTAATTTTACTATGTTTTGCATAAAAAGTTCAATTCCAAAAATAATCATAAACACAAAATATTCAGAATAATCCCATAATAAGAAAGGATTTCTACAATCTGACCATGTTTTGCATATAATTATTCAATGCAAAAAATAATCCCAAATATCAAATAGTTTTCTCTTTGTATGGTATTTTATCTTCACCTGTTCCCTCATTTCAGATCTTGGATTTGTCTGATCAATTTTACCCATAAATATCCCAAATATATATAGCATCATATATGCATACACATGATGACAAAGTACATGTAGGCAAAGCTTACCGGAAGTTCGCTAATGGTAAACCAGACAAATCGGCTACTGTTTTCAAAGCTTTCTTCCATATCAGCATCTTTGCATTATCCTTGAGCTTATCTCCAAGTTTATTAAAGGATTCCCCAAAAATCCCTTTTTGATGCCGTACTTCTGATGGATCCACATGGTAAAAAATTGGTAGAAGAATTTGTTGCATTCTTTCCTTGCAATCAAGAATCTTCAATAGCTCGTCTAAGTACCATCTAGATTCTGCATAGTTTTTAGATAATACAATGATCGAAATCTGTGACTCTTCAATAGCTTTGAAAAGTGCCGGTGAAATTTCCTCTCCTCTTTCAAGATTGTTGTCTATATAAGTCTTGATTCCACTTTGACGCAAAGCATGATTTAGATGAGAAATAAAATTATAGCGAACATCTTCACCTCTAAAGCTCAAGAATTCATCATAATTCCATAGAGAGATGGAAGGAGATGAGGAGGAGGAAGAAGCTCCTAATTGAAAAGCCATGGAAGAAGTCATGCTCTCAAACTCTCAGTATCCGCGATTACTAGTATTTACCAAGGGGTCCAATTATAGAATATAGATCAGTAGTGTTATGGCAAATAAATAATGATAGAGAAGTGGGTGGAAACTTGTCGGCAACTTCTTGGCAGTAACGTCGACCACATGCATTGAACATTATAATATCTATCAATACTCATCAGCGCATGTGCATATAGTCAAAAAAGTAGGCGAGTGGGACTTGTTGAGGGAAAAATGAGCGTATTGGCATATTCTTGTGAAAACCTGTGTAAAATAGTGTTGTAACAAGTGTTGTTGCGAAAAGGCTTGAAGTGCTCATAATAGGTCAAAAGAAAGTGACTTCGCTCGACCCTCGCTCGACAGAGCGCTCGAGCGAACTTGTGCAGAGTGCACCGCTTGACCCTCGCTCGACATGCAGCTCGAGCGAACTCAGGCAGATTCAACCGCTCGACCCTCGCTCGACACTGAGCTCGAGCGAACCCAGGCAGAGTGGGTTGCTCGACCCTCGCTCGACACTGAGCTCGAGCGAACTCAGGCAGAGTCAACCGCTCGACACTCGCTCGACATGTCGCTCGAGCGAACTTTGGCAGATTGTGGCGCTCGACCTTCGCTCGATATCTCGCTCGAGCCAATGTTCCAGATCACTTACAATGTAGGGTTTTGAACGCCTCATTTGATGGGAACTATAAATAGAACAGGTTAACTTCTGTTCTATGTGTGGAGAATCAGAGCAAAAACCCTAAGGGCCTCCAAGAACTTCTTAGAGCAAACTCTCCCCCATTTGGTTGATTCTCTCTTGGATAAACATTTCTCCACCACAACATACACAAAATCAACTCTTACTTGAGTCCATTGAAGTGGACATATTTGTTGGCCGGAAGAGTCCGGAGCTGCCGTTGATGCAGAGATCGAGAGGTTCTCGTGGGAAGCTATAGGAAGGTCGGAGTTCCGACACTACATGCGTGTAGAGATCGAGTGGGTCACTCGTGGTGTTGCAAGCCAAGTTTAGCTACTACAAAGGTTTTGTGAGTGTCTCTAAATTGGTTGTAACAAACTAAAATTTCTATAGTGGTTTTAAATTTTGAAGATGTTCTTCAAATGAGTTTCCACTCTGTGAACAAAATCAAGTGTTGATTATTTGTGTTATTTGATTCATTCATTAACTGCTTGTTTGATTAAATTTTCAAAAGGCCATAAAAATTAGATTACACCTATTCACCCCCCCTCTAGGTGTAGTGTTGTGTAGAACCACTGCTTTTTCAATTGGTATCAGAGCGGGTTCACTCCGCTAGGATTTAGTTCCTGAGTGTGATCCTGCTGTAGTGGTTTAAATGGATAGGTCTCAATCACTCACATCTCCACCATTTTTTGATGGAAGCAACTATGCGTATTGGAAAGTTCGAATGAGAGCTTTCCTTAAGTCTGTAGATGAACGAGTGTGGGCTTCCATAACAAAGGGATGGAAAGAACTGGTTGTAGTCATTGAGAGAGTCGAAACCCCCAAGGGTGTGGAAAATTACTCTAGGGATGAAGTCAACGAGTGTAGTTGGAATAGCAGAGGCCTGAATGCGATGTTCATGGCCGTGTCCCGGGAGGAGTTCAAGAGAATCTCCATGTGTGAAAATTGCAAAGAGGCATGGGACATTCTTGAGGTTACCCATGAAGGTACCAAGGCTGTAAAGAATTCTAAACTTCAAATGCTGACCACCAGCTTTGAAGAACTTAGGATGAAGGATGATGAAACTTTTGATGGCTTCTATAGCAAACTTAATGATATTGTCAATTCTCGTTTTAATTTAGGGGATAGAATTCCTGAAGACAGAATTGTGAGAAAAGTCCTTAGATCTCTTCCTGAGAGGTTTCGTCCCAAAGTCACTGCAATAGAAGAAAGCAAAGACTTGGACAACATGAGAATTGAAGAGTTGGTGGGTTCCTTACAAACCTATGAACATACTCTTCCTATGGATAAGAAAAACAAGTCCATAGCCCTCAATGTTATTAGAGAGGAGTCTGGTGAATCTTCTGACGAACTTGCCATGAGTGACAAGGAGATAGCATTTTATGCTAAAAAATTCAGGAAGATGTTTGCCCAGAAAAACCCAAGGTGGATCATCCAAAAGGGAAAGACGCAAGCCACACATGGCTTTGGTGCTGTAGACTGACAGGTATGCATTACATGCATTACATACATTACATGCATTTTTGTTTTATTTTATTTTGTTGTTGTTTGATTTTTTTTTTTTTTTGTTGTCTAGTTTCTTTGTCGTTGTTTGCTGCTCGTACATGCACTTCATGATTGCGCTATATAATAGTGGGGTTGTTAATTCTAAATTCTAAGTGCATGTGTCTTTTAAGATTTGTATCATATACCTATATTTTACAAAGGTTTGAAACATGAGCATCTCTTGTAATCTGTGACTAGCATCACACACTTCACTCCAAACTCGGTCAATTGACATTTCACCACTTGTGAGTTCATTGGGGAGGCAATCAAAAGTGGTAGGAAGCTCTACCTACATACAGAATTGACCACGGGCTAGACGACCTCATCATGGTTCACTTGTGCAAAAATATGTATCTCAAAAGGAAAAGAAAAAGTGAAGTATTTAAACAAGTATTTAAACAGAAAGATTCAGGTCCTAGCAGCATTGAGTTTGACTTTCTGTGTCTTGAATGAGCTTCCCAAGCCCTTATGGTTTCATGTTCAGCCCAACCCCGCTCACGCCTTACGGTTGAAATTTCTTGATTGAGCAAGGACCACCTTAAACACGCACGTCTATATTACTGGTGATACTTTGTTTTTAACTGCGTGTTTTATGGGAATATGATGCTCCTCTACATTTGATATGTACTCTTGGTGTGAAAATTGACATTCCCAGTATTTGCCCAAGTCATGTGAGTGTTGTGTACTTCAAAACTGGGCAAAATGTGCTTTTCTGATGGTCTCGCTCGACCCTCGCTCGACCCCACTCGAGCGAAACCCGCTCGACAGCCGTTCGAGGGTTTTAAGTTCGCTCAAGTGAACTCCTGCTATAAAACTCGAGCGCCGCTCGAGCCGCTCGAGCAGACTGCTCTGTTTCGTGCTTTTTCCTCCTCCCGTGCGATTTTCTTCCCTCTTTTCTCAAATTTCTTCGTTTAATCGAGTGTTTTCCTTCCGAAATCATCTCCAAATCAAGGTAAAGCCCTTTCTCTTTAGTATTTTCATGATTTGGTGTATTTATTTTGGGTGTTTTCCGAGTGTTATGCATGTAGGTTTCGGATTGGGTATTTGAGATTTTTCTTCGATTGTTTTCCATTTCTTTTGGTTTATTGAGGCTATTGTGGAGCCATTGTTGGGTTTTTGAGTGTATTTAGGCAGTTTTTGGAACTCCCATGGGCTTATGCTCGAGTTTCCCACTTGGATGCACTCCAAGTGTTCGATAAAATGCCTAAATGAAGTTTGTATTCTCTTTTTCATCATGCATTGGCATAGCATTGTCCCCATATCTATTTCATGTCTATCCTAGGTTTGGGACATCGTTTAACTAGGATTGCATTGGGTTTGAAGGTGTTTTGGTTTAGAAGTGGCATTGGCTTGCAAGTGGGTTGTCATTGCATATGTGTCATGCACATGGGTTGGCATTAGCATGCATGTTGGTCATTCACATGAGTTGGCATTGGCATGCATATGGGACACTTTGAACTAGACATTTATCATTGTTTTGAAAAATGAAGAGCGGCATAGGGCATGCACCAAGTCCTACATTGTCGGTTGGCATTGTTGTGTCAGCATGCATGCATTCATCACGTCTTTGCATTGCCTTAGCCTTGTCTAACGTCTTTGACTCTGTCTACAGCCGAAACCATGTCTCGACGTGTTCGTCCTCACCAAAACCCCCTGCACCCGCTCAAGCTCACTTCCATAGTGCCTGGGCCCAGGAGTTATATTCTCAGAACTTCTCGCATCGTACTCCCATAGTCGAGCGTGAAGTGGTCTTAGGTGAGCTTACCGAGACTATCATTCTCCGCATTTTTGAGTCTCGCCAGTGGCAGGCATTGACCACTGGTCATCCCACTCCTTCTGTGGAGTTGGTTAGGGAGTTTCACTCCAACATACATGACGTGTCTGTTGATGACTCGTTTGAAGTCAGTCTTCGGAACGTTGTTTTCTGAGTAACTTCTGGCATGATAGCGACTCTGCTAAATGCCCCTCGTGTGTCCTATCCCGAGTTTCCCTACTCACGGACATCTCCTCCCAGTCCACAAGTCATTGCTAGTTGTCTTTGTGGTCGGCCTAGTAGTTGGGAAGGGACAACCCCTATTTCAACTGCTCGTTTTACCCCTGATCACCTCATTCTCAGTAGGATTGTTCTTACGAACTTAGATCCTACTGGTCATAATAGTGATGTGGGTCTTGACCGTGCCCTTCTGCTGTATGCCTTGATCAATGGTGTCTCCATTGATCTAGGAAGTCTTTTGTGTCGGGTTATTATTGAGGCGTATCGGTCCTCCAAAACACAGACTGGTTTGCCCTTACCGTGTCTAATCACCCGCCTGGCCCTCTCCCAGTCTGTTGCTTTACATCCTCAAGAGCCTCGAATTGCACTTAAGGCTCCTATTGGTTGTAGGACGGTCCAGCTGAGTCGTGCTCACACAACTCCACACCCTCTCCGTGTTGAGCACCCTCCCGCTCCCTCCTCTCAGCCTTCGAGCTCCCGACCATCTGGTTCTCAGCCGTCTACCTCGGCCCCATCCAGCTCTCAGCCATCCTCCTCAGCCCCCGGTTCGTCGGAGCCCAGTCTTCAGCAGGTACTTGAGTATCTAGCTTGCCTTGAAGCCCGGTTCGACAGCCTTGATGTGAAAGTTGATAACCTGCAGCAACTTGTGACTCAACGCTTCAATGACATTGAAAGGCAGCTTAATGAGGATAATGAGGATGCCGATGGTGATGATTGAGACCCTTGGCCTCTTGTGACAAAAAGGGGGAGATATTGTTGAGGGGGAGTAGTAAGGGGGAGTGTTACTTGTACTAACACATTTTTTTGTTTTGGGGGAACAACAGCTTTTGGTTATGTCTGTTGATTTATATCTCTTGTTAGCTGCTGATTGTTTGACTAATGTTTCTTGAACTCAATCTATGATTTGTTGCTTAATGAAATATTTCTTTTCTAAAACCTGTACTTGACATGACAGTTCATGAATTATGATTTGAGAATTGCAAATACGTTTCTGTGCATATGTGAATGGGTATGTTTAACCGTTTGCTAAGCGTGTGCAGAAATATTTCAACATGTTCAAGAATATGGATCTAGTTGGGTGTGCTAGGATTAAGTCATATGTATAGGTTAGAACTTTAATTAATTACCAGTATGAACTTTAATCTTTTGGAATTTCCTGACATGCGAGCATTAAAAATTTATCACATTAAAGTAGTTGTTCCAACATCTTTTTCAATCTTCCCACGCTAATAATATTGATTTAAGATAGTTTTAAATCTATTTTAATTATCTTTTTCAAAGTACAAATTTAAATGAAGTTGCGTGGAAAGTTTCTTGGTAAGCCAAATTACAATACCATTTACACGGTTTTAAATTGAAGTCTTTCCTTCCACGTAAATTAAACAAACGTCAAAATCAAACACCCTTTAAAATTGTTCCATTGACTTTCTTGTATGAACTTTAGACTTTTGGGATTTTCTGATGCGGGAGAATTGAAGATTTATCACACCATAGGAAAGGACGTTGGCCCAAAAACTTAAATATGATCATGCGCCGTCACAGTAGCTATGGCTGATGTCGAAAGAAGTCCTTGCTTGTAGATGATCTGAGAGGGAAGTTATCTACTGGTTTTACAATAATTAGTTTCTATAAGATGCAATCTAGCATTGTAAAAAAAGAGAAAAATCAGCACCCATTTGTGTGGTTAAAATCCTATATATCAGGCTTGTGAATGGGGCTGCTGAATGGGGCTGCTAAACGCTTATCCTTTGAACTTAAGTTTACAACATCATGGAATTTGTATAATATAGATATAACAATTCTGCCATATTCTTGTTTCTTTTTTACCATTCTTGGGGTCTTTGGTTTGTTGTCTCTTTTCCTTGAAAATATTATTTATACTTACAATTTTACACGCATAATCACATGACACGCAATGTATATGCATGATCCATTATATATAGTAGACTCAGTAGCTAGAATGGATAGTCTATCATCCCCCATCTTCTTTACCAGATTTGTACAACCACCAATCCCAAGTTGGCTTAAATGTTGCAACTGATGAATAGGGGTACTGTAACTGGTCCGCTTTTATATTTTTCAAAACCGATTACGCACCGGTTACCCTCCTAAACCGGTACTTCGGTTTTACCAGTTTCCGGTCCGGTTCGGTCTAGTTTAATGTACTATATTATATATTAAATATAGTACATTAATATATTTAATATTATATTATAGTATAGTCTCTAGTATACTATAGTCTATAATACTATAGTGATAATATATTATAGTATATTATAATATATAGTGATATAGTATTAGTATAATTATTAATATGCACTATATAATATTAGTATAACTATTAATACAATAAACAAAATGATATAACATTTTAAAATTTAATATTATATTATTTAAAAATTTATCATATAATACAAAACTATTTTATATATAGTTATATATTATATATAAATATTATATACAATATAAAAAATTAAAATATATATAAACCGGTCCGGTCCGGTTTTATAAAAAGAAAAATCGGAACCGGACCGATTTTGACCGGTTTTAAAATAAAACCGGTACCGGACCGAACCAAACCAAACTCGGGACCGGACCGATCCCACCAGTTTGGTCCAGTCCGGTCCGGTTTACAGGTTTATCGATTTTTTTTTACACCCTTACTGATGAATGCTTTTAATTGGAAGACACATAAGGTTTTTGTAACCACTTAGAATTAAATTATCAAGTCCAGTGAGGTTTCCAATGGATAGAGGTAGTTCTTCCACTGCAGTTTTAGCTAGATTCAATGTACATAAAAATTTCATTTCACACTCGATTTCAGAAAAGTCATGAAAGCTTTAGCAACCACAAAGGTCAATGTAGCGTAAAGATCTCAACCTGAGACTTGTTGGAAAAATTTTGAGGTAAGAGGAATCGGAAAAAAAATCATATTAGAAAGATTGTCCTCGACTAAACTTTTACACCTTCTGACAATCAATTTCTTCAAATTTGAGATGCTTGAAAGATCCGAGATTTTTGTTAAGAATTTACAATCACGAAAAGTTATAGTTGTCAGTTAAAAAAGACAAAACAAATTGAAAGGAGTTTACCACATAGAATAAAGAAACAAAATTATTGGAGATTTTAATTGCACTTACCTTAAACTTGAATCACATGCCTAACTCCTTGGAGCTACCAGCATTTTAAATGTAATGAACCTATTTCCGAGAAAATTGGGTGGAAAAGTACTAGAAATTGTAGTTTTGATAATTCTATGCGCTTGATCAACGTGATTGATTCGTTCTGCAAGCAGAGTACTGTTTGTGTGTTTTACGCACAATTAAGTAATCAACCAAGTTACTCAAATGTCTATTATTGGTTTATATTTCTTTTTAAAAGAAATTCGTTTTTAAAATCAAAAGACTGCTATTTATTTTTAAAAAATTAACCCAAGATCAACTGCATGTAATAATATGGATCCCAATCATAATTATCAAAAGCTGAATTATTCTCTCTATCTTTCGATCTATCTAAACTGAAAATGAGATATTTGTAAAGAGTTCTTCTTCATATAATCACTTTGGCATATTTTTTGCACACTCAACTTATAATGTGACTGGCCTAAACAGTTATTTTATATTTAAAAAAATGAAGCAACTAATCACATTAGTGGAATGCGCAAGGGAGTATGGAAAAGTAGTAACTACGCATAGAGTTTTTGATTTATAAATAGGTGTCGATGGCCCAATGGCCCAATCTCAACCACCCCCGAAATCGAATCTTTTATAGAAAAAATGCGCCAATTCTATATTGCCACACTTCTATAATATCTGTTCCAAACAAAGTGTATAATACTAAAATACTATTATTATTATTATTATTATTATTATTATTATTATTATATAATATATAATTATTCTGAAAACATTTCTAGCAAGTATAAATTGTCTTAGTCCATTGGGTTCTCATGGTCCTTCTCCACCTCATCTAGAAGTTTCGTTGTAAATTAGGTCTTAAACATCAAATTTCATTGCAAAGTATAGGTTGGTGATAAACATATAAGGTTTACAAGGCCCAAAACGGGGCAATGTACATAAAAAGGCAGAGAGATGCAGTATCTTGTTGGAGTATAGCCTCTCATATTGACAACATGGAGTTCAAGTCTAAAGAAGAAAAGCTAAAGGCAGAAAAAGAGAATGAGAAGATTTAAAATACTGTTATTTCTGTTATACATTTATTTCTCTATGTAGTATAAATATTACAAAGACCTTCATGTATTTTACATCAAGTAATATCGATTTCATTCACATCAGATTACACAATTCTTGTATTCTTCCTCTATTTTAGCTTTTCTCTGCTATTCATCAAGTTCTCGACATGGTATCAGATTGAAAAATCACAAAAACTGCTTCCGCATATTTTTCTTTTCTCTATTCTTGCAATCTGCATTGCAAACTCTACTCTTTCTACTCAAATTACATATTTCTGCTCGAGAATCTTCAATTCTTGTTTCTCAATTCTTGTATTTTCTTTCCAATTCTTGGAAACATGGCAGAAGAAAACTCCCCTAATTCTTCAGCTTCATCTCGTATTCTTAACCCTTCAGATGATTCCTCTAGCCCATATTATCTTCATCCTAGTGATAATCCGGGTTCTCTCTTGGTTTCAGAAGCCTTTGCAGGAGACAACTACATTGCTTGGAGTTGTTCAATCACTATTGCCCTAACTGTGAAGAACAAGGTAGCTTTCATTGATGGCTCAGTTACTGCTCCTCCTGCTAATCAGCGTCTTAATCATACTGCTTGGCTTTGTGCCAATAATTTGGTACTTTCTTGGCTCATGAATTCTATTTCTAAAGATATTAGAAATAGTTTATTTTATGTTGCATCTGCTGTAGACCTCTGGAATGAGTTAAAAACAAGATACTTGAGAAGTGATGGACCAAGGATTTTTCATCTTGAAAAATCCCTAAGCTGTATAAACCAGGGTTCATCCTCGATTACAGAATATTTCAGTGCTTTCAAGACCCTTTGGGATGAGTATGTCAATTATAGGCCATTTCCAACCTGTACATGTGGCAAGATGGCTTCTTGCACCTGTGATCTGTTCAATTTCTTGCTCCTTAGGCAACAATCAAATTACGTGTTGAAATTTCTAATAGGATTGAATGATTCTTATGCCTCAGTAAGAAGTCAATTGTTACTTGTTGTCCCATTGCCTAGCATTTCTAAAGTGTTTTCCTTGCTGCTTCAAGAAGAAAGTCAGCGACAATTGACCAACTTCACAAGTAATGACACACATGCTTTGTTGGCAAAGCATTACACTCAGCCCAATCAGAATAATCAGTCCAAGTTCATCAAAGACAAGCTGAAGAAATCCTCACTGCATTGTACTCACTGTGGCTATAATGGTCATACAATTGACAAGTGCTTTCAATTGCATGGTTATCCCCCTGGATGGACTAGACCTAAGGGAAAAAGAAACCCTCCTTCTGCACATGCAGCCATTTCAACTGAAGAGGTCTATATTAAAAACAGTAATGAGAACCAAAGGTTTAGTCTAACTGCTAAAGAATTCAATAAACTCATAGCACTTGCCAATTTGAGTTCAACTACTCAGAACATTGATACATCCACAGCAGCAGTAAATCTAGCCACCACTCAATTTTCTGGTAATCTTTTCAGTCAATGCAATTCTGTTTCTACCAAGTTAAATTCTGAATTTTCTTGGATCCTAGATACTGGTGCAACAGATCATATGATCTATTCACCTCTACTATATTCTTCTACTCCTAAACCAGTTACAAATTTCATATATCTTCCTAATGGTCAAACTGTTCTAGCATTGTATATTGGAACTGTAAGTCTTTCTAGCACATTACATTTGCATAATGTCTTGTGTGTTCTAAGCTTTTCATTCAACCTATTATTTGTTTCTAAACTAACCAAAGAATCTAATCTTTGTCTATCTTTTTTTGATTCACATTGCCTTTTACAGGACCAATCAATGAAGAAGATGATTGGGATTGCCTATGAGAAACAAGGCCTTTATCACCTACCTCAAGCTTCCTCAAAAGCTAATTCCTATCAACAAAATCAGTTTAATTCTACACCAATCTTTGCATCAACTGTTGCTCAAAACCAGCCAAACCTTTGGCACTACAGATTAGGTCATGTCTCAAATTCTAGAATACCTTTTCTTAGACAAATAGACAATTCAATAACATTTGATTGTACAAATGTGTGAAATTTGTCCACTAGCAAGGCAAAAAAAGCTTTCTTTCCCTGTATCACAAAGTATTTCTAATAAAGAGTTTGAATTGATTCATTGTGATATATGGGGCCCATTTGCTACTATATCATATTCTGGTTTTAAATTCTTTCTCACTATAGTAGATGATTTTACAAGATGCACTTGGGTGTATATGTTTAAAACTAAATCTGAGGTCTCATCTTTACTGCCAAATTTTGTAAAATGATTACAAATCAGTTTAATACCTCTGTAAAAACCATAAGAACAGACAATGGTTCAGAATTTTTCCTTACAAAATTTTATAGTGACAATGGAATTGTACATCAAAGAAGTTGTGTAGAAACTCCACAACAAAATGAAGTAGTTGAAAGAAAACATCAACACTTATTAAACACAGCTAGAGCTTTGATGTTTCAAGCAAACTTACCTTTAATTTTTTGGAGTGATTGTGTATTGATTGCAGCCCATATCATAAATCGAATTCCAACTCCTCTTCTCCAAAACAAAACACCTTTTGAAATGCTATTTCACAAATCACCAAATCTTTTTCATTTAAAGGTTTTTGGATGCTTATGCTTTGCATCTACAATTACTAGTCATAGACAAAAGTTCGATCCAAGAGCAACAAAATGTCTATTTTTAGGATATCCTTCTGCTGTCAAAGGTTACAAACTCATGGACTTAAACACAAATAGAGTCATTATTTCCAGAAATGCTGTGTTTCATGAAACCAACTTTCCATTCAAAAGTCTTCTAGTTAATTCTGCTATACCTACTTTTCTGTTTCCTCCTTCAAAATTCCAACATAATTCCCCTCATATAAATAATCCTATCTCTTCTGATCAAAATATTTAATCACTGATTCTTAATGAATCAGATTCCTCTCATATTGACAGCAACCACCAAACTGACTTAGCAAGTTCAGATTCCTCTCATATTGACATCAACCATCAAACTGACTTAGCAAATCCTATCCCTACTGTCAAAAAATCATCAAGAATTAACCAAACACCAAAATTTTTGCAGGATTATTATTGTGGTACTGCCTCATTGTTTCCTCATGCAATCAACTCATCTACTGTCATTGGTTGTTCCTCTAACACAGGTAATCCCTATCCTATATCCTCTTTTATTTCTGTCAGTAGACTTTCAGCATCACACAAAGCTTTCTTAGCCTCAATTTCTATTATCAAAGAACCCAAAGCATATCAACAAGCTGCAAAATCTCATGAATGGCAAGTTGCTATGAAAAATGAACTCACTGCTTTAGAATTAAACAAAACCTGGGAACTTGTTACTCTACCTAAAAATAAAAAGACCATAGGTTGTAAATGGGTTTTTAAAGTAAAATACAAGGCTGATGGAACCATAGAAAGACATAAAGTAAGGCTGGTAGCAAAAGGCTACACTCAACAAGAAGGATTAGACTTCTTTGATACTTTTTCCCTAGTGGCAAAACTTACTTCAATTCGGTTATTGTTAGCTGTTACATTTGATAGTTACAAGGCCTGACTTGGCCTATTCTGTTCAAGTCCTTAGCCAGTTTCATGCTAAACTAGCAGTTTCTCATTATCAAGCTGTTATGCGTGTGCTTAGATACTTAAAAGCTACACCAGGACAAGGATTGTTCTTGTCTTCATCTTCAGATTTTCAATTAAAAGCTTTTTCTGACAGTGATTGGGCAGGTTGCTTAGACACCAGGAGAAGTGTTACAGGATATGCAATTTTTCTAGGAGATTCATTAATCTCATGGAAATCAAAGAAACAAGCCACAGTTAGTAGATCATTTGTAGAAGCAGAATATAGGGCTCTTGCTGCCACAACATGTGAGGTGCAGTGGTTATTATATGCCCTTCAAGATCTCAGTGTTGATCACTCTCAGCCTACAATGCTCTACACTGACAGAAAATCAGCTTTGTCCATTGCAACCAATCCAGTACAACATGAGAGGACTAAACATATTCAAATCGATTGCCATCTTGTTAGGGAGAAATTACAGCAGAATGTTATAAAGTTTTTCTATATTCCTTCGAGATTACAACTAGCAGATATATTTACCAAACCTCTCGGATCACTGCCTTTCCATCATAATTTGCGCAAGATGAACATTATCAATATACATGCTCATCTAGAGGGGGGGTGTTGGAGTATAGCCTCTCATATTGACAGCATGGAGTTGAAGTCCAAAGAAGAAAAGATAAAGGTAGAAAAAGAGAATGAGAAGATTTAAAATACCGTTATTTCTGTTATACATTTATTTCTCTATGTAGTATAAATATTACAAAGACCTTCATGTATTTTACATCAAGTAATATCGATTTCATTCACATCAGATTACACAATTCTTGTATTCTTCCTCTGGTTTAGCTTTTCTCTGCTATTCATCAAGTTCTCAACATATCTCCTCGTCAGACGTTGTGAAGTTTATTATGTTTTTCTACTATTTTTTATTTGTTTGTTATTTATTATTGTTTTTGTAATTCAGGTAGGAGAAAATCATTGAGCAGCCGTCTGCTTTTGAGGAATCTTTTCTCAATGACATTGACATATTTACGTAAGTCCTCGAGATCAAGTTTATCTTCTTTCTCCATGAGTTGATTCCTTTCTTTTACTATCAGTTATGGGATTTAACAAGAATAGTTGTTCATTGCCATTATTTTTTGGATAGTTGTTTTCAGGCTATTGGTTTCAGACTGCTCAAGTTGGTCCAACCTGTTTATACAGCACCCTTCCTACTCTCACACAAAATCAAGCTTTTCTCTGGCTATGGAGAGGAATGGCAAGGAAAATCATTGAGGGTTATTTACTTGGTCCATGCATGAGAGTTAATCCTTATAACAACAGTTCGTTTGATTCTATAGCTTTGTAGGATCCAGCTTGTTCTTGAATTATCTCAAACTCAATAAATGGTAATATCATATGATTTATCTTTTACCTATTCCAGTCAAAATATATTCCCACATTGGATTATTCATCTACTCTCTATGTAAAAGGTCCGCATAATTGCATCAGATCGATCCTCAGATTTTCTGGGTTCTTTCAAGAGTTTGATCACTAGAATTGAAAAACAAACTTTTCTTCGAGTGTTAGCCATATGAGCACCAAACATTCTTAAATGATGGACAGACTTTAAATGACAAATCTGGGCAATACCAATCTGAACTGCAGCTAAAGACAGCTCCTTTTCAAGCTACCAAATGGAGCTTGTCCCAATTCAAGATTTTGAATTTTTGATGAAACAATTCTCGATTACTATGGATTATTAAGCTACAACCAAAGTATCGATAGAAAATCAGGTAAAAGATTTTCGGATTGCAATCGTTGCTCATCTAGCTCTGGTCTTTGTTTTAAAGCAAATATAGAGGATGAACTTGGGGAAACTTGAAAAGAGTTTTGAGGCAAGACAATAAAGATTTCAGATTGAACTAGAAGACTGACAAAAAAGCGAAACAAAAAGAGAAGCATAAGCTAGCTAAAAGGGGGGATTGGCTTTGTTTGACCACATAAATATCATAAGAAAACTCTCCTGCACAAGACAATGCAGTCCATGATCTTATAGTTAACTTGAATAAAATCCATCATAAGTTACAGCAATAGATAGAGGAACAAGTACAGAGGCAAGGCATGTACAGGTAATATGTAGGTATACATAATTTGATGCATTACATGAGGGCAGCGCTATAATATAAATGTACACGTAATATGTGTCTTTGCATTGAATAAAAGAGAGAGAGAGAGAGAGAGAGAGAGAGAGAGAGAGAGAGAGAGAGAGAGAGAGAGAACCAAAACGCCCCCAACTCAACCATTCAATCCCAAATTAACCTGCTACGCAGTTAAACCCCTGCAAACCCACGACCATATCACGAACAACATAGAGCACATGCACGAACAAGTCCAGCAACAAAACCACCCACACAGTAGCAACGGGATGGAATTTATATAAATATAATAATTCTGCCATATTCTTGTTTCTTTTTTACCATTCTTGGGGTCTTTGGTTTGTTGTCACTTTTCCTTGAAAATATTATTTATACTTACAATTTTACATGCATAATCATGCATATACATTGTGTGTCAGCTATAGAAATTATATATGAAGATTTTAAAATTCGAATTAAAAAAGAAATAATTAATAAAATGAACATAAATACTTAATACATATAATATTGTGCATAAAGTTGTACGTATATATATCACTATTTTTTTTAATCTGGATGTACCACGTTGTTTTAATTTAGCTTAGCACCCTTTAAAAAAAATAATAATAATTTAGCTTATTTAGTTCTTACTTATCCAGCTTTGCAATGAGATGAGATCAGAAATCTATGAATAGTTTTGTGATATTTTGTAAATGGTAATGAAATAGTTTGAGTTAAGATGTTATATGGGGTTTTAGGAAATGAGAGAGAAAATGTTGAATAAAAATATTATAAAGATAAAAGAGAGTCAAAATATAATTTTTTAATACTATTTTTGTTTTGTGATTTGAAAAAGTTGAATTATTTTTTGTGTTTTGTTTAGAAATTTGAAAAAGTTGTAACGATTAGGTAATAATTAGATGAAATAAAATTAAAGATTTAGAATTGAAAAGTGTTTACATTTTAATGATGTTTTGATATTGAGATGAGATAGTTTGAGTGATTTGTATATCCAAACGAGGCCTAAGTGCACTTTTATGGTAAGTAATGGCACAACATACAAAAAGGTTACTATATGAGGGAGGTTGATGTTGGATGCTGAATTTATATAGAAAGCGACACAAAATATAGAGACATTAGGATAAATATGCAATGCATATCAATGATCAATCCATGAGAATAGCGCTGCCCTTAATGTGGAGTAATAATGCTGATTTCAGATGGGATGAAGCCAAGAAAAATACATCCCAATTCCCAAAGTGCCTCAAATATCATGGATCTCAATCATAATTCTAGGGAGTTTATTATTTATGTAATTGCTTGGGGCAAAGATGATAGATATGAAGTCTTCTATTATGTAGTTGGTATGTCAGTTATATATCCTTATGTCGATTGCATGTTCTTAGAACTAGGAAGCTTAAGCTCTTACTGTTTGGTGCACCCCTAGTGCAATCTCACTTTTTAAAAAAATATATATATATATTTTTTAAACATTTAAAAAAATAACATAAATTCACTAGTAGTAACTATTTTAAACATTTTAGAAAATACGAAAAAAAATTAAAATGCACTAGTGGTCAGATCTAAGGGACAAACCGAGGAGGCAAACTAGAATTTTTCTCTAAAAAATGATATAGTCACAACATATGAAAAGGTTACTACATGAGGGAGGTTGATGTTGGATGTTGAAATTATGTAGAAAACAGTACAAAATACAGAGACATTACGAGAAATATGCATCATGCATATCAATAAATGAGAAAAACGCTGCCCTTAATGTGAAGCAATAATGTTGGATGTTGAAGCAACAGGGACTATCATTAATTCAGTTGTTGTTGAGGACTCGTTTCATTTGCTCTACTTTCACGCTTGGATACCACATTAGCTCCCCAACTTCTATAAAACGGTACCCGCAAAGGATCAATTATGGGATAAAAGACCCGAGAGAAGAAACAAAAATGAAAGGAAAATCTCACCTGAAATTCCAAAGAAATAATAGCAACAGGAAATGGGGTATAATTAATTCAATCCATTTTTCTTCTTTTATGTGCTCTGCTTTCATGCTTCAAGTATACAACATTGGCTCCCCAAATAAATAATTGAGAGTGAGAGAATGAACAAGACATATACATACTGGTTGACAGACCAATTTCAAGATACAACAAGTGCAAGCATGGTTCTAACCGTTGTGGCCTTAACCACAAGGCTGAAAGTTTCTTCAAAATCAATTCCAAACTGACGAAGAAATCCTTTGGCAACTAAACAGGCTTTACGACATTCAATCAAACCATTGGCAAGTCTTTTGGTTCGGAACACCCATTTGCAGGTGATGGTTTTGGTTGTTTGTGAAGCAGGGATGAGGATCCAAGTTTGGTTGGCAAGGAGAGCTTGGAATTCCCTAGTCATGGCGTTGCGCCATTCAGGGTACTATTTGGCTATGGTGTAAGTAGCAGGAGTTTCAGGAATGGGACTGAGGTCAGTGATGAAGGCACGGGGTAAGGGCCATTTGGTGGTGCCATCATGAAAGGTAGTGGGTTGAAGGGAGTCGGTTTGTGAACAAGTAACCATTGTGTGTGTGTGCAGTTGAGGTGGTGGTGACGATGGATTCGGTGATGGTAACGGAGAGGGTGGAGACAAAGTGGGAGGTCCATGAATAGATGGAGAAGACGAAGTGGGGTGTTTTGAAGAACTGGACTGAAAATTAGGAAGAAGTGTATGAGTGGGCTGAGAAAAGGTGGTGGGCTTCGGCAGGGATGAGTAAGGGAAGCTATTTTCATTAAAATGAAAATCTTTTGAATTGTACATTCGAGCAATAGGAATGTGGTACAATAGAAACCACGGTGATTTGGGCTTAGTCACAAACGACACACGAAAGGGAACGAAAATTAAATTTTCGTGGGTTGTAAGATACTGTTAGAGGCCAGCATTCAGAGCCAAATACTCGCAGAGAGTTATAATCTGGTTGGCTTTTACGAAGTAAGAAATGAGGTGAATTATTTTATAATGTAGGAGATGGTAACATATTAATTAAATAAACCAAATGAAGAAATGCCTGAGACCAAAAATGAAGAGGAACGGATGAGTGAACTAATAGTGCTAAGCCCGTATCAACTATGTGACGGTGCTTATGCTCAACGATGCCGTTTTGAGTATGGGTATAAGGACAAGTGAGTCTATGAGTGATGCCACACGATTTAAAATAATTGGAAAATGGACGATATTCGCCCCCCTCCCCCCCCAATCCGACTGGAATTGTATGATTTTTGTGTTAAATTGAAGTTCAACATTATTTTTAAATTTGATAAACGCATCGAGAGCTTGAGATTTTGCTTTGAGTGGGATTAACCATGTGTATATGGAAAAATCGTCGACAAAAGTGATAAAAATGATAATCATTAGGAGACACATACGAGGATGGACCCCATAAATATGAAAATATAAGCTGAAATGATGTAGTGGATTTATTTATATGTTGATAAGCAGGTGATCTATGATGTTTGGCTTGAGCACAGGCATTGCAAAAAGGGATTAAAGTGCGCTCAAAAGGAAGTTGATGCTGCTGGAGGATGGATTGGACGATTTTGATGGAAGGGTGTCCTAGCCTATTATGCCACATAGGAATTGAGAGGTGACTTGAAAAAGCAAAAGGTGGTGAAGCTGAAGGTGGAATGGTGTAGAGGCCGTTACTTGTGGTCCCTTGAAGAAGACGCTTCCTCGACTTGCAATCATGGATAGAAAAAGAGTTAGCATAAAATTGGAAGAAGACATTATTGTCGATACAAAACTAGCAAACATAAATCAAAATCTTTTTAAAGGAAGGAACACACAAAATTTTATTAAGTAGAAAGTGAGATGAGGAGGAGAGGAAGGAGGTCGAACCAAAATGTCATATAGGAACTGAGGAGCTGTCACCAACAAGAAGTTGTTCGTCGCCACCATACTCGAGTGCATGTAAATTTAGGTTACTCAACTCACTGGTGATACGGTTTCTTGCAATGGTATCAGGATACCAGTTGGTATCGGGTGAGCAGTTGGTTGAGGTGAAGTTCGCTATGGGTGATGGACTAGTGTAGGCTTGGTTAAAGCGGTACAAGCAATTGATAGCAATGTGGCCTGGAGATTGCAGGCTTGACACACCACACGTTGGTCAGTAGAGGAAAATGAATTATGAGACATGTTACCTGCATAGTTGCCATGACCCCTAGTCTTATTGGAACTTCCACCATTATGTTCGCGATTAGAGTTATGTCCACCACGATTTCCTCGTCCACGTGAATTAGAGGAAAGTTTTGTAGTAAAATTAGCAGAGGCTTCGGTTGGGACAGTGCTAATTTCAGAGTGGTGAAGCAAACTGGCTTCATGAGCTAGGAGGTGTTCAAGTAATTCTTCAGGGGAAATTGAGATGAGCCGGGTAGTCACAAAAGTGACTGATCCATCATAATCTGGACCAAGTCTAGCAAGAAGATACTGAATGAACTCTTCAAGAGGGAGTGGACGACCCGCAGCTACCATAACATCGGCAAGACCCTTGGCTCTACGAAAGTAGGTAGAGATGGTATCAGCACCCTTCTTGAGAGAAGCCAATTGAAGTTGGGTCTGGACGGCTCGAGCTTGGAAAACGGAAGCATAAGTTGACTCAAGAGAAAGCCAAACGGCTCTTGAGGAAGAATAGCGAACTACTTGGGCCATTAGAGGTTCAGACATAGAAGAGATGAGGGTGGACATTACTTGCTGATCCTATTGAAACTAGAGGGCGTAGGCTGGGTTTGGGGTTTTATTATCAAGCTTAGGTTTCCGTGTTGGACAAGAACCATCCACATATTTGTAAAGTCGATTGCCGTGAAGATAGGGGACCAACTGGGTTTTCCAAAGTAGGTAATTATCAGGAGTAAGTTTCACAGCAATGGTGTGGGAGAAATTGGGTTGTGGGAGGGAAGGAGAAATGGGAGGAATGGAAGATGATTCACATTCAGCCATGGACGATGAGTCCTTTTTAGGCTCTTGATACCATGTTGGAATACTGGAATATTGGTTTGTTTTTCATTGATTCAATAGCAACTATAGATTCAGATTCAACCATGGACGAAGAGTCCTTTTTAGGCTCTTGATACCATGTTGGAATACTGGAATATTGGTTTGTTTTTCATTGATTCAATAGCAACTACAGGGTTTCCTTTTATAGAGGCTAGACTACAAAGAATCCAGAATATTCTAAATACAATGATCGGTAGCTAAGGAATACAATATTCATGCACTGCAGAGTTTGTTACGCAGGGGTCAAGCTCAAGTTCAGCTGTTGTGAGGTATTTTGGCTAACAGTCAGTGTAGGGGTAGCATTGTCCTTAATAGGATTGAGTCACCTTGAATTTGAATAGTAAGTTATATAAGTTTATAGATAAATTAACAATATATATATATATATATATATTTGTAAGTTTATTTTTTACACTATCATTAATGGTCAGCAAACCATGAACAAAGATGTTGGACTACGGCTTAATGTGATAAAATTTACAATAACCCCACGTTAAGAAACTCCAAAAGTCTTAAAGTTCATACAAAGAATTAATTAGTAGATATATGGTTTGAATGTTTGTTTTATGCAAAAGGCTTTAGTTCAAAACCGGGTGTAAATGGATGGAAGTAGGCTTATCAATTAACATATTTGTAAAGAAAAAAAAAATTAACATATTTGTAATGCATGTTTGTGCTTGAAGAAGATAAAAACAAATTTATGTATTGTTACACCCCACAACAGCTAGAGTTACTTCCTATGCTTGGCATGAAGGGAAGTTGTGGATGAACGTTTATAATGTGTGTGTGTGTGTGTGTGTGTATATATATATATATATATATATATAGTGTTGTCGTGAATCCTAGTGGAATGGAGACGTGTATGGCGTGGAGTTTATAAAAAAACTAGACCTTGGATCTTCACAGGTTTAGAAGAAACGGGTAGGGTTCATTTCAATTATTGGGGCCTAAGTCTTAACTCTTACGAAGTGTATGGTCTTAACAAAGGAGCTCATAAAATAATTCATGGGTCAATTATCAAATAAATAGATTCAAGTAGGTCCATAAAAGATTAAATAGCGTTTAATTTTCTAATTATCAAGCCCAATAAAATTCCATAAGCCCAAACTCATTGAGTTATAACTTGTAGACTTGTCCAAAATGACCCATTAAACTTAAATTAGGCATAATAAAATCATTCATATCTCATCGTTAGCAATATTCAATTGGGTTGTTATAGACATTGACGAAGAGCTTTCTCTAAAAGAAATAAGGCCTGGTCCTTGCTTTGAATCATATATACTATGTAGAGTTTTATAAAGGTAACTAGTCTAGGTGCACTTTTATTGTAAGTTTTGAGACTAACGTCCAATAGATATACCAAAATCCTAAGCTCTTACTGCTTTAGTGCAATCTCATTTTTTTAAAATATTTTTTAAACATCTTTTAACATTTAAAAAAATAACACAAATTTACTAGTAGTAACTTTTTTAAACATTTTAATAAAAGGAAAAAAAAAATTAAAATGCACAAGCAGTCTAATCCAAAGAACAAACCCAGGAGGCAAACTAGCATTTTCCTCTAAAAAAGATATAGGCACAACATGCAAAAAGGTTACTACATGAGGGAGGCTGATGTTGGATGTTGAAATTATGTAGAAAACAGC
The DNA here is from genome assembly GCF_018687715.1 of Carya illinoinensis. Classification (NCBI taxonomy): domain Eukaryota; kingdom Viridiplantae; phylum Streptophyta; class Magnoliopsida; order Fagales; family Juglandaceae; genus Carya; species Carya illinoinensis. Next base: position 45,518,400 of record NC_056766.1, on the reverse strand, counting down.
ACAAAATACAGAGAGGCTCATGAATTCACTCTTAGTCTCAATAAAAGAGTAAAAAGGATGCAATTTGATGGCTAAAATGGATATGGAAAAAGCTTGTGGTAGCCTTGAATGGAGATTTTTATGGATATGTTTGGCTTTGGTTTTTTTTTTTTTTTTTTACACTGACGACATTGTTATCTTCCTTGATCAATCCAATAAATCCTTGAAGGGTTTATCTGAAGTATTGAGTAAGTGGAAGGAGAAAATGCTCTTGTTTCTCGGAAACATATTATGCTAGATGAAACTAGTTTTTTAGGGATAATTTGTTTCCTTTTACATATCTTGGTGTACCTATTCTCAATAAAAGGAACAATGGGGGAAAATTAGTCTTGATTAAGCATGTTTTATCAAGCATGCCAATTCATTTTCTCTTGGTTCTGAATGTGCCCAAATCAGTTTTGAGGTTTATTACCATGTTCTTCTCAGACTTTTTCTCTTTGGGGAGATAGAGAAGGTGAAGTAAAGAAAAAGTGGATTACTTGGTAAAAAGTATGTCAGCGCCTATTCATGAGAGTATTGGGTGCGAGGGAAAATAGAGCATTACACATGAAGTCAGCATGAAATTTTATATATGGGAGCTCGACCCTCGTTATGGACCATCTTTTTCAGATCCAAACACCGGAATCCTTCAAAGAAGCTGCCATCAAATATTGATGGCTGAAAAAGTTAATGTGGTTGGCAAGAAGGTTTGAAACTTAAGAGGTCATGCTTTCATTTGGGCAGAATTTGGTTAAATTACAGGACCATGTAGGATCAGATTTGGCATCTCAGATTAATGCTATACCTTATTGTCCTTGAAGTTTAAGAATAGATAGATTACTAAAGTTTACAAAAGAAGACGTCCTTGAAAATAAAGACATGTTACATCAGTGCACATGTTGTACAGGTCCCTAAACCCAAAAGTTCAGATAAGTAGAGGAAGTTCCCATAATCCCAACCAACCAACATGAGACATAATGCCACTACAAATGCAACCCCACGAGTAGATTCATGGAAATCGTAACATCATATATGAAACAAAAATGAAGTCTTAAGACCAGAGAGACCAAACAAAAATTAAAGGAAAATCTCACCTATGTTGATTGGAGCTGACAGGCTTTGCCCGTTTTGGCAAATATGATGAAACCAGAGTTGCTTCTTCCCACTTCTGCACAAGTGCTTCCAAGTTCACTAAACACTACCCCATATGAAACTTCATTGTCTATTCATTCCTTTCTGGTTCAAAAATAAAACCAAGTATAAACTCAAACTAAAGGAATGGACAAGAAAGTGATTTTTCTAACATTGATATTCTTTGGGATCACCAAAGCAAAGCAAATAATCATCCTAGAAAAACTGATTATTAAAATCTATGAAAGAAGTACTCCGTCTAAGGAAATAAAGAACTATTAGTACTCTACAAGAAAAAACCAGATGTTGGTTGTCCTCTTTCTCAACTAACATGGGCAATATTGGCAATACACATGCAACCTGAGTAGATTAAGGGAATTTGAACATCAAATAGTAACCAAATGGCCACCTTTATTTCATTGGAAAAGACTAAATTAGGTATTAAACATCATATTTCATTGCAAAGTATAAATTAGTATGAACATATATGGTCCATTATACACAAAGTTTATGGGCCTTAAAACAGGGCAATGGCAAAAACAAAACAAAAAATGGCAGGGTCCTTTGAATCATCGTACGTCTCCACCTGATTTGGAAGTTTGATGGCCCTAGTTGAAGTCTATCAAGTGATTTTTTCATAAACTTAAGTATAAAGCAATCCAAATAATCATCCTAGAAAATAAAAGACTGATTATTAAAATCTACAGAACAAGTCCGTCATAGTGTCCTAAACCCAAATTTTATGTGCTTGGCGGCAATTTCTTTATGTTTACTTGAAAGTGAAGCAGCATGGCAATACTGTCAGTACATGAGTAATGACAAAGTCCATATTGTCAACACTAGTGCTTTTTTCTTTTTGTTTTTTCGAAAAATTCTATTCTGTACAGAGAGAACAAAGTCCATATTGTCAACCCCAAAAACACAGTACGAACCGGGGTGACTTACTTGGGTTATGATTAAGTCAATTGCTGTTGAGGACTGTTTGCAACATTGGCTTCATCCATTTTTCTTTTTCTATTTGGTCTCCTTTCATTCTTGTATACCACCTTGGCTCTGTAACTTGTATAAAACGGCAGCACCCTCACAGGATAACCACCATCGAAACTCACAGGATAACCACCATTGAAACAAAATTGGACTTGCAAGTTGTCCAAAACCTTTTGCTCAAAAGGTTGTAAATTGGAGTACCCTACCCATACATCATATCCAGTTCCTCCCTCGTTCTTCCAATCCATATTAACCAATTCTACCCCTTTCTGAACACTGCATACATGATTTGAGCCCTTACTGGTAATCTTAGCATCACGAAAAACTCTACGCCACTCACGAGCATCATTGAAAAACAGTACGACATACAATACAATTCCACTAATGTCCTCCAAATAGTGTGGCCCCTCAATATCTATTGCCCATTCTTCTATTCCCCTCAGTCGGGCATCATGATCAGGCCCCTTCTTCATCTCATTATCTAAAAACTCATGAACATATTTGAACCAGTTTGGAATTTGATTTTTTGGAAACAAAGTAGCGTCATGATCATAGAGTCCCTGTTAAATGTCAAATATCATCATCATCATCAATTTAATTTTGAGTCAAGCATACTATTAAAAATGAGATCACACATACATACCTTCCACAATAAAGGATTTTGCACTTTATCATTCCATATATTCTCATGCATTTTGTCGCAATCAGACAGATCAATTCTTTCTAGCGATTTGATGTGGCTTCCATTGAATTCCAATATTTCTGATACTTCCGAAAATCTTTCTAGTGACTTGCATCCTTCAACATATACTGTTCTTATATTTGGAGGAAGTTCTGCTATTTCTTCAAGTTTATGACAATTTCTGAAGTCAAGATGAGTTAGTGTAATGAATTCTTTGATGTTCGTGGGAAGGCTAACAATATCAGTCTCCGATAAATCTAACGAATGCAAGCTGGTCGAGGAATTAAACATGGTAAAGAAACAATATAGTGGAAAGAAATTTGATTCTGAATGGGAACAACTAATTTGAATATTTGATACTTGTAATGCAGTGCTTGAATTTGATATATTGTCTTCCATTGTTGTAGAATCATTAGGCAAATCAAGGGATTGTCCATCATCCCACATATTCTTTACAATATTTGTACAACCAGCAATACAAAGCCAGCGTAAATATTGCAACTGGATCAAAGCAATTGGGAGATGCATAAGGTTTTTGCAATCGGTTAGATATAATTGCTCAAGTCCAACAATGTTCCCAATGGATAAAGGTAGTTCTTCTACTGCAGTGCCTTTTAGAACCAATTCATGTAAAGATTCCATTTTACACTCGATTTCAGGAAGATCACGGAGGCTTGAGCAACATCCAAGATCAAGCCGACATAAAGATCTCAACTTAAGGCTTCTTGGAAGAATTCGCAGTTTAGAGCATCTGTGAAAATCCAAATTAGAAAGATATTCCAAAGATCCAACGGACTCATGCACCTTAAATAATCTTCTACAATGTTGGAGAGTCAATTCCTTCAAATTAGGGGTGCTTGAAAGATCTGGAATTTCTGTTAAGTAACTACAACACGTGAAAGCCATGGTCGTCAAATTCTGTAAAAGAAAAGAAAGTAATGTTGAATGGAGTTTACTAAATTACTTAAAGAAAAAAATTATTGATGAATATAATTGTACATACCTTGGGCTTGAATCCATCTCCTAATTCCTTGATGATGCTATCATGCATTCTAAAGACAATGAGATTCTTCCCTTGAAAATTATGTGGCAAATATGGTAAAGGATAGTTATACCAATCAAGGACTCTTAACTTCTCGGAGAGATAATTAGGTCCATGAGAAAAACGTGCGTTACGATTTATCAAGATCCTAAGTCTTTTCATGTGTCGAAATGCTTCTGGATGCAATCTTATCTCCTCATCGCCTTCAGGTAAATCTATTACCATGCCTTCAATTTCATTTGGCCCCTAATATAAGAGAATGCATATATAAAAGTGTCAGCAAAATTAGTGCCTATATAAAGTCGTTCATAAGTTACATGAATTTGCTAAAGTTAATAATTTTCGAGCTGACGGTATATTATTTCACAAAAAATACTACTCTCTCATTATCTTTTCAAGCTATTTTCCAATACTAAATATTCACATGTTAAAATGTAAAAGACTATCTTTTCTTTCTCAACTTATGTAAGTAAATGAGTACTGTTTTAACTTTTCATAAAATAAACGCTAGCTACAAGAGACAGTAGACACTACATTAAAAAATATTATGATATTTGAAACTAAAAAGCTGGACATTTACATATCGTACTTAATTTAGGGATTCATCTTAATAAATAAACGAATTCTATTTATAACTACAAATTCATTCCTGATAATTTAAAGGATTTTTTGCACTAAAGCAGGTATTAATTCATAAGTCAATATTTTCCAGCACATTTCTTTTTATAGAAAGGAAATAAATGTAAAATCCAAGAATTTCTTTGTGACTCTTACCATATCTTCTTCCAACACTTCACGAACATCCTCGTGAAACCACAATCTGTTGCGTTTGCTAGGATCTTTGGATGATTTTTCTCGTTCAATTTCTCGACCCATATTTTGTAGCAAGTCATGCATCCGAACATCTACATCATTAACCGGTATAGTAGTAATAAGACACTTTTCCATAAGCCTCTGGATACCATGAACCGGATAAAAACCGCAACTATCAAATATTTCCATGATCTTAGCCAAAGGTTCTCCTTTGAAGAAAAATGCAATATCAAGGAACATCTCTTTCTCACTAACTTCCAAACTATCGTAACTTATTTGAAGTACGTTCTGAATTTTTCGGTGGGGAATTTTTCTATACTTATCCAATGCACTTTTCCATTGATCTATATTTCGACCTTTTAGATCCGAACCTAGCACTGTTAAAGCTAGAGGAAGACCTTGAGCATATTTTATCACTTGTTTAGAGAGGTCCATGTAATCTTCAAGTGGTTCTTTTTCCTCGAAAGCATGCAAGCTAAAGAGTTGAAGAGCTTCATTGTCATCCAAAGTCATCACCTCGTATTTTGAATCAACTTCATAGTTATCTAGTATATGTTGATCTCTTGTTGTTATGATGACTCTACTTCCATAACCAAACCAAGCACAATCACCAACTAATTTTTCTAGTTGGACCAAGTCATCCACATCATCAAGAATTAGTAGAATCCTTTTAGATTGAAGTCTACGCCCAATTACATGGACTCCTTTATCAACATCATTAATATCCAATTTTGTTCCTAAGATCTCTGAAAGAAGTGTATTTTGTAGTTGAATCAGACCTCTCACTTGTTTTGAAGTTTCTCTAATATTTGTCAAGAAACAACATCCTTCAAATTGAGAAGAAATCTGATTATAAATATCGTTTGCAATAGTTGTCTTACCAATTCCACCGGTTCCGAATATCCCTAACACACGTATAATATCATTCCTTTCGATACTTAAACGCTGATAAATGTCTCGTATACGAGACTCTATCCCAATTGGATGCTTGGCAACGCTTAAAGGTGTTCGATTTACTATTTTTGGGTTCACCCACAGAATGATTTTTTGGATAAATTCTGACTCATCATCCCTATCAATAAAAAAGAGAAAAAAATTTAAAGAGTCAAACATTTTTATAGATAAATAAATGAGATATGAATATGATTTGAGTTAAAATATATATTAAAATATGATTTGAGTTAAAATATATATTATTAAATCTGAATATTTTAATATTTGATTGTGCATTTGTCGTGATCGTGTGCCATTGTCAGACTTACATTTTCATTTTTTGTATGTATTTAATTATAACATACTTTTGAACTAATTCTTTTTCCCATTTGCCAATCTGTCCCTCCCTTAAATCTGAAATGTATAATTTAAGAGTATTGTGCGTTTTTATATCTTGAAACAAATTGAAACTTAAAACTACTACTCATTTAAACCTTATTTATTTTCTTGTGATCAGTCCAAACCTTGTTCTTTATATGACCCAAATGATAAACAATTCCCAACCTTTTCTTAATTATTTTTTTCCAACTCTCATTGAACAACCTTAGCTTTTTCTTGCTATTCATCAAAAGACGTCAGAGAGGGCAAAAAGAAAGAAAATATATGTATTTATTTATTTATTAATCATGTTCTTCTATTTCTTTAATAAACTAATTTAAAACTAATTTATGTGAAACTAATATGGTAGTGGTAGTTGATATTAAATCTCTGAATCAGAAATTATTGGTAAATTAATATACTATGTTTTGCATAAAGTTCAATTCCAAAAATAATCATAAATATAAAATATTGTCCTTTTGTATGGTATTGCATCTCTTAGATCCTGGATGGATTTGTGTCAATTTAATTGCCCCATAATAAATATCTCAATAGCATCATATATATGCGCACACAAACATATAACAGGCAAAGCTTACCCGATTGCTAAATATTCCAATCCAGATAAATTGGCTACTTCTTCTAAAGCTTCCTTCCAGGATTCCAGCAATGGCTTTTTGGCATCCTTGATTTCCTTTCCAAGTTTAATGAATGCTTCTCCAAATCTTCCTTTTTGTTCTCGTACTTCAGACGGTTTTACCTTATAGAATATTGGTAGAACAATTTGTTTCTTTATTTTTTTGCATTCAAGAATCTTCAATAGCTCATCTAAGCACCATCTGGATTCTGCATAGTTTTTAGATAATACAATGATCGAAATTTGTGACTCTTCAATAGCTTTGAAAAGTTCTAATGAAATTTGTTCTCCTCTTTCAAGGTCGACGCCATCCATGTAAGTCTTGATTCCACTTTGACGCAAAGCACGCTTTAGATGAGAAATAAAGTTGTGGCGAACATCTTTACCTCTAAAATTCAAGAATACATCATGATTCCATAGATGGATGGAAGGACATGAAAAGGAGGAAGAAGCTACTAATTGAAAGGCCATGGAAGAAGTCGTGCTCACAAACTCTCAGTATGAGCGATTACCATTTACCAAGAGGTCTAATTATAGAGTAGTGCTGTCGGCAACTTCTTGGCAATAACGTCGACCACTCAATTCATTGTTGTAGTCAATTAAAGTGACACGTCAATGGGCATGCCCAGGGCTAGGTGGGCTTCACCGATATTCCCGATGTGTCTCAATTTAATTTTCTCATGACTATTCAGAAGTGGGACAAAGAAAGAAAGAGAATGGAAGCCACCCTATCAAAAGCCAGAAAGAAGCCCCCACTGGCCCACTAGTACTGTTACTCTATTGAAGCGACATTATTGGCTTGAGGGGATAAAAGATGGTTGGAAATTTTAATTTTATGTGATAAATTTCCAATGCTCCCACGTCAAAAAATAAAATAAAAAAATTCTAAAATTTATATACAGGAAATTAATTAGAATAATCCTAGGATGTTTAGTTTAAAAGAAATAATTCAATTTGTAATAGGAAAATATAATTAAAACAGGTTTGGATATTGAGAGAGCTGAGCTTTCTCAAAAGAACCAAACTAGTAAATCAAGTTTAGGGGGTGGGGGGCCAAAATTATTATAAAAGAAAAATAGGAGGCAAAAATTAGTTAAATGATATAAACTATATAAGAAACAAGTGTAGTTTAGATGTTGAATTTATATAAGAAACAGCATAAAATATAGATAAATTATAATTAACTAGTAGTAGGTAAACGTGCAAGTGTACCTAGCTAGTTGGAAAAAAATAAAATAAAATAAATAAAAATAAAAATAAAAAAATAAAATTATGACAACAATGTGTCCAAACAAGAAACAAATTGTGACTCCTCGCATGTGGAACAAAATTGTGTAATTCAGTCAGTTGTTAATTTACAATCAATAAGAAAATTGAAAGAATACATGAGATTAATCATCAGTGTATTATAGCCCAATGCATAGGAGCATAAAACATAATATCAGCAATTCCATCCCAGAAACATAATATTATTACTCAAGTTCACTTGTACTCATCAATCTTGGTGCTGGGATGGAATTTTCCTTGAGCTTAACTCCCTCACCCTGTAAGAATGATATGCTAAATAGATGATTAGTGGTACACACATACCAAGTTCATTAATCCCAAAGGTGAAAAAAGGGACATTGTTCTGATTGCAGTTAAAAAATCACATCAACTTCTCAACAATTAAAATTATAAACCCAATTTCCTTTCTCCTATAAGTAACCTTTTTTTCCTTTAAAAGGCTACAAAAGCAACACTTCTTTTGTCTGGTTAAAACTCAATTTCCTTCGCTCCTCTTTCACTTATTTTCCAGTCCAACAACAGTCCAAACTTCCAGATCTCTTCATGGTTTTCTTGTTTTCTCTTCCATGAAAGCTGCAAGTCAAAGAAGCCACACAAAATCACACAAACAACAGGCAATAGAAATCCAAAATAGAACAGAAAGTTGAAACAGACGCCAGCAAAAACTGTAACAGACAGTAGCAAGTTCTTTTCTCTCTTGGGTTCTTCAAGTTTTCAACCCTTTTCCCTTGATTTCTTAATGAATTATAGCTATAAAACATCTAGAAATGATTGCTAATGGATGCAGCAATATCAAGTACTCGGGAGTGTTGGAGTAGCTATCGTTGTTTCAAACCTAATAAATCAATTATACTCAAGCATGCCTTTAAGAGATACAAAAACAAAATCAAGTACTAGCAGAACCATTCACAAGTGAAAAAGTTAGATTGATGATGGTCAACTAAGGGCAGACATGCAAGAGATTATCCAGCACTAAAGGGAATAGCCTATGGCAACGGTTGGATATATGAAAGTTAGGAAAATAATAGACATACAACACTTTTTACAACCTTTCATACATCTATGTTTTAAATTAGGGGCATTTTTGTAAAGTAACTTATAAAACGATGAGTGTATAAGCCAAACTTGAAGAATCTATTAACATGATATCATGTTAATGACATATAGGCAATTTATGGGGAAATTGAAAGAAAAAACCACCCCTATTTCAATGACAATATTGGTTAACTACTTTAGCCAAACAACTTAAGTAAAATGTTAAAAATATATACTAATTTCTACTTGACCTGAACGGTTTAGAAATATATATTTTAATATATGTAACAAAAGCCAGGATTATCTATGGCTGGGTTGCACATTTGTTTATTGTTGTTCCTTTGTGGCTTATAAACCCCACTGATTTTTCTTTTGATGCTTAATCTGTCTCTCCTTTTTTTCTTGTTTAAAAAAAATTGTTCGGGTATTAGGTTTATCCAGGTACTTGCCTCCTTTTTTCAGCTCAGTTTCTGTGGTTGCTTTTTAAGTTATTTCTGCTATATTTTTCTCCTTCTTATTGTTTGCCTATAGGAATTTGGTTTTATTTGTTTTTGAGCTTTTCATGTGGTGATTTGTTTTTTGTTACTTATGATTTTGTGCTCCATCACTACAAAAGTTTTAAGAATTTATTTAATTCTGTCTATTTGTGCCTGCTTTGTTTGTTCTGTTTTGGAGCTTATGAAGGGTTGTCGTTGTGATTCCAATTATAAGGATGTGAACATCTTAACACTGTAATATCACCTAACAAACTGGAGAAAATTAGAGGATAAGTGAAGAGACAGCAGAAGGTGAAACCTTTTGTGATTCACGATGATCCCCTGGCCTAGGTGAGAGGAAAAAAGACCCCCTGGCCTAGCTCTTATCTTTGATAAGTTTTTTCCAAACTTAACTGTTGTTCCATTTGTTTACATTTTTTTATTAATTTTTATTAATCTCTTAAGTTTTATTAAGTACAGAATAACGAAATTTACATCAGATGCATATGTACGTGTGAGCATTTTTAAGCATATATATATACATATATATTTAGATGCATGGGAATTACGAAAGGTTGTTTTTATACTTTCTAGTTGGTGCTAACAGTGTGTTTCACTGTGTTTCTCTCCCATTTTTTCCCTTTTTTTTTTTAGATTTTTGAGTTTGAAGTTCTTGATGGTTTGTAGTTTTTATATGGATGGATGTATAATTTAGTCGATTAATGTTGACGTGATCAATAGATCATAAGCTATTTATTTTATTTTAAGCATATATATATATATATTTAGATGCATGGGAATTAAGAAAGGTTGTTTTTCTACTTTCTGATTGTTTTTTGTTACTTATGATTTTGTGCTCCATCACTACAAATGTTTTAAGAATTTATTTAATTCTGTCTATGTGTGCCTGCTTTGTTTGTTCTGTTTTGGAGCTTATGAAGGGTTCTTGTTGTGATTCCAATTATAAGGATGTGAACATCTTTAACACTGTAATATTACCCAACAAATTTAACTGTTGTTCCATTTGTTTACAGTTTTTTAAAAAGTTTTATGGTATCAGCTACTTCATTTCTTAGGACTATAAACAAACATGTGTAATGCATAAATAGACTAGATATACCATAAACACACAAAAGCAGTTAGACTCACATGTTCAATTTTCCTTTGAACCTTAGCACCTCCACACCCGAAACACAGTTGAATGCAGAAATAATAGTGGCCTCGCCTCACCTGATTTGAGAGAGAGAGAGCGGAGAAGAAACTGAAACAAATGAAAGGAATTTTCTAAACACAATTCAATGACCCTTCGGTTTCTTTGGAAGTTGCCTCTTCGTATTTGAACTTTAAAGCTCACTATTGCACCACTTGCCCATTGGGTTGCCTCCTGGCGTTTTCGTTTTGGTTGCACTATTTTTATAATTAATGGTTAGACTTTAATTTAGTCAATTACGTAGTACCCACTTTTAATTCTATTTTATAGTACTCATGGGCGGTTCTATTATTATAATAAATATTGCTAATGGGCGCATCTGTTTGCAGCTTCCAATGCATGTATTCTATTGTCGAGACACGGACAAAAGGGAAAAAATGACAGCATATTGTGTTCTTTGCAAATTAGAACTTATTATAATGTTTTCTTATTATAATGTATAGAAAAGGACAATTGTAAGTTATCATAATGTTTTCATATTATAATGTATAGAAAAAGACAATTGTAACTTATTGCTGACACACCGACCGAAGGGGAGAAAGACCAGCATATGGCACTGAGCTTTTGGCAAATTGTAACTTAATATAATGTCTTTTTATTATAATAGAATACAAATGGAAAATAGAAATGGGGACTTAGTTAATAAGGAAAAAGAAAATTTACTGTTTACAGTTAGATAATGACTTATTATAATAGAATATATATATATATATATATATATATAAGGACAGCTCATTAAAAATACGTTTCTCTTAATTCGAATCATGACAAATTGGCTACTTTTTCAAGAGCTACCTTCCACTCTGTAAGCTTTACTTTATCAGCCTTGAACTTATATTCAACTCTAGAGAATGCTTTTCCAAAACATCTTTTTATATGGCGTACATTGATGGATCTACATCGGAAAATAGGGGTAAAAGAATTTGTTTTACCATTTCCTTATACTCAAAGGATCTTCAATAGCTCATCTAAACACCTAGAATCTGAATAGTTCTTAGAGAGTCTAACGATAAAAATCATTGATCCATCAATTGCTTTGAGAAATTCTTACGAAAGTTTCTCTCCTTTTTTGAGATTGTTGTCTAAGTAAGTTGATTTCCCTTTTATGCAAATTAAAGCAGCCAATAAATAAGAAATAAATTTTTGAAGAACATCATCACCTCTAAAACTTAAGAATACATCATGAGTCTACAGACGGATAGAAGAACAAGAAGAGGACGAAAGCGGGAAGGAAGATCCAGCTTGTAAGGCCATGGAAGAATTCATCTTCTTTGTATGGGTGATTAATGTTGACGAGAGAGGTGCAATTATAAAGAGAAGTGGGTCAAAGAAAGGTGAGAACTGGGGATGTAATTCCTTTGAGTTATTAGTTGTCAGTTATCTCTATATCTAAGTACAAGACAATTACATGTAGCATGATATGGCCCAAAATGACGTAGAAATTACGAGCATTAATTTAGGACACATAAACTAGGTGGGAAAGTCGTTGATGGTATGGTGCGGTCTTTGACTTTAAACATGATGTAGCCCAAAAGAGCGTAGCATTTACGGGCATTAATTTAGGACAGAGAAAACGGGTTGGAAATTCATTGGTATGGTCACTTCAAACATCATATGGTCCAAGAGGACATAGACATTACAAGGATGAACCATCTAGGAACTTTCAACACACCTTAATTCATACTATGATCATTTCCTTATGAACGTGTGTTTTACGTATGAAGGTACTTGAAAAAGCTCAAAACCGTGTACGTATATGCGGTGCTACTTGACTTACGAACAATAAAATAAAATAAAATAAACTGTTAAATTATTTCTAATAATATGCTGTCACATAAAAGACCCAATTGTTGGCATGGAGAGATCGAAAGATGTTGGAACAACTACTTTAATGTGATAAATTTTCAATGCTCCCATGTCAGGAAATCTAAATAGTCTCAAGTTCATACAGGGAATTAATAATTAGTTGGTGTTCGATCTGGCACGCAGGAGGACTTTAGTTCAAATTAAAGCTGTGTAAATGGGTGCAAGTTGGCTCACCGTGCATACTTGTAATGCATGTTTGTGCTTGAAGAAGATAAGAATAAGTTTTGCTATTGACAAAGAGCTTTCTCCAAAAGATATAAGAACCCCTTGTTCTGACTGTGTATCATATATACTATTCTGACTCTTACAAAGGTTACGTACAAAAAGGTTATTATCAGAGGGAGGCTAATGTTGGATGCTGAATTTATATAGAAAATAACACAAAATACAAATCGTTATAACACTTGGAATCTGACGTGGCAGGGCGATTTTTTCACCTCTACTAGGGTTTTGTTGTGAGGCGATTCCAAGAGGGACTACGGCCTTGGCCGTCTGTGTTGCCATATGGCAATCCCTGTTGCAGAGACAAGGGGTGGTACCAGTGTGGTTTCTGTTGGGGGTTCTCAGCAGATTACTAATGGAGAGGCGCTATGTAGGTCTAGTGGATTAGATGGTGGTAAAGCTAGGAGATTTTCTGCAAGATTGTCTTTCGCTCAAGCACTTCAGAGACCACTGCCGGTGTCAAAATTCAAACTCTCTTCCTGGAAACCTGAGTGGATTGATGGTGAGCTGGGTTTTGTCTTCTCGGAAGGTGAGATGGATAGAGTTGCAGAGGAGTTGAAATTTGCCTAGGTCTTGAAATTTTTTTCAGTTAGGCCGTCAATTGATGTTTTATGCTGACAGATTATCAAGACTTGGGGTTTTTTTGAAATTCTGATGATAAGCTTCATGGATGATTATCGTGTGTTGTTACTCTTAACTAATGAAAAGGATTATTTTCATGCATGGGCTCGAGAAGGGAGGGTTGTTGCTGGGTGCCTTTTTCGTTTATTTAATTGGTCCATGGATTTCGATGTGAGGAAAGAACCGTCCATTGCTCCTCAATGGATTTTTCTGCCAGGTTTGCCTCTCCAATTGTATAGATTGGATAGCTTGCAACTCTTGGCTTCTCAGTTTGGAAAATTTCTTGGTACTGATAAAGTGACGCTTTATCAGACATGGGCAACGGGAGCTAGATTGTGTGTGGAAGTTGACTTACAAGATGAACCCATGGAGGGGTTTCTGTTGGTTTCTAGGCAATTTCAAAAATGGCATAAGGTTGTGTATGAGAAGAGAGACTTCTACTATACTAAATGTTGTAGGCAAGGCCACACTTCTGTGGTTTATCGTGTTGGGGAGAAGCCTAGGCTGAAATTAAACAAGAAACAAGGTTTGAAGGGAGTAGGGAAGGAGGGGGAGGAGAAAGTGTGGCAGGAGGTGGGGAAGAAAAACCACTTGGCTGTCAAAATTGGTTCGAGTATGGGTGTTAAGCACGTGTCTGAGAATGTAAATCCAGTTCAAGATATGGTTGTGTTTGAGAAGAACAAAGAATCTGAGTTGGTAGATAAAGGGAAGGATCTACCATCTTGGTGGAGTCTGTGGAGGAGGGTGAAGTGGTGTTGGAGGATGGGTTGGGAATGAATATTGTGGTAGCTGAGGTAGGTGAGGATTCGGGGCCTAAATCTGGGTGTCAAGAGGAAGGCATGGAGGCAGTTTCATTAATGTAGGTGGAGCATTGTGAGGTGGATAAATCTGTGTTGGACGCAGAAGGTGGTGGTGAGGAAGAGGTGGTTTGTAGAAATAGTTTTGCAATTTTATCTGAAGAAGAAAATGAGCTAGCGTTGATGTGAAAAAGGATTACTCGTTGGATCCAGGAGGACAATCGCGATGTGCGTCGGAGCTGCAAATCACTCAAGTTCTATCTGTAAGGAAGTCCAACAGGACTAAGGCTCAACCCCATAAATTGAATTTATGATTGACAAAATAATGGTGTGGAATGTGAGGGGGTTGGGTACATCGAAAAGAAAGTTATGTAAGCTAGTTAGAAAACATAGTATTGATGTGTTGCTTATTTCTAAGCCTTTTCAGGAGGTGTCTCGACTTGAACAATGGGCTGTTAGCTTGAATTTTCCAAATTATTGCTCTAATGTTGAGGAAGATGGAAAAATTTGGATATGTTGGAAAGAAGATATTCATATGGATGTTGTGGGGATGTCGAATCAGGCATTGACAGCTTTATTCTCTAAAGGGGGCAAGTCTATATTATGCTCTTTCATTTATGCAAAATGTTCTCTTTTGGAGTGAAAGGAGTTGTGGGAGCATTTAACAAGTATTTCTTTAGTTGTTGTACCATGGTTAGTGATCGGGGATTTTAATATTATTCGATCAAATGATGAAAGAGTGGGTGGAAGGCATAGAGTGCAATTGGTCATGGATGATTTTAATGAGTGTATAAATAGATATGGTCTTATGGACTTATGTTTTGAAGGTAGACAACTATCTTGGTGCAACGGTCAGTAAGGATTGGCTAGAAGTTGGGCCCAGCTGGATCGAGTTTTAATGAATAATGTGTGTTTGCTAAGGTACAATGAAATTTCTGCTTGTTTGCTAAGTAGAAGAACGCCAGATCATTCACCTATTTTGGTGTGGATGGTGTTAGATAATGGTAGATATGGACCTGGGCCATTTAGATTTCAGAATATGTGGACCTCTCATTATGGTTTTTTGAAGGCTATGGAAAAATCATGGATTGAGCTTGTAGAGGGGGATTCAGGATTATGTAGACTGGCTGGTAAATTGAAACGGCTAAAGCAATGTTTAAGAGTTTAGAATAGGGAGTCTTTTGGGCGGGTTGATTGCATTATGAAAGAGTTGGAGGAGAGATTGGATCAGCTAGGATCAGCTAGAATCATCTTTGCAAGCCTCTTTTTAGGAGGAGGTTGAAGAGGAGTTCCTGGTTTCGAAGGCTAAATTAGATTTATGGTATAAGAGGGAGGATATTAGGTTAGTGCAGCAAGCGAAGAAAACTTGGCTTGCTGAGCGAGGCCATAACTCCAAGTTTTTTCATGCCATGATATCTAATAGACGATGCAACCCTAGTGTTTCACATATGTATTTGCCGGATGGGTTGGTTTTAGATAGTATGGAATCAGTTCATGTTGGGGCTGTGAGATATTTTGAGAACTTTCTGAACCAGGAAGATTCGGTGCAGCTGCCAGAGTTAGATTCTATTATACAGCCAGTGATTTCAGCAGAAATGGTGGGAAGGTTCTCGGATTGCCCAACCGAGGAGGATGCTAAGGAAATTCTCGCCTCAATTTCTAATAATAGCAATCCTGGCCTGATGGGTTTGGTTCAACGTTCTATTTAGCTTGCTAGAAAATTGTGAAGATGGATGTGATGGCTGCTGTGTAATATTTTTACAACAAAGAGGTATTGTCTCATTTTTATACCTCTTCTTTTATCGTACTTATTCCTAAAATTAAAAATCCGCAAAGTTTTGATAAGTTTAGACCGATTAGCCTGTGCAATGTGATTTATAAGGTGCTTTCCAAGATTTTGGCTGGTAAGATGTCGGTGGTGTTGAATGACATTATTTCGGCTGAGCAAGGTGCTTTTGTAAAGGGAAGAAGTATATTTGAAAATGTTACTCTTGCACAAGAGTTGACTAAGAGCTTGCATAAAAAGATTAGAGGTGGAAATGTGATGGTGAAGATTGATATGAGTAAGGCGTATGATAGGGTGAATTGGAGTTTTTTGCAACATGTTTTATGTGCATTTGGATTTCCAGGGTTCTTTTGTCGACTCATTCCTAATTGTGTGCAAACCCCTTGGTTTTCAATTATGATGCATGGAACTTGTTGAGGGAAAAATGAGCGTATTGGCATATTCTTGTGAAAACCTGTGTAAAATAGTGTTGTAACAAGTGTTGTTGCGAAAAGGCTTGAAGTGCTCATAATAGGTCAAAAGAAAGTGACTTCGCTCGACCCTCGCTCGACAGAGCGCTCGAGCGAACTTGTGCAGAGTGCACCGCTCGACCCTCGCTCGACATGCAGCTCGAGCGAACTCAGACAGATTCAACCGCTCGACCCTCGCTCGACACTGAGCTCGAGCGAACCCAGGCAGAGTGGGTCGCTCGACCCTCGCTCGACACTGAGCTCGAGCGAACTCAGGCAGAGTCAACCGCTCGACACTCGCTCGAGCGAACTTTGGCAAATTGTGGCGCTCGACCTTCGCTCGATACCTCGCTCGAGCCAATGTTCCAGATCACTTACAATGTAGGGTTTTGAACGCCTCATTTGATGGGAACTATAAATAGAACAGGTTAACTTCTGTTCTATGTGTGGAGAATCAGAGCAAAAACCCTAAGGGCCTCCAAGAACTTCTTAGAGCAAACTCTCCCCCATTTGGTTGATTCTCTCTTGGATAAACATTTCTCCACCACAACATACACAAAATCAACTCTTACTTGAGTCCATTGAAGTGGACATATTTGTTGGCCGGAAGAGTCCGGAGCTGCCGTTGATGCAGAGATCGAGAGGTTCTCGTGGGAAGCTATAGGAAGGTCGGAGTTCCGACACTACATGCGTGTAGAGATCGAGTGGGTCACTCGTGGTGTTGCAAGCCAAGTTTAGCTACTACAAAGGTTTTGTGAGTGTCTCTAAATTGGTTGTAACAAACTAAAATTTCTATAGTGGTTTTAAATTTTGAAGATGTTCTTCAAATGAGTTTCCACTCTGTGAACAAAATCAAGTGTTGATTATTTGTGTTATTTGATTCATTCATTAACTGCTTGTTTGATTAAATTTTCAAAAGGCCATAAAAATTAGATTACACCTATTCACCCCCCCTCTAGGTGTAGTGTTGTGTAGAACCACTGCTTTTTCAATTGGTATCAGAGCGGGTTCACTCCGCTAGGATTTAGTTCCTGAGTGTGATCCTGCTGTAGTGGTTTAAATGGATAGGTCTCAATCACTCACATCTCCACCATTTTTTGATGGAAGCAACTATGCGTATTGGAAAGTTCGAATGAGAGCTTTCCTTAAGTCTGTGGATGAACGAGTGTGGGCTTCCATAACAAAGGGATGGAAAGAACTGGTTGTAGTCATTGAGGGAGTCGAAACCCCCAAGGGTGTGGAAAATTACTCTAGGGATGAAGTCAACGAGTGTAGTTGGAATAGCAGAGGCCTGAATGCGATGTTCATGGCCGTGTCCCGGGAGGAGTTCAAGAGAATCTCCATGTGTGAAAATTGCAAAGAGGCATGGGACATTCTTGAGGTTACCCATGAAGGTACCAAGGCTGTAAAGAATTCTAAACTTCAAATGCTGACCACCAGCTTTGAAGAACTTAGGATGAAGGATGATGAAACTTTTGATGGCTTCTATAGCAAACTTAATGATATTGTCAATTCTCGTTTTAATTTAGGGGATAGAATTCCTGAGGACAGAATTGTGAGAAAAGTCCTTAGATCTCTTCCTGAGAGGTTTCGTCCCAAAGTCACTGCAATAGAAGAAAGCAAAGACTTGGACAACATGAGAATTGAAGAGTTGGTGGGTTCCTTACAAACCTATGAACATACTCTTCCTATGGATAAGAAAAACAAGTCCATAGCCCTTAATGTTATTAGAGAGGAGTCTGGTGAATCTTCTGACGAACTTGCCATGAGTGACAAGGAGATAGCATTTTATGCTAAAAAATTTAGGAAGATGTTTGCCCAGAAAAACCCAAGACAGGAGAAGAGAAGGTACAAGGGTTTCAATGGAGGTTCTAGTTTAGAAAACCGAGAAGGGAGGTATAAGCGAGAAACTAGAGCTGTCAATGACAATATTCAGTGCCATGAATGTCATGGTTTTGGTCACATTCGATTTGAGTGTGCAAATTACAAAAAGGACAAAGAGAAAGCTAATGCTGCTTCCTTTACTAACAGTGAGTCTGAGTCATGTGACTCACAAGAGAGTTCTCCCAGGAAGAAAAATCTCAACTACATGGCTTTCACTTCCTCTGTTGCAGGAAAAAGTCATAGCAGTGTATCTGTGGTTGAAATTGAGAGTGCTTCTGAAAATGAATCTGGGGATGAAGATGACTTGCAGGAAATCTATGATAAGTTGTATAAGGAATGTGTGAAATTGAGGAAACTCAATAAAGCACATATTGAGGAAATAGATTTATGCAAAAGAGAAAATGAAGGACTTTAGGGCAAACTAAGAGAAGCCATTGGTCTAACAGATGAGTTGCAAAAGAGGAATGTGACTTTGGAAGATAAAGTGACAACTCATGAAAATGAGCTAACTTTGTTAAATACTAAGTCGCAGAAATTCTCCATTGGGACAAACCAGCTTGACAAACTCCTAAGTTTAGGAAAGTCCTCTAGTGATAAAAGTGGTTTAGGCTATTTTGAAGAGAATCCTGATGCTCCTTCAAGCTCAAAAGCCTTTTGTAAAAATGTGAGAACCACAGTGTTTGTTCCTGAAATGACTGAGAAAATGAAGGCTCATCCATCTGAAAAGGGTAAGAAGCCTATGCAAGTGCAAAAGTCTGTTCCTCCTTCCAAAAGACAAGGCCTCGCAACATGAGCCCCATATGTCATCACTGTGGGAAGCTAGGCCATATTAGACCAAACTGTTTTAAATTAATGAGTCACTTTGTGCATGCTCCTGCATTCATTAACAGTAGAACTGCTTATCCTTCTAGAAGGGATAAGAATTACATGAATGACCCCAAGAATGTCTCAACCTTCTTGAGACAAAGAGTTCACAAAGCAAGCCCCGTGTGTCATCATTGTGGTAAGATTGGTCACATCCGACCAAACTGTTTTGAGCTTAAGAGGCACACCAAGAGAATTGAAAAGCCCTTCTCAAGAAAATGGATACCAAGGTGGATCATCCAAAAGGGAAAGACGCAAGCCACACATGGCTTTGGTGCTGTAGACTGACAGGTATGCATTACATGCATTACATACATTACATGCATTTTTGTTTTATTTTATTTTGTTGTTGTTTGATTTTTTTTTTTTTTGTTGTTGTCTAGTTTCTTTGTCGTTGTTTGCTGCTCGTACATGCACTTCATGATTGCGCTATATAATAGTGGGGTTGTTAATTCTAAATTCTAAGTGCATGTGTCTTTTGAGATTTGTATCATATACCTATATTTTACAAAGGTTTGAAACATGAGCATCTCTTGTAATCTGTGACTGGCATCACACACTTCTGGTAGAAGGAGAGAGATTTTGGTAGAAACTGGTTTTCAGGAAGGAAAATTTCCATTTTTCTGTCTTGGTGTGCCAATTGTGGATGGAAGATTGAAAAGCTGCCATTTCGATCCGTTAATTCATAGAATTTCCAAGAAAATATCAGGCTGGAAAGCAAGGCTGCTTTCACAAGGGGTCGACTAATTCTTTTAAGACATGTTCTCTCCAGTATGCCTGTGCACTTGTTGTATGTCGTACATGCTCCGAAAGCTATCATTTCTAAGGTGTAGGGTCTATTTGCTAAGTTTTTATGGGGAGAGTTTGAAGGAAAAAATAAAAGGAGTTGGAGGTCTTGGAAAAAGATGTGCATTCCAGTTGATAAAGGTGGAGTAGGGGTTTGGAATGTGGCAGAGGTTCAGAAGTCTCTCTTTTTGAAGTTTGGATAGAATTTGTTATCAAAGGATTCCCTATGGTCCAGGTTCTTTAGAGCCAAATACCTTAAAAATGGAAATGTGGTGTGCTGTAATCGTAGTACAGGATCAATATTTTGGAGAAATTTTGGAGTGCTTGCCGGTTTTAATTGAGAACTCAAAATGGAAAGTAAAGGAAGGTAATATCTCATTATGGTTTGATAAGTTTTTGGGGTCCGGTCCTTTGAGGGAGGAGGTGGATGATATAGAGCAGATTATGGTAAAGGACTTGGTGATTAACAATGAATGGGATGTGGAGAGGTTGACCTTGTTTCTGGGTGATCAGAAAGCTTCAGAGGTAATGAACACAATTGGTTCCTTACATTCTGAGAAAGACATACTGATTTGGTCGCCAAATAAAAGTGGTTGTTTTTCTTCAAAATCAGCTTGGGAGGTTATAGGTTTAAGAGTGCCGAATTTTGAATGGGCTAAATGGATTTGGCATAACTCTTTGCCAAGTTGTGGTTTGTGTTTGGAAGGTTGCTTTTGGTTGTCTAGTAGTGGATGAAAATATTAGGCGTATTGGAATTCTTATTGTTTCAGCTTGTAATTGCTGCAGGGAGAGACATGTTGAAACTCTGGATCACATTTTGAACAAGGGAGAGGCTGCTACAGAGTTGTGGCATAGAGCTTCAGCTGAGATTGGTATTCCTTTCTATAGCCATCAAGGTTGGAAGGAAAGGATGCAAGTATGGTTTAATAGAGCTTCAAGATCATCTCAGATTGGGTCTTTATTGGGTTTGATTCCTTGTATTATTGTGTGGAGATTATGGCGTAGGAGGTGTGTTGCTAGGGTGGAGGGTAGGTATGAAAACTTGGTTGAGATATGGTGCTCGATTAAGCATTGGACACGGTTAGTGGCGACCGACTTAAAGTCTGGTAAATTAATTAATTAGAGTGATATAAGGGTCTTGCGGAACTTGGATATTCAGGTGAGGGAACCCCATAAATTCTGGTCTCTTGTATTGAGATGGATGAAGCCGAGACAAGGCTGTTTTAAGCTTAATGTAGATGGAAGTAGTCTTGGTAATCCAGGTCCGGCGGGAGGGGGAGGGATCTTGCGAGATGAGATGGGGACTATGGTATTCGGTTTCTCCAAATTCTTTGGGTCGTGATCTAACAATGAAGCTGAACTAAGGGTGTTGATTAAAGGAATTAAATTATGCAAGCAGATGGGTTTTCCAAATGTTGAAGTAGAATGTGATTCAGTGGTGGTTGTTAATTGGGTTTTGAAGAATAGATGTACAGTGTGGTATTTGTGGGATTTCTGGGATCAGTTGAAAGACTTGATTGTGGGATGGGTCTTTTCAATTCACCATTTTTATAGAGAAGGCAATAAAAATGGGCACTGCATTTTTGGGTGAGAATAAGTTTTATGAGGAAAGTTCTCAACTGCCTCTTCTTGTAAAGGGGTGGTACAGATTAGACAAAATGGGCACTGCTTATATTCGAAGATCATTAGTTGATTGGTTTTTTCAATTTTGTTATTGGCCTGTTTAGATTGGTTGGTTTTGTGTTTAGTTATTTTTGTTTTTCATTTTTTTTAGCCTTTTTGCTCCTTTTGTAATCCTCCCAAAGGCTTGGCTTGTTATATGGTTTTTCCTCAGCCATAAGTGAGGGTCTTTTTCAATAAACTTGGGATGGGGTCTCTATGTGTGAGGCTTCTGGCTCTTTTTTTTTAATAAAAAAAAAAACACAAAATACAAAGACATTACGACAAATATGCATTATGCATATCAATCCATGAGAACAATGTTGCCTTTAATGTGGAGTAATAATGTTGATTTCAGATGACATGAAGCCAAGAAAAATACATCCCAATTCCCATTGGGCTTCTTATAATATCATGAATCCCAATCATAAATCTAGGGAGTTTATTATTTATCCTACTTGGGGCAGAGATGCTATGAAGTCTTTGTTAAGGAATAAAATAGATAATAAAATCTACCACTTCTTATCAACTTAAGTTTTTGGGATAAATAGTGATTTTATTCTTTATTTTATATCGTAACAGTCTTCTATTGTCCTTTCCGAATATGCTATACATTATTTGAGTTGTTACTACTTATTTTAGCGTCACAAATTGTTAAAATAAGAACAGAACTTGAAAATAAACAAGCAATAATGGAGAGAAGTCTTGTTCTCATTGATTTGTTTTGTGATACAAAGTTACTGCTGTATATATATTACAAAAAGCTGAAAAGCAAAAGATCTAAAAACCAACTTTTAATATGCTTTCTAATTACAAGTAATGGATTGCAGCTTTATAGACAGCATGGCTTTACATATCTAGTCCCTGACATGTAACCATGCACTTCACAAGTGATCATTGGCTTTTCTTTATCAGTGCTTTCTTATTTCTGTAGGTGCTTTCTACTTCTCTTTTGCTACAGTGTGTTTTCTCTACTGCATGTACTTCTTGGTCATTGCAAAGTATTTCATTTATGCCTTTGCTGCTGCCACATGTATTTCTTTGTGTGTTGCAGCTATGGTGTTCAGTGTTTCCATGTCTTTCTTGCTTGCAATGCTTTTCTTTATGCTTTGTTTCTTGAGACTCCCCCTCAAGATGGGCATAGATATTTAAGATTCCCATCTTGGACAATAAAAACTGAAAAACAGAAGCTGATAGAGCCATAGTAAAAATGTCTGCCAATTGGAACCTTGAAGCAATGCGGATAGGAGTGATAACTCCAGCTAGGACTTTTTCTCGAACAAAATGGCAGTCTAGCTCTATGTGTTTAGTCCTTTCATGGAAGATAGGGTTCTTTGTGATGTGGATAGCTACTTGGTTATCACAGAACAGTAGAGCAGATTGTTCATGGTAGATGTTGAACTCTCTTAACAGACCAAGAAGCCACACAATCTCACAACTTGTGGAAGCTAGTGCCCTATACTCTGCCTCAGCTGAAGATCTAGAGACAGTTACTTGTTTCTTTGATTTCCAACTTATCAATGAGTCTCCAATGAACACACAAAAACCTCTGACAGACCTCCTAGTGTCGGGACAAGCAGCCCAATCAGAGTCACTATATGCTTTTAGGTGTAAAGATGATTTTGATGACAAGAAAATGCCTTGGCCTATAGATCCTTTGAGATATCTAAGAATCCTATAAGCTAAGTGCATATGTGTTTGTGAGGGCTTGTCCATAAATTGGCTTAGAACATTTACAGCGTAAGTGATATCAGGTCTAGTAATTGTCAAGTAAATCAACCTTCCAATGAGTCTTCTATAGGCTGTGGGGTCTTCTAGAATCTTATTTGTGGTGTGACTCAACTTATGATTCAACTCAATAGGTGTAGAGATTGTTTTGGTACCAAGTAAGCTTGCATCTTCCAAGATTTCAAGAGTATACATTCTTTAATAGATATTGATTCCAGAAGATGACCTTGCAACCTCTAGGCCTAAGAAGTATTTGAGAGGTCCAAGGTCTTTAAGCTTGAACTAGCTGTGAAGGTAAGCCTTGAGTGAATTAATTTCTTCTTGAGAATTACTTCCCACTATGATATCATCCACATACACTAGGAGTACTGTAAACCCCTTTGGACTAACCTTAGTGAATAAGGAATAGTCAGATTTAGATTGCTGAAATCGAATAGAGGTGAGTGAGTTAGAAAACTTTGAGAACCATTGTCTTGATGCTTGTTTAAGTCCATAGAGTGACTTATTTAGTTTGCATACTAATTTCTCCCCTTCAATCTGCTCTCTGTGATTGTGATAGCCTGGAGGCAGCTCCATATAAATTTTCTCATTGAGATCCCCATGTAAGAATGCATTATGAACATTCATTTGAGATAAGAACCAGTTATGAATGGATGCTAAGGCAAGGAAGATATGAATTGTGGTGAGTTTAGCCACTGGATTGAATGTTTCTTGAAAATCAAAACCATCTCTTTGAGTGTACCCCTTGGCTACAAGTCTAGCTTTGTGTCTTTCAAAGGAACCATCTGATTTTAGCTTTACTTTGTAGACATATTTGCAACCAATGGCAGTTTTGTTGGGGGAAGGCAAGTGACAATCCAAGTGTTGTTTTCTTCCGAAGCATTGAGTTCAGTTTGCATAGCATCTTTCCAATGTTTAAATTTCACAGTTTCACTATAGGAGTGAGGTTCAGAGAAGAGGGAGAGGGAAATAGAGAAGGATTGATGAGATGGAGATAGTTGTTTGTAGGTAAGGTGATGGCTAAGGGGATAAAGTGTAGAGGGTGGAGAGGAGGTATTGAGAGGTAGAGATTCTGCTAACTGGCAGTGATATTGTTGGAGATAGGCAGGTTGATGCCTATCTCTGGTGGATTTTTGAGGAGGTGGATTAGAAACTGAGGTGGCATGTATCTCATCAAGAGGAGGTAAAGGAAGAGGTGGATCAAAAGAGGCAGCAGGCAGAGATGGCTCAAGAGTAGGTGGTTCAGATTGGGGAGTAGAATTGGAGGTGGAAGGTAGTTCATCAGAGTGCAGCTCATCAAGGGAAGATGGGAAGTGGTTATCTGGTGGTGGAGGAGGTAGAACCAGATTTTGAGGGAAAGAGGAATGAGAGGATGGAGTGGAGTGAAAAGGAAAGACAAATTCATGGAAGATTACATTCCTAGAAACAAAGGTAGAATGATTCTCTATATCATAGAGTTTGTATCCTTTGTTGGCTGGATATCCCAGAAAAATGCATGGTTTGGCTCGAGGCTCGAACTTGGTTCTATGGTGCTTAGGAGTGCTAGCATGACTTAAACATCCAAAGACTCGAAGATGAAAATAAGAGGGTGGTGAAGAAAAGAGCCTTTCATAGGGAGATTTGTTAGAAATGAGGGGTGTAGGGATCCTGTTTATGATGTATGCTGCAATTAAGATGGCATCTCCCAAAAAGGAAGTGGGTAATCCAGCTTGAAAAAGGAGTGATCTAGCAACATTCAAGAGGTGTTGGTGTTTTCTTTCAACAACACCATTCTGTTGAGGAGTATACACACAAGATTTTTGGTGAATGATGCCATGATCTTTATAAAAATCAGCCATGTCAAATTCAAGACCATTGTCAGTTCTGATTTTCTTAACTTTGCTATTGAATTGAGTGTGTATGAGCTGAAGGAATGATTGCAGGATGGGCCTTGTGTCTGATTTCAGTTTCACTAAAAAACCCCCAAGTAATTCTTGAATAGTCATCCACAATGGTTAAGAAGTAATGAAACCCTTGAATTGATGCTTTAGAATATGGGCTCCATATATCACAATGAATTAGATCAAAAGGAAATGAACTAGTGGATACACTTGAAGAAAAAGGAACATGTTTATGTTTAGCCAAGGGATAGATTTTACAATGAGCCAGGTCCTTGGACTTTACATTGGGAACAAGAGAATGAATTAAATTCATTCTTTTTGAAGATAAATGTCCTAGTCTAAAATGCCATAAGTCAAAATCTTGTTGAATGGCTGCTTGGTTGGCTCGAGCATGATTGGAAAGATTTAAAGGAGGGTTGATGCTGCTGTCATGAGAAGGAGGCAGCAGATAATATAGGCCAGCATGGACTTTAGCAAGTTTAATCGTCATCCATGAAGAGAGGACCTGAATGAAGCAAAGATCTCTTAAGAAAAATAGACAGGTATTTGGTTTTTGAGTAAGCTTGCTAACTGAGATGATGTTGAAAGTGAATGAAGCCACACATAAGACATCAGTTAATGATAGTGATTATGATAGCTTAACAATGTCTATGTGTGTGACTCGAGCTTTGTGCCATTTGGGAGTTGCACAAAAGCTTGTATGCAAGAAGGGGGGCTGTCAAAGAAGGATGTAGAGCACACCATGTGATCAGTGGCTCCTGTGTCCATGATCCATGGTGTGTTATAAATATCAGAGTGTTTCACAGCATTAAGATGAGAGTGATCTACAGGTATAGAAAGAGAGGAAAGGCAATGATGATTACCTGCTAAGTTTGAGTAAGGTGTGGTCGAGGAGCTAGTTTCAGGAGGGTCTGGCTTGGCAGGAGCAGGTGTAGGCAAAATTGGCCTGGTTTGTTCCAAGTTCATATGAGGAAATTGAGCATTGACAAAAGCTAAGAGGTGTTGTGCTTGTGCTTGAGAGATGTTCAGTTGAGAGGCACTTTGGGCAGGCATTTCCTTAGGTGAATTGGTAATCTGTCCAGCAACTTGGTTTGCAGAATATGGAGCAGTAGAGGCATTCCCAAACTTGATTTTGGTAAACTTAAAATTTGGTAGGAAGCCTACTAACCTATAGCACTTATCATTTGTATGTCCTACCTTGCCACAATGATGGCAAACAAGGTCTGATTTTTCCTTTTTCTTTGGAAAGCTTTGGTAGGCAAGAAGGGCAGAGGGTTTTGAGGTGGGTAAGGCTATGTTTCTTGCTTGTCTTTGTCTCTCCTCTTGCAAAATCAATGAGAAGGTTTTATCCAATGAGGGCAAAGGACTTAGCAAAATGATCTGTCCTCTCACAGAATCATAACTATCATTTAACCCCATTAAAAACTTAAAGACATAATTTCCTTGTTGAACTTCACCAACCTTTTTCAAGGCATCACATGTACACTTTCCACAAGAACAACAGGGAAGGGGTCTATAACTATGCAACTCTTCCCAAATAGCATTAAGTTGTGTGAAGTAATCACTTACCGATAGATGTCCTTGAGACAATGCCACTCAGCTTGTGTTGAAGATGATAAATTCAAGTTTCATCAGGTTGAGCAAATCTTTCTTTAAGTTTGTCCCAAACTTGCTTAGCTGAGGTCATGGAAAAAACATTAGAAGCAATGTCCTTTGAAACAGAATTTAGGATCTATGCAAGGAGGATTTTGTTGCATCTTAGCCATGAAACGTAGGAAGGAACTAACAAATCAGGAGTGGTGATGGTCCCATCTAGGAAACCATATTTGTTTTTGATGGAAATGGAAAGCAGAAAAGATCTGCTCCAAGAGATATAATTTGAACCAGTTAATGGTGGTGAGACAATCACAATGTTGGCATTGTCACTGTGATGTAGGAAAAAATGACTATTTGGATCTTCGAGGGAAGAAGGAGAAGAAGAAGATGAAGATGTCATGATTTTCGAGATAGGGTCTGCTCACAAACTAAGAGAAGATCCGCTTTGATACCATGTTAAAATAAGAACATAACTTGAAAATAAACAAGTAATAATGGAGAGAAGTCTTGTTCTCATTGATTTGTTTTGTGATACAAAGTTACTGCTATATATACATTATAAAAAGCTGAAAAGCAAAAGATCAAAAAACCAACTTTTAATCTGCTTTCTAATTACAAGTAACGGATTGCAGCATTATGGACAGCATGGCTTTACATATCTAGTCCCTGACATGTAACCATGCACTTCACGAGCGATCACTAGCTTTTCTTTGTCAGTGCTTTCTTATTTCTGCAGGTGCTTTCCGCTTCTCTTTTGTTGCAGTGTATTTTCTCTATTGCATGTACTTCTTGGTCATTGCAGAGTATTTCATTTATGACTTTGCTGCTGCCGCATGTATTTCTTTGTGTTTTACAGCTGTGATGTTCAATGTTTCCATGTCTTTCTTGCTTGCAATGCTTTTCTTTATGCTTTGTTTCTTGAGACAAATAATTTTGCGCTAGCAACGAGCTTCTTTAAAAAACATATGGACATATGCTATTATTCCACTCATATCACCCAAATAGCCTGGCCCCTCAATATTTATTACCCATGCTTCTATTTCTCTTGGTCGGACATCATAAGGGAGACAAAGCTGAAAATTAAAAGCCATCTTACTCAATGTTTTGAAAATCATACCAGTCAAAGTACTGGAATGAAATATTTCAATACCGGTACCATTTCGTGTACCGTTCCGGGATAGTCAATATATGAATAAATTATATGTATAAATATATATAAAAATTATATTCCAAAATAATAGTCTATATATGAATAAATTATGCATAAATACATATATATATAAAAATTATAAATAGTCTAGTCTGAATTGGGATAAAAAAAAATAAGCTTGTAGTTTGAAGAAATGAAAAAAAAAAAAAAGTAAATGCCAAAATACCGGCCAGTACAGGCCAAAATATCGGCCAGTACGTACCGGTAATTGGACCGATACGAAACAGGTATAATACCTGTACCGGACTAGTGGCCAGTACGACATATTTTGGCCGTACCGGCCAGTACGGTACGGTATTTAAAACACTGTTCTTATTACCTAAAAACTTATAAACATAGCTGCACCGCTCTAGAATTTGATTTTTTGGAAACAAAGTAGCATGATAACCATAAAGTCCCTGTTAAACCAATATCATCACCATCAATTTAGTTTAAGTCATGCATACTTTATGTAGTTTATTATTTATCTTGGTTGGGGCAAAGATACCATGAAGTCTTCTATTATGAAGTTTGTGCTGAATTTATGTCGGTTTGTTCTGAATTTATGTTGCGTAATTTGGATGGTAAGATTATCTTAGATTGTTTGAGATAGTTTCGTATGGATGGGTATACTCTCCCCCTAAACACAGCTCTAAGGCTCTGTTTGGATGTTGAGATAGACTCAACTCATCTTTTCTAATTTCAACATTCAAAAACTATTAAAATACAAAATTTTTTCAATTTTAAATTTTTAACTTTTCAATTTTTTTCTAATCATTACCTAATTATTATAACTTTAATAAACTTCCAAACAAAAGATCAAAAACAATTTAACTTTTTAAATCTCAAAACAAAAGTTATTTTAAAAAATTATATTCTAACTCTATTTTAATTTTATAAGTTTTTATTCGACTTTTTTTTCACTCCATTCCCAAAACCCCATAAAACATATTCACTCAATCAATTTCATTACTATTTGCAAATTATTTAATTACTATTCACACATTTATCATATCTCTACTAGCTTCATTTTTAAAAAATGGTACTCAAAAAATACTTTCTCCTAAAGAACAGGACACTTTTAAAAAGCAAAGCAAGGAAAATGACGAGATAAATCTAGAAATCAAACTGCTAACTCTTTAAGAGAGATAGGGCTTGGGTGGTTCGTGTAATGCCTCTGATGCCTAAATCAGTAAAATAATAGAGATTTCTTTGGGAGTAGAAGATGATTCTCGTTGTCATACGTAGGTGGTATAAATAGAACCCATAGTGTCTTCTGTTTCATGTGATGACCGTCTAACCCATCGTTTGAAATTCAAAAAGTTATCAGATAAGCTCCCAAGATTCTTGGGTAGCTATCACTATATCCTTTCAGTGGGCCAAGCCCTTGACTTAGGGCTTATTGAGTTAAGCTTGGGCTTAGGCCCACGATATGGTCCAGCATGCCCCCGAAAGGGGAAAGGATTAAACTCTGGTGCAAACTCAAATTGATATAAGGTATCAGTTATTTTCTCCTAAATCACTTCAAAATAATATCAGTTATTTTCTCTCAAATCATATATACTTACGATATTAGTTATTTTCCCTCAAATCATATATTTATGTTCATTCTTGCATTGTTACTAAATATTTGGTTACAAGTTTGGAAGTGATTATGACTTCAATTTTGACCAGATTTTTTGTAGGATTGTTGTTTATTTATTCATTTATTTCTCATACAATAATTTAGATTTTTTCATTATTGAAAAAATCTTTATAATTTCGAATTTTGCATCTATTTAAGTCCGGCTTGTGGGCTTCATAAAATCATTTTTAATTTTACTATTAATCAATATTATTTAGAGTTTTCTCTATATTTTGGGCCAATCTCTTGTCTTCTATGTGTTGATTATCTGTTGAAACTAGCCTGCAGAATAATTTTTATTCTATCATACATGAGTTGGCATCAGAGCTTTAGCATTTCTCTTGGGGTTATATCTCATCCGTTTCCATGGCAGGTGGTCATGGTCGGTCGTGGGCAGGTTCCAAACGAGGAAGTCCCACACCATGATCGTAGCGTTCAGAACGTGATGTTTGAGGATTACAGAGACAGGTTGAAGAGTTAACCATGCGTCTAATGGCGCAGGATATCTGTGATTGTGATTCTAATTTCAATTTTGAGAACCTGTGTCACAATTGTGCTCTATTCTAGGAGCACTGTGGTTGGGAGGAGCATCATGGGGACCTTAATTTTAGAGTTGATTTACCAAAATTTCCTAGTACTCTTCAAGCTTAAAGTTTCGTTGATTAGTTGCATGAGGTTGAGTGGATTAATTTACTACTATGAGGAAGACGAGTTTGAGGATGGACATTCTTCCATAGGATGTCCATCCTCAACCTCATGCAATCTCTTATCTTTTATGTTTTGATCATCTATTAAACCTAGTCTGCAGAATAATCTCTATTCTGTTCGGTGTCAAGAATCGAGTGCAATAGGGCTTTAATCTATTAAAACTTGGAAAGTGGCATGGACTTGGTGGATGTTATGGTTAGAATGGTCTGACAAAAGATAGAAAAATTAACAAGGTCGAGATCAGCAAATGGGTTAGTGGAGTAGCTTTTCATTCTTGGGAGAGAGAGAGAGATAGATATGAGCAGTTAAGCTGCCGGTGTGTATCACCATCATCAAACCCACCATAAGTGAAAGTTGGAAGCTGTTTCTTTAGATCACGCCTTTCAACCCCACGGTTAGCCCTTTATTTTCTCTAAAAATCTTTCATTAGTTAGTATTACAGCACTTATACCTTTTGAGAACTTTATATTTGTTACAATATAGGAAGAACTTAAATTTTTTACTGGTCTTGACTCCAGTATCTAGTATGGAGAACTATATTCTGACTCTGATCTTAGTAAAGTATCAGTTTTAGTTCTCTATACTAGGCAGGGACAGATCTGAACTTTCTTCCATTTTCCTGTCTCCAGTTGCTCCAACTGCAAACATAGCTGATACAATCATACAAAACATATAGGAATACCTAATAAAAAAGGAAGTAACTACCTAGATAAACTAGCTGTAGGGTTTTGATACCGGACAGAATAGCGATTATTCTGCAGGCTAGTTTCAACAGATAATTCACAGGAAAGAACATAAGAGAATCACCCAAAAACAGATCCTCCTGCATCAGGTTTGCACTGCACTGCATTAACAAAAAATATATATCATCACCATACATCAACAAACAAACTCCAAGTGCTCAAGCACCTCAGAATTTCTAATGGACCAGAAAAGTAAAAAATAGTGTTGGCAAACAAATGTTCTACTTCTCAATGATGCACTGCATAAGCACTTTCCATCTTTATCAGTAGGAGTGCAAGTGTGCAACAACATCAAATGTCTTAAAAACATGATTACCCAAAAAACTGTGAGAAACTTTCAGACAAGACTCCAAGGATCATATGCAAGTGTGTTGTGTGGAACCAGGAGAAACTGTGAGATACTTTCAGACAAGCCAAGGATCATATATTCTGGCTTTTGTTGGTACAAAAGTAGTGATAAATATACAACACGTGTTTGTAGATGAATAAGCCTAAAAGTTTGACAGAAATACCTCTGTCCTTACTCTCTAAACTTGGTGAATTTTTCTTACAAGAGTTTGGCATTTAAAGAGCATTTGCATGTTATGAAATTTGGTTTTTAGAAAGCAATTCTTGAAACTTGATTGGTAAGCTTAGTTACCAAGTATTTATGGAAACTTTTTGGCTTTGTCATCCTTATTAAGTGCCCTGAAAAAAATAAAATAAAATAAAAAAATAAGAAGCAATGTGTTTCTTAGATATTTAACTGGGACGTTAGTATTAATGAGCATCCTTTTCATATTGGCTTGTCTCTTCAATTTAGTTCTATCATTCTATTAGTTTTTTTTGGATCATTATATTATGAGCATTCTTCATATTGGCCTGCCTACTCCATGATTTTTACCATAACTTTATTTTGGTGCTTGAGAGTATGCCATGTCTTCATTACACATGCTACCTATGCCTGCAGGGCTACACCTATACATCTAATTTTCATCTCCATTGCAATTGAATGAAAATGCAGCTTCATGTACACAAAAATAGGATTACCTTTCAAATCAAGCCAAACATATCATCGAGTATATATGTCATGTATGGGTTTATATCATATTTCTGATCTCTGTGCGAATACATGTGTTAATTAGGTGTTCTTTTCTGAGGTTGGCAAGTAGTTTGTCTTTTTTTTTTTTTTTTTTTTTAGCATGTATTTATGGTAAACATATGCCAAGATTATGAACATTTCCTTATCTTAATTTTTCTATGAAAGAATCAGATAAGACATCAACACCGCTCAGTACATGGCTAAATAGATATATATGATATTGATAACTTTCATCTCCTTTTAGTACATGGCTAAATAGATGTGATATTGACAACTTTCATCAATTGTATTGATTTACTAAGCTAAGCAGAAATAATACCTAAGCTTAATTTGTCGAATAGTTCCTTTCATCTACTGCAAATCCACAAAATTAATTAAGCTTATCTTGTTAAACATTCTCTCTGTTCCATATAAATGGTTCATAATTTTTTTGGCAGTCCCAAATTCAATATGGGTCCACTGATCATGTCAATGGTCAAATAATCATTTTTCAATTGCTTATGTTTCAAAAATTGCCCAGCTTGGAAATGTCGAACTCTATGTATGGGAATGTGATAGCAGATATCAAGCAGATGCAGACCATATTGCCAAATTGTTCAATTGTGCATGTCAACAGGGAAGCAAATGAATCAGCACACAGGCTAGCAAGGCTTTCAAGAAATGTTAGTGATACTAGTGTATGGTGGGAGTCTGTTCCCCCTAGTGTCCAACAAGTCCTATGGACTGATTTACAATTGTAATGCTGTTTGGTTATGAATGAAAGTGATTTTCCTATCAAAAAAAAAAAAAAAATTGTACAGCTTGATCATTGCATTTATTTTATATTTTGTGACATATTATATATATATATATATATATATATATAAACAACGAGGATTTTCTTTATTTAATTAACTGTTACATTGAGGTACTGTTTTACGATCTCAAGGTAATTTATCATATATTGTTACATCCCAACCAAAACACATAGTACCAACAGGGGCGACTTACTTGGGTTATCCTTAATTCAATTGCTGTTGATCTGGACTTTTTGCAATAGGACCGTGCTACATCCACAGAAATTTTCTACCGAAAATCTCTACCGATCAGTGTAAAGCTTTTTTTTTTTTTTTCATTTTTTCTTTCACCATTTTTTAAAACTATTTAAATATTTTTAAAAAATAAAAAAAATCATATATTCATTTAAAAACACTTACTTAATAGTTAAGTAAAAAAAAATAAAAAAATTTTCGGTAGAAAATTTATGTGAAACTATTATTTTCCTTTGCAATATCGGCTTCATCCCTTTTTCTTTTTTTCTTCTCTCTCCTTTCATCCTTGTATACCACTTTGGCTCTGCAACTTTTATAAAATGGTACTCTCCCAGGATCACAACAACGGAGATCAAATTGAACTAGCAAATTGGGTAGAACCTTGAGGTCAAAAGATTGTAAATTGGAGTACCCCACCCATACATCATATCCAGTTCCTCCTATATTGAGCCAATCCTTATTAAGTAATTCTACCCCGTTTTGAATTTGGCACACACGATTTGAGCCAGTAATAGTTATCTTAGCGTTATCAATAATTCCCTGCCAGCTCCAAGCATCAATAATTGTGAAACATCTACTTCTTTTATATTTGGTGGAAGCAGCAGTATTTCTTTGAGCTTCTGGCAATTGTGCAGCTCAAGATTAATTAGGCTAACGAGTACTTTAATGCTTGTGGGAAGACTAACTATTTCAGTCCCTGACAGATCTAATTGATGCAAAGTGGACAAAGAAGTAAACATGGTAAAGAAACTTGATATTGGAAAGAAATTTGATTCATGGAGTTGTTCATCACTTGCTAATATGAAGTCTTTCGTTGTTGTAGATTCAATAGGCAGAAGGGATTGTCCATCATCATCCCTCATCTTTTTTGCAATATTGGTACAACCACCAATACAAACCTCACGTAAATGTTGCAATTGAGTGCAAGCATTTGGGAGACGCATGAGGTTTTTGCAGCAAGTTAGAACTAAATGCTCAAGTCCAACGAGGTTCCGGATTGATAAAGGTAGTTCTTCGATTGCAGTGCCACCTAGATCCAATCTACTTAAAGATTCCCTTATACACTCGATTTCAGGAAGTTCAACAAGGCTCGAGCAATTACGAAGTCTAAGCTTTCGTAAAGATCTCAACTTGAGGCTTTTTGGAAGAATTTGGAGTGCAGACATCCCTCAAAACTCAAATCAGAAAGATTTTCCAATAATCCAACCGAATCATGCACTTGAAAAAGTCTCAAACAATATTCAACACTCTATTCCTTCAAATTTGAAGTGCTTGAAAGATCCGGAATTTTAAAGAACTTGCAATTATAGAAAGCCAGAGTCCCCAAATTCTGTAAAAGAAAGAGAAAAAAAGTTGAATGGAGTTTACTACATGAATTAGAGAGAAAAAAAAAAAAAAGAATCATTGATGATTATAATTGTAAATACCTTCGGCCTGAATCCATTCCCTAATTCCTTGATGAAGCTATCACGCATTCTGAAGGCAATGAGTTTCTTCCCTTGAAAATTATGTGGCAAAGACTGTGAAGGACATTTGGACCAATCAAGCACTCTCAAATTGTCAGGTAGATAATTGAGTCCACAAGAAAAACGTGCATTACAATTTATAAACACTAAGCCTTCTCATCAGTCCAAATGCTTCCGGTTGCAATTTAATCTCCTCATTGCCTCCAGGTAAATCTATTAATATGCCTTCAATTTTGTTTGGCCCCTGATACTTAAGATATTACATAAGAGTGTCAGCAAAACTAGTGCATAAAATTGTTCATAAATTAGAACTTATTAAAGTTAATAGCTTTTGCTGATGGTATATTACTTTACAAAAAAGGGCTTTGCTAGATGCAGTCGGCAAATGCAGTCGGGATGCAAACGGCTGTACGGAATAAATAAAAAAAAATTATAAAAATAATTTTTTTTTTCATGGTTGTACGGAATGAATAAAAAAAAGTTATAAAAATAATTTTTTTTTTTCATGTAGGTCTCATATTAATTCACTTTTTTCTCCACGACTGCACGCCGCTTGCATTTGCCGACTGCAAAAATCATTTCTGTACAAAAAATAGTACTCTATCGATTACTGAAATTTCCATCCCTAAAATAGTCACACGATACTGAAATTGTCTTTTAAGAAACACTTCAAACCAAATTCTATTTATAACTACAAATTCATTTTATTATTTGAATGTATTCATTTAAGTACTATTTCATAAGTCAATATTTTCTGGTAGGTCCACTATTAAAGACTATTAAAAAAAGAAATGAATGTAAAAGAGTTTTTTTTTTTTTGTGAGTCTTACCAAACTTTCTTCCAGCACTTGACGAACATCCTCATGAAACCATAATCTACTACGTTTGCTTGGTTCTTTGGGTGATTCTTCTCAAACAATTTCTCGACCCATATCTTGTAGCAAGTTATGCATCCAAACGTATTCAATATTCCCTTCAATGGTAATAAGACACTTATTTACAAGCCTATGGAAGCCATCACCTGGAAAGAAATCACAACCGTCAAATATTTTAGTGACATAAGCTAAGGATTCTCCTTTGAAGAAACATGCAATATCAATGAACATTTCCTTTTCAGTGCTGTCCAATCCTTCATAACTCACCAGGAATACTTTCTGAATGTTCCCGTTTGGGATTCTCTTATATTTATCCAATGCACTTTTCTATTGATGTATATATTGACCTTTTAGATATGAACCTACCACTGTTAAAGCTAATGGAAGACCCTGAGCATATTTTATTACTTCTTTAGAAAGGTCCACATAATTGCCAAATGGTTCATCTCTCCCGAAAGCATGCAAGCTAAACAGCTAAAGAGCTTCATTATTATCCAAAATCATAACCTCATATTTTGAATCAACTACAGGATTATTTAGTAAGTGTTGATCTCTTGTTGTTATGATTATTTTTCTTTCTTGGACCAAACCAATCATGAGCTCCAGCTAATGTTTCTATTTGGACTAAGTCATCCACATCATCAAGAATTAGGAGAACCTTTTTAGAGCAAAGTCTATGCCTAATTACATTGATGCCTTTGTCAGTATCATCAAATTCCAATCGTGTTGAGGGAAAAATGAGCGTGTTGGCATATTCTTGTGAAAACCTGTGTAAAATAGTGTTGTAACAAGTGTTGTTGCAGAAGGCTTGAAGTATGATTGAAGTGTGCTCATTATTGGTCAAAAGAAGCAACTTCGCTCGACCCTCGCTCGACATAGCGCTCGAGCGAACTCAGGCAGATTCAACCGCTCGACCCTCGCTCGACATACGGCTCGAGCGAACTCAGGCAGATTCAACCGCTCGACCCTCGCTCGACACTGAGCTCGAGCGAACCCAGGCAGAGTGTGTCGCTCGACCCTCGCTCGACACTGAGCTCGAGCAAACTCAGGCAGAGTCAACCGCTCGATACTCGCTCGACACTTCGCTCGAGCGAACTCAGGCAGATTTCGGCGCTCGACTTTCGCTCGACACTTCGCTCGAGCCAATGTTCCAGATCACTTACAATATAGGGTTTTGAACGCCTCATTTGATGGGAACTATAAATAGAACAGCTTAGCTTCTGTTCTAGTGTGGAGAATCAGAGCAAAAACCCTAAGGGCCTCCAAGAACTTCTTAGAGCAACCTCTCCCCCATTTGGTTGATTCTCTCTTGGATAAATATTTCTCCATCACAACACATTCAAAATCAACTCTTATTTGAGTCCATTGAAGTGGACATTTTTGTTGGCCGGAAGAGTCCGGAGCTGCCGTTGATGCAGAGATCGAGAGGTTCTCGTGGGAAGCTATAGGAAGGTCGGAGTTCCGACACTACATGTGTGTAGAGATCAAGTGGGTCACTCGTGGTGTTGCAAGCCGAGTTTAGCTACTACAAAGGTTTTGTGAGTGTCTCTAAATTGGTTGTAACAAACTAAAATTTCTATAGTGGATTTGAGGTGGTGTCTTACACCCGGAGTGGTTTTAGATTTTGAAGACGTTCTTCAAATGAGTTTCCACTCCGTGAACAAAATCATGTGTTGATTATTTGTGTTATTTGATTCATTTATTAAACTGCTTGTTTGATTTATTTTCAAAAGACCATAAAAATTAGATTACACCTATTCACCCTCCTCTAGGTGTAGTGTTGTGTAGAACCACTGCTTTTTCAAATCTTATTCCCAAAATATCATAAAGAAGTGTCTTTTGTAGCTGGATCAGACCTCCTGCTTTTGTAGTTTCTCTAATGTTTTTCAAGAAACAACTTCCTTCAAATTGATCAGAAATCCTGTTATGGATCGCCTTTGAAATAGTTGTCTTATCGATTACACCGATTCCACCGGTTCCAAATATCCCTACCATGCATATAATATCACTCCTTCCCATATTTAAACATGCATAAATATCTCGTACACGGGACTCTATTCCAACTGAATACTTAGCAGCTTTAATACGTGTACGACCTACCATTTTTGAGTCCACCCATTTAATGATTCATTCCTATCAATATAAAAGACAAAATAAATTTAAAGAGTTTAGACTATAATACACACATAAAGATGATTTAGTAACAATGTCGTTTTTTTTCTTTTTTTTCTCCTTTACAAAATGACAGTAGTAGATTACCATGTTAAAGATAGCCTTTCTTCTTCCTCGTGCTCTTCTTAGACTAACATTATTCATTCTTTATATGAATTATTAAACATTTTAATTACTTTTTCATTCCATTCTCGAATTTGTCCCTTCCTTAATTCTGAGAAGATTTCGATTTGTATTTTTTCGCGTTCTTCTGTTCTGTTTTTCTTATAAACTTCATCATGTGAAATTAATATGGTAGTACGATATTAAATCCCTCAGTAAGAAAAGATTTCTAATTTAAGTATAGTATCCATAAAACTCAAAGCCGAAAAAACTGATAAATATCAAATAGTTTTGCATGGCACCATACGATCTTCATCAATTTGCAAACTCTTAGATTCGGGATTTGCATAAATTTTCCCCATAAACTTCTCTTTAACATCATATATAAACATATATATATATATATATATATATATATAAGCACATCTCATTAAAAATACTTGTTCCCTAATTTGAATCCGGTCAAATCAGCTATTTCTTCTAAAGTTGCCTTCCACTTTGTAAGCTTTACTGTATCAGCCTCGAACTTATGTTCAACTCTAGAGAATGCTTCTCCGAAACTCCCTTTTTGATGTTGTACATCCGACGGATCTACATTGTAAAATAGGGGTAAAACATGAATTTGTTTCACTGTTTCCTTACACTCAATGATCTTCAATAGTTCATCTAAACACCATCTGGAATTTGAATAGTTCTTAGAGAGTACAACGATAGAAATCATTGATCCTTCAATTGCTTTGAAAAGTTCTGGTGAAATTTCCTCTCCTCTTTCGATATTGTTGTCCATGTAAGTGTTAATTCCCCTTTGATGCAAAGCTTCGTATAGATGGAAAATAAAGTTTTGACGAACATCCTCACCTCTAAAACTCAAGAATACTTCGTGAGTCCACCTAGGAATAGAAGAAGAAGAGAATGAGAAATAGGAAGAAGCTCCAAATTGAAAGGCCATGGAAGAAGTGCTCATCCTGATCGATCTGATCTGATGACGTGGGAGCATTGAAGATTTATCACATCAAAGGAAAGGACGTTGGCCCCAAAACTTAAATATGATCATGCTGTCACAGTAACTACATATATGGCTGATGTCGTCGGAAGAAGTCCTTGCTTGTAGATCTGAGAATGAAGTTATCTACAGGTGTACAATAAGTTTCTGTAAGATGCAATCTAGCTAGCAATTAATATTGTAAAAAAAGAAAAATCACCATGCACTCATCTCTGTGCTTAAAATCCTATCAGGCTAGCTTGTGAATGGGGCTTATAAACGCTTATATATCCTTTGAACTCCTTCGAACTTAAGCATACAGCAGGATGGAATTTATATAAATATAACAATTCTGCCATATTCTTGTTTCTGTTTTACCATTCTTTGGGGCTTTGGTTTGTTTGTTTTTTTCTCTGAAAATACTACTTATAATTATAATTTTACACCGCATAATCATATACTTTGCCGTGTTAGCTATAGAAATTATGAAGATTTTGAAATTCGAAGTAAAAAATAAAAATTTGATAAAATGAATGTGGATACTCTTTTTTTTTTTTTAAAGAAAACGATATCCCAATTTTATTGAATGCCCTCCCTTATGGAGGAGGAAAACCGTGATTATAATTGGATACCTGGAGTTATAGATAAGCCTAAAATCCCACAAAATTAGGTATCAAAATGAAGTATACTAAATAACACTGGACATAATACACTGAACCCACGTCAAATAAACAAACCAGAAAAATTGCATACTTAATAAATAAAACCTGCAATCAAAAGTAGCAACAAAACTGTTAACAATGTCTTATAACTTGTAATCCAGCTTGATCCATTCGAATAGCTCCCTTAATGGCTTTTGGAAGATTGTCTCTAGTGTTGAAAAAAAAGATCAATGCCTCTAGTGCTCAATTTAGCTAATTTGTCTGCTACATGGTTCATTTCCCAAAAAACAAATGGTAGAGACATATCACCATGGAACGAGCCATCTCTGTAACCTCTTTCCAATATCTCGGACTCCACCAAGGAACTTGCCCACCTTTCTCCCACTAGTTAACCACTAGCTTAGAATCCGTTCGCACCTTTATATGCTTAATATTTATTTTCACACATACACTAAGGCCATCAGCTAGTATTCTTATCTCTGCTAAATTGTTAGAATTAATTCCATAAAACCGGACAAAGGTGAAAATCATGTGACCATTCTCATCGCATAGTATCCCTCCACTTCTACCAGGATTACCAAGACTGCTGCCATCCACGATAAGTTTAGCAAAACCCTGAGTCGGGCGCATCCACTTCAAGACCTGCAGTGATTTTGTCTGAACAGGCATATTCTTTAAACCAAATTGTTGTTATGTCACCCCATCAGAGGTTTGGTGAAGGATTTATTCATTTTATTGTTCATGAGCTAAGCTAAAAAAAATTTGATCATGTAGCACACTTGCTCTCTAGTTTGTCTAACCCCCTCCATTCTAGATTTACACCAATATAACCACAGCCACCAGCTCATTAAAGAAGGGAAAATGCCAATCACAATGTTGATTTGCAAAACTGCATGAACGTGGATACTTAATATGTACAATATTGTGCATAAAGTTGTACATGTATATATATATCACTATTATTTTTATTTTTTAATCTGGATGTACCACGTTGTTTTAATTTAGCCTAGTACCCTTTCCAAAAAAAAAAAAAATTAGCTTAATATGGCCTTACTTACGCAATTTTACGATGAGATGAGAAATTTATGAATAATAATGAGATAAGGATTTACTATGCATCAGCCACTATTCATTTTCACACCACACACTTATAGGTTTTTTATAGGGTGTAGGGGTGTTTTTCATAGGGTATGGGGTGTGAGTGGTGAATAGTGGCTAATGAGAAGAATTTTTCTTTTGTAAATAGTAATGAAATAATTTGAATTAAGATGTTTTATGGAGTTTTGAAAAATGAGAGAGAAAGTGTTGAATAAAAATATTATAACGTTAAAAGAGAGTTAGAATATAATTTTTTTAATACTATTTTGTTTTGTGATTTGAAAAGATTGAATTATTTTTTGTGTTTTATTTAAAAATTTGAAAACATTATAACGATTAAGTAATGACTAGATAAAAAAACTGAAACTTTGAAATTGAAAAGTGTTGACGTTTTAATGATGTTTTGATATTGAAATGAGATGGTTTGAGAGATTTATATATCCAAACGAGGCCTAATTGCACTTTTATGGTAAGTATTGGCACTTTTATGGTAAATATTGCACTTTGATGTTGGATGCTGAATTTATGTAGAAAGCAGCACAAAATATAGAGTCATTACTATAAATATGCATTATGCATATCAATGATCAATCCATGAGATCAGTGCTGCCCTTAATGATAATGTGGAGCAATAATGCTGATTTCAGATGAGATGAAGCAAAGAAAAATACATCCCAAATCCCAAAGTGCCTCTAAGATCATGGATCCCAATCATAATTCTGGAGAGTTTATTATTTATGTAATTGCTTGGGGCAGAAATTGCCATGCAGTCTTCTATTATGTAGTTGCTAACTCCTTATGTCGATTGCTAACTCCTTATTATGTAGTTGTTATACTTTTGCAAATCTTTCTAATGACTTGCATCCTTCAACATTTGACATTTGTTATATTTGGTGGAAGTTCTAATATTTCTTTGAGTTTGTGACAACCTCTTGAGGAAATATTTGATGGATGCTCGTGGAAAGGCTAACAATTTCAGTCCTGATAGATTTGAACTATCAAAGTGAACAGGAAGGTAAATATGGTAAAGAAATTAGATTCTGTTTGGGAACAAATTAGAAGATTCATCACTTGCAATGCAATGATTGAACTCGTTGGAGGCTCCTATTCATGGAGTTGTTTTCACTCGATTAAATCTCGTCTTCACTCAACATTGACTGTCCATCATCCCCCATCTTCTTCACGAGATTTGGACAATACCCAAGACGAAGCGGGAATAAATGTTGAGTGAAGATTGGGGATGATGGACAGTCAATATTGAAGTCCCATAGATATAAATCCTCAAGTCCAACGAGATTCCCGATGGATAAAGGTGGTTCTACTACAGTGCCACTCAGCAACGTAATGATTCCATTTTACATTCGATTTCAGGAAAATATTCTGAGGTTAGTGCATCCATCAAAACTCAACTTAGAAAGATTATCTAGGGATCCAATGGAATCATGCACCTCAACTAAACTTTTACTCTTTTACACCCTGACAATAATTGAGGTGCTTGAAAAATCCGGAATTTCTTTTAAAAATTTCCAATGAGTGAAAGCCTTAATCCTAAAATTCTGTAAAAGAAAAAAGAAACGAACCACAACCCCAAAGAAGGGCAAAGCTAAAGCAGAAACAAGAACATGGCAGAATACTTATATTTATATAAATTCCATCCTGCTGTAAACTTAAGTTCCCTTCACTGAGGTATAAGCAGCTCCACATTTCTATTTCCCCCCATTCACAAGCCTGATAGG
Organism: Carya illinoinensis; assembly: GCF_018687715.1. Lineage (NCBI taxonomy): Eukaryota > Viridiplantae > Streptophyta > Magnoliopsida > Fagales > Juglandaceae > Carya > Carya illinoinensis. Next base: position 45,476,164 of record NC_056766.1, on the reverse strand, counting down.
ATTCTAAGCACACAGATGAGTGCTGAAGTTTCTTTTTTTACAATACTAGATTGCATCTAATCGAGACTTATTGTAACACCAGTAGATAGCTTCCCTCTCAGATCTAAAAGCAAGCGCTTCTTTTGACATCAACCATAGCTACTGCCACAGCATCATATTCAGTTTTTTGGGCCAATGTCCTTAAGGGCACAGATCCGCTCCTCCCACATTGCAGACATAACGCTCAGCACGAGGTCCTTTCCTTCACCAAACCCATCTTTAATCTATTCACAGGAAATAAAAGATAAATATTAGTCTATACAGACACAAGAACAGAGAATCTATCCAAGGTCTGGACTCCTAAGCTTTTGATGAACAATCAGTTTGCAAGGTTAACAAAACCCTTCTCAGTGAGATACCTTGCCGAGCAGATTGTCATCAGTGGGAAGCCTCAGATCATCCTTGGTGTCTCCATTATCCATTAAAAGACTCACCTACACGACAACAAGTCTTAATCTGGTTGACAACACTAAAATCGCTATTACCAATTGATTGCTTGTTACTACATGACAGCATTGCCAAAAATTGGTTGGTAAAGATTACTAAATAAAACTTACAAAACCGTCTTCAGAGATATCAATCAACTGATCACCAGTGCGAGAAACATGAGGAACCTGCATTATTGGCATGCCCAAAAAGATGTTGGAGCAGGTCCACCTACATTGACCTACATTGACATAACTTTTTTTTTTTTTTTTGTGACTTCCAATAATGCTCTTTTAACGTTATCCATTCGGTCCGGCCGAAAGAAAAATAGCGAACTTCACAATGATAGATTTTTGTGAGTTCCAATGTTCTTTTAACGTGATCGATTGGGTCCGAAAGCAAATTAGTGATGGTCTAAAACAGGGCAATGTCCAAAACAGGGCATAAAGAAGCAAGCTAATTTTGGAAGGGATACGATGAACTTGTCTACAAAATGTTACATGCACATCGACACAATGCCGACTACAGATGAAGTCTATTTGGGATGCAACATGCAAGTGTTTTTAGCAGATATTTGCTCTAATAATGCTAGGGATGAAAATTTTCAGGGCAACACAACACTATATTGCCACACTACTATAAACCCTGTTCCAAACAAGGTGTACGATATCAAACTATTATTATTATTATTATTATTATATATAATTATTTTGATAATATTTCTAACAAGTATAAATTGTCTTAGACCTTTGGGTCCTCATGGTCCTTCTCCACCGGATCTGGAAGTATAAATTGGTGATAAACATATATGGCCCATCATACACAAGGTCTATGGGGCCCAAAACATGGCAATGTACATAAAAAGGCACAGAGAATCAGACTTTGTGAAGTTTATTATGTTTTTCTACTATTTTTTATTTGTTTGTTATATGTTTGTTATTTATTATTGTTTTTGTAATTCTTGTAGGAGAAAATGATTGAGTAGCATTCTGCTTTTGAGGAACTTTTCTCAGTGACATCGACATATTTATGTAGTCCCCACATCAAGTTTATCTTCTCTCTCCATGAGCTGATTCCTTTCTTTTACTGAGTTCTGGGATTTAGCAAGAATATTTTTGGACAGTTGTTTTCGGGCTGTTGGTTTCAGACTGCTCAAGTTGGTCCAACCTGTTTATACAGCACCCTTCCTACTCTCACACAAAACCAATATTTCCCCTGGCTATGGAGAGGAATGGCAAGGAAAATCATTGAGGATTACTTACTTGGTCCATGCATGAGAGTTAATCCTTGCAACAACAGTCCATTTGATTCTATAGCTTTGTAGGATCCAGCTTGTTCTTGAATTATCTCCAACTCAATAAATGGAAGGTCCGCATAATTGCATCAGATCGATCCTCAGATTTTCTGTATTGCGTTCAAGAGTTTGATCACTAGAATTAAAAAGCAAACTTTTCTTCGAGTGTTGCTATATCAGCACCAACATTCTTAAATGATGGACAGACTTTAAATGACCAATCTGGGCAGTACCAATCTGAACTGCAGCTAAAGATGGCTCCTTTTCAAGCTACGAACTGGAGCTTGGCCCAATTCAAGATTTTGATGAAACAATTCTCGATTACAATGGATTATTAAGCTACAACCAAAGTATCAATATAAAATCAGGTATAAGATTTTTGGATTGCACTTGTTGCTCATTGTTTCTGGTCTTTGTCTTAAAGCAAATACACAGGATGAACTTGGGGACAATAGAAAAGAGTTTTGAGGCAAGACAGTAAAGATTTCAGATTGAACCAAAAGACTGACAAAAAAGGGAAACAAAAAGAGAAGCATAAGCCAGCTAAAAGGTGAGATTGGCTTTATTTGACCACATAAATATCAAAAGAAAACTCTCCTGCACAAGACAATGCAGTCTGTAATCTTACAGTTAGCTTGAACAAAATTCATCATAAGCTAAATCAATAGAAAGAGGAACAAGTATAGAGGCAAGGCATGTACAAGTAATGTGTAGGTATACACAATTTGATGCATTGGATGAGAGCAGCGATATAATATAAATGAACCGTATAAAAAGAGCAGAAAATTCCACGTAAATTACCAAAAGAAGAAATCAACTACACTTGCTTAAACGTCTTCATCATACACCAATGGCTCATGAAAGTCATGCCTCTGTCCTAAAACCAACCCCCCTCCTCCCAGACCTTTAAAAAAAAAAAAAACAAAGAGAGAGAGAGAGAACCAAAACGCCCCTAACTCAACCATTCAATCACAAATTAATCTGCAATGCTTAAACCCCCTGCACCAACAACCATATCACGAACAACACCTATCACACAAACAAGTCCAGCAACAACACCACCCACACATGTTTCCTCCAAATTTGCTTTAACTTTTGCCGATCATTTGAGAAACCCTTTTGCACCGGCAGCGTAAAATCCTTGTATACACCATTAATATCATGAAACCAATCCTACAAAAAATTAATCCAATAAAGAAAAAACACCAAACTGGGGAATTTTATCAATGCAAAGACACTAACCTGGTGCCAAGTAAGCCTTCTCCAAATTGTCCAAGCCTTCTTGGGGCACAGATCGAGGGGCAAGTACTTCTTCTTTCAAACTTCCCTCAGAGCCTCCTTCTGCTTCTGCGAAATCACTGTCAACACCTGTGCAATTGATAACCACATTTGAATTGCCCAAGTTTTGAGAGCGCCTTTCATGTTGTGATGCTAGTTGAATTCCAAGTTCTTGTCTTCATCATCTCGTCGTCTCTTAGAAAGTTGGATACCATTCGAAGATTCTACTGAGCACTCCCCCACTGTTAAAATCTCATTCTCTTCATGCTTATAGATTATGTGAACTCCAGAACTTTTGAAGATCAGTTCTCGTTCGCTCTCAAATATAAACCTTAGATTGTCTCATGTTGGGTACCATAGCATTGCTCGATAGATTTTGGAAATGAGTAGTTTAGATATACATGATCCCAGACTCCATCATCCCAGTCTGCATAATCGTAGCCATCATATATGTAAAAATCTGTTAATTCTACAAGTCTGTTACCGTTTATAGAAACACAAATATCGGCCAACACTCCATATGATCCATCCGGGTCGGATCCAAGAACAGCACAGAAAACAAATCCTATGATTTCATCCAAATACAAGGGCCCACTAATATCCAATTCCCAGGAATGACTATTTGACCTTAGTATGGCTAAACCAATCTGGAATCTTATTCCCTGGAAATATAATACCACATGAATGGTCTTGAATATGTTCCTGTTAAAACATATATCACATATTTTCATATATAAGCACAAGGCAATCCGCAACACAAACACCAATAAAGAAATAGAGAGAAATAGAGACATACCTCAACAAATGAAGGATTTGGCACTTGACGCCCTATATTTGCAACCAATTTATGGCAACATCTTAACTCTCGTAAGCCACATGTATTGAATTGAAATTTTGTTGATGCTTCTGGGAATCTTTCCAAGGAGAAACACTCACTAGCATCTAGCTCTCGTATATTTGGTGGAAGATATAGAATTTCTTTAAGGTTGTAGCATTCCCACAATTTGAGAATCCTCAATTCAACAAAGCTTTCGATACTCGGAGGAAGCCTAACAATACCACTTTGAGATAGATCTAACTCTTGCAAAGTGGATGAACAATAAATTGAAAAGCCATCAAGATACCAATTATTAAAAACCGGCGACGGATACCCATCAAAGAATAGGGATCTTGTTAGGCGCAACTTTTTAAGCCCAGTGAGGTACCCAATGGATGAATGTATTTCATGTATTGCAAGATTTGGATGATTAGCGAGAGAAAGACTCTTTAGATGTTGTAAATGAGGAACGCTGATTGGGAGTCGCACCAAGTCCACGAGGCTTCCTTCTATAGATAAATGTTCAATCCCAGTGAAGCATCCATTAATGGATGAATCCGGTTCATCTTCTCCAAGCAATATTATAGAGTAGGCACTAAGACAAAGCTCATTTTGATTTTGCAACTGATGAACGCATTGTTTCAGAGATAACAAATTAAGAGCAAGAGTGAGGTACCCAATAATGGATGAAGGCCATTCTTTTATTGCAGTGCCCTCCAAACGAATGGAACTTAAAAGTTCCATTTTACACTCGATTTGTGGAAAGTTTTGAAGTTTTGAACATTTATGAAGTGTAAGGTATCTTAGAGATCTCAACTTGAGACGCCTTGGAAAACTCTTCAGGTTAGGGCATCCATAAAGACCCAAATCAACAAGCTTATCGAGAAATCCAACAGAATCATGAACTTCAACTAAATTTTCAGACCACAGAATTTGCAATTCCTTTAAATTTGAGCAACTCGAAAGATCCAAAATTCTGGTTAAGAACTTACACTTGTAAAATCTCATTATCATCAAGTTCGGTTAAAAAACAACAAATATGTATATTAGCCTTGAGGAAGTTTAGGACACGTGAGTAATTTAAAGAAGGAAATATCGATAGTTCTAACAAAATTGTATCTTAAATTTCCCGGTAATGATTTCCTTGATGCAACCTTCATGCATTTTAAAAACAACCAGCTTCTCTCCATGGAAATTGGATGGCAAATATTGTGAAGGAAAGTTTGACCAATTAATCACTTTTAATTCATTAGAAAGATAATTAAATTCTCCAGAAACGCATGCATTATGGCTTATAAAAATTCTGATTGTTTTCATCTTCTTAAACACATTGGGACTCAGGCATATTGTGTCATGATCATGACTGTCAGGAAGATCCACTTTTATCTTCAACATTGTTTGTTCCCTAATGAGACAATTCATAAGAGTGCAAGTAAAATCAGATCATTAAAGAAAGATCACATTATCTATCGATACATATAGGATATTTTATTTAATATGTAGTTCTTTGCCATTTGTTATGAAAAGAAATTCAACACTTTTCATGTAAGTTTCACCATTAAAAACTGTTCAATTGAAAGTGCTTTTAATCTAAGAACTTACAGTAGTTTCCTCTAGTACATAGCGAATGTCTTCATGAAACCATAATCTACTACGTGCGCCTGGTTGTTTGGGTGATTCCTTTCTGACAATTTCTCTGCCCATATCCTGTAGCAAGTCGTGCATCCAAATATAATACCCAACAGTGATAAGACACTTGTCTATAAGCTTCGGGATACCATAATTAGGATGGAAATCACAACTCTCAAATATTGTAATGACATCAGCCAAAGGTTCTCCTTTGAAGAAACATGCAATATCAAGAAACATGTCCTTCTCACGTTCCTCTAGTCCATCATAACTTACTTGAAGTACACTCTGAATATTTTCATTGGGTATTTGTTTATATTTATCCAATGCACTTTCCCATTGACAAATGGTTTTACTTTTTAGATTTGAACAAGCACTGTTAAAGCTAGTGGAAGACCTTGAGCATATTGCATTACTTGTTCAAAGACTTCTGCATAACTATCAAGTGGTTCTTCTTTCTCAAAAGCATGCAAGCTAAAGAGTTTACGAGCTTCATTGTATGCCAAAAACTTCAACTCGTATTTTGAATCAACTTTAGAGATATTTAATAAATCTTGATCTCTTGTTGTTACGATGATTCTACTTCCTGGACCAAACCATCTATGATCTCCGGCTAATGTTTCTAGTTGTTTCAACTCATCCACATTATCTAGAATTAGGAGAACCCTTTTAGAGTGAAGTCTATGGCTAATCACATTCATGCCTCTATCAAAAACACGAACATCCAAATTTTCTCCCAAGATCTCATGAAGAAGTGTATTTTGTAGCCAAATCAAACCTTTTTTTTTTTTTTGTTCTAAAGTTTCTCTTATATTTTTCAAGAAACAACTTCCTTCAAATCTATAAGAAATTCTGTTATATATCTCTTTTGAAATAGTTGTCTTACCAATTCCACCGGATCCGAATATCCCCACCATGCATGTAATATCATTCCTTTCCAAACTTAAATGCTGATAAATGTCTCGTACACGAGACTCTATTCCAACCGGATACTTAGCAACATTAAGAAATGTATGATTTACCATTATTGAGTCCACCCATGTAATGATGTCCAGAATAAAGTCTGATTCATTCCTATCAATACAAAAAATGAGAAATTTAAAGAGTTATGACTTTTCAATGTAATACACACATAAAGATGACTCAGTTACAATTTTTTTTCCCTTTTTTCTCCTTTACAAAATTACAGTAGTAGATCATAACCATGTCAAAGAATAGGCTTTATTCTTCCTCATGGTCTTTCAAGACTACATTCTTCATTTGCTATATGATTTTTTAAACATTTTAAAAACTTCTTTCTTGTTCTATCTCGAATTTGTCCCTTCCTCAATTATGAAACTTATACTAAGAGTATTTTTCAGTCTTCATATCTCTAAACAAATTGATGTTTAAAACCTTTGCTTATTCTTTATAGAACCCAAAAAAAAAAAAAAACAATTCACAACTTTTTTCTTAATTATACTTGGGCAAAAGAAAAAAAAAAAATAGAGAGATCGAAGATTTTGATCGATTTGTATTTTTTCATGTTCTTCTCTCCTCTTTTTCCTATAAACTTCATGTGAAATTAATGTGGCAGTACCATGCATATTCAATACCTCGGTAAGAAAAGATTTCTAATTTAAGTATGGTATGCATAAAACTCAATGCGAAAAGACTGATAAATATCAAATAGTATTGCATGGCACCTTATCGATCTTCATCAATTTGCAAACTCTCATATCTTAAGATTTGTCTAAATTTTCTCCCATAAACTTATCTTGAACATCATATATAACATATATATACTAGGAAACACAACGTCCTTCGGACGTTTGCCTAGTGGGGATTATAAATTTGGTTGTTAATCAAAGAAAATGATGAAAATAAAAAATTATATAACCTTTGACATTATGTTGATAAAATAAATATTAATAAAAAGAAATCTAAGAATTTTTGTTGGACCAAAAAACCATAAGTGTTAAATGCTGTGGAGATATGCAATAGAAGTTTAAAGTATTCTAGTTAGACAACCTGCTATATCGTTTTGTAGAGTATGACAAGTACTACTACAATATTAGTATATAAATTTTTATAGATATCCATTTGAGTTTTTTTTTTTTTTTTTTAACACGTAAAAAAATTTTAAAAAAACTCAATACTAGAAATATATATGTGATGCAATGGGTCACAGTTCAAACAGATCAATATTTACTCAATTCAAACAGATCAATGTTTACTTTCATAATCATTTAGAGACTCGCATAGCCAGTCAGTATCATTCCTAACACCTATATTGGTCTCAGAAACAAATAAGAGAGCTACCTTCGAAGTGTAACAAAAGCAATTTTAAAATTTGAGAACAATTAAATGGAAGCTACCTTTTACATATGGCTTTCAATGATAAACCAATTCCTTCAAACCCAGTTGCACTAAAAAAATTCAACAAAAGCATGCTAAGATAGTAAAAACAAACTTTTTTATTGATGAGATTAAATAAAAGGTTTAGTTTGTTCGACGCATGTTGACACCATGAATATACAACTCTCAATTACCATGCATAAAAAACACCCAGATCTATCTGAAAATTATTTCCCATTATTCAAATTGCAGCGCCCAACAACACCAATTCAAAACCTTATGCTTTATTATAACCCTACTTGTCTGTATTGACCAACAGAGATCTCAAACCAAAGCCACCACCTCCAGTGCCAGCTCGAGTGTATGCAGTCACTCCTGGAGAGACAAACATTGATGCCCCAAGAACATATAAAGCAAATGCCATTCCTGGTATATTTCTAAGACCACTATATTGTTAAGTTTAGTTAAGATTGATTGGATATGCATGATTAACTGCATATTTATATGGATCATTGGATCATGACATACATTGAGGCTCCAGAAGAGCTCATGAAAACTACACATATTTGAAATATAAATCTGATTCAAAACCTTATGCTTTATTATAGCCCTACCTGTCTGTATTGACCAACAGAGATCTCAAACCAAAGCCACGACCTCTAGTGCCAGCTAGAGTGTATGCAGTCACTCTAGAAGAGTTCATGAAAACTGCACATATTTGAAATATAAATCTGAAACCCTTGCAGCTTCAAGGGGGAGATAAATGAAATTATTAGATCTGAAATTTCATCTCTTAAATACAATTAATATTTCAGATTCATATTACAGTTTTGTAAGAAGTGTGCATTATTAAAGGAGAAATAAAATGGAGCACATAGAACATCTACTAGAAGATAGAAACACAAATATGGATATTTGTGAAGTATTATTTTATTATCTCGAAGCAAAATTACAGAAATTTGAGGCTCTTCGCCTCATTCTTTAAACGCTCTTGCTCTTCAAAAATTTGCATGCCCTTCCTATCTAAAGGAGTAGGCAATCGAAAAGAAAATTTAAACAAGGATTTTAAATTTCTGTTCTCTTGCTTAGTGCTTCTATATTCATGTTGGACTCTGGAAGAAGCCGCTGAAGGACATAAATATTTTCGTTGAGTTTGTCAACCCCACCAATCTTGGATTGTAGTCGCTGATAAAATGCGACAATGGTTGATGAGTATCGAGTACCGAGACTCACAAGCTCATAGATAATTTCATCATCTGACTTATTAGTCAGATCATTATTGTATTGCATTATAGCACCTACGGTAGGAACAGAAACAACTGGTGAACAAGGTGCAGAATACCTCATATATTGGTTATGAGAATATTGCTGAGCCATTGCAAAGTGAGAATGCATAAAGAGATTGCAGAGTAAGAATGTAGACTAAATTCAGAAAAGTGAAGAAGATGAGATGCGAAGGAAGATGAGCTGAATAATTCTTTTATAGAGAAAATGATGACAAAGCATCTCTCTATTGCTTCACAGCATCTCTCGTGAAGCATCTCTCTACAAGAGACAAGAGATGTAGCATCATAATTTTGCGGCGCCTGACAGCTACAAAAGAGCGATGTAGTATCATAGCTGCGGCGCCTGAGACTCCTATCATTTCACTCCTCACCTTCTCTTCCCTCTCACTTTTTTTCTCTACTTTTTTTTGCCCTATCTCATAGGGTTTTCATGTCCTGGTAGTTCTGTTTCTCTCATGAACTCCTGCCCTAAAGCTCTGTACGAAGAGATTTTGGCCGTTGTCTTCTTTGGATTTCTCTTTTTTGCTCTCTTTGGAGGGTTTTCTGGTGGAAAACGGTGCAGATTCAACCTCCCAGGATTTTTTCAGCCGTACCCATATCTAAGATCTTCGGTTTCAATGGTAAACTCTCGATTGCCTTAGAAAAACATAAGCGATATACTTTAAGTATTCTTCTAAATAATATAGTTTGTAGACAATTCATCAAAATTAAGCCGTTAACCTCTCTCTCTCTTTTTTTTTTCAACAAAAACGGTGGCCCTCTGTTTTAGACTAGACAACTCTGATCTGTAGGATTTTTAGAGGTCTTCTATAGCTGTCAGGCGCCGCAGCTATGATACTACATCGCTCTTCTGTAGCTGTCAGGCGCCGTAGCTATGATACTACATCGCTCTTCTGTAGCTGTCAGGCGCCACAACTATGATACTACATCACTCTTCGTGACTATCAGGCGCTGTAGAGCTATGATGCTATATCTCTTGTCTCTTGTAGAAAGATGTTTCACGAGAGATGCTGTGAAGTAATAAAGAGATGCTTTGTCATAATTTTCTCTATAAAAGAATTATTCAGCTCATCTTCCTTCCCATCTCATCTTCTTCACTTTTCTGAATTTAGTCTGCATTCTTACTCTACATTCTCACTCTGCAATGGCTCAGCAATCTTCTCATAATCAATATATGAGATATTCTGCACCTCGTTCACCAGTTGTTTCTGCTTCTACCGTAAGTGCTATAATGCAATACAATCATGATCTGACTAATAAGTCAGTTGATGAAATTATCTACGAGCTTGTGAGTCTCAGCACCCGATACTCATTAACCATTGTCGCATTTTCTCAGTGACTACAATCCAAGATTGGTGGGGTTGACAAACTCAACGAGAATATTTTTATTCTTTAGTGGCTTCTTCTGGAGTCCAACATGAAGATAGAAGCACTAAAGCAAGATAACAGAAATTTAAAATCCTTGCTTAAATCTTCTTTTCGATTGCCTACTCCTTTAGATAGGAAGGGCATGCAAATTTTTTAAGAACAAGATCGTTTAAAGAATGAGGCGAAAAGCCTCAAATTTCTGTAATTTTGCTTCCAGATAATAAAATAATACTTCACAAATTTCTGTAATATGCCACATCATTTAATATTAGAGTCTATTTTATGCGAAATAATTCAGATACCGTTTCTATCTTTATGAAAATTATAAGAAAAATAAATAGATAAGAAATTATAGAGCAACTCTAATGATTCCATTCGCATTGACAATGTTTTAGCTGTTTTTTTTATTATTTTTTTTTCTGCATAAATGACAGAGACAGGGCCCGTAGTAATAAAAGAAAATTAATTTCAAATATCAGAAATCTAGCATGCAACAGCCTACTTATGGGGTCTTCAGTAGGCGGAAATTTAAGGTGTATGTTTGGAGCGCCAACCATAACTCTCAAACAAATTAATTTTTTTCACAACTACAAAAATAGTTAAAAGATTCAAAGTTTTGCTACTACACTCCATTTTTTAACACTTCGTATTCCATGGGCAAGAAATGTTTATATTTTTAGGCTGGAATAGCCCCAAGGGATTGAAATAAAACGACAGAGGGCAAGTGGGTTTTTGTTTTGGCATGAGATGTGGACTCCTTATCAGCTACAATTAAGTTCCATGCAAAAATTTATATATTGGATAAGTTGTTAGAAGCATGCAAGTTAAGCTTAGGTGGTACTACTCGATCCTCAAAATTTGAGGATAAGTACTACTTACACGTTATAAAACTTGCTGTCTTTATATATTTTTATGGATAAAAAGATTCTCGGACACATGTATTCAAACTGGAAACATTTAAAAAACTTTGATGGTTCTTAGATTATTTAAGGTCTGCATGATTGATTACGACATGTAGCTAGCTAGGACTTCATTGGTTGCCATACATGCATTATTAAAACTCCTAACTTTGAAAACATGACTCATGCAACCTCCTTTGACAAACATTATTTTGATGCATATAATAATAAATGGATAAAGATAAATATTAACTAAAAGCAAATAATAATAATAATAATAATAATAATAATAATACACTACAAGAAATCGGGGATATTCCGGCGATTTAATAATCGCCGCAAAATATTTCATTGGCAAAAGTATGTTTTACTGGCGAGTTAAAAATCCCCGCGAAATTCATGATCTAATAAAACCATTTACTAGCCGGGGCTTATAATAACTATTGCAACGATTATAAAATCGCTGCTATATTACAATATACTTTTCCCATCGCCTAAACTACGTCACTTTACCTCTATCTTTGGGCGCGAAGTCTTATTTTTCATCCTCGTCCCGCACCCCCCCCTGCAACCACCAAAACCCACCCCCCGATTCCCTACGGCCTGCTCCTTCGTTCTCCACAGCCTCTATACGTTCTGTCCTTCTCCAAAAGACCACCGACGCCATATGCTTACCTATTTAAGCCGAAGGAAATCTCCAGCGATTTAGCCACACCACCCCCACGCCATTTTCTTCCCACGGAGGTTGAACCAGAGTCCATACGGCTGAAAGCTTCAGGTTCCATTCTTCGTCTCTCTCTCTCTCTCTCTCTCTCTCTCTCTCTGTCTCACACACTATCTCTCTCTCTCTCTCACTTGTGAAAACCCTCTGATTTTGTAATCCTAGGGCATTCAGTTGTTTCCCCTTCTCTATCTCCACCGAAGATTGAATGTGGGTTTGGTGCTGCACAGCTTGTGAAGTTGTTGGAGTTCTGAGTTGCCGACCACTGGTAAGCACCTTCTCCTTCTCTGCTTCTCATCACACACCCACGTTGTGATGACCCGCTTTTACGTGTATTTTCATTGAAGGGTTGTTTTTAATTTAATTAATATATTGGTTTATTTATTTTAAATTATTGTGTTTTAAATTGGTTTTTATTTATTTGAAGTTGTATTTAATTTATTTAGTCGTTTCACGGTTTTTAATATCGTTTTTGGCGGATTTGTTTTGTTTTCCAGAGTGAGGACTGGACCTCATTTCTTCCCTCCATCTTTTCTTTTTCTCTTTTCTTTTTTTTCTTCTTTCTCTTTTTTCTCCTTTTTCTATCTTTTTCCCTTTCTTCCCGTGCGTTTTTCCCCCGTGCGTCGACTCTCTCTCTCTCTCTCTCCTCTCCTTCACGTCGGATCCATCCTCATCCCCGACCCACTGCCCTCCGGCCACCGTGGTCGACACCACCCCCGCCGGTCGAACCCCCTCCTACCGGCGCACCACCCCACCAAACCCCGGCCCCATCCGGCCAGCCGTTTGGCCGGAAAACGCCCAGCAAGCCCCACGGATTTTGCCTCGATCCGCCGCCGTCGCACCAGCTCCGGCCACCACCTCTTCACCACTTCATCACCGGTCCCTTGCCGTCCTAACCCACCCATTTTCGGCCTCCAATAGTCACCGGAACAGCTCCCACGAGCTAGCTTTCCATTTTGGGAAATCCGGCCATCAACCTCCATTTCCGCCGCCACCCATGGCCAACCACCACTTCCAATAGCTTCATAATCATCCCTAGACCATTCCCTATCAATCCCAAGCCCTGGTTTGTCCCCGTTCAAAAGTGGGTATTTCACAACCCACGGCCACAGTGAATTTTCACTGTTACGTTGCTTTTTCTCCGCCGTTTGCAACGCCGCAAGCTTTCTAGAAATACCGTATAGCGCTGTAAGTATTTTCCAAACCCTACTTTCAGATTTAAATATATATTGCTCTTTCAATATTTAATTGTTGCTGGTTGGTTGATTCCGGACTGAGTCCGAGGAGTTCGGGGGTCGGATGGATGGAGGACGAAGTTGCTTATTTTATTGATTTATGTTGGTTGGTTATTTTTGTGCATTGATATAGCATTTACATGGTGCATGCACGTGTGTTTTTGTTTAAGTGTGAAAAGCCTGTGTATTGGCGTAAGTGGTCTTACGGGTGCGTGTGTATCACGAACCCCAAGCCGGGATGGGGTATTATCTCGGTGGAGCTCCTCTGGTCACTCGGGAGCGGAATAAACTGAGAGACGTCCCCTGGGTTGTCGCTGGGCGACGACGAGAGCGGGGCTAGGGGATGCTTGGCTACGAACGCGCCGGCCCCGGAACCGGGCATCGCTCTACTCACCGACTCCGTGGCCCTTCGCTGGCGAGGGCTAGAGGATGTTTGGCTACGAACACGCGGGGCGTGAAACTGGGCATCGCTCGTTAGGTGTCACATGCGTGGTGGTACTCTGCGGTGTGGCACTGGAGCCAGGGTGTGCGGATGACCCCTAGGGGAGGTCATGGTGCATACAGATAAAATGGATATGGGCCAAATGTGACTTTTGGCGTGGTTTTTGGAAAGGATATGTTTTTGGGCCAAATGGGATTTTTGGCGTGTGTGGAGAAATATGTTTTATGGGTTTTGCGCTTTGGGCATACTTCATGCATATTGTTTGAGTTCTATATGCTTTTATCTGGTGGTGTTTGGGTTTTACTTACCTGCGGTACCATTTTTGGTTCCGTAGATTTTGGTGCAGGATTCGAGGATGAGGAGGAGGAGGCTGAGCCCGAGGATGCGGCTCCGCCGGGTTGCTGATGTTATGCTTTTCTATTTGGTTTAAAACTATATTTCTGTTTTTGTAATATTTTATTTATGTATGTTTTAAACAGCTTGTATTATATTAAGAAAAAAATTCTGGTACTTAGTTATATGGCTTTCGTTTTCCGCTGCTTGTTTCTTTGTGCACATATGTTGCTTTTGCACACACTTGGCACTCGTCTTAGGGTGGTGACCTGGGTTGTCATCATCCAGACGTCACAGGTGGTATTAGAGCGGTTTGGCTCTGGGTAAAACCACATGTCCCGTAGGGAGTACCAGAATGTTTTTAAAGTTGTGTTTTAAAATTTATTTTAAGTATAGTTTCTATTTGGCATGTTTTATTTGTTTTATTTATTTGAGCTTGTTTGCTTGTTTTTATTTATTTAGTTTTATTGCATGCTGGTTTCTTTCGTTTCTTGCCATGTGGTTTTGTGTTTTTCGTTTTATGTTGTTGGTTTTATTTGTTTTTCTTAAAGGGGGTCAAAGGTTGTGTTGTGGCAGGATGGCGGTATAATCGATGATACTATTATTAGGCATGAACATTCAGTGTAGTAGGTTTGAATCTTTAGCGATGTGGTTTGCTTGTATGATGTTGAGGTCTGAAGGGACTGTCATGGTTTAGGCAATCTTTGTAAGGTGGGAACTCACGTAGCAATGAGGAAAGGAATTAGCTTTAAGTCGCTTAAGATGATTGAGGTCAAGGTTTTGTAGAATTTATGTAACGAGACTATAGCATAGGAGAGTGTAGGTTCAACGACTTTTAAGGATATGTTTAAGGGAATTTTATTTAAGGTTTGGGGTCTTTCGCCGCTGTGACCTGGCAGCGCTTCAAGAAAGAGTTTAATGATCGCTTCTTTCCCGCTTCCGTGAGGCGGCAAAAAGCAAGAGAGTTCTCAAGCTTGGTCCAAGGGAGCATGATCGTGGAACAGTACGCCCAGAGATTTATAGAACTTGGGCGATTTGCTCCCCACCTCATCGCCTCGGAGGAAATGCAGGTCGAGCGTTTCCAGGAGGGTCTGCGCCCTGATATATGCAGAACGGTGGTCAGCCACCGGATATCCACTTTTCAGGATTTAGTGGATGTGGCCACTCTTGTAGAGAGAGAGAATAATTTGAGTATGGGCTCCCCTCCAGGACATAAGAGGCGGAGTTTTTCTGGTGAAGGAAGTAGCTCGGGTTCGCCTCAGAAATTTGTTCAGGGGACCGGAACTCGACCGCAAGCGTCCTCAAGTATTCGTATGAGAGGACGAGTGCCAGTTTGCGGAGTTTGTAATAGAGCCCATGTGGGTGAGTGCCCTTCTAGTGGGGCTCGATGCTATAATTGTGGCCAGCATGGTCACTTTGCTCGTGAGTGTCATAGACCAGTTCAAGGAAGCCGTGGAGGTAGACGCGGTGGAAGAACAAATCCAAGACAAGTAGTGCAAGCCCGGGTTTATGCTGTCACACCCGGAGATGTGGATAATGAGGCACCAGCGACTCAGAATGCTGGAGTCATGGCAGGTATGAGTCTAATCTAATCATTCTTGATGAATGCCTTGTGTAGTTTTGTTTTGTTTTATATATATATATTATCGAGGCTTAGAGAGAATGGCATGATCTGGGTGATCTTTTAGGGAAGTAGAATAATTGAGTTCTTTGGTTTCGTGGAGTTTATGAAAATGGTCTATAACATAGTAGGTTGTAAGTTCAACAAATTTCGATGTTAGATTTTATGAAGTTTCAGCAAAGTTTTAAAGTTTGGAGCCTTATAGATTTTAGGAAAATAAGTTTATGGTAATTAAGGTGTTAGGTTCGACAAGCTTTGGGGGGAAATAATTCAATTTCGAGTTTTAGATTTCGTGATTTGGATGAGTAATTTGGTGGCAATTAGGGCTTTAGATTTTACCAGCTTTTAAGGTGAATGTTTTGGATTAAAACCACAAATCTTGAGAATTTCAGAAAATGATTTATTGTCTATTAATGTTTTAGAATTTGAAAGATTTGGGAGTCGATTTTCTATTATGGGATGTAAGTTCTTTGATCTTAGAAGTTCCGAAAGATGATTCTTATTTGATTTAAGGTTTTAGAATTGCAGAGTTGAAGGACTGATTTATAATAAGAATTGAGTTCTTAGTTTTACAGACTTAGTGATGTAGCTTGATCTACTCTAGTGAGTGATTAGTTTGTAACCATTAAAATGGAGTTGATTAGAGTTGAGTTATTGATATGAAAGTTTTCTAGAGTAGATTCTTTTGAGAATTGGAGGTAATGATCTAGTTCGTGTATTTCTTTGAGGATTGAAGATATCGAGCTAGTTTAGAAAATGATTATTGTTAACTCGAGGTTGTAGTAATAGATTTTAGGAAATGATTTTTATCGGTTCGGAAGAAATAGATCCATCGAGGTTTTGGAAACAATAGTTTAATTGTTGGTATTGAATTCGACTGAAGTTGAGACCTCATGTTCTGGAGACTTTTAGGAACGGATTATTAGTAGGTTTAAGGTCATTTTCAGTATAAAGCTTTAAGCGATAACTATTTGCTGATGTTAAGGGTATAAGTTAAGCAAATATAGGAATGATTCATGTTGATTTGCGGATAAAAGTCGAGATGATGGAAATAGTAGTAATGGACTATTTGTGTGTTGGAATGACTATTGGTTTCGGCTAAGGACGTATGAGATCGACACGTGATAGTGGTGAATCGATTGGAGTGTTCAGTCGAAACGTGTTACTCAATGGAATATTGGTTGGCAATAATTGTTATAGCTCGAGGTTATAGTGACAAGTTTTAGGATTGATTCATACCGAGTTGAGGATAATAGATGATGCAGGTTTTGGAAAATGAATTTTTGTTTATTTTGAGGATAAGGTACGGATGTTGGAAATGGAAGTGATGGATCACTTATACGTTAGAATGATTATTGATTTTAGCTAAGGGTACATGAGATCCATTTATAATGGTGGTGAGGGTGTATGGTTTTCGGAGAGTACAAATCCTAGTCTCTTTTTGGCTTGAGAGAAGTGGCTTTGGTGAGTACTGAAGTGGATTAGATGTTATAGTATTAAATTCAATAGATCATAACTTCGAGTTCTTGGTGAGTTGATCGGAGTGTACAATTGAAGTGGGTTACCAATTGGAGTGATGGTTGGCGTTAATTGTTGAGACTATCTTCAAGAATTAATTGCAACTTGAAGTCATAAGAATTTAAATTGGTGAGGCTATACTTTTATTTGGAGATCAAGTATCCAGTTGGGAGAATTGGGGATATGGTTATTTAACTTGGAAAGAGATCGTTAGATCACCATATGTGGTGTATGAAGTAATGAATCTTGGAAGTTGAAACTTATGCATTAAAGGTGGGTAGCATGATCATATGTATGAAGTAATAAAGCATTAGGATCCATGAGTGTTGTTTAATAGTTTTGATGGATTGAAGATTTAAACAGTGTGGCCTGTCTTGAGATTTATTTGTGAAGTGCTATTGAAGGAATTAGTTGTGCTAAAACTAAAGTTTTTGAGAGTACAAGTAGGTGGGTGAGTTACCAAGAGCGTTTCGATTATGTCTAGGTGAAGTCAATGGTAGTTTATAGTGAGTTAGTTATTGCAAGATTAGATGTTATTCAAAATATTGGAAATGAGCTTGAAGTGTGGGATATCGGATAGAGGTTATAGGCGCTCTTGTTGGTTGGCTGGGAATGACTTGGGCCTATTGGA
Source organism: Carya illinoinensis (assembly GCF_018687715.1). NCBI lineage: Eukaryota > Viridiplantae > Streptophyta > Magnoliopsida > Fagales > Juglandaceae > Carya > Carya illinoinensis. Next base: position 45,458,290 of record NC_056766.1, on the reverse strand, counting down.
GATGTTCCTTATCCTTAGAAGAGACAGGTGTATTTTGGGAAGATGTTATGTGTTTTCAAATTGGGGCCTGGAGGCTGATTAGTACTGGTTTCCGTCCTCAATCAATGGATGTATTTTTGCGGAATGTTGGTTTTATTTTAGGGCAGCGATGGCCAACTGAGGAATGAATGGAGATTTGTGGTTTTTGGAAGTATATGTTTCTCTATGGAAATGTGGTAAAAGTTTTTTTTTTTTTTGTGATTAGGTGTGGATTGAGCTTGTTCTTCATGATATTAATTTTTGAGGATATAGCCTTTATGTATTTTGGTGAGTTATCAGAGTGCGCGCGAAAGCATGATTTTTGGAGATTCTTAGAAGTTCAAATTTTGTGTTGATTTTGAAGAATTAGTAGTGATTCGAAGTTTTAATGGGAGATTAATCTTTTGGTCGTGCAATTTGGTTTATGGATGGTTAACTTTGGAAGTGGCTATTAGGTTACCAAAGTTGGAATGGGATGAAAGTTTGGCAGGTAAAGCAGAGACGTCGTTGATATTAGTAATTTATGGTATGAAGATAATAACCATTGGATTTGTTGGGAGTTGTATACTGTATTTTTGGCGCTGATGGTTGATCTTGCAAATTTCGAGGACGAAATTTGTTTTTAAGGGGGGGAGGATGTGATAACCCGCTTTTACGTGTATTTTCATTGAAGGGTTGTTTTTAATTTAATTAATATATTGGTTTATTTATTTTAAATTATTGTGTTTTAAATTGGTTTTTATTTATTTGATGTTGTATTTAATTTATTTAGTCGTTTCACGGTTTTTAATATCGTTTTCGGCGGATTTGTTTTGTTATCCGGAGTGAGGACTGGACCTCATTTCTTCCCTCCATCTTTTTTTTTTCTCTTTTCTTTTTTTTCTTCTTTCTCTTTTTTCTCCTTTTTCTTTCTTTTTCCCTTTCTTCCCGTGCATTTTTCCCCCGTGCGTCGACTCTCTCTCTCTCTCTCTCTCTCTCTCCTCTCCTTCACGCCGGATCCATCCTCATCCCCGACCCACTGCCGTCCGGCCACCGTGGTCGACACCACCCCCGCCGGTCGAACCCCCTCCTACCGGCGCACCACCCCACCGAACCCCGGCCCCATCTGGCCAGCCGTTTGGCCGGAAAACACCCAGCAAGCCCCACAGATTTTGCCTCGATCCGCCGCCGTCGCACCACCTCCGGCCACCACCTCTTCACCACTTCATCATCGGTCCCTTGCCGTCCTAACCCACCCATTTTCGGCCTCCAATAGTCACCGGAACAGCTCCCACGAGCTAGCTTTCCATTTTGATAAATCCGGCCATCAACCTCCATTTCCGCCGCCACCCACGGCCAACCACCACTTCCAATAGCTTCATAATCATCCCTAGACCATTCCCTATCAATCCCAAGCCCTGGTTTGTCCCCGTTCAAAAGTGGGTATTTCACAACCCACGGCCACAGTGAATTTTCACTGTTACGTTGCTTTTTCTCCCCCGTTTGCAACGCCGCAAGCTTTCTAAAAATACCGTATAGTGCTGTAAGTATTTTCCAAACCTTACTTTCAGATTTAAATATATATTGCTCTTTCAATATTTAATTGTTGCTGGTTGGTTGATTCTGGACTGAGTCCGAGGAGTTCGGGGGTCGGATGGATGGAGGACGGAGTTGCTTGTTTTATTGATTTATGTTGGTTGGTTATTTTTGTGCATTGAGGATGCTTCGCTACGAACACGCGGGGCATGGAACTGGGCATCGCTCGTTAGGTGTCACATGCGTGGTGGTACTCTGCGGTGTGGCACTGGAGCCAGGGTGTGCGGATGACCCCTAGGGGAGGTCATGGTGCATACGGATAAAATGGATATGGGCCAAATGTGACTTTTGGCGTGGTTTTTGGAAAGGATATGTTTTTGGGCCAAATGGGATTTTTGGCGTGTGTGGAGAAATATGTTTTATGGGTTTTGCGCTTTGGGCATACTTCATGCATATTGTTTGAGTTCTATATGCTTTTATCTGGTGGTGTTTGGGTTTTACTTACCTGCGGTACCATTTTTTGTTCTGCAGATTTTGGTGCAGGATTCGAGGATGAGGAGGAGGAGGCTGAGCCCGAGGATGCGGCTCCGCCGGGTTGCTGATGTTATGCTTTTCTATTTGGTTTAAAACTATATTTGTGTTTTTGTAATATTTTATTTATGTATGTTTTTAAACAGCTTGTATTATATTAAGGAAAAAATTATGGTACTTAGTTATATGGCTTTCGTTATCCGCTGCGTGTTTCTTTGTGCACATATGTTGCTTTTGCACACACTTGGCACTCATCTTAGGATGGTGACCCGGGTTGTCATCATCCGGACGTCTCGATTTCCCCGTGTCCGTGCGTGGGGATTTGGGGGTGTCACACACATTCACTTCAAGTTATAATTTTTTAGCCCCATCCTTTTCGTTCGGTATTAGACAACTGATATTTTGCTTCCTAATTGAACTATAGTTTTAAAATTTGAACTTGAATGTAAAATGGAAACAATATTCCATTCTGAAACCCCCAATTGCAGTTCAATAATGATGCAAATGGTAGCTGACCTGCCAAGATAGATATAACTGGCTTTAGTGATTTTAAATTAAATGCTGCTGGGCTGTTCTCTGGTATTTAGTTTATCTGATTTTATCACTATGGAAAATTAAGTATTGAACTGTTTCTTAGTTTTTGGCCTATGCAGCAAGTTGCTTAGGGTTTTTATTTGAAATCTATGCTTCTCCAGTTTCTTACTTTTCGGTCCCTGACATTTCTGAGTTCTCATCTGTTCCTTTGTATGGTTTATACTTTATTTGTTGCATGGATGATTTGTGTTTTATTGGTTTGTTTCTGTTATAGTACCCTGTGGGGCTGGTTTGATGTTGTTGGTTTGTGGTGATCATTTTCCCTAGCCTTCAGACAGTTTTTAATTTGTCATAGCCAAAACAACCACCCATTAGTTTCAAGAGCACGTTTTAACCAGAATATGTTATCAAACACCCCATACAAAGTAGGTTAGCATCATTAACTGAAAGCGATGCCAAAGAATTAAACCCATCTGGTTTTTGGTCCTCAAAAAATCTGTCATGCCACCTTCAGATAGCAGTAATATTTGTAGTTTGAGCGGGTTTCTTTTCATCTATACATGATGGTTTTGCATTCTTCCTATAGTTACTTGGATGCAGCTATGGAGGAAGTTTTCAGGGTTCAGTTTAAAAAGGAAAAAACTACGTCGCTACCATTCAAATCATCATTTTCTCATGAATATATCCTCTGTGTCAGATGCACATGAATTTGACAGTCTAATAGTTTAAGATTTGAACACAACGACATAGATATTCAGCGGTCATAAGATTGCAAGCTCTTCAACCGAATAATGCTTACTTTTTGAATGATGTTGCATATTATTGTTAATTGTAAAAGTAATACAGACCTTTTGGGTAAAAACATAACAGCATAATCGAGAAGTACATTAAGTGCTCACAAAAAAAGAGAAAAAAAGAAAAGAAAAGAAAGAGAAGTTCAGTGGACATCATTATCCAGTGTAGAGTTGCTCATATGTGTGACCATCTGTAATGTTGTGGACATTCCCTGTGCACTTAATCCCTATTGAGAAGATCATGGAAGACCTCCGGCTTTCTGTATTCTGACATGCAGAGGGCCTGCCATGAAATTAGCTCTACATGAGAGTCATGAGACCTAATTTATAAAGCTTCTAGATGTTCATCCATGGACTTTGCTCCGAAAAAAAAAAAAAAAAAGGTGAAAAGCCAAACTCATTTCATTAAAAATGGCTATAAATATATATAGACAGGATACATGCTTGCGTAACTTAATTGAATGCATGCAATTGAAGGATTCCTCGTGATCTTTTAGCTCGACTTTCTTTACTGAATTTTGATATGTGTTACATGCATGCATATATATATAAAATCTTAATTTGATCATATATGTTTTGAGGATATTATCCTAGGCTGGCCAAATGTAATAATAAGAGAGACAGAGACATGACCAATGCTTTATTAAAGAATTTTGCTACATACAAATAAAATCTCATACTAATCTGCGTACCAATATTGATTCTTTCATACTTAAAATTTAAATTAATACTGTTTTTAATAAAATCTACTTTTTAATTAATCACATCAAATTAATGTACAAATTAGTACACAATTGTGCTTGTAATTATATTTTTCCTTTATTAAATTTCTTGAATAAAACCGAATTCCAGTACTATTTGTCTCCCGCATGATGTTTTCATTCAAATATCCCATCATGTATTGCATTAAATTAACTGATGGATCAGTACTGTTAATAAATCCAATTCTAACCCGACAGCCTCATCCATTTTCTCACCAAATCTAACTACTCTCCCACTAAAAGTCTCCACACTCTCCAATGTCACCATCTCTTTTGTCTCGACTCTCACCCGAAATCATGTGCATAATTTATTTTATCTCGCCAAATCTAACTACTCTCCTACTAAAAGTCTCCACACTCTCCGGGTGTCCCACGATTAGCTATTGAGAAGGATGAATGAAAGGACTTTTTGTAAGGAAATAATTAAAAGTTTGATAAAATAAATAATAAATAAAGGTATGATTAAAAAATAATAAATGAAGTTAATGGCACTGCCATTCTATGGTGAAATACTTCTCTGCTTTATTGCACTCATTAATGATCTGAAAATAATGGAAAGTTAAAAACATTGGAAACATCATCAAAACAGCATGAGATTAGTAATAGCCATCATTGGCAATTTCATATCATACCGCCTCTTGATCCTTGGGTGGGATTGAATCAACAGACTTCCTATAATCCACAATGGAGTTGAGCAGATCTCTTCTTGCTTGTGCTTTGCTGCTTCATCTTTATAACGATTCTCTATTGGATCCACCAACTATTAAAAACAAAGAGCGAGTCAAGCAAGGGGGAGAAAATATGAAGAAAAACTAATGAATTTAGAAAAGTGAAAATAACCTTCTTAAGATCATCTAGTTTTGCAGTATAAGCACTTTTTGTTTCATCATCCCCATCCTCATAAAGCCACTCCTCTGTCTGCTGTAGACTGCTAGAGATGTCCTCTCTCTCATGGTCACTTGTAAAGCTCCGATATGTGTTGAATAGCTAAAACATAATATATTTAGATAAAAATATTGTGGAGGATCATATTCATCTAAGGTAAAGATACTTTGGATTCTCCTTTCTTTCCCTCCTGACTTAGAGCCACAATCTATCTATCTATGATTAATTATCAAAGACCAGAGAAAGTGCCAAGTAACCGACAAATTAATAGTTATAAAAAAATTTGCGATATTTGAAAATAAGAATTGAATTAGCTTATCCAAGAGGCCTAATGGAGTACTTTGGAGTATGTTTTTAGGGTGAAAATGTATTATTATTTCTTATATATATGAAATTATTATTTAACTTTTCGTTTCGACTTTTCAAGAGAAACACGAACTTTATAACATAACAATAGAGCTGGACTAAAACAACTAACTCAATAGCATCAAACTTCATTAATTTTATGAGACAGATTAAAAAAATAAATTCATGAATGAGACCCACAGCATTGGACGATGCGAAAGTTACTCCAACCACCATCCAGCTTTAGCTTTTAGGTTTGGATTTTTGACTTGAATAATGATAGCCTTACTACTATTTTACCACTCTTTTTAATTTTTTAATTTTTTAAAAATTTTTCTTTTACTTAATGATTAAGCAAGTGACTATCACTAAAATTATATATTTTTAAAATTTTTTCTTAATAACTAAGGATGTTAAAAAAGTACTTAAAAGAAAATGATCAAAAAATAAATACACTATAAATAATAAATTAATAGTGAAAGAGTGGTAAGTGTATCATTTCCCTTTTAACTTTTGTCCTGCCAAAGATGAGAGAGAGGCAAAGAAAGGGATACCTTTGGGTCTATCGGGAGTGAAGAGCTTTTTGATGGCAATATCGTCAATGATGGGCCCACAAGTGGGGTCATCCTCCATGCCCGGATTCCTAAAAACCAAACTCACCTCTTCCTCACCCGCCTCGAACGCGTAGGCGTATGGGTCACACCCCTGCACGTTGTACAGCATTTGCAAGTCTATCGTCTGCAACGCTGGCGGCACCGACACGTTCAGCGACTCCAACTGCGCGCAGGTGCGGGCGGCGCTGAAGGTGACCGAGTAAATGGACCCTTTCTCCACGCTCAGCCCCTGGCTGATCTCGGCGTTGTTACCGAGCCGCCCCAAGTGTCTACCTTCCGATATGATGAGTATCATCCGGCCCTTTTTTCCCCTGCTTCTACAAGCTCCACCGTGCCCTTCGATTTCCAGCTCGGGATTGTGGTGGCTCTTTCTCCCACGGCCACGCTCGGGAACCCGTTTGCTAGGGACTCTCGAAATCACCGTTAGGTACAGGACCTGATGCACATAAGATAGTGGAATCATGCCATGAAGATGCAGGAAATATATATACACACACACATACATTTTTTGTGTACTTTTCATGGTTTCATTTTATCTCTACTGTTTCCTTGGGAAATCTGATATTAAATGATGTGAGATAGTCATGAATCTTGAAGAAAAAAATTACGTATTGGTCCAAGTTCAGATACGGAAGTGACGGAAATTACCGAAAACGAATTCCCAAGAAGAAAACAAAAACAAAACCTTGGATTTTACCTTCTTCTCCCGCTCCTTCCTCTTCTCCGACATTTGGTTCTTGATATCCACCGTCGGATTAGAAACCAAGAGCTGGGATGGGGTTTGAGTCGTGCTGGCTCGCTCTTCACCTTCTCCAAGTTCGTGCTTGAATTCGACGGCACTGAGCTCGTCTCCAGAGAGTGCTCGCCGGAGGCAAAGCCCGAGACCCAAATTTCTGCTCCTAAAAATCAAACTTGCCCATCGTATCAAAATTACACAATCTTTATCATTCTTCAAGTAACAAAAAAGACAAAAATGAAAGAAAATAGAAGAAGACTAAGAAGAAAGCGGCCGTGGAGGAGGTAAAAGTTGATGGAGATTCTGTGAAGAGGAATAAACGAAGAGAGAGAGAGAGAGGGGGGTTTGTGAGAAATGGGTGGGAGTGTTGGTGGTGAAGAAGTAAAAAGATCATAAATGTAAAAAGACTAAAACATCTGTCGGCAAAACACAAATAAAAGCAAACAGACCATAATTTTGAAATAAAGTTAAGGGTAAAATTGGAAATAAAAATATTAGACAAAAATACTATAGATAAGCTATTCGCACTTTATATATTAGTATAGATATATATAAAAGCACAACGTATTAAAAATACCTTTTCCCTAATTCGAATCCGGACAAATTGGCTACTTTTTTTAGAGTTGCCTTCTACTCTGTAAGAGCATCCCCATCCAGTTCCCTAAAACACTATATTTCCTATAATTTGAGGTTTATTTTAGGGTTTTGATCAAAATACACCCCACATCCGGATCTCTATTTTAGGGAAAAAGTTTAGGGAATAAACAGTAAGTCCCCATATTTGGGGACTCACTATTCATTCCCTAAATCATTTTTATCAATATTTTATTTTAATATATAAAATAAATAATTTTCCAATCATCTACACTTTCTCTCCTACTCATATTTATTATAGTTTTAAATAATAATTTTAAAAATAATTTAATTAATTACGAAAATATAAAAAAATTAATTTTAAAAATATTATCATATTCACAAAAAAATAATTTAAATTTTTGTTTAAAATCTTCACTAGAGTAATAGTTCAAAAAATAAGAAAAAATATTGAGTAGTTAAATTTGTAAATAGAAGTGAAAAAAAAAGTAATAAAAAAAGAATAGAAAAATATTATTTAATAGAATAGAGATAGGGATGGGGAATGAGATGTAGGAGGTTTTTGAAAGATGAATAAAATTTAGGAAAAAATTTAAAGAAATGTAATTTTGAACTAAATTATAGGGATGGGGATGAGGAATGGGATGAGGATGCTCTAAGCTTTACTTTATCTACCTTGAACTTATATTCAACTCTAGCGAATGCTTCTCCAAAACATCCTTTTCGATGTTGTACATCCTTCCACGTAAATTAAACAAACGTCAAAATCAAACACCCTTTAAAATTGTTCTATTGACTCTCTTGTATGAACTTTAGACTTTTGGGATTTGCTGATGCGGGAGAATTGAAGATTTATCACAGCATAGGAAAGGACGTTGGCCCAAAAACTTAAATATGATCATGCGCTGTGCATGTCACAGTAGCTATGGCTGATGTCGAAAGAAGTCCTTTCTTGTAGATGATCTGAGAGGGAAGTTATCTACTGGTGTTACAATAATTAGTTTCTATAAGATGCAATCTAGGATTGTAAAAAAGAAAAAAGAAAAATCAGCACCCATTTGTGTGCTTAAAATCCTATCTATCGGGCTTGTGAATGGGGCCGCTAAACGCTTATCCTTCGAACTTAAGTTTACAACATCATGGAATTTGTATAATATAAATATAACAATTCTGCCATATTCTTGTTTCTTTTTTACCATTCTTGGGGTCTTTGGTTTGGTTTGTTGTTTCTTTTCCTTGAAAATATTATTTATACTTACATTTTTACACACATAATCATGCATATACATTGCGTGTCAGCTATAGAAATTATATATGAAGATTTTAAAATTCAAATTAAAAAAGAAATAATTAATAAAATGAACATAAATACTTAATTCGTATAATATTGTGCATAAAGTTGTACGTGTATATATATATCACTATTGTTTTAATCTGGATGTACCACATTGTTTTAATTTAGCTTAGCACCCTTTCAATAATAATAATAATTTAGCTTATTTCGGTCTTACTTATCCAGCTTTGCAATGAGGTGAGATCAGAAATCTATGAATAGTAATGTGATATTTTGTAAATAGTAATGAAATAGTATGAGTACTTAAGATGTTTTATGAGATTTTAGGAAATGAGATAAAAAATGTTGAATAAAAATATTATAAAAATAAAAGAGAGTCAGAATATAATTTTTTAATACTATTTTTCTTTTGTGATTTGAAAAAGTTGAATTATTTTTTGTGTTTTGTTTAGAAATTTGAAAAAGTTGTAACGATTAGGTAATGATTAGATAAAAAAATTAAAGATTTAGAATTGAAAAGTGTTTACACTTTAATGATGTTTTGATATTGAGATGAGATGGTTTGAGTGATTTGTATATCCAAACGAGGCCTAAGTGCACTTTTATGGTAAGTAATGGCACAACATACAAAAAGGTTACTATATGAGGGAGGTTGATGTTGGATGCTGAATTTATATAGAAAGCGACACAAAATATAGAGACATTAGGATAAATATGCATTATGCATATCAATGATCAATCCATGAGAATAGCGCTGCCCTTAATGTGGAGTAATAATGCTGATTTCAGATGGGATGAAGCCAAGAAAAATACATCCCAATTCCCAAAGTGCCTCAAATATCATGGATCTCAATCATAATTCTAGGGAGTTTATTATTTATGTAATTGCTTGGGGCAAAGATGATAGATATGAAGTCTTCTATTATGTAGTTGGTATGTCAGTTATATATCCTTATGTCGATTGCATGTTCTTAGAACTAGGAAGCTTAAGCTCTTACTGTTTGGTGCACCCCTAGTGCAATCTCACTTTTTAAAAAAATATATATATATATATATATATATTTGAAACATTTAAAAAATAACATAAATTCACTAGTAGTAACTATTTTAAACATTTTATAAAATACGAAAAAATAAATAAAAATGCACTAGTGGTCAAATCCAAGGGACAAACCGAGGTGGCAAACTAGAATTTTTCTCTAAAAAAGGATATAGGCACAACATACAAAAAGGTTACTACATGAGGGAGGTTGATGTTGGATGTTTGAAATTATGTAGAAAACAATACAAAATACAGAGACATTACGAGAAATATGCATTATGCATATCAATAAATGAGAAAAACGCTGCCCTTAATGTGAAGCAATAATGTTGGATGTTGAAGCAACAGGGACTATCATTAATTCAGTTGTTGTTGAGGACTCGTTTCATTTGCTCTACTTTCATGCTTGGATACCACATTAGCTCCCCAACTTCTATAAAACGGTACCCGCAAAGGATCAATTATGGGATAAAAGACCCAAGAGAAGAAACAAAAATGAAAGGAAAATCTCACCTGAAATTCCAAAGAAATAATAGCAACAGGAAATGGGGTATAATTAATTCAATCCATTTTTCTTCTTTTATGTGCTCTACTTTCATGCTTCATGTATACAACATTGGCTCCCCAAATAAATAATTGAGAGTGAGAGAATGAACGAGACATATACATACTAGTTGACAGACCAATTTCGAGATACAGCAAGTGCAAGCACAGTTCTACCTGTTGTGGCCTTAACCACAAGGCTGAAAGTTTCTTCAAAATCAATTCCAGACTGCCGAAGAAATCCTTTGGCAACTAAACGAGCTTTACGACATTCAATCAAACCATTGGCAAGTCTTTTGGTTCGGAACACCTATTTGTAGGTGATGGTTTTGGTTGTTTGTGAAGCAGGGATGAAGGTCCAAGTTTGGTTGGCAAGGAGAGCTTGGAATTCCTTAGTCATGGCATTGCGCCATTCAAGGTACTGTTTGGCTATGGTGTAACTAGTAGGAGTTTCAGGAATGGGACTGAGGTCAGTGATGAAGGCAAGGGGTAAGGGCCATTTGGTGGTGCCATCATGAAAGGTAGTGGGTTGAAGGGAGTCGGTTTGTGAACAAGTAACCATTGTGTGTGTGTGCAGTTGAGGTGGTGGTGATGATGGATTCGGTGATGGTAACGGAGAGGGTGGAGGCGAAGTGGGAGGTCCATGAATAGATGGAGAAGACGAAGTGGGGTATTTTGAAGAGCTGGACTAAAAATTAGGAAGAAGTGTATGAGTGGGCTGAGAAAAGGTGGTGGGCTTCGGCAGGGATGAGTAAGGGAAGCTATTTTCATTCAAATGAAAATCTTTTGAATTGTACGTTCGAGCAGTAGGAATGTGGTAACATAGAAAACCACAGTGATTTGGGCTTAGTCCCAAAAAGACACACGAAAGGGAACAAAAATTAAATTTTCATGGGTTGTAAGATACTGTTAGAGGCCAGCATTCAGAGCCAAATACTCACAGAGAGTTATAATCTAGTTGGCTTTTACGAAGTAAGAAATGAGGTGAATTATTTTGTAATGTAGGAGATGGTAACATATTAATTAAATAAACCGAATGAAGAAATGCCTGAGACCAAAAATGAAGAGGAACAGATGAGTGAGCTAATAGTGCTAAGCCCGTATCAACTATGTGACGGTGCTTATGCTCAACGATGCCGTTTTGAGTATGGGTATGAGGACAAGTGAGTCTATGAGTGATGCCACATGATTTAAAATAATTGGAAAATGGACGATATTTGCCGCCCCCCCCCCCCCCACAAATCCGACTTGAATTGTACGATTTTTGTGTTAAATTGAAGTTCAACATTATTTTTACATTTGATAAACGCATCGAGAGCTTGAGATTTTGCTTTGAGTGGGATTAACCATGTGTATATGAAAAAATCGTCGACAAAAGTGATAAAAATGATAATCATTGGGAGACACATACGAGGATGGACCCCATAAATATGAAAATATAAGCTGAAATGATGTAGTGGATTTACTTATACGTTGATAAGCAGGTGATCTATGATGTTTGGCTTGAGCACAGGCATTGTAAAAAGGGATTAAAGTGCGCTCAAAAGGAAGTTGATGTTGCTGGAGGATGGATTGGATGAGCTTGACAGAAGGGTGTCCTAGCCTAGTTTGCCACATAGGAACTGAGAGGTAACTTGAAAAAGCAAAAGGTGGTGAAGCTGAAGGTGGAATGGTGTAGAGGCCGTTACTTGTGGTCCCTTGAAGAAGACGCTTCCTCGACTTGCAATCATGGATAGAAAAAGAGTTAGCATAAAATTGGAAGAAGACATTATTGTCGATACAAAACTGGCAAACATAAATCAAAATCTTTTTAAAGGAAGGAACACACAAAATTTTATTAAGTAGAAAGTGAGATGAGGAGGAGAGAAAGGAGGTTGAACCAAAATGTCATATAGGAACTGAGGAGCTGTCACCAACACAAAGTTGTTCATCGCCACCATACTCAAGTGCATGTAAATTAAGGTTACTCAATTCACTGGTGATACTGTTTCTTGCAGCGGTATTAAGATACTAGTTGGTATCGGGTGAGCAGGTGGTTGAGGTGAAGTTGGCTATGGGTGATGGACTAGTGTAGCCTTAGTTAAAGCAGTACAAGCAATTGATAGCAATGTGGCCTGGAGATTGCATGCTTGACACACCACACATTGGTCAGTAGAGGAAAATGAATTATGAGACATGTTACTTGCATAGTTGCCACGACCCCTGGTGTTATTGGAACTTCCACCATTATGTTCGCGATTAGAGTTACGTCCACCACGATTTCCTCGTCCACGTGAATTAGAGGAAAATTTTGCAATAAAATTAGCATAGGCTTCGGTTGGGATAGTGCTAATTTCAGAGCGATGAAGCAACCTGGCTTCATGAGCTAGGAGGTGTTCAAGTAATCCTTCAGGGGAAATTGAGATGAGCCGAGTAGTCACAGAAGTGACTGATCCATCATAATCTGGACCAAGTCCAGCAAGAAGATACTGAATGAACTCTTCAAGAGGGAGTGGACGACTCACAGCTGCCATAACATCGGCAAGACCCTTGGCTCTACGAAAGTAGGTAGAGATGGTATCAGCACCCTTCTTGAGAGAAGCCAATTGAAGTTGGGTCTGGACAACTCGAGCTTGAGAAATGGAAGCATAAGTTGACTCAAGAGAAAGCCAAACGGCTTTTGGGGAGCGAACTACTTGGGCCATTAGAGGTTCAGACATAGAAGAGATGAGGGTGGACATACTTGCTGATCCTGTTGAAACTAGAGGGCGTAGGCTGGGTTTGGGGTTTTATTATCAAGCTTAGGTTTCCATGCTAGACAAGAACCATCCACATATTTGTAAAGCCGATTGTCGTGAAGATAAGGGACCAACTGGGTTTTCCAAAGTAGGTAATTATCAGGAGTAAGTTTCACAACAATAGTGTGGGAGAAATTGGGTTGTGGGAGGGAAGGAGAAATGGGAGGAATGGAAGATGATTCAAATTCAGCCATGGACAATGAATCCTTTTAGGCTCTTGATACCATGTTGGAATACTGGAATATTGGTTTTTTTTTCATTGATTCAATAGCAACTATAGATTCAGATTCAACCATGGACGAAGAGTCCTTTTTAGGCTCTTGATACCATGTTGGAATACTGGAATATTGGTTTGTTTTTCATTGATTCAATAGCAACTACAGGGTTGCCTTTTATAGAGGCTAGACTACAAAGAATCCAGAATATTCTAAATACAATGATCGGTAGCTAAGGAATACAATATTCATGCACTGCAGAGTTTGTTACGTAGGGGTCAAGCTCAAGTTCAGCTGTTGTGAGGTATTTTGGCTAACAGTCAGTGCAGGGGTAGCATTGCCCTTAACAGGTTTGAGTCACCTTGAATTTGAATAGTAAGTTATATAAGTTTATAGATAAATTAACAATATATATATATATATATATATATATATATATATATTTGTAAGTTTATTATTTACACTCTCATTAATGGTCAGCAAACCATGAATAAAGATGTTGGACTACGGCTTAATGTGATAAAATCTACAATAACCCCACGTTAAGAAACTCCAAAAGTCTTAAAGTTCATACAAAGAATTAATTAGTAGATATATGGTTTGAATGTTTGTTTTATGCAAAAGGACTTTAGTTCAAAATCAGGTGTAAATGGATGGAAGTAGGCTTATCAATTAACATATTTGCAAAGGAAAAAAAAAATTAACATATTTGTAATGCATGTTTGTGCTTGAAGAAGATAAAAACAAGTTTATGTATTGTTACACCCCATAACAGCTAGAGTTACTTCCTATGCTTGGCATGTAGGGAAGTTGTGGATGAACGTTTATAATGTGTATATATATATATATATATATATATAGTGTTGTCGTGAATCCTAGTGGAATGGAGACGTGTATGGCGTGGAGTTTATAAATAAGCTAGACCTTGGATCTCACAGGTTTAGAACAAACGGGTAGGGTTCATTTCAATTATTGGGGTCTAAGTCTTACGAAGTGTATGGTCTTAACAAACTACCTTCCATTTCAGCATCTCTGCATTATCCTTGAGCTTATCTCCAAGTTTATTCAAGGATTCTCCAAAAATCCCTTTTTGATGCCGTACTTCTGATGGATCCTCATGGTAAAAAATTGGTAGAACAATTTGTTTCATTATTTCCTTGCAATCAATAATCTTCAATAGCTCGTCTAAGCACCATTTAGATTCTGCATAGTTTTTAGAGAATACAATGATCGAAATCTATGACTCTTCAATAGCTTTGAAAAGTGTTGGTGAAATTTCTTCTCCTCTTTCAAGATTGTTGTCTATATAAGTCTTGATTCCACTTTGATGCAAAGCATGATTTAGATGGGAAATAAAATTATGGCGAACATCTTCACCTCTAAAGCTCAAGAATACATCATGATTCCATAGAGAGATGGAAGGAGATGAAGAGGAGGAAGAAGCTCCTAATTGAAAGGCCATGGAAGAAGTCATGCTCTCAAACTCTCAGTATCCGCGATTAATAGTATTTACCAAGGGGTCCAATTATAGAATATAGAGTAGTGTTATGGCAAATGAATAATGATAGAGATGTGGGTGGAAACTTGTCGGCAACTTCTTGGCAATAACGTCGACCATGCATTGCACATTATAATATCTATCAATACTCATTAGCGCATGTGCATATAGTCAAAAAAGTAGGTGAGTGGGTTAGACATGAAAGATAGAATCAAACTTCTTGGCAACGTCTTTAAAGTTCAAATTTCTTGGCAACGTCCTTAAAGTTTCAGTTAATTGGGAGTTGATGTTTGGACCGTCCATTTATGAAACTGCACCCGAGTAGTCCAGATCGATAATTTAAGGGTCAAGGATGAAGTCTACAGTCCATTGTTTGGAAATCAATTTATGAGTGCTTTGACTTTTAACTGTATCCGTTAAGATAAATAAAACATAAGTGACATCGTGACTAAATTTATAATATACGAAATGAAACATGATGGATGGCATACTTGCAAATATAAGAACATGCGTGGTACGTAAACATTGGCTTCCAAAGAGTTAGTTTTAATAATAATAATATATATAACTAGCTAACGTATGATAATCCTAATTAATGATCAAACTATTTATTTTGTAGCGCTAATTCAATTTTTTCGAGGCGCGACTGATTTCCTTTCAAAGGCTTGGCCATTGTACTTACTGAGGTTTATAGTTTTTTCAAATAACACACTGAAGGAAAGATATTTATAGAAAGATTTGGGAGATGGTGCAACGATCGGTTCCACTTGGACTTGGTTAATATATGTAGAGAGATTAGACTCAGTGGTGATCATTCAAGAATAGAGTTTGAATTTGAAAACATGATCTAGTAGTTCATTCAATATAAGATTTGCAGTGACTGAGATTGCATAAGAGACTTCAATCAATGATGATTTTAAATTGAAATGAATTTTTAATAGCCAATTTTTAAATTCTAAAAGGAGTCTAACTCATTTAATAAATAATAAATAGAATTTAACCTAATTATTGAGCCTAATTAAAATTCCTAATCAACCTCAATAATTTCTCCCTCGTGGGTTTATTCGATATGGCCCAATAAATATTATTTAGGCTCAATAAAAATTATCAATATTCTAACTTTAGAATTACTGAATTGGATCGTTACACTTTATTAGGTTTATTTTTCTCTTTATAATAACATTTTAAATATATTATATCCAAATTTTAAATTCACATAATATCTATCATTACTCATCATGTGCATATGGTAGAAAAAATTGACAAGTGGATCAAGTGTGTTAAAAGAAAAGTTAAAATGAAATTTCTTTGTCACCAATCTTCCGGATGTTAGATCTTTCTCTCAATTTAATTTCCCGATAAATGTCTGTCAGAAAAAGAAGATAAACTTATCGGCAACTTATATTATATATTAGCCAGCAAGGTTAATATATAATTAAATGAGAATGGAAAACAGGTTTGAATATTGACAAAAAGAGGTTTCTCAAAAGAAATAAATGGGGCCAGCAAGGTTTGCCAAAATAGCCAGCAAGGTTTGAATATTGACACAAGAGGTTTCTCAAAAGAAATGCCTGGAAAACACTAGGAAATAGTTTGGAGGGTGGGGTCCCAAAATTATTATAAAAGAAAAATGGGGAAAGTCTAAAGTGCATACTGGAATTGATTATCAGTATAGTAGTTTTTGTTCAAAACCGTGTTTGTGGGGTCAAGTTTACTTACTAAGCAAATAGCAAAACACATCATAATTAACAACCAGCTTAAAAATATTTGAGTTACGAATAATAAAGAGAAATACTTTAGCTAAAAAAAATTATACAACGATTTATGTGGCTTGATATAGTACGTGAGATTGTAAATGACTTTTCGGTTTAATCCATTATTCTCTTTTTATTTGCTCTTCTTTCATTAATCTTGTAATATAACACTTTGACTCCGAAACTTTTACCCACGAATTGAAGGATCGGTATCTTTGGGATAAAATTGAACTCTCAAATTGTCCAAAATCTTCCGCCCCCAATTGCATTTAAAAAATACTGCATACATCATCTAAGCGGTTATTTAATTGTTGTCTTAGCATCCAACGGCATATAACACAATTCCACTAATCTCTTTTGATTAGTTTGCTCTTCAATACCTATTATCCATTCTTCATCCTGGCTTTTAATTAAAAATTTCACTTTCTAAAAAATTCTTTCTGATAATGCCCCTATTATACCACAGAGGGCTTGAATGATCAAACTCTTTAAAAAGAACAAGATTTTTGTGCCTTAATTCAAAATAGTTTGGTTTGAAAAAATGGAGTCAATTAGAAAGATATATACCTTCTTCCACAATAAAGGGTTTGGCACTTGAGAATTCAGGATACTAGTACTTCTGGAAATCTTTGTAATGACTTGCAACCACAAGCATGATGATCTACAACGTCTATGTTCACAAGATCAGAGGTCCATTAGTTATATAGTACTGGCCGGGAATGTTCGGTCTGAAATAAAAAATAAATTAAAGGACTACGCACTAAAAAAAAAGGTCCATTAGTTATTAGGTTTATTTTTATCTTTAAAAGAAACACCTCTCAAAAATTAAAAGAATGCCGACTTTTGTTTACTATATTCTCTTCTTAAGCCCATCCATCCTCCTTAATTCGTTAATTCATCCTGTTTTATTGTGCTTCAAAAGGAAGTTAAGCTAGTGGGATTGAGTCACCTTGAATTTGAATAGTAAGTTATATAAGTTTATAGATAAATTAACCAAAAAAAAAAAATCTATTTGTAAGTTTATTTTTTACACTCATTAATGGTCAGCAAACCATGAACAAAGATGTTGGACTACGGCTTAATGTGATAAAATCTACCATAACCCCATGTGAAGAAACTCCAAAAGTCTTAAAGTTCATACAAAGAATTAATTAGTAGATATCTGGTCTGAATGGTTGTTTTATGCAAAAGGACTTTAGTTCAAACCCGGGTGTAGATGGATGGAAGTAGGCTTATAATCAATTAACAGATTTGTAATGCATGTTTGTGCTAGAAGAAGATAAAAACATGTTTAGGTATTGTTACACCCCATAACAGCTAGAGTTACTTCCTATGCTTGGCATGAAGGGAAGTTGTGGATGAACGTTTATAATGTGTGTATATATATATATATAGTGTTGTCTTGAATCCTAGTGGAATGGAGACGTGTATGGCATGGAGTTTATAAATAAACTAGACCTTGGGTCTCACAGGTTTAGAACAAACGGGTAGGGTTCATTTCAATTATTGGGGCCTAAGTCTTACATAGCGTATGGTCTTAACAAAGGAGCTCATAAAATAATTCATGGGTCAATTATCAAATAAATAGATTCTAGTAGGTTCATAAAAGATTAAATAGCGTTTTTCTAATTATCAAGCCCAATAAAATTCCATAAGCCCAA
Source organism: Carya illinoinensis (assembly GCF_018687715.1). Lineage (NCBI taxonomy): Eukaryota > Viridiplantae > Streptophyta > Magnoliopsida > Fagales > Juglandaceae > Carya > Carya illinoinensis. The sequence continues at coordinate 45,440,179 of NC_056766.1, read as the reverse complement.
ACTCATTGAGTTATAATTTGTAGACTTGTCCAAAATGACCCATTAAACTTAAATTAGGCATAATAAAATCATTCATATTTCATCGTTAGCAATATTCAATTGGGTTGTTATAGACATTGACGAAGAGCTTTATTTAAAAGAAATAAGGCCTGGTCCTGGCTTTGAATCATATATACTATGTAGAGTTTTATAAAGGTAACAAGTCTAGGTGCACTTTTATTGTAAGTTTTGAGACTGACGTCCAATAGATATACCAAAATCCTTCACTATGCCGCCTAAGCTCTTACGGCTTGGCGCGCTCCTAGTGCAATCACATTTTATAAAAATATTTTCTAAATATCTTTAAACATTTAAAAAAAATAACACAAATTCATTAGTAGTAACTTTTTTAAACATTTTAATAAAAGGAAAAAAAATTAAAATACGCACAGCGATCTAATCCAAAGAACAAACCCAGAAGGCAAAGTAGCATTTTCCTCTAAAAAAAGATATAGGCACAACATGCAAAAAGGCTACTACATGAGGGAGGCTGATGTTGGATGTTGAAATTATGTAGAAAATAGCACAAAATATAGAGACATTACGAGAAATATGCATTATGCATATCAATAAATGAGAAAAACATTGCCCTTAATGCGAAGCAATAATATTGATTTCAAATGAAATGAAGCCAAGAAAAATACCACTAATAGGAGGGAGGCTCGATTCATCACCATTATAGGGGTCAATGTGAAAGCCTGAGATTCCACCAACAATAATTTCTGTTGGGCCTCCTTGATCTGTTGCAAAGATGGGTAATCCGTGGCTCATTGCCTCCCCGACTATTAGATCGAAATTCTTGTACAATGTTAGATGCACAAAAGCTCATTTTGTATCAGCAATACAGCGGTATAGCTCTCCATAAAGTTCGTATTTCGCTATCAAGGCATGCATCTTTTTTATCTCTATAGTTTCTTCTCAGTCCTTTGATTTGGATGAACTGAACAATCCTGCTACAACAAGATTTTACCAAATTTCTTAGCTTCTTGTTCTTTCCATACCACTCAGTTATTCCAATAATGTTTTTCGTTGTATCAAGTTGTGCCATCGAGAAGATGATTGGTTTATTCTTGTCTGCCAAATATCCTCTGTTCCAGGCATATATCAGCTTTAGAGTTAAACTACTATGACGATACTTTTAGTACATGATGGATGTGCATAAATTAAATGTAACCGAGAGGCTACAAGAAGCTTTAGAATTACAAGAAACTTCAGGCTGTATTCATCGAAATTATGTCGGCTATGAACTGACATGAAAAGTGATACTTGGGATCTAATTCCTTTCATTTAGCATCTCAATCTTCATACTTGTTTTTTTCTAAAGTATGAGCAATAGTTCCATGGGTTATTAACACGCCAAAGTTCACATTTAGAGTAATAAATAGACTAAGATAAAATGTTTATAAGCAATTCAAGATGATGGACTCAACTTGTGTTATTCCAAGTTTGCTAGGCATCAAAGACGCGACTAAGTTTCCGTTACTATGGTTCCCAATGATGAGGTCCGGTTTGCATTCCATGTGTTCAAGAATCTTAACAGTAGCATCCTAGTGATGGGAAAAGAAAAGGGAAAAGACTAGAATAAGAAACTGTTTTGAAAAAGAAACTGACAAAAAAGTCTAGATAAAAGCAAATACCTGGGCAAATCTCTCAAGGTAAGGCTAGGTGCAAGAAACTTATATTAAAGGTTGGAGTATCTTTGATAATATAGCTCTTGCTCATGAATTCTCTCTTAGTCTCAATAAAAGAGTAAAAAGGATGTGATTTGATGGTTAAAATGGATATGGAAAAAGCTTGTGGTAGCCTTGAATGGGATTTTTATGGATATGTTTGGCCTTTGGTTTTTCTTTTATACACTGACGACATTGTTATCTTCCTTAATCAATCCAATAAATCCTTGAAGGGTTTATCTAAAGTGTTGAGTAAGTGGAAGGAAAAAATGCTCTTGTTTCTAGGAAACATATTATGCTGGATGAAACTGGTTTTTTAGGGATAATTTGTTTCCCTTTACCTATCTTGGTGTACCTATTCTCCTTAAAAGGAACAATGGGGGAAAATTAGTCTTGATTAAGCATGCCAATTCATTTGCTCCCGGTTCTGAATTTGCTCTCAGACTTTTTCTCTTTGGGGAGATAGAGAAGGTGAAGTAAAGAAAAAGTGGGTTACTTGGGGAAAAGTATGTCAGCGCCTATTCATGAGAGTATTGGGTGCGAGGGAAAAGAGAGCATTATATATGAAGTCAGCATGAAATTTTATATATGGGAGCTCGACCCTCGTTATGGACCGTCTTTTTTAGATCCAAACACTAGAATCCTTCAGAGAAGCTGCCATCAAATATTGATGCCTGAAAAAGTTAATGTGGTTGGCAAGAAGGTTTGAAACTTAAGAGGTCATGCCTTCATCTGAGCAGAATTTGGTTAAAGGGAATTCAGGGGCTGTGTGTGGATAGGTCTAATCCTCCTGATGCTGTATGGGGTGGTAGATATTAGAAAGAGCTGATTTAGCAAATTAAAGATGTAAATAAGTTTGTTTTAAAAACTTAATAGGAGTTTTTGAATGAGATAAGTGGTATTTTCTGGTTTTTCATCAAGTGTTTTTAGCATAAACTTGCTGTAACAAGGCTATAGAAGAAAATTTTCAGGGCAGCACAACACTTGAATTCATCATGCAAGTAACAAACTAATGGCTATAAGCAAACAAACAAAGTGAAAAGCTTATAGGCTAATTGGTAGCATGAAGATTCCCCCAACTTTTGGTGAAATTGACAGCTAGATCCAAACAAGTCAGTTCAGCTCTTTTACACGTACATGTCATTTGGATCATCATAGTCCTTCTCCACCTAATCTGGAAGTTTGATGCCCCAAGTTTAAGAATCCCTCTTTTCCCCTATGTAAGGTTATGGATTGAATTCCAATAGTGTTAGAATAGATAGATTACTAAAGTCTACAAAAGAAGATGTACTTGAAAATAAAGACATGTTACAATGCCGCTACATATGCAACCCCACGAGTAGATTCATGGAAATCTTAACATCATATATGAAACAAAAATGAAGTCTTAAGACCAGAGAGAACAAACAAAAATTAAAGGAATAGTAGCAACAAGGGCTGGCAGGCCACTTGGCCACTCATGAACATAACTCAACCAGTCTGGAATTTGATTTTCTGGAAACAAAGTAGCATCAAAATCATAGAGTCCCTGTTAAATGTCAAGTATCATCATCATCAATTTCATTAATTGATTCGTGCATAGTATTAAAAATGAGACACACACATACCTTCCACAATAAAGGATTTTGAACTTTATCATTCCATATCTTCACGTGCATTTTCTAGCAGCCAGACAATTCAACACTTTGTAGCGATCTGATGTGGCTTCCATTGAATTGCAATACTTTTGATACTTCTGCAAATCTTTCTAATGACTCGCATTGCGAAACATCTACTTCTTTTATATTTGGTGGAAGCACCAGTATTTCTTTGAGCTTCTGGCAATTGTGCAGCTCAAGATTAATTAGGCTAATGAGTCCTTTAATGCTCGTGGGAAGACTAACTATTTCAGTCCCTGACAGATCTAATCGATGCAAAGTGGACACAGAAGTAAACATGGTAAAGAAACTTGATATTGGAAAGAAATTTGATTCATGGAGTTGTTCATCACTTGATAATATAAAGTCTTTCGTTGTTGTAGATTCAATAGGCAGAAGGGATTGTCCATCATCATCCCTCATCTTTTTTGCAATATTGGTACAACCACCAATACAAACCTCACGTAAATGTTGCAATTGAGTGCAAGCATTTGGGAGACGCATGAGGTTTTTGCAGTGACTTAGAACTAAATGCTCAAGTCCAACTAGGTTCCGGATGGATAAAGGCAGTTCTTCTATTGCAGTGTCACCTAGATCCAATCTACTTAAAGATTCCGTTATACACTCGATTTCAGGAAGTTCAACAAGGCTTGAGCAATTACCAAGTCTAAGCTTTCATAAAGATCTCAACTTGAGGCTTTTTGGAAGAATTTGGAGTGCAGAGCATCCCTCAAAACTCAAATCAAAAAGATTTTCCAGTGATCCAACCAAATCATGCACTTGAAAAAGTCTCAAACAATATTCAACACTCAATTCCTTCAAATTTGAAGTGCTTGAAAGATCCAGAATTTTAAAGAACTTACAATTATAGAAAGCCAGAGTCCCCAAATTCTGTAAAAGAAAGAGAAAAAAAGTTGAATGGAGTTTACTACATGAATTAGAGAAGAAAAAAAACAGAATCATTGATGATTATAATTGTAAATACCTTTGGCTTGAATCCATTCCCTAATTCCTTGATGAAGCTATCACGCATTCTGAAGGCAATGAGTTTCTTCCCTTGAAAATTATGTGGCAAAGACTGTGAAGGGTATTCGGACCAATCAAGTACTCTCAAATTGTCGGGAAGATAATTGAATCCACAAGAAAAACACGCATTACAATTTATAAACACTCTAAGCCTTTTCATCAGTCCAAATGCTTCTGGTTGCAATTTAATCTCCTCATTGCCTCCGGGTAAATCTCTTAATATGCCTTCAATTTTGTTTGGCCCCTGATACTTAAGATATTACATAAGAGTGTCAGCAAAACTAGTGCATAAAATTGTTCATAAATTAGAAGTTATTAAAGTTAATAGCTTTTGCTGACGGTATATTACTTTACAAAAAATAGTACTCTGTGGTTATCTTTACATGGTAATTTTCTTTTTGATACTTTTAAAACAACTAGTCTTTATCGATTACTGAAATTTCCATCCCTAAAATAGTCACACGATACTGAAATTGTCTTTATTATTTGTATGTATTCATTTAAGTACTATTTCATAAGTCAATATTTTCCAGTAGGTCCACTGTTAAAAACTATTAAAAAAAGAAATGAATGTAAAAGAGTTTTTTTTTGTGAGTCTTACCAAACTTTCTTCCAGCACCCGACGAACATCCTCATGAAACCATAATCTACTACGTTTGTTTGGTTCTTTGGATGATTCTTCTCGAACAATTTCTCGACCCATATCTTGTAGCAAGTTATGCATCCAAACGTATTCAATATTCCCTTCGATGGTAATAAGACACTTATTTACAAGCCTATGGAAGCCATCACCCGAAAAGAAATCACAACTGTCAAATATTTTAGTGACATAAGCTAAGGGTTCTCCTTTGAAGAAACATGCAATATCAAGGAACATTTCCTTTTCAGTACTGTCCAATCCTTCATAAGTCACCAGGAGTACTTTCTGAATGTTCCCATTTGGGATTCTTTTATATTTACCCAATGCACTTTTCCATTGATGTATATATTGACCTTTTAGATATGAACCTACCACTGTTAAAGCTAATGGAAGACCCTGAGCATATTTTATTACTTCTTTAGAAAGGTCCACATAATTGCCAAATGGTTCATCTCTCCCGAAAGCATGCAAGCTAAACAGTTGAAGAGCTTCATTATTATCCAAAATCATAACCTCATATTTTGAATGAACTGCAGGATTATTTAAAGTGTTGATCTCTTGTTGTTATGATTATTCTGCTTCTTGGACCAAACCAATCATGAGCTCCAGCTAATGTTTCTATTTGGACTAAGTCATCCACATCATCAAGAATTAGGAGAACCTTTTTAGAGCAAAGTCGATCTATGCCTAATTACATTGATGCCTTTGTCAGTATCATGAAATTCCAATCTTATTCCCAAAATATCATAAAGAAGTGTCTTTTGTAGCTAGATCAGACCCCCTGCTTTTGTAGTTTCTCTAATGTTTTTCAAGAAACAACTTCCTTCAAATTGATCAAAAATCCTGTTATGGATCACTTTTGAAATAGTTGTCTTACCGATTCCACCGGTTTCAAATATCCCTACCATGCATATAATATCACTCATTCCCATATTTAAACGTGCATAAATATCTCGTACACGGGACAGTATTCCAACTGGATACTTAGCAACTTTAAGACGTGTACGACCTACCATTTTTATGTCCACCCATTTAATGGTATCCTGAATAAACTCTAATTCATTCCTATCAATATAAAAGACAAAAGAAATTTAAAGAGTTTATACTAATTTTCACTATAATGCACACATAAAGATGATTTAGTAACAACGTCGTTTTTTTTTTCTTTTTTTTTCTCCTTTATAAAATGACAGTAGTAGATTACCATGTTAAAGATAGCCTTTCTTCTTCCTCGTGCTCTTCTTAGACTAACATTATTCATTCTTTATATGAATTATTAAACATTTTAAGTACTTTTTTGTTCCATTCTCGAATTTGTCCCTTCCTTAATTCTGAGAAGATTTCGATTTGTATTTTTTCGCGTTCTTCTGTTCTGTTTTTCTTATAAACTTCATCATGTGAAATTAATATGGTAGTATGATATTAAATCCCTCAGTAAAAAAAGATTTCTAATTTAAGTATAGTATCCATAAAACTCAAAGCTAAAAAAACTGATAAATATCAAATAGTTTTGCATGGCACCATATGATCTTCATCAATTTGCAAACTCTCAAATCCGGGATTTGCCTAAATTTTCCCCATAAACTTCTCTTTAACATCATATATAAACATATAGATATATATATATATATATAAGCACATCTCATTAAAAATACCTGTTCCCTAATTTGAATCCGGTCAAATCAGCTATTTCTTCTAAAGCTGCCTTCCACTTTGTAAGCTTTATTGTATCAGCCTCGAACTTATGTTCAACTCTAGAGAATGCTTTTCCAAAACTCCCTTTTGATGTCGTACATCCGACGGATCTACATTGTAAAATTGGGGTAAAACATGAATTTGTTTCACCGTTTCCTTACACTCAATGATCTTCAATAGTTCATCTAAACACCATTTGGAATCTGAATAGTTCTTAGAAAGTACAACGATAGAAATCATTGATCCTTCAATTGCTTTGAAAAGTTCTGGTGAAATTGCCTCTCCTCTTTCGATATTGTTGTCCATGTAAGTGTTAATTCCCCTTTGATGCAAAGCTTCGTATAGATGAGAAATAAAGTTTTGACAAACATCCTCACCTCTAAAACTCAAGAATACGTCGTGAGTCCACCTAGGAATAGAAGAAGAAGAGAATGAGAAAGAGGAAGAAGCCCCTAATTGAAAGGCCATGGAAGAAGTGCTTATCCTGATCGATCTGATCTGATGAAGTGGGAGCATTGAAGATTTATCACATCAAAGGAAAGGACGTTGGCCCCAAAACTTAAATATGATCATGCTGTAACAGTAGTAGCTATATATATGGCTGATGACGTCGAAAGAAGTCCTTGCTTGTAGATCTGAGAATGAAGTTATCTGCTGGTGTACAATAAGTTTCTGTAAGATGCAATCTAGCTAGCAATTAATATTGTAAAAAAAGAAAAATCACCATGCACTCATCTCTGTGCTTAAAATCCTATCAGGCTAGCTTGTGAATGGGGCTTATAAACGCTTATATATCCTTCAAACTCCTTCGAACTTAAGCATACAGCAGGATGGAATTTATATAAATATAACAATTCTGCCATATTCTTGTTTCTGTTTTACCATTCTTTGGGGCTTTGGTTTGTTTGTTTTTTTCTCTGAAAATACTACTTATAATTATAATTTTACACCGCATAATCATATACTTTGCCGTGTTAGCTATAGAAATTATGAAGATTTTGAAATTCGAAGTAAAAAATAAAAATTTGATAAAATGAATGTGGATACTTTTTTTTTTTTTTTTAAAGAAAACGATATCCCAATTTTATTGAATGCCCTCCCTTATGGAGGAGGAAAACCGTGATTATAATTGGATACCTGGAGTTATAGATAAGCCTAAAATCCCACAAAATTAGGTATCAAAATGAAGTATACTAAATAACACTGGACATAATACACTGAACCCGCGTCAAATAAACAAACCAGAAAAATTGCATACTTTTTTTTTTTTTTTTTTTTTTGGAAGAGTTAGGGCCACATGTCCAAGAGTGACCCCTTCCCAAATTTATTAACAAAAGCCCTCACTTCCGGCGGAGGAATACCAAAAAGACATAAGGACCAAACGAGAAATCCAAAACAATACATGCCTAAAATAAACTCCCAACCCACAAAGACATACCCATAAACAAAAAACCAACTTCAAGACTTCTAAACAACATAACTTCCCCTAACATAAGGTAAAGACAATTTATCCAAACGAATCAAACCTTTAAGAAATGTTGGAACATGTGACAAAGACCGCCAAACTAAGGTAGAGCCTTGAGCTCCCATTTTAGCTAAGAAATCCGCCGGTGCATTTCCTTCTCTATAAACATGATGAATGGTAAAATCCCCACCTGCATACAATCTCATAGCCTCCTCCCAGAAATCTTCCAAATACCAAACTCCACAATGCTTCTTCTGAATCCAAGATACACAGATCAAAGAGTCAGACTCAATGTCCACCTGATGTAGCCCCAAAGTTTGACAATATTTCAACCCTATTAACAATGCTTTCAATTCCGCATGGTTATTAGAACCCACCCCAAGAGAGCATGAAAAGGACAGCACCATATTGCCATTTACATCCCGAATAATACCCCCCGCACCTGAATTTCCTGGATTACCAAGACTACACCCATCTATATTCAATTTCACTCTACCATTTTTTGGCTTTTCCCAACAAACCAATTTCGCCTGCACCTTTTTAATAGGTAACACTGGTATGTTCAAATCCCTCAACCTCTCCTCATCAACAACACCAATCTTTGAAATAGTTGTTAAGGAATTTTGCACTTTTCTTAGCCACACACAAATAGACCTCCAGATCTCTTCTATCAATATGGTTTTACCTTCCATCCGCGCCTTGCACCTGCATTGCCACAATTTCCAAATAATAATAGAAGGAATAAGGCCCATAAGATTACCCACCTGAGACTTGGTAGTCGCCCGTCTAAACCACATTAATACCAATTCAGACCATCGTCTATTTGGATCATAAGGAAATCCCAAGACAAGAGAAAACCTCTTCCAAATCTCAGAAGCCACATCACCTGCAGCAAGAACATGGTTTAAATCTTCATAGCCTCCTCGAGCACAACAATTGTACTTGGAAGTAATGGGTATACCCACCCTCCTCAATCTATCATCAACACTTAAACTGTCATGGAAAGCCTTCCACATTAAAACAAAGATTTTTTTTGGTAGAGCTTCATGCCAAACCCACTTTGCCCAAGTCACCCTTGGTGCACTAACCCGAACACATTGCCATGCACTTTTAGTAGTAAAACATCCATCTTTATTATGAATCCAAACAAGTAAATCCTGACCATCTTTGTGAGCACCCAAAAAGCTACAAATCTCCTCTGTTTTTTGCGCTCCCACTAATCTGTGCAACACATCAATATCCCAACCATTTTCAATTCTAACATCAGCCAACCTCATACTAGATTCATCAATCACTGGATAAGAATTAGCAAGAGGACCTTCATTTAACCAGTTATCCCACCAAAAAGAAATATTCCCCTCACGAACTTTCCATTTTGAATTTTCTAACACCGCTGGAATACATTTAACCACCATTTTCCAAAATCTTGACCCCTTCTTAGGATCCATTAATGAGATATGGTTATCCCCAACATATTTAGCACGAAAAAATTGTGACCAAAGATCAGTCCCAGTCATAATTTTCCATGCAAATTTCATGTGTAAAGAAAGCTGTACCTCATCAAAATCACGCAGCCCAATCCCCCCCTCTTCAGTTGGCTTACACATCGCCTTCCACCCCACCCATTTCTTTTTCCCCTTACCATCTTTTTCACCCCAAAAAAAAGAACTAAGCAACCTGTTTAGAATTTTCAAAATACCTTTTGGCACTTGAAGGATAGACATAATATGAATTGGCATACTCGACAAAACATGCTTCAATAAAATCAATTTGCCCCCAAACGATAGACACTTCACTTTCCACCCCCCAAGCTTATTCCTCACCCGATTAAGAATAGGATCTAAGTGTAAATTTGTAAGTCTTCCAGTAACAATCGGTGCACCAAGATAGGTAAAAGGAAAATTACCTTCTATAAAACCAGTGCTATTCATTAGATCCCTCTTCCGCCTTGTAGAGAATTGCTTTGCAAAATATATTGCTGTCTTTTCCTTACTCACTCGTTGCCCGGACCAAGACTCATAAGTCTCAATAACTTTCATCAATTCTCGCATCGACTTTTTCCTTCCATTTGTGAATATAACTACATCATCTGCATAAAGAAGGTGAGAAACAAGAGGCGCACCTCTCGAATGTGAATAACTCATAATATTACCACATAAAAAATTCTTCTTAAGTAAACGGGAAAAAACTTCCTCCATAATGATAAAAAGATAGGGAGATAAAGGATCCCCCTGTCTCAAACCACGCCCTCCTTGAAAAAAACCACGAGACGTCCCATTCATCATGACTGAATACCAAGGCGACTCAATACAATTTTTAATCAGAGCCATAACAGAAGGAGAAAAACCAAATCCTGCCATCACATGCAACAAAAACTCCCACTCCACTCTATCATAAGCTTTGGCCATATCAAGCTTCAAAATAACATTACCACCCAAAGCCTTTTTGTTAAGAGAATGCACCATCTCTTGTGTGAGACTGATATTATCAAAAATACTTCTACCTTGAATAAAGGCACACTGTTCAGAGGAGATCATAGCAGGCAATAGAGGAGCAAGTCTTGCCACCAAAACTTTAGTGCAGATTTTGTAGAAAACAAAACATAAACTGATAGGACGGAACTTATCAAAACCCGTCGGCTGAGCCATTTTGGGAATAAGCACAACAAAAGAAGCCGTATAAAATCTAGGGAAAGGAACTCCCTTAAAAAACTCCCTTACAGCCTCCACCACCTCCACACGCACAATATCCCAACAAGCACGATAGAAACCTGAACCAAACCCATCTGGGCCAGGACTACTCTCTATAGGAATACTGAAAACAGCTTGTTTCACCTCTTCTTCGGTAGGCAAAGAACAAAGCCTCAAATTATCCTCTTCCGAGATCACATTAGACACTAAATCCCCCAAATCTGGGAGTACTACACTATTAGATTCACCCAAAAAATCCATGAAATATTTCACAGCACCATCATGAATATCTTGCGGTGTTTTTAACGTAGTACCATTAGAAAGACTCATCTCCATAATCCTAGCTTGCTTCCTTTTATTAAGAAGAGCATGAAAATACCTGGAATTTTTATCGCCATGATTCCACCATCTAACTTTGGCACACTGAGCCAACCGGATCTCTTCACGTTTGGTCCAGGTGTCCAGTTCCATCTTTGAAGCCAACAGGTCTAGCTCCACATCTTCTTCATATCTCACTTGCAACTGTTCATCCAACCTCTCTATACGAGCCTCCAACTCCTGAATGTGCCCACTCGTCCACCCAAAAACTACCTTATTCCATGCTTTTAGAGCAACTCTTACCCTTTTTAATTTTGCCACCATTTTTCTAAGAGCACTACCAGCATCATCTTGGTCCCAAGCCTCACGAACACATCTATCAAAATCAACATGATCCACCCACATTTGCTGAAAACGAAAAGGCGCCGGCCCATAGCCTTCAAAACACTTCACAAACGAAATGACCATAGGAGCATGATCCGATGATGTACGAGGTAAATATCTCATAACTGAATCTGGAAAAGCACCAAGAAAATGTTGATCAACCAAGGAACGATCCAACCTAGCCCAACTCCTTGAATTTCCGACATGCCCATTGCACCAAGAATAACATTTACCCAAATATTTCAATTCCATTAAACCACAATTATGTATCCAAGAATTAAACTCCTCCATGGCCACCATAGATCTAGGTCTACCACCACGTCTCTCCCCATCATTCGCTATAATGTTAAAATCCCCTGTCACCAACCAAGGATCATTAGAGTTACTCTCCCTTGCAAGTTCATCCCACAACACCCTCCTTTGCTCACATAAACATTTAGCATAAACAAAAGAAATTTTGCATTTCATCCCACCATTAGCCACAAGAACAGAAATTTGTTGGCTTCCACAACTAACCATGCTTACATTAACATCATTCATCCACAGCATCCACAATTTCCCATTCCACGCACCATTTGAAAACCCATAGTCAAAACCAAGCATTTTTTTAACTTCATCCATTTGTTCATCACATAAAAAAGGCTCCGCAATCACAAACATCTTCGGCTTATAAACTTTAATAATTTTTTTCAACCTACTTTTAGAAGACTTCACCCCTCTAACATTCCAATACAATATTGGACTAATCATAAATTCAGTTTAGAGGCTCGGGTAATTACCCGTTTACTACTTCGTAATTTCTTGTGACCTTCCTCACTTTGTTTTTTGACTTCCTCCCTTATATCCGAATCAGAGGACACCTCATTAAGCAAAACAATTTTTTCCCCCTCCATCTCCGGTTCCGATAAACAAGTCATAATTGCATTACTATCCCCTATTAACTCCTTCTCTGTACTCGGCTCAACCAGCTGCAAATCACGTACCTGTTCTGCATGGGCTACCACAATAGAAACAAGATCCTCCTGCGACACATCAACTGGAATCAGCCCCGGTTCTTCAGTCATATACTGCACCTGCACAACAGCATCATTCTCTGCATGCCCCATATAAGCTTCCAGACCCGGTTCTTCAGACATTCCCTGTACGTGCATCATGGAATACTCGTGAGCCATCTCACTGCACCCCACTGCTCTCGGAACCTCCTCCACAGAACCTAAACATTGTCCTTCCAGAACCTCTGTAATCTCTGGCACCATCACCGCCGAAACAGAGCATAGAACCTCTTTATTCCCAGCCGTTACCTTATCCTCAGAACCTTGATCCTGCAACTCCTTCCACTGCATTTCTTCCACTTCCTGTTCTGCCATGTTAATTATAGGCTCAACCCTGCCCTCCACTACCACATCCGACTTACCTTGCTCAGCCATTTCTTGCACTGCAATGGCCAAACCCGATGCCTCTGCCTCCTTCAACTTTTTCGGCACATATTCCATCCGAACCTGCTTTTTCCCTTGTTCCTTCCGTAAAGATCCCTTCATACATGTCTTCGTGTTATGACCCTGGACTTTACATAAAGAGCAGAAAGCCGGCAGCGTCTCGTATACAACTTCCTGTAACCGGCTAGTAGGGCAGGACGGTGCTCCAATCCAGAAAAATTGCATACTTAATAAATAAAACCTGCAATCAAAAGTAGCAACAAAACTGTTAACAATGTCTTATAACTTGTAATCCAGCTTGATCCATTCGAATAGCTCCCTTAATGGCTTTTGGAAGATTGTCTCTAGTGTTGAAAAAAAAGATCAATGCCTCTAGTGCTCAATTTAGCTAATTTGTCTGCTACATGGTTCATTTCCCAAAAAACAAATGGTAGAGACATATCACCATGGAACAAGCCATCTCTGTAACCTCTTTCCAGTATCTCGGACTCCACCAAGGAACTTGCCCACCTTTCTCCCACTAGTTAACCACTAGCTTAGAATCCGTTCGCACCTTTATATGCTTAATATTTATTTTCACACATACACTAAGGCCATCAGCTAGTATTCTTATCTCTGCTAAATTGTTAGAATTAATTCCATAAAACCGGACAAAGGTGAAAATCATGTGACCATTCTCATCGCATAGTATCCCTCCACTTCTACCAGAATTACCAAGACTGCTGCCATCCACGATAAGTTTAGCAAAACCCTGAGTCGGGCGCATCCACTTCAAGACCTGCATTGATTTTGTCGGAACAGGCATATTCTTTAAACCAAATTGTTGTTATGTCACCCCATCAGAGGTTTGGTGAAGGATTTATTCATTTTATTGTTCATGAGCTAAGCTAAAAAAAATTTGATCTTGTAGCACACTTGCTCTCTAGTTTGTCTAACCCCCTCCATTCTAGATTTACACCAATATAACCACAGGCACCAGCTCATTAAAGAAGGGAAAATATGGGAAAATCGGCCTTACTTACCCAATTTTACGATGAGATGAGAAATTTATGAATAGTAATGAGATAAGGATTTTCTATGCATCAGCTACTATTCATTTTCACACCACACACTTATAGGTTTTTTACAGGGTGTAGGGGTGCTTTTCATAGGGTATGGGGTGTGAGTGGTAAATAGTGGCTGATGAGAATAATTTTTCTTCTGTAAATAGTAATGAAATAATTTGAATTACGATGTTTTATGGAGTTTTGGAAAATGAGAGAGAAAGTGTTGAATAAAAATATTATAATGTTAAAAGAGAGTCAGAATATAATGTTTTAATTATATCTCCAAACGAGGCCTAATTGCACTTTTATGGTAAGTATTGGCACTTTTATGGTAAATATTGCACTTTGATGTTGGATGCTGAATTTATATAGAGAGCAGCACAAAATATAGAGTCATTACTATAAATATGCATTATCCATATCAATGATCAATCCATGAGATCAGTGCTGCCCTGAATGATAATGTGGAGCAATAATGCTGATTTCAGATGAGATGAAGCAAAGAAAAATACATCCCAAATCCCAAAGTGCCTCTAAGATCATGGATCCCAATCATAATTCTGGAGAGTTTATTATTTAAGTAATTGCTTGGGGCAGAAATTGCCATGAAGTCTTCTATTATGTAGTTGCTAACTCCTTATGTCGATTGTTAACTCCTTATTATGTAGTTTTTATACTTTTGCAAATCTTTCTTGTTGAGGGAAAAATGAGCGTATTGGCATATTCTTGTGAAAACCTGTGTAAAATAGTGTTGTAACAAGTGTTGTTGCGGAAAGGCTTGAAGATTGGTCAAAGAAAGTGACTTCGCTCGACCCTCGCTCGACAGAGCGCTCGAGCGAACTTGGGCAGATTGCACCGCTCGACCTTCGCTCGACATACAGCTCGAGCGAACTCAGGCAGATTCAACCGCTCGACCCTCGCTCGATACTGAGCTCGAGCGAACCCAGGCAGAGTGTGTCGCTTGACCCTCGCTCGACACTGAGCTCGAGCGAACTCAGGCAGAGTTGACCGCTCGATACTCGCTCGACAGGTCGCTCGAGCAAACTTTGGCAGATTGTGGCGCTCGACCTTCACTCGAGCCAATGTTCCAGATCTCTTACAATGTAGGGTTTTGAAGCGCCTCATTTGATGGGAACTATAAATAGAACAGCTTAACTTCTGTTCTTGGTGTGGAGAATCAGAGCAAAAACCCTAAGGGCCTCCAAGAACTTCTTAGAGCAACCTCTCCCCCATTTGGTTGATTCTCTCTTGGATAAACACTTCTCCACCACAACATACTCAAAATCAACTCTTACTTGAGTCCATTGAAGTGGACATATTTGTTGGCCGGAAGAGTCCGGAGCTGCTGGTGATGCAAAGATCGAGAGGTTCTCGTGGGAAGCTATAGGAAGGTCGGAGTTCCGACACTACATGCGTGTAGAGATCGAGTGGGTCACTCGTGGTGTTGCAAGCCAAGTTTAGCTACTACAAAGGTTTTGTGAGTGTCTCTAAATTGGTTGTAACAAACTAAAATTTCTATAGTGGATTTGAGGTGGTGTCTTACACCCGGAGTGGTTTTAGATTTTGAAGATGTTCTTCAAATGAGTTTCCACTCCGTGACCAAAATCATGTGTTGATTATTTGTGTTATTTGATTCATTTATTAACTGCTTGTTTGATTAATTTTCAAAATGCCATAAAAATTAGATTACACCTATTCACCCACCCTCTAGGTGTAGTGTTGTGTAGAACCACTGCTTTTTCAATTGGTATCAGAGCGGATTCACTCCGCTAGGATTTAGTTCCTGAGTGTGATCCTGCTGTAGTGGTTTAAATGGATAGGTCTCAATCACTCACATCTCCACCATATTTTGATGGAAACAACTATGCTTATTGGAAAGTGAGAATGAGAGCATTCTTAAAATCTGTGGATGAACGAGTATGGGTTTCCATAACAAATGGTTGGACAGAACCAGAGGTTCTTGTTGATGGAGTTCGAACTCCCAAAGATGTGGAAAATTACTCTAGGGATGAAATAAATGAGTGCGGTTGGAATAGCAAAGGGCTTAATGCGATCTTTATGGTTGTATCCCAGGAAGAATTCAAAAGGATATCAATGTGTCAAAATTGCAAGGAAGCTTGGGATATTCTTGAGATTACCCATGAAGGTACCAAGGCTGTAAAGAATTCAAAGCTTCAAATGTTGACTACTAGTTTTGAAGAGTTGAGAATGAAGGATGATGAAACATTTGATGCTTTCTATGCCAAACTAAATGATATCATCAACTCTCGCTTTAATCTAGGGGACAAAATTCCTGAGAATAGAATTGTGAGAAAAGTTCTCAGATCTCTTCCTGAGATATTTCGTCCTAAGGTTACGGCAATTGAGGAAAGCAAAGATATGGATACTATGAGAATTGAAGAATTGGTGGGCTCCCTCCAAACATGTGAACATACTCTTCCAATGGACAAGAAGCACAAGTCCACAGCCCTCAATACTGTTAGAGAGGATTCAGATGAGTCATCCGATGATTTGGCTATGAGTGACAAAGAAATAGCATTCTATGCTAAGAAATTCAGGAAAATGTTTGTGGCTAGAAATAAAAAGAATCAGAGCCTAGAGAAAAAAAAGTTTGAAAGATACAACAAAGGCTCAAGTTCAGGGAACAAGGATAGAAACTTTGAGAAGCACACTAGAACAAATAGAGACAAGGGTCAGTCCAGTGTGTAGTGTCATGAATGCCATGGTTTTGGACACATTCGCCTGGAATGTGCAAACTACAAAAAGGCAAAAGAAAGAGCAAAAATTGCATCCCTAAGTGAGAGTGAATCAGAGTCAAGTGATTCATCAGGGAACTCTTCCCCAAAAAGAAATCTGAATTACATGGCATTCACTGTCTCGGTAGATAGCAAGAGTCAACACAGTGAAAATGTGTCGGATGATGAGAGCAAGTCTGGAAATGAATCTGAATATGAAGATGAGCTGCAAGAAGTTTATGAGAAGTTATACAAGGAATGTGTTAAATTGAGGAAACTCAACAAAGTGCACATTGAAGAGATAGATTTCATTAAAAGAGAAAATGAAGAGCTTCAAGGCAAATTAACTGATGCCATTGATCTAGCTGATCAGTTTAAAATGAAGAAGGTATGTTTGGAAGATGAGTTAAAAACTCATGAAAGTGAGATAATCTTGCTGAAGGAAAAGATGAAATCCTTCTCCAGCGGGAAACAAAAGTTGGATGAAATTCTAAGCTTTGGAAAGCCCCATAGTGACAAGAGTGGTCTGGGATATGATGCAGTAAAATCTGAGACTGCAACCACCTCAAAGGTCTCCCACAAAAATGAGAAGAAGACTGTATTTGTTTGTGAATCAGCTGTCAATGGAAAGACTAACCCATCTGACAAGGGCAAGAAATCATCTCATGTCCAAATAGGTGTTCTGTCTCATGTGAAACCAAGAACTAGAAATGCAAGACCTATTTGTCAGCACTGTGGTAAAACAGGTCATGTTGTAACGGAGTGTTTTAAGCTGAAAAGATACATCACGTATGAACATACACCTTCTCAAAGCAAAAGTATGCACCCTCCAAACATGGGTAAACGTCTCATAACTGCTCCTAAGTATACCTCTTCATTCAGGAGACAAAGAGATAGCAAAGAAAACTATGTGTGTCATAATTGTGGTAGGGCTGGCCACATCCGACCAAATTGCTATGAGCTTAGGAAGGATCACATGAAAAATGGAGATAGACAACCAAGAAGAGGGCATCTGAATCTTTGGAGTCAAGTCATGGCCTTAACTAGGCAAAATGAGATGCTGAATGTCAAGTTAGACCAACTGTCGACTACCAAAAAGGGTGGTTCTCCAAAAGTTAGAAAGATGTGGGTCAGAATTGGAGAAAGAAACACATGTCATGTGGCACACATTGCTCTAAAGACAAGAGACACCTATGTGTGGTACCTTGATAGCGGATGCTCACGTCACATGTCAGGTGATAGAAGTTTGTTTAAAACTGTTGAGGAATACAAGTGTGGAACAGTAACTTTTGGAGATGGTGGTAAAGCTGATATAATTGGAAGAGGTGAAATTGATATACCTGGACTACCCATCTTGAGGGAAGTACTGTTTGTTGATGGATTAAAAGCAAATCTCCTCAGTATAAGTCAAATGTGTGACAATGGTGCTGAGGTTCACTTCTCAAAAGAAAAATGCATTGTTTCAGATAATGATGGAAATTGCATGATGCAGGGAACGAGGACATCTGACAACTGTTATGACATCACTCCTAGTGTTCAATATAGTTGCAACAGTGCTAAGAGTGAGGCTACAGATCTGTGGCACCAAAGACTTGGACATGTGAATCACAAAAATCTGTCCAAGATTGCCAAGAAAGAGATGGTGATAGGGTTGCCTGAGCTGGGTAAAGTGGAGACTCCTGTGTGTGGGTCATGCCAATTGGGAAAACAAGTCAGAACAGCTCACAAGAAAACTACGGCTATCCTAACCGAACAACCTTTGGAGTTATTGCACATTGATCTTATGGGACCCTCTAGAACTGAAAGCCTGGTGGGAAAAAGATACATACTGGTAATGGTGGATGACTTCACCAGATATTCATGGGTGGAATTTCTGAGAGAGAAAGCTGAAGCTCCTAATGTGATTAAAATCTTGTGCAAGAAACTTCAAAATGAGCAAGGAAAGGTAATAGTCAGAATTAGGAGCGATCATGGAAGAGAATTTGATAATTCAAATCTTGATAGTTTCTGTGATGAAGAGGGCATCAGTCAAGAATTTTCTGCCCCTATCACTCCATAGCAAAATGGAGTGGTCGAAAGAAAGAACAGAGTGATTCAAGAAATGGCTCGAGTCATGATCCACAGTAAGAATGTTCCTACCCATTTCTGGGGAGAAGCTGTGAACACAGCATGTCATATTGTGAATAGAGTCTATCCGAGACCAAACACTTCCAAAACACCATATGAACTGTGGAAAGGAAAGAAACCAAATGTGAAGTACTTCAAGGTGTTTGGAAGCCAATGCTACATTTTGAGAGACAGGGAAAACTTAGCTAAGTTTGACGCCAAAAGTGATGAAGGGATTTTTCTTGGATACTCTAGAAACAACCGTGCATATAGATGCTACAATCTGCACACCAGAACTGTAATAGAGTCCATAAATGTGGTAGTGAATGATGCCCCTGAAGAGAAATTGAACAAAGATGAGCCATCTCACTTACCAAGTGGACCTGAAAGAGAACATAGTGATGCAGTAAGGGAAAACTTGGAGTCCTCATCAAATGAAAAGATAAGAAGCCAAAAGGAGCCTTCTTCAAGAGTAAAGCTGAATCATCCCCAAGAAAATATTATAGGAAACATAGATGAAGGGATGAGACTACGGAGGAAAGTGGTAAATCAATTGGCTCACTCAAGTTACATCTCACAAATTGAACCAAAAAGGGTAGAAGAAGCCTTAAGTGATTAGAATTGGTTAAATGCGATGCATGACGAAATAAATCAATTCGTGAAGAACAATGTGTGGTACTTGGTGCCAAGACCAGAAAGTCACAATGTGGTAGGCACAAAATGGATTTTCAAGAATAAGTCTGATGAGAATGGAACCATTGTGCGAAATAAAGCAAGACTGGTTGCTCAAGGGTATGCCCAGATGGAGGGTATAGACTTCGATGAGACTTTCGCTCCGGTTGCCAGACTTGAGTCAATCCGAATATTGTTGAGCATTGCTTGTCACATGTGCTTCAAGCTCTATCAAATGGATGTTAAGAGTGCTTTTCTGAATGGAGTTCTCCAAGAAGAAGTTTATGTTGAACAACCAAAGGGTTTCATGGATCCAAAATATCCTAGTCATGTATACAGGCTGAAGAAAGCTCTTTATGCCTAAAACAGGCTCCCAGAGCTTGGTATGAAAGACTAACTTCCTATTTGGAGAACCACAAGTTTTTGAGAGGGAGTGTTGATAGGACATTATTCATCAGAAAAGCTGGAGAAGACATAACAATTGCTCAAATCTATGTGGATGACATTGTTTTTGGATCTTCCATTGACACTCTGGCTCTTG
The DNA here is from genome assembly GCF_018687715.1 of Carya illinoinensis. Classification (NCBI taxonomy): domain Eukaryota; kingdom Viridiplantae; phylum Streptophyta; class Magnoliopsida; order Fagales; family Juglandaceae; genus Carya; species Carya illinoinensis. The sequence continues at coordinate 45,420,079 of NC_056766.1, read as the reverse complement.
AGTTTGCTGATGAGATGAAGAATGAATTTGAGATGAGCATGGTAGGTGAACTAACCTTTTTCTTGGGACTCCAAGTAAAACAGTTGAATGATGGGTTATTCATATCTCAATCCAAATATGCAAAAGATCTTATCACAAAATTTGGATTAGATGGCAAGAGCCATGCTAGAACTCCCATGAGCACTAGTGTTAAGCTAAGCGCTGATCTGTCAGGCAAGGATGTTGAGCAATCCTTGTATAGGAGCATGATTGGGAGTCTGCTGTATCTCACTGCAAGTAGACCAGACATTGCCTTTAGTGTTGGGGTGTGTGCTAGATTTCAAGCCAATCCAAAAGAATCACATTTGATAGCTGTCAAACGCATACTTCGTTATGTGAATAAGACGATTAACTATGGGATTTGGTATTCTAGAGACTCTAACACTGAACTTGCAGGCTATTCAGATGCTGATTGGGCAGGTAATGCAGATGATAGGAAAAGCACCTCTGGTGGGTGTTTCTATGTTGGGACGAATTTGGTAGCCTGGATGAGTAAGAAACAAAACTCAATTTCCATGTCCACGGTTGAGGCTGAATACATTGCTGCAGGGAGTTGTTGCACGCAATTGTTGTGGATGAAGCAAATGCTATGTGACTATGGCATTGCCCAAGGTGTGATGAGCGTCTATTGTGACAATACTAGTGCTATTAACATTTCAAAAAATCCTGTCCAACACTCTAGGACCAAGCACATTGACATTAGGCACCATCTCATTCGGGAGCTTGTGGAAACAAAGGTTGTGACTCGAGTATGTTCCCACCGAACATCAACTAGCCGACCTTTTTACAAAACCCTTGGATAAGCTTCGGTTTGAACTTCTTAGAAAGGCTATTGGGATTTGTGCTTTGACATAAGCCCTGAAACATGCATAACATGCATTACATGTTTTTCATGCACTTTCATTTTTTTTTTTTTTTTTATGTTTGGGTTGCATTTGTTAGTTGTTTAGTTTCATTGTCATTGATTGCTGCCCCTACATGCACTCCATGATTGCGCTATATAATAGTGGGGTTGTTAATTCTAAAATCTAGGTGCATGTATCTTTTGAGATTTGTATCATATACCTATGTTTTACAAAGGTTTGGAACATGAGTATCTCGTGTAATCTGTGACTGGCATCACACACTTCACTCCAAACTCGGTCAATTGACATTTCACCACTTGTGAGTTTATTGGGGAGGCAATCAAAAGTGGTAGGAAGCTCTATCTTCATACAGAATTGACCACGGGCTAGATGACCTCATCGTGGTTCGTTTGTGCAAAAATATGTATCTCAAAAGGAAAAGAAAAAGTGAAGTTGTAATAAAAAAAAAAGGGTGAAAAACAGAATAAGTTTTCTGTTTTCTTGAACATACTGAAACAAGTATTTAAACAGAAAGATTCAGATCCTAGCAGCATTGAGTTTGACTTTCTGTGTCTTGAATGAGCTTCCTAAGCACTTATGGTTTCATGTTCAGCCCAACCCCGCTCACGCCTTACGGTTGAAATTTCTTGATTGAGCAAGGACCACTTTAAACACGCACGTCTATATTACTTGTGATACTTTGTTTTTAACTGCGTGTTTTATGGAAATATGATGCTCCTCTACATTTGATATGTACTCTTGGTGTGAAAATTGACATTCCCAGTATTTGTCCAAGTCATGTGAGTGTTGTGTACTTCAAAACTGGGCAAAATGTGATTTTCTGGTGGTCTCGCTCGACCCTCGCTCGACTCCGCTCGAGCGAAAATCGCTCGACAGCCGCTCGAGGGTTTTAAGTTCGCTCGAGCGAACGCCTATTATAAAACTCGAGCGCCGCTCGAGCCGCTCGAGCACAGTGACCTTTTTCCCCTTCCGCGCGATCTTCTTCCTTCTTTTCTCAAATTTCTTCGTTTAATCGTGTGTTTTACTTCCGAAATCATCTCCAAATCAAGGTAAAGCCCTTTCTCTTTTGTATTTTCATGATTTGGTGCTTTTATTTTGGTTGTTTTCCGTGTGTTGTGCGCATATGGGTTTCGGATTCGGTTTTTGAGTTTTTTCTTCGATTGTTTTCCATTTCTTTTGGTTTATTGAGGCTATTGTGGAGCCATTGTTGGATTTTTGAGTGTATTTAGGCAGTTTTTGGAACTCCCATGGGCTTATGCTCGAGTTTCCCACTTGGATGCACTCCAAGTGTTCGATAAAATGCCTAAATGAAGTTTGTATTCTCTTTTTCATCATGCATTGGCATAGCATTGTCCCCATATCAATTTCATGTCTATCCTAGGTTTGGGACATCGTTTAACTAGGATTGCATTGGGTTTGAAGGTGTTTTGGTTTAGAAGTGGCATTGGCTTGCATGTGGGTTGTCATTGCATATGTGTCATGCACATGGGTTGGCATTAGCATGCATGTTGGTCATTCACATGAGTTGGCATTGGCATGCATATGGGACACTTTGAACTAGGCATTTATCATTGTTTTGAAAAATGAAGAGCGGCATAGGGCATGCACCAAGTCCTACATTGTCGGTTCGCATTGTTGTATCAGCATGCATGCATTCATCACGTCTTTGCATTGCCTTAGCCTTGTCTAACGTCTTTGACTCTATCTACAGCCGAAACCATGTCTCGACCTGTTCGTCCTCGCCAAAACCCCCCTGCACCCGCTCAAGCTCACTTCCATAGTGCCCGGGCCCAGGAGTTGTATTCTCAGAACTTCTCGCATCGTACTCCCATAGTCGAGCGTGAAGTGGCCTTAGGTGAGCTTACCGAGACTATCATTCCCCATATTTTTGAGTCTCGTCAGTGGCAGGCATTGACCACTAGTCATCCCACTCCTTCTGTGGAGTTGGTTAGGGAGTTTTACTCCAATATTCATGACGTGTCTGTTGATGACTCGTTTGAAGTCAGTCTCCGGAACGTTGTTTTCCGAGTAACTCCGGGCATGATAGCGACTCTGCTAAATGCCCCTCGTGTGTCCTATCCCGAGTTTCCCTACTCACAGACATCTCCTCCCAGTCCACAAGTCATTGCTAGTTGTCTTTGTGGTCAGCCTAGTAGTTGGGAAGGGACAACCCCTATTTCAATTGCTCGTTTTACTCCTGATCACCTCATTCTCAGTAGGATTGTTCTTACGAACTTAGATCCTACTGGTCATAATAGTGATGTGGGTCTTGACCGTGCCCTTCTACTGTATGCCTTGATCAATGGTGTCTCCATTGATCTAGGAAGTCTTCTATGTCGGGTTATCATTGAGGCGTATCGGTCCTCCAAAACACGGACTGGTTTGCCCTTACCGTGTCTAATCACCCGACTGGCACTCTCCCAGTCTATTGCTTTACATCCTCAGGAGCCTAGAATTGCACTTAAGGCTCCTATTGGTCGTAGGACGGTCCAGCTGAGTCGTGCTCACACAACTCCACACCCTCTCCGTGTTGAGCACCCTCCCGCTCCCTCCTCTCAGCCTTCGAGCTCCCGACCATCTAGCTCTCAGCCGTCTACCTCGGCCCCATCCAGCTCTCAGCCATCCACTTCGGCCCCCGGTTCATCGGAGCCTAGTCTTCAGCAGGTTCTTGAGTATCTAGCTCGCCTTGACGCCCGGTTCGATAGCCTCAATGTTAAAGTTGATAATCTGCAGCAGCTTGTGACCCAACGCTTCGACGACATTGAAAGGTAGCTTAATGAGGATAATGAGGATGCCGATGGTGATGATTGAGCCCCTTGGCCTCTTGTGACAAAAAGGGGGAGATATTGTTGAGGGGAAGTAGTACAGTAGTATTAACTCAGGGGGAGTGTGGAGTGTTACTTGTACTAACACATTTTTTTTGGGGGAACAGCAGCTTTTGGTTATGTCTGTTGAATTATATCTCTTGTTAGCTGCTGTTGTTTGACTAATGTTTCTTGAACTCAATCTCTGATTTGTTGCCTAATGAAATATTTCTTTTCTAAAACCTGTACTTGACATGACTGTTCATGAACTATGATTTAAGAATTGCAAACACGTTTTTATGCATATGTGAATGGGTATGTTTAACCGTTTGCTAAGCGTGTGCATAAATATTTCAACATGTTCAAGAATATGGATCTAGTTGGGTGTGCTATGATTAAGTCATATGTATAGGATAGAGGTTTTGTCACAAAAATACCAAAGGGGGAGATTGTTGAGGGAAAAATGAGCGTATTGGCATATTCTTGTGAAAACCTGTGTAAAATAGTGTTGTAACAAGTGTTGTTGCGGAAAGGCTTGAAGATTGGTCAAAGAAAGTGACTTCGCTCGACCCTCGCTCGACAGAGCGCTCGAGCGAACTTGGGCAGATTGCATCGCTCGACCTTCGCTCGACATACAGCTCGAGTGAACTCAGGCAGATTCAACCGCTCGACCCTCGCTCGATACTGAGCTCGAGCGAACCCAGGCAGAGTGTGTCGCTCGACCCTCGCTCGACACTGAGCTCGAGCGAACTCAGGCAGAGTCGACCGCTCGATACTCGCTCGACAGGTCGCTCGAGCGAACTTTGGCAGATTGTGGCGCTCGACCTTCACTCGACACTTCGCTCGAGCCAATGTTCCAGATCTCTTACAATGTAGGGTTTTGAAGCGCCTCATTTGATGGGAACTATAAATAGAACAGCTTAACTTCTGTTCTTGGTGTGGAGAATCAGAGCAAAAACCCTAAGGGCCTCCAAGAACTTCTTAGAGCAACCTCTCCTCCATTTGGTTGATTCTCTCTTGGATAAACACTTCTCCACCACAACATACTCAAAATCAACTCTTACTTGAGTCCATTGAAATGGACATATTTGTTGGCCGGAAGAGTCCGGAGCTGCTGGTGATGCAAAGATCAAGAGGTTCTCGTGGGAAGCTATAGGAAGGTCGGAGTTCCGACACTACATGCGTGTAGAGATCGAGTGGGTCACTCGTGTTGTTGCAAGCCAAGTTCAGCTACTACAAAGGTTTTGTGAGTGTCTCTAAATTGGTTGTAACAAACTAAAATTTCTATAGTGGATTTGAGGTGGTGTCTTACACCCGGAGTGGTTTTAGATTTTGAAGATGTTCTTCAAATGAGTTTCCACTCCGTGATCAAAATCATGTGTTGATTATTTGTGTTATTTGATTCATTTATTAACTGCTTGTTTGATTAATTTTCAAAAGGCCATAAAAATTAGATTACACCTATTCACCCCCTCTCTAGGTGTAGTGTTGTGTAGAACCACTACTTTTTCATTTCTAATGACTTGCATCCTTCAACATTTGACATTTGTTATATTTGGTGGAAGTTCTAATATTTCTTCGAGTTTGTGACAACCTCTTGAGGAAATATAAGTTAGGCTAACCATTCATTTGATGCTTGTGGAAAGGCTAACAATTTCAGTCCTGATAGATTTGAACTATCAAAGTGAACAGGAAGGTAAATATGTTTAAGAAATTAGATTCTGTTTGGGAACAAATTAGAAGATTCATCACTTGCAATGCAATGATTGAATTCGTTGGAGGCTCCTATTCATGGAGTTGTTTTCACTCGATTAAATCTCGTCTTCACTCAACATTGACTGTCCATCATCCCCCATCTTCTTCACGAGATTTGGACAATAACCAAGACGAAGCGGGAATAAATGTTGAGTGAAGATGGGGGACGATGGACAGTCAATATTGAAGTCCCATAGATATAAATCCTCAAGTCCAACGAGATTCCCGATGGATAAAGGCGGTTCTACTACAGTGCCACTCAGCAACATAATGATTCCATTTTACATTCGATTTCAGGAAAATATTCTGAGGTTAGTGCATCCATCAAAACTCAACTTAGAAAGATTATCTAGGGATTCAATGGAATCATGCTCTTCAACTAAACTTTTACACTCTTTTACACCTTGACAATAATTGAGGTGCTTGAAAAATCCGGAATTTCTTTTAAAAATTTCCAATGAGTGAAAGCCTTAATCCTAAAATTCTGTAAAAGAAAAAAGAAACGAACCACAACCCCAAAGAAGGGCAAAGCTAAAGCAGAAACAAGAACATGGCAGAATAGTTATATTTATATAAATTCCATCCTGCAGTAAACTTAAGTTCCCTTCACTGAGGTATAAGCAGCCCCACATTTCGATTTCCCCCCATTCACAAGCCTGATAGGATTCTAAGCACACAGATGAGTGCTGAAGTTTCTTTTTTTACAATACTAGATTGCATCTAATCGAGACTTATTGTAACACCAGTAGATAGCTTCCCTCTCAGATCTAAAAGCAAGGGCTTCTTTTGACATCAACCATAGCTACTGCCACAGCATCATATTCAGTTTTTTGGGCCAATGTCCTTAGGGGCACAGATCTGCTCCTCCCACATTGCAGACATAACGCTCAGCACGAGGTCCTTTCCTTCACCAAACCCATCTTTAATCTATTCACAGGAAATAAAAGATAAATATTAGTCTATACAGACACAAGAACAGAGAATCTATCCAAGGTCTGGACTCCTAAGCTTTTGATGAACAATCAGTTTGCAAGGTTAACAAAACCCTTCTCAGTGAGATACCTTGCCGAGCAGATTGTCATCAGTGGGAAGCCTCAGATCATCCTTGGTGTCTCCATTATCCATTAAAAGACTCACCTACACGACAACAAGTCTTAATCTGGTTGACAACACTAAAACCGCTATTACCAATTGATTGCTTGTTACTACATGACAGCATTGCCAAAAATTGGTTGATAAAGATTACTAAATAAAACTTACAAAACCGTCTTCAGAGATATCAATCAACTGATCATCAGTGCGAGAAACATGAGGAACCTGCATTATTGGCATGCCCAAAAAGATGTTGGAGCAGGTCCACCTACATTGACCTACATTGACATAACTTTTTTTTTTTTTTGACTTCCAATAATGCTCTTTTAACGTTATCCATTCGGTCCGGCCGAAAGCAAAATAGCGAACTTTACAATGATAGATTTTTGTGAGTTCCAATGTTCTTTTAACGTGATCGATTGGGTCCGCAAGCAAATTAGTGATGGTCTAAAACAGGGCAATGTCCAAAACAAGGCATAAAGAAGCAAGCTAATTTTGGAAGGGATACGACGAACTTGTCTACAAAATGTTACATGCACATCGATACAATGCCGACTACAGATGAAGTCTGTTTGGGATGCAACATGCAAGTGTTTTTAGCAGATATTTGCTGTAATAATGCTAGGGATGAAAATTTTCAGGGCAACACAACACTATATTGCCACACTACTATAAACCCTGTTCCAAACAAGGTGTACGATATCAAACTATTATTATTATTATTATTATTATTATTATTATTATTATTTTGATAATATTTCTAACAAGTATAAATTGTCTTAGACCTTTGGGTCCTCATGGTCCTTCTCCACCGGATCTGGAAGTATAAATTGGTGATAAACATATATGGCCCATCATACACAAGGTCTATGGGGCCCAAAACAGGGCAATGTACATAAAAAGGCACAGAGAATCAGACTTTGTGAAGTTTATTATGTTTTTCTACTATTTTTTATTTGTTTGTTATATGTTTGTTATTTATTATTGTTTTTGTAATTCTTGTAGGAGAAAATGATTGAGTAGCATTATGCTTTTGAGGAACTTTTCTCAGTGACATCGACATATTTATGTAGTCCCCAAATCAAGTTTATCTTCTCTCTCCATGAGCTGATTCATTTCTTTTACTGAGTTCTGGGATCTAGCAAGAATAGTTGTTCATTTACCATTATTTTTGGACAGTTGTTTTCGGACTGTTGGTTTCAGACTGCTCAAGTTGGTCCAACCTGTTTATACAGCACCCTTCCTACTCTCACACAAAAACCAATATTTCCCCTGGCTATGTAGAGGAATGGCAAGGAAAATCATTGAGGATTACTTACTTGGTCCATGCATGAGAGTTCATTTGATTCTATAGCTTTGTAGGATCCAGCTGGTTCTTGAATTATCTCCAACTCAATAAATGAAAGGTCCGCATAATTGCATCCGATCGATCCTCAGATTTTCTGGATTGCGTTCAGGAGTTTGGTCACTAGAATTAAAAAGCAAACTTTTCTTCGAGTGTTGCCATATCAGCACCAAACATTCTTAAATGATGGACAGACTGTAAATGACCAATCTGGGCAGTACCAATCTGAACTGCAGCTAAAGACGGCTCCTTTTCAAGCTACGAACTGGAGCTTGGCCCAATTCAAGATTTTGATGAAACAATTCTCGATTACAATGGATTATTAAGCTACAACCAAAGTATCAATATAAAATCAGGTATAAGATTTTAGGATTGCACTCGTTGCTCATTAGCTCTGGTCTTTGTCTTAAAGCAAATACAAAGGATGAACTTGGGGACAGTTGAAAAGAGTTTTGAGTCAAGACAATAAAGATTTCAGATTGAACCAAAAGACTGACAAAAAAGGGAAACAAAAAGAGAAGCATAAACCAGCTAAAAGGTGAGATTGGCTTTATTTGACCACATAAATATCAAAAGAAAACTCTCCTGGACAAGACAATGCAGTCTATAATCTTATAGTTAGCTTGAACAAAACTCATCATAAGCTAAAGCAATAGAAAGAGGAACAGGTACAGAGGCAAGGCATGTACAAGTAATATGTAGGTATACACAATTTGATGCATTGCATGAGATCAGCGATATAATATAAATGAACCGTACAAAAAGAGCTGTATTACTTGTCTTGAAGTTCATACAAAGATTTAGCAGAAAATTCCAAGTAAATTACCAAAAGAAGAAATCAACAACACTTGCTTATACGTCCTCATCATACACCAATGGCTCGTGAAAGTCATGCCTCTGTCCTACAACCAACCCCACCTCCTCCCAGACCTTTGGAAGAAAAAAACAGAGAGAGAGAACCAACACGCCCCCAACTCAACCATTCAATCCCAAATTAATCTACAATGCAGTTAAACCCCCCGCAAACCCACAACCATATCACGAACAACACCGAGCACACAAACAAGTCCAGCAACAACACTAGCCACACATGTTTCCTCCAAATTTGCTTTGACTTTTGCCCATCATTTGAGAAACCCTTTTGCACTGGCAGCGTAAAATCCTTGTACACGCCATTGATATCATCAAACCAATCCAATAAAATTAATCTAATAAAAAAAAAAAAAACCAAACTGAGGAATTTTATCAATGCAAAGACACTAACCTAGTGCCTAGTAAGCCTTCTATGAATTCCCTGGCTTTCTTGGGATGCAGATCGTGAGGCAGGTACTTCTTCTTCTTTTAAACTTCCCTCAGAGCCTCCTTCTGCTTTTGCGAAATCACCGTCAACACCTGCGCAATCGATAACCACATTTGAATTACCCAAGTTTGGAGAGCGCCTTTTGTGTTGTGGATGCTTGTTGAATTCCAAGTTGTTGTCTTCATCAGCTCGGCGTCCCTTAGAAAGTTGGATACGATTCGATGAATCTACTGAGCACTCCCCAACTGTTAAGCTCTCATTCTCTTCATGCTTATAGATTATGTGAGCTCCACAACTTTTAAGATTGGTTTGTTGGATTTTGAATAAATCCGAGATCACCAAGATCTCTTGTCAAAACTGTGAAGAAAATTAACAAGAAAACATACCTCCAAACATTTGTGATGAGTTTTCCATGCAGCTTCAAGAGTTCCTGTAAAAGAGAAGAGAAAGTTTTGTTTCTATGGAGCAAGCTACTCTCTACCCCTTTTCCTATTAGTCTAATACGCGTCTCAGCCCTCACTTTCAAAGAGATGAGATAAAAGGGCCAGCTAAAAAACACTAATAGAACTCAATGGGTTAGTTCTATTTAATTGGAGTGAGAGTAGGGGCCTCCATATGTCTATAAAATAGCCCATCCCATTATGGGCTTAATGATTAAACTATAATGCTAGTCCATTAGAAACAAATACAACAATCTCCCACTTGGACAACATTATAATTAATCACAACATAAACGCAAACACCCATTTCCAGAAGAAGCCCCAGAGACAAATCTTAATGTCTTTAAAACAATAGGCCTTGTCCAAAAATGCAGTTGTAGTACCTAGTCTAGTGACTATATCGACAGGATATATGACACCAAACTTATACTCGCAACCACCTGACTCAGGCATAGACTAAATAGATTATCTCTGACAGGTAATAAGCCTTGTCCACAATGCGCGTGACTCAGACACGAGACTAATCAATATGTCTCAGTACATAAAGTATGTCATGTCCAAAATGCGTGTGACTCAGGCATGAGACCAAACATAATATCTCATTACATAAACAATCGCCTTGTCCAAAATGCGCGTGATTCAAGTATGAAACTAATCAAAATGTCTCACTACATAAAGTATGCCCTGTCCAAAATGCGCATGACTCAGGCATATATTGACATGGATATATTTAAAACAGAATATGAGCATAAACAACATAACTCCCACTAACTAATTACAACAGAAGACTCTAACAACCCCAAATGAGTCACATGCTCCTGAAACAATTTTGGAGCTAAACCTTTAGTTAGTGGGTCAGCTAACATGTGTTCTGTGGAAACATGCTCAACACAAATACAAGACTCGGCTATTTTCTCTCTAACAAACAAATACTTAATATCAATATGTTTGGAACGAGAAGAGCTTCTGGTGTTTCGAGAGAAAGCAACTGCTGCAGAATTGTCACAAAATATCTTCAGTGGCCTCGAAATGGTGTTCATAACACCTAGCCCCAAGATAAAGTTTCGCAACCATATAGCCTGACATGTAGCCTCATAACAAGCTACGTACTCTACCTCCATTGTAGAGGAAGCTGTAAGTGTCTGTTTGACACTTTTCCAAGAAACAGCTCCTCCTGCCATCATAAAAACATAACCAAAAGTGGATTTCCTGTCATCTAAACAACCTGCAAAATCGGCATTAGAATATCCAACTATATCAAGAATGTCAGATCGCTGATATGTAAGCACTAGATCTTTAGTGCCTTGCAAGTACCTAAGTACTTTCTTTGCAGCTTTCCAGTGAGCCAAACCAGGATCACTCAAGTATCTTCCAAGTACACCAACAACATAAGCAATATCAGGTCGTGTACATACTTGAGCATACATCAAACTGCCCACAACTGATGAATAAGGAATCGTTTGCATTTGAGTCCTCTCATTATCATTCTGAGGGCATTGAGACTTAGAAGACTTATCACCTTTTACAATAGGTGCTTTCCTAGGAGAACAAGAATGCATATTAAACCTACTTAAAACTCGATCAATGTAGGTTTTCTGAGACAATCCAAGAATGCCTTTAGTTCTCTCACGAAAAATCTGGATGCCCAAAACATAAGAGGCCTCACCAAGATCTTTCATATCAAAATGAGATGACAACATGCGTTTTGTCTCAAAGAGAAGCTCAATGTCATTTGTGGCGAGTAATATATCATCAACATAAAGAACAAGAAAGATATACTTACTCCCACTGATCCTTAAATATATGCATTGATCAACAAGATTCTCCTTGGAATCACAAGAGGTAACAATCTCGTCAAACTTCAGGTACCATTGTCTCGATGCCTGCTTAAGCCCATAAATGGACTTATTAAGCTTACATATCATGTGTTCCTTTCCTTTCACTTGAAAACTATCTGGTTGCTTCATGTACACATCCTCAAATAGATGTCCATTGAGAAAAGTTGCTTTGACATCCATTTGATGCAGTTCGAGATCAAACTGAGCTACCAATGCCATAATAATCCGAAAAGAATCTTTGGTAAAAACAGGCGAGAAAGTGTCTTTATAATCAATACATTCTCTTTGGTTAAAGCCCTTAAAAACAAGCCTAGCTTTATACCTTTCGACTTGACCTTCAGAATTATACTTGGTCTTAAAAACCCATTTGCAACCAATTGGCCTATAGCCACATGGTAGTTCAACTAAGTCCCATACACCGTTTCGACACATCGATGCCATCTCATCATGCATAGCATCCATCCAATATGAAGATTGAGGACTATTAATGGCCTCATTAAAAGAGGCTGGATCAAGAGACATACCAGTATTAGACTCATGTTCCTGCAAATAGACAATATAATCATAAGAAATTGCTGGTCTACAACTTCTCTGTGATCTCCTCAAAACAATATCATCTGTTCTCATATCAACATCAGCTATAGTGTCAACAACCTGGTCTTGGACAATAGTACTGGTTCCCTCTGTCAATGGTGGTGCATCAACTGCTAGGGAAGTAACCTGAATAGGTATAACAACACGCTCCTCCCTAAATACAATTTCACGTGTCGCTGAACTCCCACTGTCACTAATATCCTCAAAGAAGATGGCTCGATCAGATTCAATAATTCTAGTAACATTAGAAGGGCAATAGAATCTAGAGCCTCTTGATCCCACACAATAACCAACAAAATAACCAGTAATGGTCTTAGGATCAAGTTTCTTCTGCTGAGGATTATAAGGCCTTATTTCCGCTTTATAGCCCCAAACACGGAAATGATGCAAACTAGGTCTCTTACCTGACCATAACTCATATGGAGTTTTAGGAACTGATTTACTTGGCACTTGATTCAAAACATATGTAGCAATTTTCAGAGCCTCACCCCACAAAAATTCAGGCAAAGTGGAATGACTAAGCATACACCGTACCATATTCATAAGAGTACGATTTCTTCTTTCTGCAATACCATTCTATTAAGGACTTCCAAGCATTGTGTACTGAGCCTCGATACCACATGCCTCGAGAAATCTAGCAAAAGGTCCAAGATTTCTACCAGTTTCATCATATCTCCCTTAAAACTCACCTCCTCTATCTGATCTTACCGCTTTGATTTTCTTATTTTTCTAGAGTTCCACAGCAGCCTTGAAAACCTTAAAAGCTTCCAATGAGTCTGATTTTTCTCGAATGAGCTCAATACAACCATAACGAGAATAATCATCAATAAAGGTAATGAAGTATCTATATATTCCCAAAGCGGCAGGTGAAATGGGACCACAAATATCAGTATGAATTAAATCTAGAATCTCCTGACTTCTACTAATCTTTTGTTTTCTAGTTTTCGCTGGAAGTTTCCCTTTGATACAAGCAACACAAGTTTCAAAATCAGAAAAATTCAAGTCAACTAGAATGCCATCTTTAATCAACCTTTCCATTCTTTCTCTAGAAATATGACCCAACCTTCTTTTACTGGAGTGCCCTTCAAATTGATGGAACTTAAAAGCTCCATTTTGCACTCGATTTGTGGAAAGTTTTGAAGTTTTGAGCAATGAAGAAGAGTAAGGTATCTTAGAGATCTCAACTTGAGACGCCTAGGAAAACTCTTCACGTTAGGGCAATAACAGAGACCCAAACCAACAAGTTTATTGAGTAATCCAACAGAATCATGAACTTCAACTAAATTTTTACACCTCACAATAGTCAATTTCTCTAAATTTGAACAACTTGAAAGATCCAAAAATTTGGTTAAGAAATTACACTCAGAAAATCTCATTATTGTCAAGTTCTGTTGAAAAACAACAAATATGTATATTAGCCATGAGGAAGTTTAGGACACATGAGTTTAAAGAAGGAAATATCGAAAGTAATAATTGTACCTTAAATTGGCTGCTAATGATCTCGTTGATAAAACCTGCATGCATTTTAAAAACAGCCAGCTTCTCTCCATGGAAATTGGATGGCAAAGATTGTAAAGGACAGTTTGACCAATCAAGCACTCTTAAATCATTAGAAAGATAATTAAGTGATCTTCCCGAAAAAGTGTGCACCACTGCTTATAAAAAATCTGAGTCTTTTCATCTTTGCAAACGCTTTGGGACTCAAACGTATCATGTCATGATCATGACTCAACATTGTTTGTTCCCTAATGAGACAATTCATAAGAGTGCAAGTAAAATTAAATCATTAAAGTCTTTGTTTATAAGCACTTATTAAAGCGTGTCTTTTCTCAAATTTACTTGTCATTATTAACTATACAGTCTATACATTCATATAAGACAAGGCAAGATACTCATTAGTTAAATACATTAAGTATGATGATTTAATGACTCCCCTAATTAGTTAAATACATTACTTTAAGCTGGAAATTATCTATCGATACATATATGATATTTTATTTAAAATGTAGTTCTTTGCCATTTGTTATGAAAAGAAATTCAACACTTTTCATGTAAGTTTCACCAGTAAAATGTGTTCAATTGAAAGAGCTTTTAATCTAAGAACTTACAGTATTTTCCTCTAGTACATAGCGAATATCTTCATGAAACCATAATCTACTACATGTGCCTGGTTTTTTGGGTGATTCCTTTCGGACAATTTCTCTGCCCATGTCTTGTAGCAAGTCATGCATCCAAATATTAAACCCAGTAGTGATAAGACACTTGTCTATAAGCTTTGGGATACCACAATTAGGATGGAAATGACAACTCTCAAATATTTTAATGACATCATCCAAAGGTTCTCCTTTGAAGAAACATGCAATATCAAGAAACATGTCCTTCTCATGTTCCTCTAGTCCATCATAACTTACTTGAAGTACACTCAGAATATTTTCATTGGGTATTTGTTTATATTTATCAAATGCACTCTCCCATTGACAAATTTTTTTATCTTTTAGATTTGAACCCAGCACTGTTAAAGTTAGTGGAAGACCTTTAGCATATTGCATTACTTGTTCAAAAACTTTTGCATAATTGTCGATTGGTTCTTCTTTCTCGAAAGCATGCAAGCTAAAGAGCTTACGAGCTTCATTGTATGCCAAAATCTTCAACTCGTATTTTGAATCAACTTTAAAGATATCTAATAAATCTTGATCTCTTGTTGTTACAATGATTCTACTTCCAAGACCAAACCATTTATGATCTCCGGCTAATGTTTCTAGTTGTTTCAACTCATCCACATCATCTAGAATTAGGAGAACCCTTTTAGAGTGAAGTCTATGACTAATCACATTTATGCCCCTATCACAATCACGAACATCCAAATTTTCTCCCAAAATCTCATAAAGAAGTGTATTTTGTAGTTGAATCAAACCTCCTGCTTTTGAAGATTCTATAATGTTTTTCAAGAAACAACTTCCTTCAAATTGACGAAAAATCCTGTTATATATCTCTTTTGAAATAGTTGTCTTACCAATTCCACCGGTTCCGAATATCCCTACCATGCATGTAATATCATTCTTTTCCAAACTTAAATGCTGATAAATGTCTCGTAAACGAGACTCTATTCTAACTAGATACTTAGCAATGTTAAGAAATGTACGATTTACCATTATCGAGTCCACCCATGTAATGATGTCCAGAATAAAGTCTGATTCATTCCTATCAACACAAAAGACGAGAAATTTAAAGAGTTATGACTTTTCAATGTAATACACACATAAAGATGACTTAGTTACAATTTTTTTTTCCCCTTTTTTCTCCTTTACAAAATTACATTAGTATATCATAACCATGTCAAAGATAGGCTTTATTCTTCCTCATGGTCTTTCAAAACTACATTCTTAATTCGTTATATGAATTTTTAAACATTTTAAAAACTTCTTTCTTGTTCTATTCTCGAATCTGACCCTCCCTTAATTATGAAACTTATACTAAGAGTATTTTTCAATCTTCATATCTCTAAACAAATTGATGTTTAAAACCTTTGCTTATTCTTTATAGAACCCAAAAAAAAAAAAAAAAACAATTCATGACTTCTTTCTTAATTATATGTGGGTAAAAGGGCAAAAAAAAAAAAAAAAAAAAAAAAAAAAAAAAAAAAAAAAACGGAGAGAAGATTTCGATCAATCTGTATTTTTTCATGTTCTTCTCTTCTCTTTTACCTATAAACTTCATGTGAAATTAACATGGTAGTACCATGCATATTAAATCCCTCAGTAAGAAAAGATTTCTAATTTAAGTATGGTATGCATAAAACTCAATGCGAAAAGACTGATAAATATCAAATAGTTTTGCATGGCACCTTATCGATCTTCATCAATTTGCAAACTCTCAGATATTAAGATTTGTCTAAATTTTCTCCATAAACTTATCTTGAACATTATATATAAACATATATATATATATATATATATATATAAGCACAGCTCATTAAAGATACTTTTTCCCTAATTCGAATCTGGACGAATTGGCTACTTTTTTTAGAGCTGCCTTCCACTCTGTAAGCTTTACTTTATCTGTCTTGAACTTATATTCAACTCTAGCGAATGCTTATCCAAAACAACCTTTTTGATGTTGTACATCTAACGGATCTACATCGTAAAATATGGGTAAAACAATTTGTTTCACCATTTTCTTACACTCAAGGATCTTCAATAGCTCATCCAAACACCATTTGGAATCTGAATAGTTCTTAAAGAGTACAATGATAGAAATCATCGATCCATCAATTGCTTTGAGAAGTTCTGACAAAATTTCCTCTCCTCTTTTGAGATTGTTGTCTATGTAAGTGTTGATTCCCCTTTTATGCAAAGCACCATATAGATGTGAAATAAAACTTTGGCGAACATCCGCACCTCTAAAACTTAAGAATACATCGTGAGTCGACCTACGAATAGAAGAAGAAGAGATTGACAGAGAGGAAGAAGATCCTAATTGAAAGGCCATGGAAGAAGTGCTCATCCTGATCTGATGTGTATGCGAGATTAGTATCACCAAGAGGTCCAATTATATAATCTTGTTGGAATGACTTACATGCATTACAAGTACACTTGGTAAGCCAACTTGTGCCCATTTACACAGTTTTGAACTGAAGTCATTCTACTTAAATCAAACGTCCAAATCGAACACCTACACTACAACAAAAATCAGATTTAGTGACAGACGAAACTGTCACAAAAAATGGAAAAAACATCGCGAAATACATTAGGTGACAGTTATAAACCGTCACCACCACCGTCACGAAATGTGCATCACAGAATACATATGGTGACAGTTTACTGTACAAGCGTCACTAAAAATATTTTTAGTGACGGTTTGTGATGTGCCGTTTTATATCACGTTCGAACGTTTGATTTTCTGTGACAGTTAGAATCTGTCATAGAATATAACGTTCGAATGAAAAAAACAACGTTCAAACGTAAAGCAGACAAATTGACATCTGAATGAGGGCAGGTAACGTTTGTTGATTAGCGTTCGAACGTATTATTATATGTTCGAACATTACGTTTGAATTTAGATTCCAACGTAAAGGAAACAATGTCCGAACGTTTTCATCTTAACGTTCGGACGTTCTTTCCAATGTTAAGAAACTTGAATTCGAACGCAATAAGTACGTTCGTAGGTTTGGAACGTTAAAAGTTTAAACATTCGAACGTAAATTTCAATCGTCGCTGTAAACGTTCGAACGTGATGTGTGATAACGTTCGAACGTGTGTTCGAATGTGAAATACTATTTACAGGTTTTTATTTACATTCGAACGTACATATTAGAAATACTAAACTCATCCCATTAATAAACATACCAATTGTATCATATTACATAACATATTTCATAACCAACAATGTTTGTAATTGGAAGATATTAAAAATTTAATACAGTAATAAAATTCATTTTTTTTCTTTCCTCGTCCACCACGATTCTGTTGCAATGACATAACACGCTCCATTTGCAGCATCATCTCCTGCTGCACTTGCTCTTGGACCTCACTATGTATTCTTTCCTCCTGGTCTCTTTGTTGATCCTGCAAACGCGTCTCTAAATGAGACTGTCACTCTAAAAGGGACTCCAACTCTTGCTGTCTGGATCTCATATACTCATTCTCGCATCGTGCAGCTTCTAACTCTTTGCTAAGATTATTAATTTGTCAAGTCGATGAGGTTGAGGAGGATGAACCGGAATGCTTGAAAGATCGTCCCAAACCTCTGGCCATACTAGAGTTGGGCCCGAGCACTTGTGTGAAAATGTCTATGTCACTAGTAGAGGATTCCCCAGAAACTTACTGCAACTCCATCATTTTTCCCTGCAGTTTGACAGATCAAAACACACAAATTAATAACGTATTAAAAGAAATATAAATAAAAAAGAATTTAACCATATGTTGCATAATTTATTTAACAATAATGAACACCGCTTACATAATTAATTGCAGTGGCAGGATCCATCCACTCACTATGCTCATTAGTATGAGTAGCAGCATAAACATGTACGAGGGAAAAGTTTTCAGGATCATCACGTTTCTAACAAAACGACATTAGCAAATTTATTAATTGTTGTGTTAGTACTTATATAAAAGAATAACAGGAAAATAAATGAATTATATAGTTTATTAATTACCATTTTTTCAGCAAGACGATGGAATGATCTTGAACCAGCACGATGGTGAATAGTCAGAGCGGATCTATTATGTGCATTTGTAGAACTTAAGTGCTACAAATGCACATTAAGAATGTTAATTGTAATATATATATACATATAAGATAAACAACAAATATTAATGTCAATAATTAATGGAAATAAATCTAGAATACCTGATATTCTGGAGATGCAAAAAGATCACAACACTTTATCCAGTCGTCTAACTTCATCTGCTGGAAAGGTGACTGTGCAGCCTCTTCAAATGACTCAAACTTCTTGAAGTGGTCGTGACATCGTCCCTTGTGACATCGGAATAGTGTAGCCATTAACTCATTCACAGTTCTCAAATCCTCACTACGACCAAAGTCGAGGTCAAATTCATCCTAATTATAAATTAATTAGGTAAAAAATATGATATACTAATGTAGGTGAAAGAAATGAACTGTCAAAGTAAACTCACCAGCACACGACTTCGAATGTGTTCCTTAATCTCATTCGGCACATCTCGCCAGGAGCGCACATAAAATGGAGCATAAGCTCGGACTACTGTACCAATATAGAAGGAAAGCGCTGCTGCACTATCATCTACTCCTCCAGTGGAATTATCAGGAATTGTGACTTTCAGTTTGCCATGCCTTCGATTTTTCTCAAGTGAGATGTCGCGTGTATAGCCATGACCGCGACGAGCGAATGCATCAACTAATATAGATAATGTGTATAATTTTTATACTAATATAGTTATTGAGACAAAAATATTAAATATATAAATATTTAATAACGACATTTCCTTACTAGTAGGTGTCGACTGGGCATCGTTCTCTGTAGTGTTAACTTCATCTTCAGGAACGGACTCTTCAGGTGGGGATTCCTCAACGGGTTCGGGACTTGGACTTGGTGGAGGAGGCACATTTCTTCTTTGCCTTTTTGGCGGCATACTTGAAATTAATTATATATACCAAAAAAATTGAATTAGATGAAATTAATTATTATTATAAAAATCTATACTCATATATGAATAAAGTTTTTAGTACTTTTAGTCTTCATCGGATATACAATCCACAATAAACAATCCTTCACACATATTACACAAATAATCCACAATAAACTATATATCAAAAATTTGACAATAACAATGAATCAACAAAATTGACAACAAAATTTAACAATAGAGCTTAGTATAATATACCTTGTGCTCACAATATCCTCCTCTTGCAAATCACAAGTTTTCAACAATCCACAACAAACAATCCTTCAAAAAAGGTACAAAATTAGGTAGTTAAATACATATAAAACAAATTGACAAATATAATATAAATTGTAAATACATTAAGCTTTGAAAAATTTACCTTACTTTCTCCTTTAGGAGGAAAAAACAAATACACAACAAAAATAAACACAAAATGTCTCCCTAACTCAATCTATCTCACTCTAACACTCTCTCTATCCTCTCTCACTCATCTGCCTCATCTTCTTCCTCTCTCTCTCTCTCTCTACAACTGATCTGTGCGCACTCTAACCCTTCACGCACGGGATGAAGCAGATGGATCTGCTTTCCCATGCGTGAAAGTTTTATATTCTGCTTCTAATACAATAAACGTTCGGACATTCATTAATGAACGTCCGAACGTTTCACTATCTTGCTAATGTAATATATTTAACGTTCGAACTCTAAGTTATTCTGCCCAAATTTTGAACAATAAGTTCGAACGTATTTATAATCCCACCCACGTCTTCAATTTAACGTTCGAACGTTTAGGTGTTCCAAACTTAAGTGGGAAATCACCCGCCCATTTTTCAAATACGTTCGAACGTATAACATGTATGTTCGAACGTATACTATAATATATTAATAATATATACTATATTATATATATACTATACTATAATATATACTAAATATTATAATATTTAATAAATGGCTTAGTATAAAATACATCGTGTATATTTTGTTTAATAAATATTATATAAACTATACTATACTATAGTTATATATTATATAATTATTATCTATATATAATTATATATATAATATAATATATATAATATCTTACTCCATGTGATATATATAATACTGTATATACTATATATATATATATATATTTAATATATATTATATATACTAGATAGTATATATTAATACTATTATATATACTATATGATATAAATAGTATCTATACTATATATATAGATAGTATATCTATTAATATAATATACTATTATATATACACTAGATTATATATTAGAATATATATATATATATAATATATACTATATTATATAATATATAATATATATTATAGTACACTAATATAATATACTACTATAGTGTATTATATTAGTGATAATATAGTTAAAATACATATACTATAATATATTAAATATTTAGTATATAATATATACTATAATATATACTAAATATTATAATATTTAATAAATGGCTTACTATAAAATACATTGTGTATATTTTGTTTAATAAATATTATATAAACTATACTATACTATAGTTATATATTATATAATTATTACCTATATATAATTATATATATAATATAATATATATAATATCTTACTCCATGTGATATATATAATACTGTATATACTATATATATATATTTAATATATATTATATATACTAGATAGTATATATTAATACTATTATATATACTATATGATATAAATAGTATCTATACTATATATATAGATAGTATATCTATTAATATAATATACTATTATATATACACTAGATTATATATTAGAATATATATATATATATATAATATATACTATATTATATAGTATATAATATATATTATAGTACTCTAATATAATATACTACTATAGTGTATTATATTAGTGATAATATAGTTATAATACATATACTATAATATATTAATAATATATACTATATTATAATATATAATTATATACTATATTATAGTATATAATATATACTATAATATATACTAAATATTATAATATTTAATAAATGGCTTACTATAAAATACATCGTGTATATTATGTTTAATAAATATTATATAAACTATACTATACTATAGTTATATATTATATAATTATTATCTATATAATATAATATATATAACTATATATAATTATATAGTTATTATATATTAGTACTTCTATAACTATATAAATAATATAATTTACTTCATAAACGTTCGAATGTCATTCGTTTAACATTCGGACGTTTCAGTATAACATTCGCACGTATTTAATTAAACGTTTGAACGTTCCCACATATTTATGTTCGAACATTAACTGTATATATAGTCTTCCCCAATGGCCGAACCACTCATTTCGTCGTTTCTCCACACACCGTACGTCGTTTCTCCACCACGCTCGCTGTCGCATCCGCCGCCATACGCCACCACAACCATCACTAAAAGGTAATGTGCCCTCCCCGTCTCCTCTAAATGTTTATATGTATTGGTGGGTTATTATATTCGAAACCCACCAAGGCCGGATATTCTTCTTGAATTTCTGGCCACCATTGGTTGTTAAACCTTAAACAACCACCATAGAAACATTCCCCATAGCCTACAGAGTAGTTTTATGATTTTTTTTTGCTTCGAAACGTGCGTTTCGAAGCTTTCGGAAATGGCTGAGTTGACTCAGCCATTCTGTCTCGTACGTTCGAACGTTACAAAACAAACGTTCAAACATGTGACGTTTAAGTTCTTTATGTCCGAACGTTACGTTGTAACGTGCGAACGTAAAATTTAATCTTCAAACATTTTTTATCCAACGTTTTCAGTGGACGTTGGATAAAACGTCTGAACGTAAACCGTTCGAATTCTTCCATTAGCAAATATGTCCGAACGTGTGACGTTTCAAGTTCATTACGTCCGAACGTTAAGTTGTAACGTTCGCACGTCACTGTGCGAATTTATTAAATGTACTATCGAACGTTTAAATATGACGTTCGATACGTACGTTCGCACGTAAATAGAACATTCGAACGTATAAATAAGACGTTCGGATCAGATTTACGTTGCTTAGTACGTTCGACCGTTTCTTCGAAGTTACATTCAGACGTAAATTTACATTCGGACGTCATTTTGTTATATTAGTTTGACTAAGTACGTTCGAATGTTAATGGTTTACGTTCGATTTTTAATATTACGTTCGAACGTGAAATCATTGTACATTCGGACGTAATTTATTTCTAAGTAGCATAATTTTATAGTTCGAACGTCAATTGTGTAACGTTCGAACGTTTCTTTATTTAATTTAATTTATATTTTCTCCTCTTCTTATAGTCTATTTTGGGTATTTAAATAGTTGAATTTCTTAATATATTTACTGTCAAAATTATGTAAATTTATAATGATGATATTTTAATTTTGTATAATCCATATATGTCGTAATATGTATATATATCTGCAAAAATTTAGGAATTTTTTTATTATATTTTAACTTGTATTTTTTTTTCCTTAGGATATGGCTCACTTTATGACAACAAGGAAACGAGGGAGGGATGAAGGCAATCCGGACATTGCTCGGCTTGGGGCACGAACTGTCATGGGTGAACGAGAAATTTTGATTAATCAGTTCGATGAGCTCAGCTGGGAGCGGAAGACGCTCAGAGACGTCTTTGTCACGAGAGGCTGGGTCCCAATTTACACATTGAGGGGAAAGATTTACCCCTCAATGGTCCGAGAGTTTTATATTGGGATGGCCACCATGCCTAACGATGCATCGTCCCATACCCTCAATATACGTGGTGTGCAGTTGGAGTTCTCGGCAGATGTTATCGCCGAGTTACTCCAGATTCCCCGGATACTGCCTGAGGCGACAGCTACTCAAGCTAGTGACACAGCAGTTGCATTTGCTCCTGGCACATTTGAGGCAGATCCAGCCACTTCTGATTCATCTACGGGCCCTGTTGACACTATGCCCAGTGCACAGGAAGATCGGCCCGAAGGCGAGGATATTGCTCCAGAGGTTGGTGATGACGAGCGGGATCAGGATTTCTACATCCTCACCGGCACAGATCGCACGAAGATGGATAGGCCAAACTCCTTTAGCCAGAATCAGTTGCTGCCTTTCTTCCGCATGTTGCAAATTTTTGTTGCAACAAATATAGACCCTGTGGCACATAAGACCACATTCAGTCAGGCTCGCGCACAGTTCCTTATTTGCTTGGCACGTGGAGATCCCATTGACTTGCCACTCGTTATATTTGAGCGGATCCGTTACGAGGCCAGCATTGTTACGACGGATAATCTCCCGTACGGAGTCATCATCAGCCGCCTCTTACTAGCCCGGGGAGTGCCACGCCAGGCGGAGGAGATGGTACTAAACCAGATGAGCCCCATCGACATCACCACACACCGACGGAGCATTGCACAGGGGAGAGGCTCAGCTCGGCGTCATGCTGCTGCTGCTGCTATATCAGATCTTGTTCCTTCGACCGAGGCTGGGGCCGGTGTTGCTCCCCCGTCTGTGAGTACTAGCTAGTAGCCGGCGACTGCATCTGCAGGGGATGTGCGACCTGCTTGGGTTGATGCAATGATGACAGATATGAAGGCGCATATAGACTGACAGATCGATAGACAGATTGCACATATAGATCAGGCTGTCGCACATCTTGCAAATCATGTAGATGTGCTAAATAATAAGGTTGAGACATTGACTGAAGAGTTTCGATCTTTTGTAAACCAGCAGTACTTCTGAATGTCATTTGTTATTATATAATCATATTTTGTTTTCTATTTTCGACATATGTAATTGACAATATTATTTAAAGTATGTATTGAGCTTAATTTATACTCTCAATGAGGATTAATATTATGCAACCTTAATATTAAACAAATATATATTATGATTAATTTTTGCAAATTAAAATATAACATTCGAACCTTACAAATATACGTTCGAATCTTGTGGATACGTTCGCACGTAATTACACATAACGTTCGAATGTTGGCGCTAAAATTTTTACGTTTGCACGTAAATATGCGTAACGTTCGGACGTTATTGTGATGTGCGAACAAATTAACTAAAACGTTCGAACGTTAAAAATTTCTTCCCTATCATTTAGTGACAGTTCTCACAAACCGTCATAGAAAATGACTTTTAGTGACGGTTTAGAGACTGTCACTATCTTCAATTCGTCACTAAAACCTATATTTGTTGTAGTGCTACTAATTAATTACCAGTATGAACTTTAATCTTTTGGAATTTCCTGACATGCGAGCATTAAAAATTTATCACATTAAAGTAGTTGTTCCAACATCTTTTTCAATCTTCCCACGCTAATAATATTGATTTAAGATAGTTTTAAATCTATTTTAATTATCTTTTTCAAAGTACAAATTTAAATGAAGTTGCGTGGAAAGTTTCTTGGTAAGCCAAATTACAATACCATTTACACGGTTTTGAATTAAAGTCTTTCCTTCCACGTAAATTAAACAAACGTCAAAATCAAACACCCTTTAAAATTGTTCTATTGACTTTCTTGTATGAACTTTAGACTTTAGGGATTTGCTGATGCGGGAGAATTGAAGATTTATCACATCATAGGAAAGGACGTTGGCCCAAAAACTTAAATATGATCATGCGCTGTCACAGTAGCTATGGCTGATGTCGAAAGAAGTCCTTGCTTGTAGATGATCTGAGAGGGAAGTTATCTACTAGTGTTACAATAATTAGTTTCTATAAGATGCAATCTAGCATTGTAAAAAAAAAAAAAAAGAAAAATCCTATCTATCAGGCTGCTGAATGGGGCTGCTAAACGCTTATCCTTTGAACTTAAGTTTACAACATCATGGAATTTGTATAATATAAATATAACAATTCTCCCATATTCTTGTTTCTTTTTTACCATTCTTGGGGTATTTGGTTTGTTGTCTCTTTTCCTTGAAAATATTATTTATACTTACAATTTTACACGCATAATCACATGACACGCAATGTATATGCATGATCCATTATAGTAGACTCAGTAGCTAGAATGGATAGTCTATCATCCCCCATCTTCTTTACCAGATTTGTACAACCACCAATCCCAAGTTGGCTTAAATGTTGCAACTGATGAATAGGGGTGTAACCGGTCCGGTTCGGTCCGGTTTTGGACACAATTTAGGACCGAACCGGTATGCATCGTTTTTATATTTTTCAAAACCGATTACGCACCGGTTACCCTCCTAAACCGGTACTTCGGTTTTACCAGTTTCCGGTCTAGTTCGGTCTGGTTTTAATGCACTATATTATATATTATATAATATATAATATAGTATACTATAGTATATAATACTATAGTGATAATATATTATAGTATATTATAATATATAGTGATATAGTATTAGTATAATTATTAATATGCACTATATATTATTAATATAACTATTAATACAATAAACAAAAGGATATAACATTTTAAAATTTAACATTATATTAATTAAAAATTTATCATATAATACAAAACTATTTTATATATAGTTATATATTATATATAAATATTATATACAATATAAAAAATTAAAATATATATAATCCGGTCTAGTCCATTTTTATAAAAAGAAAAATCGGAACTGGACTGATTTTGACCGGTTTTAGAAAAATAAAACCGGTACCGGACCGAACCAAACTCGGGACCGGACCGATCCCACTGGTTTGGTCCGGTCCGGTCTGGTTTACCGGTTTATCAGTTTTTTTTTACACCCCTACTAATGAATGCTTTTAATTGGAAGACACATAAGGTTTTTGTAACCACTTAGAATTAAATTATCAAATCCAGTGAGGTTTCCAATGGATAGAGGTAGTTCTTCCACTGCAGTTTTAGCTAGATTCAATGTACGTAAATATTTCATTTCACACTCGATTTCAGGAAAGTCATGAAAGCTTGAGCAACCACAAAGGTCAATGTAGCGTAAAGATCTCAACTTGAGGCTTGTTGGAAAAATTTTGAGGTGAGAGGAATCGAAAAAAACTCATATTAGAAAGATTGTCCTCAACTAAACTTTTACACCTTCTGACAATCAATTCCTTCAAATTTGACATGCTTGAAAGATCCGAGATGTTTGTTAAGAATTTACAATCATGAAAAGTTATTGTAGTCACATTATGTTAAAAAAGACAAAACAAATTGAAAGGAGTTTACCACATAGAATAAAGAAACAAAATTATTGGAGATTTTAATTGTACTTACCTTGAACTTGAATCCCATGCCTAACTCCTTGGAGCCACCACGCATTTTAAATGTAATGAGCCTATTTCCGAGAAAATTGGGTGGAAAAGTACTAGAAATTGTACTTTTGATAATTCTATGCGCTTGATCAACGTGATTGATTCGTTCTGCAAACAGAGTACAAGAAATTGATAATAAAGCTACATGTTTAATTTACTGGTAGTGTGTTTTACGCACAATTAAGTAATTAACCAAGTTACTCAAATGTCTATTATTGGTTTATATTTCTTTTTAAAAGAAATTCGTTTTTAAAATCAAAAGACTGCTATTTATTTTTAAAAAATTAACCCAAGATCAACTGCATGTAATAATATGGATCCCAATCATAATTATCAAAAGCTGAATTATTCTCTCTATCTTTTGATCTATCTAAACTGAAAATGAGATATTTATAAAGAGTTCTTCTTCATATAATCACTTTGGCATATTTTTTGCACACTCAACTAATGTGACTGGCCTAAACAGCTATTTTATATTTGAAAAAATGAAGCAACTAATCACATTAGTGAAGTGTGCAAGGGAGTATGGAAAAGTAGTGACTACGCATAGAGTTTTTGATTTATAAATAGGTGTCGATGGCCCAATCTCAACCACCCCCAAAATCGAATCTTTTTATAGAAAAAATGCGCCAATTCTATATTGCCACACTTCTATAAAATTATCTGTTCCAAACAAGGTGTATAATACGAAAATACTATTATTATTATTATTATTATTATTATTATTATTATTATTATTATATAATATATAATTATTCTGAAAACATTTCTATCAAAAGGGAATAATTCACCAAAGGACTTGTGTTGAGACACCTCAATAAAATGGGATTGTAGAAAGAAAACACCAACATCTTTTGAATATAGCAAGAGCTTTATTTTTTCAATTTGGTTTACCTTTAATTTTTTGGAGTGACTGCATTTTAACTTCAATCTATCTCATCAATAGATCACCTACTCCATTACTTGCCAATAAAACCCCCTATGAGGTTTTGTTTGCCACTAAGCCTAGCTATTCCCACTTAAAGGTGTTTGGGTGCTTATGTTTTGCATCCACAATGTCCCATGGCAGAAAGAAGTTTGATCCAAGAGGCAAGAGATGTGTTTTTCTCGGGTATCCTTTTGGGGTCAAAGGATACAAGCTGTAGGATCTAGAAACTCGAAACACCTACATCTCTAGAGATGTTATTTTCCATGAAAACATCTTTCAATTCCAGTCTAATCCATCCAATGAGCCTGTTGATCCCACTCACCCTATTTCTATATCTTTTCCATCTCAGTCAGATTCCACCCACCACCCTTTACCCACTACTGAACATGACTTTTATGATCCTTTCCCATCTTCTGAGCACTCAGTTGATAACCTCTCATCTCCTGACAATGAGTAAGCCAGTCTATCTTCCTATGATCACCATGAATTAAGTACTGATAGTAACCCTTCAATTCCATCTCAACATGTCCTTAGAATATCCTTTAGAACCAGAACAGCTCCCAATTACCTTCAGGACTTCCATTGTCAACAAGTTGCACTCACCTCACATTACCAACCTGTGGACAAGGTACTTTCTCCTCTCACTAACTACTCTTTTCCCTTGCATGATTATTTATCCTATAAATCCTTCTCACCTCAGCTGCAAGTATTTTCCTCTAGCCTCTCAAGTATGTCTGAGCCTACCTCATACTCACAAGTTGTAAAAGATCCTAACTGGTGTGATGCCATGGATGCTGAATTGTTGGCGTTAGAACAAAATGAAACCTGGGTTCTCAAAGATTTACCTCCTGACAAAGAAGCCATTGATTGCAAATATGTTTACAAGATAAAAAGGAATTCTGATGGCAGTGTAGAGAGGTTAAAGGCTAGGCTAGTTGCAAAGGGGTACACCCAACAAGAAGGGGTTGATTACAAGGAGACATTCTCACCAGTAGCCAAGATGGCTACTATGAGATGCCTTCTTTCAGTTGCTGCAATACAAGGTTGGCATTTGCATCAGTTTGATGTCAATAATGCCTTCCTCCATTGTGATCTAGAGGAAGACATTTATATTAAAAAAGCACTAGGGTACACAAAAGGAACCCCTCAACAAGTATGCAAACTACTCAAGAGTTTATACGAGTTGAAGCAGGCCTCAAGGCAGTGGTATGCAAAATTGACTTCCTTTCTTCTAGAACTTGGTTTTACTCAATCCAGGGGTGACTATAGCTTGTTCACCTTGGTAACTAGTAACTCCTTTACAACCTTACTTATATATGTGGATGACATTTTGGTTGCAAGTGATTCACTAAATTCCATTGCTGTCATAAAGGACTCATTGCATAAAAGGTTCAGAATTAAAGATCTTGGAGTTCTAAGATACTTCTTTGGGATAGAGGTAGCTCGATCCTCAGAGGGTATCCATATCTGCCAACGCAAGTATGCACTGGACATACTTGCAGATTCTGGTGTTTTGGGGTCCAAACCAGTAAAGATTCCTATGGACCAGAACCTAAAACTAAGCAAGGAAGCTGGCTCACCTCTTGCATACCCCTTTATCTATCGAAGATTAATTGGTAGGTTGCTTTATCTCACAATTAC
This sequence comes from Carya illinoinensis, assembly GCF_018687715.1. NCBI lineage: Eukaryota > Viridiplantae > Streptophyta > Magnoliopsida > Fagales > Juglandaceae > Carya > Carya illinoinensis. The sequence continues at coordinate 45,391,051 of NC_056766.1, read as the reverse complement.
ACAACCAGATATCAGCTACAGACCAAATTGATTGAATTAAACATCTTTCTAGGCAAGCCAATAATGTTGTTTGAAGAACACTGACAAAAACCATACTTCTTGTCCCCTGTAAATTTACTGACATGAATTCCACTCAAAGGAACTCAATCTCACGTCATTCAATGTTACCTAGCTAGTTGTTGCTTTATTAGATATATATATTAACCAAATACTTTTGCTAGGATTTCATATAAATTAGACATCCAAATCATAGAATGTCGGTTTAAGTTTTTTAGGATTTCATGACTGGATATATCATCACAGAGCATCAGAAACAGTCAAGGGCATTGTCATGCATCTTGAAACATTCTTCCAATTAGTATAGTTCCAATGGAAGGAAAAGAACATTCTTCCAAATGTGTCTGAGGAGCGTAGGTACACTTTGAGCAACATTCTTCTGATTCGCATCAAACATGCATGGGCAATACTGCCAATACGCATGCAACCTGAGTAGATTATTAAGGGAATCTTAACATCAAATAGTAACCAAATCACCACCTTAATTTCATTGGCAAAGCCTATATCAAGTCTTAAAAGATGAGAAACAATGTCCATCAGAAACGAAGTTTATGGGGGGCTAAAACAGGGCATAAAGATGCAATATGCAAGTGTTTTTAGCAGATATTTGATGTAATAAAGCTGTAGATGAAAATTTTCAGGGCAACACAACACTTGAATTCCAGCTATAGATTAAAAGATTCCCCACTTGTAGCATGATTGCCTGCTAGCTCCAAATTAATTGAGGTAAATCGACATTTTCTAAATTTTAGAAATTCTTTTGATCTAAATTTTCTTTCGGGTATCACATTTTCTAATCGACATCATAGTATTTTCATAACATTGCTTGGAGTACCTCAGAAGCATCCTAACATTGTCCTAAACACTTTCTGCAGTGTTCCCCCACCCTTTCTCAAGCCCCACTCCTTACACTACAAGACGGCAAATACAAAAAAACCATGTACTATCCAATATCCAACTATCATGGAATTTGTGTCAAAACAGGTTTTGCTTTCAATGAGTGGTAAACATAAAATAATGGTCATCTCTGCTCAAAATTAAGAAATGGTATCTCTCTGGGGATTGTATCCAAAGTTGCATTTATCATAAGATCCTGCTAAATTGGAACAACATCCATTATTTGTGTATCCAAAGTATGATACAAGAAACTACTTTCTTCCATTGACCGTGTGCCTATCCAAAGTATGAGCTGCATTTATACCTCTCCTTTATAATTTACTCGTCTAGCTCTGGTGCACGTCGCTTAAAAGTTCATGTGCCCATGACAGAGAGCAGTCCATGTGGATAATTCTTAGGGCCCAACATAACGCTTAATATGGAAAAACTTATGGTAGACTTGAATGGAGATTTTTATGGATATGTTAGTTCTTCGGTTTTTCTTTTTTACACTGACGACATTGTTATCTTCCTTGAAGGATTTATCTGAAGTATTGAGTAAGTGGAAGGAAAAAATGCTCTTGTTTCTAGGAAACATATTATGCTAGATGAAACTGGTTTTTTAGGAATAATTTGCTTCCTTGTACATATCTTGGTGTGCCTATTCTCATTAAAAGGAACAATAGAGGAAAACTAGCCTTGATTAGAATGTTTTATCAAGCATGCCAATTCATTTGCTCTCGGTTCTGAATGTGCCCAAATTAGTTTTGAGGTTTATTACCATGCTCTTCTCTGACTTTTTCTCTTTTGGGAGATAGAGAAGGTGAAGTAAAGAAAAAATGGGTTGCTTGGGAAAAAGTATGTCAGTCTATTGATGAGAGAGGATTGGGTGTGAGGGAAAAGAGAGCATTACACATGAAGTCAGCATGAAATTTTATATATGGGAGCTCGATGCTTGTTATGGCCCGTCCTTTTCAGATCCAAACACCTGAATCCTTCAGAGAAGCAGCCATCAAATATTGATGGCTCAAAAAGTTGATGTGGTTGGCAAGAAGGTTTGAAACTTGAGAGGTCATGCCTTCATCTGAGCGGAATTTGGTTAAATTACAGGACCATTGAGGATCAGATTTGGCATCTCACATTAATGCTATACCTTATTGTCCTCGAAGGGGGGAAGATACACCTGTAAAGGCTATATACACCTCTAATTTCTTGGTATAGATGGGCATGGTGTCAAGTTTTACCCACCAAGATCTTCGGATATATTGAAACTAATCAGATTGCAGATTTTTCAGCTATAGAAGGTGCTGAAGGGAATTCAGCTCTGTGTTTGGATAGGTCTAATCCTCCTCATGATGTATGGGGTGGTTGATTTTAGAAAGAGCTGATTTAGAAAATTTAAGATGCAAATAAGTCTGTTTCAATATTTCGTTGTTCTGTATATGTTGCTCTCCAACTCGATGGGAGTTTTTAAATGAGGTAAGTGGTATTTTCTAGTTTTTCAGCAAGTGTTTTAGCAAAAACTTGCTGTAGTATGGCTATAGAAGAAAATTTTCAGGGCAACACAACACTTGAATTCATCATGCAAGTAACAAACTAATGGTTATAAGCAAACAAACAAGGTGAAAAGCTTATAAGCTAATTAATAGCATGAATATTCCCCCAACTTTTGGCAAAATTGACAGCTAGATCCAAATTGTTCAACCTTATAAATAACCACAGAGAGAGAGAGAGAGAGAGAGAGAGAGAGAGAGAGAGAGAGAGAGAGAGAGAGAGAGAGATGGATGACAGTGGCAGTAGTGTGGTGGTCTTAAGTTTTAGCCCTTTTACACGTGCATGTCGTTCGTCCATGTCAAACAAGTCAAAGCTCTAACTCCAAATCTACCTTTGGATCATCACAGTCCTTCTCCACCTAATCTAGAAGTTTGATGCCCCAAGTTTAAGAATCCCTCATTTCTCCTGTGTAAGGTTACCGATTGAATTCCAATAGTGTTAGAATAGATAGATTACTAAAGTCTACAAAAGAAGACGTCCTTGAAAATAAAGACATGTTACATCAGTGCACATGTTGTACAGGTCCCTAAACCCAAAAGTTCAGATCAATAGAGTGAGTTCCCATAATCCCAACCAACCAACATGAGCAATAATGCCGCTACATATGCAACCCCACGAGTAGATTCATGGAAATCTTAACATCATATATGAAGCAAAAATGAAGTCTTAAAAGACCAGAGAGAACAAACAAAAATGAAAGGAAAATCTCACCTGAGATTCCAAAGAAATAGTAGCAACAAGGGCCGGCAGACCACTTGGGCTGCAAATGCTAAACTTGGAAATGCTATATATGTTGAATGGAGCTGACAGGTTTTGGCAAATATGATGAAACCGGAGTTGCTTCTTCCCACTTCTGCACAAGTGCTTCCATGTTCACTAAACGCTACCCCATATGAAACTTCAGTGTCTATTCATTCCTTTCTGGTTCAAAAATGAAACCAAGTATAAACTCGAACTAAAGGAATGGACAAGAAAGTGATTTTTCTAACCTTGGTATTCTTTGTGGATCACCAAAGCAAAGCAAATAATCATGCTAGAAAAGCAGATTATTAAAATCTATGAAAGAAGTACTATGTCTAAGGAAATAAAGAACTACTAGTACTCTACAAGAAAAAACCAGATAGTGAAGAATTAACCACCTTACTCGAAAGTAAACCATCATTTGAGCAATAATATTCTTGACAATCAATGCGGTTGTCCTCTTTCTCAACCAACATGGGCAATACTGGCAATACACATGCAACCTGAGTAGATTAAGGGAATTTGAACATCAAATACTAACCAAATGACCACCTTTATTTCATTGGCAAAGACTAAATTAGGTCTTAAACATCATATTTCATTGCAAAGTATAAATTAGTATAAACATATATGGTCCATCATACCCAAAGTTTATGGGCCTTAAACTTTGTCATATAGCCATCTGATCATTTTTTATCTTCAACTTTTTGATAAGCTCTGGTTTAATGCAGAGTGTATGGATTGCAACACTGCACACCCGTCAACAAACAGCATCTAGGCAAGGGTCTCATCATCATACTTCTCGACCACCTTTTCATTCAAGTACTGCTTCAGTTGCTTGATGTTCTTCGCAATTTTCCCGAGCAAAAATTCACCCGACCTGCCACTTTTCTCGACGAATTTGCTTGCCATTCCAAGCTTGAAGTCCTCTGCTGCCTGGTATTCCTTCTTCCCATGATGGATAGGATCGAGTGATACCACTATTGGCTCGAAGTACTTTTTGAAATTTTTGTGTCCACGCAGCAAGGCCAAAACCTTTTGTATTTTTGGCATAGTCTTCTCAGCTGAATTTCGGGTAATATTGGCCCCTGCTTCCTGTAGTTTCTCAAGATTTTCTTTCCTCATCTTGGACGTGGAACTCACTACCTCTTCAATTTCAATGATCTGCCCTCGTCTGCTTGTTTCACCAGCTTCTTCTCTGACAAAACTAACCTTCCTAGAGAGTGACTCCTCCCTGGATATGACATGCTCTGTTCAGGCCATCGCAAGGGTGTACACGCCAAAACAAGTTCAGTAGTGTTATGAAAGCATTAACATTCTTGTAATAGGATCACCTGATCAGATAACTAGCTCCCGACATTTATAAAGGTCCTAATAAATTTATATGGCAATTAAGTGTTGTAAGACTCACTTTACTTTATGTATCTATACGTCTCCACCTGATCTGGAATTAAATAAGGGAATTAAATCCTATAAGCAATGGCTAAAAAAAGGCAGGGTCCTTTGAATCATCGTACGTCTCCACCTGATGCCCCAAGTTGAAGACTATCAAGTGATTTTTTCATAAACTTAAGTATAAAGCAATCCAAATAATCATCCTAGAAAATAACAGACAGATTATTAAAATCTACATAACAAGTCCCTAAATCCAAATTTCATGTGCGTGGCGACAATTTCTTTATATTTACTAGAAATTGAAGCAGCATGGCAATACTGTCAATACATGAGTATAGATCTATGACAGAGAGCACACGATCTTATATTTTCTTTCTTTTTTTTTTTTTTGAAAAATTCTATTCTTTCCCAAAAACACACCTGAATGATATCCCAACCAAAACACAGTACGAACCCGGGTGACTTACTTGGGTTATCATTAAGTCAATTGCTATTGAGGACTGTTTGGAACATTGGCTTCATCCATTTTTCTTTTTCTGTTTGCTCTCGTTTCATTCTTGTATACCACCTTGGCTCTATAACTTTTATAAAACGGCTTAGTATAACAAGCAATATTGAAGCAAAATTGGACTTGCAAGTTGTCCAAAACCTTCTGCTCAAAAGGTTGTAAATTGGAGTACCCCACCCATACATCATATCCAATTTGTCCCTTGTTATACCACCCGTTATTAACCAATTTTACCCCTTTCTGAAAACCGCGTACATGATTTGAGCCCTTACTGGTAATCTTAACATCACGAAAACTTGTGTGCGACCCACAAACATCAGTTAACATCACGACATACAATGCAATTCCACTAATATCCTCCAAATAGTGTGGCCCCTCAATATCTATTGCCCATTCTTTTGTTCCCCTCCGCCGGGCATCATCATCAGACCTCTTCTCCATCTCATTATCTAAAAACTCATGAACATATTTGAACCAGTCTGGAATCTGATTTTTCGGAAACAAAGCAGCATCATAATCATAGAGTTCCTATTAAATGTCAAATATCATAATCATCATCAATTTAATTTTGAGTCAAGCATACTATTAAAAATGAGATCACACATACATACATACATACCTTCCACAATAAAGGATTTTGCACTTTATCATTCCATATATTCCCATGCATTTTGTCACAGCCATCCAATTGAATGAAACATAGCGATCTGATGTGGTTTCCATTGAATTCCAAAATTTTTGATACTTCCGAAAATCTTTCTAGTGACTTGCATCCATTAACATATACGCTTCTTATATTTGGAGGAAGCTATGCTATTTCTTCGAGTTTATGACAAGTTGACAAGCGAAGATTAGTTAGTGTAACGAATTCTTTGATGCTCGTGGGAAGGCTAACAATATCAGTCCTCGATAAATCTAACTCATGCAAGCTGGTTGAGGAATTAAACATGGTAAAGAAACTATATAGTGGAAAGAAATTTGATTCTGAATGGGAACAACTAATTTGAAGATTCGATACTTGTAATGCATTGCTCCCATTTCTTGAATTTGATATCTCGTCTTCCATTGTTGTAGAATCATTAGGCAGATCAAGGGATTGTCCATCATCCCGCATCTTCTTTACAATATTTGTACAACCAACAAAACAAAGACAGAGTAAATGTTGTAATTGGATCAAAGCAATTGGGAGACGCCTAAGGTTATTGCAGTGCCATAGAACTAATTTCTCAAGTCCAACGAGGTTCCCGATAGATAAAGGTAGTTCTTCTACTGCAGTGCAACTTAGATCCAATTCCCGTAAAGATTCTATTTTGCACTCGATTTCAGGAAGATCATGGAGGCTTAAACAATGTCCAAGATTAAGTAAGTGTAAAGATCTCAACTTAAGGCTTCTTGGAAGAATTCGGAGTTTATAGCATCCCTTAAAATCCAACTTAGAAAGATATTCCAAAGATCCAACGGAATCATGCACCTTAACTAATTTTTTACAATATTGGAGAGTCAATTCCTTCAAATTATGGGAGCTTGAAAGATCCGGAATTTCTTTTAAGTAACTACAAAATCTGAAAGCCATGGTCGTCAAATTCTGTAAAAGAAAAGAAAATAATTTTGAATGGAGTTTACTAAATAACTTAAAGAAAAAAAATTATTGATGAATATAATTGTACATACCTTGGGCTTGAATCCATCCCCTAATTCCTTGATGAAGCTATGATGCATTCTAAAGACAATGAGATTCTTCCCTTGAAAATTATGTGGCAAATAATGTGAAGGATAGTAATACCAATCAAGGACTCTTAACTTGTCGGAGAGATAATTGGGTGCACAAGAAAAATGTGCATTACGATTTATCAGGATCCTAAGTCTTTTCATATGTCGAAATGCTTCTGTATGCAAGCTTATCTCCTCATCGTCTTTAGGTAAATCTATTACCATGCCTTCAATTTGGTTTGGCCCCTAATATAAGAGAATGCATATGTAAAAGTGTCAGCAAAATTAGTGCATATATAAAGTCGTTCATAAGTTACATGAATTTGCTAAAGTTAATCATTTTCGAGTTGACGGTATATTATTTCATAAAAAAATGCTAATCTCTAGTTATCTTTACATGCTATTTTCCAATACTAAATACTCACATGTTAAAATATAAAGACTGTCTTTTGTTTCCCAACTTACGTACATGAGTACTCTTTTAACTTTTCATAAAACAAACGCTAGCTACAAGAGACAGTAGACACTAAATTAGAAAATATTCTGATATTTGAAACGAAAAAACTTGACATTTACATACGGTACTTAATTTAGGGATTCATCTTAATAAATAAACGAATTCTATTTATAACTACAAATTCATTCCTGATAATTTAAAGGATTTTTTCCAATAGGACATGTATTAATTCATAAGTCAATATTTTCTAGTACATTTCTCTTTATAGAAAGGAAATAAATGTAAAATCCAAGAATTTCTTTGCGACTCTTACCGTATCTTCTTCCAACACTTCACGAACATCCTTGTAAAACCACAATCTGCTACGTTTGCTAGGATCTTTGGATGATTTTTCTTGAACAACTTCTTTACCCATATCTTGTAGCAAGTCATGCATCCAAACATATTCATCACCAAAATCAGTATTGGTACACAGATTAGTGCGCAACTGTACTTATATGTAGCAAAACTCATATTTATGATGCCTTGCTTTGCATTTCGTGAGTAGCTTATTTGGGATTTCGGGGCAAACATATGTGATTGGAGGTGGAGGAAATGGATTTCTTAATTTCTTTATATTCTTTTCCAATTTTGGTTATATATATGATTGTTGGATTTGAAAATCTTGCAAAATGAAAAAGTTTGCTTTGCTTCTTATTAATTTCTAATCTCCAAAACTAATTTTGAACATTTTGTTTATATCTTTTTGTTTTGTTTAATAAAACAAATTACGTTGATCCAGTTTGCTTCTTTGTTCGTCAAGTTTATTTTATTTATAAATGGAAAATAATCATCTTATTATTCTTTTGTAATTTTGGACAGAGATAGATTGCAAGAGGGGTGGCTATCCACCCATATAGAACAGATAGCACCGCCGTAGCTATTAGAATTTGGTCTGTTAGATTTACAAAGAGAATTCATGAAAATAAACATAATGAATGGCATAACTTGATGTTAATCTTTAAAATTTGACTGCATACTCCATCAAATCTCACTAATTTATAAATTTATTTTTACAAATTTGTTTTATTACACCAATATATATATATATTTTATTTAACATTTGAGTCAATCAGAGAGAAGATTCCTTCACAGCTGATCTATAAAGGGCTTTGATTTGTATGCGAGGGGCCCGTCCGGAGTTTGGTTTACGTTCTGTGAAAATTTCACTGGACGAATGAACCAGATTCAAAGACTGATAGAAAATTCAGTTTATTTTTTCACTTAAATCAATCTTATCAATTTATTTTTTAAGATTAATACTATATACAGTCGTGAAATATGCAACTATTGTACAGTCGCTTTGAAAAAAATCTACTATTAAAAAATTAATTTTCTTTTAATGTGAATTAATATGGATCTCGTATTTATTTATTTTTTTCAAAATGATTGTATGACACTTGCACACCCATGACTATAAGTATTATTTCTTATTTTTTAAATAAGATCATCTAACTAGTAAAACTTTAACTTGAATTATTTGATTACATCCATGTATATTATTTCTCTATTTAATATGGTATATCTATTAGAATTAACTTCAAAAGATATATTCAAAAATTAAAAATATTTTATATGTTGGCCTAAATTAAAAAGTACTAACTAAACCATTAAATTCATCATTATTCATTATGAAAAAGTTTTGAATTAAATATTTTACCTGTTGGCGTTAATAATGTGGGGGAGAGTTAACACGCCGAGCATACTACAAATATAAAAGAATGATTGATTTAAATTAAATTATTTAATTTAATAACTGAAAAAATGCATTGCCAATAATTCCCATAATATTGTGTAAGCTAGAAAGTATTTACCCACCGTCATTTTTTGATGTCATGGTTCACCTAGCCGTCCATTTGCCACGTGAGGTTCAACTTCCAGGACCAGTTCAGTATAGATGGATGTATCCCATTGAATGATTCATTGGGAAGTTGAAACGTACAGTTGGTAACAAGCCTCACCCAAAAGGATCAATTGCAGAAACATATATTGATGATGAATGGCATACATTCTGTTCCATATAGTTCCACGGAGTTGACACTAGGTTTGATCGGCTGGTAAGAAACTTTGATGTTGACCGAGCAAGACAACGAAATGTGTTTTCTGTGTTATCCCAACAAGTACGCACACTTGGTGCAGTGCGTGGTTATGACTTATGTGGAAGAGAGTTTGAGAAAACTCAGTGGTACGTGCTGAACAATTGCCCTGAGATAGAGAATTACTTGAAGTAAGTTCTAATCTTTTCTTAATTTAATATTTGCTCATTTACTTTCGCAAAATTCTAAGAATATAAAATACATGTGGTAATCATCAATTTCAGTGATCATATTAACATGCTCAAGGAACTAGGAGTAAATGATATAGACCAGAAACATGAAGAGACGTTCCCAAGATGGTTTGAACAACGGCTAATGACATTACATATGCTTCACCCATCCAATAGTTCAGAAAATATTGATTATTTTTTTATTGATATAATAGAAGCTTTACTCAATATGTGGGTTGTACAAATGCATGCAAATAATCCAAACGATATATCAGATGAACTGTATGCATTAGCACATGGCCCATCAAGACGCGCTACAATATATTCTGCATGTATTTCTCGAGGAAGTAGGTATCACACAATGGATCGAGATTATTATAGGAAAACACAAAATAGTGGTGTCCTAGTCGAGGGAAGTCATGATGGAGAAAATATTGATTTCTATAGAGTTATTGTTGATATAATTAGAATGAAATATTTGGGGGAGCTTGCAGTATATCTGTTTAAGTGTGATTGGTTGAATTTAAGCAATCCTCGAACTGGAGTCCGTGATGATGAATATTTTTTGAGTATTAATACATCAAGAAAATGGTACGAGGATGATCCTTTTATTTTAGCTTCTCAAGTATCTCAAGTATTCTAATTAGATGACCCGAAGTTAGGAAATCAATGGCGAGTAGTACAAAAATATTATCCTAGAAATATATATGATGTTATCCCTCAGGCGGAAGGGCGAGATGAAGAAGAAGATGATGCCTCTACTCAAGAAGCATACCAAGAGAGTCAGCCCGTCTTTAATTTGTTTGTGGTTTTGAGCCAGTATGAGATGATTCCATTAAATAGAGAAGATATTGAGGCTGAAATTGTTGATGCGACACTTGAGCAAAATGTTGATTCATCTGAAGTATCTACAGATGATGAGACTGAATTGTTAAATGATACTGATACAGATAGTAATTGACGAATTATGTTTTCACATTACATGATGATGAGCATTATTTTACTTAATGAATATTGTATCAGTTTTCTGAAATTATGCCTCCGAAGAGAAAGGAAGTTCGCATCCCATCTCCACCAGTTCCTAGCTCTCCTTCAGACTCACCATTAGAGATTGACTCTACAGAATAAGGGAAAATTATAATGTTATAACAGATAGTAAAAAATAATAGAAAATTGATTACAATGTTATATATCATGATAAGTTCACAGTAAAATCTCATCAAGGTCGAGGCACTATTAGAGGCGTGACATTGGAAAAATATCGTAAGCTGGGTAAGATCAAAGTTTACATTCTTAACAAACATACCGGAGGCGAAGGACAATCAGTAGCTTGGCTTGCATCGCATGTGGGTACTCTTACACGAACTTATGCACCTTTGGCAACAAGTTCATGGAAGAAAGTCCCCCAAGATGTTAAAGAGCTTATCAAGAAGCGTTGTTTGGTAATGTTTAAAGCATTTATTTAGTTGGTAAATTTTTTTATTTTACTTAAAGTTAAAATATTATAAATGATAAAATGTTTTTCTAATTTTTTTTTTACAGGATCATTTCGAATTAAATTTTGGTCGAAGAGAGGAGCGTAAGACTGTGAAAGAGCTTATGAGTAATGCATTCCGTAAATATAAGGCGAAGTGTCATGAGCATTATAATCGAGAATATGGAAGATACACGCCAACATCCTTTTCAAGATGTCAAACCTTCTGATTAGGAAAAACTTTGTGACATGTTTGAGGATCCATCATATAAGGTATAATTAAATTAATTATTTTAGTCGTCCTATTTTTAATTTCGCTTTCTAATATTTTCAATTCCTATATAGGAGTGAAGTTCTATAAACAAAACAAATATATTGAAATTGAAGATTACTCATCATGCAGGCTCAAGATCTTTCCACCGCCTCTCTAAAAAATTGGTATTGCTATTTTTTTTACTTGTATATAGTTAACTGAATATATGAATCCTAATGACTTTATATCTTAACAAATATTTATTATAGCAAGATTCAGATGCCAATTATGATCTGACAAAATTATATGCTGTATCACATACTAATCGTAATGGAGAGTGGAGTCATCCTGATGCCCGTGAGAATTATGCAAGTATTATAAATTGTTATGAATAAATATATTAGAATATTTATGATGATATTAACTATTTATCTTATGTGTAGGATAAAATGGTTGCCATACGTGCTGAATCTGCATAAGATCAAAACTCCTCAACAAATGATGTTGAGATTTTCACACAAGTTCTGGGTCAACGTTCAGGATATTTGAGGGGTTTGGGTCGCTTTGTAAAACCTTCTCCCTCTTCCTCTTCTTCCGGGTCTGCCTCTGCGGCCTATATAGTGCAAGAGAATTCGAATCGCAGAATTGAAGAATTGGTTGCAAGGCAGTATGAGTTAGAGGCTCAATTGGCGAAACAATGAGAGATGGAGATGCGCCTCAAACAGCATGAAGAACAATAAGAACAATTCGGGAGAGAAATGTAACTCCAAATGCAGCAGCTTATGCAACAGTATAGGCCTCCAAACAACTGATGGTTTTTTATGTATAGATTATGACATTATCTAATTATGTATGAACAATGTCAGTCTCATGGTTATTTATTAGTTAGCACTTATTATAAAACTTTCTGAATATTAAACAGTTTCTAATGTATGTTTTTCAAATATTATGAATGTCAAATTGGTTTTTTATTATTATGGGGTTTTAATAAAATAGTTTTCATTCGAACGACCATGTAACATTCGAACATTATTGATTGAGCCATTCGAACGACATCAGATTGGTCAAAAAACGTTCGAACGCAATTTATTATCGTACCGTTCGAACATAACTCAATACCGTTCGATCCCTTTACCATTCGATCTGTTCTTTTAACGTTTAAACAGAAATCTATTTTTACCGTTCGAACGTTATCAAAATGTGTGATCGTTTGAAAGTGTTTTCATAACCGTTCAACCAATTTAATTTCGTTCGAACGTCCAATAGTAACCATTCAAATGTCATTCTGGAACGAAATTAAACCGTGACAAAAAAAACTAACCCGTTCGAACGGTATCGAATGGTCAATTTTAAAATCGTCCCTAAAAATATATTTTGGGATGAAATGGTAATTTTCGTTCCAAAATATCTTCTGGGACAGTGATGTAGTTTCGTCCCAAAATATCTTCTGGGACAGTGATGTAGGGACGATCTTGTGACGATTTTTTTTCTTCCTAGAATATTTTCTGGGACGAAATCCCTACAATTTGGGATGAAATTTTTCACCCCAAAAAAACGTTTCTGTTGTAGTGGAGAGGCAAATGAAAACTAAAATGGGGAAAATAGAGCAACGTGCAAAGTGAATGGGGAATACGAGGGGTCGATGGCTCCAGCATTGTGAACTGATAGTGTGATGTGACGGATGGGGAACAATTGTACGTTACCCAGTAACTGTCGCCACATCATGGGCAATTGAAATCCCATTTCTTGATTCTTGAAATGTGAATACGGCGGGATAAAAAACTTAATGGGCTAGCGGCATGGTCCATCAAGTTTTGCAAAAAGACTAGCGGGTAGTTAAAGGCTCGGAATCCAGTCCGAGTCACTCACAGCCCGGAAAGTAAACTTGCAACCTTGGGGATAAATCAACAAAGTCATAAGGGGGTATTAACTAATAATAAATTCTCCATGCTTATGAGCGAAGGGAATTAGTAGGATAACTGGAGGGTCTAATAGTGCCCCAGCCCAACTTCTGAATTATGGAAGTGGACATGGCCCAAACCTCATGCTAAAGGCCCATGAAGATCTAATATTCTACTAGTAAGTAAAATGGATAAACAATAGTATGGCGAGCAGATAAATCCTACTCATCAGGGGTAAGCTTCGCACCTATTTAGCCATGAAGATAATCAAGTCACAAGGTTGATCCCATATGTCCCTACACCTATATATATGGATACCAAGTAACTATAAAATAACTTCTGATGATATACTTGAGTTATTATATATCACTCTTAATTGACTTAAGCATTGGTGTGGCCACAGGCATCTAGTGCCATCCACCTAATTTAGTTTGCAGGTTAACGATTATGCTTAGTGGTGAGACACGTCCTTTATACACCCCTCGCGCAGGCTAACAACCAATTAAAATAAGACATCGTGAAAGTAAGAACAGACTCAATTTAACAAAGCTTAAAATAGTGCAAATGCCACATCTGGCTTCCAGATTAAACTAGATAAAGATCTAACGGTAAAGGATGACATGGTTGAAAGCATGCCACGTCCTCCTTGACTTAGACACAATTCTAGATCTTGTTTCCTTTCAGACTATCCTTCCCTTTCCTTTGTCTTACCCCGAATGCAGACTATCCTTCCCTCCTTTGTCTTACCCCATGCATGGCTGTGATAAATACCTCTGATTTCCCCCCTTCAAGTAATCATGATTTGGAGAGAGGATTAAGAAATGAAGTCAATCCCGCCTTGTATTAATATATTAAAAAGCTGGATAAGAGTACGTTGGTAAAATTAAGAAAGAGACTGCGATTTTTCTTCTCTTTTTTAATATTAGCATACCCTCCAAGACCATGATTGTATTCGTAAAGATCATTGCTCACTTGTGTTGGTATTTTTTAATAGATTTATATATATATATATATATATATATATCACTACAAGAAATTTAGCTTTTTCTCATGAAAGTTTTTTTTCAAACTTTACATTCGTGGCAAATACTTAGCTTATGACACAAAAAGGGTCCGTGGGAAAAAAAGTTGCTATTTTCTACTAAATTAAGTTCGACGAGCAAGAAGTTGTGGTAAAAGTAATTTTTTGCGGAGAAAAAACGATTTTTTGCGGCGACTTCATGTTGCCGCAAATACTTTTAAATATTACAACCCGCTTTCCCCTTATTTCTTTTTTCCCAAGCTCGATACCCGCTCGACGCTCCTTTTCCTTCTCCCCCTTTTTTCTTTTCCCCCCTCTTGATACTTCCTCTCTGTTCTCTGTGAGTTTGCTGCTGCCCTTCCTAAGCCGTGCTTGTTGCTGTGCTGTCGCCACCTCGCCGAGGAGGTGAGTCTCTAATCCTCCTATATTTCTTTCTCTATCTTCGTCTCTTTGGGTTTGCGTCTCTCTCTCTCTCTCTCTCTCTCTCTCTCTCTCTCTCTCTCTCTCCGTTTCTCCCACTCTCCATTTCGCCCTAATTATCTCTTTCTCTCGGTTCCATCGTCGTATGTGGGGGATCTCGACCAGAGCGTGGACAAGGGGCTGCTGCTCACTGAATGGGTCTGTGTTTTTCAAATTTTTCCCCTCCCGTTTTAGGTATATGTATTGGAAGCATTTCATCAGAGCATAGTACTATTTTTTTTTTTTGGGAGTTCTTGCGTGTTTGGGAAAGTTCACTTATTTTTGGATGTTCTCCATTATTGATTGTGAATCTGTTACAAATTACAGTGCTTTTTTTTTTTTTTATCTACATTAGGGACTTTTTTTATGTTGAAGGATGGGTTTGGATCAGTTTTTTAGATATTGATTTAGAATTGATTTGGGGTTTTGGGAGCTTTGTCGAATGTTGTTTTGGGTGATATACATTGGAGAGTTCATGAAAGTGAGTTTTATCTGATTTTAGTTAATATGGGGTTGCTCAACCTCCTCGGGAGGTAGTGAAAGTATCATCATTTGTCATAGTTGTGGTGCCCCATGATTTGGGTAGGAAAAGAGGGTGGGTAGTTTGGCTACAAACCTTTGTCTAAGCTATAAAAATTTTCTCAAAGGAAACCTTCTCTAGCTGCTGTGATTTTGGGATTTTGGTAGCTCTAGCTGCTGTGAAATATTTAATTCACATCTAATCAAATAAATGCACACTGAGGAGGGCAGTAATCTCTGGTAGTTTGGAGGAAGGGAAAAGAACTTAGAAATTAACCTAGTAGCGGAACCAAATATGTGCATACCCATGTGTGAATAATATCTATCATATACGTTGACAGTTTAGATGGCCTTTATATGGGATTTTTGGCTATTCTGTTTTGCTTTGCAGCCTTAAGTTTTGGTATCATG
This sequence comes from Carya illinoinensis, assembly GCF_018687715.1. NCBI lineage: Eukaryota > Viridiplantae > Streptophyta > Magnoliopsida > Fagales > Juglandaceae > Carya > Carya illinoinensis. Next base: position 45,375,410 of record NC_056766.1, on the reverse strand, counting down.
GCTTTAATTGGAACCTTATTGTAGATGGTTCTTAACTTTGTTATCATTTACTGTTGCTTTCAGTCGTATATGGAGGTTCGATTTTGTTATACAGAGTGAGTTCATGTTTATGTTGGGTAGAAGATGTAGCTTTCTTTTTGTCAATTTAATAAGCAATAGAAGATGGGCATTGATATCCTCCTACTGATTCAGCATCTTATTTCAAAAGGTTTGGGCTAGTCTATTGCTGCAGTGATGGTCCTTAATAAATTCCAGGTGAGTTACTCTCTAGTCTCTGCTATTGCATTTATTTGTGCCTTCTTAGTTGGGTTAGTCTTGCATTTTCATTTATATATTTTTAAGTTGTGATTGGCGTGGTTTAATTTTTGTACCTTATTATCTGATTGCAAGAAAGGAAAGTATCTTGCTCACATGGGTGCTTGTTCTTTGGGACATGCTATGACATTCTAACAATCTATAGGCCAATGTATTTATCACAAATACTGACTTATTAGCTTACTAACAGTCTATAGGCCAATGTCTTTATGTTGTATGTACTGAACACATTTCAAAAAAGTGTTATTTGAATAAAATATCTATATTTGTATTGGATTGGATTACATGGGCAGCAAGCATGTTGATATGTCTTACAATACAAGATTTTGAGTTATATATATGGAAGTGTGAAGTGGAATGATGTGAATTGGTAGTAAATATTGAAGTGATATGTTGGTTGGGATTATTGTTGGTGTGTATGAAGCTTTAAAGAACATTTGTATATTGATATTAACAGCTGGATAGACTATGTTCAAAGTGGTTTTATTGCATTTCATTGGTGTGCTGGTTGTTATGTATTGAATTTTAATGGATGGTGGTTTATTGCATTTCATGGTTACGTTGGTTTGTATATAATTTTTTAGTTTATATTAAACAATTTTTTATGATCATTTTTGGCTCAGTCTCATTTGTTTTTGCTTTTACAATTATTATTTTTTTTTTCTAAATTCTTTTAGCATTTTCCACGAAGACAATTAGCGGCAAATACCTTTTTTTTACCGGTAGAAATTTTTTCCCACAAATGTTGTAGTGAGTAATACTAATACCCACCAGTACCTCTCCTAGTATTTGCTCCTATTCTCACATAAACGAAAATGGATGTGCTTTTGCGACAAGCTTCATCGGCTCTTGCCACGAGATGTGTCGTGGGAAAACATAGATATTGCCCATGACTTAAACCTTTTGTGGGCAATAATACTTTTTGCGGCGAGTTTTACGCCACGAGCTTCACACAGGCATCTTTTTCCCACAAAAACATGACTTTTTGCCACGAATCACTCCCTTGGGGAAAACCAATATATCTTGTAGAATTTATATATATATATATATGCTGTTGAATTCTTCAAATCTGTTAGAGCAAGGATTATGCGAATCTTCTTTGTTGAGGAAGTTCTAAACGAAATCCTTCAAGGTTGTTTTAATGGATAAGAAAAAAAAAAAAATCATGGGAAGCATATTTCGGTAGTTTTCTAGATGTTTCGATATTTTGACAATATTTTGTTCTAAAATTTAGATCGTATATACATATATAAATGTTCTGTCTTTATGAGTTGGTTGGTATGACGTTCTCTTTAATTGAGTTTGAGATATTGTTCAGTAAAAGAAATATTGTTAATTGTACGATCTAGCGTCTCATCTCATCTCATCTCAAGTCGTGTATATTTTTATAGAATCAATTTATAGATCTAACATTCTCCTAATGAAAAAAAAAAAAAATTCTAATAGGCCGTGGCATGAAAATTAATGAAATGAAATAGAGATTCAACTCATTTAATATATAGATACCCTTCCCACAAAAAGCCGCTACATCATTTTCATCATAAGTAACATGGCGCCATCGACCTCGCGCACCTAATATTGAGACGTTTGAGTTTGAAACAAATGTGAGGTCATCAAGTCAACAAGTTGGATTCAATGTTGTGATCATCTTGGTCGTCGTCATAATCAACACGACGCCTCTTAGAAAGTTGACTTCCATGACCCATTGGATTTGCTAAATTTCCAATATCTTCAACGGATGCATCCAAATGGCCATCAAGGAATTGCAGAGATCTCAACAGCAGTCCCTTTGGAAAGCTCTTTAGGTTGGTACATCCACTAAGATTCAACCTACCAAGCTTATCAAGTAATGCAACAGATTTATGAACTTTGACTAGATTTTTACAGTCTTTAAAATCCATTTGTTGCAAATTTGGGCACTTTGAAATATCCGAGATTTTCGTTAAGAATTCACAACCACGGAAATTCATTACCATGAGATTCTGTTAAAAAGAAAATAACATCAAATTAAGTTTAAAGAAAGAAATATGGAAAACAATAATAATTGTACCTTAAATTCGAACCGTATCTTCTGGATGTGACTACGGGGCATTCGTAGAATAAAGAGTTTGTCTCCACGAAATTTAGATGGCATAGATTGTAAAGGACAATTAGGCCAATCAAGCACTCTTAATCCATTAGGTAGACAATTAAGTTCTTCAGAAAAGTGTGCATTGTGGCATCTAAATAATCTGAGTCTTTTCATATTCTTGAAGGCCTTGGGACTCAAGCAAATGGTATCATCACCTTCAGGTAAATCTATAACAATTGCTTCAACTCTATCTGTTGCCTATATAGGAAGACAATGATTGTTTAAGTAAGCCAACAAAATAAAAAAATAATTTTATTTATTTATTCATATATTTATATATACACACAAGTATATGTCACATGTGCTAAAGAAACAATGTTTAATTGAAAGATATTTTGATCTGACTTACTATATCATACTCCAGTACTTCGCGAATGTCTTTATGAAAAAATAATCTGCTACGTGCTCCTGGATTTTTGGGCGATTCTTGTCGAACAACTTCTCTACCCATATCTCGTAACAAGTCATGCATTTGCAGTCCTCCATCAAACTCCGAAATAAGACACTTCTCCCTAAGCCTTGGGATCGAAAAGTTTGGACAAAAACCAAAGCTATCTAGTATCTTTACAGTGACATCATCAAGCCGTAATTGTCCATTGAAAAAACATGCAATGTCAAGAAAAACATTCTTTTCATCTTCACTTAACCTATCATAACTTGTTTGAAGTATTTTTTGAATATCTTGGTGAGGGATTTTCTTGTACTCATCCATCGAACCTTTCCACTGACTTTCACTTCTACCATATAAATCCGAACCAAGCACCAATAAAGCTAGTGGAAGGCACCCAGCATAATTTATGATTTGTTCTACAAATTTTTCATAACCCTCAACTGGTTTCGGTTTTTTGAAAGCATGCCAACAAAATAATTGAAAAGCATCACGGTGATTCAATCCTGTCATCTTGTATGTTGAATCAACTCCATGAGTAGTCAATAAGTGTTGATCTCTTGTTGTGATGATGATTCTACTTCCCTTACCAAACCAATCACAAGCTCCTGCTAATGTTTCTAATTGGGTCAAGTGGTCTACACCATCAAGAATTAAAAGAACTCTTTTAAAACGAAGCATGCGCTTTATCATAATGGTTCCCGTATCACTACTATCAATCTTCAAACTTCTACAATCTTTAAAGACCTTAGAAAGAAGGGTCTCCTGCAATTGAACCAAACCATGCACTTGATTCGAAGTGTCACTGACATTTGGAAGAAAACAACTAGCTTCAAATCGGAAAGCAATCGAGTTCGAAATTGCTTTGGCTAGAGATGTCTTACCAATTCCACCTAGTCCTAAGATCCCTACCATTCGTACGTCATTTGTCCCAACACTTAAATGCAAATTCATGATATCCCGTAACTGGGAGTCTAAGCCAACCGGATACTTCGCAACAGGTAAATATGAATGATTTACTAGAAATCTTGAGATGTCTTGAACGATTCCTTCAATGAATTTAGATTCGTTCCTATATATATATATATATATGTAAAGAACAATTATTAATGAATATAGCTCTACGCACGAAAAACATAATGTAAATAATTTGAACAGTTGATCGCAAGTTAATTCTCGATCAACGTTTTGCTAGAACCTTTCATTATTAAATTTATTTCCCTACTAAATTATTTTGATATATTTATTTATTTTATTATTTATGGGAGCCAGAAAATTTATAATAAACAACGAACTTCAATTATTTTTCTTGGTTCTTTTTTCCCCTCCTCCGAATGATCTTTAAATTCTTCAAAAGACAGGCTTCTAATTAACTTAAATTTTATTTTCTTGAAAATTCAATACGTAAAAATTGATAAAAAAAAATGGTAAATAAGAAATAATAAGTTTAGTTGATACGTACGTAGTACTATATATATACACAAGATGCAGACACAAATTAATTAAGCAGCTAGTCAGAGTTAGAAATACCCATTTCTCAAATGGTCTCCGGACAAACTAGCAACTTCTAGTAGGGCTGCCTTCCACATCTGCAACTTCATGTCTCCATTCAATTTCTCTGCATGTTTAGCCAATGCTTCTCCAAAACTTCCTCTTTGATGTCGAATATCTGATGGATTTATGTGGTAAAACACAGGTAGAACTAGTTGTTGCTTTGATTTTTTACACTCAAGAATCTTCAATAACTCATCCAAGCACCATGTTGACGATGCATAATTTTTTGAGAATACAATGATGGAAATCCTTGAATCTTCTATGGCTTGGAGAAGTACAGGTGAAATTTCATCACCCCTTTTAACTTCATCCTCATCTATGAAGGTACGGATTCCCTTTTCCGTCAAAGCATGGTTTAGATGGGCAGTAAAAATATCACGAGTATCTTCTCCTCTAAAGCTCAAGAAGACATCGTAGAGCCATGGAGATGTGACTAAAGAATGGGATGAAGGAGAGGCCATGGAAGAAATTACTCAGTGTATGTGTGTATGTAATGCCTGATCTGTATACTTACTGGATGTAGAGAGTTGGACAGCATCGACTCTCCTTAAAAAGACAAGTAGTCCCTACTTCTTTCTACGCCATACGCGTTTCAGTTAATGGTATATATCTTTATGGCAACTTCCTTGAGGACTTTCTCATGAAGTCATTGAGTCAATGCCGCGTTAAATTATTAAAAGAAATTAGATGTTCAGTAACTGCATGTTAGCAATTTCCTTGACTGTTATTCAAACTTTAAGAGATGCCATGTTCACACAATGCTCTCATGAGTTCTGGAAAAAACAAAACAAAACAAAACAAAACAGTGGGGTACAATGACAATTGCATTAATAGTCTTACATAATAAAATAATATTATTTTTAAAATTCAGAAACTTTAAAATTAAAGAAAAATTAGGAAAATTTTAAAAATTATTAATAATATTTTTGAATAAATTTTGTAAAACTTAATAATTAAGAGGTTGTTATTTTATCATTTCTGAAAAAAAAAAAAAAAAAAACAAACAAACAAACTTGCAATCCATCTTTTTAACTGTTTCTTTTTTAATTTCAGCATATCCTCCAAGCTATACACCATGATTGGGGTCAAGATTATATTAGTCAAGATTACCATAAAGTCCATAATTATTGTATCCATTGATGTCCCAGACCATCACATGGTATGCTTTTTTAAGAGTGGTGCTAACCCACCGAGGATGTAATCTAATAAATTGTCAAGAGAAGATTAAAAAGACAAGTACTCCATGCTTCTTTCTACGCCATACGCGTTTCAGTTAATGGTATATATCTTCATGGCAACTTCCTTGAGGACTTAGTCATCAGGGTATTGAGTCAATGCCGCGTTAAATTATTAAAAGAAATTAAATGTTCAGTAACTGCATGTTAGCAATTTCCTTGACTCTTCTTCAAACTTTAAGAGATGCCACGTTCTTCACACAATGCTCTCATGAGTTCTGGAAAAAACAAAACAAAACAAAACCAGTTAATGGTATATATCTTCATGGCAACTTCCTTGAGGACTTAGTCATCAAGTCATTGAGTCAATGCCGCGTTAAATTAAAACAAAACCAGTTAATGGTATATATCTTCATGGCAACTTCCTTGAGGACTTAGTCATCAGGTCATTGAGTCAATGCCGCGTTAAATTATTAAAAGAAATTAAATGTTCAGTAACTGCATGTTAGCAATTTCCTTGACTCTTCTTCAAACTTTAAGAGATGCCACGTTCTTCACACAATGCTCTCATAAGTTCTGGAAAAAACAAAACAAAACAAAACCAGTTAATGGTATATATCTTCATGGCAACTTCCTTGAGGACTTAGTCATCAGGTCATTGAGTCAAAGCTGCGTTAAATTATTAAAAGAAATTAAATGTTCAGTAACTGCATGTTAGCAATTTCCCTGACTCTTCTTCAAACTTTAAGAGATGCCACGTTCTTCACACAATGCTCTGATCATGAGTTCTGGAAAAAACAAAACAAAACAAAACCAGTTAATGGTATATATCTTCAGGGCAACTTCCTTGAGGACTTAGTCATCAGGTCATTGAGTCAAGTGTGGTACAATGACAATTGCATTAATACTCCTACATAATAAAATAATATTATTTTTAAAATTAAAGAAAAATTAGGAAAATTTTAAAAATTATTAATAATATTTTTGAATAAATTGTGTAAAACTTATTAATTAAGAGGTTGTTATTTTATCATTTCTAAAATTTAAAAAAAATAAAAAAATAAAAAAAAATAAAAAAGAAGAAGCACTTGCAATCCAACTTTCTAACTGTTTCATTTTTAATTTCAGCACACCCGTCAAGCTATACACCATGATTGCGGTCAGGATTGTATTAGTCAAGACTACCATAAAGTCCATAATTATTGCATCCATTGATGTCCCAGACCATCACATGGTATGCCTCCTTTTTTTTTCTTTTTTTTTTTTTTAATAACAAATAGCACTGTATTCATATAAGCAAACAAAACATCACAAAGATAAGTCTGCCCAAATAGCTTGGGAAATACAATCTGGGACTGAATCCCACCAAAGTACTATATCATTTAGATTCCATGCAAAATGGGCCAATGCATGAGCTACTCCATTTGCTTCCCGCCCCTTGTGTTGCACTTTCCATGTTGGATACCTGTTAAGTAGAGATTTGATTTCTTGAACTAAACTTCCCCACAAAGTTGAAGAGAAACCTTCTTTTCGTAGCTCCTGAACAACAAGCAAAGCATCTGTTTCGACTTGTAATTCTGAAATTCCTAAAGGACTGCACAGCTGCAAACCTCTTAACATAGCAATTAACTCAATCTCCATTGGATCTGCAAGTGCATTTTCGGGTTTGCTTGTAGCAAACAATGCCTGTCCTCTGTCATCTCTTAATACCACTCCAATACCAGACCCGCATTGATCACTAAAGATGGCTCCATCCACATTAAGTTTTAAAACACCCGAATGAGGTGGTTGCCAACTACATCTATACCTCAATCCAATTTTCAATGCCAATGCTGCTGCCTTATGCTCCTGATATAATGATAGGGCATGCTCTAGGACTTGGTCTGGTGTCAAAACTTGTTCCACATACATCCATTGATTGCGCCTATACCAAAAGCCCCATGCCATCAGAAATAACTTCTCCAACTCACCCTCAGCTTTTCTTCTTATAACAGAAAGAACAAGTTGTAAAAAATCCATCTTATGAGTAGATTCTTTGAGAGATGGAAAAAGTTGCAGCCAAATATCGAGAATTAGAGGGCAGTAAACTAGTGCATGGTTTACATCTTCCTCTTCTTCTTGACACCAAAGGCAATTTGCATCTTCAATTATCTTTCGACTTTTCAAATTTCTGAGAGTAGGAAGGATATTCTTGCATACCCTCCATGCAAAAACTTTAACTCTGTGAGGTATATGAAGTTTCCATAGGTTCTTCCATATCAATTTCTGATCTGTAGCTCTTGAACTCTCAGCCTCCTGTCTGTTATAATCCAAATTAGTGAAACAAGTATAAGCACTTTTAACACTATATATTCCACTTTTTTCATGCTCCCAAACAAGGGTATCTGGCACATTTTCTGATGGTATTCTGATACTAAGCACCTCAGTTGCCTCTCAAACTGGTAGCAAACTTCTGACCTTATCAATATCCCAATTTCTTTGATCATTCTGCATCAGATAAGCCACTGGATATTCACTTAGAGATCCTAAATCAGAGAAAGCAGGTATGAGCTTATGATTTGGAAGCCAATAATCAGACCATATTTTTATTGACAAACCATTCCCAACATGTCACCTGCAGCCTTGAAGTAAACTGTTTTTTGCTTCCCAAATGCCTCTCCAAACATAGGAAGGGGTACCACCTAAAGTAGAATTTTGAAAACTAGATGTGGGAAGTATCTAGCCTTAAATACCTTATGGAGTAGAGTGGTTTCATCAGACTTAATCCGCCACCCCTGCTTAGCTAGAAGAGCCTTATTCTAAACTTTTAAAACCCATCCCTCCTTCAAGTTTTGGATTACACATTTTATGCCAACTCACCCAACACAGTTTCCTTTCTTCTTTCCTCTGTCCCCACCAAAAATTTGCCATCATCCCCTCTAATTCTGAACATAGAAACTTTGGTAACTTAAAACAGCTCATGGTGTAGGTTGGAATTGAAATGGCCACTGCCTTTAACAAAATTTCTTTCCCTCCTTGAGATAGGAGTTTCTCTTTCCAGCCTTGCAATTTAGACCAAACTCTGTGCTTCAAAGCTAAGACAGCTTGATATTTCCCTCTTCCAACCATAGGTGGAAGGCCTAAGTACTTATCATATTGTTGGTAATGTTGAACACCCCAAAATTGCGTAATTTCCCCCCTTTGAGATGGTGGCACATTGTGACTAAACACCATTGAGGTCTTTTCGTGATTTATTTTCTATCCTGATGTTTGCTCATAGATAGCCAACCTATGTTGTAGTGTTAAACAGGTTTGCAAATTGGCTTTACAGAATAGAATACTATCATCTGCAAACAACAAATAGTTCAACTTAGGAGCCCCTCTACATACCCGAATTCCTTCAATTTGTTGATAAGTATTAGCCTGATCCATCAAAGATATAAGGCCTTCTGTGCAGAGCAAAAAAAGATAGGGTGAAATAGGATCCCCTTGCCTCAATCCACGAGAATGGACAATATGACCTTTAGGCACTCCATTCACTAGAATAGAAAATGAAACAAACTTAACACAAAGCATCACTAATTGCATCCATTTCTCACTAAAACCCATCTTCGTCATCACTTCTTCAAGAAAAAGTCATTCAATTCTCTCATAAGCCTTGCTCATATCGAACTTCAAAGACATAAAATCATCTCTTCAACTTCTTTTCCTTCTTAGAAAATGTACCACCTCATAAGCAACTAACACATTGTCAGTTATTAATCTTTCAGGAACAAATGTTGTTTGAGAGGGAGAAATGATGGAAGGCGGTATCCTCTTAAGTCTATTAGCTAGTACCTTGGAAATCAGTTTATAGATAACATTACAAAGGCTTATTGGCCTATAATTAGATACTAACTCAGGCTTGTTTTTCTTTGGGACTAAAGTTATAAAAGTGTGATTAATATCTACAGGGGAAATGGCCAAAGTTAAGAGCAAAAAGAACTACATCTGTAACATCCTTACCCACAATAGACTAGAATTTTTGATAAAAGATTGGAGTCATACCATCTGGACCAGGTGCCTTTGTCGGGTGCATTTCATCAAGAGCTTTTTTCACTTCCTCTTGTGTAAAACTCGAATCAAGTTGCTGCACCATAACTAGGGTTATTCTGCCTGTTAATCCTTGTAAAAACTCCATATTTCCAGGTACATCAGCAACTGTGAAAATATTAGTAAAGTACTCTATAATAACTTCATCTCTTGCCTCATTCATCTGCCACCTCCCATTTGAGTCCTTAACCCCGTTTATCCAATTCCTTTTCTTTCTCTGAGTTGCTTTGTGATGGAAAAACTTTGAATTTTTATCTCCTTCCGCAAGCCATAATGCCTTAGATCTTTGCCTCCACATGGTTTCATTTCTTTGTAACCATTTCTGAACCTCGTTTCTTGCTTCTTGCAGCTTCTGGCAGCTTCTATTTGTTCTGGGAAAAAGGATCAGTCTAGTGTGCAATAAGCAATTTCTCCTGTGCCACTCTAAGACTTCTCTACACATGTCCAAAACTTGACTTATTCCACACTGTAAGCTGCTCTTCACAATGTTGAATCTTCTTCATCACACTGCTTAATTCTCTCCTAGCATTAACTCGCCTCCAAGCCCTTTGAATAAGCTGTTTGCAATCAGGAGCTTCAACCCACATGGCCTCAAATCGAAATAATCTTTTCCTTACCACCTGCCTTTGAACCCCTTCAGTCAACTTCAAGATTATAGGCACATGATCAGAATAGGCCACAATACCATGGAGTACAGTAGCCATTGGGTAGAAAGAATGCCACTTAAAATTCGACAAGAACCTGTCCAGCCTTTCACTGATAGTTTGTCCCTCTTCTCTTCTGTTACACCAAGTGAAAGGATTATCTTCAAAACCTAGATCATGTAGGTGACATTCCTCAATAACATCTCTAAAATCCTTCATCTGTATATCAGGTCTTACTCTACCCCCACTCTTTTCAGTATTGCTCATAATCTCATTAAAATCTCCCATTAGCAGCCACCCCTTATCACTAGGAACTTTTATAGATCTCAACAAAGCCCATGATTCATGTCTCCTACTTACATCTGGTTGGCCATAAAAACCAGTCAACCACTAAGACTCAATGTTTTCCCCCTTCCTCAGTAACCTTTGCATGCACATGGAATTTAGAAAAACTTTGTACTTCTACTTTAAACTGCTTCTTCCAGTATAGAGCTATCCCACCACTCCTTCCTTCACAACTAATTGCTAAGCAATCATTGAACCTCAACCTGTATTTCAAATTTTCCATTACTTTAACATGTAGCCTTACCTCTTAAAGAAACAAGAAATCAGGAACTTCTTTTCTGACTAAGTCAGAAAGGGTCTAAATTCCCAAGCCCACGGGAATTCCAACTTATGAAACTCATTGATTTCGGCAGGGCTGATGTCCAGCCTCTACCGATACCAAAACATTGGTGTCCCTCCCCTCTTGCTCACTAGCCTTCACCTCTCTGGCACGACAGAGTTCATCGTGAACGTGGGAAACCTCGTCGCAAAGAATGTCCAAATCACCTACTAGAGAGTGTGCATAGCCATCCACTTGCTCGAGTAGGATCTCAAACTCCACCCTCTCGACCTTCCATTTCTCAAATTCCATCTTGGCATAGAAATAAAAGACACGCCTAGAGCAAACTTCATCCTCCAAGTTAGCACAATCCACCATGATCTAGGCCACCAAATCGTTGACAACCTACAAAGAGAACACCGAAGAAAGTTAAAAAGGAGAGAAGAAAAAAGAAAAAAATAGAGAGAAGAAGAATCAAAGGTACCCAGAGAGGAAATTTCTTAGGTGATTAGTATTGCTGTTGACAGCTTCATCTCTAGTAGGACCATAGGAGGTGGAAGCACCTCCCACAACCTCCCCATCATACCTCACCTCAGGACCATAGCAGGAACCAAGGGCGAAAGTCGCAGGAGACTTTGCCTTTGTTGAGCCCACTCTAATCCCTGGAGCCATAACCAAATCTCCCACCAGGCAAACAACGTTAGTGTAAGAAAGTTCAACATCCCCCAGATTGATGTCCTCAATCGCAAGACCACCCAAAGGAACACCCTCCTTGAAGGGAGAGGACTCAACGTCATCCCCAAAGGAGGAAGGAAAGGGAGAGGAGATAGAAACCTAACCTAATCGCCGCCAATCTCGAGGTCAAATGAAGGAGTCTATCCCCCCTAGATGGTAGAGGGCAAAGAGTGGGGAGTTGAACTTTTACCTTCACTCTCTTCTTCAATTTCTTCTAAAATAGGAGTGTCACCGCCCTTCTCCCCTTCCTAGAAACTAGAGTTTTCTAGAGCACCATCTTCACTACCCTGAGTTCCCTTGTGAGCCGCCCGGTCGGCAAGACTCAAGGAAAAGGCGGCGTCCACATACACATTGACCTCGAGGTAGGGAATTTGAAGGTTGGGCAAGACGATGAATCAAGCTATTGGGAAGGAAGATCAAAGTCAAAAGTGATCGCCAGGTAAGAAAGAGCTTGACCCATCAACCTAGTCAATGATTCCACGGGATCATCATAGGCACTAGGCCCAAACCTCACCAACAATGCCCGAACAAATGACTCCCAATTTGTGAACATCCCTATTTCCTCTATGTTTTGAAACCATACTAATGTCTTACCCTCCAAGTGGAAGGAGGTCAACCTTACCCAATGTGGAGGTAAAGTATCTTGAAAGGCAAAGAAATGATTTACCTTGTAAATCAAAGCATTGGGATCCTCGCTAGAGAAAGTGGGAAAGTCCACTCTAACATATCAACAAAAGAAAGCATTGGGATCCTCGCTACACATTTACCCTAAAGGATGACTCCTCTTGCCACTGATTTTGGTTTTTCTTTTGCAGATCACGAGTCAAGGGAGCTAGCTGGTTAGCCACTGACTCAGATTGCCTCTTCATGCCAAGCATCTCTATACCCAGATTTATAAACTTGGACTCATTACTTTTCTTAAAGGCCAGCATCTCGGATTCAAGACTTTTAAATTATGAATCGGTAGACTTCTTCAACCAATTCAACCCTTCTTGTAATTGATTATGACGTGTCCCTTCAGACATTATTTCAAAGCAAGTAATTGGTATCTCTCATACTAGATTTGTAACAGTTTTGTAATTTCTCAATAAATGAACAGGGAAAGTTCTCACTTATAGGGTGAGAGTCCTCCAATGGGAAGAAGGAATAAGAAAGATATAACTAGAAATTTGTATTTTTTACTTTGATAATGCCTATATAGCTCAGTGGAAACAAGTAACCATCCACCCTCACACAGGCTCACAACCAATTAAAACAGGAAATTGCTATTCTTCCAGTTGGTGGCTCCTGCTAGAAGTTTTCACTGGGACTTTTTTTGTTTTTATTATTTTTATTATTTATTACTTAATGATTAAGTAAGTGTTTTTTATGAATTTTTTAAATTTTTTTATTTTTTTAAAATATATAAAAGTGTTAAAAAATTCAAGTAAAAAATAGCCAAAAAAAAAACATAAAACCACTAGCGGGAGCCCCCAGCAAGTACGAAATAGAAAAAAATCAGTAGATAGTAAAAGTGTGAACTAGATAATCTTGAGAGTAATTTTTCTAGACCAAAGAGATTTTATTTTATTTTTATTGTTATTTTTGTGGTGGAGCTTTGGGCTTAATAACTTGTGCAAAGTTAATTCAAGCTATACGACGATCATTTTGGTTGTTGTATCCTAGAAGAGTCAAGTCAAGAAGAGTTCAAAATTAAAATTTTGTATACCACAAAGGGTTTGAAATTTTAACTCTCCTTAAAGAGAGCGAAATTTTCGTACCTCAGTCCAAACTGATTTCGATTGGATATTAATTTCATTGTAGTTTTTACTATATTATTATGTATTTCACTAACAACTTTGTACGTACAAAATGAGAAGATAAATTGTTTGTACATGTTTCAAATAGACAAACCGTATTCACACTTTTGTAAAAAAGTGAACCCCACCTTGAAGATAAATTGTTTGTGCACACTTCAGGTTACGAGTCCTAAGAGAGGAGTGCCACCCGTACCTTTCAAAGGTGGGGACATCCAAGACATGGAAAGATCCCACATCAGTGAGATGAGAAGAAATGCCACGGCCAGCCCTTGAGAATAGAAGAGGAAGTAGAACAAGAAGTACGAAAAGAACAAGAAATCGCAAGAAGGGTGTAGATTGAAGAAGAGAAAATAGAAAGGAGAGGCAAATGAAAACTAAAATGGGGAAAATAGAGCAACATGCAAAGTGAATGGGCAATACGAGGGGCCGACGGCTCCAGCATTGTGAACTGACAATGTGATGCGACGGATGGGGAACAATTGTACGTTACTCAATAACTGTCACCACATCATGGGCAATTGAAATCCCATTTCTTGATTCTTGAAATGTGAATACGGCAGGATAAAATACTTAATGGGCTAGCGGTGACACACGTCCTTTACACACCCCTCGCGTAGGCTAACAACCAATTAAAATATGACATCGTGAAAGTAAGAACAGACTCAATTTAACAACGCTTAAAATAGTGTAAATGCCACATCTGGCTTCCAGATTAAACTAGATAAAGATCTAACAGTAGATGATGACATGGTTGAAAGCATGCCACGTCCTCCTTGACTTTTCTTTTTAAAAAAAAAAAACAAAAAAAGAGGATGGGCCACATGTCCAAGAGTGACCCCGCCCCAATTTTATACAAAAGACCCTCACGTATGGCGGAGGAAAACCGTGGAACAAAGCAGACACTTGGGGGGCTACAAGAGGCACCCAAAACCCAAGTGTAAAAAAGATATATTAAGCTAAAGCCAATACCAACAACAAAGAGCCACATCCCAGCATGTGGAAGAAGGCCAAAATAAGAGTCGGGTTTTACTTTCTGAGGGCATACAGACCCATTTTGTCCACTTTTAATATCCCTTTCAGTTTGTAAGGAACATCATTGAAATTCATCCAAGTTCTAGATTTCTTTTCCGAAGCCAAGCGTGCTAGAAAATCTGCCCCTGCATTACCTTCTCTAAAGACATGCATCACCTTAAAATCCAATGTATTTAGAATGTCCTGTATCTCGTCCCAGTAGTCTTCAAGGTACCATATGCTACATCTCCCTCCTCTCAACCAATTTGCAACTAACAAAGAGTCCACTTCGATCTCTACTTTCTCAAGTGCTAAGTCCTTACAATATTTTAGCCCATGATATAAAGCTCATAGTTCGGCTTCATTATTGGTCCCAACCTCCATCTCTTTTGCGTAGGCCCACATCATACGACCCTTATCATCACGAATTAGGCCACCAGCTCCCATCTGACCCGGATTGCCCAAAGAGCTCCCATCCACATTAAGTTTAGCCCACCCCACACTTGGCTTGTTCCATTTCACCAAACAAGGTGTCGGACTATGTCCCACTTTCATCGGGCTACCAAGGCTATGTAAGACTTTGTCATCCCCATCATTAAACTTTTTGCTAGTGCGTAATCTTAAACCAACCCAAGCTAAGGCAGCTTTTATAGTCCCCCACAATCGATCTCCATTTTGCGTCTTCCCTTCCATACGGGCTTTACATCTCCAAACCCAAAGAGACCAAGTTATAATACTAGGAACAATGCCAAGAAGCGTACCTTTTTGGGTCGAATGGGATGCTTTGCAAAACCATAGTTCCATATTTGCCTTCCACGGTCTCCTATGGTCATACGGCATGCCCATAAGAGTAGAAGCGCGTCTCCATATGTCTGAAGCAGTCTTCCCTGTAGCAAGGACATGGTCTTGATCTTCTATACACCCATGCTCACAACACTCGCATCTGGAAGCTAGGGGAATCCCAGGTTTCGAATGCGATCATCAACACTAAGGCTATGATTCAAAGCCTTCCAGATTGTAACCGAATACTTCTTGGGAAGGGCGGGGTGCCATATCCAGTTGGCCCATTCAGATTTTGGCGCATGAACACGAATACACTCCCAAGCCGACTTAGATGAGAAAACCCCATTCAAGGCCGGTTTCCAAATTAGCACATCAGTGCCTTCTTTGTGTGCCCCTAGGCTATTTAGAATTTCTTCTGCTTTTGTTTCCCCCACCAGGTTTATTAGCAAATCCACATCCCAACCATTCTGAATTCTGCACTCCCTTACCTTTAAAGACGGTTGTGCACTCATCTCGCAAGACTCCACCAAAGGGCCAGACTTTAACCAGGGATCCCGCCAAAAGGAAACCTGTCCTTCCTTAATCCGCCACCAAGCATTATTAAGAATATTCGGAACCATAGTCATTATACATTTCCAAAGAGGTGATCCTTTAGTGTTATCAACTAATGTCACATGCTCTCCTTTACAGTATTTCTTCCTGAAAAAATTTGCCCATAGAGAGTCACGGGACAACAGATTCCAAGCAAGGTTCATGAATAGGGAAGACTGAACTTCTTCAAATTTTCTTAGGCCCAGTCCCCCTTCCCTGGTCGGCATACAAACCTTTTGCCAAGCCACCCATTTACGCTTCTGTTTGCCATTTGAGGTACCCCAGAAAAAATTGCTCATGATCCTGTTTAGCGAGGAGACCACTTTCTCAGATATTTCAAAGTGCCCAAATTTGCAACAAATGGATTTTAAAGACTGCAAAAATCTAGTCAAAGTTCATAAGTCTGTTGCATTACTTGATAAGCTTGTTAGGTTGAATCTTCGTGGATGTACCAACCTAAAGAGCTTTCCAAGGGGACTGCTGTTGAGATCTCTACAATTCCTTGATGTCCATTTGGATGCACCCGTTGAAGATATTGGAAATTTAGCAAATCCAATGGGTCATGGAAGTCAACTTTCTAAGAGGCGTCGTGTTGATTATGACGACGACCAAGATGATCACAACATTGAATCCAACTTGTTAACTTGATGACCTCACATTTGTTTCAAACTCAAACGTCTCAATATTAGGTGCGCGAGGTCGAGGGCGCCACGTTACTTATGATGAAAATGATGTAGCGGCTTTTTGTGGGAAGGGTATCTATATATTAAATGAGTTGAATCTCTATTTCATTTCATTAATTTTCATGCCACGGCCTATTAGAATTT
Organism: Carya illinoinensis; assembly: GCF_018687715.1. Classification (NCBI taxonomy): domain Eukaryota; kingdom Viridiplantae; phylum Streptophyta; class Magnoliopsida; order Fagales; family Juglandaceae; genus Carya; species Carya illinoinensis. Next base: position 45,358,782 of record NC_056766.1, on the reverse strand, counting down.
ATTTTTATTTTTTATTTTTTTCATTAGGAGAATGTTAGATCTATAAATTGATTCTATAAAAATATACACGACTTGAGATGAGATGAGACGCTAGATCGTACAATTAACAATATTTCTTTTACTGAACAATATCTCAAACTCAATTAAAGAGAACGTCATACCAACCTAGAAAACTACCGAAATATGCTTCCCATGATTTGTTTTTTTTTCTTATCCATTAAAACAACCTTGAAGGATTTCATTTAAAACTTCCTCAACAAAGAAGATTCGCATAATCCTTGCTCAACAGATTTGAAGAATTCAACATCATAAATAAATATATATATATATATATATCTATAAATTATCTATATAAAAAAAATACCAACACAAGTGAGCAATGATCTTTACGAATACAATCATGGTCTTGGAGGGTATGCTAATATTAAAAAAGAGAAGAAAAATCGCAGTCTCTTTCTTAATTTTACCAACGTACTCTTATCCAGCTTTTTAATATATTAATACAAGGCGGGATTGACTTCATTTCTTAATCCTCTTACTCCAAATCATGATTACTTGAAGGGGGGGAAGGAGACGAGCACTAGCTGATAGGAGCCTATTTTGCCACCCCTCTAGACGATCACGGATACGGTTCAGTAAATCCTCAAAATAAGACACCTTTAGCCTTCCACTAAAGAGAGGGACACCCAGATATTTAACCGGAAATAGGCCTTCCGAGAAGGAGGTCAACTGAAGAAGATTTCTTTTTCGGGCCGAGTTGACATACTTGGGGAAAAAAATGGATGACTTCTCCTTACTAACCACTTGACCCGACCAGCTTTCATACAAGGCAAATACATCAGAAATGGCTTGCATGGAGGCTCTACACCCGTTTGCAAAGACCACTATATCATCAACATAAAATAAATGGGAGACCAGGGGTGTGCCCCGAGGGTGGGAGTAAGGTGCAATTTTCTCCATCTCAAAATTATGTTTTAGCAAACTAGAATGAACAAGTAAGGGGACAAAGGGTCACCTTGGCGCAATCCACGACCACTGGGGAAGAAACCTTTAGCCAACCCATTCATAACCACCGAGAACCATGGGGTCAAAATACATTGTCTGATTAATTCGCAGAACCGGGTTGAGAAGCCAAAAGATGTCATGACATGTAATAAGAAATCCCAGTCAAGACTATCGTACGCTTTGGCTATGTCCACTTTGATGAGAACATTTCCCCCACGGACCTTTCTGTTTATCATGTGAATCATTTCTTGGGCCAAAGTGATGTTTTCAAAGATGCTTCTCCCTGGCAAGAAGGCCCCTTGTTCAGGAGATATAATTCTGCTTAGGATAGGGGACATCCGTCGCACCAGAATTTTTGCAAATACCTTGTAAATGACCGAGCACAAACTTATGGGTCGAAACTTATCAAAACCTGTGGGTTGTTGCATTTTCAGAATGAGAGCGATGTACGAAGCTGAGTAGAATCTTGGCATTGGGACCCCACTATACATGTCTCTGACTGCTGCCACCACATCAGCTTCAACCAAATCCCAACACACTCTATAGAATCCTGAGCCAAACCCATCAGGGCCAGGATTACTATCTACGGGAATGGAAAACATAGCCTCTTTTACCTCTTGGATCGAAGGGAGCTTTAGGAGGCTATCATTCTCCTTCTCTAGAATAGTGATCTGAACATAGGCTGACAAATCTAGGAGATTTCTATGAGGTCTCGCTTGAAGAAATGAGCTAAAGAAGTCCACCGCACCTGAATGGATGGATTCCGGGGTGGTCAAATGTGAACCATCCTGAAGTCTCATCTCCTGAACTACAGGCTTGGATCGTGAGACATAAGTCCTGAAGAATTGTGCCGATGCCTCCCCTTTTTCTGTCCAGTTAAGTTTTGCCTGTTGATTTAGTCTAATCTCTTCTCTCTGAAGCCATGTATCAAGATTTTCTTTAGCAACTAACAATTCTGATTCAATAGATTCCGAAAAACCAATCTGAAGTTGGTTTTCTAAATCCTCGATCTGCTTCTCTAGATTCTGTATGTTGGTTTCAGTGTGCCCAAAAACCATCCGGTTCCATTCCTTTAAGATCCCTTTCACCTTCTTCAATTTTGGTAGTCAAACTGTAAATACCCCTGGGCACAATTGGGTCGTTCCACGCATTTTTTACCACATCTTTGAAGTTCTCATGAGAGGCCCACATTTGTTGGAACTTAAAGGGGGTGGGGCCATACCGAGTATGAGGGGAATTTAGAAAAAAAGACATTGGGGCGTGGTCAGATGTCGTACGAGCCAAGTACCTGCAAAAGGCATCTGTTAAAGAGTTGGTTGCCAGTGAGTTCAGCATACATCTGTCAATCTTCGACCAGCTTCTAGAGAGACCCCTCTGGCCATTGCACCAAGAGAATTTACTTCCTACTGACTTCATTTCCATGAGTCCACAAGTATCAATAAACTCATTAAAATCATCCATAGCAATCCTCAAACGAGGTCTCCCACCTCTTCTCTCCTCCTCCATGCGAATAATGTTAAAATCTCCAAGGCATAGCCAAGGAGTGTCTTGCACGGCATCCAGTTGTAACGACCTCCAGAGTTCTCGCCTTTCCAAATAACTACATCTAGCATAAACTACTGATATGAAATAACGTTGAGAATTTATAACCAAAGAAATGGTGATGTGTTGGGAGCTGAAATTAGTGACTGTGATATGTAAGCCACCTCCCCAAAGCACCCAAAGTTTCCCACCAGCACACTGATTGGAGAAACTTTGTTCAAACTTCAGTCTATTTTTCAACATATCCAACCTGTTCTCATCTGCAAAAGGTTCAGCAAGCATAATTAAATTTAATTTCAACTTCCTAACCAACTTACCCAATCTTATCCGGGATGATTTGAGGCCCCGGATATTCCAATATAATGGACTACAATTCATAAATCCAGGCATACGGGCTTGCGAGGAACCCGAGTTGAGCTTCTGAGTTTTTTCCTACCCTTTCCTTGAGTTTTCTCCTTTTTTTCATCACTGTCCGATGGATATTGTTTATTTTTACTCAAGTGTTCCGCAAATTCATTTTCTGGTTCTGAGTAACTTTCTTTGACCCTACCGTCTTGCATATTTCCGGAATTATATTGGTCCCCTTGTCCGGTACCTTGCGACTCTTGAACAAACATTTCTTTTGGCCTAGTTTCCGACACCATTTCCACACTTATTTCATCACTACCCACAATGGCATCCCCATCTAAGCGTATGAGCAAATTTGCAGTCTGTTCCCTTATCGATGAGAGTTCCGGAGTTTCACGAGAATTGCCTTGAGCTTCCGTTACTACAGATTTGCAGTGTTTCCCATCACAGCTTCCTGTTCCCTTTCATACGACCACAGTTCCACTGTATTTACCTCCCTGTTTGCATGATCTTGAACCTCTTCTCTTTCCGTCAAAGGCCCTTCTATTATTGGTTTATTCCCTGTAGCCGGGTCCATCCCCATTCTCGAAAATTTAGTCTCTGTCTCTTGGGTTGGTTCGGCAATCATTGGTTCCGTATTTTGGCAGTTCAGCAATTCAATAATTACTGGATAATTATTCTCACCATTTTCCCCGTTAGCTACCTCCCCCATTTCCGTTCGGCAGTTCGGCAACTCCATGATAACTGGTTCATTATTCTCACCATATTCCCCGTTAGCTACTTCCCCCATTTCCGACCACACCACTAATTCGTTAGCCCCTGTTTCGGCCTTTACATCTTCAGCCTGTTTAATTGGTTTTTCCTTTTCCATTTCCATCAGACAAGTTCCTGCTTCCCTTTGTAAACTCACAGTATTATTCACCTTTAAACCACTCGGACCAGCACCTCCAGTTTCAACCATTTTCAGCTGCGGTAAGGGCTCTGTTTCTTTACCTTCTTCTTCTCCATTTGTTAAGTTCTGAAGCTGGCAAGTTTTTTTATTTTCCTCCCTTTCCTTCCCGTTTTTAACTCCAGTGTTCTTGGCCCCCTCTTTCCGTTTACACTTCTGGAGGTTATGGCCTTGAACTCTGCATTTAGAGCAATAGGCAGGGAGTGTTTCACACTCTATCTTCACATACAAGCTGGAGCAATGGTTGGGCGTGCCAATCCAGATTCCTCAGACTGGTTCTACGGCAGCGTCCATCTCCAAGCAAACTCTCGCTCTGTCCGTCTTGGTGGCGCATCTTGTGGCATTGTCACGGCGTAGGAAGCGCCCAAGAGGGGAAGTAATATTTTTCAAAAGAGATTCATGGTAAAAGTTAGGAGGCAAACCTAGAAGGAAAACCCACACCGGAACTAGGGATGGTTTGGCCTCCTCATCAAAGTCCGGATGCCAGTGGAAGCCCCGGTAAGGAACTCCATCTACGTCCGTTGCTTCCCTCGATAACGCCTTGACAAAGTCTGGTTCATTTGAGAACCGAATGAACACGTTTCTGGCTCTTCTCATTGCCGAAATCACAGGTTGAAACTCTAAGCCCCATCGACTCCGAATAAAGGCACGGATGACATCTAGAGATGGCCTTTGCTTGAGGAACTTCAAAACCATGGAGTATTTGAAAGGGACGGCAGACCTCTCAATTTCTTCTTTAGAGAAAAACACACAAACTTCTCCATCAATCACCTTGGCCGGACCAAACGGGATTTCGACCTCCGGTAATGGCTGAGGGGATTGAGCCACCATGTCCGCGAAATTTCTCTGCCGCCCAGCGTTCGCCGTTGGCCCAGGGCCCCCAGCGGCAGCCATCCGGCTCTACCTTGTTTTGAACCCTAGCAGAGCGTAACGATGGAAAAGGGCAAAACCGTCTACGTGGAAAAGGGATGGAGTTCGCACAACATAAGACTCAAAAAGCCTTTCGTCCTCCTTGACTTAGACACAATTCTAGATCTCGTTTCCTTTCAGACTATCCTTCCCTTTCCTTTGTCTTTCCCCGAACGCAGACTATCCTTCCCTTTCCTTCCCTTTCCTTTGTCTTACCCCATGCATGGCTATGACAAATACCTCTTATTTCCCTCCCTTCAAGTAATCATGATTTGGAGTAAGAGGATTAAGAAATGAAGTCAATCCCGCCTTGTATTAATATATTAAAAAGCTGGATAAGAGTACGTTGGTAAAATTAAGAAAGAGACTGCGATTTTTCTTCTCTTTTTTAATATTAGCATACCCTCCAAGACCATGATTGTATTCGTAAAGATCATTGCTCACTTGTGTTGGTATTTTTTTTATATAGATAATTTATATATATATATATATATATATTTATTTATGATGTTGAATTCTTCAAATCTGTTGAGCAAGGATTATGCGAATCTTCTTTGTTGAGGAAGTTTTAAATGAAATCCTTCAAGGTTGTTTTAATGGATAAGAAAAAAAAAATCATGGGAAGCATATTTCGGTAGTTTTCTAGATGTTTCGATATTTTGACAATATTTTGTTCTAAAATTTAGATCGTATATACATATATAAATGTTCTGTCTTTATGAGTTGGTTGGTATGACGTTCTCTTTAATTGAGTTTGAGATATTGTTCAGTAAAAGAAATATTGTTAATTGTACGATCTAGCATCTCATCTCATCTCAAGTCGTGTATATTTTTATAGAATCAATTTATAGATCTAACATTCTCCTAATGAAAAAAAAAATCTAATAGGCCGTGGCATGAAAATTAATGAAATGAAATAGAGATTCAACTCATTTAATATATAGATACCCTTCCCACAAAAAGCCGCTACATCATTTTCATCATAAGTAACGTGGCGCCCTCGACCTCGCGCACCTAATATTGAGACGTTTGAGTTTGAAACAAATGTGAGGTCATCAAGTCAACAAGTTGGATTCAATGTTGTGATCATCTTGGTCGTCGTCATAATCAACACAGCGCCTCTTAGAAAGTTGACTTCCATGACCCATTGGATTTGCTAAATTTCCAATATCTTCAACGGGTGCATCCAAATGGACATCAAGGAATTGCAGAGATCTCAACAGCAGTCCCCTTGGAAAGCTCTTTAGGTTGGTACATCCACGAAGATTCAACCTAACAAGCTTATCAAGTAATGCAACAGACTTATGAACTTTGACTAGATTTTTGCAGTCTTTAAAATCCATTTGTTGCAAATTTGGGCACTTTGAAATATCCGAGATTTTTGTTAAGAATTCACAACCACGGAAATTCATAACCATGAGATTCTGTTAAAAAGAAAATAACATCAAATTAAGTTAAAAGAAAGAAATATGGAAAATAATAATAATTGTACCTTAAATTCGAACCGTATCTTCTTGATGTGACTACCAGGCATTCGTAGTATAACGAGTTCATCTCCATGAAATTTAGATGGCATAGATTGCAAAGGACAATTAGGCCAATCAAGCACTCTTAATCCATTAGGTAGACAATTAAGTTCTTCAGAAAAGTGTGCATTGTGGCATCTAAATAATCTGAGTCTTTTCATATTCTTGAAGGCATTGGGACTCAAGCAAATGATATCATCACCTTTAGGTAAATCTATAACAATTGCTTCAACTCTATCTGTTGCCTATATAGGAAGACAATGCATGTTTAAGTAAGCCAACAAAATCAAAAAATAATTTTATTTATTTATTCATATATTTATATATACACACACGTATATGTCACATGTGCTAAAGAAACAATGTTTAATTGAAAGATATTTTGATCTGACTTACTATATCATACTCCAGTACTTCGCGAATGTCTTCATGAAAGAATAATCTGCTACGTGCTTCTGGATTTTTGGGCGATTCTTGTCGAACAACTTCTCTACCCATATCTCGTAACAAGTTATGCATTTGCAGTCTTCCATCAAACTCCGAAATAAGACAGTTATCCCTAAGCCTTTGGATCGAAATGTTTGGACAAAAACCAAAACTATCTAGTATCTTTACAGTGACATCATCAAGCCGTAATTGTCCATTGAAAAAACATGCAATGTCAAGAAAAACATTCTTTTCATTTTCACTTAACTTATCATAACTTGTTTGAAGTATTTCTTGAATATCTTTGGCAGGGATTTTCTTGTACCTATCCATCAAACTTTTCCACTGACTTTCACTTCTACCCAAAAAATTCGAACCCAGCACCACTAAAGCTAGTGGAAGGCACCCAGCATAATTTACGATCTGTTCTACAAATTTTTCATAACCCTCAACTGGTTTTTGTTTTTTGAAAGCATGCCAACAAAATAATTGAAAAGCATCACGGTGATTCAATCCTGTCATCATGTATGTTGAATCAACTCCATGAGTAGTGAACAAGTGTTGATCTCTTGTTGTGATGATTATTCTACTTCCCTTACCAAACCAATCACAAGCTCCTGCTAATGTTTCTAATTGGGTCAAGTGGTCAACATCATCAAGAATTAAAAGAACTCTTTTAGAACCAAGCATGCGCTTTATCATATTGATTCCCGTATCAATACTATCAATATTCAACCTTCTACAATCTCCAGAGATCATATAAAGAAGGGTCTCCTGCAATTGGACCAAACCATGTGCTTGATTCGAAGTGTCACTGACATTTGCAAGAAAACAGCTAGCTTCAAATCGAAAAGCAATCGAGTTATAAGTTGCTTTGGCTAGAGTTGTCTTACCAATTCCACCAAGTCCCAAGATCCCTACCATTCGTACGTCATTTGTCCCAACACTTAAATGCAAATTCATGATATCCCGTAACCGGGAGTCGAAGCCAACCGGATAACTTGCAACATATAAATGTGAATGACTTACTATAACTCTTGAGATGTCTTGAGCGATTCCTTCAATGAACTTAGATTCGTTCCTATATATATATGTAAAGAAAAATTATTAATGAATATAGCTCTACGCACGAAAAACATAATGTAAATAATTTGAACAGTTGATCGCAAGTTAATTCTCGATCAACGTTTTGCTAGAACCTTTCATTATTAAATTTATTTCCCGGGCCTCCTCCGAATAGAACCGTATTAAATTCATCAAAAAGACAGACAGGCTTCTAATAAACTTAAATTTGATTTTCTTGAAAATTAAATATAATAAAACAATAGAAAAATGATAAATAAGATTTTTTTTTTTTTGAAAAAATAAGAAATAAATTTAGGTGCGTGATAGTACTATATATCTCAGCATGCTTGTACTTTAGTTGGCGACCATCAAAAGGCCAAACAAAAATTTAGATTTTTATTTAGTTTTGTTCAAGTTGTGATTACGTAGTTTAATTTATTCAGTTTTTCCGATAAACTTAAAAGACATTACCGTTTTAGTTCCGTATTAAAATCCATATATATAAATATTATATATATATATATATATTTATTTATACATAGAATGGGGAAAAAATCATGTATGGAAGGCACAAAGTAAGCAGTTAGAAACTTAGAAATACCGGTCATCAGTCAAATGGTATCCGGCCAAATTGGCAACGTCTCGTAGGGCTGCCCTCCACGTCTGCAACTCCATGGCTCCATTCAATCTCTCAGCAAGTCCAGTAAATGCTTTGCCAAAACTTCCTCTTTGATGGCGTACATCCGATGGATCTACATGGTAAAATACAGGTAGAACTATTTGTTGCTTAGATTCTTTACACTCCAGAATCTTCACTAATTCGTTCAAACACCATGTTGACGATGCATAATTTTTTGAGAGTACAATGATGGAAATCCTTGAACTTTCTCTAGCTTGGAGAAGTGCGGATGAGATCTTAGTACCTCTTCTAAGTTCAACGTCTATGTAGACGTGGATTCCCTTTGTAGCTAAAACATGGCACAGATGGGAAATAAAATTATTACGAGTATCTTCTCCTCTAAAACTGAAGAACACATCGTAGAGCCATGGAGAGGTGACTGAAGAAGAGGATGAAGAAGAGGCCATGGAAGAAATTAGTCAGTATAGTGTGTATGTAATGCCTGAATCTACTTACTGGATATATGTAGAGAGTTGGTCATCATCGATTCTTCTAAGTAAAGAGAAGTCCATTCCGCTTTCTCACAACATATGATCTACCAATTAATCGTAACTTCTTGGCAACTTCCTAATTAATGACTCAATGAAGTGATTGAATCAATGCCGCGTTGAATTATTGCATTAAAAAAGGATAAGATGAGTTTTTTTGGAAAGATCAGTTGGTAAAAGAAAGATGATCGGTACCTTCTTCACAATTTCCTTGCAGCTTTCTCAAACTTTAATATTGTGTTTAGTTGTTAGAGTCAACTCATTTGAACTCATTTTAAAATAATTATTGATAAAATTAATTATTTTTTAATTTTTTATAAAAAAATTAAGCCTATTTTAATTTTAAAAAATTAAACACATCTTAAAATGTTTTTTTAATTTTTAAACTTAATTCTATTAAAGAAAAAAGAATATATATATCTATATATATATATATGATTTCTTTAGTTTTTAGTCAAGCACACTCGTTGGATATAATTTCTTGGCAACTTCCTTTCCTTTAGAAAATCTAATGAAGTCAAAGACTGGTCACACGCATTCATTGAAAAATTGAAGTTTCTCAGCAACTTCCTTAAAAGGGGGTGAGAATAATACAGGCTGTTCACTGTCTCACCTATTAAAAATGGTAACTTCTTGGCAACATCCTAACTACTTGAGAAAGCTTGATAAGTACGCCAATGCCGCGTTGGATTATTGGGCTGGTATCTTATATATATTACAAAAATATAAATATATATATATTTATATTTTATAAATTATGTATATATAAATATATATTATAATTTTTGTAATATCGTGGGAAGCTGCCGTTAATTATAGTTTTTATTTTGATATTTTTTTTTATATATATTTTTTAAACACTTTTAAATATTTTTTTAAAAAAAATCATAATATAATTTAAAATTAATTACTTAATCATTAAAAAAAATGGTCATATTGTTTTAATTTAATGGTGTCAAATATTTATGGAATATTGCGACAACCAACCTAACCTTTATCAAAAGGAGCGTAGCATCTTCCTATTTTTGCCTACTTTTGCTGACCGCGTGCTCTGTGGCCCGTGGGGCTTCCCGGGGAAATGTTTTTTGACCGATGGAATAGATAGATCATGCTTACCATTTTTTTTTTTTTTGAAGAAATGCTTCGGGACCAAAGAATTTTTAATTTTATTTTTTTACTTACTGATTAAAGGAATATTTTTTTTAATAATATTTTGAATTTTCTATTTTTTAAAAAATATTTAAAAATATAAAAGAATAATAGAAAAAAAAAACATTTGACTCATTCGGTAGGTATTCGGGCTACGATATCCCAATTTACAGTATTTTTTTAAAAAAAATATTAAGGAAGTGAATATTGTTTTTTTTTTAAACTTAATTTTTTGATTTAATTTTATAAAAGTTAAAGGCTTTTTTTGGTCTTTGAGTTTCAAAAACACTGTCACAAAGAACGAGTCCCCTTTTTTTAGTACTTAAGTGTGATATATTACAAAAGGTCTGATTTGATGGAGAGTGCAGTTAAAAATTAAATTTATTTTTATTAAAATTATATTATTACGTTAATTGATTAAATTTATTTTATCTAAATTATGCAAGAAAGTTACATTTTGAGATTTTTTAATCCAAATTCAAAAACCAAAAAATAAAGAAAAAAAGCTTAATGGAAAATAATGTTAATTTAAATTTTAAGTATAAATAAATCAGTATTGGTACACAGATTAGTACGCAACTGTGCTTCTATGTAGCAAAACTCATATTTCTGATACCTTGCTTTGCATTTCGTGAGTAGTTTATTTGGGATTTCGGGGCAAACAGATGTGATGGCGGCGGAGGAAATGGTTTTCATAATTTCTTTATATCCTTTACCAATTTTGGTTATATGTATGATTGTTGGATTTGAAAATCTTGAAAAATAAAAAGTTTGCTTTGCTTCTAATTAACTTCTAATCTCCAAAACTAATTTTGAACATTTTGTTTCGATCTTTTTGTTTTAACAAAACAAATTACGTTGATCATGTTTGCTTCTTTGTCCGTCAAGTTTATTTTATTTATAAATGGAAAATAATCATCTTGTTATTTTTTTGCAATTTTGGATGAAGACAGATTGCGAGAAGGGTGGCCATCCGCCCGTATAAAGCGGGTAGCACCGGCCATACCTATTAGAATTTGGTTTGTTGGGTTGAGATACATGATAGTGATTATACAAATAATTAATTAGTATTCATTTTCATTTATAAAAGTGTTAGATTTATTAAAGTTAGGTTTGGATATTGAGAAGAATTGAAGTATGTTGTGAATAGTAAAAAATAATAATAAAATATTAAATAATAAAAAAAAATTAATAAATAGTAATAAAAAATTAATGAAAAGTAAGAAGAAAGTAATAACTAGTAGTGGAGAGTATTGAAAATTTTCAACACCCAAACCGACCCTAGAGAATTCATGAAAATAAACATACTGAATGACATAACTTGATGTTAATCTTTAAAATTTGACTGCATACTCCATCAAATCTCACTAATTTATAAATTTATTTTTACAAATTTGTTTCATTACACACCAATATATATATATATATATATTATTTAACATTTGAGTCAATCAAAGAGAAGATTCCTTCCACTACAACAAAAAACATATTTTGGGACAAAAATTTTCGTCCCAAAATATATAGATTTCGTTCCGAAAGGTTTTTTGGGATGAAAAAAGTTTGTCCCAAGGTCGTCCCAACATCACTGTCCCAGAAGATATATTGGGACGAAAATCACAATTTCGTCCCAAAATATATCTTTTGGAACGATTTTGAAATTGACCGTTCGATACCGTTTGAACGATGGATTTTTTTGTCACGGTTAAAATTCGTTCCAGAATAGCGTTCGAATGCTTCTCATATACCGTTCGAACGTTAACGTTTCTTTTGAACGGTTATCAAGATACGTTCAAACGATCAGTAGAAATACGTTCGAATGTTAAATGAGACGATCGAACGGTATAAGAGATCGAACGGTGATGATCAACGTTCGAACGATATGGTAATGTCATGCGTTTGAACGGTTTTTTGAGCATCTGGTATCGTTCGAACGGTTTGCGCATTGTTGTTTGAACGGTACATTATCGTTTGAACGGCATGCCCATTAATGTTCGAACGTGACTCGGTCGTTCGAACGGATATTATTTTTATTAAAACCAATAATTATAAAAAAACTAAATAGACATCCATATTATTTGAAAAACATAAATTAGGAACTGTTTAATTACTCACAAAAGTTTTATAATAAGTGCGAAGAAATAAATAACCATAAAACTAGCATTGTTCATACATAATTAGATAATGTCATAAGCTAGACGTAAAAAACCATCAGTTGGTTGGAGGCCTGTACTGTTGCATAAGCTGTTGCATTTGGAGTTGCATATCTCTCCTGAACTCTGCTTGTTCTTCTTCATGTTGTTTGAGGCGCATCTCCATGTCTCCTTGTCTCGCCAATTGAGCCTCTAACTCTTGTTGTTTTGCAACCAATTCTTCAATTCTACGATTCGCATTCTCTTGAGCTATAAAGGCAGACCCGGAAGAAGAGGAAGAGGGAGAAGGTTTTACACAGCGACCCAAACCCCTCAAATATCCTGAACGTTCACCCAAAACTTGTGTAAAAATCTCAACATCTGTATTTGAGGAATTTTGATCTGACGCAGATTCAGCACGCAGGGCAACCATTTTATCCTACACATAAGATAAAGAGTTAATATCATCATAAATATTCAAATATATTTATTTAAAACAAATTATAATACTTACATAATTTTCACGGGCATCAGGATGACTCCACTCTCCATTACGATTAGTATGTGATGCAGCATATAATTTTGTCAGATCATAATTGGCATCTGAATCTTGCTATAATAAAGATTTGTTAAGATATAAAGTCATTATGATTGATATATTCAGTTAACTATATACAAATGAAAGAATAGCAATTCCAATTTTTTAGAGAGGCGGTGGAAAGATCTTGAGCCTGCATGATGAGTAATCTTCAATTTTGATCTATTTGTTTTGTTTATAGAACTTCGCTCCTACATAAGAATTGAAAATATTAGAAAGCGAAATTAAAAATAGGACTAAAATAATTAAATTAATTATACCTTATATGATGGATCCTCAAACATGTCACAAAGTTTTTCCCAATCAGAAGGTTGCACATCTTGAAAAGGATGTTGGCGTGCTTCTTCACTATTCTCAAACTTATTATAATGCTCATGACACCTCGCCTTATACTTGCGGAATGCATTACTCATAAGCTCTTCCACAGTTTTACGCTCCTCTCTCCGACCAAAATTTAATTCGAAATCATCCTTACAGAAAAAAGTTTGGACAAAAATATTATCATTTATAATATTCTAACTTTAAAGTAAAATAAAATTATAAGTCCAATTAAATTTCATTTATTAAACATTACCAAACAACGCTTCTTGATAAGGTCCTTAACATCTTGGGGGACTTTCTTCCATGAACTTGTTGCCAAAGGTGCATAAGTTCGTGTAAGAGCACCCACATGCGATGCAAGCCAAGCTGCTGGTTGTCCTTCTCCTCCGGTATGTTCATCAAGAATGTTAACTTTGATCTTACCCACCTTAAGATATTTTTCCAACGTCACGCCTCTCGTAGTGCCTCGACCTTGACGAGATTGTACTGTGAAGTCATCATGATATATAACATTATAATCAATTTTCTATTATAATCTTAATTAATAACCTTTATGACTATTAGAATTTTACCTTGTTCTGTAGAGTCAATCTCTAATGGTGAGTCTGAAGGAGAGCTAGGAACAGGTGGAGATGGGTTGCGCACTTCCTTTCTCTTCAGAGGCATAATTTCAAAAAACTGATACAATATTCATTAAGTAAAATAGTGCTCATCATCACGTAATGTGAAAATATAATTCGTCAATCACTATCTGTATCAGTATCATTTGACAATTCAGTCTCATCTTCTGTAGATACTTCAGATGAATCAACACTTTGCTCAAGTGTCGCATCAGCAATTTCAGCCTCAATATCTTCTCTATTCAATGGAATCATCTCATACTGGCTCAAATCCACAAACAAATTAAAGACGGGCTGACTCTCTTGGTATGCTTCTTGAGTAGAGGCATCATCTTCTTCTTCATCTCGCCCTTCTGCCTGAGGGATAACATCATATATATTTCTTGGAGCATATTTTTGTACTACTCGCCATTGAGTTCCCAACTGTTGTGAAAAACGATGACAATGAATTGAAAAATAACACCGAATGAGAAAACGATCACACACGCAATCACACACGACACAAGATGTACGTGGTTCGGCAAATTGCCTACGTCCACGGGAGCTGCAGAGGATTTTTATTATTGAGGAATCACACTACAAGATGGGTCACAACACTGTTCATCCACAGTGTTTTCGTAGCTGCTCTGTTACAGACAAAAGAGGCAAAAAATCATATATATAGTTCAAACGGCGGAATCCCTAAAACGCATGTTCGCTCGAGCGGCGTGTCGAGCGCGCGTCGAGCGAACTTCCCTTCCGCATCCCGCTCGAGCCCACTGTCGAGCTGACGTCGAGCGTTCGACTCTGCCTGATTTCGCTCGAGCGGCCAATGCCTCCGCTCGAGCGAACTCCTCCTGCTCGAGCTCACTGTCGAGCCAACATCGAGCGTTCGACTCTGCCTGACTTCGCTCGAGCGGCCAATGCCTCCGCTCGAGCGGTGTGGACCAGACTCCACATTCCTCAACAATTCTCCCACTTGGAGACTGGTACACTCGCTGTATCTCCGTCTTCCTCAAACATGATATCCTCCACCTCTGCAACTCACTGCTCCTGTCTTCATTCTAGAAGACCAACTGAAGTTGCGCACAACTTCAGTTTCTCAAGCGTAACACCCTTTGTCAACATATCAGCAGGGTTCTTGCTTCCACATATCTTTTCAAGTAACAACTGTCCGTCATCTAACAATGACCGTATGAAGTGGTACCTGATCTGAATGTGCTTGGTCCTGGAATGGAATGCTGGATTCTTGGCAAGGAATATGGCACTCTGACTGTCACTGTAGAGAGTGCCTTTCTGATTCTTCTTACCCAATTCTTCCAAGAAGCCTTGTAGCCATACCATCTCCTTTGCAGCCTCTGACACTGCAATATACTCAGCTTCTGTTGTAGACAAAGAAACTGTTTTCTGTAAATTAGAACCCCATGACACTGCAGTACCACCAAGTGTATAAACAAAGCCCGTGGTACTCTTTCTGCTGTCAATATCTCCAGCTAAATCAGCATCAACATAGCCCTGCACCTCCAAGCTCTCTCCAGAGAAACATAAACAGGTTTCTGAGGAACCCTTTAGGTACCTCAAAATCCACTTCACTGCTTCCCAATGTTGCTTTCCTGGGTTACTCATGTATCTACTCACAACTCCCACTGCATGGGCAATATCCGGTCTTGTACAAACCATAGCATACATAAGTGAACCAATGGCTGAGGCATAAGGAACCTTACTCATGTAATCTCGTTCCTCCTCTGACTCTGGTGACTGATTCTTGCTGAGTCTGAAGTGACTTCCCAAGGGTGTGCCAACTGGTTTGGCCTTGTCCATGTTGAACCTGCTGAGTACCTTTTTCACATACTCAGCCTGTGAGAGTCTCAACGTACCTCTGACTCTGTCTCTGACAATTCTCATGCCAAGGATTTGCTTTGCAGCTCCCAAATCCTTCATTGCAAAGTGCTCTGACATCTGCTTCTTCAGATTATTGATCTCATCAATACTAGCCCCTGCAATAAGCATGTCATCCACATACAACAACAAAATAATATAAGAATTGCCAAAATGCCTGACATAGCAACAGTGATCTGCCTGACATCTAATATACCCTGCACTGTGCATAAAGTTGTCAAATTTCTTGTACCACTGTCTAGGAGCTTGTTTCAGGCCATACAAGCTCTTCTTCAGCCTGCAAACTGAACCTTCCTTTCCCTGTACCACAAACCCCTCAGGCTGGTGCATGTAGATGTCTTCTTCAAGGTCTCCATGAAGAAAGGCTGTCTTCACATCTAACTGCTCAAGAAATAGATCTTCAGTGGCAACCATAGCCAGTACCATCCTGATAGTTGTGATCTTTACCACAGGAGAAAAGATCTCAGAGTAGTCAATACCCTGCTTTTGCTGAAAGCCTTTTACAACAAGTCTAGCCTTGTACCTCTTACTGCCATCATGCTCAGTTTTCACCCGGTACACCCACTTGTTGTGTAATGCCTTCTTCCCTGATGGAAGTTCTGTCAACTCCCATGTCTGATTCCCTAGCAAGGAATCCATCTCGTCTTTCATGGCCAGCTCCCACTTGCTAGAATTCTCATCTTGCAAGGTTTCTTCATAACTCTGCGGTTCTCCACCATCTGTCAACAGAATGTAATTCAAAGTAGGTGAGAAACGCTGTGGGGGACGTATAGTCCTAACTGACCTGCGAATTGCAACTGTAGGAGTAGACGGTTCTGAAACTGCCTGCGGAATAATAGGAATGGGTGTACTGGACCCACTCTCCCCGTCACTCTCATCTCTACACTGCACTGTGACCTCTGGTAGGTCATCCAATCCTACAAACTCGGACTCCTGAGGAGCTACTGCAGGAACTGTACTCGACTTATCCTTGTACATCATTTTCTCATTGAAAATCACATTCCTGCTTCTTATGATTTTCCGACCCTGATCATCCCAGAAACGATAGCCAAATGCCTCGTCTCCATAGCCAATGAAATAACATTTCTTTGACTTAGCCTCAAGCTTACTGCGAGCATCAGAATCAACAAGCACATAAGAAAGACAACCAAAGGTTTTAAGGTGAGAAAACTTAACCTCTTTCCCGCTCCAAACCTCCTCAGGCAATCCACAATCCAGTGGAACTGATGGCCCTCTATTTATCAAATAAACGGCAGTGCTGGCTGCATCTGCCCAGAAAGTGGGTGGTAGTCCAGCGTGCAACCTCATGCTTCTAGCACGCTCATTAATGGTCCTGTTCATACGCTCAGCAACTCCATTTTGCTGTGGTGTCCCAGGAATGGTCTTCTCCATTCTGATACCCTGAGCTGCACAGTACTCCTTGAACCCGCCATCAACATACTCACCACCATTGTCAGACCTCAAACACTTCAGTTTCAAGCCTGTCTCTGTCTCAACCATGGCTTTCCAAATTTTGAAAACATTAAATACTTCAGATTTATGTTTCAAAAAATAAATCCATACCTTTCTACTATGGTCATCAATGAACGTAACATAGTAGCGAGAACCTCCAAGAGATGCAACTGGAGAAGGACCCCACACATCTGTGTGCACAAGATCAAGTCTTCCTGTCTTTGGTGTCCTGCCACTTTTCAAGAAGCTGACCTTCTTTTGCTTCCCCATAACACAACTCTCACACATACCGAGATCAACTGTCTTCAGTTCTGGTAGCTTGCCTCTAGACAGAAGTTCCGTCATGCCCTTCTGACTCATATGGCCAAGCCTACAATGCCACAAATCTGCTGTGCTCTCTGCAACGGTAGTAGCAATAGTGTCAATTAAACCAGTAGTCATATAAAGTGTACCAGTTTTCTTACCCCGAGCTAGTACCAATGCCCCTTTTGTGACCTTCCAGGTGCTATCTGAGAACACCACTGAATGACCACACTCATCAAGCTGCCCAACAGAAATGAGGTTCTTCTTCAACTCAGGAATGTGCCTGACCTTTTGCAAGGTCCATTTGTTCTTGCCAGGGAGTGCAATGTCAATGTCTCCCATCCCCACTACATTCAAAGCCTCACCATCAGCCAAATATACCTTCCCAAAATCACCTGCAACATAATTCCTCATTAGTTCCCGGTGGGAAGATGTATGGAAGGAAGCCCCTGAATCCAGTATCCAGTCATCAACTGGACTATGAACTGCAAGCAATAGTGCATCCTGTACTTCTTCAGTTACCACATTAGCACTATCATTCTCCGTCTTCTTGGGGTTTTTGCAGTTTTTCTTTATGTGGCCAGCTTTGCCACAATTCCAGCAAGTTGCCTGCTGACCAGGCCTCGACTTGCTCTTGCCCCTATACTTTGATTTTGATCTTCCTCTGTTTGAATTCCTGTCATGTGATCTCCCTCGAGATTCAACATTCAGGGCTGAACTCAAACCCGAGGTCTCGCCTGAATCTTTCCTGCGCACCTCCTCAGCCAAAATCAAATCACGAATATCATCATACTTCAGTTTATTTTTACCAGCAGAATTACTAACAGCCATTCTCATGGCTTCCCAACTATTTGGCAATGAAGCCAATAGTATCAGTGCACGTATCTCATCATCAAGTTCAATTTCAACAGACGACAATTGATTTGTGATAGTATTAAAATCATTCAGATGTTGTGCAACAGACGTACTATCTGCCATTTTCAAATTGAATAACTTTTTCATCAGATGTACCTTGTTATTCGCTGACGGCTTTTCATACATACCTGACAAAGCCGCCATGAGATCCGCCGTCGTCTTCTCCTTGATGACGTTGTGTGCAACGGATCTCGACAGGGTCAATCGAATAACCCCCAGAACCTGTCGATCCAACAGATTCCAACTAGCATCATCCATCTTTTCCGGTTGCTGCCCCAATAGTGGAAGATGGAGTTTCTTCCCATAGAGGTAGTCCTCTATCTGCATCCTCCAGTATCCAAAATCCGTGCCATCAAACTTCTCGATCCCCGATACCTTCAATTCATCTCCAGCCATCGTTTCTCCTCAGACCCGAACCTTGGCTCTTGATACCAATTGTTGTGAAAAACGATGACAATGAATTGAAAAATAACACCGAATGAGAAAACGATCACACACGCAATCACACACGACACAAGATGTACGTGGTTCGGCAAATTGCCTACGTCCACGGGAGCTGCAGAGGATTTTTATTATTGAGGAATCACACTACAAGATGGGTCACAACACTGTTCATCCACAGTGTTTTCGTAGCTGCTCTGTTACAGACAAAAGAGGCAAAAAATCATATATATAGTTCAAACGGCAGAATCCCTAAAACGCATGTTCGCTCGAGCGGCGTGTCGAGCGCGCGTCGAGCGAACTTCCCTTCCGCATCCCGCTCGAGCCCACTGTCGAGCTGACGTCGAGCGTTCGACTCTGCCTGATTTCGCTCGAGCGGCCAATGCCTCCGCTCGAGCGAACTCCTCCTGCTCGAGCTCACTGTCGAGCCAACATCGAGCGTTCGACTCTGCCTGACTTCGCTCGAGCGGCCAATGCCTCCGCTCGAGCGGTGTGGACCAGACTCCACATTCCTCAACACCAACTTCGGGTCATCTAAGTAGAATACTTGAGATGCTTGAGAAGCTAAAATAAATGGATCATCCTCGTACCATTTTCTTGATGTATTAATACTCAAGAAATATTCATCATCACGGACTCCAGTTCGAGGATTGCTTAAATCCCACCAATCACACTTAAACAGATACACTGCAAGCTCCCCCAAATATTTCATTCCAATTATATCAACAATCACTCCATAGAAATCAATATTTTCTCCATCATGACTTCCCTCAACTAGTACACCACTATTTTGTGTTTTCCTATAATGATCTCGATCTATTGTGTAATACCTACTACCACGAGAAATACATGCAGAATATCTTGTAGCCCGTCTCGATGGGCCACGCGCTAATGCATACAATTCATCTGATATATCGTTTGGATTATTTGCATGCATTTGTACAACCTACATATTAAGTAAAACGTCTATTATATTAATAAAAAAAACAATCAATATTTTCTATTTGTATTGAATGAAGTGTCGCATATGTAATGTCATTACCCGTTGTTCAAACCATCTCGGAAACTCCTCTTCATGTTTCCGGTCTATATCATTTACTCCTAGTTCCTTGAGCATGTTAATATGATCACTGAAATTGATGATTACCACATGTATTTTATATTATTAGAATTTTGCGAAAGTAAATGAGCGAATACTAAATTAAGAAAAGATTAATACTTACTTCAAGTAAATCTCTATTTCAGGGCAATTGTTCAGCACGTACCACTGAGCTTTCTCAAACTCTCTTCCACATAAGTCATAACCACGCACTGCACCAAGTGGACGTACTTGTTGGGAAAACACGGAAAACACATTTCGTTGTCTTGCTCTGTCAACGTCAAAGTTTCTTTCTGGCCGATCAAACCTAGTGTCAACTCCGTGGAAATATTTGGAACAGAAGGTATGCCACTCATCATCAATATATGCTTCTGCAATTGATCCTTCTGGGCGAGCTTTATTACCAACTGTTCGTTTCAACTTCCCAAGAAATCGTTCAATGGGATACATCCATCTATACTGAACTGGTCCTGCAAGTCGAGCCTCACGTGGCAAATGGACGGCCAGGTGAACCATGACATCGAAAAATGATGGTGGGTAAATACTTTCTAGCTTACACAATATGATGGGAATTTCCCGTTCCATTCGATCCAAAGCTTCTACATTTAATGTCCGTGCACATAAGTCTTTGAAAAATAAACCCAACTCAGTCAAAGCCACGCGCACGTCTTTAGTCAAGTACCCACGTATACCAATAGGCAAGATACGCTGCAAAAGGACATGACAATCATGACTTTTTAACCCAGTTATTTTCCAGTCATTTGTTCGCACACACCTTGTCAAATTCGAGGCATAACCATCCGGTAATTTAATTTTCATTATCCACTCACAAAAAGTAGCCCTTTCATTCCTTGACAATGTATACCACCCAATCGGCATGTAAACGGACGAACCATTTTCTTGCAACTGCATTTCCGGTCTTATTCCCAACCGCTTCAAATCCTTCCTTGAGTTTAATATATCCTTCGTTTTTCCTTCAATTGACATCAATGTTCCCAATACGGATTCGCATATATTTTTTTCAATATGCATAACATCAAGACTGTGCCATAATTTTAACTTTGACCAGTATGGAAGATCAAAAAATATACTCTTCTTAGTCCAATTCAACTTAGATGTAGCTCGTTTTCTCTTTCGTTGTTTTTTACCAAATTCATTACAACCAACATCTACAAATTGTGCAAGTAAATCTTCACCAGACAAATATGGTGGAGGTTGGCCCCATTCAACAGTACCATCAAACATTTGTGAATTTCCCCGCCATCTATGATCACCAGGTAGAAATCGACGATGACCCATGAAACATATTTTTCTCCCGTAAGTGAGCCATTCAGTTTTAGTATGTTTGTTACAAGTTGGACATGCCATTTTCCCCTTAGTACTCCAACCTGACAAGTTTCCATATGCTGGAAAATCATTTATTGTCCATAAAACGGCAGCATGCATCTTGAACGACTTGCCTGTTGATGAATCAAATGTGACAACCCCATTCTCCCACAAATCTTTCAATTCTGCAATCAATGGCTGTAAGTGTATGTCTATATCATTTCCCGGCGATCTCGGACCTGGAATGAGCAAACTCATCATGAAATATGGATCTTTCATACACTTCCACGGTGGTAGATTATACGGCATAAGTACGACTAGCCAAGTACTGTGACTAGTACTCATGTTCCCAAACGGATTAAATCCATCTATTGCCAACCCAAGTCTCACATTACGTGGTTCTTCTGCAAACCATGTATGCTCCTTATTAAATTCCTTCCACACCTGAGAGTCAGCAGGATGTGATAAAATATCATCGTTTCTAACTCTGGCTGATGAGTGCCATATCATGTCTGCAGCTGTTGCACGTGACATATATAATCGTTGTAATCTAGGTGTCAATGGAAAGTGGCGTACTACCTTTTGCGGCACATTTTGTTTGTCAGATGTCCATCTTGACTCGTGGCATATGGGACATTCGTTCAACTGCTCATTCTCTTGCCAAAATAATATGCAGTCATTCTTACATGCATGTATTACGTTGTAATCAAATCCAAGTCCTCGTTTCAATTTTTTTGCTTCATAGAAGTTACGAGGAAGTGTATTATCTGATGGCAGTGCCTCCTTAAACAACTCGAGTAACATATTGACAGCCTTAATTGATAATCGGCACATTGATTTTATGTGTAGCAGTCTTACGGTAAATGAAAATTTACTGTGTCTTCTGCATCCTGGATATAGCTCACGTTGTGACTCATTCCACAATCGTGCAAAAGTATTATGACCCCCATCATTTGAACTTGATGTGTCCGTGCCACCTTCATTCATAAACATTCCCGCACCGATGTCACCTAACATTTCTTCCATATCCTCATCATACTCATCTCCAACAACATCTGGTTGTACATCTTCATCGATAGCTTCTTCTTCATGTGGAGCATCGAATGAAGTTGGATATGGTTCCCCGTGTAAGACCCAATCAGTATAACCCTTGTCAATACCTTTTACAAACAGATGGTCTCTCACCAAGTCTATCTTATGAGAGCGCAAATTCCTACATTCTTTACATGGGCATCTAATACGTCCATCACTATCACATGTACCCAATGCAAACTCTAAAAATTTCTTAACACCTTCAGCATATACGTTGTAATTCTGACCCAAACGATCGCTAACTCGCATCCAACTCTTATCCATGCTGACTATCTTCATTATAAACAATCACGTGTGCATCAACAAACAAGCATGTATCATGTATCAATCAAGGAGTATGCCACCTTACACCGGGTAGTTGGTCCTATCCCATTCAGAATTGTAAGATCATAGTCGCAAACCTATCCTCTATAATCTGTCACGCCCAACAAAATTTCGGCAGCATCTCCCCATAGTTCTCCAAATATGCTCGTCTGGTTGTGTGCACCGACTTATCCATCGTCGATACAACATCACCGAAACTGCATATCCGGAGAACAAGGGATAAATCTGCCAAAATCTTAATGCTGGACGTATAACAGATATAGATCGATAGTTTGCAAGAATGATCTTACAATTCCAAACTGTCCACTCTGGACAATTCAAGAGTTATCAATCTTTCAATTAAGGCGGATTGATAACTCTCGAACGGGTCTAAGGCTAATATTGATGAACAAGCAATATAAGATATGCCAATATTTAACATGTATCAAACAAATAATTCAACATCATAAATAATTAAGTTTTGTAACAAATCTTAGATGATTTGTAATTTAATTTATTCTCATTTGATTATTTGAATCTTTTAAGTATTTAAGTATTATTAAATGTAGATTATAATTAATTAATTTTTAATTACACTCCTGCATTTAAAATGTTAATTATTTTAACACTGCCCAAGAAATCGTTCAAACGGTGCTCGTCACCGTTCGATCTAATATATTACATTCGAACGGAACACGAATACCGTTCGAACGGATTACTTCCAGAAATCACTCGTCTTCAACCTCCGAAAACCCCAAAATTTACAGTCCATATTACATCAAAAGATAGCAAACTATATGACGAACTCATGTAAGCAAACAAAAACACTTATATAAAAACTAAAATGAGGTCAAATTTAAGGAGAACTATATGTGTTGTGTGTGTTTTAGCAAAACTTTTAACATCTTTCCCTTGGTTTAACAACTAAATAAAATGGATAAATCCCTCTTTTGACATATACTCTTATTTGCACTACCTTCCATCTGTTCCATGACCTCAACAAATCTTTCTTTCTTTCTTTCTTTCTTTTTTTTTTTTTTTTTAACACATTTTTAACAACATTTTTAACAGAAAACCCTCCCCCCAACTAAATGTGACATTGTCCTCAATGTTCAGCAATGAATATTCGATGATGTATGTTATACAGATATGAATTTGAGCAAGATAAACACTATAGAACATATATTGAGACGAAAATGATTAAACAGAGAGGAAAAATTCACCTGAGATATTCGAGCGTACACAAGGAGTAGATTTCTGTCAAAGTTAAAAATACAAAAAGTAAAAGAAAGAAAAACAAAACAAACAATGCAAAACAAGCAAGAAAGTAAAAGATTTTTTTTTTTTTTTTTTTTTTTTTTTTTTTTTTTTTTTTTTTTTTTTTTACTTTTACATAAACTTGAGGTTTTTAGCCTCAAGTTTGAGACGCTCATGCTCTTCATACAACATCAGGTCATCCTTAGCCATGGGAGCTGGCAAGCGGAATGAAGAATCTAAAAGAGACTTCAACTGTTTATTCTTCTGCCGTTCGATTCCTTCCCTTATGTGAGACTCTTGAGAAATTCGTTGAAGTACAACGATTTGTTCTTTAAGCCTTTCAACCTCTTGGTTTTTGGCTTGTACCCGCTGGGAAAAAGCAACAATGGAGGATGAGTAGCGAGTCCCAAGACTCACCAGGTCGTAAATGGCATCGGAGTCTGACCTATTAGCCATACTATTATTTTCTAGTTGCAACATGGCACTAATGGTAGCTGCAGAAAGGACAGGAGGTTGAGATGCAGAGGAATGAGCCATTGACAGAAGAATAGAAGGCTTAAAAACGAGAATGTTGAAAGAATGCAGATGAGTTTATAGAGATGAGAAGAAAGCTTGATGCGGATTTGATGAAGTTCAGGACTGATTTTATAGAGATAGCACAAAGAACCAGACGAGCTATCATCCAAGTCAAAAAGCAATGTGATTTCGGTGAAATGACATTTCTTAGAAACTCGGAGCCTTCAATCACGTTTTTCAACAACATCAGGTGATTTTTTCAAATCTCCAGCCACTCTTGTCAGGTCACGGACGGATCCAACTATTTTTTTAACTTTCAAATCTCCAGCCACTTGTCAGATCACGGACGGATCCATTTATTTTTTTCAACTATCTACAGTCACACTTGTCAGATCACGGACGGATCCAATTATTTTTTCAACTATCTACAGTCACACTTGTCAGATCACGGACGGATCCAATTATTTTTTAAACTATCTACAGTGTCTACTAACGCACCGTTTTCTTCAGTCCACACCCCTCAACTAGTGAGAGACATAGTTCTCAATGATGCAAGAGAAACGAAAGAATTTACACAAAAAGAGCAGATAATCAAAGACCATGAAAAATAAACAGAGAGAAGGGAAAAAGATTAGATGTCACCCAGGCTGTGAAAAGGTTCACAGCTCCACAACGTCCTCTCAGCAGTAGAGGAATGCTCTGATAAACGCCAGTTGTCCCCGGCAACGGCGCCAAAAACTTGACTCATGGTCGAGTGTGCTTCCAAGTGTAGAAGTGTCAAGTTGTATCAAGGATAAGTCCAGGATCGTATTCCACAGGGACAATGGGTTATCAGAGCGTACAAGAGATTTGTGCGTAACAAATGAATCAAGTATGAGAGATGAAAATAAAATTCAAATGCAATGCAAGAAGATAATTGAAGTTGAACTTAGAGTTTCTAAAACAAACAAATTAACGAACACTTGGGTTGGGTATGAGACTCTCTTTATTTCAGATTCTAGATAATTTTCTCGATTAACAATCCAGTCAAGGCATTGATAAACGGAAGATAAAAAGTTATGCTCAAGTTTTTTTTTTTTTTTTTTTTTTTTCTAAGGGATTCTCTACTTTACTAGTCAAACACACATTAACAAACAACTGAGAGAGGCCTTGATAGTTTTCAAGCTTTTGTTGTGCCTTACGTCAACAACAAAACAAGAGCAAGAGTCGCAATCTGTTTTCAATTTAAATCTGACTAGTAACGTAGTAAAATCAACAATTAACAACAAAATATTGCATCGATCTAGAATCCAAAACAAATCAAGCTTCGTTCCACTACCCAAGTTTCTAAAATTAACTACACATGATCTTTCTAGCGATAAAAATAAATCTAAATTGAGTCATGACAAAACCTGAGAAAATATCCGAATGAGATAAATCCTAAAGATGTTGCCACTTCCCGCAGGAGAACAAATACTAAAATAAGAACTGAAACGTAAATTGCAGAAAATAGAATGAAGAGCAACCATGAAAAATAAAATGAAGAAGCAGCCGAATAAAAATAAAGATACCGTCTAAAATGAAAATGAAATAAAAATAAAACTGCTGCAACACCGAATGAAAATGAAAGAAAGTAATAAACTCCAAGCCAAGCTACTGCTGTTGCCAAATAAAAAAAGAGAAGGTGCAAGAAAAATAAACTTGTTGCGCAAAAACTAAAACAAAAGAAAGAAAATAAAAATACAAACTAAGCTACTCAACTCTTAGCTTAAACGAAAAAGAAAACAAATGAAAGAAAATAAAATCTAAGCTAAGCTACTCTACGAGATGAAAGAAAGAAAAAAAACTTAAGAGCTCCTAAACTAAGCTACTGAACCCCGAATGCCTCACAAAAGAAGCAGAGAAATAATAAATAAAAGCTTCCGCCCAGCGTCCTCAACGATCCAGCGCATATCCATGTACTGTTGTAGAACCAACAAAAGGAATAAAACCTGCTGTTTTCAACGTGCTTCCATGCAAAAGCTAAAACCGAATCCTCAATGCTTCAGCAGTCAGCATCTGATCTCCATTTGGTGCCAGCGTGATCTCTTCTGACAAAGCTGAGGGCCAGCTGTTCTGCTGACCTGCTGCACGTCTGAGTGCTTCCATCTCTCAGCTTCACAAGCCAAAAGTTGAAACCGAATAATCCTCTGCTACCTCCCATTCTTCTCCTGCAACGTGCTGCGTCCAGCATGATATATTCGGTGTGTTCCTGCTTTCCAACGAAATGATGCATGAGCTGCATTGCTCCTATTTTCCGAGTGTGTGATGTCCGTCCGTGTGAGTTTCTTTGCTGCAGGTTTATTGATCTCTTCAGCGTGCGTGAGTTCCAGCATCCTACCATGTTCAGGCCATGTTCAGCAAAGTAAAGAGAGAATCAAGTTGTCGCCCAGCCATGTGCTTGGTTCTGCTACTTTCCATCCGTGAGTGATGATGCTCCCAAGTTTTCTGCATGTGTGAGCTGCTGTGGTCCCAAGTTTTCTGCATGTGTGAGCTTCAGTTCTGCTTTCAACCTCACGCCGACTACCACTCAGCTCAAACTAAGGAAAAAACAATAAAATAAAATAACTGAAGAGAGGGCCTCCTACGGTCTGCACCTCAACAACCAAAAGAAAGAAAAACAGAAAAATAACAAAAGAAACCCAGATGATCTCTCTCTCAATCTCTCGAAGCCCAGCACTCCCAGCAAAGGTTCCTGTCTAGCTACTAGCAAGCCCATCAAGCCCAATATTGAAGAAATGTTTAGTCTCAAAATTCATCTACTCTTCTTCTCACATTCTTCCACACCTTGCTCTTTGGGCTTTTCTCGATTCTTCCATTTCTCTTCCAAACCTTTCCTGTTATAAGAGAAATAAAATTGAAATATTTATTTTCATGTGAAATAATTGCATTATAAATCTTCAAAAGCACTAAGAATATCAGAATTATCAATTGACTCAAGTATTGTGATCTATTGCATAATTAAGTACTTAAATTATTTTTTTATTAAACAATTTATTCACTTAAGTAATTTAATCATGCAGTTTTAGCGCTTCATCAAACGGTTTGTCTTTAACCGTTCGACCGTTACAGTAAACGTTCGAACGTTTTTTAATATTATATTTATATTATTAATATTGATATTGAGAAATATATTTATTGTTGATAATGTTGTTCAGAATATCAAATATTATTAAATTGCTGTTTGTTTCAAACTACTGTAAATAGTTCTTTATTGTATTTTTCTTGTTAATGTTATATATCTAGTTTGTAATTTTAAATTTCAGGTTGATTATAATGTCTACTTCTAGACCGGCACGTAAGCGACGCAATCTTGGTGAGAGTAGTAGTGGTCCAGTTCGGGAGAGGACAGTTTCACTGGAGCAACCAGTGAAGATTTCTGATTTCCAGAGTCTTCTCTGGGAGGGTCATTCATTGCCCTCAATATTCAGTGATCGTGGTTGGGGACCTATCTTGGATGAACGGGAGGAAGCATGGGAGCCAGTCTCCTACATTGACATTGTTGCTGAGTTCTATAGAGAACTCGGCAGTGCCAGCGCAGATGATTCTGGGGCCTACAGTATCACTGTCCGAGGAGTACCCGTTGTATTTTCACGAGATGGACTTGCTGAGCATCTCGGTATTCCTAGGCTGCCAGATGCATATCCGAATGTGGTGCCTAGAGAGTCTGATCCTTCAGTTGAAGCGGAGACAGCTGAGGAGGAGGCATCAGTTTATACTGATGAGGTCGATACCCTTGCTGATCACGAGGTGAGGGATTTGGTTGTCGGTCCAGATGCTCCACCGTATGACGGGACGAAGAGCATCAAACAGGCAGATTCATCTTCTTTCTTTAAGATATTAAATTTGATAATTGCCAATAACATTGACCCTCGGCAGCACAAGACAGAAGTTGGCATTGATCGGACGAAATTTATGATACGGGTCGCTCGTGGCATTCCTATCGACTTGGTGGGGTATATATTCGATAGGATTCGATCAGAATCTCGGTACATTTCGATGGATATACTACCATTCGGAGTCCTGATCACCCGATATCTACTATGTGCTGGTGTTGTGCCAGATGTTGCTGAGCGTAAACGGGAGCCGATGGGACCGATAAACAGCACCACCCTCTCACGCAGCACGGGACACTCGAGACTGCGTTTTCGTGCACATGTTCCAGAACCAGTTGATCCTCACGGAGATGCACAGCCGGGAGATCATGGAGTCTCAGCTGCAGCTGCAGAGACATCTACACGGGCCGAGGCATCAGTCCACAGTGTTACTCGTGAGGAGATGGCTGACATAGTGCGTGCAGCGATCAGCGAGCAGACATCAGCAGTGATCGATGCAGTGCGTATGGAGATCCATTTTGTTGTGTCTGAGCTTCGTACAGAGTTTGCTGCCATGTCTGCGACTCAGGTCACCATCAGTACTCGACTGACACAAATAGAGGAATGTATAGCTGCAGTCGAGAAAGTGTGCAAAGACTTGGGGTCTTAATTACTTTATGATCAATTTTATTTATTTATTTCCTGTTTTTTGTATGGACAATATTTTGTGTTTTGTAAATTCAGTATTTAAGTTATATGAAATAGTATTGTTTTATATTTTCTAAACTAATTCTTAATTTCGATTATTCATATTATTTAATTAACCAATTTTTTATAATTACTAGTTAATCTAAATATAATTTGGCAAAAAACTTAAAAAATTAAAACTCTGTCACCGTTCGACCGATTCACATAACGTTTGAACGGTGAATATGCATCATTCGAACGGTTAATATTAACCGTTCGAACGGTTTATCTATTTCCCTCCAAAATATTTTTGCCTATCTCGCCAATATTACGTTCAAACGGTAAAAATTAAACGTTCGAAGGGTTAATCATTAACGGTCGAACGGTTAACTTATTTGGGACAAAAATTTTCGTCCCTAAGAATACCGTTCGAACGCGTTCGAACGGTCTGGCATAACCGTCGTCATTTTGGAACGAAATTCAAATTTCGTTCCAAAATCCCACTTTTTGGGACGATTTCCAATTCGTCCCAAAGTAATTTCGTCCCAAAAAATGTTTTTTGTTGTAGTGTTCACAGCTCTATACAGGGCTTTGATTTGCAAACGAGGGGCCCGTCCGGAGTTTGGTTTACGTTCTGTGAAAATTTCACTGGACGAATGGTCCAGATTCAAAGACTGATAGAAAATTCAGTTTATTTTTTCACTTAAATCAATCTTATCAAATTTATTTTTTAAGAGTAATTCTATATACAGTCGTAAAGTGTGCAAGTATCGTGCAGTTGTTTTGAAAAAATTCACTATTGAAATATTAATTTTCTTTTTAAGTGGGTCCCATATTTATTTACTTTTTTCAAAATGATTGTACAGCGCTAGAACACTCACGACTGCAAATATCATTTCTCACTTTTTAAATAGGATGTAACTAGTAAAATTTTAACATGAATTATTTGATTACATCCATATATATATATATATATATATATATATATATTATTTCTTTATTTAATATGGTATATCTATTAGAATTAACTTCAAAAGATATCTTCAAAAATTAAAAATATTTTATATGTTGGCCTAAATTAAAAAGTACTAACTAAACCATTAAATTCATCATTCTTCATTATGAAAAAGTTTTGAATTAAATATTTTACATGTTGGCGTTAAAAATGTGGGGAGTGTTAACACGCCTAGCATACTATAAATATAAAAGAATGATTGGTTTAAATTAAATTATTTTAATAACTGAAAAAATGTCATGGCCGGTAATTCTTTGGCTGTAATATAGAGTCAAGTCACATTAAGGACGAGAAACGCCAAAGGAAGACCCTACCCAACAATTTCTTCTTATATTGCATCAAAATAATAATAATAATAATAATAATAATAATAATAATAATTTCTTATACGTACCCATTTCTAGCGTTATGGTTTTAAAAAGCATATCATGAGACGGTACATGTGGGACATCATGCAATTATCATGAGACTGATCAGTGGATGCAATAATTATGGTACTCTAGACTAATACAATTATCCTAACTCCAATCATGGTGTGCAGCTTGGAGGGTATGCTGAAATTTAAAATGAAACAATTAAAAAGTTGGATTGCTAGGCAAAAAGCAGACTTTTTGGGAGAAAAACCATTTTCCCACAAAATGTTACATGGGAAACTCATGGCGTGAAGCTCACCATAAAAAGTATTATAGCCCACGAAAGATTTAATTCGTGAGCAATACCTATATTTTTCCATGACACATCTAGTGGCAAGAGCCAATAAAACTCGTTGTAAAAGCACATCCATTTTCGATAATGTGGGAATAAGAGAAATTATTATGAGAGGTATTGGTGGGTATTAATATTACCCACTACAACATTTGCCCCAAAAAACTTCCATTGGCCAAAAAAAAAAAAGTATTTGCCGCGAATTGTTTTTGAGGCAAATGCTAAAAGAATTTAGAAAAGTAAAATTGTAAAAGCAAAAACAGATGGGACTAGGGCAAAAACTATCATAAATAATTGCCTAATATAAGATAAAAAGTTATATACAAACCAATGCAACCATAAAATGCAATAAACCACCGTCCATTAAAATTCAATACACAATAACCAACACAACAATGAAATGCAAAAACCACTTTCAACAAAGTCTGTCTAGCTGTTAATATCAATATACAAATGTTCTTTCAAGCTTCATACACACCAACAATAATCTCAGCCAACATATCACTTCAATATTTAGTACCAATTCACATCATTCCACTTCACACTCCCATATTGTTGCCCAGATGACTAACACAAGAGGGGGGGTGAATTGAGTTGTATTAAAAAAATAACAATTATAAATCAAATATATAATATAAAATATAAACAAAATATGAAATAGCAATAAATATAAAGAGTAAGGGTAAGAGAGAAGCAAACTCAGTATGTTAACGAGGTTCAGCCCCACTGCCTACGTCCTCGCCTCAAGCTACCCCTTGAGGATTCCCGAATTCACTATTTAATCTCCTTCAGGTGGAGATAGAAACCTATTACACCTTTGAACAATACCGCTACAAAGGATCCGTGTAGAACACCCTCTACACTTGCAATCACCTTACACGTGGTGATTCAACTATTCCTCGTGTAGAATACTTTCTACATGCATAAGGGTTATACACACCCTTTTTCTGATACAAGAGCTGATAGTGGGTGGGTTATCAGAAAACACTCATCAATGAGTGAAATAAGAACAATACAGCGCAAACTATATCTCTCAAAATGAACAAGAATTAAGGCTCAATGCTTAGAGAAGAGAGAATGAAAGCTTTGAATGAATGTTGTATGCTCTGGATGTTGTAAATGTGAAGCTCTCAAATGATCTATTTATAGGCATATGAGACTTCATATTCAAATTTAAAAAGATTCACATGTCAAAGACAACATCATTCACTTTTTCAAAAAATTCAAATAAAAGGTTCTTCCTTTTCAATTGTCAAAGACAACATCATTCATTTTTCAAAAACTTCAAACCTAATCATTTACTTTTGACATATGACAAAAGGAGCATACTTTCTTTTTTTCAAAAATTCAAACCTAATCTTTTACTTTTTGCATATGACAAAAGGAGCACACTTTACTTTTCAAATTTTTCAAACAAAATCATCTACCTTTTGTATAAGTCTAAAAAAGCATCAATCACTTTTGAAAATATTCAAATAAAACATGCACATGTGAAAGATGACAATCAATCATCTTTAATATTTTCAAAGTTCAACCCTTTAATCAAGGTATGCACATGTGAAAGATGACAATCAATTATCTTTCAAAATTTTCAAATTTAATTTTCAAAATATTCATGCACATGTGGAAAATGTATTTTAATGCTTTATGATAAAATATTAATTTTGAGCCTTAATCCTAATTTTGAATTTAAGAGATTTACAACATTACTCTATAACTTTAATGTGAACTTGTTCCCTTCTTGCTCATGCTTATTTCCTTGATGTGCTTAATTCCATTGTGTAGATAACTTGAGCTTGAGACTCCTTTATTCTTTGAATTAATTTGTTATCATCAAAATCCATGTGTAGATATATAATTACACAAAACTTGAAACCTTGGGTTCAACAATCTCCCCCTTTTTGATGAT
This sequence comes from Carya illinoinensis, assembly GCF_018687715.1. Classification (NCBI taxonomy): domain Eukaryota; kingdom Viridiplantae; phylum Streptophyta; class Magnoliopsida; order Fagales; family Juglandaceae; genus Carya; species Carya illinoinensis. The sequence goes on along the minus strand of NC_056766.1, from coordinate 45,326,297 downwards.
GACAAATACTTGATAGAACCTGAAACCTGTATTAATACTTAAGCTCCCCCTGAGAATGTGCGTTAGTTTTTTAAGCAAAAGTATGAATATAATTCCAAGCATATATAACAAGTTTAACAATTCAAACAATATTAATGTTCTAGTCTAACACTTCTCCCCCTTTTGGCATCATTAAAAAGGATCCGCAACAAGTAAATAGACTGAAGAAAATGGTGCGTTAGTAGACATTGTAGATAGTTGAAAAAAAATTAGATCCGTCCGTGACCTGACAAGTGTGGTTGGAGATTTAAAAAAAATCGCCTGATGTTGTTGACAAACGAGATTGAAGGTTCCGAGTTTCTAAAAAATGTCATTTTCACCGATAAAAAAAAACATTACTTTTTGACTTGGATGATAGCTCGTCTGGTTCCTTATGCTATCTCTATAAAATCAGTCTTAAAGTTCATCCAATCTGCATCAAGTTTTCTTCTCATCTCTATAACTCATCTGCATTCCTTCAACATTCTCGTTTTAAGCCTTCTATTCTTTTCTCAATGGCTCATTCTTCTAACATTTCTCTAGATCCATCCATGAGGCATTCTGCACCTCAATCTCCTGTCCTTTCTGCAGCTGCCATTGGTGCCATGTTACAGCAAAAAAATAATAATATGGCTAATAAGTCAGATTCTGATGCTATCTATGACTTGGTGAGTCTTGGGACTCGCTACTCTTCCTCTATTGTTGCTTTTTTCCAGCGGCTACAAGTCAGAAATCATGAAGTTGAAAAGCTCAAAGAACAAATTGTTGTACTTCAACAAATTGTTCAAGAGTCTCACACAAGGGAAGGAATCATTCGACAGAAGAATAAACAGTTGAAATCTTTATTAGATTCTTCATTCCGCTTGCCGGTTCCCATGGATAAGAATGATATGATATTGTATGAAGAGAATGAGCGTCTCAAACATGAGGCTAAGAATCTCAAGTTTATGTAAAAATATTTAAAAAAATCTATCTCTATTTTTATTGACTCTGATCTATCTTTTAAGAGATATTCATAGCATGCATCATACCTATTTCTCTTCTGATCATACATAATCTATCTTCTGGTAAAGGTTTTGTGAAAATATCTGCTAACTGATCGTGTGTGTTTGTGAACTCTAGTACTATATCGCCTTTCTGCACATGATCTCGAAGAAAATGATATCTTATTTTAATATGCTTAGTTCTAGAATGTTGTATTTGGTTCTTTGAAAGATTTATAGCACTTGTACTATCACATTTGATTGGAATGTGATTATACATGAGTTTAAAATCTTCAAGTTGTTGCTTCATGTAGAGAACTTGAGCACAACAACTACCCGCAGCAACATATTCAGCCTCAGCAGTAGATAGTGCAACAGAATTTTATTTTTTACTAAACCAGGAAACTAGTGCATGACCTAAGAAATGGCATGCTCTACTAGTGCTTTTTCGATCTATTTTACAACTAGCATAATCTGCATCTGTGTAGCTGATTAGATCGAAAGATGTATGCTTAGGGTACCATAACCCTAGGTTAATTGTACCACTAAGATATCTAAGAATGCGCTTAACTGCAATTAAATGTGATTCTTTTGGAGATGATTGAAAGCGTGCACATAAGCACACACTAAACATAATATCTGGTCTACTGGTTGTTAAATATAATAAGCTACCAATCATACCTCGATATATTTTCGAGTCAACTAGCTTACTGGATTCATCTTTATCAAGTTTAGTTGATGGGCTCATTGGTGTTCCAATTTCCTTAGCACTTTCCATCCCAAACTTCTTCAGTAATTCCTTAATATATTTTGATTGATTGATAAATGTCCCACTTTTTTCTTGCTTAATTTGCAATCCAAGAAAGAATGTAAGTTCTCCCATCATGCTCATCTCAAATTCTTCCTGCATAGTCTTAGCAAAAACTTGACACATATTTTCATTAGTAGCACCTAATATTATATCATCAACATAAATCTGAATCAAAAGAATATCATCATTTTCATATTTAATGAAAAGAGTTGTGTCGATTTTTCCTCTTGAAAAACCTTTTTCAATCAAGAAACCATTGAGTCTCTCGTACCAAGCTCTAGGAGCTTGTTTAAGTCCATATAGTGCTTTTGTGAGTTTGAAAACATGATTTGGGGAAATATGATTTTCAAAACCTGGAGGTTGCTCAACATATACCTCTTCATTTATAAAACCATTTAAGAAAGCACTTTTAACATCCATTTGAAAAAGTTTGAAATCTTTATAACAAGCATATACAAGTAGCATTCGAATAGCTTCTAATCTTGCGACTGGTGCATATGTCTCATCATAATCGATTCCTTCTTCTTGATTAAAACCTTGGGCTACAAGTCGAGCCTTATTTCTAGTAATGACTCCGGACTCATCTTTCTTGTTTCTAAAAACCCATTTTGTTCCAATAATAGTATGCTTTTTGGGTCTAGGAACAAGTATCCAAATATCATTTCTTTCAAATTGATTCAACTCTTCTTGCATAGCTAGAATCCAAGATTCATCAAGAAGTGCGTCATCAATATTTTTAAGTTCAATCTGAGATAGAAAAGCAGTATGATTGCAAATATTTCTAAGAGATGATCGAGTACTTACTCCTTGTGAAGGTTCTCCCAAAATTTGTTCCACTGGATGATCTTTCACAAATTTTCACTGTTTGGTTGCATCTTGTATTAAATTTTGATGATCTGTCCTGATGGTTCCATGTTGAACTTCTTCTATTGTGTTCTCTTTGTTGAGATTGAGACTTTCCGTGTTATTTATACCTCCTGTTTCTTCATCAATAGATTTCTTGGAGAGTAGAGAATTAGATTCATTAAATACTACATGCATAGATTCTTGTACAATTAAAGTCTTTTTATTGAATACTCTATAAGCTTTACTATTAGTAGAATACCCGAGAAAAATACCTTCATCAGATTTTTCAAATAACTTGCCTAAATTATCTCTGTCATTCAAAATAAAACATTTGCATCCAAATACATGAAAGTAACCAATGTTTGGCTTTTTCTCATTCCAAAGCTCATAGGGGGTTTTATCTAATTTAGACCTTAACATAACTCTATTTATAACATAACATGCAGTACTTACCGTCTCGGCCCAAAAATAACTAGCCAAGTTGTTCTCATTGAGTATTGTTCTTGCCATCTCTTGAAGAGATCTATTTTTCCTCTCTACTACCCCGTTTTGTTGAGGAGTTCGAGGAGCAGAAAAATTATACACAAAACCATTTTCATCACAAAATGTTTCAATATTTTTATTAACAAACTCTTTTCCCCTATCACTTCGGATACTTGAAATAGTATAGCCCTTTTCATTTTGAATTCTCTTGCATAACTTGGTAAAGGCATTATGTGCCTCATCTTTATGAGCAAGAAAGATGACCCAAGTATATCTAGAGAAATCATCAACAATAACAAATGCATAATATTTTCCTCCTAGACTTGCAACTCTATTTGGTCCAAAAAGATCCATGTGTATCAGTTGCAATGGTCTAGTAGTGGAAATATGTTTCTTGGTTTTAAAAGAAGTTTTTGTTTGTTTACCAAATTGGCATGCATCACAAATTTTGTCTTTAAGAAAAATTGTTTTTGGTAAACCTCTCACAAAATCATTTTTTTGAAAGTTTGGAAATAAGTTCCATGTTGGCATGACCTAATCTTTTATGCCATAGCCAACTAGTTTCATTTTGAGCTGAAAAGCAAATAGCATCTTGTGAGATAATTTCTTCAAAATCGATTGTATAAACATTATTGTTTCTAAAAGCAATAAAACAAATATTACAATCATGGTCATTCAAAATAATGCACTTATCCATTTTGAAAGTAACTGTAAATCTTTTATCACATAATTGACTTATGCTCAAAAGATTATGTTTTAGACCTTCAACAAGTAGAACATCTTCAATTATGAGAGAAGATTCATTACCAATTTTACCTATCCCCACGATCTTCCCTTTAGAGTTGTCTCCAAATGTCACGTATCCTTCTTCTTTAGATCTAAGATCAAAGAACTTAGTCTTGTCTCCCGTCATGTGTCTTGAACATCCACTATCTAAAAACCATTTGTTTTTACTTGTGGATGACTTCATGCATACCTATAAAAACAATTAAAATGATTTTTCTTGGTACCCAAGTTCTTTGGGTCCTTTATTTATTAGTATTAGAAGAAATAAGATTTTTAGGTACCCATATGGCCCTAATAGTCATTGTATGATTTCTTCTAATAGGACAAGTATGATAATTATGACCATTTCTATTACAGAAATTGCAAATAGCATGTGACATATATAAAAAACTTGAATGATTATAATAATATCTTTTTTTGACAAAATTATTTTTATAAAAAAAATTTTGAATATTGGTCTTTGATGTAGAAGGATTATCAAAGAAATTTTTATAAGGTTTGTATTTTTATTTTGGCATATATCCCAAACCTGCCTTGTCAAAAACACATCTTTGACTACTAAGAAGTTTTTCAAAATTTCTTTTTCCATTCGTAAAGTTTTCAACAATATTTTCTAAATCGGTTTTCTTCTTATTCAACTCAAGATTTTCATCTTTCAAAATGATACTTTCTTTTCTTAAAATATCAATTTCGTTTGTTAAAGAAGAATTTTTCTTTTTCAAAGCAGTATATTTGATACCCAATTTTTCAAATTCCTCATAAACCTCTTCTAAAACATTTTGTAATTCTTCATATGAAGGATCTTCAATATTATCAAGATTTGTTACCTCAATGTCATCTTTAGCCATAAGACAAAGATTTGCTGATTCTCCATTGCTTGCTTCACTATCTGAGCTACTTGAATCATCATCCCATGTAGCTTTCATTGCTTTCTTGCCCTTGTTTCGATCTTTCTTTAGCAGAGGACAATCTGGCTTGATATGACCAGGCTTATTGCATTTATAACAAATTAAAGTGTCATTTTTACCTGAATCTTTCTTGGAAAACTTTTTGAAGGATTTCCTCGGAGGAGTTTTATTTTTCTTTAAGAACCTCTGAATTCTTCTTGTTATCATCGCAACTTCTTCATCTTTGTCTTCATTTTCCTCATCGTCATCGCTTTCACTTTCATGAGGAACAGCTTTAAGTGCCAAGCTCTTCTATGGCTTTCCTTCTTCTTCTCCTCTTTTCAATGTGTACTCATGGGTGATAAGTGACCCGATGAGTTCATTCACTTCGAGCTTCTTGAGATCTCTAGCTTCAAGAATCGCTGTCACTTTTGATTCCCAGCGTTTTGGTAGAGAGTTGAGAATTTTTCTTACTATCTCCACCTTGGAATAAATTTTGCCAAGAGCTGTCAAGCTGTTTATGATATTAGTAAAACGAGTGTGCATACTAGAAATAGATTCATCATCATTCATCTTAAACATTTCATATTCATAAGTAAGAATATAAATTTTTGATTCTTTGACTTGCGAAGTTCCTTCATAAGTAACTTCCAAGTTATCCCAAATTTCTTTTACCGTAGCACAAGTCATTATTCTATTAAACTCATTTCCATTGAGAGCATTAAATAATAAATTCATAGCAGTTAAATTCAAAGTATAAAGTCTATCGTCTTCACGATCAAACTCTTCTTCTTCCTTTTTGACCTTTACTCCATCAACCACTTTTGTTGGAATATAAGGTCCATTTACAATACATTTCCAGATTTCTCGACCTTGAGTCTGAAGGATTGTTGCCCAGATGACTAAAACAAGAGGGGGTGAATTGAGTTGTATTAAAAAAATAACAATTATAAATCAAATATATAATATAAAATATAAACAAAATATGAAATAGCAATAAATATAAAGAGTAAGGGTAAGAGAGAAGCAAACTCAGTATGTTAACGAGGTTCGGCCCCACTGCCTACGTCCTCGCCTCAAGCTACCCCTTGAGGATTCCCAAATTCACTATTCAATCTCCTTCAGGTGGAGATAGAAACCTATTACACCTTTGAACAACACCGCTACAAAGGATCCGTGTAGAACACCCTCTACATTTGCAATCACCTTACACGTGGTGATTCAACTATTCCCCGTGTAGAATACTTTCTACACGCATAAGGGTTATACACACCCTTTTTCTGATACAAGAGCTGATAGTGGGTAGGTTATCAGAAAACACTCATCAATAAGTGAAATAAGAACAATACAGGGCAAACTATATCTCTCAAAATGAACAAGAATTAAGGCTCAATGCTTAGAGAAGAGAGAATGAAAGTTTTGAATGAATGTTGTATGCTCTGGATGTTGTAAATGTGAAGCTCTCAAATGATCTATTTATAGGCATATGAGACTTCATATTCAAATTTAAAAAGATTCACATGTCAAAGACAACATCATTCACTTTTTCAAAAAATTCAAATAAAAGGTTCTTCCTTTTCAATTGTCAAAGACAACATCATTCATTTTTCAAAAACTTCAAACCTAATCATTTACTTTTGACATATGACAAAAGGAGCATACTTTCTTTTTTCAAAAATTCAAACCTAATCTTTTACTTTTTGCATATGACAAAAGGAGCACACTTTACTTTTCAAACAAAATCATCTACCTTTTGTATAAGTCTAAAAAAGCATCAATCACTTTTGAAAATATTCAAATAAAACATGCACATGTGTAAGATGACAATCAATCATCTTTAATATTTTCAAAGTTCAACTCTTTAATCAAAGTATGCACATGTGAAAGATGACAATCAATTATCTTTCAAAATTTTCAAATTTAATTTTCAAAATATTCATGCACATGTGGAAAATGTATTTTAATGCTTTATGATAAAATATTAATTTTGAGCCTTAATCCTAATTTCGAATTTAAGAGATTTACAACATTACTCTATGACTTTAATGTGAACTTGTTCCCTTCTTGCTCATTCTTATTTCCTTGATGTGCTTAACTCCATTGTGTAGATAACTTGAGCTTGAGACTCCTTTATTCTTTGAATTCATTTGTTATCATCAAAATCCATGTGTAGATATATAATTACACAAAACTTGAAACCTTGGGTTCAACACATATATATAACTTAAAATCTTGTATTGTAAGCCATATCAACAAACTTGTTGCCCATGTAAACCAATCCAACACAAATGTAGATATTTTATTGAAATAACACTTAAGTTCAACACAATAAATAACACTTGAGTTCATGCCTCTACTCTGGAATTCCTTGTCAGTCTTCACAAACTCAAGCAACCAACGCACGTGGCAAAGCTTGAAGCCACTCCGCTCGACTAAGTCCACGGGGCATTGCACCCAAAACATGATTCAACAAATACTCCCATGTATAAATGGTTGAGGTTTGCTTTTCAAAACATACCAAAAAGCCACACCAAATGCCATTAAAACCCAAACATCCTCATATATGACTCGATCTTACTTTTTTGACTTGTTGGATTCACTTGCATACAAAAAAGAGCACTCCAAAGGCACTAGCATGAAAAGATAACCAAAGAAATATACTTAGTTGTTTGAATTGTAAAAGTTCAGACATGTGGTTTTGAAAAAATATACTTAGAAATAAATAGATGTTCATACAGAGATGTTCAATATACTTGGAGGAAAAAGAAATTTCAGAGTCAAATAATTCCAGAAGAAAATGGAAGAATAGTATAATATCATCATTTTTTTTATAACTAAAAATATCATCATTTTTAAACAATATGAAGTTTCTGAAACGTTTTCATTACATACAACATAAAGATATTGGCCTACAGACTGTTAGTAAGCTAATAAGTTAGTATTTGTTATAATATTAGTCTGCTATAGACTTTATGGCCTATTTCCAGCAAAGGTTGCAAATGGAATTATTGTTTCATAAAAAAAAAAAAAAATTGTAAATGCAAAAAAGGATGAGGCAGAGCCAAAAATGATCATAAAAAATTGTCTAATATAAGCTAAAAAATTATATACAAACCTTAGAAATTTAAATTGACACTAATAACAATTTCAAAAAAAGAACTAAAATTGTGCTAACATGTTTTAAAGAAAAACTCCTAATGATAACCCAAGAGCAATAAAGAGTTTAGTGCTTTGGCACTAATGAGAACATTCAAGTGGAAAACTAACTATTTCAGATTTCTATTTCCAAAACTATTTACCTCAGTTCTCCCATCACGTATCATATTAATAGCAGCAACCACAACTATGTTGAGCTCTGCACCAACCATGCATTTAGGTTGGTAACCAATACCTTCAAAATTTCAATACGACTGTTAGTACAATTGGATAACCAGACCTATTACAAAGAAAATGACTCACAAGTCTTATAGTGAAAGAAAGAGCTGAAACAACACATGTATTTTCCTTTGCTTCTTGGTATAGTGATCTGACATGAGAAGTATCAACCGCAACATATATTTTCACAAACTAAGAGTACAAATCTTAAGAATTGGTTTTGATAGTTGGACATGCTCAAGTGCTTGAACTAGAACTTCCCTAGCTCTTTTTTTTTTTTTTTTTTTTTTTTTTTATTACCAAAAACCTAAATAAAATCATGAAAGAGAGATATCAGCCATAGCATGAAGTGCAAATAATAAAAAACAAAGATCTATGACCAATAATTACTTTAGGAGCAAATGTCCAAGGAAAATACGAATGAAATCATGAATATGATACAACTTTTATTGGGGATATCTCAAGAATGAGAGAGAAAACACATGTTAGATATAGTAAATTCATCAAATCATATGGAGCAGCAAAACAATTGCCTAATTTTGTCAAATAAAAGATTTTTTATTTTTTTTTAGGAAAATAGGAAACCTGCATAACCTATGTTCTGATTTCTACCCTATATCTCTTAGGCTACATGTCTTATAATTGGAGGAAAAAGAAATTTCAGAGTCAAATAATTCCAGAAGAAAATGGAAGAATAAGAAAATATCATCATTCTTAAATAATATGATGTTTCTGAAATGTGTTCATCAAGCAGTAGGTTGAAAACTAATTTCTCTTGTTTCTACCTTCACAAATACTTGTTTCTACCATACATTATATTACCATCTTACACAATGCTAGATTTCAAACCAGAATTTAAGAGAAGAAAAAAAGAAAGCATGCACACCAAATACATAACAAAACTTATTAAAAGGAACAAAACACAAACATGTTGAGCCTAAATCCAAAACCTTAAGCTATCTAATTTTGAAGTGGTTGCATTTAGACTCTCCACTTACCCAAGAATTAATGCTACTAAAACATGGAAAGAAAGGCATAGGACCTTTGAAAGCTATCCTTGGTAAACCAAAAATCTGTGAATCAACCAAGTGAAAAAGCATAGTCAACTTCAATGAAAGTTATAAAAGAAGCATAGTCGAACTTCATGAATAGCCCATTATACTACCAAGATTTTCAATAGCTAAAGTGAGTCCAAGTTAGCCCGATTTCCCATTTACTACACACAAGATAATTAAATGAAGTCTAACATTTTTACATGGTATAAAGTTTACAACAAATAAATACATGCATATACTTATTGAATCAAACCCACCACAGTATACACAAGATCTTCTATTTCTCTCCACTCAACTGAAAATTTATCTCATTTCCCATTGTAGGGGACATCACTACCTTGTCTTTACCTACTCCATATGAAGTTAAGTCTCTATTTCATTTTTACAAACACTTGCTGTGCATTTTGTTAATTCATTGCATTCATTATTAGCAAGGTACGCACATATAATAGCAGTCATAACATAGAAAATAATCCACTTTAATAACTCGAGAAAAAATACCCCAAATTTCATCTCCTTTAATTAAGAAAAAAAAGCAGTTGGAGGAAGGCCATCGGAGGGAGAGAAGCTTACCGGCATCATGTGGCGCCGCTGGTGGCATTGTGCCATGAGGAGAGAAATCGAAGGAGAAGGGAGAGAGCTACAAGGGGAGTGAGCTTTGGTGGAGAGAAAACAGAACACGATAGAGAGAGGGATGATCAGAATGGGAGGGTCACCTGCGTGATGTGGCGGTGGAGGTGGAGCTGTCGACATCGGTAGCGTGGCCTGGTTGGGAGGTAAGCTGTGAAGTTTTCGCTGGGAGGGACGGTGCAATGGAGAGCGGGTGTCGGGTTGGGGAAGCAAGAAATAAGGGGAAAAAGTGGGTTTTAGTATTTAAAACTATTTGCGGCGATTTATTATCACCGTAACATCTTATAGTTTCTCACCACAAATAACAAATAATTAATATACGGTGTTTAATCTTGTTGATTTAGTCGCTGCAAAAATTCGTTTCTTTGCCACAACAAATCGCTTTTACCACAAATTCTTGCTCGTGAGACGTAATCTCGTGGAAAATAGCAAATTTTTTTTTTTTTTGTTTTCCACGGAGAGTTTTCGTGTCATAAGCTAAGTATTTGCCACAAATGTAGAGCTTGCAAAAAAAATTTCATGGGAAAAAGCTAAATTTCTTGTAGTGATTGAAGTTAATTAGAAGCTGGTCTTTTGAAGAATTTAATTTGCGGTTCCAGTATTTTAAAGATCATTCGGAGGAGGGGAAAAAGGAATCAAGAAAAATAATTGACGTACGTACGTTGTTTATTGATTTTCTGGCTTCCATCAATAGATCGATCTAAATTCATTGAAGGATTAATTGTTCAATACATCTCAAGATTAATAGCAAGTCATTCATATTTACCTGTCGCGAAGTACGTATCTGGTTAGCTTAGATTCCCAGGTATGGGATATCATGAATTTGCATTCAAGTGTTGGGAAAAATTATGATGTACGAATGGTAGGATCTTAGGACTTGATGGAATTAGTAAGGCAACTCTAGCCAAAGCAATTTCCAACTTGATTGCTTTTTTATGATCTCATAATCATGCAACGGTTGATGAATGTCATCGCCTAAAGTGAAATTTAAGTTAGTCATTCGTAATTATAATACAATAAAATATAAATTATTATATAGAATATTTTAAAAATTTTCAATAAAACGAGATTTTATTTAAAATATTTAACTATTTTTTTAATTTATATTTAATACAACAATTTAAAATAAGGTCTCAATACAAATTTTGTACCTCAGTTTAGCAAGATCTTAAAAAATTATTTAAAATATAAATAAGTCATTGTATTAAATATTAAATTTAGTATTGTGGGACCTTGAACACATTGAAAAATATAAAAGTTATTTAATGAAATGGTTTTTATTTTTTTTCAAAAATTAAAAAAATTAAAAAAAAAAAAAAAAAAAAAAAAAAAAAAAAAAAAAACTTCATTTTTAATTTTGGAGGCCTTACATAGTGTAGGACTTTAGGCAATAGCCTAAATGGTCTTACCATTGAGCCGGCCCTGTCTACAAGACTTTTGACTTTGTGAAAGTAGTCACGATAATAGAAAGAGCTATAACACACTAGATAAATCCTAGCAAATTAGGGTTTTGCTATCTTCGAGGGGAGCTCCCCTAGAAATGAGAGAATGGAGAGGAAGAGAAAGAAATTAGGAAAAGACAATAAGACCCCGAGTTAGTGATGCTTGACCTGACTCACCCTTCTCCACTTCAGTTGAACTTAACTCTTCCAAGCACACTGATAGAACCCACCTTCCTTGATACTTGTCCTACATCTCAAAACTGAGCTTGAGAAAACCCTTGGTCTGGTGAGCCTCGTTACAACTCCTTCCTCTCCTAAACACCTTGCCTACAAGGTGAGAGAAGTCTTCTTTGAGCTTTGAATACGTCTCTCAATTGGCTTCTTTTGCTTCTTGCCCCTTCCAATGCACCAAGTGCTCGGCTTTGTCTAGGTTTCCAAATTTCACCATACAATGAGCTAGGATCTCTTCTAGCTTTGTCAAAGGACTCCATCATCATCAACTGGTGGTAGATCTAGAACAGCGGTGGTGGAAGACCCCAGTTTCTTTTTTAGCAATGAAACATGAAAAGTGGGGTGGATCCGAGTGGAGGATGGCAGCTCCAAGTGGTATGCAACCTTCCCTATCCTTTGTAATATCTTAAATGGCCCAAAGAATTTTGGGGCTAGTTTGTTGCTACGACGAAAAGCCACTGTGGCTTGTTTGTATGGCTGGAGCCTAATGTATACCCACTCACCCTTAGAAGATTCCCTTTCATTCCTTCATAAGTCAGCATACTTTTCATTAGGTCTTAGGCTTTTTGTAGGTTGTGCTGGAGTAGATGAGAAATCTTGTCACGGTTCTAGAGGTGTTCTTCTACAGTGGCTACCTTAGCAGTGCTAGGTATATATTCTAACCATTGGGGAGGGGGTTAACCATATAATGCTTCGATGGGTGACAATTTGGTTGATACATGAGGAGTGGTATAATGCTTCGATGGGTGACAATTTGAATGATACATGAGGAGTGGAATTGTACCACCACTCCGCAAGTGGTATCCAAGAAACCCAGTCCCCTAGTCTGTCTCCTAAGAAGCATCTTAGGAAGTTTTCAAATGTCTTGTTTACAATCTCTATTTGCCTATCAGTTTGAGGGTGATAGGCTATACTCAATGCCATCTGGACCCCTTGTAAGCTAAACAACTTTTGCCAAAAACCGCTTGTGAATGTCTTGTCTCTATACAAGACTATTGAGAGAGGGAGACCATGTAACTTAAATATACGCTTGAAAAACAAATTGGCTATGTCCTTGGCAATGTATGGGTTTTTTAGGGGAGTTATGTGACTAAACTTCGTAAGCCTATCAACTACCACCTAGAGGCTTTTAAATCCTCTAGAGTTAGGAAGGCCCTCTAAGAAGTCCATGGTTATATGTGTCCAGGGCTGTGTGGGTATCAAGAGGGGCTATAGTAACCCACTTGGGAGGGTGTTAGAGGACTTAATACTTTGATAGAGGTCACAACCTCTAACAAACTACTTAACATCACTCTTGAGACGTGGCCATTAAAATTCTCTCCTGACTCTGTGTATGGTCTTATCGGAACTCGAGTGACCACCCCACAATTAGCTCCTATGGCCCAAATCAAGTAACAAAAATGAAACTTGATCATTAGTCCAATTTTCTTGAAATTTAGGTAATAGGAATGCTCGTGTAGTACTTGGCATATCTTGCAGATTCACTTTCATGGTGGTTGGGGAAATAGAAGCCCCAAATGTTATTTTGGAGTGCTTGGGAACACTGTAGTCAAAAAAGAAAGATGCAGTAGAGCATGTAGCAGAAGGACCCTTTGGTACTTACAAATTTCTTGAGAGCGACTGACATGATACTGTAAAAATATTTGCTGAAATGATTAGCAAAGAGCTTGACAATTTTTGTAGGTATTGAAGATTTTAATGCAGAATGCTTACTGAAGGTTAATGTTGAAGATTTCTGAGTTTTCGTTCAAGAGGGTCGGCGGAAGCACTCTTTCTTTCTTGTTGAGATTTGTTTTATTTCTTTTTCGTTTCCTAGCTTTACCTCTTAATTCCAGTGGGCGGCAACTTGTTTAGTTTTCTTTTGAGTAGTTTAGTTTTTCGTTTTGGGGGAACTAGGGACGGACGGAACCCTCTCTCTCTCTCTCTCTCTCTCTCTCTCTCTCTCGCTTTTTATTCTTTTTTTCTTGTTTTTAGTTTTTACGTTTATTGGTTCCAGACCCAAGGATTCTTTTGCTGGTTTTCATTTCTTGCTTTAATCTTTTATCCTTTTCGTTCCCAGTTCTTTTTATTTTCTTTCTTGGTACTTAGTTTATTTTTTTGCAGTTTTTCATTTGAATTTTTTCGGCACTTTTTTCTTTAAATTATTTTGATTATCTTTCGGCTTGTTATTTTTATTCTTCTGCATTTATTTTCACACAACAACTTAAAATGGTTCATCACTTTTGGAGATTTTGCTAATTTAGAAAGGATAGGCTAGATTTTTAGCTTAGGATTCAATGAGTAACTCATGACTATTTTGGGTTGGATTTTCTTCAAGGTTATGGAGTTTTGAATGATTAATTTGATAGATTGTATTTTCATTTTGCCTATGGGAATGATTGAAGTTCTATATTCTTAAACTTGATCAGTCGTATACATAAAGGCACGATTGATGCTTGAACTTGTAATAAGATTTTGATGATTTTCTTTCGCTTTTACACTTGTTATAAAATCTGTCAAGTACCTTGATTATACTGAAAAATGTGTTTATTGTTTAATTATCCGATCATAATCTCTTGGAATAAGAAAATAGTTGAGAGAAGATGAAATTAGAGGTAAATCTAACTTCAAATTAGAAATGGGCGAAAATTACATCCCAAGTGTTTGTTTTATTATTTCTTACAAGTTTAATTCAACTTCTACACATTTTACTTAAATCTCTTGGTTCTTAGTAATTTTAGAAATATAGATTCACATTTATCTTCATTTTTCATAGTCGATACATCTTTTACAACAAGCTTTTCGCATTACCTGAACGACACTGTTTCTGGGGTCACTGGGCTGGCTCTCTCTCGGGCTGGGTTTTCCTCTAGTCTGGGCCTTACAGTATCGGTACTCAGGTAACATAAGCGAAGGATGAATGATGGCGGAAAAGTGGATTATAGATCTCAAGCGAACGTTCGAAATTTATGGGTGCACAAACGACCAAAAGGTGTTGTACACGGGATATTTACTACAAGTAGGGGCAACGATATGGTGGGACTCAACTGCTAATCATAGAGCTGGGATCAATGGAGGCCGTTTATTGCCATCATGCAGCTGTAGAAGGAGAGGGAGTTTGCAAACTTGATCCAATGAGGTATGACGGTCAAACAATACACGGCCAGGTTTATGGAATTAAGTAGGTTCACTTTGCATCTCATCTCTAAGGCATGAAGCCATGGATGTTGAGGGAGATAGGAAGGTAAATTGCGTATTCTTCCAGTTTTTGGAAGCTGCCTTCGAGTTTTGTTTTGTAGTTCTTGTTCTTCAAGTAAATAGAAAAGCCGTCTCCGTGTATTGATCACAAAATAGTTGTATTGGCTAGTCAAGAAGCCTCTGAACAATAAGCATACTAAATCATTCTATTTTCATTCATATGAAGCTCAAGTTAAATGCAAAATAAAATGACTACATTACATAACTGCTAGCTCATCCATGCACTTGAAAAAAAACTTGAAGTCAAACAAAATGGATTTCAGATCCCAGAAAGATTTGACGTCCAAGGCTGAAGAAGGACTCCTTTATTGTGAGTACAAGTTGGATATTCAATGTTACGATCGATCATCATCATCATAATCATAATCGATCAACACGACGCCTCTTCGAAAGTGAACTTCCATCCATCGGATTTGCTAAATTTTCAAAATCTTTACTGGGTGCATCCAAATGGACATCAACATTTTCATGATGGGGCACACCTACATGAAACTTTCATTAAATTTTCCAAGAAATTTCACCATCTGTTCATCGCTTTTGCGTAACAGATGAACTCCGCAACATCTGAATTTCACTGAATTTGGAGCACTTTTAAATATAATCCTCCTATGGGAGCCCAATATACTCACTTCTCCTCTCTTAAGATATGTAGGGAAGTACCACAAGCATACATGATATGAACCCATTTCACCAAGATGTACTTCTTGAGATGTTACATCTTCTTCCATAGGCATCTCAACCCATATGAGAGCATTGCTAGAGGTTTTAATAACAGCACAAAAACAATTCCACTGATATCGATACCCCATAGAGGAATATCTAACTCACAAGAACGACTTTTTGAAATAGTACTCTGCATGCGATTAGTGAACCAATCTGGAATCTTATTTCCCGGAAATATCATGTTAGCCTGTTTGATGAATATATCATTAAATTTCAACTACATTCATATATATAAACCGATTAGGCATACAAAACGAGTATAATTTTAGATCGAAAAAGAGAAATAAAGACTTACTCGATTCTATGAAGGGTTTGGCATATAATTCCCTATATTTACTGTATAGCATCTGGATAAGTCAATCGAATATAGCCGTGGGAAAGGAAATACTACTGATATTTCTGGTAAACTTTTCAGTGATATGCATCCCCTAGCATCTACCACTTGTATATTCGTTGGAAACTCTATAATTTCTTGAAGTTTCTTGCAATCATTCAATATAAGATTCTTCAATCTAACAAATGTAGTTTTGATGCTTGCAGGAATGCTTACGATATCACTGTGTGATAGATCTAAATGTTCCACATTTGGAAAGCAATGAAATGGCCCAAAGATATTCGATTTTGTTAGGCCAGAGTTTGCAAGATCCAATTGATACAACGACGGAAACCTTAATGAGGAAGAATCATGAAGAAGAGAAATGATTGAATTTGTTGGAGGCGGCATTGGGAAGAATTCTGTACTCGACGAAGCTTCATTTTCCCTCGTAGACACTATATATGGAGAGGATTGTCCATTATGCACGGCCTCCATCCCAAAATTTAGAATATTTGGGCAATCATCGAGTACAAGCCACCGTAGAAATTTCCACTGAAGAAGGCAACTTGGTAGATGCTTAAGGTTTACGCAGTCTTCTAGTATTAAACGTACTAGCCCAGTGACATGCTCAATGGAGGAGGGTAGTTCTCCTATTGCGGTTCCCTTTAAGTCGATGACCCTTAAATATTGTATTTGACATTCAATTTCAGGAAAGTTTTGAAGGCTTGAGCAACCACGAAGTGAAAGGAAACGCAGAGATCTCAACTGGAGTCTCCTTGGAAAGCTCTTTAGGTTGGAACATTCATCGATACTCAATTCAGAAAGCTTATCATGGAATCCAACCGAATCATGAACCTCAATTAGATTTCTACAATAATCAAGATGCATTTCCTTCAAATTTGGGCAGCTTGAAATATTCGAGATTTTTGTTAAGAATTCACAATCCGAAAAATCCATAATCGTAAGATTCTGTTAAAAAAAAAGAAAAAAGAACATCAAACTAAGTTTAAAGAAAGAAATATTGAAAATAATAATAATTTTACCTTAAATTCCAAGCGAATCGGTCGGATGAGACTACCGGGCATTCGTAAAATAACGAGTTTGTTTCCATGAAATTTAGGTGGCAGAGATTGCAAAGGACATTTAGGCCAATCAATCACTCTTATTCCATTAGGTAGTGACTCAAGTCGATCTCCAGAAAAGTGTGCATTGCGGACTTTAAAGAATCTGAGTCTTCTCATATTTTCGAAGGCCTTCGGACTCAAGTAGATAATGTCATCACCTTCACGCAAATCTACCAGTATTGCTTCAACGTTGACCCGTCCCTATATGGTAAGACAATGTTTAAGTGTGCCAACAAAATCAAAAAATAAATTATTCATTTATTCACATATATACACATACACACAAGACGTATATGTCACATGTGCCAATGAAACAGTGTTTAATTAAAAGAGATCTTGATCTAACTTACTGTATCATCCTCAAGTACATCGCGAACTTCTTCAGGAACGAATAGTCTACTACGCGCTTCGGGAATTTTCGGTGATTCTTGTCGAACAACTTCTCTAGCCATATCTCGTAACAAGTGATGCATTTGCAATCTTTCGTTGAACTTGGAAATAAGGCACTTCTCCCTGAGTCTTGGGATCCAAACATTCGGGCAAAAATCAAAAATATCTAGTATCTCAACGACATCATCAAACAAGTCTCCAATGAAAAAACATGCAATATCAAGAAAAATATTCTTTTCATTGTCACTTAATCTCTCATAACTTGTTTGAAGTATTTTTTGAATATCTTGGTGAGGGATTTTCCTGTACTGATCCAGTATGTGTATCCATTCACTTTCACTTCTACCATATAAATCTAAACCAAGCACCGTTAAAACTAGTGGAAGGCTCCCAGCATAATTTAAGATCTGTTCTACAAAATTTCCATAACCTTCATCCGGTTTCTCTCTTTTGAAAGCATGCAGACAAAATAGTTTAAAAGCATCATCTTGAGTCATTCCCGTCATCTTGTATGTTGAATCAACTCCATGAGTAGTCAGCAAGTGCTCATCTCTTGTTGTGATGATGATTCTACTTCCTTTACCAAACCAATCATGACCTCCGGCTAATGTTTCTAATTGGGTCAAATGGTCAACATCATCAAGAATAAGAAGAACTTTTGTAGAACGAAGCCTATGCTTTATCATATTGATTCCTGTAGGAATATTGTCAACCTTTAAACTTCTACAGTCTCCCAAGATCTTAGAGAGAAGGGTCTCTTGCAGTTGGACCAAACCATATGCTTGACTCGAAGTGTCACTAATATTTTCAAGAAAACAACTAGCGTCAAATTTAAAAGCAATCGAGTTATAAATTGCTTTGGCTAGAGTTGTCTTACCAATACCAAGAGCTCCTAAGATCCCTACCATTCGTACGTCATTTGTCACAACACTTAAATGCAAATTCACGATATTCTGTACCTGGGAGTACCCTAATCCAACTGGATACTTTGCAACATGTAAATATGAATGTTGTACTATTTTTTAGACGTCTTGATAGATTTCTTGAATAACTTCAGACTCGTTCCTATATATATGGAAAAATATTAATGAATACAACTTTTTGCATGAAAAACAATTAGGAATTAACATAATCTAAATAATTTTTTTTCCCACAACCAGAAAATAAACTAAAATAAAAAAAAGTAGTGGCGGGCTTTGGTACCGCATGCAGAGAGTACATATGAGTTGATTTCAAGTTAATTCTCTCCGTTTTGCTAGACTCATGATGAAAGTCTTTCAATATTCTTAAATTTATTTCACTTTATTATATTATTTTGACATTTATTTATTTATTTATTTTAATCTAATTAATAGCTAGGAGCCAGAAGATAAATAATGTCAATTATTATATATACCTCAGTAGTGAATTCTTGGTCTTGTCTATGATCTCCTCAACAAATCTCACTTATACTTCGAACCGTATGATCTTTAAAATGCTGGAACCGTATTGAATGTTGACTTTTTTGCTTATTTGTTAGTCCCACATCGGTGGGATTAATGAAAATGGCATAAGCCATGTATTATAAATAAGAGGCTTAGCCTCTTAGTTTAAGTGCACCAGTTGAAAGCTTATCTAGTAACTTTTGACTTTAGTTAAATTCCTCTATTAACCTTTTGTAAAAGGGGAAGAGGTGTAAAGTTAAAGTTTTACTAGTGGGATAGCTTTGTAGGTGTGGTGAGGAGAAAAATTGTGTGATTGTAACAATTTTTCACATAGTGAATTTTCTTCTCTGGGTCTGGTGGTTTTTCTCCTGTTTTGGAGTTTCCACGTAAATTTCTTGTGTTGTTATTATTTCTCTATTTTTCTTGTTATTCCTGCAAAGGGTAGATCCTAGGGGGGGTGAATTTGGAGGTCCAAATTCCCAACAATTGGTATCAGAGCCACTAGGTTCTTTTTGTGGGGTGGAGCTTTGGTGTGGTAGTGTGGATACGTACAGTCTAAGGAGGTTCTGTCTAGGAGATTGGAAATTTTAAGTGTGTCCATTGTGACCCTCCAATCTTTCCTGGGAACTGACTTAGTGAGGTACTATTCATTTCTACAGTAAATTCATCAAAGCAATGTCAGGAAGTAGGCCTTCAAATCTTGTCAAATTTGAGGTGGAGAAATTTGATGGGAGAATCAATTTTGGCTTGTGGCAAGTACAAGTCAAGGATGTCTTGATTCAATCAGGATTACACAAAGCATTGAAGGGCAGACCAACACCTGAAGTCAGCACTGGTACTAGTGTGACTGGTGAAAGTAGCAGATATAAAATGAGCGATGAAGATTGGGAGGATCTGGATTTGAGAACAGCAAGTGCGATACGTTTGTGCTTGGCCAAAAATGTTCTTGCAAATGTGCATGGAATATCTACGGCAAAGGAACTCTGGGAAAAACTTGAAGAGTTGTATCAGACGAAGGGCGTCTCAAATCGTGTGTACCTGAAGGAGCAGTTTCATACACTGCGGATGAGTGAAGGTACAACTATTTCAGATCATTTAAGTGTTCTCAATGGCATTGTCGCTGAGCTAGAAGCTATTGGAGTTAAAATTGATGATGAGGATCAAGCCTTGAGATTCATCTGGTCTCTTCCACCTTCCTATGAGCACATGAAACCTATTTTGATACATGGGAAGGAGAAAATAATTTTTTCAGAGGTTACCAGTAAAATATTTTCTGAAGAGAGAAGACTAAGTAGTGGAAGTAATGTTCCACATGAGAACTTAGTGATGGTAGCAGCTGGAAATGGGAAGATGAAGAACTCCATGAAGAAGAAAGTAGTCTGCTGGGAGTGTGGACAATCTGGGCACGTCAAGAAAAATTGTCCAAGAACTGGAGCAGGTTCGGCAAGTGGCTCCAAGTCAGTAAATGGAGATACTGGAAATGATGCTAATATTGTGTCTCTCTCCATGGAAGATTTTGCTCTTTAAAAAGAGACATGTACATCCTCATGGCATGTCGCTAATTCCCAAAGTTGTCATGATAGAGGATGTGTTAATGTTAGCGGGTCCACAAGTTTGCACACAGGCATTGGTTTGGCATTGATGCAGGGTGTGTGGTGGAAATTCATGTCGATGGCTGATGAACTTCCAGGAAAGCCAAACGTGGAAGTTACACCATAATTTTCAGCAAGGTTGTTTTTCGACATGGTCCGAAATGAAATGCTTGGAATTGGTTTATTCTAAGTGGGTATGCTTTTATGGTGAAGCATGATAGCGGAAGCTATGAAGATCTTCATTAAGGTGGAGCTTGGCTGTGGGACTAGTCAAAGTCGCAAGGTGGAGATTGTTGACTTTTTTGCTTATTTGTTAGTCCCACATCGGTGGGATTAATGAAAATGGCATAAGCCATGTATTATAAATAAGAGGCTTAGCCTCTTAGTTTAAGTGCACCAGTTGAAAGCTTATCTAGTAACTTTTGACTTTAGTTAAATTCCTCTATTAACCTTTTGTAAAAGGGGAAGAGGTGTAAAGTTAAAGTTTTACTAGTGGGATAGCTTTGTAGGTGTGGTGAGGAGAAAAATTGTGTGATTGTAACAATTTTTCACATAGTGAATTTTCTTCTCTGGGTCTGGTGGTTTTTCTCCTGTTTTGGAGTTTCCACGTAAATTTCTTGTGTTGTTATTATTTCTCTATTTTTCTTGTTATTCCTGCAAAGGGTAGATCCTAGGGGGGGTGAATTTGGAGGTCCAAATTCCCAACATTGAATTCTTCAAAAAGACACAGGCTTCTAATTAACTTAAATTTGATTTTCTTGAAAATTGAATAATAAAACAAAAAAAAATGATAAATAATAAATAAATTTAGGTGCGTGATAGTACTATATATCTCAGCATGCTTGTACTTTAGTTGGCGACCATCAAAAGGCCAAACAAAAATTTCGATTTTTATTTAGTTTTGTTCAAATGGGTGAAAAATCATGCATGGAAGGCACAAAGTAAGCAGTACTTAGAAATTTAGAAATACCGGTCATAAGTCACATGGTATCCGGACAAACTGGCAACGTCTCGTAGGGCTACCTTCCACCTCTGCAAGCTCATGTCATCATACAATTTCTTAGCATGTACAGCCAAAACTTCGCCAAAACTTCCTCTTTGATGGCGTACATCCGATGGATCTACACGGTAAAATATAGGTAGAACTATTTGTTGCTTAGAGTCTTTACACTCCAGAATCTTCACTAACTCGTTCAAACACCATCTTGACGATGCATAATTTTCTGAGAGTCCAATGATGGAAATCCTTGAACTTTCTATAGCTTGGAAAAGTGTGGGTGAGATCTCAGTACCTCTTCTAAGTTCAACGTCATCTTTGTAGACGTGGATTCCCTTTGTAACTAAAACATAGTACAGATGGGAAATAAAATTATTACGAGTATCTTCTCCTCTAAAGCTCAAGAACACATCGTAGAGCCATGGAGAGGTGACTGAAGAAGAGGATGAAAAAGAGGCCATGGAAGAAATTAGTCAGTGTAGTGTGTATGTAATGCCTGAATCTACTTACTGGATGTATGTAGAGAGTTGGTGATCATCGATTCTTCTAAGTAAAGAGAAGTCCACGCCACTTTCTCACAACATATGATCTACCAATTAATCGTAATTTCTTGGCAACTTCCTAATTAATGACTCAATGAAGTGATTGAATCAATGCCGCGTTGAATTATTGCATTAAAAAAGGATAAGATGAGTTTTTTTGGAAAGATCAGTTGGTAAAAGAAAGATGATCGGTACCTTCTTTGCAATTTCCTTGCAGCTTTTTCAAATTTTAATATTGTGTTTAGTTGTTAAGAGTTATCTCAAATTAATTATTGATAAAATTTATAACTTTTTAATTTTTTATAAAAAGATTAAACCTATTTTAATTTTAAAAAATTAAACACATCTTAAAATGTTTTTTTAATTTTTAAACTTAATTCTATTAAAGATAAAAGAATATATATATCTATATATATATATATATATATATGATTTCTTTAGTTTTTAGTCAAGCACACTCGTTGGATATAATTTCTTGGCAACTTCCTTTCCTTTAGAAAATATAATGAAGTCAAAGACTGGTCACACGCATTCATTGAAAAATTGAAGTTTCTCAGCAACTTCCTTAAAAGGGGGTGAGAATAATACAGGCTGTTCACTGTCTCACCTATTAAAAATGGTAACTTCTTGGCAACATCCTAACTACTTGAGAAAGCTTAATAAGTACGCCAATGCCGCGTTGGATTATTGGGCTGGTAACTTTTTTTTTATAATAAGGGAGGAGGGACCCTCCGTGATATATTCAAAACCTCCGCGTATAGCAGAAGAAAACCATGGATACAAAAGAAACTCCATATATACCAAAAAGAAACCAACAACAAAAAAACAAACAGATTAACCATCTCGTATATATGGCAGACCCGCTTTATCCATCTTCAAAAGGCTGCGAAGTTTCCAAGGTAAATCAGAAAAGAGGTCCAAGTACTTAGTGCATCCCTTCGAACCCATTCTAGCTAAAAAATCTGCTGGTGTATTTGCTTCCCGGTAGACATGAGTGATATTTACATTCATACTTTTCAACATATCTGTTAGTTTTTCTCAAAAGTCTTCGACATACCATAACCCACAAAGTTATTGGGCTGGTAACTTATATATATTACAAAAATATAAATATATATAAATATTTTATAAATTATGTATATATAAATATATATTATAAGTTTTGTAATATCGTGGGAAGCTACTGTTAATTATAGTTTTTATTTTGATATTTTATATATATATATATATTTTAAACATTTTTAAATATTTTTTTTAAAAAAAATCATAATATAATTTAAAATTAATTACTTAATCATTAAAAAAAATGGTCATATTGTTTTAATTTAATGGTGTCAAATATTTATGGAATATTGCGACAACCAACCTAACCTTCTTCAAAAGGAGTGTAGCATCTTCCTCTTTTTGCCTACTTTTGCTTACCGCGTGCTCTGTGGGCCGTGGGGCTTCCCGGGGAAATGTTTTTTGACCGATGGAATAGACAGATCATGCTTACCATTTTTTTTTTTTTTGAAGAAATGCTTCGGGGCCAAAGAGTTTTTAATTTTATTTTTTTAGTTAAGGAATATTTTTTTAATAATATTTTGAATTTTCTATTTTTTAAAAAATATTTAAAAATATAAAAGAATAATAGAAAAAAAAAAACATTTGACTCATTCGTAGGTATTCGGGCTACGATATCCCAATTTACAGTATTTTAAAAAAAAAATATTAAGGAAGTGAATATTGTTTTTTTTTAAACTTAATTTTTTGATTTAATTTTATAAAAATTAAAGGCTTTATTTGGTCTTTGAGTTTCAAAAAAAAAACGAGTCCCCTGTTTTTTAGTACTTAAGTGTGATATATTACAAATTGATATGATTTGATGGAGAGTGCAGTCAAAAATTAAATTTATTTTCATCAAAATTATAATATTACGTTCGTTAATTGAATTTTTTTTATCTAAATTATGCAAGAAAGTTACGTTATGAGATTTTTTAATCTAAATTCAAAAACCAGAAAATAAAGAAAAAAAGCTTAATGGTAAAACATAAAGTTGGTGTTAGGGTATATATTATATTGCTTCACTTCAAAGAAAAGCCCACTGCCGAGAAATTGCAAACAAGTTTCTGATCATCTTTTTTCTACCAATTTTTATCCTATTTATTGTAACAAACCAACGCGGCAATGGCCTCGTTAATAAGCATTCTCAAGTAATTAGGAAGTTACCAAGCCGAGAAAAAAAAAATTAGGAAGTTACCAAGAAGCTTTCACGAGTAGCTTCTTTGGGATCTGCAATACTTCTGGGAAAAATATAGTTGTAAGCACAATTGTGCACTAATCTGTGCACTAATGTGATGTGATTGGTCAAAAAGTAGATTTTATTGAAAATAGTGTTAATTTAAATTTTAAGTATGAATAAATCAGTATTGGTACACAGATTAGTGCACAACTGTACTTGTATGTAGCAAAACTCATATTTCTGATGCCTTGCTTTGCATTTCGTGAGTAGCTTATTTGGGATTTCGGGGCAAACATATGTGATTGGAGGCGGAGGAGATGGATTTCTTAATTTCTTTATATTCTTTTCCAATTTTGGTTATATATATATATATATATATATATGATTGTTGGATTTGAAAATCTTGAAAAATTAAAAAGTTTGCTTTGCTTCTTATTAATTTCTAATCTCCAAAACTAATTTTGAACATTTTGTTTATATCTTTTTGTTTTAACAAAACAAATTACGTTTATCCTGTTTGCTTCTTTGTCCGTCAAGTTTATTTTATTTATAAATAGAAAATAATCATCTTATTATTCTTTTATAATTTTGGACAGAGATAGATAGTAAGAAGGGTGGCTATCCGCCTGTATAGAACAGATAGCACCGCTATAACTATTAGAATTTGGTCGGTTAGATTTATAAAGAGAATTCATGAAAATAAACATACTGACTGGCATAACTTGATGTTAATCTTTAAAATTTGCCTGCATACTCCATCAAATCTTACTAATTTATAAATTTATTTTTACAAATTTGTTTTATTACACACCAATATATATAAATATATATATATATTTTTTTTTATTTAACATTTGAGTCAATCAAAGAGAAGATTCCTTCACAGCTCTATACAGGGCTTTGATTTGCAAACGAGGGGCCCGTCCGGAGTTTGGTTTACGTTCTGTGAAAATTTCACTGGACGAATGGTCCAGATTCAAAGACTGATAGAAAATTCAGTTTATTTTTTCACTTAAATCAATTTTATCAAATTTATTTTTTAAGAGTAATTTTATATACAGTCGTAAAGTGTGCAAGTATCGTGCAGTTGTTTTGAAAAAATTCACTATTAAAATATTATTTTATTTTAAGTGGATCCCATATTTATTTACTTTTTTCAAAATGATTGTACAGCGCTAGAACACTCACGACTGCAAATATCATTTTTCACTTTTTAAATAGGATGTAACTAGTAAAATTTTAACATGAATTATTTGATTACATCCATATATATATATATATATACTAGTAGTTGGGCAACGTCCAATGGACGTTCGTCTAGTATATAGAAATATTATTTTTAGTAAGAAAAAAATTTTAATAAATAATATAATGCTTTTAGAAAAAAAAAATATAATTTCTAACATCAAATAGTAAGATAGACTTAAATAGGTTTTAAAGTATTTAAAATTAAAATCTTATTATTTACTACTATATGTGCTTTTGGGTACGGCTAGAAACAACAAAAACGTGAAAAAAAAAAAAAAAAAAAACCCTTGAACCAAAAACTGTGCAGTGGAGGAGACAAGCCGTTAACAATAAAGTAACGTACAAAGCACATTTTCTTAGTTTAATAAAGCGATTATTTTTAAAAAGTGATATAATTTTTATAAAGAAATAAAATACTAAGGTTTTTATAAGATATTATTATTTGATTTTAATGTTTGATAATTAATTTAAATTGATAAATAAATAATATTTTATTAGAATAATTGTATTCGTAAATGTAGTTGGTAAATAGATTTAAACTTAATTATTTTACATTTCTTTTTATTTATATAAGGAATGAATAGAAATTTTAAATCACATATATAAATTTATATATAATTTATATAGATATATAAATATATATATATATATGTATATATCTAATATACTTCCTAATAAATGATTATCAATGCATGAGTTCTAGGATCGATGCATACTGCATGAATTTTGATAATTATAAATTTATTCATAAGTAATTAGGGAGAGAGAGATTAAAAAAATAAGAATTTTTAAGAAGAGAGAGAGTCACTTTAATTTATGAGAAAATCTATTCGGCAGCCGATTTAAATTTCCTACACCGCACACATGCATTACGTGGCAAACCGAGTTAAAGAGAAATTCATAAACCGGACAAAAGAGAAAGGGACAAATGGGTCTGGGTCTGCCTCTTCTCTCCCTCTGTCGAAAAGGCTCTCTCTCACCCTCTTGTTCTTCCACCTATAAATCTTGAAGATGAATCCCATCCTTGATCGTCCACAGACTTTAAAAAAACCAAAACAATATGTGCACAGAACAAAAAAATGAATAAACCAAAACAATAGACCCATAGAACAAAAACAAAACTCTACGTTCTCTCTCGCTTTGCCCTCTTTGCAAGTTTATAAACACATACAAAACAAATTACAATCGCGCAAAGGCCAGAAAAGGATACGCACAGAATAAATTACATTCTCAAATTATTTTGGATTGAATATCTCCTTTTGTGGACAAGAATAGGGCTGGGTTAGTTGGAACGTGGAGAAAAGGGTTTATTCTAGTTGAGGAAAAGATTTTTTATGTCCCTGGAAAATGGAGAGAAGGATTGGATACTTTGTCTCGGCGGGAGATTTGGAAAGAGGCACAAAAGGGTATTCTGATGCTTATTAAAAAAAAATACAGATGCAGCAGCGACTTCTTTAGTTGCAGACCCAGATATCTTCTTATAGTTTGTGGGCATATGGCCTTGTGTTTCTCTTCCATGTACTTGGCTATGGCGTATGGCTTGGACCCACTTTTCTCATTTAGAGCCAATGGACTATCCTTATAATCTGAAAGTATGGAGTACGAGTGGCATTTTTTGGTTGTTTCGGCTTCTTCTCATTGGAGACCTCGGCTTTCTCTCATTAACAGGTTTGGAAGACCACAAAGTATAAGAAGATGTAGGCTGAATAAAATAAATGTTAAATTAAATGATGTGTGGGACCCATTATCAGGGTGTGCGGTGTAGGCAGCCGAGTAGAATCACTCTTAATTTATTCATGCAACTAATGGCATTAATTTTAACGGTAAAACAACAAAAATCGTTAAAACAAGATTTTCCGTTTCATACACACTTTTTATATATAGAAGATATATATATTATTTCTTTATTTAATATGGTATATCTATTAGAATTAACTTCAAAAGATATCTTCAAAAATTAAAAATATTTTATATGTTGGCCTAAATTAAAAAGTACTAACTAAACCATTAAATTCATCATTCTTCATTATGAAAAAGTTTTGAATTAAATATTTTACATGTTGGCGTTA
The DNA here is from genome assembly GCF_018687715.1 of Carya illinoinensis. Lineage (NCBI taxonomy): Eukaryota > Viridiplantae > Streptophyta > Magnoliopsida > Fagales > Juglandaceae > Carya > Carya illinoinensis. Next base: position 45,298,867 of record NC_056766.1, on the reverse strand, counting down.
ATAATGTGGGGAGTGTTAACACGCCTAGCATACTATAAATATAAAAGAATGATTGGTTTAAATTAAATTATTTTCATAACTGAAAAAATGTCATGGCCGGTAATTCTTTGGCTGTAATATAGAGTCAGGTCACATTAAGGACGAGAAACGCCAAAGGAAGACCCTACCCAACAATTTCTTCTTATATTGCATCAAAAAAATAATAATAATAATAATAATAATTTCTTCGATCTTATACGTACCCATTTCTAGCTTTATGGTTTTAAAAAGCATATCATGTGACGGTACATGTACATGGGACTTCAATAATGCAATAATTATGGTACTCTTGACTAATACAATTTTCCTAACCCCAATCATGGTATACAGCTTGGAGGGTATGCTGAATTTTGAAATGAAACAATTAAAAAGTTTGATTGCAAGGTTTTTTTTTTTTTTTTTTCCCAGAAATGATAAAATGACAACCTCTTAAATAACAAGTTTTACACAATTTATTCATAAAATATTAATATTTTTAAAAAAAGTTTCCAAATTCTTCTTTAATTTTAAAGTGTTTGAATTTTAAAATAATATTATTTTACTATATATGTAGGAGTATTAATGCAGTTGTCATTGTACCACTGTTTGGTGTTGTTTTGTTTTTTCCAGAACTCACGAGAGCATTGTGTGAAAATCGCATCTGATCTAAGTTTGAAGAAGCTGCTAGGAAATTGCCAAGAATTTACTCATGACCATCTTTCTTTCAATAAGTCAATGCGGCATTGACTCAATGACTTCACTAAGTCCTCAAGGAAGTTGCCATAAAGATACCATTAACTGAAACGTATGGTGTAGATCAAAGAAGCATGGACTTGTCTTTTTAAGGAGAGTTGACGATGTCCAACTCTCTGTATGCATGCAGTAAGTACGTACACTAATCAGGTCTTTTGAAGAATTTAATACGGTTCCAGTATTTTAAAAATCATTCGGAGGAGGGGAAAAAGGAATCAAGAAAAATAATTGACGTACGTACGTTGTTGATTAATTTTCTGGCTTCTATCAATAGATCTAAATTCACTGAAGCATTAATTGTTCAATACATCTCAAGATTAACAGCAAGTCATTCATATTTACCTGTCGCGGAGTATCCGGTTAGCTTAGATTCCCAGGTATGGGATATCAAGAATTTGCATTTAGGTGTTGGGACAAATTATGATGTACGCTCTACAAGAGAAATGAATTAATTTCGAATAATCTTTTCGTTACAATAAATTATTCACAAAAGCCCGTTTTCTTGTAATGATGAATGGTATATAGGGATCTTAGGACTTGATAGAATTAGTAAGACAACTCGAGCCAAAGCAATTTCCAACTTGATTGTTTTTTTATGATCTCATAATCATGCAACGGTTGATGAATGTCATCGCCTAAAGTAAAATTTAAGTTAGTCATTCGTAATTATAATATAATAAAATATAAATTATTATATACAATATTTTTAAAATTTTCAATAAAACGAGATTTTATTTAAAATCTTTAACTATTTTTTTTTTGAATTTATATTTAATACAAAAATTTAAAATGAGGCCTCAATATAAATTTTGTACCTCAATTTAGCAATATCTTAAAAAATTATTTAAAATATAAATAATTCATTGTATTAAATATTAAATTTAGTATTATGGGACCTTGCACACATTGAAAAATATAAAATTTATTTAAAATTTTATTTAATGAAATGGTTTTTATTTTTTTTCAAAAAAAAAAAAAAACTTCATTTTTAATTTTGGAAGCCTTTCATAGTGTGGGACTTTAGGCAATAGCCTAAATGGCCTTCCCATTGAGCCAGCCCTATCTACAAGACTTTTGACTTTGTGAAAGTAGTCGCGATAATAGAAAGAGCTATAACACACTAGAGAAATCTTAGCAAATTAGGGTTTTTCTATCTTCGAGGGTAACTCCCCTAGAAATGAGAGAATGGAGAGGAAGCGAAAGAAATTAGGAAAAGACAATAAGACCCCGAGTTGGTGATGCTTGACCTGATTCACCCTTCTCCACTTCAGTTGAACTTGACTCTTCCAAGCACACTGATAGAACCCACCTTCCTTGATAATTGCCCTACATTTCAAAATTGAGCTTGAGAAAACCCTTGGTCTGGTGAGCCATGTTACAACTCCTTCCTCCTTCAAAACACCTTGCCTGCAAGGTGAGAGAAGTCTTCTTTGAGCTTTGAATACGTCTCTCAATTGGCTTCATTTGCTTCTTGCCCCTGCCAATGCACCAAGTGCTCGGCTTTGGCTAAGTTTCCAAATTTCACCATACAACGAGATCTCTTCTAGCTTGGTCAACGGACTCCATCATCATCAACTGGTGGCAGATATAGAACAGCGGTGGTGGAAGACCCTAGTTTCTTTTTTAGCAATGAAACATGAAAAGTGGGGTGGATTCGAGTGAAGGATGGCAGTTCCAAGCGGTATGCAACCTTCCCTACCCTTTGTAATATCTTAAATGGCCCAAAGAATTTTGGGGCTAGTTCGTTGCTACAACGAAAAGCCACTGTGGCTTGTTTGTATGGCTGGAGCCTAATGTATACCCACTCACCCTTAGAAAATTCCCTTTCATTCCTTCTTAAGTCAGCATACTTTTCATTCGGTCTTGGGCTTTTTGCAGGTTGTGCTGGAGCAGATGAGAGATATTGTCACGGTTCTAGAGGTGTTCTTCAACAGTGGCTACCTTAGCAATGCTAGGTATATATTCTAACCATCGGGGAGGGGGGTAACCATATAATGCTTCGATGGGTGACAATTTGGTTGATACATGAGGAGTGGAATTGTACCACCACCCCGCAAGTGGTATCCAAGAAACCCAGTCCCTTGGTCTGTATCCTAAGAAGCATCTTAGGAAGTTTTCAAATGTCTTGTTTACAATCTCTGTTTGCCCATCAATTTGAGGGTGATAGGCTATACTCAATGCCATCTGGACCCCTTGTAAGCTAAACAACTTTTGCCAAAAATAGCTTGTGAATGTCTTGTCTCTATACAAGACTATTAAGAGAGGGAGACCATATAACTTAAATATACGCTTGAGGAACAAATTGGCTATGTCCTTGGCAGTGTATGGGTTTTTTAGGGGAGTTATGTGACTATACTTCGTAAGCCTATTAACTACCACACAAAGGCTTTTAAATCCTCTAGAGTTAGTAAGGCCTTCTAAGAAGTCCATGGTTATATGTGTCCAGGGCTGTGTGGGTATCAAGAGGGGCTGTAGTAACCCACTTGGGAGGGTGTTAAAGGACTTAATACTTTGATAGAGTTCACAACCTCTAACAAACTACTTAACATCACTCTTGAGACTTGGTGAGTAAAATTCTCTCCTCACTCTATGTATAGTCTTATCGGAACCCGAGTGACCACCCCACAAGCTCCTATGGCCCAAATCAAGTAACAAAATTGAAAGTTGATCATTAGTCCAATTTTCTTGAAATTTAGGTAATAGGAATGCTCGTGTAGTACTTGGCATATCTTGCATATTCACTTTCATGGTGATTGGGGAAATAGAAGCCCCAGATGTTATTTTGGAGTGCTTGGGAACACTGTAGTCAAAACAGAAAGATGTAGTAGAGCATGTAGTAGAAGGAGCCCTTTGGTACTTACAGCTTTCCTGAGAGTGACTGACAATGATACTGTAAAAATTTTTGCTGAAATGATTAGCAAAGACCTTGACAAATTTTGAAGGTATTGAAGATTTTAATGCAGGATGCTTACTGAAACTAACAAATGGTGGTTAATGTTGAAATTCATCGACTTAAAATGACACTCATAAACCATTACATAATTACGTATATAGTGCAATAACCATTATATATCCCCTCGAAGTACTTTATATATATATATATATATATATTTTCTTTTCCTATTTTATATTAAGAAGGCATGAAGCCATGGATGCTAAGGGTAAATTGCGTTAGCTCAATATTTTTGAAGAGAAAAATATCGACATTGAATAGGATTCCATTACATATAACCAAAACATGGATAAAATTCATGTAGCATGTTTCTGTCTGTGTGTGGACAAATGATGTCCCATTGAATATCTATGTTTGTGGATAACTTATAGAAATTGTTGTTTGGTCGAAGTCAAACTTGGTGACTAAGTTACACATACGCGCAAAAGTAGCGGACACAAAGGATTGCGATGCACTAGAATCAAACAAGGTGCAAGCATAAAATTTATACAAACAAACTCTCCTTAAAGAGATTAATCACTTCAATGTAATTCACGAATTAAAACACACCACATATCAATTTAAACAGATCAGATCAAGCTCATACTTGTGATGACCCCAGCATCCTGAGTCCCTAGGGCCTTATCATCAACTTCACTAGGTGTCAGAGCATACACCCTTGTCTACACTTTCTACCTCTGATTCTGCCTTCCTCCACATTGTCTTGTTCGACCTCCCTACACAGCATTGGGGCACTCACGAGCATAGTGGCCTACTTGACCACACTTGAAACATTGAGTCCCACCTTGACGACAATCACCTTTATGAGATCTGTTGCATCTGCCACATACTAGGGTCGGCCCCCCATATGCACACCAGCAGATGCCTATGGTCTCGCCCTAGTCCTTTACACAAATTTCTAGGGCAACTCATAACTACTTCCCTCTCCTGCAAAGCTCCTCCTCTGCTAGCCAGGTGAAAAGCCTACCACACTACCACACTACCATACTCCCACTCAGCTATAGAGGCCACCTCAACCAACCTCTAAAAATTCTAAATTTGCAAACAAGCAACCCGTCTACGAATTTGTTGATGTAACCCCTCCTGAAATCGCTCGGCCCGCATCTCCTTTGTGGCAATGAGATGGTCACAAATCTACTGAGCTCCATAGATTTTCGAGCATACTGTTCCACTGTCATGTCTCCTTGCATAAGGTTGTTGAACTCTTTATCCTTCTGACTTCTCATAGTGCTAGGGAAGAAGCGATCATTGAACTCCTACTTAAATCGTTGCCAGGTCACCACTGCAAGAGACCCCAGTTCCATCTCAAGGAGTTCCCGCTTAGTCTCCCACCACGCTGCAACCTCTCCTTGTAGCATGTAACTTGCATAAAGCACCTTCTGGGACTCAATGCACCCGCAAATCTCGAACGTGCACTCCAGATCCTTGATCCACCTCCCAGCTTTGAGTGGGTCATCCTCACTCGTAAATCTAATGGTCCTATGGGCCAAGAAATGCTCATAGGAGCATCCTTTCTACTCTTCCCAAGTTTGGGGTTGGAAGTTCTGTTGGAGGAATTCTGTCATGCGGTTCAACGCCCTAGCCATGACGTAGTTTCCATCACCTCGTAGTGGATCATCCTCGAGACTTGACCAAAGGCGTCGTCACACGGGAATCTAGGTCGCACCATCTTCGCCTGCCAAAATGCAACCCATTATTCCAACTTATTGCTCCACTCCTATAATCTAACCCAAACATCCTTGGAGATTAAAGCCTAGATTTTTGGTACTGCATTTAAGTGACTTGTGGTTTTACCTAGAGCTGAACTGCATTGATACCACCTGTGGTGCCCTGAGCCCTGGACCCCCCATGTGATTTGGTAAGGGTCGTGACACCAGGGTGAGAGCCCCATCGGGTCATACACCCCATCATCAAGTGCAAGTGCGTGCAAATATGCAATATGTGTATAGATAAATATGCACAACGGGAAAAAATGAAAGGCTATCTCAACTAAGTACCAGAAAACTTAAAGTTTACAACCCAATTGAAAAGAAAATCCTTCATAAAGTTAATACAATCATCTAACTTATCCAAATTTAAAATAAAAGAAATCCCTAAATCACAACTAAAATATCTGAAGTCATCACTCCTCTAGTGGAGTCGGTCCATCTCGCTCAAACCCGTCCTCTGCATCGAAATCTACTATTCCATGAAAAGGAACCGTAGGTGGAAACATCACATGTGATTCCACAATCTCAACAAGAAAACCACAAACCACAACCAAGAATTTCAAACACAAGACATACAACAAACAAGGGCAGCAATAGTGCAAAAAGACCAAAATACCATTTCTTTATAGTTTTACACAAAAACGACATCAGTTGAAACACTCATGCCAAAAGCCACATTTACATTTAAAGAGCAAGCTTTTAATTACGATGTGCACCATAGTCTTCCCTATGGACTATCCGCACACTCTGACTCCTTTCTTCACACTACGGATAACGACCGTACTTCTGACTTCGTAATGAGCGATATCTAGCCCTTGCCAGCAGAGTGGCCACAAAGTCTTACCAAGAGCATTATTGTCTTTGATAAGCCTACTGTCGCCCAAGAACAGCTCAGGGGACGTCACTCAATTTATATGCTCTTGAGTGACTATAGGAGATCCACCAAGATAATACTCTATCTCGGCTTGGGATCGTAATATGCACGGACCCACAAAATAATTTCTTAATCATTTTACACCAAAACACAGTTTTGCAACATAACCAATACAGAGCATATTTTTAATATCATGCCAAACAAATATCAATTACAAAAATCTAGGCGCATGACAAGTAGGTATTGGATGGCATGGCAAATTACAAATAACATACAACTCAACAAACAGTTATCACAGTTGTCACAAATTCAAAAAATTCACAATTTCCAATTACACGCTATTCTCAACGCTTCATCTGACCCTCTGCCCTCAATTCCATCACTAATTATGATAATAAATTCCAACAGTTCACAGGGCCCTCGGCCCACAATTCCAACCCAACTAGATTCTAATAAGACAATTTCTCAGCTTTAGAAATCCATGGTCAATCTAGAGTTTTACTTAAAACGCTGGAAAGTAATTCTAGATGATCAAGCACGTGACAAGTTTAAGTGTTTTGTAGAGTGTGAGAGCGTGACGCTAACAGTTAAAAGAGAACAGTTACGCAAAACCAAAAATAAGTAAACAGGACAAGTGGCATGCGGCTTATAGTGGTGGTGCATGGTGACAGGGGTGGATTTGGTCTAAACGGTGAGATTTAGAATCGAAAAAAATTAAAGGAAGGTAGATCTGTGGTGACAGTGGGTGAAGGAGGGGATTTTCATGGAGGAGCATGGCGGGGCAGTGGTCAAAGTGAGCTTTAGCTCATGGGTTGGGCAATAACAGGGGAGGAGGAAGTCGAGAATGGGATGGGGAAGGCCAGGCGGTAGTTAAATGACCACTGGAACGCGGTTGGGAGTAGTGGCTCAGGGCGGCATATGGCGGCGATGGAGAGAAAACTCTTCTAAGGCTACAGGAAGGGGGATTTGAGGGTGAAGAACATGATGGGGCAATGCTTAAGAGGAGAAGATGAAATTCTTTATGTGATTTTGAAGGGGAGAGGCTTGGCCTATTTTTAGATTTTAGGCTGAGACACCCACATGCAACAAAACTGCCAGGCAGTGCGTAGGTCATGGGGAGGAACTTGGGATGTTGAGACGTGTGTGCATGTGATTCGGGGTTGCCAACAACATTCACAAGGCTGAGAGGCTCATGGGATGGGCAATGATGGAGGCTCGGATTGGGGGAAAGGGAGGTGGCGACAAACAGTGACAGGAGACGGGAACTAGGCTGACACGTGGAGTCGTGGCTGTGGTGGTCGTGGGTGGGGTTGCAATTGCGGCCTACAGGGGAGGAAAATTGAAAAAGACAATGGAAGGGTAAAGAAGGGTATCGTGTGGCGCATAGAGAGGAAGGAGAGAAAGAGATAAACTTAGGGTAACCCTAGTCCCAAAAAGTAGTGTTTAGCAAGAGCTCTTTTTTTTATTGTTGGGGGGGGGGGGGGAATTGTCACCGATTCCACCGATTCCACAATATTAACCGCCCAACAACAAACAACACAAAATAGCCCACTAAGTAAACACACACATGAGCAAAACTGGGCCCTCACAACCATGAACAATATTCTCCTCTCTCTCTCTCTCTCTAGGGTCTTGCCAAGATCCCACTTCTTTGATATTTAAGAATTTATTTGGCTAATATTGTTTTCACTAACTAATCCATGTTTTCAGGAAATGCGGTGTGGAAAACTCTCTTAGCTATAACAAAATTATCACCTTATCGGTTAATTACTTAGGTGTTCTTCTAGTAGGTTTCGTTATCTAAGTACTTGGTATATTTTCTTATCTCAGGTTTACATTCATGATTATTGATTTGATACCTGCCAATTCTTTGCTCTAGGTCGCCCTTGCCCAATAATCTGCAACAAGGAGACAGAAGCAGCTGTTCATTTCCAGCATTCAAGTGGTATAGTAGATCATGCAAGTTCAGTCCAACTAGATGTAGTAGAGGTCACCACTGGCTTAATAAGAAAACAATCGCTGATGTGGTTAAAGCTCTTGTTGGAGTGTTCATAGTTGATAGTGGCTTCAGAGCTGCAATTGCATTTCTTCGCTGGATTGGCATATAGGTAGATTTTGAAGCCTCACAAGTTTGTAAGGCCTGCATAGCAAGCCCCAGCTACATCCTGCTTGCTACTTCTTTGGACATTCCTTCCCTTGAAAATTTGTTAGGGTATCAGTTTCTCCATAGAGGTCTGCTTATACAGGCATTTGTACATCCTTCGCACAACAAGAATGGAGGAGGCTGCTATCAGGTATGCACTGTGTCTTTTCTACTTCTGGTACTAGACAATAATATTCTCTCTGGTTAATATCTCTTTCGACAGTTGCACAACAATGCAACATTTTATCTTGTGATAATTTGAAATGTCCTTTTTCACCAAATATTGGAGTTTCTTGGAGATGCTGTCTTGGATTACTTAATCACGTCATATCTTTATTCAGCTTATCCAAAGTTGAAACTTGGTCAATTGACAGATTTGAGATGTGTTTGTGAATAATGAGGCGTTTGCCAATCTTGCGGTGGAACGATCCTTCCACAAATTTCTTTTATGTGATTCCAGTAGCCTTACTGAGGCAATTGAAATGTATGTGGATGCTGTTAAAATGCAAGCACCTGAAGGGAGTCTTCTTGAGGGGCCAAAATGTCCAAAGGTAGACATTGTAATCTTCTATGAGTTTTTCCTGAAGAAATGACATCCTTGCCATCATTTTTTTTTTGAGTTTTGTTATGTTTTCTTTTTGGAGAGGAGGGGGGGGGGGGGGTGTGGGAATGTAATTGTTATATTACTAACCCCTGAATGATTTCACTTATTGCGTCAGGCTATGGGTGACTTGGTAGAGTCTTATATGGGTGCCATTCTTCTTGATTCAGGGTTTAATCTAGAGCTTGTGTGGACGATAATCATGCTTTCCTTTTTGGATCCAATCATGAGGTTCTCCAGTTTGCAAATTAGTCATTTCAGGGAACTGCAAGAACTTTGCCAATCTTATAATTGGGATCTACAGTTTTTAACATCAGAGAAGGGTGGAATGTTGTCTTTGGTTGGATTGAAGCACTTGAAGTGAATGGAAAAGATGTTTGTGCAACTGCCTCTGTAACATACCGAAACAACAAAGATGCTATATATTAGGATTGCTTCACCATAAATATCAACAATTTTGAAGCTAAAATATGTATGCTTACTTTATGCTCCTGTCTAATTGCTAGTACTGATTTGAAAGTCACACATTCACGATTGACATGCTTTGTTAGCATATCCTAAGTATTAAAAAAATAAATATAAAAACAAAGAAGGGAGAAACAAATTATGAAAATCTACTGTTTTAAAATTTAATATTTGAGGTACAATCCTGATCCAAAATTTTTTTTTCCTTGTGCTTTTGTTAATCCTGAAACTTGATCTATAATGTTCCTACTGCAGTCACACATTCACGATTGACATGCTTTGCTAGCGTATCCTAAGTACTTAAAAGGGTTTAACACTCTTCCCCATCGATGCAGGCTCAAGCTGGCTACATACTGAAATGAAGAACTTTGGAGGAAGTTTTGAAGTCAAGCTACAAGTTGCAAACTAGGTTAAAGTACTCTCATGCAATCGGGATTAACACTAACATAACAACCAAACAATCGAGGCTAGCGCACGTGCATGCGAATAGGGCTAACACTCACTCCATAATTGTTGCTAGAGGGTGACCTCTAAAAACAAGCCTCTGGGCTCTATAACTACCTTGTGCGGGTTGCCTTCGAGAAAGTGTTAGTAGGCTCAGCAACTACCTAAGATGGATCAGGGGCCAACGGGCCTCCTGCCCACTTAGTGTGGGTTTACAATAAACAAACTCTAGCTTTGAATGTCAAAGCACCAATGCTACCTTGGAATCAAAGAGGACAAGAAATCCCCTAGCATTGACGAAAACCAGAACGATCACCAAATAAGAAATGCTCACTTTTCACTCTTTGCTAACAATGAACATGAGTCGCACGCAATTATTGGTCATACGCTTGAACAAGCAAACTTCTTAAAAGCCCATCCTCAGAGGGCATTGCAAGATGTCTTACAAGTATCATCAAGGTCTGTTATTGGGTAACAATGAATATATTAAAAAGTAAGTAATATCTATTATTAATTTAAATACCCATAAATATATTTAAATTCTAAAATTTATTTATTCTACTTTGCCCAAATTAATATTATTCAATATTCTAAAAAAATATCAATTTGTTTGTTAAAATATATTATTTTAATTATCAAATATATTATTCTATATATTAGAAAATTTGAATTATTTTATTGTAATTATATATTAGAATAAAAGTTAACTAAGAAATACATATGCTAATTTTTTTTTTTAATTTGAGTTGAAAGTTGAAAGTTATATAAATATTATTTTTCAATATTATTATTATTTTAGAATTTGAAAAAATTGAATTGTTTATTACATTTTGTATAAGAATTTAAAAAAATTATAATAAACAGACACTTTAAAATTAAAGAAAATTTCGGAAATTTTTAAAAAATATTAAAATTGTGACAGACTTGATAATTAAGTGGTTGTCATTTTATCACTTCTGAGAAAAGAAAAAAAAAAAAAAAAAAAACCTTGCAATATAATCCAACATTTTAATTGTATTCATCAAGACCATAATTATTCATCCATTGATGTCTCACGCCATCACATGCTATGCTTTTTAAACCTTAAAGAAAAGGGTACGTATAATAAGAAATCGTTGGCCGGTAGGATCTGATAACTTTGGCGTTTCTTCTCCTTAATCATCTCTTGATTCTATTACAGCAAATTGAAGAATTACCTTCCGCACGTGGCTTGTTTTGATCAGTTATTAAAATAATTTAATTTTAAACAATAATTCTTTTATATTTATGGTATGCTAGCTAGCTAGGTGTGTTAATAACTATCAACTTGCAAATGGATAGTTTATTAACACTCCCCTCATTTAGGCCAACATATATATAAAATATTTTTAATATATTAAAAATAGGATTTAAGTCAAAGCCCTTCTTAGAGTTGTGAACGAATCTTCTCTTTGACTGACTCAAATGTTAAAAAAATATAAATATTTAGTCTAAATTTTTTTTATAAAAATAAATTTATAAATTGGTGTGACTTAATATAATATGTTAGATTTTAAAATTATTTTTATTATAAAATAAATTTAACAATTCACATCAAGTTTTATCAGTCTATTATATGTTTATTTTTATAAATTATTTTTATAAATCTAACAATTTTCTTAATGAAAATGAGCTCCACCAAGATAATGTCTCGTCTCGGCCTAGAGTCATGATACGCACTCACTCACAAAACACGTTTTTAAACTTTTGACATCAAAACACGATTTTCCAAGTTTACAGCAAAAACACATAACAGAGCATAATAAATATGATTTAATGACATGCAATAAATACAATGCAAAATATGCAACATGCATATATTGGATTGCATGGCACAACATAGTTCAGCATACAACACAACGTAGTACACAGTTCACAGTTTCAAAATTTCACAACTACACCAGATTCTCAACACTTCACCCAGAACTCGGCTAACAATACACCACAAACTACAGCTATTATCCCAACACTCCACAGGGCCTTGACCACTTTACCAATCATAACTAGACTGCACCAACAATCAGGTAATAACTTATTATTTGTTAGTATTTTCAAGAGTCAATCCAGGAATTTACTTACAACGCAAAAGGCAAATTTTGGATGATTGACTTCGCTGTCTAAGTATCCCATGCGTGCATGTTGCTATAAGATGGAAAAACAATCAGTTATATCTGAAGATGCCTAAAAATTAATACATAACAGAGTGGCACACAGCTTACTATGGTAGTGCTAGGAGTGGTGCAACACAGCGGCAGCAATGGCAACCCATAATGGACAACGACAGATCCAGGAAGCACGTGGGACTCTTCAGTTGGGAATGTAGTGGTTGGCAGATCTGATGAAAATAGAGGGTGGACGAAGGGAACCTCGCAACGGAGGGTGGTGGTAGGCGACATCACAGAACATTAGAGGAGGATCTAGGATCGAGTTGGGTGGATTTGAGAGGGGAAGAGGCCGAGTAGAAGTGGAAAGGGTGAGAGGGTGAGAGAGCGACCTCTAGTGAGCTCTAGAGGGTGGTGGATCATGACGACATGCAGCAGAACCCTAGAAAAAAATCCCCTAAGCCGCACGGGATGGAAATCAAAGAGGGGCGAATGAGAGATCCAGGGGTTGAGGACGAGATTGAGAGGGAGAAAAGGGCTTGGTGATAGGTTTTCGAAGGGTGGAAGCTGGGTTTAGCTCGACGGCGACAAGACCTTCGGAAGGTGAGATTTGGCCGGCACATCTTTGTGATCTGATGCGAGGCAGGCTACCGAGACTTCATGAGGTGCCGTGAGAGACGAGGTTCCAGCTTGGGCTATGACAGTTGGCATGCAACGGCGGCAAGTAGCTTCCACGGCCAAAGCTTCTCGTGTTGACAAAGGGGAGAGATGTGGATCGCAGTGAAAGGAGTGTTGGTGACAGATGGGGAAGAGGGGTTGCTCCTCAACAAACCCTCAACGACGACAAGGTGGCAACATTGACGGCAATACACACGAGTTGCAGAGAGAGAGAGAGATGAAATTTCAAAACGAGGAGAGGGAGTTGAGGTCAGTGTTTTAAATTTCGTACCGTACTGGCCGGTACGGCCTGAATATGCCGTACTGGCTACTAGTCTGGTACAAAAATTGTACTTGTTTTGTACCGGTCCAAATACTGGCCAGTATTTCGGCCTTCACTTTTTTTTTCATTTCTTCAAACTACAAGCTCATTTTTTTACCTCTAATTCAGACCAAGCTATTTATAATTTATATATATGTATTTATATATAATTTATTCATATATCGACTATTCTGAAACGGTACCCGTATCGAAATATTTCATTCCAGTACCTTGACCAGTATGATATCCAATACGGTATTCAAAACATTGGTTGAGGTGCTAGGGAAAGAAGGGAGGAAAAAAAATAAATTTTTGGGTTTTTCACCCGTGAGTAAGACGGTGTCATTTTGTAAAGGGGCTGGGTTTTGCTTTTCTTCAACTAGGCCAACTGCACACACGATCACACCCTTTCATAAGGAAAAACCACTTTCAAAACAAGCTTGGGCCTCACACGGGCTGGGCTTCACATCCTCCTCCTAAACAAAATTTCATCCTCAAAATTTGCTCCACATGACTATAACTAATCCGAAAGGGCCTATGGAGTCAACAATCTCTACCTCTACTCCCATAGGTTCTTCCATTAAGGTCAAAGATAGTACTTCTAATTAGCACATCACATCTAAGGTTTTAAGGTAGGCCATGTAGCTCAGATCTCCAATCCACCAGAAACTATTCTACAATACTCTTAGATCCTAATGCTTATTACCTCATAATTTAGGTGATACAACACATTGTTGATGCTTAAGTTTCAACTTTCAAGCCTTTATTTGAGTCACCGCACTCACTAGCCTTTTCTAATCTCAACCATTGATAGCCATAAATGTTAATTTAAATTGATAGCGTTTTTAAATTTGTTTTAATTTAAATTAATTTAATGTATATACGACAATCATTTTGATCAAAGCCGCCGAGAAGTTTGTGTGAAAAGTGAGGAATAGTATAGATGAGTAGAGTAGACGAGAAAGATGAAGGAAAATGTTTCTAGAAAGTAGAGATTAAATAAGTACAAAATGGATAAACTTTACTAATGTAAAAAGACAACAAACTTAGTCGCCAAATGAAGAGCAAAAACAGAAGAGAACGGGATTTGGTGAGAAAAGCAGGGTCAAAATAGTGAAAAAATAATAGACAAAAATATTGTTTATCCCCTTGTTTATTTAATACAGTTTATTCAAGAAAGCAAAGCCAGCAAAAAATCTTATTTACATGCATCTTACATGCAAGGTCAAAAAATTTAAAACCTTCCATTTGACTTGCTGTCCAATTCAATGTTCAACCCCCTGCTCATTAAGGCCCGTTTGAAACTTAGAGTGAATTGATCTTAATCTAATTTTAAGTTGATTAACACCCAATTTTCAAATCACTAAACTCATTTTAACTCAAAATCTCTTTACATGTTAGACTCATAACGTTTTTTAATTCAGTACCTCTTTACATAGAAGATACATAATATTTTTTAATTTCCAAAGCTGGCCAAAATATATTTCCACGCATGAAACAATGCACTCTATCCAAGCTGGCCAAATTTCGTACCGTACGGCATATACCGGCCGATACGGTACGAAATTAAAAACAGTGCTAACGGTGCCACATATGACCCAAATCCATCTTTCCGAAATGCCACCCATCTTTGTCCGCTATGGAGCCTGCTATGTACACAGAGGATTTCCACCGAAATCCTTTACCGATAAGTGCAACTCTGTCTTTTTATTTTTTTTACTTTTTCTTTCACATTTTTTAAGCTATTTAAACATTTTAAAAAAAATTACATATTCATTTAAAAACACTTACTTAATCACTAAGTGAAAAAAAAAAAAATTAAAAAAATTTCGGTTAACAATTTCGGTAAAAATTGTCTGTGGAAATAGTATTTTCCTTCATCAGAATTGTCTGAACTCAGAACCTCTTATAAAACCAGATCGGAAGTCCCATTTCCTAGACCTAAAACCAACCAATGTCAAAGAGAGAGAGAAGGTCAAAACTCTCTGCGTAAGGGTCCAATACCTTTCCATGGTAGCCAATAAGAGTTACTACGCTCGTCCAAGCTACCGTTTCCTTCCCAATTATCGGGAGCACCACAATCCTATCATCGCTCACGACTAGGTATTCGAACTGGACGAGTCCAACACTATGACTCACCTGAGTTCCTCATGCCCTCCCCAGCAGCCTCGCACCTCTCGAGGAGGCCATCCCCCAAGCCTTCGTGAGCCAGTTCTGCCGACCGCGCTGTCATCAACGGCACGATCCCGTTCTCGCTTTCGGTGAACATTCTGGACTAGTCAAAGATCCTAAGGGCTGAATACAGAGAGAATCTCCACGAGGAAGGCATTGACTATGATGACCACAACAACAAAGAAGGCAAGGAGTTCAAGAATATAAACATAATAGAACAAGATTTGGAAAGAAAAGCAAGAGCAAAATAGGAAGAAAAATAATGGACAAAAATAATGTTCATCCCCTATTCATACTTATAGAGTTAGATATATTAAAAAGGATAAGAGTTGGTAAAATAATTCCTATAGCTAGTGACCATGCAAATCTGTAATGAACTCATACTAATGCAAAAACTTATGGGAAATATAATGACATAAAACAATTTTAGTATATTTATTTTGCATAGTCATCTTCTCTTGGTGGTTTGTGTAGTTTGTGATTTAAAGCAGCTCCTGGGTTGATTTATAGACTTTAACATTTTATTTTAAAAACTATCAATGGAGGAACCTTTTGAGATAATCAAATAATTTCTTTAATGATTTATATGCCCAAACATGTCAAAGGTCATGACATGGTCACATGATGTTTGAGCTGTTGGCCAGATGAAAAGAATGAAAATCTTCCCTCCATTTGAGGAGTTAACATAGCCTCCCTTTTAGATCACAAGCCTGCTAGTATAAACTATTTCCCCCCTTTGATTTGTGACTCTTCCATTTAGCAGTATTAATTTAGCAACATTCATTTATCTTATGAAAATCTTTATTTATCATTTATATGAAAATTTTTAAGACAGACAAACTTAATTTGTTTTCTTATTGTTCTTGAATGTAATGGAGAGACCACCATCATTCATAGGAAATTGGGCAAGATTGTACACCATGAAAATCTTTGTGGTGGTGTGGGTATTGATTGTAGGATTTGGGTTTGGAGGATGGTCAAGCATACTCTGTGACGCCCCCGACCCCCACGTACGGAAACTCGGGAATCGAGGCATCCGGGATAATGACAACACGCATTGTGTTGTCTTGATATCTTTGCTTTCTCTAGTTTGGTGTATTTGATGTATACTCCCTATTCTCAAAGGATAGCTGATAGTGCCTTTTTAATCATTAATAAAACTTATCTTACTTACTGAACAAGCATTGAATTAGTTCCTTTTTATGAGTAACACTTCATTTTTTTCCTTTTTTTGGGGGGACGTTACAAGAATTTATTACAAAAGCAAAGAACAAAATCCAATAAGATTTATAAAAGATAACCCAAAAAGTTAGTGCAACTCTGAAGGCCCAAAAAGAAAGGAGGAAAATCACAACATAAATCAAATCCTAGAGTTTCACAAAAGAACAAAATCCACAAACAAAAACTTCTATTTCCATCAAAACCCACTAAGCCACTGCTGCAAGTATCCCACCATAACCTTGCAACAGGAAATCCAACACCTTAAAAACAATCAGTGAAAGAATGAAGAAATTACCCCTGTACAGCATGATGAAGAAATGCGGGAGTTCCCGGATCCAGAGGAAGTCTTCTCAAAGCACTCAGTGCAGGATATTGCAAATTACTCCGAATGACAAACTAACAATTAAAAGAATGTCAAAAAATAGCATCCAGTGATCATCTACGAAAACCACATTCATCAAAGCAAATGTATAAGAGAAGGAGCAGGAGAGCCTAGGGTTTGGCAAACAAATCCTACCGAGAAATGCGTTTGTTTCTGCCTCTGTTTGTGGGGTGTGTCTACCTGCGTTTGTGCGAGCAGAGGAGGGGGCAAGGAAAAGAAGAGTGCGAAGAGGACGGAAAGGGAGGGTCTAGGTTAGGATTTAATTAACAGAACAAAAAGGAATCCAATAGAGTAATTAACACCACAAAAACAATGGATTTGAATACATAGAGCTGACCTTGAAGATCCTGCTTATAAAGATCTGCACTGATATGTACTCGCTTCGGGGAGGGGCGGCGCTATGGAGGAATGTCACGGGGTGGCGCTGCACAGACGGACAGAGTCGCGGGGTGGCGCTGGGTTAGGGCGGAAGTGGTCTTCGCAAGGTATCTTCACATGATGTCGACTCGAAATTGGGTGGGTTAATTTGCAGCTTTGATGAAAGGAAAAGTATAGTTGCAAGCACAATTGTGCACTAATCTGTGCACCAATGTGATGTGATTGGTCAAAAAGTAGATTTTATTGATAACAGTGTTAATTTAAATTTTAAGTATGAATAAATCAGTATTGGTACACAGATTAGTGCGCAACTGCGCTTGTATGTAGCAAAACCCTTGATGAAAATGGAGAAGAAGAAGTTGGGGGAAGAAAGATGGACTGGGAAAATTGAATTTTCGGGGGAGGCATTTTCGTGCATTTCGGCGCCCGATTGATAAAACTCTAATTCCATATAACCACTCACGTCGCAACAAATTGTTTAATATTGCAACGAATATTCCATCGCAAAAAGTCAAACAATCGCTGCAAAAGGCTAACTACAAGTTTTACGTCTACAATAAATTTTTCCGTAGCAAAAAATATAAAAATCGCTGCAAATTCACAGATTGATGTTAAACATCCTAGGCGGCACTGAATCACGAGAAAAGATGATTTATTGCAGCTATTAGGGGTGGGCAGCGAGGGCCCGCCCCCCGTTACCCCGCCCCCGTCTGCCCCGCCTCTGCATGGGCGAACGGGGTCTCCCGCACCGCACATGTCGGGGCGGGGTCCCTCACCCCACATGAAATACACTAAGCGGGGGCGGGGGGCGAGCAGGGGTCAATCCCACCCCGCACTTTATATTTATATTTTACAAATTGTATATATATAAATATATATTACAATTTGATAAACTTGTTCACAAGAGTTACAACTGTTAAGTCCCACATTGTTCAAGTAAGACTCTTGTATGGCCTTAGAGTTCTATATAAAGGAGGCCTAGGGTGCCCATGCCATATGCAATCTTGTGATGAACAAGTCTCACTCTCTTGTGAACAAATCTAATAAATTTAAAAATTAGTAACATAATTTTTATGTTATTAGTTTTTAAATTATTATTATATATATAAATTTTAATTTATGATTTAATTATATAATAATTTGGGTCTAAAAATAATATTTTTAAACACAAAATTTTTTTAAGCACATTGAAACATGGTATTTTTAAAGTGGGCGGGGGCGGGGAGGATGGGGTGTTCGCCCCGCCCCCCCGGCACCGGAGCGGGGGGCCCCGCCCCCAGCTCACGGGGGCGGGGTGTGGGATGAAAGTTTCATCCCCCGCATATGCGGGGGCGGGGTGCGGGGAAGGGGTGCCCCCGCCCCGCATATGCGGGTAGCACCCCTAACGGCTATTTTAATTCCAACAATACTAAAATCGCGGCAACAAACCTTTTTTCTTATAGTAAATTTATCTCATTATGTAAAATGACACATTTATTATTATTGAATAATAAAGAATTAACTAATAAAAAATATCCAATAATAATAAATGTATCACATCTTACATAGTTAGATAAAAGTGAAATAATAGTGTGATGTATATAATTTTCCTTTAGAAAAATGTTTGGTTTACAAAAAAATATTATAAAAATAAATTTACAAAATGATGTGTTTTGATGTTATACATTAGATTTCAAAACCATTTTTATTATAAAATAAATCTGACGTCTCACCTCAAGCAGGGGCATTATAGCATAGGAAACAAAAAACACTTTAATCGGGATTTTAAAGTACGTACTGTCTGGTTTCAATAATAATCGGAGTTAAGATGAGATGAGATGAGATGAAAGTTAAATAAAATATTGTTAAAATATTATTTTTTAATATTATTTTTATTTTGAGTTTGAAAATGTTGAATTAATGTTTATTGAATTTTGTTTGAAAATTTGGTAAAATTATAATAATTAAATGAGATAAGATGAATTCGGATAATTTTGAAAACAAATGAGGTAAACTGTACAGTATTGATCTTCTAGTTTTTGGAAACTGCCTTTGAGTTCTGTTAGGACGTAGTTCTTGTTCTGGTGGAATTGGCATGGATGAATGAATGATCACAAGATAATAGTATTGGCAATTCCAGGCTATATATAATCATATTTTCATTCATATATACAAAGCTTAATTAAGTTAAAATGCCAAATAAAACTAACTACTTTACACTTGAAACAAATTTGAAGTCAACCTTTTTACGTCGTCTAGGCAGACTTTTAGATTGGAAAAGAAGTTTGATGCCGAAGGTTGAAGTAGGCTTCCTTTGTTGTGTGTACAAGTTAGGTTCAATGTTGTGATCATCTTCGTCGTCGCCAAGATCAACACGACGCCTCTTACAAAGTTGACTTCCATGATCCATTGGATTTGCTAAATTTCCAATATCTTCAATGGGTGCATCCAAATGGACATCAACATTTTCATGATCTTTTCCATTTTGTTTATTATGCTGTTTGTATAACAGATGAACTCCGCAACGTTTGAAGATTAAAGAATTACCTGGGATCTCGTTTTCAAATATAATCCTCAAATGATCATCTGCCTGATCTACACTCACATCTCGTAGACGTGTAATATCTTCTGTAGTTATGTACTTTAACCATACATGATCTGAATCAATTTCATCAAAACTTGCCCATTTAAAATCAAACACACTACAGTCGTAGGCAAATGGTCTCTCAATAGTAACTGCATATTCAAAAGTTGCATCGGGTTGAATAATAGCACAAACAGCAATTCCTATGATGTCATCCAAATTATACAGTGGGGCCACTTTAACATCAAATTCATACCAATAACTATTTGAAGTGAACTCCTTGCAATGGCTGAATCAATCTGGAATCTTATTTCCGGGAAATATCTTGGCAACCTGTTGGAAGAATACATCATAAAATATATTTCAACTATATTCATATATATAAACCAATTAGGCACACAAAACGAGTATAAAAGGAAAAGAGAAATATATATAGGGACTTACTCCAATACATGCAGGATTTGATATCCAATATCCCATATTCACTTTATAGCATTTGGCTAGGTCAATCCTTTGTAGCAGTGGAAAATTGAATTCTTTTGATATTTCTGGTAAACTTTCCAGTGATATGCATCCGTCAGCCTTTACGAGTCTTAGGTTCGGTGGAAACTCTTTAATTTCTTGAAGTTGCTTGCAATCATGCAAATAAAGAAGGCTCAATCTAACAAATGTTTTGATGCTTGTAGGAATGCTTATGATATCACTTCCTGATAGATCTAAAATTGCCAAATAGGGAAATAAATGAAATGTCCCAAAGAAATTTGATATTGATTGGCCAGAGTGTGCAACACTCAAAAAAAGTTCAAAAGGTGCACCCCATGAAGCTTCATTATTTTCCCAGCTTGTAGACACTACATAGGGCGTGGGTTGTCCATTAAGCACCTCCTCCTCCTCCATCCCAAAACTTATAATATTTGGACATTTATTGAGAGTAAAAAAGCCTAGAGATCTCAACTGATGAATGCTACTTGGTAGACGCTTAAGGTTTACGCAGTCATTTAGTGACAAAGATATAAGCCCAGTGAGGTAGCCAATGGATGAAGGCAATTCTTCTATTGCGGTGCCCGATAAGTTGACTTTGCGTAAATGTTTCATCTCACATTCGATTTCAGGAAAGTTTTGAAGACTTGAGCAATCATTAAGAACAAGGGTTTCCAAATTTCTCAACTGCAGTGCCCTTGGAAAGCTCTTTAGGTTGTTACATCCATCAAGAGACAATATCTTAAGCTTATCGAGGAATCCAACAGAATCATGAACTTGAACCAGATTTTTACAATAATTAAGATCTATTTTCTTTAAATTTGGACACCTTGAAATATCCAGGAATTTCGTTAAGAAATTACAACCACGGAAATTCATAACCGTGAGATTCTGTTAAAAAAAAAAAAGAACATCAAACTAAGTTTAAAGAAAGAAATATTGAAAATAATAATAGTTGTACCTTAAATTCCAACTGTATCTCCTGGATGCGACTACCAGGCATGTGTAGACTTTTGAGTTTGTCTCCACGAAATTTAGATGGCATAGATTCTAAAGGACAATCAGGCCAATCAAGCACTCTTATTGAATTAGGTAGACAATTAAGTTCTTCAGAAAAATGTGCATTGCGGCATCTAAAAAATCTGAGTCTTTTCATATTCTCGAAGGCCTTGGGACTCAAGCGGATGATATCATCACCTTCAGGAAAATCTATAACAATTCCTTCAACAAGATTATCTGTTCCCTGTATAGGAAGAAAATGCATGTTTAAGTGAGCCAACAAAATCAAAAAATAAATTATTCATTTATTCATATATTTATACACATACGTATATGTCACATGTGCTAAAGAAACAATGTTTAATTGAAAGAGATTTTGATCTGACTTACTGTATCATCCTCCAGTACTTCACGAACATCTTCATGAAAAAATAATCTGCTACGTGCTCCTAGATTTTTGGGCGATTCTTGTCGAACAACTTCTCTACCCATATCTTGTAACAAGTTATGCATTTGCAATTTTCCATGAAATTCCGAAATAAGACACTTCTCCCGTAGTCTTGGGATCGAAAAGTTTGGGAAAAAACCAAAACTATCTAGCATCTCAATGACTTTATAAAGCCATTCTCCTTTGAAAAAACATGCAATGTCAAGAAAAACATTCTTTTCATTTTCGCTTAATCTATCATAACTCGTTTGAAGTATTTTTTGAATATCTTGGTGAGGGATTTTCCTGTATTGATCCAATGCACTTACCCACTCTTCTTTAGTTCTGCCATATAAATCCGAACCAAGCACCGTTAAAACTAGTGGAAGGCTCCCAGCATAATTTATGATCTGTTCTACAAACTCTCTATAACCGTCAACCGGTTTCTCACTTCTAAAAGCATGCCAACAAAATAGTTGAAAAGCATCCTTTTGATTCAATCCCGTCATCTTATATGTTGAATCAACTCCATGAGTAGTCAACAAGTGTGATCTCTTGTTGTGATGATGATTCTACTTCCTTCACCAAACCAATCATGAGCTCCTACTAACGTTTTTAATTGATCCAAGTGGTCTACACCATCAAGAATTAGAAGAACTCTCTTAGAGTGAAGCCTACGCTCTATCATATATTTTCCCTTATCAATATTGTCAACCTTCAAATTTCTACTGTCTCCTAAAATCTTAGAAAGAAGTGTGTTTTGTAGTTGCACCAAACGATTGACTTGATTCCAAGTGTCGCTATAAATTGGAAGAAAACAACTAGCTTCAAATTCAAAAGCAATCAAGTTATAAATTCCTTTGGCTAGAGTTGTCTTACCAATTCCCCCAACTCCAAAAATTCCCATCATTCGTATGTCTTTCGTTCCAACCCTTAATTGCAATTTGACATATTCTACATGAGGGTTTAATCCAACGGGATGCTCGGCAACATGTAAATATAAATGATCATTTGCCATTCTTGAGACATCTTGAACGATTTTTTCAATGAATTTTGATTCATTCCTGAGTTTGTGTGGACACATATATAAAAGAAAAAAAAAAACAATTAATGACTTGTACTCCTCACATGCAATATAAGCAACATAATATAAAGTAAAAGGATTAATTAATGAATACAAAAAATAATCTAAATAAATTTTTTCCAACAACCTGAAAATAAACTAAAATAAGAAAGACAAGGAACATGAGCAGTGCGTACGAGTACGTTGACCGATCTCTGCATGTACTTTAGTTGGCGATCATTAGAAGGCCAAACAAAAACTTAGATTTTTATATAGTTTCATTCAGGTTGTGATTAGTTCAATTTATTCAGCTTTAATTTCCAATAAACTTATAAAGAAATTAATGTTTTAGTTCCATATTAAAACCATATATATACAAGATGCGGACTAGCTAGTGATTTATACATATGATAGAATGAGTGGAAATCATGAATTAATGAACAGCACAAATTAATTAAGCAGTTAGAAATACCCATTTCTGATCAGATGGTATCCGGACAAATTGGCAACTTCTCGAAGGGCTGCCTTCCACAGCTGCAACTTCTTTATGTCTACATTCAATTTCTCAGCATGTTTAGCCAATGCTTTCTCAAAACTCTTTCTTTGATGGCGTACATTCGATGGATCTACATGGTAAAACACAGGTAGAGCCCTTTGTTGCATTGATTTTTTACATTGATCAAGAATCTTCAATAGCTCCTCCAAGCACCATGTTGATGATGCATAATTTTTTGAGAGTACAATGATGAAAATTCTTGAACCTTTTATAGCTTGGAAAAGTGCAGGTGAAATTTCATCACCTCGTCTAAGCTCATCTTCATCTAAGTAGGTGGAGATTCCCTTTTGAGTCAAAGCACGGTAGAGATGGGCAGTAAAAGTATCACGGGTGTCTTCTCCTCTAAAGCTCAAGAACACATCGTACCGCCATGGAGAGATGTTTGAAGAAGAGGATGAACTAGAAGAGAATGTAGATGAGGCCATGGAAGAAATTAGTCACTGTATGTGTACATGTGATGCCTGATGATCACTCTACTTACTGGATGTAGAGAGTTGGAAATCGTCGCATCTCCTTTAAAAGGACAACTCCAGGCTGACCATGCCGCTTTCACACACCATACCTATCAGTCAATGGTATCTTCATGGCAACTTCCTTAAGGATGAGACTAAAGTGAAGTCATTGAGTCAATACCGTGTTAAATTATTAAAAGAAAGACCTTCAGTAACTTCTTGGCAATTTCCTTGCAACTTCTTCAAGCTTTAAGAGAAGCCATTTTCACACAATGCTCTCATGAGTTCTGGGAAAATTTAAAAAAAAAAAAAAAAAAAACCACTAACTAACAGTGGTACAGTATTGACAACTGCGCATTAATACTCCTACATGGTAAAGTAATATTATTCTTAAAATTAAAAGTATTAATATTTATGAATAAATTGTGTAAAACTTGTTAATTAAGTGGCTGTTATTTTATCATTTCTGAAAAAAAAAAAAACTTGCAATCCAACTTTTTAATTGTTTCTTTAATTTTAATTTCAGCATATATATATATATATATAGAGTACCCTGCAAGCTGTACACCATGATTGGGGTCAGGACTGTATTCGTCAAGACCATAATTATTGCATCCATTGATGTCCCACACCATCACGATATGCTTTTTCCTTTTTTTTTTGGATAATGATAGTCTGCCAACTCTATTACAACTTGTTTACCTCTCGCGTGAGAGCTTTTTTATTTTTTATATTTTTTAAAAAGAAACTGTTTTTAACAAGGATAATGATACCCTACCCACTGCTTTACAACTTGTTTACCTCTCTCACGTGACTTTTTTTTTCTTTTAAAAACACAAACAGAAAACCAAAAGCGCCGAATGTCGTCTGCTATGCCATTCAAAAATCAGAAGCCCCCACCGCGTTCTCCCCCTCCCCCCCCCCCCTCCCATATCGTCTCTACCCACCACCACTGTTTGGCATCACCGTCTCAAGTGCCTCTCTCTCCTTTGCCTCTCACCTCGACTCTCTCTCTCTCTTTGCAAAATTAACTTTTACGTAACAGCCGCCTCCATCGTCGTCTGAACTCCAACCGCCGCTTGAGACACCCCCCAAGGTAAACGCCACAATGCTGCCTCTCTCTCCCTCATACACTTGATGTGCACTAACTCCACTTGTGCAAAAATCCCTAAATTAATCTACCCATGTTGAAACCCATGGTTCTCGGTCCACAAACGAAGTGCACGCAGGCAGATTCAAAGTGGTTTGGCTGACTCCAGATCAAGCCAATCCGAAGCCGATTGAGCAATCTCATCTGAAAATTTCTATCCATGTGCAAGATAACACAATGTCATAAGATGAGATTTAAAAGTCCCACCTTTCATTTCCAGCAATAAATTGTATCACCATCATGTAGGAAAGTTCAGACGCTCATAATAGTTTGGATTTTCTCTCTTCGTAAGTGTTTTCTAACTTTCAACTTTCAAGTGTTGCAATGATAACGCAATCTCGAATTTTTGGCTCTTGAATCTTCAATAGGTATTAGTTATTGTCGTTTTTTGGCTGCTTTGTGAATTTTGCTGGCTTTCGAATAATGGGTAGTTGTTAATTTACATACTTTTTGACTATTTACAGTTAGTTCGCATATTTCTACGTTGTTCCTCTTCTCTTGTGGTTGGTAAAGGTATAACCTGCTCTTATGGGGCTGTTTTTGCAACTTGTAAATTTTTTTAGGATGTTTGTTCGTTGTTTTGGACGATTGTTCCCTTAGAAGCTCATTGGGTCATGGAAGAGAGCTTGACTTTGGGTTGTTTAGTAGGTGAGTGAATGACTTGCCATGGAGAAGAGAATTGGAAACCGTGGAACCAGGAATGGGAACAAAATCTGTACACGTAATGCTGGAGTCTGTATATGGCAATGCTTACCAGAGGCTCATGGAGTCTGTATATGGCAATGTTGGAGTCGAGATGATGTCGACAACAGTAGCTGTAACTGTACACCTAACCATTTTCGCTCAAAATGTAGAGAGAGAGAGAGAGAGAGAGAGAGAGAGAGAGAGAGAGAATCTGGGTGGGAGCAGAGGACAGAGGGAAGAAGAGAGACTCACCTGAGATGGCACCAAACGGTGGTGGTGGGCGGAGATGACAGAGAGACGACGCGGGGGAGGGAACCCAGGGGAGAACACGGGATAGTACACGAAGTTATTTGTGAAATAATTTGAACCCAGAGCCTATTCACTTTTGATAAAAAGATATAATAAATAAAAAAACGTGAGGGGTGAAGAAGTTGTAAAGCAGTGGGTGGTGTATCATTATCCTTCTCAGCAACTCCCGGGGTGAGAACCTGTCAGCAATTTCTTCGCAACTTGCCAACTTACTTTTCTTTCTCGAGAAAGTATAATGAAGTCTCTGTCGTCTTGTATTAATAATTTAATAATGGAAGTTGCTACGTGTCCCATGCACTTGTCCCCTTCCCCGACGCATACCACTTCTTTTTAGGAATCGTTTATTTTTATATAAAGAAAAAAGAAAAAAAAAAAAAAAAAAAAAAAAAAACTTGAAGCCTGTCGGGTGTGAAGATTAATTTCACACTGACCAATCAACAAATGCCACCAAAGCATTTAGAAAAGAATTGAAATGGACTGCATACACCCGAAACCTCTCTCTCTCCTTTTTTCTCTCCCTCTCGTTCCCCATCTGCACTCAAGATGTAGATAGAAGACAAGTCTACTACCATCTGATTCATGAATTCACAAAATCTACTTAATTCTCACTCAAAAGTTAAATTTTACTCCAACTTCAGCTATTAATTTCCAATCTTAGGCCAAACTCGAGTTTCATAACTTGAAGAAATTTTCAAATCACCGAACTTTTATCAACCAGACCCCAAAGGCCACGCACTCTCCGCTCTCAGCTCATAAACCTCGTCTACAGAAAAACCCAACATGTCTTGCTAGGTGGCCTATTACTTCCAAAAGTAAAATTCATACCCGACCGGTCTGGAGCACCACTCTTTTATAAAATTTTTCATCTCATTTTATTTTATCTTTTTTCATCATTATAATTTTTTAAATTTTTCATATAAAATAAAATGAAATAAACAATCCAATTTTTTCAAATTTTAAAATAAAAATAATATTAAAAAATATATTCTAATAATATTTTATTTAATTTTTAACTTTTATCTTAACTCATTTAATTTCATTTATGAAAACAAACGAAATCTTATTCTTTTTTAGACATTCGGTGTGATTGGAGCTTACAAAACACGCCTTAATAATATATTTTGTATTTATAAGTAAGACTGTTTATTTATGTCAGGTTTTTTTTTTCAATTCGATCTTAAACCTCCGAAACGGGTTGTCATGAGCCAAAAGCCAGAACATCCAATATGGCCTTACCAGTGCGGAGTGTGGTTATAGAACCCGAGTTCTGGGTTTAATATCCAGTACCCAGTTTCGGTTTAAAAAAGCTAATTTAGTATCCTAATGATGTCGTTTTAGGTTGAGGATTAAAAACACAACTGGCTCCCTCTCTCTCATCAAAACCCTAGTGTGATATCTTGTATTTACATGTATTTTTACTGAATAATTATTTAAATTATTATAATTAATGGTTCTCTTATTTTAAATTAAACGTATTTTTCATTGTATTATTTTATGATTTTAAGTTTTGAGATTCAAATAATGTGCTTTCTTTTTGTTAATAATTATTTCGCATTTAAATTACTCTCTAGCTTAAATTATTTTATTATTATATTTTAATTATTTTATTATATTAATTGAGTTATAGTGTTTTTATTTATCTTTAATTTATTTTATTGTGTATTTTTCTTTTGTTGGATTCTTTATTTTTAGGTGGTCTCATTTTTAGTGGGTTTTATATTCTATTTTGGGCCCAGCCCGTCTAGCCCTTGAAGCCCAGCCCCTTTTGTATTCCAGCCAGCCTCTCTCTCTCTATGCTATGCGTTTTGGCTTCAGCCCTTGGGGCATTATTTCACCTCCTTCCCTCTGATGCGTCAACCTCTTCTTCTCTTTCATGGGAAATTTTCTGCTTCTTCTTCTTCCATTGTGGTGCAGCTTTCACCTCCCTTCTTCCTTCTTCTATTTCTTTTCTTCTTTCATCTCTTTTCTTCATTTGTTTTCCCTCTTCCTACAGCTGAATCCAAGGCCCTCCCTCTCTGTTTTTCGAGTTGCAGCGCCGTCCTCCACAGCCAGCCCAGCCTCACCCCGCAGCCTTGGTTGCAACTTCTTCCACCGTATATCGCGCCACCACCATTTTTCCCCCAACCCTTGCTTGGTTTTGGCCATTTTCGTGCCCTGTTTTCTTTCCCAAAACCGTGAACTTTGCTCTGTTTTTGGACCCCATTTTCATGCTTGGTTTTCCTCCATTTTCCTCTAGTATTTCCGTGGGTTCGTGGTTGTGATTATTCCTTTGCATTTTCACTTTGTTTGGAGCTTTTCCTTGCTATGTTTTGCCTTTGCCGTGCCTTATTGTAGCTGCAGAATTTGTGCTCTGTTCTTGGCCGAATTACCGTGCGCCCATACTCTAGTTTTCTTTGTTCTCATTTTATCTTCATCTCCACTCTTCCTTCTTCAAATTCTAGTGCTTTTAGTGCCCCTGTTTTCACCCAAGCCGTGAGCATCATATTGGGTTTGCTTGATTTTTGGGTTCTTGCCGTGCCCCCCTGTTGTTGGCCTAAGTCCGTGAATCTCATTTTCTTTCTTGGTGGGTTGTGTTTCAGAAGTGAGTCTCACATTTTCCAGCTTCCAGCCATCATCTTTTATTTTATTTCAGTAAAATCCTTCTGTTTCTAAAAAATATTACTCAAAATCATATTGTTTTCGAAAACTATTTTAGTCAAAAAAATTGTAAATTTTTAGTGAGTTATTTTCAAACTAGTTTTTGGAATTAATCAGGTATTTGATGTTTCAAAATTATTATCTTTAAAAGCGTGGTAAGTATTTTTCAAATAATTTTGAGATTTAAATATATTTTTGCTTTAATAATTATTTTGTGACATTAGTTTATTGTGCCGGACTGAGTCCGAGAAGTTCGGGGGTCGGATGCATGTTTATTTTAGGTTTTCGCATATTACATGCATGTTCAAGTGTTGAAAATAGAAACTAGGTTTTCATGTGTAAAATGAATTTTTGGGTGTGTGTAGGGCTGAGAATCGGACGGTCCGAATTGGATAAACCAACCGGACCGGACCGAATTGAGATCAGTTCGGTTCGGTCCGGACCGAATTGAGATCGGTCCGGTCAGGGGGGTTTTCACCCCGAACCGGACCGGACCGAATAGAAAATTAAAAAAATATATATATATTTATATAATAGTTGTATATAATTAATTATATAATTATATATGGTATAAAAAAATATTAATAGTCTAATATAGAATATAATTATACTTATACTAATATAGTTATACTAAATCACTATAACTAATACTTCAACAATAGCAATAGTGACCTATACTAATAGTCTACTATTAATACTAATATACTATTATATAATTTATATAGTTATACTAATCACTATAATTAATGCTATGTATAGCTATATAGTATATTTATCACTTTAATTAATATAATTTAATTATCACTATACTTATATTTAATTAATATATATAAATCATTATAGTTAATAATTATATAGTTATACTAAAGCACTAATTCACCATAACTAATATTATTAATACATAGCTATATTAATTGTCTAATACTATTATAATTTATATAGTTATACTAATCATAATAAGTTAATAACTAAATCACTAGAAATATAACTATATATATTTAGTATATGAATGTATTATTATATTATTTAATATATAACTATAATATATAGTACTAATATATATTAATATATTATAAGAGTTATAGTATAAATATAATATACTAAATTATAATATACTAAATCACCATAAAAGTATAACTAATACTAATATATAGTTATACTAATAGTCTACTATTATATAGTTATACTAATCACTATAATTAAAACTGATATATAGCTATACAATATACTTATATAGTTGTACTAATACTATTAGTCTATTATATAGTCTAAGACTCAATTCTAATATAGGCTATATAGTTATAACTAATACTAATATTTATATTAATACTAATAATGTAGAATATAGTTATACTAACTAACTGATTCAACATAACTAATATTACTAATATAATATATCCAAATTGAATTACTAATAGCCTAATGCTAATACAATTATATAATTATACTAATCATAAATTCATAATAACTAAATCATTATAAGTCATAACTATATATTTAGTATCAATGTATTACTATAGTCTTTAATGTATAACTATTAACTATAATATATAGTACTAGTATAACCGATCAAAAAAATATATATAGTACCAGTATATATATTAATGTATTAACATATTATAAAAGTTATAGTATAAATTATAATATATCATATATTTGTAAATTTATAATAGTATTAGTATAATTAGCTTAATATGTAATATGTTAGTATTAAATCACTATAACTATATAGAGTATTACTATTATTTAATATAGTATTACATATAGTATTACTATCATTACATATAGTTATTAGTTATAGTATTAGTACTAGTATAGTTATTAGCACTAGTATAGTTAGTAGTACTAATAGACTAATAGTATTAGTTATTAGTATTACATATAGTTACATATATAGTTATTACTATTACTATTATTACATATAGTTATTAGTTATAATATAGTTATTATTACATATAGTTATTAGTTATAGTATTATTACTAATAGACTAATAGTATTAGCGTATTACTAATATATATATATAATAGTATACTATATGTCTATATATTAAATTTATCACAATATAATTACATAAGTATTAAACAAAATGTCATTAGATTAAAAAAAAAAAAAAAAGTCAACCGTGGACCGAATGGACTGACCGGACCGGACCGGACCAAATAGGACCGGACCGAACCGGTCCTGAGGGAGTTCGGTCCAGTCCAGGGTGGGAAAACCCTGGACCGAATAGGTCCGGTCCAGTCCACAAAACCTCCCCGGACCGGACCAGACCAGACCGAACTCACCCCTAGGTGTGTGTATCACGACCCTAAGCTGAGATTGGACATTATCTCGGTGGAGCTCTTCTGGTCACTCAGGAGCAGAATATACTAAGTGACGTCTCCTAAATTATCTCTGGGAGACAATAGGCTCGGATGATACAGTAACGTTATCGTGCCGACTCAGTGGCCCCTTTGCTGGCGGGGGCTAGAGGATGCCTGGTTATGGTACGCGCTGGGCGCCGAGCTAAGTATCGCTCGTTATGATGTCACATGCGTGGTCGTTACATGCAGTGTGGCATTGAGAGTCAGGGTGTGCAGATGATCCCATGTGGAAATCATGGTGCATACGATAAAATTAGATAATTAGTTTTGATAATTGAATAATAGGTCATTTTCTAGGACAATAACGAGTTTCGATTTGGAATATGCGGAATATTTTCTGGGAAAATGATGGATTTTTCTATGTGGGCCATTTTCTGGGAAAATGACGAGATTTGATTAATGGATTTTATGTTGAGCTATTTTCTAAAAAAATTGCGGATATGTTTTTAATAAACTGGATTTATGGGCTAAATGAGATTTTTGGCGTGCGTAGAAAATTATTCATTTTGGAAAATGATGATTCTTGGGTCTCATGCATATGGCATGATGAGCATGCATTTGTTATTACATGAATGTATTTATTTATCTTGTGGTTTATTTGAGTTATTACTTACCTGCAGTACCGTAGATTTTGGTGCAGGTAATGAGACTGGGCCTAAGGAGGCGGCTCTGCCGGAGGAGTGATTGGGGATCATTCTCTCGTGGGTTGATTTTTATTTCCCACTTTTGGCTATTTTTTTTTATTTGTATTGTTTTTATACTGGTTAATTGTAATATTTTTTGTATGCTTATGTTTAAACGAACTTGTATTTAAACAATTCTGGTACTTAGTCGACTGACCTTAGTTATTCTGTTGCGTTTTGGTTGTACACATGTCCATGTACACACACTTAACACGTGGCGATGGGATATGTGACCCGTGTTGTTATCATCCCAATGCCTTGGTTTCCATGTGTCCGTATGTGGGAATTGGGGGCGTCATATGCTAGACTAGTCTTCTTTGCTAATTGGAACTTCATCATTTTGTGGCTTTTGCCAATTATATGAACAACATCTCTATCGTTGATGTCAAGAAACAAAATTAGTTTCTCTTCGTTTCATTGATCACTATCTCTCTCTTGATTTGGGTTTATTTCGTTCTCTATCTATTGATTTGAGTCTATTTTGTTGATAGTGTTTGAATGGAAGAAAATTAGAAGAATATTTTATGGGGTTTAAGAAATAACTAAAACAAAAAACTAAGGCTGCCCTTTGGTCACCAAGTCAATGTGCAGTGGCTCGCAAGCCACCATCACAATGTCTCAATGTCGAGGAGTGAGTTTAAAGGTGGCCCTCGGCAACCACAAGAGGTGGATGATCTCAATTCTCATGTGAATCTTTTTTACATTTTTTTAAAAACTAATTTTAAATATTTTATTTTATTTATATTTTTATATTTGGAAATAAAACTCTCTTGAGTTCTCACCTTCTACTACCTCTTACTTCTACAATAGCGCAACACATAATTGGCACCATACCTCGAATTAGGCAAAAAGACATCAAAGATTCAAAACTAATTGCATGTTAGGGGTTCTAGAATAGTCATGTGCAAAACCACATGCCCTGTGTGACTTGACAGACAAACATGATCTTATTGAAATCTTTTTATTTTTATTTTTATTTTTTTTTCTTTTTCCCAGAACAGTTTAAGCCATAAACTAGTGGGCCAGTGGCATTGGACAGACTGAAATTGCAGTTCTAATAGTAACAAATTAACAATATATGATGGTTCAAGTCCCATGAGCTAAAGCAGTAAAAGCCAGCGTTGCCCTAATTAAGGACATTTGAATGTTAGCTGGCAACATTAACAATTATAATAATAATAACAATAATAATAATTACAACAATAACAATAACAAGCATAACAACAATAATAATAATAATAACAACAATGACAATGGCAATAATAATAACAATATTAACAATAATAATAATAAAGATGAATACAAACCTGCCAGAACTCGGACGTAGTAGCCCCTCCTCTCGTGGGCATAGATGAAGAACTCTTTTCCAAGTCCACATGGCCAGAACTTGTGGAAATTTTAAACTCTTTGTGTACACCATCGCTTGACAAAGGGTTATGAATGATAATATGTGACACGATCCATTAATCCAAAATGAACACGATACGATAAAAATGAGTTTGTGTTTAGTTTCAACGGGTTGACCTATTAAGACACGACTACTTAACAGGTCACTAACGGGTCAACCTGTTGTGACCCGTTAAGAAAGTTAAATTTATATTTATACCCTTAGACCTAACTTATCAATTTTCATTCACTCAACTACTCAAGTCTCATGCCTCCCCTCTCTTCAACCAGTAACCCTCGCCTATCGCCCATCGCCCATGGCCCCATGCCCACGGTACAGAGTAACGACTCCTGAGTCTGTAACCCACGCTTGTTACTCCACACCCACACAATACATAGTCATGACTCACGAGTACCTCTGTAACCCACACAACGGTGTAGCCCCAGCCCAGAGCTCTCTTTGTCTCAGACTCTCACGGTTGCCCAAGCCATCGGCGTACTCCTCACATAGAGGCATAGAGCTCTTCACGGCATCCCAGGCCATTGGTCTCCCCCTCTCTCTTCATCTAGAGATCTTCAACCGGCTCAAAGCCTCAACCCAGGAATCTTCACACAAAGGTAACATCATAATAGATTAGCCACCATTGGCAACTTGCAGAGTCACATTTTTTTGTATATAGCTAATTAAGTTGCAATATATGTATATATATATATACACGATCAAGTTTAATTTAGCATGTGAACCCCTAGGGCTAGCTGTAGAATCACAAGAGGAAGCACAAGGGAATTAGACAAATTAAACTAAGAAACAACATAGACATGGGCCCTTGTAGAAATTCCCAGTTAGATTATGCTCCACTGTCAAGTTTGATTATGCATGCTGAGTTGTTAGGCTTCTCATCTGTGTGCGTGTGTATGTTGATAAGCTTTTTGATCTGTAAATTAAAACTCTATTTATTGTATTTGATGGCAAATACAATCCCATGTGTGTGCGTGTGTATGCTAATCATTGGTTGCGAATAGTCTTTTTGTTGCAATAAATTGGTCACAAAAACTCGTTTTTCTTGTAGTGCTATCTCTCTGAGAAAACTCTCACATATTAGTGGAAAATGTGCTTCTCAGATTCTTAATACAACCAGCAAATGTAACTTAATTATTTTAGTGTGCCGAACATCATGAGTAGTGGAGGATTAGCTAACTAGGCCCTAATTACTACCCATTTGATTTTGCTTATTTATTTGAAATGAATTCTGAACTATCATGCATGGGTAGAGCCAAAATCATATATAAATATATATATATATATATATATATTATATTTATTTATATATAATATTAAGGTCCCATGAAACTGATCTTTATGCCCAAATTAAGTTTCTGAGGGTCTAATTAACCCATTCAATGCATGCATACCTCATATATATTAGTTAATGAAAATATGGAGATAATAACCAGTCAATAGGTAAGCACTAGTTGCAGAGGAGAAAAATGTTGAGTTGAACTAAGTTGACCTCAATTTTTTATTAATAGTAGTGAGTTAAGTAGTGGAGGAAGTTATGTAGAGCCCATCTAAACTGAGTTTAAAGTGTGTTTAAATGTTAAGATGAGTTTATTAATTTTTATAAGAAATTGAAAAAGGTTGTGGGTCTCACGTATAAAGATGCTTTAAGTTGAAAAATATTGTAGGCTTCTCGTGTAAAGAATGTTTTGAGTTGGGATGAGTTTAGTAATATGAGAGTTTGGTGTTTGTATGTTAGACTCAGTTTAAAATTAGACTGAGCTCAGCTGAGTTTGGGAACCAAATGCAGCTCTTAAAGTCAAATTTCAAGTGTCCTAATCCTAATTAATCTATTTAAGTTCACGATTTTTAGTCCAACACTTAGATATATAGTAATCACCACCACTAATTAATGAATTTGTGAGATTAACAACATACAATATGTTATGTTAATGCTTATTGGTGCATGCATTGATTTAATCTTTTATTCTTCATCCTGCCATTTCATTTGTCTTTTTAAGTGGTATGCATTTTATAGTTTCATAGACAACCTTGTTTGTTGTTAACATTGTTAACATATTTGCTTGTTGTTTGTTGTCAAATAACTCAAGCAGCAGGCAAAAATGATGATTTGATTGACTTCAACATGCTGGACTTGGAACGGGTTGAGACAGAATGTCCCCACCAGATGGAATTCTACTTTTCTTATACTTGAGAGTGCTCTTTTCTATCGTAGTGCCTTTAGCCATTTGGAATTGACTGATTCCAATTTTAAGCATTATCCACCAACATCTGAGTGGGAACAAGTGGAGAAGATTAACAGTTTATTAGGAGTATTTTATGATACCACTTTTGACTTTTCTAGAACCAAATATCCTGCAACCAATTTGTACTTTCTAGTAGTATTTTTTATTTAATTGACATTAAAAGAGTAATCTGAAAGTGAAGATGATTACATAAAGAAAATGTCTTGTCAAATGCTTGCTAAATTTGAGAAATATTAGTTTGAGTTTAATGTGTTGTTGGCTATAGCAGTTATATTGGATTCTCATTACAAGTTTCATTTTGTTGATTTTTCTTATAAGAAGCTTTATGGAAATAGTTCCCTAAAGTATTTTTATTATTTAGAATGTAATTTTTGACTTATAGTTAGCTTTTTTATTTTTATTTTTTATAGATATTTTTTATATTTTAATATTTATATAAAATCAATTAGGTCAAACGGGTCTGTTCAACTCATTAACATAAATGGGTCGGGTCAATCTATTCCGTATTCACTAACGGGTCAAAACAGGTCGTGTCAATCCGTTATGTTAATAAATAATGTTAAGGTTTGAGATTTTGACACGATAGCCCTAACGGGTCGTGTTCTATTTGATCCATATAGTACGATGTACATGTCTTAACATGACCCGTAAACATGATTTGTGAGTTCACATGTCTTTATGGCCTCCATTTTCCACCTCTGTTCCATTATTTTATATATTATGTCAATAATGAAACATAAAAATTTTAATATGGAATTGTAACTTCGTTGCATCAAGTCACCAAAATCATCATTTTAAATATTTTATATTATTTATTCTAGTGTATTTGTTAGTCTTTATTACTCAATAAAAGATGAAAGAATATATTTTGAGTTGTAATGCTGGTATAATTCAAGGGTTTGGTGGTGACTCTTCTTCTCTTCTTGTGAAAATTGAAAAGTTTGAGAGTTTTCCAACCCCTTTATCCACAAATATACAAAACCCTACCCATTTTGTCTCAGTTTTATTCAAGAAATCCAAAAAATCATCTTGCAATCAATTGTGGTATGTAAACACTTTACTAAAGTGAAACTTATTGACCATGGTAATCTGAAAGCCCAGCACAATTATTGCGCTAAGCTATTCAATTACTACTACAAGAAACACTTCATCCATGATGCACCACCTCCATAATAAATGTGAAACTTCTCCTCTTAGAATTAAAAGAGTTCAAAAAAGTCAAATATCTAATGTTAAGAATGATGCAGAGGGAAGTATGTATAGTCCACAATAACTTGTGAACTATGATGCAAAACAATTTAATGTGCCGTGCCCACCACTAAATTTTTATTAAGTGTGAATTGCTTCTGTGCCACAATACAAAAATAATGATAATGAAGTTTTGGTTAAAAAATACCGAGGGCACGAGTTGGTGGATAGGATGGAGATTAAGAGAGGCCAAACACCACATCTACAAACATTGGTAATGAATCAACACTACCTCTACATAGATTTGATGTCATGTTAGACAAATATCTTGAGGAGCAGGATTTTATGGAGTTTAGATCGAGGCTAGAGAGGTATTTGTCTGAGGGGTGTGTTAAAAACTCACCTGGTTTTAATATTTTAGATTGGTGAAGGGTTAATGCCGTCAATTATCCTTTTTTGCTGAGGTAGCACGTGATGTGTTAGACACCCATATTTTTACTGTTGTAGCGGAGTCTACATTTAGTATTGGAGGACGTATATTGGATCATTTTATGATTTCATCGTCTTAGTCCTCATTTGCACCAGCCAAAATTGGCAAAGGATCAAATTAGTCGACATCTGTGAGTTGGATGAATGCGTATAGTCAATTGACCTTGAAGGTAAATTTTTATATAAATTATTGGAAACTTTAAAATCTTGTTTATATTAATTTATTATCTATTTAACTTAATTTTTTAATATTTATTCTAGATGATGGTCTAGCTTATCTTCAACGTGAGCTAAAAGCACTTTTTCAAAAGGTAGCCTCAAACAGCAAGGTAATTGACTCAACTTTACGTTCAATTTATATTCTTTCAAAATTTTTAGAATTTGTATGGTTTGTGCCATTAGTTACTGTGGATTGCAATTGGAAATATGGGCTGATGCTGTGAAGGATTATGAGATCTTGAGGAGGGAACTTCCTGACGACAATGAAGTTGCAGAATCATTCTTCCATGCTCAAGTTGCATTGAAGAAGTCTCGTGGGGAAGAAGTCCATTATATGAAGTTTGGGGGTGAAGTGGAAGAGGTACCAAGTCCATAATAAGATTTTTGAAATGCAAGAGTGTCCGGTGTTGTCCACTTCAAAGCTGCCTCTGATTTGCAAAGCAGGCAAATAGAGTATCCTCGGGTTAGCTAGCTGATCACCTTGCTCCATCCAGGCAAAGAAAAATTCACATACTTCAGGATGTTAGTGGAATCATCAAACCATCAAGATATCTTTTTGAAATGGCAGTTGATTTCAGCTTTCTCTCTCTCTCTGTTTCTGTTTCTGGGAGAGTCAGCAACTGTGGTCATGAATTGAATGAACTTATTCCTTATGACAGAAATGCCAGTGGGAAGTACTACATAAATGGAGGGAAGTTTTTTGGAGCGCAGTTCTTCAGTTTGATTAAGTGATGTTCAATGGGATGGCAGAGACTATTTTCTTGTTCTATAAACAGCTGGATTTCTTGTTCTATCTGGCATTATTGGCTTTTGGTTTTCCCATTTGGGTCAACAGGATCCCTCTATCGTTCATGGAATCAACAATATCAGGTACATACATAGTTGGTATGACGTTCTCTTTAATTGAGTTTGAGATATTGTTCAGTGAAAGCAATGCTACTTTTACAATCTTGATTATGTATCATTACCTAATTGGCAGATTTTTCTTGTAGGTGAAGCATTTTTCTTCCTCTGTTTTTGGTTGTTTCCTTTTAACAATTGGTGTTTAGGGAGACACGACTCCATTCATGCTGTTATAATAAGTAAAACTCTGTATATTTCTCCAATGCTTTACAGTGGGCTTTAGCCTCTATTTATATGTACATTGTTCAGACAAAGACAAGAGAGAATACTACGGACTACGTACAATGACAGTGCAGTGTGAGTGCTAGAGTGGATGGTTGGTTGCAGGCAGCTTGGTGGGTGCAAGGCCTGCATGGGGTGCATGGACTACGGACGTGCTCTGGTATGCTGCATGTTGGTTTGCTGCATACGCACCATCGTTGGTGGTGGACGTTGCATGTACTGGGTGTGAAGATGTAGCTTTAACAGACCCCCTCAAGTCAAGCGGCAGTTGTTTCAAGCGCAGACTTGAACACAAGAGAGTAAACCTGGAAGCAGAAAGTGGCTTTGTTAGCACGTCGGCGAGCTGGTCTCTGCTTGAAATGAAAGAAACTGTGAGAGATTTGTTCAGAACCCGATCTCTAACAAAGTGGAAATCAATTTCCACATGCTTTGTCCTGGCATGAAATACTGGATTGGAGGAGAGATAGGTTGCCCCTAGGTTATCACAGTAGAGAAGAGGAGCGGTAGTCAGTGTGAGACCAAGATCACGGCATAAGTGTTGCACCCAGATTATTTCGGCAGTAGCGTTAGCTACGGCCTTAAATTCAGCCTCTGTAGATGATCTGGCTATCGTTGGTTGCTTCTTGGAGGACCATGAGATGAGATTGGATCCAGAATAGATGAGGTAAGCACTTGTCGATCGTCTGTCGTCGATGCATCCAGCCCAGTCGGCGTCTGTGAATGCAGTGATATTCATGTTTGCAGATTTAGAGAACATTAGACCAACATTAGGAGTGTTTTTGAGGTATCTTAAGATGCGTTTTACAGCTGTCCAGTGGGGAACTCTCAGCTCATGCATGTATTGGCAAACTTTGCTTGTAGCAAAGGCAATATCGGGTCTTGTAAATGATAAATATTGCAAGGAGCCTACGGTACTTCTGTAGAGTGTAGGGTCTTCAAACAGATTGCCATCATGTAGACTTAGTTTTTCCGAAGTTGACATGGGAGTTTTTACCGGTTTTGCCGTTGCCATGTTTGTTCTTTGAAGTAAATCGGCAATGTATTTTGCTTGAGTCAAGAGCAGTCCCTCACGTGTTGAAGTTGCCTCAATGCCCAGGAAGAAGTTGAGGTGGCCAAGATCAGTGATGGGAAATTACAGCCGCAGGGCTTGGTGGAGGTCAGAAATCAGTGACATGTTGGAGCCAGTGATGAGTAGATCATCAACGTAAACAAGTACATAAACTGTATGGGTGGCACACGTTCGAATGAATAATGAAGAATCAGCAGTTGAGATGTGGAAACCAAGATCAACCAGTTTGTGACTAAGGCGAGAGTACCAAGCTCGCGGTGATTGTTTTAAGCCGTAGATGGCTTTGCGAAGCTTACATACGTGAGTTGGAAACTGAGGTGGGAGAAGCCAGGAGGCTGAGCCATGAAAACAGTCTCAGAGAGTGGGCCGTGAAGAAATGCATTTTGTACGTCGTATTGATGAATTGGCCAACCATTTGACACGGCAACAAAGAGAACCAAGCGTATGGTGGTAGCTTTCACAACTGGGCTGAACGTTTCTTCATAGTCAATGCCGAAGTGCTGTAGGAATCCCTTAGCCACTAGTCTGGCTTTCCTTCATTCAATCTTTCCATCGGCAAGGTACTTTGTTTTAAAAACCCACTTGCATGGGATGATGTTGGTGGCAGTGTTGGCAGGAACAAGATCCCACGTTGCATTGCTGATAAGTGCATTGAATTCCTTGGTCATGGCAGCTCGCCATTCTATATGTTTCTGGGCCGTGGTAAAGCAAGATGGACTTTCAGGAGTGATTGAGCTGTCGGTGAAGTGAGCACGAGGTGGAGGCCAGTTTATGGTGCCATTGGTGAATCGTCTAGGCCGTGACGAACCAGTCTGTGATCTTGTCAAGATAGAACGTGCATGCTGCATAACAGGAGGTCTTGGCAAGTTTGGTCGTGCAGGTTGTATATCGATAGAGGTGGGAGGTTGAGAGGGTGTAGATGAACTGGGAGCAAAAGCAGTAGGAATGGGCCCAAGAAGGGACGGAGTTATGGATGAAGGACCCATCATTGAAGTAAAAATTGGAAGAGGTATGTGAGTTGCTTCAGAGGAATGGATGGGTTCAGAGGAAGTGACAAAAGGAAAATGAGTTTCATTGAACTTGATGTCTTTGGATATGTAGATTCAGTGTGTGGGAATATGGTAGCAGATGGATCCATTATGTTTTGGACTTTGACCAAAGTAAACACACTCCATAGACCGATAGTTGAATTTGTTAGAATTGAAAGGTCGAGTGAGAGGCCAGCAGGCTGAGCCGAAGACATGGAGTGTTTTAAAATCTGGGTTGGATTTGTGAAGTGTGTAAAATGGAGAGGTGTTTGCCAGAGAGGTGGATGGAAGAAGGTTAATGAGTTTCACGGCATGTTGGAATGCGTATGGCTAGAATCGAAGAGGGACAGAAGCATGAGCTAGAAGAGCTAAGCCTGAATCAACTATATGCCTATGTTTCCGCTCAATAATGCCATTTTGAGTATGGGCATGAGGACAAGTGAGTCTATGTTTGATCCCTGATGTGGAGAGTATTTTAGAGAATGGTCTAAATTCCCCTCCCTAATCTGTTTGAATTTGTTTTATTTGAGTGTTAAATTTTAATTCAACGTAGGCTTTGAACTTTAGAAACGTGGAGAGGGCTTGTGATTTGTGTTGTAATGGAAACAACCAAGTATACCGTGAAAAGTCATCAACAAATGAAATGTAGTACCGAAAATTTTCGTTGGATATATGAGGGGAAGGACCCCATAAATCACTAAAGACTAGATGAAAAGGTGCTACAGATCGATTGATACGGATGGGGGAAGGTATGCGATGGTGTTTAGCCATTGCACACGCATTACAAAATAAAGGTAATGATAAGGGATCAAATGGTATGCCATGTTGCTGAAGTGTAGATTGGACAACTTTGAAGGAGGGGTGACCGAGTCTAGAGTGCCATAGTGAAAGAGAAGAAGGGCCATGTGCGAGGTTGCTTGAGTGAGCTTGGAAGGAGGTCGGTGTGAAGACGTAGAGGCCATTGTTAGTTTTGCCTTGAAGAAGATGACTCCCCGTGTTGCAATCCTTAACAGAAAAATGATCAGAGTAAAAGGTGAAGTAAACGTTGTTGTCTCGACAAAATTGTTGTACTGAAATGAGGTTTTTGTTAAATGAAGGGACACACAATAGTTTAGTTAAAATAAAAGGGGAAGTGGAGGAAGGGAAAGTGGCAGAACCAGAATGAGATATAGTGATTGGAGAACCATCACCGACGCGAAGATGTTCATCGCCATGGTGTTCTGCTGCATGCAAATTTAAATTGGCAAGTTCACTTGTGACGTGGTTGGTTGCGGCAGTGTCGGGGTACCAAGCATTGTCAGGCATGAAGGTGTTGGAGCTGTAATGTGCAGCAGGTGGTGGTGATGCCGTGTAGGCTTGATTGAAGCGGTACAGACACGAGAGAGCAATGTGGTCAGCTCTGTTGCACACTTGACAGATTGGGCGACCATCAGTATATGAAGATGGTGATGTGTTAGAGAAAGTACCTGTATAACCACGACCACGAGTTGATGGATAACGGCCTCCACGCCCACGATTAGTATTATTTTGTCCCCGGGTTCCATTGTTTCGACCACGACCACGAGCCGAAAAATTTACAGAGAGTTCTGGAGAGAACAGAGATAGATTAGCTGCATGATGCTGCAGTCGTGCCTCATGCGCAAGAAGGTGACTGATTAGCTCCTCAGTGGAAATAGGGTCGATGCGACTAGTGACAGAGGACACTAAGGCATCAAAATCTGGGCCAAGTCCAGCTAAAAGATATGGGACAAAGTCTTGGGATGGTAAGGGACGACCGGTGGCACTCATAGTGTCCGCAAGGGATTTAGCTTTTCGAAAATACACAGAAATAGAGTCAGAGCCCTTTTTAAGGGAGGCTAGTTGAAACTGGGTTTGGATAAGTCGAGCTTGAGATGTAGAGGCGAAGGTTTTCTCAAGGGAGATCCAGACATGTCGTGCAGAGAGACATCCTACTGCTTGAGCCATGACAGGCTCGGAGAGGGATGAAATTAACGCAGACATGACAAGTTGGTCAAGCTGCATCCATTCATCGTATGCTGGATTAGGAGTGTTATCGGGTAATATGGAGGGAGGAGGAGGATGAGATCCATCAACAAATTTGAAGAGGCGTTGGCCTTTCAAATAGGGAACAATTTGCACTTTCCACAACAAGTAGTTCTCGGGACTGAGTTTTACCGAGATAATATGAGAAAGATTTGGAAGGGAGGTTGAGGAAGGTGGAGCAGGAGGGGGAGGGGGAGGAGGTGGGGGAGGGGGAGAAGGGTGAGGAGAGGGAGGAGGAGTATCGATCATGGTGGACAGTTAGTCTTGGTATTGCTCTGATACCATGTTATAATAAGTAAAACTTTGTATATTTCTCCAATGCTTTATAGTGGGCTTTAGCCTCTATTTATATGTACATTGTTCAGACAAAGACAAGAGAGAATACTACGGACTACGTACAATGACAGTGCAGTGTGAGTGCTATAGTGGATGGTTGGTTGCAGGCAGCTTGGTGGGTGCAAGGCCTGCATGGGGTGCATGGACTACGGATGTGCTCTGGTCTGCTGCATGTTGGTTTGCTGCATACGCACCATCGTTGGTGGTGGACGTTGCATGTACTGGGTGTGAAGATGTAGCTTTAACACATGCTTATAAAATGACTGTCTTCTTTTAAAAAAATGTTTGGTTTTAAAACAAAAATAAAACATAAAATAAATTTGTAAAGGAAAATGCTGAATGTACTTAAGAAAAACTTACAAAAAACTTACTTCTCTACATATCAGTAATTGATATGTTGAAAATCTTGAAATTTTAAATTTTAAATTTAAATTTAAAATAAAAACTAATAAAATGAATTTTGTAAATAAAAATATAAGTAAAACTGTACGTAAAGTAAAACTATACGTACATATAGTATTATTCCTTTATAAATACACGTAAGCTCTTTCTTATCGCTCTGGCCCCTTGCTGTGTATCCCAGTCGTGCCACCGTTATTCTTCCACGGTCAACCTCTCCGAGCGCCATCTCTTCCGTCACTCCCAGCTACTGCCGCGTACAGCTATATTTCTTGGTGAGCGTCCCTTTCCCCTTACGCCATGCC
Organism: Carya illinoinensis; assembly: GCF_018687715.1. Lineage (NCBI taxonomy): Eukaryota > Viridiplantae > Streptophyta > Magnoliopsida > Fagales > Juglandaceae > Carya > Carya illinoinensis. The sequence goes on along the minus strand of NC_056766.1, from coordinate 45,255,436 downwards.
CACTCGTTTCGATCTCTCGGTTCACTCTCTCTCTTTCTCAGCTTCACCACCGCATGGAGGCCGTCGTTTGGCCGTCTGGAGCAGCAGGCTCACAGTGCTCTTCTTTCCGCACGATGTCCGCATCTTCAGTTGTCGTTGCAGTCCCAGCCACGCCATCTTCAGCCCCCCATAGCCCAACTCAGCTACATCATGTTTTTTTCCACGGAGTCGCAGCTGTAGGTCTTCTCCTTGGGTAAGTTGTCTTCACCTTCCACTTGCAGTTTTCCCTTCCCGATGGTTTTCTTCCCCAGTTTCTGAAATCCTGAAAATCCCTCCACTCTGATTTCTAACTCTCCACAATCTTACAGTTTTGACTCCTCTTTTTGTTTGGTTTCATCACTCAGATCTCTCCATCTCTACTTCTTATCACTTTCTCATTGTAGTGTGCATCCCCATCCTCACAAAATCTCCCACTTGCAGAACATGACCTACCTCTCTCCTCCCCGTTGCACAAAACCACCAACGAGGTGCCGTCGCATGTGGCCCTCAACGACGCCCGTATGCCTTTATTATGTAACACACCTCAAATTGCTTAATGAGATATACATAGAATTTGCTCACTTTGAAGGAGCACCCCTCCACAGAATAAATGAAGAAGAAAGGAAAATAGAAATTTTATTTTGGATGATTCTTTTCAGGTGATACAGTAATTTTATAGAAAAAATTTAATTGATAATTATGTATTAATATGTGTATTAATCTAATAATTAAAAATAATGTTAATTTAAATTTTAAATATAAAATAATCAATATTAATACGCAGATTAATACGTGACTTTACTTGTACATAACAAAACTCAATCTTATATGCTAAAATCTTTCACAGAAAAAAGGCCTCAGTCTTGTTCAAACATGACTCACGACTATTAACTAGCAGACTTAACTAAAGAAAGTAAACAGACTAACGGCCCAGATACCTTGCGGCCCAAATAAATCAAGTTCTGTTAGACTTGGCCCAACCCTGGCCCAACCATTCCGTTTGTGGACTGTGACATGTTCATTCTCTCTCTCTCTGTATTTTGTACTTCACTCACCCTCACACATTTTCCATTCACACACACTTGTACACAAGAAACTCACAAGCTTTCTTACAGACTTGTGTCGTGCCATCACAGCGTTCAACGTCGTTGCGAGTGGACTCTCTTCTCGCCGGTAAGCCATTTCCCTCTCTTAGCCCACTGGTTTTACTATTCACTTGAAATATATAGTTTCAGCTTGGTATGAAATTTTCAGATTTTCTTTCCCCATTGCAAGCCGTGCGACACCACTAAATTTTGAGGTTCTTTGTTCCTGCTATTTTGTCCTACAGTGGTGAGCTACTTTGATCTTTGGGTAATTTTGATAGTATTTATTCTCACTCTGTACACTCTCACTAGTTTAATACTCATAGAAACTTTGCACAGATTATTTTTTCTCTCCCACTGCAGAGAAATCGCCGCTGTTTGGAGCTACAAAAATTCCCTCACCGACGTAAGTAAGGCCTTGCCTCAAGATGAGCCACAAGCGTACATTACACGTGCTTGAGTTTAATTTTAACGTCACTATTTTAAATCACAGGTCATAGCTAGCTAACGCCCAAACAGTGTTGTTTCCGCTCTTTAATTTTCACGAGCCACGCACCCGAACTTAGGTAAGATTTTCAGAATTTTAGATTTATGATCGACTTCGTTACGTGGACTATATCAATGAATTTTAGTTGCTGGGATTAATTTTAATTAATGATTTTACATGGCTGTCCGGGGTACATGTTTATTATGTTGGTTGTGTTGTGCCCTTTTAAATGTTAAAAGTGTGGTGAATTGGGTTGACGTGTGGCGAACGGAGTTGATTGGTGTCTGTTCGAGGTGGTTTATTGGCTGTTTGTGCAATGTGTGTGTGTGTGTTTGGGCTGGTTATGTTGGATGTGTTATGAGTGGCGTAGATGCCCGGGATTGAAGTGTTGGATGATTAAAAATATATGGTGGCTGTGTTGGAGTTTTATATTGAAGGTTGGAGTTGACGTGGCTGTTTTGAGTTATGTTTTAGTGGTGGGAGTTGCTGTTGTTGGTTTTGGAGATGTATCTTGCGGTTGGTTTGGTGTTGGTTATCATGAGGAATGTGTTAGTGTTGGGCTGTTCCTAAATGCTTTTGCTTGTAGGCTTGCTTTATTCCATCCCTAGAATGGTGGAATTTTGTTAGTTAAGTTGATGAGCAGATACGAGTTATTAACATGTTAGTGAATAATTTTCTGTTTAGGTTGTGACATTGATAGAGCTCAGGTCCAAAGCTTAAGTAACTCTCTGCAAGAGTTAGGTAAGCAAGGTTCAATTACTAGTTTTGCACAAAAAAAAAAAAAAAAAAAATGAATGAGGTTGATTTTTGGAAAAATATGCATGTTTTTGTGTCATGAAAATATATTTGAAAACGACCTCAGATGTGTTATGCATATTCATGAAATATGTAATGAGAAAGAATTTTCTATCATGACTGGTGTAAACATGAGCTAATTTTGTACATTTAGTTTTCTGAATTGAGAAAGAGCAAATATGAGATTTTAAAATTTTCTTTTTGATTAAATAAAGATGCTTTGATTCTGTTATCTTTGAACATGTGAAATGATCTAAATTTGTTCCATACTCTGTTTGATATGTTGTGGCATCTAAAAACCTTAGCATGGGATTATGAATATGTATTCTGATTAAAGTCTAATTTTGATGTTCTGTTCGGTTTTCATTACAGCTTTGCCATGGGTATAATAGTTGCATACGGCCCCTCCATGGATATAATAGTAGCATATGGTCCCGCCATGGGTATAATAGTGAAATATGGCTTTGCCGCGGGTATAATAGTGGTTTATAGCCCTACCATGGGGTTTAAACATGGTATTTATCACGATGTGATGCTATGAGCTGATATGAATATAATGTTTCAGTTTGGATATGCCAAATGATTCTTTTTGGAATAAGTTTGTTTTCTGAAAGTTTCTGTCTTATGTTTTGTAACAAGTTTTGATTCTGCATTCTGAAAGCAAATATTTTGTTCCATATTTTGAACGTTATAAATACTCATATTCACATACTAGTAAATGTGTTTTGCTTACTGAGTTGTTAATAACTCACTCCCTTACCTTCACTATATTTCAGATGATTTTGATGTTCAGCTGAGGATCAGTGATAGAATGCATGGGCAAAATTAGCTGTGGATAGTGATTGAGTACCTTGGGGTATTGTTGATGTTGGATGAGTTCATTTTTAGTAGATGGTTTATGGAGACATGTAAACTTTAATTTGTTTTGTGATGTTCTTTTAGACATGTCGAGAAGTTGATCTATGCTATTTGTGTTTCTGTATAGAGAATTATAATATGAATATGTGTGGTCAATTAAAATGGAAGTATTTCTGTTGTGATTTGGAGTCTATAGAAGAATTGATTTGGATTTAGAAAATATATTAGAAATGTTGGAGTTGATTATCAGGTGACAGGAGTTGACTCTCCGGACCTCCGAGAGTGGGATGTTACATACTTCCTCAAATTACATTCTTTTTATAATAAAATCTCACAAATATCAAAATTATTTTATAGTCCACAAATATATACTGCAATTTGTTATCTTGATCTCTAACAATATCCAAGTACCGTTATGATCTCTAACAAAATATTGTGTTCTAAAATATTATGTATCATTAATATGATCTAATGGGCAGATTTTCTGTGGGTTCGGTTGTACGATCTGGGATTTAGGAAAACATGACTTCCTTCATGTCCAACACCTACGTCCAATATATGCTTTTTAAACTGTAGTCATCATTTAGATTTATTATTTTAGATTTATCAAAGAGGTAGAATCATGATATAGATAGCAGCGTACAAATGGAGGGTGTAAAACTAATCTATAGATCAAGCTGCTCCCGCACCTAATATTGAGTTTGAGTTTGAAACAAATTTGAAGTCAACCATAATCAGGCATTATGGCACATGTCACTAGTGTACAGAAAAAGTTCGATGTCCAAGGTTGAAACAGGCTTGTTGCAATCATCATCATAATCAACAGGATGCCTCTGTTGTTCATGCCGCTTGTAGAACAGATGAACTCCGCAACGTTTTAAGATCACTGACTTTGGACTGCTTTCAAATATAATCCTCAGATTGTCTGCTTGATTTACACCCACTCCAGCATAATCCATAATTTTTTCTGTAGTTAAGAACCGCAACCATACATGATCTGAATCCATTTCATCAAATTTTCCTACATAATGGTCACTGTTGTAGGCAACTGATCCTATCATCGTGTCAACGCTCCAAAACCTCCCAACGGGTTCAATAACAGCACAAAAACCAATTCCTATGAGGAGGCCATCCAAATTATACGGTTGGGACCTTTTAATATCAAATTCACACCGATGATCATTTGAAGTCTCCTTACAATACATGAACCCATCTGGAATCTTTTTTCCCGGAAATATCATGTTAGCCTCCTGTTGGATGAATGCATCATAATATATATATCAACTATATTCATATACGTACAAAAATCGATTAGCCACACAAAACGAATTAATATATAAGGAAAAGAGAAATATATATAAGGACTTACTTGAGGCCATGCGGAATTTGATTTGACATGCGGACTGATATAATATGGCATCAACCTCCCCATATTCACTTCATAGCATCTAGCCAATTTAATCGAACTTTGCCATGGGCAAGGGAATAGATTTGATCGTTTTGGTAAACTTTCCAGTGATATGCATCCGTTAGCACGTAATACTGATAGTCTTGGTGGAAACTTTTTAATTTCTTTAAGTTGCTTGCAATCATTCAGTATAAGATTCCTCAACCAAACAAATCTTTTGATGCTTCTAGGAATGCTTATGATATCACTGCCTGATAGATCTAATACTGTCAGATTGGGAAAGAAATGAATTGGTCCAAAGAAATTCGATATTGATAGGCCAGAGTTTTTAAGATGCAATTCAAGATCAGTGGTTGGTTTTGTTGGAGGCGTGGGTTGTCCACCATGCACCTCCTCCTCCATCCCAAAACTTATAATATGACAATCGCTGAGATCAAGCCACCCTAGATATCTTAACTGATGAATGCTACTTGGTAGAGACCTAAGTTTTACGCAGCTACTTAGGTCTAAAAATCCAAGCCCAGTGATCTTCCCAATGGATGAAGGCAACTCTTCTATTGCTGTGCCTGTTAAGTCAACATGGCCTAAATGTTTCATTTCACATTTGATTTTAGGAAAGTATTGAAGGCTTGAGCAATTACTAAGATCAAGGAATCCCAGAGATCTCAACTGGAGTCTCCTTGGAAAGCTCCATAGATTGGAACATCCAGCAAGATTTAATTTAACAAGCTCATCAAGCAATCCAACAGAATCATGAATTTTGACCAGACTTGTACAATCTCGAAGATTTATTTTCTTCAAATTGGGGCACCTTGAAACATCCGAGAGTTCCGTTATACGTTCACAACCACGGAAATTCATAACTGTGAGATTCTGTTAAAAAGAAAAGAACATCAAACTAAGTCTAAAGAAAAAAATATTGAAAATAATAATAATTCTACCTTAAATAAGGGTATCTCCTTGATGTGACTATCGGGCATTCGTAAAATAAAGAGTCTTTCTCCACGAAATTTAGATGACATAGATTGTAAATGACAGTTAGGCCAATCAAGTATGCTTATTTTATTCGATAGACAATCAGGTAATTCTTCAGAAAAGTGTGCATTGAGACATCTAAATAATCTGAGTCTTCTCATATTCTTGAAGGCCTTGGGACTCAAGTGGATGATATCATCACCTTTAGGAAAATCTGCAAAAATTGCTTCTACACTAATTGTTCCCTACATAGGAAAACAATAGATGTTTAAGTGTGCCGACATATCAAAAAATAATTATTCATATATTTATATACATACAAGTATATGTCACTTGTGCCAAAGAAATAATGTTTAATTGAAAAAGATTTTGATATGACTTACTGTATCTTCTTGCAGTACTTCTTGAACATGATTATGAAAGAATAATCTACTACATGCTCCTGGATTGTTGGGTGATTCTCTTCGAACAATTTCTCTACCCATATCTCGTAACAAGGAGTGCATTTGTAATTTTCCACGGCATTCCGAAATAAGACACTTTTCCATAAGTTTTGGGATTGTAAAGCCTGGCTGAAAACCAAAACTAGCTAGTATCTGTGTAATGACATCATCAAGCCGTACTTGTCCATTGAAAAAACATGCAATGTCAAGAAAAACATTCTTTTCATTTTCACTTAATCTATCATAACTTGTTTGAAGTATTTTTTGAATATCTTGGTGAGGGATTTGCCTGTACTCATCCATTGCACTTACCCACTGTCGTTTACTTCTACCACATAAATCTGAACCGAGCACTGTTAAAGCTAGTGGAAGCCTCCCAGCATAATTTACGATCCTTTCTACAAACTCTCCAAAACCATCATCCGGTATCTCTCTTTTGAAAGCATGCCAACAAAATAGCTGAAAAGCATCATTTTGATTCAATCCCATCATCTCATATGTTGAATCAACACCATGAGTAGTCAACAAGTGTTGATCTCTTGTTGTGATGATGATTCTACTTCCTTTACCAAACCAATCATGAGCTCCTGCTAATGTTTCTAATTGGCTCAAGTGGTCTACACCGTCAAGAATTAGAAGAACTCTTTTAGAGTAAAGCCCACGCTTGATATTAATGATTCCCTTCTCCATATTGTAAATCTTCAAACTTTGACATTTTCCTAAAATCTTAAAGAGAAGTGTCTTTTGCAGTCGGACCAAACGATCCACTTCATTTGAAGTGTCGCTAACAATTGTAAGAAAACAACGAGCTTCAAATCGAAAAGCGATCGAATTATAAATTGCTTTGGCTAGAGTTGTCTTACCAATTCCGCCAACTCCAAAAATTCCTATCATTCGTATGTCGTTCGTTTCAACACTTAAAAGCAAATCGACATCTTTTAGATGATGTTCTAATCCAACGGGATGCTTGGCAACGGGTAAAAAAAAATTATCATTTGCTATTCTTGAGACTTCTTGGACGATTTCTTCAATTAAATTTGCTTCATGCCTATGTGTGTAGGCACATGATATATAAAAGAAAAAAAAACAATTAATGACTTTACTCCTCACATGAAATACAAGCAACATAATTTAATTTTCTTTTATGGAGGAAAAATAAAATAAAATAAGAAATTGGTAGCTAGGTTGTAGGGTACATGCAATATATGTTGCCGCGAGTTGACGGCAGGTTCTCTCCTTACTCAAAAATCAAAATGTGCGTCTCATTCTTAAATTTCTTTCAGTACTACGACTAGAGTATGTTTTCAATAAGCCAGAAAATAAATTATTGTCTATTGTTTTTCTTAATTCTTTTCTCCCAACTATCACTGGCTTGTTCCAAATTTTCATCTCATTTCATTCTATCTCATTTTTAAATATAATTTACATATAAACATTTTCAAACTAATCATTATAATTTTTTTCAAATTAATCATTACAATTTTACTAAACTGATTATCACAACTTTCTCAAACTTTCAAACAAAAAATAAAAAAACAATTCAATTTATCTAAATACCAAACAAAAATAATATTATAAAACTTTATTCTAACAATATTTTAATTTTATAATATTTTTTATTCAACTTTTTATTTCTCATTTTCCAAAACCCAAAAAATTACTACCTAAAACTATCTCACTTCCCAAACATAGAAATGAACTTAATTTAGACAAAAGACTAGATGTTGGATTAAATGCTTCAAAATACGGTCTTCTAATTAACTTCAAAATTATTTGGTTTTCTCGAAAATTGATAGACAAGAAAAAATGATAAACATGATTTATATATTTCTGTTGATCAAGTTGTGATTAGTTTCTCCCGTATTGGACAAAGATCATGCACACTGATGATTCATACATAGAATGGGGGCAAAAAGGCAATCTTGATCAATGGAAGGCATATATAATTAAAAGCGGTTAGAATATAATACCCATTTTTGAGATGGTATCCGACCAAATTGGCAACTTCTCGAAGGGCTTTCTCCCACAGTTGCAACTTCTTCAATTTCTCAGCATGTTTAGCCAATGCTTCACCAAAACTTCTTCTTTGATGTCGAACATCTGATGGATCTACGTGGTAAAACACAGGTAGAACTATTTGTTGTTTTGATTTTTTACAATCAAGAATCTTCAATAACTCATCTAAACACCATGTTGATGATGCATAATTTGTTGATAACACAATGATAGAAATTCTTGAACCTTCTATAGCTTGGAGAAGTGTAGGTGAAATCTCATCACCCATTTTAACTTCATCCTTATCTATGAAAGTACGGATTCCCTTTTGAGACAAAGCATGGTGGAGATGGCCAGTAAAAGTATTACGGGTATCTACTCCTCTAAAGCTCAGAAAGACATCGTAGCTCCATGGAGAGGTGACTGAAGAAGAGGATGAAGAAGAGGCCATGGAAGAAATTAGTTAGTGGACGTGTGTATGCAATGCCTGATCAGTCTGCTTACTGAATGTAGAGAGTTGGACATCATCGACTATCTTTAAAAAGACAAGTCTATGCTTCTTTCTACACCATACGCGTACACCATGATTGGGTCAGGATTGTACTTGTCAAGAGTATCATAATTATTGCATCCGTTGATGTCCCCTCACCATCACTTGGTATGCTTTTTTAAAAATTAAAGTCGTGCTACTAGTTCAACAAATTATCTCGAAAAGTCTTATTTTTCATACATTCTTTTTAAATTTTTAAATACTTTTTTTAAAAATAAAACTATTTAGTACGCTCTTAATGGATTATCTAAATCTAAAAATATTATACTTTTTAGCTAGACAATAAAATTGTTGACATTAGAATAGGCAAATGGTAACTACAGTAGCTTTTAGTTATAATAATTTTAAAATTAAAATCAAATTTAATAATTACTGTACACATATCAAATATTTATTTTATTATTTTTTTTACAACACACTCTCTCAGCTTCTATCTATCTACATCCACATACTTCATTTAGTTTTTTAAAAATTAAATAGTAAAATATGATAAAATAAAATAAATTAATAATTAAAATATGATAAAATAAAATAAATTAAAAATTAAAAAAATTAAATATTTTTTAAATTATTAATTACTTATTACTATATAATAAATAAATGGATAATCTAATGTAGAGATTTGATGTGAATAACCAAAATCAAATTCATTTTATATTATATTATTATTATATAATAGAAAAATAGCTATTCCATTAATGTGGAAACTTATGTAAATAGAACAGTCAAAATCTAAATTCATCTTACATTCATCAAAATTATATCCTTTATATATACATAATCCATTAATAATGCTCTTATAATATCATTAAAAAGCTCTTCTTTAATTATTAAATTAAAAAAAATTATGTCGAAACCAACATAGAGATCCATCATCGAAAGAAGTAGTATTATAATTCTTTTTTAAACCATAAAGAAAAGCGTACAACAAGAAATTGTTGGATAGAATCTTACTTTGGCATTTCTTGTCCTTAATGTCATGACTCTATTACAGCAAAAAATTACCTTCCGTGCTTTAAAAATAAAAATAAAAAAAAGTAAAAAAAAAAAAATTGCCTTCCATGGCATTTTTTCAGTTATTAAAAGAATTTAATTTTTAGAGTTTTGCTATTTATCATCTACACATTGACACACACTACATACTATATATATTTTTTATTTTTAAAAAAACTTTTTTGGTTGTATTCTTCTTGAACTAATTGAATTCTTCTATTCATTATCTATATACCACACATTTGATAAGAGAAGAAAGAATATGGTTCGTGATATGTGGGCATGATGAATAAAATTTTTCTAATTTTAAACATTAATAATTCTTTTATATCTATGGTTTGCTAGGTGTGTTAATAAATAATTATCAACTTGCAAATAGATTGGTTTTTTCAAGGCTTGCCCCTAATGAAAAATGTTGAATTTAATGGTTTAGTTAGAACTTAATTTAACACTACTCACCTCATTTAGGCCAACATATAAAATATTTATAATTTCTGAAAATATATTTTGAAGTTAATTCTAATAGATCTAGATATACCATATTAAGTTAGAATGTCGAATTAATAATTAAACAAAATCACTTAATCAAATAATTCTCGTTAAAAATTCACTTAATACACCATATTTAAAAATAAATAAATTGATAAGATTGGTTTTTTTAAAGAAATAGGCCTTCTTGTCCAACAAATTACCCTTAAGTTGGTGGGTATTTGTAGGGTTAAATCATCAATCTATAATTTAGTTTTGAGGTAAGATAAAAAAAAAAATTAAATTAAGAGATAAAATCACGAAGAGATAAAATAACACAGGCTCGTCATAAAATAAGTTAAACTGAATCGATTTTATTGAAAAGGACAAGTCCATTCTTCTTTTTACACTATACACATTTCAGGTATCTTCATGGCAACTTCATTGAGTACTTAGTGAAGTCAATGAATGAGTCAGTACCGCATTAACTTCTTGGCAATTTCCTTGCAACTTCTTCTTCCAGCTTTAAGAGATGTCATGTTCACACAATAAGTCTCATGAGTACTTCTGGCAAAAAACAAAACAGTGTGGTACAATGACAACTGCGCATGCATTAATACTCCTACATGGTACAATAATATTATTTTTAAAATTCAGACACTTTAAAATTAAAGAAAAATTAGTAAAATTTTTAAAATTATTAATAATATTTATGAATAAATTGTGTAAAACTTATTAATCAAGAGGTTGTCATTTTATCATTTCTGAAAAACAAAAACCTTGCAATCCAACTTTTTAATTGTTTCTTTTTCACTTTCAGCATACCGTCCAAGCTGTACACCATTATTGTAGTAGTCCGACCAATTATCATAAAAAATTTAAATATTTTTTTTGTTATATATATTTTTTTGTATCTTTAAACATTTTTTTTTAAATAAAAAATTTATAATATTATTAAAAAATAATTTCTTAATCGTTAAATAAAAAACAATTGTGTCGAGATCCATATCGGGACCAATATTGGAAGAAGTAGGATTGTTCTTTTATAAACCATAAAGAAAAGGTTACCTATACGAAGAAATTGTTGGGTAGGGTATTTGGCGTTTATTGTTATTAATGTCTTAACCCTATTACAGCAAAAGAGTTACCTTCCGTGGCATTTTTTCAGTTATTAAAATAATTTAATTATAAATATTAATAATTCTTTTATATTTATGGTATGCTAGGTGTGTTAATAAATAATTATTAACTTGCAAATAGATTTTTTTTTTTTTCAAAGCTTGCCCCTAATGAAAAATGATGAATTTAATGGTTTAGTTAGTACTTAACTTAACACTCACCTAATTTAATTTTATATATAGAATATGCTTTATATTTATATAATATAAGTTAAATAGAATCTCTCTCTCTAGAGAACAAAGCCGATAGTCCTCCCAAGAGGGAGGAGGGAGCCTCGGCTCCCCCTCCCTCCCATCTCTTGTCTTTGGGTTAGGTCGGTTTAGTTCTAAAAATAAGGCTGGAGGTGGTTGTTTTATCGGCCGCTTAAGGCGTTTTTGGTGTATCTCTCACGTAGTGGTATTTCTGTGTTTGGTGTTTGTTTGGCCTCCGAAGCTGGGTATCGGCATGCGATCGTGAGCTCTGTTCTCATCTTGAAAAGCAGAGGTTTGTTCACGTCCGGGATGGTTGAGATAGGCGGCATGATCGTAGCCTACTACTAGCCACTCTGAAGCATGCTACCAGTCAATCCGTAGTCGCTTGCGAGTGGACCGTGATTTTCGGAGTCGCGTGCGAGTGAACCATGAAGAACTCAAACCGAAGCATGCTGCGCCGGACTATTTTATGGACAATTTCTGAAGCATGCTAAGCACGTACGCCGGACTGGGGTAAGACTGGGCAAGAGACGGCAGCATGAGGGCGAGGGCCGGGACGAACCTTCAGTGATCTTGTGATGAGGCCTTTCTCGTACGCTGGTGCAGGGGACTCGGCGGGGGAAGATGCAGAGGAAGGAAAGAGGAGATACGGGTGGCGGCGGCAGAATATGTTTTGGAAACCCTAACGGGTTTGGGCCCCCACAAGCACTCAATCTGGGCTTTTGTCTCAGGCTGGGCCATTTGATTTTACAGCCCATAAGCCAGTTTTTTATTTGTTTTTTTGCATTTGTATTTGTTAGTTTAGTTTAGTTTTTATTAATAAAAAAGAAATAGATTTGTCTCCCACTCCTCTTTTGGAGGAAGAATGTGGGTGTTAGTCCTACTCCTCCTTTGGAGGAAGGTAGGTGTTTGTACTCTTCCTCCTTGGGAGGAGAGAGTGTGGTAGTACTCCTCCTCCTTGGGAGGATGGAGCGTGAGTGTACCTCTCTTCTTTGAAAGAAAAGTCGTTTAACTCTGTTTTGACAGAGCGCTTTCTCTTTTGACTGTTGTCAGGAGAGAAGGTGTAGAAGTTTAGACAATGTCCGTCACAAAGAAATTTGTTGACGGGGAAGCTCCTGAGCAGTTGCGTTAGTTGACTTATAGTCTGGTTCTCCTGTATTGATAAGTCACAGTTGTAACTTCGTTTATGAATGAATGCAATGAAGCATATTCCCATCAAAAAAAAAAAAAAAAAACTTAACACTCACCTCATTCAGGCCAACATATAAAAAATTAATAATTTCTGAAGATATATTTTGAAGTTAATTCTAATAGATCTAGATATACCATATTAAGTGAGAATGTCGAATTAATAATTTAAAAAAATATGGATGTAATAAAATAATTCTTGTTAAAAATTCACTTAATACATCAAATTTAAAAAAAAAAAAAATTTGATAAGATTGACATTATTGAAAAAATAGGCCTTCTTGTCTAGCAAATCGCCCTTAAGATTCGCAGGCATCTATAGGTGTCAAATAAGCAATCTATAATTTAGTCTTGAGCTAAGCTCGAAAATCAAACTAAAAGATAAAGTCAAAAAGAGATAAGACGAGTTAACTCAGATTCTTAAAAAGAAAATGTTTTACAAGGTAAATTGGACTCAATTACTCCAAGAAAATAGACCTTCATATTAGGGGTGTAAAAAAAAAATCGATAAACCGTGTGACGCCCCCAACTCCCACGTACGGACACATGGAAATCGAGACATCGGAATGATGACAACATGGGTCACACATCCCATCGCCAAGTGCCAAGTGTGTGTACATGCAATACGTGTACAATAAAAATAACGCAGTGGATAATAAAAGTCTTACAACTAAATACCAGCATTTTGTTCAAATACAAATTTGCTTAAAACACAAGCGTACGAAAATATTACAAGTTTCAACATTGTTTCAAATCCAAATTACATAACATAAAAACAAGTAAAATAATTTCAGAAGTAACACAACTCCAATCAATAATTTCAGAAGTAAAAACTTTAATTAGGACTTTGAAGTACTGCCTATTTTGAATAGTGAGTTAAGATGAAATAAGATAAAAGTTAAAATAAAATATTATCATAATATTATTTTTTAATATTATTTTTGTGTTGAGTTTGAAATGGTTGAATTTTGTTTGAAAGTTTGATAAAATTGTAATAATTAGATGAGATGAAATGAATTGAAATGATTTTGAAAACAAATGAAGTAAACTGTACAGTATTGATCTTCTAGTTTTTGGAAACTGCCTTCGAGCTCTGTTAGGACGTAGTTCTTGTTATGCTGGAATTGGCATGGATGAATGAATGATCACAAGATAATAGTATTGGCAATTCTAGGCTATATATAATCATATTTTCATTCATATATACGAAGCTTAATTAAGTTAAAATGCCAAGTAAACTAACTACTTTACATCACTACGTAGTCTACGTCTAGCACGCAAAAGAAGTTTGATTTCCAAGGTTGAAGCAGGCTTCCTTTGTTGTGGGTACAAGTTAGGTTTAATGTTGTGGTCATCGTTGTCGTCGTCAAGATCAACACGACGCCTCCTAGAAAGTTGACTTCCATGATCCATTGGATTTGCTAAATTTCCAATATCTTCAATGGGTGCATCCAAATGGACATCAACATTTTCATGATCTTTTGCATTCTGTTCATCATGTTGTTTGTATAACAGATGAACTCCGCAATGTTTGAAGATCAAAGAATTATCTGGGATCCAGTTTTCAAATATAATCCTCAAATGATCATCTGCCTGATCTACACTCACATCTCGTAGGCGTGTAATATCTTCTGTAGTTAGGTACCTTAACCATACATGATCTGAATCAATTTCATCAAATGCTGCAAGTGTAATATCCCACCGAGTACCGACATAGGCATCTCCTCTCATAATGTTAACTTTAAATTCAATAGTTGCAACAGGTTCAATAATAGCACAAAAAGCAATTCCTATGATGTCATCCAAATTATACGGTGGGGCCATTTTAATATCAAATTCACACTGATGACTATTTGAAGTGAACTCCTTGCAATGGCTGAACCAATCTGGAATCTTATTTCCGGGAAATAACATGGCAGCCTGTTGGAAGAATACATCATAAAATATATTTCAACTATATTCATATATATAAACCAATTAGACACACAAAACGAGTAAAAAAGGAAAAGAGAAATATATATATATATATATATAGGGACTTACTCCATTCCATGCAAGATTTGATATCCAATTTCCCATATTCACTTTATAGCATCTGGCCAACTCCATATGATGTAGCCGTGGGAAATTGAATTCTTTTGATATTTCTGGTAAATTTTCCAGTGATATGCATCCTTCAGCCCTTACCAATATTAGATTCAGTGGAAACTCTTTAATTTCTTGAAGTTGCTTGCAATCATTCAATGTAAGACTCCCCAATCTAACAAATGTTTTGATGCTTGTAGGAATGCTTATGATATCACTTCCTGATAGATCTAAACTTTCCAAATCGGGAAATAAATGAAATGTCTCAAAGAAATTTGATTTTGATAGGCCAGAGTGTGCAAGACTCAAATGAAGACCAGGAGGTGCACCTAATGAAGCTTCATTATTTTCCCAGCTTGTAGACACTACATAGGGTGTGGGTTGTCCATTATGCACCTCCTCCTCCTCCATCCCAAAACTTATAATATTTGGACAATTGCTGAGATAAAAAGAGCCTAGAGATCTCAACTGATGAATGCTACTTGGTAGACGCTTAAGGTTTATGGAGTGATTTAGTATCAAAACTTCAAGCCCAGTGAGGTAGCCAATGGATGAAGGCAATTCTTCTATTGCGGTGCTCGATAAGGAGACTTCGCCTAAATGTTTCATCTCACATTCAATTTTAGGAAAGTTATGAAGACTTGAGCAATCACTAAGATCAAGGATTCCCAAATTTCTCAACTTCAATGCCCTTGGAAAGCACTTTAGGTTGTTACATCCATGAAGATACAATCTCTTAAGCTTATCAAGGAATCCAACAGAATCATGAACTTGAACCAGATTTCTACAATAATTAAGATCTATTTTCATCAAATTTGGACACCTTGAAATATCTGGGAGTTTCGTCATGAATTGACAAAACTGAAAATTCATAACCGTGAGATTCTGTTAAAAAGAAAAGAACATCAAACTAAGTTTAAAGAAAAACAATATTGAAAATAATAATAATTGTACCTTAAATTCCAACCGTATCTCCTGGATGCGACTACCAGGCATGTGTAGAATAGAGAGTTTGTCTCCACGAAATTTAGATGGCATAGATTCTAAAGGACAATTAGGCCAATCAAGCACTCTTATTGAATTAGGTAGACAATTAAGTTCTTCAGAAAAATGTGCATTGCGGCATCTAAATAATCTGAGTCTTTTCATATTCTCGAAGGCCTTGGGACTCAAGCGGATGATATCATCACCTTCAGGAAAATCTATAACAATTCCTTCAACATGATTATTTGTTCCCTATATAGGAAGACAATGCATGTTTAAGTGAGCCAACAAAATCAAAAAATAAATTATTCATTTATTCATATATTTATACATACGTATATGTCACATGTGCTAAAGAAACAATGTTTAATTGAAAGAGATTTTGATCTGACTTACTGTATCATCCTCCAGTACTTCACGAACATCTTCATGAAAAAATAATCTGCTACGTGCTCCTAGATTTTTGGGCGATTCTTGTCGAACAACTTCTCTACCCATATCTTGTAACAAGTTATGCATTTGCAATATTCCGTGAAATTCCGAAATAAGACACTTCTCCCGTAGTCTTGGGATCGAAAAGTTTGGGCAAAAACCAAAACTATCTAGCATCTCAATGACATTATAAAGGCATTGTCCATTGAAAAAACATGCAATGTCAAGAAAAACATTCTCACTACAAGAAATTTAATTTTTAGAGACGAAATTTATTAGGGACGAAATAAATTTCGTCCCTAAAAATACTTTTCAGAGACGAAATTTAAATTTCGTCTCAAAATATGGAGTACCTTATAAATCCGTTCGAACTAATACATATTAGTTCGAACCGAAGATTCTGGGACGAATTAGATCGTCTCCAAAAATCTTAACCGTTCGAACTAATAAAATTTTATTCGAACAGATAATTAATCTATTCGAATGAAAAATAATTGGTTCGAATGAGTATTACCTTGTTCGAACGATATTATTTAATTGAAAAGATATATTGTTAAAATTGTAATAATACATATTTTTTATATTAAAAAATATAAAAAATATGTAATAATTAATTTAAAAACATTTTAGTTAAATAAATATTATTTTAAAGATATTGTCCTCTTTTTAATTATCGTGAACATTAAGTGTAATGAGAAGAAAATATAATTAATAATAAAGAGGCTAGCAAACACTAAAAATAAAAACCATACATTAATTACATCCCAAAAAGAGTTAGACGTTCTATACAACATAAAAATAGTAAAATAATAACTAACAATATCTATTTATTAAGTAAATCAAAATCCTCATGTAGGTATGTAAGCATCCTTCCAGGTCCTTTAACTTTTTCATAATGTGCTGAATGAATTCCCTCAATATAAATAACAATAAGGGCTGCCAAATATTATCTTTAACTCGAATGATTAAAATTCAATTCGATTGGCCGAAAATTTCATTCGAATGACGTTAAAGTCCATTCGAATGAACTTATATTCCATTCGAATGACAATAAATTCCATTCGAATGGTCTTTAATTTCATTCGAATGGAATTTAGGCTCATTCGAACGGAACTAAGCCAAACAGACATGGTTGAGTCGACTCAGTCCCGAATCTACAAACTAGTTTTTCACCATAATCCAAGATTTTAATTGGTAGAAATGATTTAGGAGTAAAGCCCCATCATTTCTACCGATTACTTTTGTGTCATTTAGCCCCAAAACAACAAAATGGGGTCAGAGAAGAAACTATATCGCGGCATATATAACATAATTTCGTTCGAACGAAAAGGGTATAAGTTCGAACGAAAAGGGTATAAGTTCGAATAAATTATATAATAATTCATAAAAAAATATATATAAGTACAAGAGGTAAAACAATACGTTTTATATTACTAATACTAGTATATAATACTAATATTAGTACTAATAAAAAATTTCTGGACTAGTATATATAATATAGTATATATATAATATATATTAGATATCTATATTATATAGTATAGAGTATTTAATTAGTTACTTATATATATTGTAAGTAACTAGTATATATATAATAGTATATATATTATGCATTAGATGAGTATAAAATAATATTGTGTAAAGCATTGCATTATAAAGTAATATACTAAGTATATAGTAAAACATTGCATTAAATATAAGTACAAAATACATATATCTAATATATTTAGTTTGTATATTAGTAATAAACCAAGTACTTAGAATATATTATAAAATATTATAGTACTATTAGTTTTCATATATTTATGCTATCTATACCATAATATCACTTAGTATTATACTATTAGTGATACTTAGTATTATACTTATAGTGATACTAATTATAAGTATAACACTATAAGTGATACTAAATAAAATATTATACTATTAGTAATACTTAATATTATAGATTGGTAAGAAACTTAGTATTATGCTATTAGTGACACTTAGTATTATATAGTGTATATATTTTTTACAAATACTAATAATAATATTGAAAATATTATGTGTATATTTATATATTTCTAGAATTATATATTCGAACGAATATAAAATAGTTCGAATAGAGATAAAGTATGTTCGAACGAATTTTTTTTGTTTGGAGGGAAAATTCACGCCAAATTATCGGTATATGCTGGAGAATATTCCATTTTTTTGTTCGAACGCTTATATTATTAGTTCGAACGAGAAAATATTGTGGGAAAAATTAGCGGTCTTTTTGAATTTTCGCGTTCGAACTGCTAAAAAATCCGTTCGAACGTAAATTCACATATTATTAAACCGATCATTTCACTTCATTTTCACTCGGATTGAAGTTTGAGAGAAGGAGAGAGAGCGACAGAGGCTTTGAGAGAGTGTTGTATAGAGAGAGAGCTTAAAGAAGTGAGAGAAAAGAGATTCTTGAGGGAGAAAAGACAAGGACAAGAGGTAATATGTATTTTTTTTGTTATTTTTCATTCCGATTTTCTTTTACAAGTATCTTGATATTTGCTGCATTTATTTGTTGGGATAGAACAATGGTTTAATGTGTTTTATACATATAGGTATTGTGGATTAATATTTTTATTAGATTGCAAAAATTAGAGGTAAGTTTTTATAGTTTTTTAAGTTATTTAATAATCATATTTAGGGATAATAATTTAGTTTTCAATATATTATATTGAAATATGCTGTAGTGTATGGGAAAATTGTGTTTTGTGGTTCAGGTTTTTGCTATATTTCGTGAATGGTTTCTAGCTTGGTCCCATTCGAACACTCTGAATACCGTTCGAATTGAATTTTCTCCGTTCGAATGGAATCTAACTTGACCAGAATTTCGTTCGAACAGTTTGAGTGTTTGTTCGAACAGTACCAATTACGTAGATATTTATAATGTAATTATAAAATGTAATTATAATGTATAATTGTAAATATTTAAGTACTATAATTAAATAGATTAATATGTTAATTAGTTAAAATATAATTATAAAATAATTAATTAAAAATTATAATTAAATATTTGAAAATATTTAAATGCTCTAATTAAATAGATTAATACTCTAAATACTCTTATAAAATATTTAATTAAATAATTATAATGAATTATTGAAAATATTTATGTACTCTAATAAAATATAATTAAAATATATGATTCTGAGACGAAATTTTAAAATATTAATTAGTTAAAATATAATTATAAAATAATTAATTAAAAAATTATAACTAAATATTTAAAAATATTTAAGTACTCTAATTAAGATGATTAACATGATGGAATATACTTATATAATATTTAATTAAAGAATTATAATGTATAATTAAAAATATTTAAGTAGTCTAATTAAATAGATTAAGACTTCATTTTATACATTTATTATAATTTCAAACAGAAATGCCTCCTAAACGCAAAAGAACACGTGAGCCATCCCCACCACTTACTAACTCCCGTGTGATTCACCTGTCAACAATGGTGGGCCAACATCACCAGCGCCAGAACAAGGTATTTTATCACTGCATATCTTTTAAATAAAATATGATATTATTTTTTCGTATTGTCTCCATTAAATCTTAATATATACACTTTTTCATATAAATTATGATATTAATTTTCATTTTGCAGCAAGAAGAAACTCCTACTGATTATGATCTGACTCAATTGTATGCTAAAGCACATAAAAATCGTGATGGTGTTTGGAGCAATCCTGAGGCAGAGGCAAATTATGTAAGTTTAAGTTTATTTAATTTCATTGTCTAAATATATTTTTGTTACATATACTAATTTTAATGTTTTTCTTTTTCCAGGACAAGATGATATCTCTTAAAGACACTGTTGCGGATCCATCTGATGAATCATCTGTCAACGATGCTCAAATCTTTTCTCAAGTTCTTGGATCACGTTCTGGATATTTGAGGGGCTTAGGACGTTGCGTGAAGCCATCCTCAACATCTTCTAAAACCAGATCGAATGACGACAAGACTAAAAGATTAGAGGAAGCTGCACTTGAGATAGAACGATTGAGATCGAAGGAAAAAGAGTTGCTGACCCGATTAGATCAAGCAGCAAATTTAGAAGCAAGATTAGAAGAAAGGCTACAATTAAATAACCAAAAAATGTTTGAACAATTTCAATTAATGATGTCCCAAAACCCTATACCACCACTACCACCATAATCATAATTCATTTGGTTTTTTTTAATTGCCTTTAATATTTATGATGTTTGTAAACATTTGAACAATTGATGTATATAGATTACAATTTGATGTATATAGATTACAATTTGTATTATCAATTTCATTTTGTTTGATCAATGCCGTTCGAATGGTAAATTACCATTTATGCATACATTCGAACAAAAACATATCCATTCGAACAAAAAAATTTCCATTCGAACAAAACAATATCCATTCGAACCAAAAAATTTCCATTCGAACAAAAATATACCCATTCGAACTTACCGGGAAATACAATCCATGCGTTCGTTCGAACAAAAATATTTTCGTTCGAACTTGATTCTGAGACGACATTTTTTTGTCTCAGAAAAAATTTTGCGTTCGAACGGTTTCGACCGGTTTCGCCCAATTTCGTCCCTAAAAATACTTTTCAGAGACGAAAATTGATTTTCGTCTCCGAAAACTTTCTGAGACAGCCTTTTTGAGACAAAATAGAGACAAAATTTTTTTGTCTCCCAAAACTTTTAGGGACGAAATTTCCATTTTTTGAGACAAAATTTTTTGTCTCAAAAAATCATGTATCTTGTAGTGTCTTTTCATTTTCGCTTAATCTATCATAACTCGTTTGAAGTATTTTTTGAATATCTTGGTGAGGGATTTTCGTGTACTGATCCAATGCACTTTCCCACTCTTTTTTAGTTCTGCCATGTAAATCCGAACCAAGCACTGTTAAAACTAGTGGAAGGCTCCCAGCATAATTTATAATCTGTTCTACAAACTCTCCATAACCGTCAACCGGTTTCTCACTTCTGAAAGCATGCCAACAAAATAGTTGAAAAGCATCCTCTTTATTCAATCCCGTCATCTCATATGTTGAATCAACTCCATGAGCAGTCAACAAGTGTTGATCTCTTGTTGTGATGATGATTCTACTTCCTTCACCAAACCAATCACAAGCTCCTACTAATGTTTTTAATTGATCCAAGTGGTCTACACCATCAAGAATTAGAAGAACTCTCTTAGAGTGAAGCCTACGTTCTATCATATATTTTCCCGTATCAATATTGTCAACCTTCAAACTTCTACCGTCTCCTAAAATCTTAAAAAGAAGTGTATTTTGTAGTTGCACCAAACGATTCACTAGATTCCCAATGTCGCTATTAATTGGAAGAAAACAACTAGCTTCAAATTCAAAAGCAATCAAGTTATAAATTGCTTTGGCTAGAGTTGTCTTACCAATTCCCCCAACTCCAAAAATTCCTATCATTCGTATGTCTTTCGTTCCAACGCTTAAATGCAATTTGACATCTTCTACATGAGGTTTTAATCCAACGGGATGCTCGGCAACATGTAAATATAAATGATCATTTGCCATTCTTGAGACATCTTGAATGATTTTTTCAATGAATTTTGATTCATTCCTGAGTTTGTGTGGACACATATATAAAAAGAAAAAAAAAACAATTAATGACTTGTACTCCTCACATGCAATATAAGCAACATAATATAAAGAAAAAGGATTAATTAATGAATACAGCTCTTCGCATAAAAAACAATTAGGAAAATAATCTAAATAAATTTTTTCCCACAACCTGAAAATAAACTAAAATAAGAAAGACAAGGAACATAAGCAGTGCGTACGAGTTGATCGATCTCTGCATGTACTTTAGTTGGCGATCATTAAAAGGCCAAACAAAAACTTAGATTTTTATATAGTTTCATTCAGGTTGTGATTAGTTCAATTTATTCAGCTTTAATTTCCAATAAACTTATAAAGAAATTAACGTTTTAGTTCCATATTAAAACCCATATATATACAAGATGCGGACTAGCTAGTGATTTATACATATGATAGAATGGGGGGAAATCATGAATTAATGAACAGCACAAATTAATTAAGCAGTTAGAAATACCCATTTCTGATCAGATGGTATCCGGACAAATTGGCAACTTCTTGAAGGGCTTCCTTCCACAGCTGCAACTTCTTCATGTCTACATTCAATTTCTCAGCATATTTAGCCAATGCTTCCCCAAAACTTCCTTCTTGCTTTCGAACATATGATGGATCTACATGGTAAAACACAGGTTGAACTATTTGTTGTTTTGATTTTTTACACTCAAGAATCTTCAATAGCTCGTCCAAACACCATGGTGATGATGCATAATTTTTTGAGAGTATAATGATGGAAATTCTTGAACTTTCTATAGCTTGGAGAAGTGCAGGTGAAATCTCATCACCTCTTCTAAGCTCATCCTCATCTAAGTAGGTGCAGATTCCCTTTTGAATCAAAGCATGGTATAGATGGGTAGTAAAAGTTTCACGGGTATCTTCTCCTCTAAAACTCAAGAACACATCGTAGGACCATGAAGAGGTGACTGAAGAAGAGGATGAAGAAGAGCTTGTAGATAAGGCCATGGAAGAAATTTGTCAGTGTACGTGTGTATGTAATATGCGCCTGATGATCAAACTACTTACTGGATGTAGAGAGTTGGACATCATCGACTCTCCTTAAAAGACAAGTCTATACTTCATTCTACACCATACGTGTTTCACTTAATGATGTCTTCTGGCAACTTCCTTGTGAAGTCTTGAGTCAATGCCGCGTTAAATTATTAAAAGAAAGATGTTCAGTAACTACTTGGCAATTTCCTGGCAACTTCTTAAAACAAGAGAAGTCATGTTTCACACATTAATGCTCTCATTAGTACTTCTGGAGCAAAACAAAACAAAATAAAACAGTGAGTTACAATGACGACTGCATTAATACTCGTACATAGTAAAATAATATTATTTTTTAAAAATTCAGAAACTTTAAAATTAAAGAAAAATTTCTGAAAATTTTTAAAATCATTAATAATATTTATGAATAAATTGTGTAAAACTTATTAATTAAGAGGTTGTCATTTTATCATTTCTTAAAAAAGAAAAATTGCAATCCAACTTTGTAATTGTTTCTTTTTTAATTTCAGCAAACCTTCCAAGCTGTACGATCATGATTGGGTCAAGATTGTAGATTGTATTGGTCAAGAGTATCATAATGATTGCATCCATTGATGTCCCACACTATCACATGCTATGCTTTTTTAAAAGTCGTGCTGCATCCATCGTAGTCATGTAGTTCAACAAATCATCTTGATTTTTCATATATTTTTTTATATTTTTAAATATTTTTTTAAATAAAAATTTTATAATATCAATAAAAATGACTTTTTTAATCATCAAATAAAAAAATTTATAGTGAAACAATATCGAGATCGATCATCGAAAGAACTAAGAAGTAGTATTATAATTCTTTTTTAAACCATAAGGAAAAGTTAACCACCTTTAATCTCAGTTGGGTAGGTCATACTTTGGCATTTCTTGTCCTAATGTTATGAGTCTATTACAGCAAAAGATTACCTTCCGTGGCATTTTTTCAGTTAGTAAAATAATTTAATTTTAAGAGCTTTACTATTCATTATCCACACTCACTACACACTATATATTTTTTTTAATTGAATTTTTCTACTCATCATTTATATACCACACATTTAATAAGAGAAAAAAATTTAAAAAAAAAAATGTGTGGGGATGATGAATAAGATTTTTCTAATTTTAAACATTAATAATTCTTTCATATCTATGGTTTTGCTAAGTGTGGTAATAAATAATTATCAACTTGCAAATAGATTTGTTTCTTCAAAGCTTGCCCCTAATGAAAAATGATGAATTTAATGGTTTAGTAGTTAGTACTTAATTTAACACTACTCACCTCATTTAGGCCAACATATAAAATATTTATAATTTCTGAAGATATATTTTGAAGTTAATTCAAATAGATCTAGATATACCATATTAAGTTAGAATGTCGAATTAATGATTAAAAAAAATATGGATGTAATAAAACAATTCTTGTTAAAAATTCACTTACTACATCATATTTAAAAAATAAAAAAAATTGATAAGATTGACATTATTGAAAAAATAGGCCTTCTTGTCTAGCAAATCGCCCCTAAGATTCGCAGGCATCTATAAGTGTCAAATAAGCAACTTATAATTTAGTCTCGAGCTAAACCCGAAAATCAAACTAAGAGATAAAATCAAAAAGAGATAAGATAAGTTAACTCAGACTCTTAAAAGGAAAAAGTTTCACAAAGCAAATTGAACTCAATTACTCCAAGAAAATAGACCTCCATATTAGGGGTGTAAAAAAAAAAAAAAACAGATAAACCGGACCGAACCAGTGGGATCGGTTCTGTCACGAGTTTGGTTCGGTTCGGTACCGATTTTTTTTTTAAAAAACTGGTCAAAATCGGTCCGGTTCTAATTTTTCTTTTTCTAAAACCGGACTAGACCAGACTGGTTCATATATATATAATTTTTAATTTTTTCTATTTAATAAAATTTTTATATATAAAATAATTTGTATTATATGATAAATTACTAATTAATATAATATTAAATTTTAAAATCTTATATCATTTTGTTTATTGTATTAATAGTTTTACTAATATTATATATTGCATATTAATAGTTATACTAATACTATATCATTATATATTATAATATACTACAATATATTATCACTATAGTAATATATATATTATATAATATATAATATAGTATATTAAAATCAAAAAATCGGATCGAACCAGACTGGAAACTGGTAAAATCGGAGTACCGGTTTAGGAGGGTAACCGGTGCGTAATCAGTTTTGAAAAATATAAAACCGGTGCATACCAGTTCGATTCTAAATTTTGTCCAAAACCGGACCCGTTACACCCCTACTCCATATAATAAGACAGAGATCCACACAAATCTCAGACTTGTCCACAGACTCTCCACAAAAGCTCCCTACACCAAACTCCACTATAACTTCTCTACACTTTGACTAAAATCCTGCATTATATTGTGGGATGTTTGAGGCCATGAGAGATTATAAAATCATCTATCATAATAAATTTCGCCCCTAA
This sequence comes from Carya illinoinensis, assembly GCF_018687715.1. NCBI lineage: Eukaryota > Viridiplantae > Streptophyta > Magnoliopsida > Fagales > Juglandaceae > Carya > Carya illinoinensis. Next base: position 45,230,161 of record NC_056766.1, on the reverse strand, counting down.
ACAATCCGTGGACGTAGGCATTATGCCAAACCATATAAATCTTTGTGTCTTTCTTTATTTATTTTTATTTGCTTATTTGTTATTATTTCATGGATAAACAGGAAGAATACTATATCAACGCCCGAATTATTATCGTGAGCTGGGAATCCTTCTTTTCTCCCTTTCAGTTTGTTGTGCAAATTAACGCATCAACAAACATGATGCTGTAAAAACTTTTGCTGAAATGATTAGCACAAACCCTGACCCTTCAATTAGTTTTTGTAAGTATTGAAGATTTTAATGCTAGATGCTTACTAAAACTGACAAATTGTGGTTAATGTTGAAATCCATCGACTTAAAATGGCACTCATAAACCGTTATGTATAGAGTGCAATAACCATTATATATCCCCTCCTAGGTACAACTTTATATATATATATATATATATATATATATATATATATATCCAGGATCTACTTGAGAAATCAACTGGACTGGATGATAAATGATAGAGGGCTCATAAAGTAGTACCTTAGGCTTTGTGTTTAGTGGAGCATTGGCATTGTACGGAGAGCCTGACTTCCTTTGAATGTGAAGAACCTTGCTGTCCGAAATTGGCTAGGTTGCATTTGGGCTTTGGACACCCTTAATCTTCATTTTTGGGCCTGGTATAAGCTGCTCCACCGCTTGGCTTTGAAAGCCTTTTAGAGTCTCATTTTCTTGCTGACCCAACCGAATATGTCCAGCTGTCTCGTAGTTTCATTTTCTTCAACTAGCTTGATAGCCCTCAGTTTGGTTTGAATAAGTGTGTCAGAAATTTGTTTCCATCACTGAGAGACCCACTCTTCAATCGCTATAGGTTCCGCCACTTTTAAGTTACTTTGACTGGTCTGCTGTACTACAAGCTGCTCTGGAGAAAAGGCTTGAGTGACTAATGGACATTCGGTAGGTGGAGATGTATTTACTTCCAAATTTGATGAGGGGCTTTCGGTTGGTGAGAAGGAAATAACTCTAGCATTCATGTGACTACTGTAGCCTATAGTAGATGGTACAATCTTCTCCAATGGATCCAAAAAAGAGAGGTTGCCTTGAGCTCCACTGCCTGGAAGGTGGGAATCATGCCGGAAACCTGTAAATGGGATAGAGAAATTCGGTTTATCCGATTGCCAGTAAGTGAGTTGCGTATTTTCAGTAATGCCGATTGCTCTTTTCTGGGTACTGTAGTGAAAATCCGTTTGGATTGGACTTGAAAGTAACTCATTTAGATTTTTAACCTTGATCGGTTGCATGAATTTATTTTTTTCTTGATAAAGATCCTTGCTATTTTCACATGCTCCTCTCACAAATGAGTTTCCTCTAATCGAAAAAGTGTTATCTTCAGCCACTTCTTTGCCTTTTCCAATCGGGGCCTTTTGCAAGTGGGTCTTTACGTACGCCCATGAGAGGAGGCAAATGCAAAGTTGGTGCCGAAAAACCACTTAACCTATTTTCCATTAACTCATCACAAAAAAGTGGAGATTCTTGACCCATGTCTTCTTCTACCCATTGAGTGAACGGGAGTCTAGGGACCTTTTCTTGACTACAGTACATCAGATTTACTGTCATGAAAATAGGAGATTCCGCACGTAGCCATGGTCCAAATGGCATTTGTTCTGGAGTAGAGTTGAGGTAATTGCAAAAAATTTGTGAATGACCAATCCTACCGCATGCATAGCAAAAGTCTGATAATCGTTCATATTTGAATGGAACTCAGGTGTTAAGATTGAAATCTCTTGGCTCCCAGAGGCCTTGTTTCAAGGGCTTTGTAATATCGATCTCCACTTTAATCCTAATAAATTTCTTGCAAGACAAACCAAATAAAGGGTCCACATCCACTCCAAGGAATGTACCAACAGCACTCCCTATCTTGGAAGCGATTTTTTCTGTCATGTGGTTTCTGGTTAGGCCATGTATTTGAACATGAAATGGTGATGTAGTTAGACTAATCTCTTTCCATGTAGATTTTGCAGGACAGATTTTAAGGATGAGCATATGTCCTTTGAAATTCCAAGGAGTTTGATTCAAGATTCTTCTTTTGTCACCATCATTTTGAAAAGTAAAGAAAACAGGTTGACATCAAGATCTTCAATGTGGAACTTACTAAGGAAACTCCAAGGAGCTCTGAAAGAGGCGTGTAGAGAAATTTTTTTTAGGGGTCGAGAAGCCACTATTCTTCCGATGAGGGCTAGCTCAGGATCTCCAACAGTTGCATCATTTTCAGGGAATAAGTTTAAACCTTCCCAATAAAGAGCTTCTATATGGTGGATTAAATCTACCATTTACATGGTGGAAAGAGGAATTAGAGAGGGTGAGTTCAGAGTTTCACTACTAAGAGTTGCAGAGAGAACTCTATTATGGAGAGAGAGAGCGAGAACCGAACCTTGCATTTATGAGTTAGTTGATATGTTCTCTTTATTTATTTTTTTTTTTTTATACAAATAGAGGGGAGGTTTTGAAACCAGATTTTGGAGAATCAAATTATGTGTCATTAGGCTATTAAGCTCTTGGCCATATCCTTTAGGTATGTTTTCTTTATTATGTATCATTATGCAGATTTTCTTTAGGTAAAGCAATTTTTTTCTTGTTTTTTTTTTTTTGGTTATTTACTTTTAACAATTGGGGTTTGGGGAGACACGATTCCATTCATGTCCAATGCTATCCTATATGATTTTTAAACTGGGGCTATCTTTAAAAAAAAAAAAAATGCTTGATTTATATATAAAATTATTTACATTAAATTTTAAAATTATTTTTATTATAAAATAAATGTAGCATCTTACTTCCATTTACCTCAATTATAATTTTCGTCTAATTGGTTGTGATACATGATAATGACTATAATAATGATAATGATAATATAAATGTATTTCTAATTTTAAAAAGATTTTTAATAGGAAAAAATATAAATACAACTTTAAGATATTTACAAATTTTAAACTTTTAAGAATATAGTTATAATTTTTAAAAAATTAAATTATATTTATGTCATTTATACCTCATAAAATATTTTTTTAATTTGTTTTTAAATAAATTTAATATATTTGAAAATGTTCTAAATATATGTTGCCAAATGGTAAATAGATTTTTAACCGTTAAACTTAATATTTAAGTTATAAATTATAAGTTTTAAAAATATAACAAAAAGAAAAAGAAAAAGTGAAGCAATACTTTTCACATAATTTCAAAATAAGAAATAATATTTATAGTTATGAAATGTGTAAGTGATATACAATCACTTATAAAAATGACTAAATATAAAATTCAGATAAAAAAATTAATTTATTAATAATAAATTATACTATTTTTCAAGAATATTACAGAACGCTTGCACACTCTAGTGACTCCAAATTTTTATTTAGCATTACTCTTCCAAAATATGCCCTACTACCGGTATAGTATTGAGTTTGATTTGAAGATTACATTGAACGCAGGTGCTCTCACACGTGACCAAAGCCAAGTCATCCAACCTTTCCCACCAAGTCTTCCCACCAAAAAAGTGGAAAAACCCACTTATGCCCTCCTCCTCCTCCTCCTCCTCCTCCCCTAGCAAGACATCACTCGTCAGTCGACAGTCCCCATTTCTTCATTTGCAGAAACGCAGAGAGAGAGAGAGTGAGAGATGTCAGGGTGGGACGAGGGGGCAGTGTACTACAGTGACTAGGCTCACTCGTGGTGCGGCGGCAGTGAAGACCACGATCCGGAGGCAGCAAGCCAACACTCCGTCCTCCAGAAGTTCAAGGAGTTCATCCGTAGCTTCGAGACCGTCAAGAATGTTTTCCCCTACAGAGAAAGCCTCGTCCACAATCCCAACAAGTCCCTTCTTGTCGACTTGGAAGACCTCGATGCCTTCGACCCTGACCTCTCGGCCTTGCTCCGCTCCTCCCCCGCCGACTAGTTGCCTCTTGTATGCTCTCAAATAGTTTCTCTGTTACCAAAACTGTTGACATTTTTGCTATTCATGATGATGAAATGGTTGATATCGTATGCGTGTGTTTTTCATAGTTTGAGAAGGCGGCAGCAGAGGTTTTGGCGAGCTTGAGGTCGAAAGTGGCTGGAGAGACGGGAGAAATGGAAGATCCGGTGACCGGGGACGTTCAGGTCTTGCTAACGTCGAGGGAGGATCCAGTCTCGATGAGGTTTCTGGGGGTGTGTGTGGGTTTTTGTATTCTAATTTTTGTTTGGTTGATTCCTAAATTGAGGGATTCAATTGAAACAGAATAAATAAACGGACCTAATGGCCTTTGATTGGAGGATTTCTTTCCTGAATGAGATGTGGAAGTTAAAGTTCTTGTTTTTTATATCTTCTTTTATATATCGTACCCAATTGGGCTTTAGGGTTTGTTTTGGTTTTTCTTATTATACGGTTTCCTTAATTTTTATTAGAAGTGTAAAGTTCTATTTTTTGGTTAATTTGAGGTTTTTGTTGCAGGTGGCAGGCTCAATATATTTTGAAACTTGTTAAAATAGCTGGGATCACTCTAGCTGCATCTAGGACTAAGGCAAAGGCGACATATGTGACTCTTATCTGCAAGAACTGTAGAAATTCAAAGCAAGTTCCTTGTCGGCCAGGCCTTGGTGGTGCAATTGTCCCTCGCTCTTGTCATCATATCCCTCAGGTTTATTTCACACCACTTTTTACAATTTGTCACATTTGTGTGGTTTTGAGCTTATTTGATGCTAGTTATAGGGGATATTTGTAGCCGGGAGAAGAGCCATGCCCATTTGATCCATGGCTTGTGGTTCCAGATAAGAGCAAGTATATATGTCGATCAACAAACCTTGAAACTGCAGGAGAATCCAGAGGTAAGGTTCTTAATCTTTATAAATAAAAGTTCATGTTTTAATTGCATTTTTAACAAAACTGATTGGTATTTACTTCGTGTTTGTAGGATGTTCCGACTGGGGAGCTTCTCACTAATCAGTAAGAAAAGATTTCTAATTTAAGTATGGTGTGCATAAAAGTCAATGCTGAAAAAGCTGATAAAATATCAAATAGTTTTGCATGGCACCATATGATCCTCATCAATTTGCAAACTCTCATATCCGGGATTTGTCTAAATTAACTTTCCCCATAAACTTCTCTTTAACATCATATATAAATGACATATATATAAGCATAGCTCATTAGAATTACCTGTCCCCTAATTCCAATCCGGACAAATTGGCTACTTTTTCCAAAGCTACCCCCCACTTTGTAAGCTTTACTTCATCCTTGAACTTATATCTAAGTTTGGCAAATGCTTCTCCGAAACTCCCTTTTTGATGTCGTACATCTGATGGATCTACATCGTAAAATATGGGTAGAACAATTTGTTTCACCGCTTCCTCACACTCAAGGATCTTCAACAGCTCATCTAAACACTATCTAGAATCTGAATAGTTCTTGGAGAGTACAACGATAGAAATCATTGATCCATCAATTGCTTTGAGAAGTTCTGACGAAATTTCCTCTCCTCTTTTGAGATTGTTGTCTATGTAAGTGTTGATTCCTCTTTGATGCAAAGCATGGTATAGATGAGAAACAAAGTTTTGACGAACATCCTCACCTCTAAAACTCAAGAATACATCGTGAGTCCACCTATGAATGGAAGAAGAAGAGAATGAGAGAGAGGAAGAAGCTCCTAATTGAAAGGCCATGGAAGAAGAAGTGCTCATCCTGATCTGATGTGTATGCGAGATTAGTATTCACCAAGAGGTCCAATTATAGATGTAGTACTTATTGCAAATAAATAATAATAGAGAAGTGGGTCATACTTCTCGGCAACTACTTGGCAACAACCTGCATGCAGCTAGTCAGCAGGCCGTCAATCATACCACTGCATGCATTCAATTGACCGGTTGTTGGAATGCAATTGTTGCCTACCTAAAGGCTAGGCCGGATTTCTTTAATTTCCTAAATCGTTGATTAATTTCCTAAAGTATACTCATGGTGAACTTGACCGTTGCTGAAAAAACAAAAAAACGAAAACAAAGAAAATATGCCCATATGATCTTCATCAAAATTTAATGTGATAAATTTTCAATGCTAGCATCTTAGGAAATCGATCCCAAAAGTCTAAAGTTTATATAAAAAAAATTAATTAGAATAATTGATCTAATGGATGTTAGATCTAGAAGTTTGTTTTTAAAAAAAATAATTAAATTTGTAATTAAATGGTATAAACAAGTGTAGTTTAGGGTAAGTTTTGCAGCCATGCCAGCGTCCAATAGACATATAAAAAACGATATAAACGCAAAAAACAGCACAAAATGGAGAGAAATTACGATTAATATGCAATATTGATATCAATCCAGTTCTTGGCCGGTAAGCCAACTTGCACTGCCCATGCATTTAACGGCTTTGAACTAAAGTCGCTTCGCTTAAAACAAACGTCCATATCTAATATCCATTAGGAACGTTCTAAATTAATTTCCTGACATGTGAGGACTAAAGATTTATCACGTCATGTACCCACTCCAACACTTTTCAATCTCTCCACACTAATAATATCAATTGATGCACAAACATTTAGAAAAAAAAAAAGACGAAGGTACCTGTCCATGAGTAACTCTCCCAATTTTATTAAGAAAACCCTCACTTATGGCGGAGAAATACCATGGGAACAACAAACAAACATACTCAAACTGTCTCCAGTAATATCTAACATAAGGAATACCCAACCTATCTGTACGTATAAGCCCCTTCAATCTACCCAAACGAAAGTCCTCACCAAGAAAATCCCAATTCCCTCCACTCGTCCCATCTTTAGCTAAAAAATCCACAACCATATTAGCTTCTCTAAACACATGCTTAAACTGAATATTCATCGAGGATATGAGAAAAAGCACTTTGTCCAAAAAATCTCACAAATACCAATATTTACAAGTCCCCGAAATAAACCATCCCATCACCACACTCGAGTCCGACTCTACTAAAACAGTTTGCAAACCCAGCTGTTGACACAGATGAAGCCCATCAAGCATGTCTCTACACTCAACAATATTATTTGTAGCCTAACCATATGAAAAAGCAAAACCCCCAAGAACCTACCCATGCGCGTCCTGAACAACACCTCCCCCACCGATCATCCCAGGATTCCCAAGGGACGCACCATCTACATTGAGCTTTGAGATTCCCCCTATCGGAGGAGCCCAAGCAATCAACTTCAAATTTTTAACTTTAGTCAGCATAACACGACAATTAAACTCCCTCAACACTCCCAAATCATGATCCCCCACTACTTTAAATGTTTTCATGAACCCCGATATATCTAAAATAAAACCTTTTACCATTCGAATAATGCCCTTCGACTCAAATTTAGTATCTTCCATCCGTGCTGCACATCGAGCTTTCCAAAGAGCCCAAGAGATCAATATAGGAATAATACCATGAAGCCAATGAACTTGTGAGGTTAGAGAAGCCTGACACCACCATATATTCTATTCGAGCCTGAGGTAGTCGAATGCCAAAACAGGCAGCAAAAAAATCCCAAACCTTCCTTGATCCCTCCCCATCACAAAACACATGGTCTAATGTCTCAACCTTATTAGCAACACAGCAATGGCACCTAGCAACTATTGGAATCCCAAGCTGTTGAATAGTGGCATCAACAGGAATAGCATTTTGACGTGCCTGCCAACAAAAAAAAAGACATTTTTTTTGGGACATGATCTTGCCAAAGCCACTTCTTCCAGGGACACATATTACTGCGTGAACAAATAATTTGCAAAACCGACATCGTAGTAAAAACCCCATCTACCTCGTGCTTCCAAACCAGCATACCCTCCCCCCCCCCCCCCTCCCTCCCTCAGAACACGAACATTTGTTGAATAATTCTCTGGAACATATACTCATCAACCAATGTCTGAACCTCATCATACTTCCAACCCACCCCAGCACATAAATCCTGGACAAGCAAGTTATGATTCCCCACAACTGGTAGAAGATCAACAATAGGTCCATCACCAAGCCAATTATCATACCAAAAATTTAAGATGCCCTCCCAAACTATCCATTGCAAATTTCGAATGAGCAAAGGCAGCACCTGTAAAATCTCTTTCCAAAAGCAAGATCCCCTTAACCCAGCCCCAAATAAGGCAAGCGGCTTCTCCCCCACATATTTTTTCCAGAAAAAATATGACCAAAGAGAGCCACCTATAAGTAGCTTCAAAGCAAACTTCATAAACAAAGACTTTCAAACCTCCAAAAGGTCCCAAATCCCGAATCCACCTTCCTTTACCGGCAAACAAATACACCTCCAAGACACCCATTTCCTTTTATTGACATCCCCGCTTGAACCCCAAAGGAAATTAGAAAAAATTTTCTTCGACTTAGCAACAATTCCTTTCGGCAAAGACAACACAGACATCAAGTGGATGGGCATGCTATTAAGAACATGTTTAAGAATGATGAGTTTACCACTGAAAGAGAGTAACTTACACTTCCATCCTACCAATTTCTTTTGCACTCTTTTTAATAAAGACTCAAACATATGCAACCTCTTTCTTTCTACATGAACCGGGATCCCCAAATACACACAAGGCCATGCACCTTCAACAAATCCTGAAATATGCTTCAGTTGTATTCTCAAATCATAAGGAATACTTGAGGAGAAAAAAATAGAAGACTTACTTGGATTGACCAGCTATCTCGATAAGCTTTCATACTTGTGGATCACCCCCATCAACTTCTGAATAGAACCCTTACCACCATTTGCAAAAATCAACAAATCATCCGCATATAACAAATGCGAAACCCGTGCACCACCATTGGAGTTAAAGTATTCAAATTGATGCACAAACATGCATTACAAATATGATTGGTAAGCCTACTTGCATCTTATTTCTTTTGAGAAAGCTCTTTATCAATACCCAAACTTGTTTTAATTATTTTGTTCAAGTACAAATTTAAATGAAGTTGCGTGCATGGGAAGTTTCTTGGTAAGCCAAATTGCAATTAATACCCAAGCATGCATTTACACGGTTTTGAACTGATCAAGTCCTTCCACATAAATAGTGCCTCAAAAATGACCATCGTACCCTCAGAGCTCTACTAGGTTAGAACTTTGATGAAATTTTTTGCCTCTCTCATGGCTGCCAGCACGGGCCAGCTGGGCTCACAGGCGACGGCTGGGGGCCAGCAGAAAGCAGCAGACCTGGTAGTGTAGTCCCCACAGCCTCTCTCAGAGGTCTTTGTACCTTTAAGACCATCTAAAATTATAGATGGTGAAGTCTGTATCATTTTCTCAAGGGAAGAAATTGAGAGATCTGCAAAACTTTTCAAGTTCTAAATGGTGATGAAATTTATAAGGCAATGCCTATCCTTAGACGCCATTTGCTCATTCATTAGAAGTCGTTGGGGTTTGGGGTCCCAACCTATGGTTTCAGCTATACGCAGGCCTAGAAATGTATTTATCAAACTGTCCAACAAAATCTATTTTCTGAAGGCTCTGTCTAGGGAAGCCACAAATATTAATGGGGTAAATTATAGAGCTTTCCATTGGCACCCAGAGTTTAATGAATATCAAGAGCTGTCGTTAGTCCCAATATGGATTGGACTTCCGAAACTCCCACCAAATTTTTACCATGAGTCCTTCTTGAAAAACATCACTACCCCTATTGGAAGATTTGTACACTGAGATAACACCACTAAATGTGCCACCAGAACTGATGAGGCGCGGGTGTACGTGGAAATGGATGCAGCTAAAGATCCCCTTCATGGGATTTGGATTGGAATCCCTTAAAAGCCAACTAGTCAGTAAGTGCAAATCGTATACGAGACCCTTCCAACTTACTGTGAAAAGTGCAAGGTCCAAGGACACAATGACAGAACCTGCCACTGGTTGGAAGGAGGAAAAAAGGAGGGGGAAAGGAAAAAAAAAGGAAGAGGAGAATCAAAACAATGTCAAAAGAAAGGAGGTGGAAAAACTAAAGGGCATAATCAACGCAAACAGAGAAGAAAATAATGGGGAGGGCAAAACAATACTAGAACTGATGATATTGGCATTGGGATCGTAGAGGCACAGGTCCTACAAGTGGAGGCGGCTGAGGAATCGCCGTCGAGAGTGGAGGAAACTAAGCAGGGAGAGGTTGAGATTGAGGAAGTAGTGGGGGAGGAAGGGGAATGGGGTCAATGGATTGAAAATAACAAGGTGGATCAATGGTCTGTAGAGGAGGCAACCGTTGTGCAGGACACATGCCAAATGAAATGAGAGCTACCTAGTGGTCTTCTAAGAACGGGAGAGTCAGCAGCTCAAGAACTAGCCTTGGAAGTAGTTGAAAATGCTACGCTTCTAGAGATGGAGGAGATGGCCACAATAGAATTAGGAGAGAAGGAAAATGGATCTCATAGAGGTTTTCTCTCAGATCCAAAAGGGGTCACAGAGACACAAGTGGGAAAATTCAAGGACTGCCCATCAGAAAGTGATACGCAGCCAGGAAACAAGTTAGACAAGAATAGAAGAAAACTTAGAAGCTCCACCATGGTGCCAAGCAAACCCTTACGACTGAATTTATAATGTGTAGGCCACTTTTCTGGAACATAAGGGGGTTGGGAACATCAAGAAGAAGACTTCAAAAGTTGGTAAAAAGAAATAAAATAAATTTTCTAGTCCTAGCAGAGCCATTTGTCAAAGAAGTCAAGGTGAACTGATTACAAAGAAGGCTACAATTGATCTCCTCTTACTTGAACCAAAATATGGGTGGGAAATTATGGCTCTTATGGAGGAGACGATTTACAGGTCTCCATATTAAATGATAGTGCCCAACATGTAATGGTTTTGATTTCAATTGAGCAACTTCTACATTTCTAGCTAGTGTAAGCAAAGTGTAAATACCAGGAAAGAAGAGAGCTATGGAGGTCATTACAGTAAGATATCCCGCAAGACGCACTGTGGCTAGGATTGGGGGACTTTAATATAATATGTGGAGATGACGAAAGACGTGGGGGAAGACCACGTCTTTGGGCGGCAATGGACAAATTTATCGAATTTATTGAACAATTGGGGCTAAGACATATGAAGTTATTGGGGAGAGCCTTCTCTTGGTGTAATGGCCAGATGGGACTATCAAGAAGCTGGGCAAGATTAGATAGATGCCTGATGACCGTGAAGGTCATAGCTCTCCTCCTAGATTCAAGGTGTAAATATCTTCCAAGGACATCATCAGACCATGCTCTCATGGTTATCGATCTAAAACCAGATGAGTCAAGATATGGCCCAGCCTTCGTTCAAATTCCAACAGATGTGGGTTTCGCATGACGGTTTCAGGAAGCTAGTTCAGGAGAATTGGCAGCAACCATTGGAAGAGTTGGGACTCAATCGACTGGCAGGGAAATTAAAAAAATTAAAAGCGGCACTAAAAGAATGGAACACTAATGTATTCGGAAGGACAAAGAATCACATAGAAAACTTGGAAAGGAGAATTGAGAGCCTAGAACACCAGCTACAACAACAATTCTTTGAGGAAATAGAGTTGGAACTACTAGTTACCAAGGAAGAGCTGGCCGTATGGAACCAAAGGGAAGAAACAAGTCTAGCGCAGCAGGCAAAGCTAAATTGGCTAGAGAAAGGAAAAGCCATAGCACAATTCTTTAGGCCCTTTACATCAAACTCAAAAGTTCTAGTGCAAGAGATGAGACTTAGGGATGATGAAATCCTCAAGTCACCAAAGGACATCCACCTGGGTGCTTTAAATTATTTTTGAAAATTTCTCAAAGCCAGGCCACAAAGGGACCTTCCTGACCTATCAAAGTTTATTAATAAAGAGGTCTTGGATCAGGAAAATCTCACTCTCACGAAGCTTCCAACAAGCCTAGAAATAAAAGAGGCGATGTTCTCAATATCAATAGATAGTAGCCCGGGTCCAGATGGATTTGGCTCGAGTTTCTACAGATCTTGCTGGGAGTGTGTTGAGAAGGATGTGGTGGAAGCTATCACAAAATTTTTTAGAGGAGCTCCTCTTCCAAAATTTTATTCGGCCTCTCACATTGTACCAATTTCGAAAAAGAAAAATCCTACAGGCTTCGAAAGCTCCAGGCCAATCAGCTTGTGTTTGGTGATATACAAGGTATGTTCAAAAATCATTGTTAAGAGACTGTCCCCTATACTTGGTAGACTGATTTCGCAAGATCAAGGTGCCTTCCTTCCAGGTCGAAGCATTTTTGAAAACATCTCCTTAGCCCAAGAGATGGTCCACCAAATAAACAAACAGGCTTATGGAGGTAATGTACTTATTGAGGTAGATATGGTAAAGGCATACGACAGTATAGATTGGGAATTTCTTATACACGTCATGAGTTGCTTCGGTTTCTCTCGAGAGGTCTATGGGATTATCCGACAATGCATCTCCTCTCCTTGGTTCTTGGTGGCAATGAATGGGAGCACGTAAGGCTTTTTCCCTTGTGGCCGTGGGTTACGACAAGGAGACTCGATGTCCCCTTATTTATTCATCTTGGTCGAAAGTATTATCCAGGTTGCTGAAAAAGAATTTTGCAGCTAGAAAAATAGAATCATTCAGCCACCCAAGGGGAGTGCCTTTAATCTCTCACTTGCTCTATGCGGAGGACATCATGGTATTTGCTAATGGGAGCTATAAGTCGATTAAAAATATCAGGGATATATTTCAACAATATGAAGATTGGTCAAGACAAAGCGTAAGCAAGGAGAAATCAGCCATATTCTTTTCAAAAAACATCAACATGAGCAGAAGAAGGGGTATGTTGAATAGAATAGGATTTTCGGAAGGCCATTTCCCAGTAAGATATTTGGGCGTTCCTCAAGTCTCTGGCCGACTCAAAGTGATTCATTTTGACGAGCTTCTAAATAAGATGAGGGAAAGACTAGGAGGCTGGCAGCATAGGCTTCTATCAAACAGGGCGAGGATATTGCTATTGCGATAGGTGGTGGCAAGTATGCCAATACACTTACTCTCGGTAGTGCACGCACCAAAATCAATCATCAGTAAGATCAACTAGCTCATGAGCACCTTTTTCTGGGGCTCCTCAAAAGGAAAATAAAAAAGGAAATGGATAGCATGGTTAGAATTGTGTAGACCAACATCGGAGGGTGGGGTGGGATTTCAGAAAATTAAGGAAATCCAAAGTTCTCTATTCATGAAGTTTGCATGGAAAATAGTGACAGAAAACTCGGTGTGGGCACAATTCTTCAAAGCTAAGTACGTAAAAAACAAATACATCTCCTTGGTAGAGGAAAATAAAGGGTCGAACTTTTGGAAAGGCATTATGAGAAATATGCTGAAAATAATTAGTAATTCAAAATGGCGAATCCGGGAAGGAAACATCTCCTTTTGGCGGGATCATGGGGTTGGAGAAGGCCCGTTAGTGGAGGAGGGGCCTATTACCTAGAGGCATGATCTCAAAGTGAAGGAATGTAGGATCGATAATGGCTGGGATGTAAATTTGTTACGGAGCCTTGTAGGAGAAGATAAATTGGAAGAGATCCTAAACGACTTGGGACAACAAAAAGAAGGGGCAGACCTTCTAGTATGGACTGCAAATGTGAATGGCAATTTTTCAGTAAAAAGTGCTTGGGAATGTATTTGAGTCATAGCTCCAAAATTAGCCCGGTCGGACTGGATTTGGAATGCGGCTCTTCCAAAAAAATACTTGGTAACCATGTGGAAGGCGATAAATGGCTACCTTAGCATGGATGATAAAGTTAGGAAGCTGGGAATTCCCATGGTATCAACATGTGAGTGTTGTGCAGAGGGGAGTGTGGAGAACCAAGACCATGTGCTAGCAACTGAAAATATTGCAAAAGAAATTTAGAAAAGAGCTTCAGCTCAGGTGGGCATGACCTATGACCCGAACAAACCATGGAAGGAAAAGGGGTAACTTTGGTTCAGACGTGCAGCCAGAGCATCTCAAAAAGGTTGTCTCATTGGTTGCATCCCACCGATCATAACCTGGGCTCTATGGCTTTGGCGATGCAAAGCAAGAATGGAATAGAAAGCAATGTCAGTAGAGTCCCTTTGGCAATCGATAAAGACTGCAATCTCCTGGGTTGGAATTAGACTGAAAGCTGATAACAAAATGCATTTAGATGATGAGAAATTCTTGCATGCACTATCGATCCCATGTAAAGCCCCAAAACAGGAAAAAGCAATTATGGTGAAATGGAGGAGATCGAGGCTAGGGTGGTGCAAATTAAACATGGATGGAAGTTGCTTGGGGAACCCAGGGCGCATGGGGACTGGAGGTGTTATTAGGGATGATCAAAGGAAACTAATGTTGGCCTTCTTAGTAGGATTGGGGCACGACACAAACAACTAGGCAGAATTGATGGCTCTGCTGCATGGTCTGAGAATGTGCAAAGAAATTGGTCTAGTGCAGGTCGAGGTGGAACTAGATGCTTTGCTAGTGGTGTGCTGGATGGAGAAGAATGATTGGGAATTTGGTACCTGGAGGACTTTTGGGAGGAGATACAAGGTATAATTTCAAGCATGCATGTGGTGGTAAGGCATGTCTTCAGAGAGTGCAATGCTGCTGCAGACTTGCTAGCTCGTTTGCAGACTGGTTTAGTCCCCAAAAAGTGGATGCAGTTTGAGGACTTACCCCATGTTCTTAAAGGCATCCTTAAATTAGATAGAATAGGCCTCCCTGCTATGAAATGTTGAGCCCCTCTGTTTTGGCCTTTATTTTTTATTTTTTATTTTTTACAAAACCTGTAAATCGATTGGACTGATTTCTTTTGTATACGGGTTACCTCCCCTGTTTTGAGGGCTTAATACAATATCACCCTTGAAGGGTTTACCAAAAAAAAAAAGTCCTTCCACATAAAACAAACGTCCATTTTGAAACCCATTAGGATTATTCTAATTATGACTTTTCTCTATGAACATTAGACCACTACTGGGATTTCATGTCAAAGGAAAAGGCGTTGGCCACAAAACTTAAATATGATCATGCTAACAAATTAGCTATGGATAATGTCGAAAGAAGCCATTACTTTTAGATCTAAGAGCCAGAGGGAAGGTATCCAGTGCGTTACAAAATGTCTTTGTTCGGTGGCAGGTGGAGCTCCAGGCTCAGTCATCAGTTTACCTTGTTGGCATTTTTTTTTTTAGGAAGAGGATGGTACCCCAATTTTATTGATTACCCTCACTTATGACAGAGGAATACCATGGTAACAATCAGAACACGTGTGATTTACAAATAATGAATAAAAACCATCTCAGGCATCAAAACTAACTAAAAACAACCAAAACAATAATTAAACATGCCTAGAAATATACTAAACATGCCTAGTAAAAAACCAGAAACATAAACTATATAGGCCTAATTAAAAACTTCAAATAAACCACACCAAAACTAGATTATGATGTGAGGAAGGCCAATCTTGTCTAAACGAATCATGCCTTTTAGCTTACGTGGTAAAGAAACAAATGAATTGAATCTCATATTGAGACCCTGCTCTCCCAAACGTGCAAGAAAATTTGCTAGACAATTTCATTCTCTGAATTGATGCTCAATTGTGAAATGGATGCCGAGTAGACTATTTAACATCTCATCCCAATAGTCCCATAAGTACCAAATCGAGTAGCTTTGACACTTTAACCAATTAATTACCACCAAGCTTGAATCACATTCTATTGCCACCTATGTGAAACCCATCTCCTTACAAACACCAACACCCACAATTAAGGCACGTAATTCCGCTTTATTATTAGTACCATGCCCAAAATGAGAAGAGAAGGTAGAAATAAAATTCCCATTTTGGTCCTGTAGGAGTCCCCCTCCACTGCAATTAATTCTTGGGTTGCCACGACAACTACCATCAACATTTAACTTTATCCATCCATGTGTAGGTTTCCTCCAATGAATTAGACGCGGTGGTCTTCTTTGATAATTAACGAATGGCACCTCAAGTGCCTTGAGGATGGCTTTGTCAGTGGACGATATAGCCCATTTTTGAACCAAAAGAGATGATAAATTCTGAATCCATACCTTGATAGCTATCACACTCCCATTACCACTTCCTATGTTCCTTCCATCCTTGCTTTGCATCGCCTTAGCCATAGTCTCCAAGAAATGATAGAAGGTAACAAGCCAAGTAAAATACCTCGATAGCTGGATTTTTTGGCATATGCAAACCAACTTTGTACAGTTTCCCACCATGAGCTCCCCTCCATCCATGGAACACCTAGAGCTGTCGACGCCATGGCCCCCACTTGAGACACTATCAATCTCGATCGCAACACATGATCTAGTGTTTCTACATCACCATTTGCACAACAGTCGCAACATGATACCCTAGGAATATCCAAGGATTGAATTCGATTGTCGACCGGTAATGCCCCGAACCTGGCTTTCCACATACAAAGAGAAATTTTCTTTGGTAGCAATTGATGCCAAATCCAATCCAATTCAGGATGTTCAACACCTTTTACATGAATTAAATCCCAGGTGCTTCTCATCGTGAAGCATCCATCTATGGCATGCTTACAAATCATAATATCATGCCCATCTCTCCCTACCGCTGTTTGTTGCATAATCTCCCCAGCTTTTTCCAAGCCAATGAGCTCTGCAAGCTTCTCTTCATCCCATGAACCATCAACCCACACATCCTATATTTTGAGCCCCTTAGACAGATTGTCAGAACTGCTACACAAAGGGCCAATTTTGTAGCCACTTGTCAAACGAAAAAGAAAAAACAATGTCCCTCACTTTCACATGCCCATCTCCTAATCCTAATCCTAATCACCCACTAAAAGTTCGACACATTTCCTAAAGGTATTTCTCATGGAAAAAGTTTTTTGCCTAGGAGTGAAGTTTTGTGGGGAAAAAAAAAAACTCTTTCTCAGGCAATATATTAAGGTTTTTTCCACGGCACTTAATTCATGGAAATTAAGTAATTCCCACCGTCACAATCATGGGTAATCAACAAATATATGCATGGAGCAGGGCTTATTTGCCACAAAACAAGTAGTGGGTAATAATTATCCCCACAAAATTCATTTGTCACTGTTGCCCCTTTACCCACGAATTTTTAAGGCAGATTTGCTTCATTACCCACGAGTACCACTTATGGGAATAATAGCGTTGCACAAGGATTGCCCTGATGGGAATTACTCCATTGCCTATGAGTTGTACTGTTGGGAATTATACCTTTTCCCACGAGTGAATTTAGTGGCATTATCTGTTTTACCCATGATATTGATAGCAATTTTATTGCCTTTTGCGATGAAGTGTCCATGATTTAACCACGGAACATTCTGTGGATAAAAACGTTTAGTCCCCACCGATTAGAGTTATCATGGGAAATGGAAGTATTTGCGGCGAATTATACGCCACGAGACTCCCACGGGCAGAACTTGTGGGAAAAATAATATTCCCGCCAAAAACTAGCTTTTTGCCACGAAACCCCCCCCCCCCGGGGAACCTTAATATTTCTTGTAGTGATATTACTCTATAACTTTAATGTGAACTTGTTCCCTTCTTGCTCATGCTTGTTTTCTTGATGTGTTTGACTCCATTGTGTAGACAACTTGAGGTTGAGACGTCTTTATTCTTTGAATTCATTTGTTATCATCAAAATTCATGTGTAGATATATAATTACACAAAACTTGAAACCTTAGGTTCAACATATTTCAAGATATCATATTTTAATTTTTTTGAGTTGTAAAATAGGGTTAAGGGTTACGCTATGGCAGAAAGATGATACTATCAAGAATACCATTTTTAGGCTTGAGCAGTTAGTGTTGTAGGCCTGAACACTTAGCCATGTGGTTTGTTTTTATAATATCAAGGCTTGAAGGAAATGGCATGATCTGGGTGATCTCTTAGGGAAGTAAGATAATTGAGGTCTTAGGTTTCATGAAGTTTATGAAATGGTTTATAGCGTAGTAGTTTGTAAGTTCAACGAACTTCAAGGATAGATTTTATGGAAATTTCTGCAAAAGTTTAAGGTTTGGCAGACCTAGGAACTGATTTGTTATTATTTAATGTTTTTAGATTTTTAAGTTTTGAGAGTCGACTGTTTTGTTATTGGATATAAGTTCATCAATCTAACATATTCTGGAAAATGAATTTTGCATAATTTAAGGTTTTGGGATTGCAGATTTGAAGGACTGATTTATAATGAGATTGGCGTAGTTAGTTTCGCAGGCTTGGTGTATTAGTTTGAATTATTTTGGAGATTGATTAGGCTGTAACCATTAAAATGGGATTGATCATAGTTGAATGATGGATATAGAAAATTTGAAGTAGAATATTTATTTGGGAATTGAAGGTATTGATTTAGGTTGTGTAATTCTCTAAGGATCAAAGATCTGGATCAAATTCAAGAAAATAATTGTTATAGCCCGAGGTTATAGTGGCGGGTTTTAGGATTGATCTATACCAAGTTTGAGGATAATAGATGGTGTGGATTCAGTAGATGATTCTTGTTAATTTCGAGGATATAGATCTAGATGATGAATATGATAGGAATGAATCACTTGTAAGTAGGAGAAGTGTTGGTTTTGACTAAGGACGTGTAATAGTTGTGAGTGTATGGATTTGGAGAGTACATGTCCTTTTTTCATTTTGGCTTGGAAGAAGTGGTTTGGTAGGTGTTAATTTATGAGGACATAGTCTTTTTGCATTTTGGCGAGTCATCAGAGTGCGCACGAAAGTGTGATTTTTTGGAGATAATTAAGTATTCAAATTTTGTGCTGATTTTGAAAAATTAGTGGTGATTCGAAGTTTTAATAGGAGATTAATCATTTGGTTGTGCAATTTATGCTTATTGATGGTTTACTTTGAAGTGGCTATTAGGTTACCAAAGGTGGAATACAATGAATGTTTATAGGTTATAGCATAGGAGTTGATTGAGGTTAGTACTGTATTGTAGGAAAATAATAATTAATGGAATTTACTAGGTGTTGTATTAAGGTTCTTGTGGAAATAGAGATTTCGGATTATATGGTTGCCCTTGGAGTACTAGACGTGATGGTCACTGGGAGACTAATGCAAGTATGATGGAATCGCCTATAGGAGTAAATTTGGGAGGGCATTACTCATGCTTGTATGGGAATAGTTGATGGTATGTTTTCTCAAGTGTTCTGAGTTGTAACTTCTATCCTGCTTGGCACTGATGTTTGACTTCACAAATTTCGAGGACGAAATTGATTTTAAAGGGGGGAGGATGTGATATCCCCATTTTACGTATATTTTTATTGAGTAATTTTATTTAAATTATTATAATTAGTGATTTTCTTATTTTAAATTAAACGTGATTGTTGCAATATTATTTTATGAGTTTTAAGTGGTGAAATTACTTTAACGTGCTTTCTTGCTATTTATTATTATATATTTTCTAATTTCTTTTTAATTTAAATTAGTTATTTTTGGGCTTTAAAATTTATTGTGTTTTTAGATTTTATTATTATATTTTATTTAATCACTGCATTTGAATTATTTTATTTAACTTGCTGTTTTGAAAATAATTTTCGCTAGATCAGTTTAATGACCCAAGTTGTGAGGATTGGACCTCATTTCTTTCTCTTCCTTTTTCTTTTTCTTTATTTTTTCTTCTTCTTTTTCTTTTCTCCCCTCCTCATCTCTCTCCCCGCGCAAGACATCCATCTCTCCCTCTCCACGCGTTTCCTTCTTCTACTCCAGCCCTCCACCGCTCACCGGTGTGACCCTTACCGCCCGGCTCTTTCTCTTCCCCTCCGGTCGGCAAGCTCCCCCACCCGTTTTCAGCTCCTCCCTTCTACTCTGTTTTGGCCATTTTTGACTTCCACCGCCGTTTTCACCGCTACTCATGGCCAATCATCACTTCCACTAGCTTCACTACCACATCTAAGCCATTCCCTATCAATTCCAAGTCTTACTTTGTTCCCATTCAAAGTGGGTATTTTGTGACCCATGGTCACAGTGCATTTTGTAGTGTTACGTTGCTTTTCTGCCACCTTTAGCAGCTCATTGATCCTCCAAAAATTCTTTTAAAGCACTATAAATATTTTTCAAACTTCCTTTAAGATTTAAATATATTTTTGCTTTAACAATACATTGTGATTTAGTTGGTTGTGCCGGACTAAATTCGAGGAGTCGGGGGTCAAATGGATTTAAGGATGGAGTTATTTATGATTGGATAATGTTGGGTTTATTGGATAATTTGTCTTGTCATTAGCATTGCATGGTGCATGCATGTAAATGTGTTGGAAAAGGAAAACTGAGTTTTCGTATAATTGCATGCATGTTCATGTGCATATTTGGAAATTGGGTTTTATACGAGAAAGGATTTTAGATGTGTTTGAAATGATCTGATTGAACGGTTTGATAGAGAGTCACTGTAGGGATGGTGGTAAGCAGGGACAATGGTAGAGTCTCGCCTGTGATTCCCGCCTACAGTGCACGTGTAGGGATGGTGATAGAGTCTTGCCTGTAATTCCCACCTACAGTGTTCTGATGGTTTGGTTAATGGGCCATTTTCTGGAAAAATAGTAAGATTGGATTTTTTGAGCCAAAATGAGATTTTGGCGTGCGTGGAAAATGTGGTTTTCGGGACATATGCATATGATATCATGTTCATGCATTTGGTTATTGCATAAATGTATTTTTATCTTGAGGTTGTTTGGATTGTTACTTAAATGTGATACGTCTTTGGTACTGTAGTTTCTAATGTAAATGTTGGGGAGGTTGAGCCCGAAGATGTGGCTTCACTAGAGGAGTGATCGGGGATCACTCTCTTGTGAGTTGTGATTTGTTTCTCGATTTTTGTTATTACTTTTGATTTGTATTATATTTTTACTAGTTATTTGTAATATTTTTAGTACGCTTGTTTTTAAGCGAGTTTGTATTTAAACAAATTCTGATACTTAGTCGACTGACTTTATTATTCTGCTGCGTTATTTTTGTTGTACACTTTCGCTTGCGCACACACTCGTCACTTAGCGATGGAATGTGTGACCCGTGTTATCATTATCCCGGATGCCTCGATTCCACGTGTCAGTACGTGAGAGTTGGGGCGTCACAATTTGATTTTTTTTCCTTCCTTAAATCTGAATATTTTAATATTAGATTGTGCATTGTCGTGACCTTGTGCCATTATCAAACTTACATTTTCATTATTTTGTATGTATTTAATTTTAATGTACTATTTTTTAACTATTTCTTTTTCCCATTGTTGATTTGTCCCTCCCTTAAATCTAAAAAGTATAATTTGATAGTATTTGTGCGTCTTTATATCTTATTTAAAGCTGTTTTTTCTTTTTTTTTTCCTCGTCAATAGTCCAAATCTTGTATATTCTTTATATGATCCAAATAATAAACAATTCCCACCCTTTTCTTAATTATTTTTCCAACTCTCATTCAAAAGTTAATTGATGGACGAAATTTCATATACTTATACACTACAACAAATAAGGTTAAAAGCCAATAGTCAATTTTTCGCCGCAAATAAGTATTTCTGGCTAAAAATTATTGCCCGAAATTCGCCACTAATTTTGAGCCAAGAAAAACTTTTCCCGGCTATTGTAATGAGTGAGAGAATATTTCGCAATTTCCTGTGACATATATTCGCCGCAAAAAGTCATTATTTTGCCGTAAATACTTCTGGCAACCATTACACTTTCTTTTTTTCCTTAATTATATTGGAATGCAAATATTGTTGACTACCTAAAGGCTAGGCCGGATTTCTTTAATTTCCTAAATCGTTGATTAATTTCCTAAAGCCTATTACCACTCCATTCATTTGACCGGTTGATTAATTTATTTGGATTTAGTAATTAATTTCGAATAAATAACCGCTTAACTAGTGTTATGCCTCCCATTTTGTTTTCAATAATTTGGCCCTTCGCCCCCAAACTTGACTTCTTATGGCATCTTATTTCTTTTGAGAAAGTTCTTCGTCAATACCCAACCTTGTTTTAATTATTTTCTTCAAGTACGTACAAATTTAAATGAAGTCGCGTGGGAAGTTTCTTGGTAATTAAGCCAAATTGCAATACCCAAGCATTTACACGGTTTTGAACTGATCAAGTCCTTCCACATAAAACAAACTTCCATATTGAATACCCATTAGGATTGTTCTAATGACTTTTCTGTGTGAACTTTAGACTAATGGGATTTCTTGACGTGGTAGCATTGAAGATTTATCACATCAAAGGAAAGGGCGTTGGCCTCAAAACTTAAATATATATGATCATGCTGTCACAGTAGCCATGGCTGATGTCAAAAGAAGTCCTTGCTTGTAGATGATCTGAGAATGAAGTTATCTACTGGTGTAATCTAGCATTTTAAAAGAAGAAAAATCACCGTGCATCATCTCTGTGCTTAAAATCCTATCAGGCTAGCTTCTGAATGGGGCTTATAAACGCTTACCCTTCAAACTTAGGTATACAGCAGGAGGCAATTTATATAAATATAACAATTCTGCCATATTCTTGTCTCTGTTTTACCTTTCTTGGGGGCTTTGGTTTGTTTTTCTTTTCTTTTTTTTTCCTGAAAATACTATTTATACTTTTAATTTTACACGCATAATCATATACGTGTAAATTATGAAGATTTTGGAATTCGAATTATAAAATTAAAAATTGATAAAATGAGCGTGGATACTTAATACATACATATAATATTGTACATAAAGTTTGTTGAAATATATGGCTCATACAGTTAAAGTAGGCAGACGCCAGATACAAAAATACAAAAATTACATATTTAATGTTGCTCCACTACGCTACACTCTACTTGCTCCGGCATCTGCCTACTTTCACTGTATGATCTATATATTTCAACAATTTCCACCTTGGCGAGTATCCACCCCTTAAGAGAAAAGAAAGCATATCCTGGGACTCCATCTGTAACAATAGGTTGGGACGTCTCCCATCTAGCACTTGGAGACATTAATCAAGTGCAAGCAATGTTTGAACTTATCTGTGGTAACAAGCTTTGTCAACATGTCTACTGCATTCTCATAAGTGTGAACTTTCACAAGCAAAAGTTCATTAAAAGAAACCAATTCCCTGATCATGTGAAACTTCACATCTATGTGCTTAGTTCTCGCATGATATATCTCGTTCTTTGCCAAATAAATGGCACTCTGATTATCACAATGCAACTGGACTCCACCTTGCTGAATACCTAGCTCCTTGACCAACCCTATAAGCCACAAAACTTCCTTGGCAGTCTCAGCCACGCCACTACCATATACTCTAACTCAGTAGTAGATAGTATAACTAGAGACTGAACCATAGACGTCCAACAAATAGGCCCGTCCACAACACTGAATACATAACCTGTGGTAGACCTCCTGTCATCCAAGTCCCCTACGCAGTCTGCATCCACATATCCCACAACTAAAAGATCGCCCTATTGTCTGCCAAACATGATACCATAGTTTTTACAACAAAGTTGTACGTAAATATATATATATATATATCACTATTTTTTTTTTCTGGATGTACCACATTGTTTTAATTTAGCTTGGTACCCTTTCAAAAAAATAATAATTTAGCTTAGTACGGCCTTACTTACCTAATTTTGCGATGAGATGAGATAAGAAATCTATGAGTAATAATGAGATATTTTGTAAATAGTTTGAGTTAAAATGTTTTATGAGATTTTGAAAAATGAGAAAGAAAATGTTGAATAAAAATATTATAAAGTTAAAAGAGAGTAAGAAAATAAGTTTTCAATACTATTTTTGTTTTGTGATTTGAAAAAGTTGAATAGTTTTTTGTGTTTTGTGTAGAAATTTAAAAAAGTTGTAATGATTAGATAATAACTAGGTGAAAAAGTAAAAGATTTAGAATTGAAAAGTATTTACGTTTGAATGATATTTTGATATTGAAATAAGATAGTTTGAGAGATTTGTATATCCAAACGAGGCCTAAGTGCACTTTTATGGTAAGTATTGGCACAACATACAAAAAGGTTAGGTTGATGTTGAATGCTGAATTTATATAAAAAGCAGCACAAAATATAGAGACATTACTATAAATATGCATTTTGCATATCAATGATCAATCCATGAGATCAGTGCTGCCCTTAATGATAATGTGGAGCAATAATGCTGAAGATGAGATGAAGCAAAGAAAAATACATCCCAATTCCCAAAGTGCCTCTAAGATCATGGATCCCAATCATAATTCTGGAGAGTTTATTATTTATGTAATTGCTTGGGGCAGAGATTGCCATGAAGTCTTCTATTATGTAGTTGCTAACTCCTTATGTCGATTGCATGTTCCTGGAACTAGGAAGCTTTTATTATGTAGTTGTTATACTTTTGCAAATCTTTCTAATGACTTGCATCCTTCAACATTTGACATTTGTTATATTTGGTGGCAGTTCTAATATTTCTTCGAGTTTGTGACAACCTCTCAAGGAAATATAAGTTAGGCTAACCATTCCTTTGATGCTCGTGGAAAGGCTAACAATTTCAGTCCTGATAGATCTGAACTATCAAAGTGAACAAGAAGGTAAACATGGTAGAGAAATTAGATTCTGTTTGGGAACAAATTAGAAGATTCATCACTTGCAATGCAGTGATTGAATTCGATGGAGGCTCCAATTCATGGAGTTGTTTTCACTCGATGAGATCTAGTCCTCACTCAATATCGACTGTCCATCATCCCCCATCTTCTTCACGAGATCTGGACAAAAACCAAGACGAAGCGGGCATAAATGTTGAGTGAAGAATGGGGATGATTGACAGTCAATATTCCAGTCCCATAGATATAAATCTTCAAGTCCAACGA
This sequence comes from Carya illinoinensis, assembly GCF_018687715.1. Lineage (NCBI taxonomy): Eukaryota > Viridiplantae > Streptophyta > Magnoliopsida > Fagales > Juglandaceae > Carya > Carya illinoinensis. The sequence goes on along the minus strand of NC_056766.1, from coordinate 45,205,461 downwards.
GATTCCCAATGGATAAAAGTGGTTCTACTGCAGTGCCACTCAGCAACGTAATTATTCCATTTTACACTCGATTTCAGGAAAATATTCTAAGGTTAGTGCATCCCTCAAAACTCAACTTAGAAAGATTATCTAGGGATCCAACGGAATCATGCACCTCAACTAAACTTTTACACTCTTTTACACCCTGACAATAATTGAGGTGCTTGAAAAATCCGGAATTTCTTTTAAGAATTTCCAATGAGTGAAAGCCTTAATCCTAAAATTCTGTAAAAGAAAAAAGAAAGGAACCACAACCCCCAAGAAGGGCAAAGCTAAAGCAGAAACAAGAACATGGCAGAATAGTTATATTTATATAAATTCCATCCTGCTGTAAACTTAAGTTCCCTTCACTGAGGTATAAGCAGCCCCACATTTCTAATTCCCCCCATTCACAAGCCTGATAGGATTCTAAGCACACAGATGAGTGCTGAATTTTCTTTTTTTACAATACTAGATTGCATCTAATCGAGAGTTATTGTAACACCAGTAGATAGCTTCCCTCTCAGATCTAAAAGCAAGGGCTTCTTTTGACATCAACCCTAGCTACTGCCACAGCATCATATTCAGTTTTTTGGGCCAATGTCCTTAAGGGCACAGATCTGCTCCTCCCCCATTGCAGACATAACGCTCAGCACGAGGTCCTTTCCTTCACCAAACCCATCTTTAATCTATTCACAGGAAAAAAAAGATAAATATTAGTCTATACAGACACAAGAACAGAGAATCTATCCAAGGTCTGGACTCCTAAGCTTTTGATGAACAATCAGTTTGCAAGGTTAACAAAACCCTTCTCAGTGAGATACCTTGCCGAGCAGATTGTCATCAGTGGGAAGCCTCAGATCATCCTTGGTGTCTCCATTATCCATTAAAAGACTCACCTACCCGACAACAAGTCTTAATCTGGTTGACAACACTAAAATCGCTATTACCAATTGATTGCTTGTTACTACATGACAGCATTGCCAAAAATTGGTTGATAAAGATTACTAAATAAAACTTACAAAACCGTCTTCAGAGATATCAATCAACTGATCATCAGTGCGAGAAACATGAGGAACCTGCATTATTGGCATGCCCAAAAAGATGTTGGAGCAGGTCCACCTACATTGACCTACATTGACATAACTTTTTTTTTTTTTTTGACTTCCAATAATGCTCTTTTAACGTTATCCATTCGGTCCGGCCGAAACCAAAATAGCGAACTTTACAATGATAGATTTTTGTGAGTTTCAATGTTCTTTTAACGTGATCGATTGGGTCCGAAAGCAAATTAGTGATGGTCTAAAACAGGGCAATGTCCAAAACAGGGCATAAAGAAGCAAGCTAATTTTGGAAGGGATACGATGAACTTGTCTACAAAATGTTACATGCACATCGATACAATGCCGACTACAGATGAAGTCTATTTGGGATGCAACATGCAAGTGTTTTTAGCAGATATTTGCTCTAATAATGCTAGGGATGAAAATTTTCAGGGCAACACAACACTATATTGCCACACTACTATAAACCCTGTTCCAAACAAGGTGTACGATATCAAACTATTATTATTATTATTATTATTATTATAATATATAATTATTTTGATAATATTTCTAACAAGTATAAATTGTCTTAGACCTTTGGGTCCTCATGGTCCTTCTCCACCGGATCTGGAAGTATAAATTGGTGATAAACATATATGGCCCATCATACACAAGGTCTATGGGGCCCAAAACATGGCAATGTACATAAAAAGGCACAGAGAATCAGACTTTGTGAAGTTTATTATGTTTTTCTACTATTTTTTATTTGTTTGTTATTTATTATTGTTTTTGTAATTCTTGTAGGAGAAAATGATTGAGTAGCATTATGCTTTTGAGGAACTTTTCTCAGTGACATCGACATATTTATGTAGTCCCCAAATCAAGTTAATCTTCTCTCTCCATGAGCTGATTCCTTTCTTTTACTGAGTTCTGGGATTTAGCAAGAATAGTTGTTCATTTACCATTATTTTTCGACAGTTGTTTTCGGGCTGTTGGTTTCAGACTGCTCAAGTTGGTCCAACCTGTTTATACACAGCACCCTTCCTACTCTCACACAAAAACCAATATTTCCCCTGGCTATGTAGAGGAATGGCAAGGAAAATCATTGAGGATTACTTACTTGGTCCATGCATTAGAGTTAATCCTTGCAACAACAGTCCATTTGATTCTATAGCTTTGTAGGATCCAGCTTGTTCTTGAATTATCTCCAACTCAATAAATGAAAGGTCCGCATAATTGAATCCGATCGATCCCCAGATTTTCTGGATTGCGTTCAGGAGTTTGGTCACTAGAATTAAAAAGCAAACTTTTCTTCGAGTGTTGCCATATCAGCACCAAACATTCTTAAATGATGGACAGACTTTAAATGACCAATCTGGGCAGTACCAATCTGAACTGCAACTAAAAATGATTCCTTTTCAAGCTACGAAATGGAGCTTGGCCCAATTCAAGATTTTGAGTCAAGACAATAAAGATTTCCGATTGAACTCAAAGACTGACAAAAAAGGGAAACAAAAAGAGAAGCATAAGCCAGCTAAAAGTAGAGATTGGCTTTGTTTGACCGCATAAATATCAAAAGAAAACTCTCCTGCACAAGACAATGCAGTCTATAATCTTATAGTTAGCTTGAACAAAATTCATCATAAGCTAAAGCAATAGAAAGAGGAACAGGTACAGAGGCAAGGCATGTACAAGTAATATGTAGGTATACACAATTTGATGCATTGCATGAGAGCAGCGATATAATATAAATGAACCGTAAAAAAAGAGCTGTATTACTTGTCTTGAAGTTCATACAAAGATTTAGCAGAAAATTTCAAGTAAATTACCAAAAGAAAAATCAACAACACTTGCTTATACAAGCTCATCACACACCAATGGCTCGTGAAAGTCATGCCTCTGTCCTAAAACCAACCCCACCTCCTCCCAGACCTTTAAAAGAAAAAAACAGAGAGAGAGAACCAAAACTTCCCCAACTCAACCATTCAATCCCAAATTAACCTGCAATGCAGTTAAATCCCCTGCAAACCCACAACCATATCACGAACAACACCGAGCACACAAACAAGTCCAGCAACAACACCACCCACACATGTTTCCTCCAAATTTCCTTTGACTTTTGCCCATCATTTGAGAAACCCTTTTGCACCGGCAGCGTAAAATCCTTGTACACGCCATTGATATCATGAAACCAATCCAATAAAATTAAGCCAATAATAATAATAATAAATTAATTAATTAATTTAAAACAAAACCAAACTGAGGAATTTTATCAACGCAAAGACACTGACCTGGAGCCTAGTAAGCCTTCTACGAATTGCCCTAGCTTTCTTGGGACGCAGATCGAGAGGCAGGTACTTCTTCTTCTTCTTTTAAACTTCTCTCAGAGCCTCCTTCTGCTTCTGCGAAATCACCGTCAACACATGCGCAATCGATAACCACATTTGAATTGCCCAAGTTTTGAGAGCGCCTCTTGTGTTGTGGATGCCTGTTAAATTCCAAGTTGCTGTCTTCATCATCTCGGCGTCTCTTAGAAAGTTGGATACCATTCGATGCATTTACTGAGCACTCCCCAACTGTTAAACTCTCATTCTCTTCATGCTTATATATTATGTGAACTCCACAACTTTTGAAGATCGGTTCTTGTTTGCTCTCAAATATAAACCATAGATTGTCTCCTGTTGGGTTCCGTAGCCATTGCTCGATAGATTTTGGAAATGAGTAGTTCAGATATACATGATCCCATTCCCAATCATCCATCTCTCCAAAGTTATCAAAACATATGTCAAAATCTGCTTCTACAAGCCTGTTACCGTTTATAGAAACATAAATATCAGTCGACCCTCCATCTGATCCATCCGGGTCTTTTCCAAGAGCAGCACTGAAAACAATTCCTATGATTTTATCCAAATACAAGGGCCCACTAATATCCAATTCACAGGAATGACTATTTGAAGTCTCCTTAGTATGGCTAAACCAATCTAGAATCTTATTTCCTGGAAATATAATACCACGTGAATGGTCCTGAATATGTTCCTGTTAAAACATATATCACATATTTTCATGTATATGCACAAAGCAATCCGCAAACACAAACACCTACGAAAAAACATAGAGAAGTACTAGAGACATACCTCAACAAATGAAGGATTTGGCGCCTGACTCCCTATATTTGCATCCAATGTATGGCAATAGGACAAATCAATCCATCTTAGCTTTCGTAAGCCACATGATGTATAGAATTGAAATTTCGTTGATACTTCTAGGCATCTTTCCAAGCGGCGACAATCACTAGCATATAGCTCTTGTATATTTGGTGGAAGATGCAGAATTTCTTTAAGGTTGTCGCAATGCCTCAAATTGAGAATCCTCAATTCAACAAGGAAAAGTATAGTTGCAAGCACAATTGTGCACTAATCTGTGCACCAATGTGATGTGATTGGTCAAAAAGTAGATTTTATTGAAAACAGTGTTAATTTAAATTTTAAGTATGAATAAATCAGGGTTGGTACAAAACCCATTCAACAAAGCTTTTGATACTTGGAGGAAGGCTGACAATAGCACTACTTTCAGATAGATCTAACTCTTGCAAAGTGGATGAGCAATAATCTGAAAAGTCGTCAAGATACCAATTATTAAAAACCGACGGCCAAAACCCATCAACCAATGGGGATGTTGTCAGGTGCAACTTTTTAAGCCTAGTGAGGTACCCAATGGATGAATGTATTTCATCTATTGCAATATTTGGATGATTAGCGAGAGAAAGACTCTTCAGATGTTGCAAGTGAGGAATGCTGATTAGGAGATGCACTAGGCTTCCTTCTATAGATAAATGGTCAATACCAGTGAAGCATCCATTAACGGATGAATCTGGTTCATCTTCTTCAAGCTTTATAGAATAGTCACCAAGACAAAGCTCATTTCGATTTTGCAATCGAGAAGTGCATCGTTTCAAAGATAACGAATTAATAGCAGGAGTGAGGTACCCAATAATGGATGAAGGCAATTCTTTAATTGGAGTGCCCTCCAAATGAATGGAACTTAAAAATTCCATTTTACACTCGATTTGTGGAAAGTTTTGAAGTTCTGAGCAATCATAAAGTGCAAGGTATCTTAGAGATCTCAACTTGAGACGCCTTGGAAAACTCCTCAGGTTAGGGCATCCATAAAGGCCCAAACTAACAAGCTTGTTGAGGAATCCAACAGAATCATGAATTTCAACTAAATTTTCACACGTCAGAATACTCAATTCCTCTAAATTTGAGCAACTCGAGAAATCCGGAATTCTGGTTAAGAACTTACACTTAGAAAATTTCATTTTCGTCAAGTTCTGTTGAAAAACAACAAATATGTTATTAGCTCTAAGGAAGTTTAGGACACGAGTAATTTAAAGAAGGAAATATCGATAGTACTACTAATTGTACCTTAAATTTCCCGGTAATGATTTCCTTGATGCAACCTGCATGCATTTTAAAAACAACCAGCTTCTCTCCACGAAAATTGGATGGCAAAGATTGTAAATGATAGTTTGACCAATTAAGCACTCTTAATTCATTAGAAAGATAATTAAATTCTCCAGAAAAGTGTGCATTATGGCTTATAAAAATTCTGAGTCTTTTCATCTCCTTAAACGCATTGGGACTCAGGCATATCGTGTCATGATCATGACCAACAGGAAGATCCACTTTTATCCCCTCAACATTGTTTGTTCCCTAATGAGAAAATTCATAAGAGTGCAAGTAAAATTAGATCATTAAAGAAATATCACCTTATCTATCGATATATATGATATTTTATTTAATATGCAGTTCTTTGCCATTTTTTATGAAAAGATGAAAAGCAATTAAAAACTTGTCATGTAAGTTTCACCAGTAAAAAGTGTTCAATTGAAAGTGCTTTTAATCTAATAACTTACAGTATTTTCCTCTAGTACATAGCGAATATCTTCATGACACCATAATCTACTACGTGCGCCTGGTTCTTTGGGTGATTCCTTTCGAACAATTTCTCTGCCCATGTCTTGTAGCAAGTCGTGCATCCAAATATCATACCCAACAGTGATAAGACACTTGTCTATAAGCTTCGGGATACCATCATTAGGATGGAAATTACAACTCTCAAATATTTTAATGACATCAGCCAAAGGTTGTCCTTTGAAGAAACATGCAATATCAAGAAACATGTCCTTATCACATTCTTCCAGTCCATCATAACTTACTTGAAGTACACTCTGAATATTTTCGTTGGGTATTTGTTTATATTTATCCAATGCACTTTCCCATTGACAAATGGTTTTACCTTTTAGATTTGAACCCAGCACTGTTAAAGCTAGTGGAAGACCTCGAGCATATTGCATTACTTGTTCAAAGACTTCTGCATAACTGTCAAGTGGTTCTTCTTTCTCGAAAGCATGCAAGCTAACGAGCTTACGAGCTTCACTGTATGCCAAAATCTCCATCTGGTATGTTGAATCAACTTTAAAGATATTTAATAAATCTTGATCTCTTGTTGTTACGATGATTCTGCTTCCTGGACCAAACCATTTACGATCTCCGGCTAATGTTTCTAGTTGTTTCAACTCATCCACATCATCTAGAATTAGGAGAACTCTTTTAGAGTGAAGTCTATGACTGATCACATTTATGCCTCTATCACAATCACGAACATCCAAATTTTCTCCCAAAATCTCATAAAGAAGTGTATTTTGTAGCCGAATCAAACCTCCTGTTTTTGAAGATTCTCTAATGTTTTTCAAGAAACAACTTCCTTCAAATTGATGAAAAATCCTGTTATATATCTCTTTTGAAATAGTTGTCTTACCAATTCCACCGGTTCCCCATATTCCTACCATGCATGTAATATCATTCCTTTCCAAGCTTAAACGCTGATAAATGTCTCGTACACGAGACTTTATTCCAACCGGATACTTAGCAACATTAAGAGATGTACGATTTATCATTATCGAGTCCACCCATGTAATGATGTCCAAAATAAAGTCTGATTCATTCCTATCAATACAAAAGACGAGAAATTTAAAGAGTTAAGACTTTTCAATGTAATACACACATAAAGATGACTCAGTTACAATATTTTTTTTTTTTTCCTTTTTTTCTCCTTTACAAAATGACATTAGTAGATCATAACCATGTCAAAGATTGGCTTTATTCTTCCTCATGGTCTTTCAAGACTACATTCTTCATTCATTTCATGAATTTTTAAACATCTTAAAAACTTCTTTCTTGTTCTATTCTCGAATTTGTCCCTTCCTTAATTATGAAACTTATACTAAGAGTATTTTTCAGTTTCTCTAAACAAATTGATGTTTAATTAAAACCTTTGCTTATACTTTATAGAACCCAAAAATAAACAATTCACAACTTTTTTCTTAATTATACGTGGGCAAAAGAAAAAAAAAAAAAAAACATAGAGAAGATTTCGATGGATTTGTATTTTTTCATGTTCTTCTCTTCTCTTTCTCCTATAAACTTCATGTGAAATTAATGTGGTAGTACCGTATTAAATCCCTCAGTAAGAAAACATTTCTAATTTAAGTGTGGTATGCATAAAATTCAATGCCAAAAAGATTGATAAATATCAAATAGTACATTTGCATGGCACCATATGATCTTAATCAATTTGCAAACTCTCATATCTTGGATTTGTCTAAATTTTCCCCATAAACTTATATTGAACATCATATATAAACATATATATAAGCAAAGCTCATTAGAAGTACCTGTCCCCTAATACGACGCCGGCCAAACTGCCTACTTTTTTTAAAGCTGCCTCCCACATTGTAACCTTTACTTCATCATTAATAGCAAATCTAAGTCTAGCAAATGCTTTTCCAAAACTTCCTTTTTGACGTCGTACATCTGACGGATTTACGTCGTAGAACAGGGGTAAAACATTTTGTTTCACCATTGCCTTGCACTCAAGAATCTTCAATAGCTCATCTAAACACCATCTAGAATCTGAATAGTTCTTAGAGAGTACAACGATAGAAATCTTTGATCCATCAATTGCTTTGAGAAGTTCTGACGAAATTTCCTCTCCTTTTTCGAGATTGTTGTCTATGTAAGTGTTGACTCCCCTTCGATACAAAGCATGGTATAGATGAGAAATAAAGTATTTGCGAACATCCGTACCTCTAGAACTCAAGAATACGTCGTGAGTCCACCTACGAATGGAAGAAGAAGAAGAGAATGAGAGAGAGGAAGAAGCTCCTAATTGAAAGGCCATGGAAGAAGTGCTCATCCTGATCGATCAGATGTGTATGCAAGATTAGTATCACGAAGAGGTCCAATAATTATAGATCGAGTACTTATTGCAAATAAATAAAAATAGAGAAGTGAGTGATCAAACTTCTCGGCAACTTCTTGGCAACAACCAGCCTGCTAACCAGCAGGTCAAATATATTATACCACTCCATTCATTTGACCGGTTGCTGGAATGCAAATATTCATGTTGCCTACCTAAAGGCTAGGCCCGGATTTCTTTAATTTCCTTCCACATAAAACAAACGTCCATATCGAATACGTACCCATTATGATTCTTAAAAGGAATTTTCTGTATGAACTTTAGACTATTGGGATAGTTCTTGGCAAGCCAACTTGCACTGCCCATGCATTTAATGGCTTTGAACTAAAGTCGCTTCGCGTAAAACAAACGTCCATATCTAATATCCATTAGGAATGTTTTAAATGAATTTCCTGCATGTATGAATTTTAGACTTTGGGAATTTCCTGACATGTGAGCTGGATTAAAGATTTATCACGTCATGTATCTACTCCAACATCAAGTACAAATTTAATTAAATGGAGACGTTGCGTGGGAAGTTTCTTGGTCAAATGACATTATCAGCGTGGGGAAGTTGGGTGGGAAGTTTCTTGGTAAGCCAAATTGCAATACCCAAGCATTTACACGGTTTTGAACTGATCAAGTCCGTCCACATAAAACAAAGATCCATATTGAATACACATTAGGATTGTTGTAATGACTTTTCTGTATGAACTTTAGACTATTAATTGGGATATCTTGATGACGTGGAGGCATTGAAGATTTATCACATCAAAGGAAAGGACGTTGGCCCCAAAACTTAAATATGATCATACTGTAACAGTAACCATACATATGGCTGATGACGTCGAAAGAAGTCCTTGCTTGTAGACCTGACAATGAAGTTATCTACTGGTGCACAATAAGTTTCTGTAAGATGCAATCTAGCTAGCAATATTGTAAAAAAAGAAAAATCACCATGCAGTACTCATGTCTGTGCTTAAAATCCTATCAGGCTAGCTTGTGAATGGGGCTTATAAACGCTTATATATCCTTCGAACTCCTTCGAACTTTAGCATACAGCAGGATGGAATTTATATAAATATAACAATTCTGCCATATTCTTGTTTCTGTTTTACCATTCTTTGGGGCTTTGGTTTGTTTGTTTTTTTCTCTGAAAATACTATTTATACTTACAATTTTACACGCATAATCATATACATTGCCGTGTTAGCTATAGAAATTATGAAGATTTAGAAAATCAAATTAAAAATAAAAATTGGATAAAATGAATGAGGATATATATTTTTTTTTTTAAAAAGGACGATCCCCCAATTTTATTGGATGACTTCACTTATGGAGGAGGAAAACCATAGTTATAGCTGAATACCTGGAGTTACATATAAGCCTAAAATCCCACAAAATCAAGTATCAAAATGAAGTATACTAAATAACACCGGACATAATACACCGAACCCGCGTCAAACCAAAAAATTGCATACTTAATAAATAAAACCTGCAATCAAAAGTAGCAACAAAACTGTTAACAATGTCTTATAACTTGTAATCCAGTTTGATCCATTCGAATAGCTCCCTTAATGGCTTTTGGAAGATTGTCTCTAGTGTTGAAAACAAGATCAGTGCCTGCCTCTAGTGCCCAATCTAGCTAATTTTTCTGCTACATATGCATGGGTTCGTTTCCCAAAAAACAAATGGTAGAGATATATCACCATGGAACGAGCCATCTTTTTAACCTCTTTACAGTGTCTCTGACTCCACTAAGGAACTTGCCCACCTTTCTCCCACTAGTTAACCACTAGCTTAGAATCCCTTCGCACCTGTATATGCTTAATATTTATTTTCGCACATAGACTAAGGTCATCAGCTAGTATTCTTATCTCAGCTAAATTGTTAGAATTAATTCCATGAAACCGAACAAATGTGAAAATCATGTGACCATTCTCATCGTGCAGTATCCCTCCACCTCCACTTCTACCAGGATTATGAAGACTACTGCCATCCACGGTAAGTTTAGCAAAGCCCTGAGTCAGGCGCATCCACTTCAAGACCTGCATTGATTTTGTCTGAACAAGCATATTATTTAAACCGAATTGTTGTAATGTCACCCCATCAGAGGTTTGGTGAAGGATTTATTCATTTTATTGTTCATGAGCTAAGCTAAAAAAATTTTGATCTTGTAGCACACTTGCTCTCACTACAACAGAAAGCCTTTTTCCCGGCGCTTTTAAATCGCCGGCAAATCCTCAGAAATCGCCGCTAGATCTCTATCCCAGCGATTACATAATCGCCGATACTATTCAGCCATTTCTTCTATACAGCAGCGAAAATAAAAAATCGCCGTCTAATAAATGATCTATTCCGGCGAATTTATAATCGCCGCAAATTAATTTCAAAAACCTAAATCTATATACCGGCGATTTACAAATCGCTGGAAATTAAATAAACGGCGATTTAGTTATCGCCGATAAATAAATAATATAACCGGAATGTATTCAGCGGCGTTTGAGAAATCGCCGGAAATTTAATTGCCGGCATTTGAGGAATCGTCGGGAATTAAATAAACGGCGTTTGTGAAATCGCCGCTAAATAATTAACCGGCGTTTCATAAATCGCTGGTAATTTAATCTCCGGCGTTTTAAAAATCGCTGGAAATTTATTAGCCGGCGTTTTATAAATCGCCAAAAATCTATTACCCGGCGTTTCATAAAACGCTGCAAATTTATAATCCGGCGTTTTAGGAATCACTGGAAATTTATTTAGCGGCGATTTAGGAAACGCCGGATAATCAAATTAAATGACGGAAAGATATATTCCGGCGTTTACGGAATCGCCGGGTAATAAAGTTCCAGCGATTCCTAAAACGCCGGGATATATTTTACACTTTAAAAATCATATACCGGCATTTATAAAATCGCCGCTAATTTAATATGCGGCGATTCAGTAAACGCCGGTATATAAACAACGCCGTTAAATAATTTTCCAGCGTTTATATAATCGCCGTCATTTTGATTAGCAGCGATTAATAAATTGCCAGTAAATAACTTAACGCCCATTCCATTATATTCCAGCGATTTGAAAATCGCTGGAATATAATAATACAGCATTTTTTTGCATTATAATTTTATAATGGTGTTTTGTAAGTTTTTGGCGGCGATTGAAAAATCGCTGGAAAATCCTAAGAATTCCAAATTTTAATAACCCAGTATTCCTACATGGGTCTCATTTAAATGAGACCAATGAGTTCTCATTTAAATGAAACCCAATAAGAATACTGGGTCTCATCTTTCACCCATGCATTAATCATGAAAACCAAATATTTTCATGATTAATCATCCAAATGTACCTGATTGACATGAGTAGCTAATTAATTATCCATACATCAACAAATTTGGAATATATCAATATTCAAGTAAAGTCATCAATCAGACCAAAGTCATATATATTCATTTGCTTGGTGGTGCATTATACTGTCATATCAAGTACAAGCTGAGCTACTGATTATGTGAAGAGATAATCATCACTAATATTTGAAACATGTTCAAGCCTCTACTACATCCAAAATCAAAGAGCTACCAAGTTGTGCTTGTTGGTGCCTTCAATGCACGCCAATGAACATCACTGAAGTTTTGAAGATTGTTCCCATCTGTTTAAAATTAGCAAAACCAATACAAACTCGTATTGCTGGTTGCATCGTCCCCCTATAAGAAGCCTACCCGGCCAAGCATTAATCCTGCAGTTGTGCTTTCGTGTTCCTGAGAAGTAAAGTGTCAAAAAAGCAAAATGAGTCCCTGGTTATTCAAAGAATAAAAGACTACAGAAATAGATTATGATGGTAGAGGAGGAGAGGGAAAAAAACAGAGGTGCATGGCATTAAATTGTTAGCTGAAATATTGACTTCTATTAGACAAAGACCAGAAACAACTGGCATGCATGCCTGTTATGCAAAAGGCCTGCGTATACAAATTAACAAAAATTACAAAACAACTCTAGAAGAATCCATTTAAGTCAATTAAACCATTATGCCAGAGCAGAACCAGCAGCAAATAAACTGAAAATAAATACTTTGCTTTATAGATGTTTCAAAACATGTAGTCTTGAATGAAACAGTCTGTCTCAGGCCATCTACACCTTCCAGTTGAGACTACTATTGAATATTCTGGTCTAGACAGAATATCCCCTGCAATTCTCTATGCTGTATTCTTTTAGAAAACTGTTTTACAGTCGGAGGCAGAATATGGCTATCAAAAGAGCCAAGGGTGCTCTTCAGAAGGTTCTAGTGAGATGGTATCCGGCTGTTGGGAGGTTTAAAATTAATGATGTGACAGGGAAGTTAGAGATTGACTGCAACGATAAAGGCATTACCTTCATAACTGCAGTCTCTAATTCCAATCTAGAAGAGCTTGGCACGCTACAGGAAACACAGCCATGCTACGTATGCCCAAATCTTCAGTTTTGGACATACGTACGATATTCAGACCAAGCTTTGTTCATCAAAGTTGAGCAAGATATGTATTTTCAGAAATAACAACTAATTAATCCAAAGTGCACATGATTATTCTTCAGGATTACTTTGGGTCATGAAATTATACTCTTGACCAAGATGTGTAGTACATATCTTCAGTACTCTTACCCACCGCCGCCTTGTTGGTGCTGATTTATTTTTCTTGAAACACGTTTTTCAAACGTGTAGGAAACTCTAACCCTAGACAAACTTATTTTTCTTTCATGACTCTTCAAGTAAAAATTCATATTCATAATAATGGAGTCATAAATGTTTTTGTCGATAAATCCTCCTATTTAAAACATAAATCGTCTTTTTGTATACTAGGAGTTAGTAAATTATCTTTTTTTAATCATTCATGAATGTTCAGTATAGAAAGTTTACCTCAGATCATTTGGTCATTATATCTGGAAATTTTGCTTCTCTAGTTATGAAAAACCTGATACATACATTATTGGGTAATGGTCATTTCTTTTCACAACATGAGTAATTTTGTGTAATACTTAATATGAGTAATTTTGTTCAAAACTCAGCTCATAATGGGTATTTGATGTTAATTCGTACTCGTGCCTCGTACATTTAATACAATCCCTATAAAAAACATTTAATGCAACCAATTTTTATGATTAATATAGTGAATGAATACGGCTAGTATCTCTTAAATGATTGTGCTTTCTAGCTTTTGTTAAATTGTGACATATATGAAGTTGATTCCAATACTGAATATATGGAACTTGTATTTTAGTTAACTTTCTAAGTTCTAACACCTTGATTGAAGCCATGTTAACTGTCATTTAACACCGCTTCACATATTGTGATTATAAGTGTGACATTTATTTAATTTCAACTCTAATGTAGCTCTAGATTTAACTTATGTAAAGGAAAAAGTAGGTCCTAGATGTAGGTCTGATTGGGCCATCAGTTCACTTGTAGAGTGATGAATCTTTATATAAATATATATATATATATATATACACATTGCTCTTGAATGAGTGGCTATAGATAAATCATGATTTTAAGTTAGCTGAATCTATTAGATGGATTTTGTTTTATCTGTTGAGCTTGTTTGTTATTCTCTTTAAGATATTTTTGTTGAGACACTGGATTGTTTTTTTCATAGTGGTTTATTTTCCTACTTCTTATTTTTTGTTTATTTTATCAAAATAAAGTTTGTTGCACTATTTTTCTTTTTGTTTTAGTTTTACGAATAGAACCCAATATCCAAAGGTTTCTAAATTGTATTGTGCTGGAAATTTTAGTTCTAAATTGTTTTTTATTCTTTCTTAAGGTAAAATTCAATCCAAAAGTACATTGAAGTGCTGGAGAAGCATTAAGCAAATAGAAAATGACTTGCAGAAGCTCCTCCTATGAAGCCTCAGCAACAAGCAAAAAAGCAGTCTGATGTGAAGTAGGCAATAGAAAACAAACCAATCTAATGTGAAGTAGAAATTAAAAGAGAGAGGACCAAAAGCAATAGATATAGAGTAGCACTGCGTGCCAAGAATTTTGTCCTTATTTGTACTTTTGTCAAATCATTGTAAGTTTATTACAAACCAAAGGTACATTGATATTATCGTGAATTATGTGCTATAAATTGGGTAGGTTATATTTTGAGCTCTGTACACAATTTGGATTGTGTTGTTGTGAGACTAAGAAGTATTTTGATTGTAAGTTACTTGAATTGTGTTGAATAAAGTCTCAATAGCCTCTGTTTATAAAGTATTTTGGTTTTAAATTATGAATTATGCTGTTGAAATGACACCAGGTATTAAACTATGACATAATTGTGTTAAAATGTTTTTTTTTTTATTCTCTACATAGCTGCATCCAACTTTTTGGAAATGCAACTTAGTGTGTGGACCATGATCAACCATGCAACAAACATTGGTCCCCATAAGAAGCATATGTCCATTTTCACATGTTAGGATTTGTGTTTGGTTGCCACAACATCCATTTCTGACCAGTACACCAATTACACACACTAGAAAGATGCTTAAAACTATTAAAGTTGATAAACAATATTTACAACCATTCAATACTTTTAATTATGAGCTATAGAAAATAGTAGAGCCAAAAATAACATGTAAAAAAGAACTTGACTGAACATTAACACAAACATCATTAAACATGGTTATAACCATTCAATAGCATTACAAGTGAAAGTCAAAAATTACATGACCCAAAAAGCTGACCTATCTGTTAAACTAGTATTAAAACTTGTACAAAATACACATTTCCCAACATAGTACACCAACTTCACAGTATTTACAACTTGCACAAAATACAACCTCCTCTCCTCCATTAGAACCATGTACAATTCAATTAACTTACTCCAAGTCAGGTACGCAACTTGTGGCGTATGATGTAAGGAGTGGAGCTGCATAGTGATGGATTTTAATCTAGAGGAAGGGGGAGAGACAATTGGACGTGGAGGTCACCGTTTGCTTGTGGTGGTGAACAGCAGGTGATTTTCGTGGGCCACAATTTGTGGATTTAGCATTGGGGAACTAAGGTAGTCCATGCTTAACCCAACTAAAAACAAAAATTATTGTAGCCTAAAATAACTTCTTTGGATGGTTGGGACCAATTTATCACCAAGAATACACGTCGATTTTAAGCCAATTATTACACCAAAACTAAAGGAACATCAACGTACAGCTCCAGGGTTAATCAAGCAAATGTAGTATTGATAGCTCAGTGAGTGAAACAGAGGATATATATATATATATATATATATATATAGAATTTCTCATATATATAATCGATAGTTATACTCTAATAAAATTAGGTGACACGAAGACTGAGTCAGACATGGAAGACTATTCTCAATTGATTTCACTCGAAAAAGGAAGAGAATAATATTCAAGGGTTTTGAATGCATACCAGCTTACATTAAAATTATTATAGCCACAAATTATTCTTTTCACAACATGGTAATGTTTTTCTAATGTCACCTTAGATCATGATTTTTCCTATTAAAATCATGGCTAGCATTGTCTATGTCATTCTAGACAGATATTCAAACCCTAAAAGAAGTGGCAGTGATCACAAGTACAAAGAAGAAGCCACAAAGCAAATTAAAGTGACTAACCTTTCATCTGTTGCGTGGAGAAACGACTGGCCTTCTTCCTCGGCAGCCAGCGTGTGCAAACGAGGGACTGAAACACCGGTTGAATTTCGGAGACAGTGAAACAGGGGAAGCTTTAGAACGGGAAGGAGAACACCGGTGTGGGTCGACGAGGAGTGGAAAATGGGGGCAATGAGGAGGGGTTTCAGTCGGGGGAGGTTGCCGGCGGAGATTTTGGTCACCCATTCCTCCACTTCGATTTTCCGAATTAGATGGGTGTGCGATGGTGAGGGCGGGGGAAATAAGTTGGGGGGAAAGTGTTTTGGCACCCTGAGTCTATCTCGACACTAAATGCAAATATGGGATGTTGCGGCGTGGAATGTCGTTGCAATATATTTTTGTAGTCGCCGCTAAAACCATTTAATTAGATGGCGCCAGTGAATCTGTAGAACTACGCGGCGAGTTCCTAATCGCAGGCAAATTAATACATATAGCAGCGTTTTATCTTGCGGCAATTATAAAATCGCCGGTAAAACTACGATTTCTTGTAGTGTCTCTAGTTTGTATAACCCCCTCCATTCTAGATTTACACTTGGATAACCACAGCCACCAGCTTATTGAAGAAGGGAGAATGCCAATCACAACGTTGATTTGCTAAACCACATGAAAGTGGATACTTAATACATACAATATTGTGCATAAAGCTGTACGTTTATATATATATATATATATATATAAATATATATATATATATCACTATTATTTTTATTTTGTAATCTGGATGTACCACATTGTTTTAATTTAGCTTAGTACCCTTTCAAACAAAAAAATAATTTAGGTTAATACAGCCTTACTTACCCAACTTTGCGATGAGATGAGAAATTTATAAATAGTAATGAGATAGGGATTTGCTATGCATCAGCTACTATTCATTTTCACACCACACACTTATAGCTTTTTTATAAGGTGTAGGGGTGCTTTTCATAGGGTATATGGGTATTTTTCATAGGGTGTGGGGTGTGGAGTGGTGAATAGTAACTGATGAGAAGAATTTTTCTTTTATAAATAGTAATAAAATAGTTTGAATTAATATGTTTTATGGGGTTTTGGAAAATATGAGAGAAAATGTTGAATAAAAATATTATAAAATTAAAATAGAGTCAGAATATAATTTTTTAATACTATTTTGTTTTGTGATTTGAAAAGATTGAATTATTTTTTGAGTTTTATTTAGAAATTTAAAAAAAATTATAATGATTAGGTATTGACTAGATGAAAAAGCTAAAGTTTTGAAATTGAAAAGTGTTTACGTTTTAATGATGTTTTGATATTGAAATGAGATGGTTGGAGAGATTTATATATCCAAACGAGACCTAATTGCACTTTTATGGTAAGTATTGGCACAACATACAAAAAGGTTAGTATATGACGAGGTTCATGTTGGATGCTGAATTTATATAGAAAGCAACACAAAATATACAGACATTACGATAAATGTGCATTATGCATATCAATGATCAATCCATGAGATCAGCGCTGCCCTTAATGATAATGTGGAGTAATAATGCTGATTTCAGATGAGATTAAGCAAAGAAAAATACATCCCAATTCCCAAAGTGCCTCTAATATCATTGATCCCAATCTTAATTCTGGGGTGTTTATTGTTTATGTAATTGTTTGGGGCAGAGATTGCTATGAAATCTTCTATTATGTAGTAGCTGTGTCAGTTATTAACTCCTTATGTCGATTGCATGTTCCTGGAACTAGGAAGCTTTTATTATGTAGTTGTTATACTTTTGCAAATCTTTCTTATGACTTGAATCCTTCAACATTTGACATTTGTTATATTTGGTTGAAGTTTGAATATCTCTTCGAGTTTGTGACTACCTCTCAAGGAAATATAAGTTAGGCTAACGAATCCTTTGATGCTCGTGAAAAGGCTAACAATTTCAGTATCCGATAGATCTGAACGATCAAAGTGAACATGAAAGTAAGAATGGTAAAGAAATTTGATTCTGTTTGGGAACAAGTTAGAATATTCATCACTTGTAACGCAGTGTTTGAATTCGTTGGAGGCTCCAATTCATGGAGTTGTTTTCACTCGATGAAATCTCGTCTTCACTTAATATTGACTGTCCATCATCCCCCATCTTCTTCACGAGATTTGGACAACAACCAAGACAACGCGCGCATAAATGTTGAGTAAAGATGGGGGATGACGGACAGCCAATATTGCAGTACCATAGATATAAATCCTCAAGTCCAACGAGATTCCCAATGGATAAAGGTGGTTCTACTGCAGTGCCACTCAGCAACGTAATGATTCCATTTTACGCTCGATTTCAGGAAAATATTCTGAGGTTAGTGCATCCATCAGAACTCAACTTTAAAAGATTATCTAGGGATCCAACGGAATCATGCACTTCAACTAAACTTTTACACTCTTTTACACTGAAAATAATCGAGGTGCTTGAAAAATCCAGAATTTCTTTTAAGAATTTCCAATGAGTGAAAGCCATAATCCTAAAATTCTGTAAAAGAAAAAAGAAACGAACCACAACCCCAAAGAAGGGCAAAGCTAAAGAAGAAACAAGAACATGGCAGAATAGTTATATTTATATAAATTCCATCCTGCTGTAAACTTAAGTTCCCTTCACTGAGGTATAAGCAGCCCCACCTTTCTATTTCCCCCATTCACAAGCCTGATAGGATTCTAAGCAAACAGATGAGTGTTGAAATTTCTTTTTTTACAATACTAGATTGCATCTAATAGAAACTTATTGTAACACCAGTAGATAACTTCCCTCTCAGATCTAAAAGCAAGGGCTTCTTTTGACATCAGCCATAGCTACTGCTACAGCATCATATTCAGTTTTTTGGGCCAATGTCCTTAAGGGCACAGATCTGCTCCTCCCCCATGGCAGACATAACGCTCAGCACGAGGTCCTTTCCTTCACCAAACGCATCTTTTATCTATTCACAGGAAAGAAAAGATAAATATTAGTCTATACAGACACAAGAACAGAGAATCTATCCAAGGTCTGGACTCCTAAGCTTTTGATGAACAATCAGTTTGCAAGGTTAACAAAACCCTTCTCAGTGAGATACCTGGCCGAGCAGATTGTCATCAGTGGGAAGCCTCAGATCATCCTTGGTGTCTCCATTATCCATTAAAAGACTCACCTACACGACAACAAGTCTTAATCTGATTGACAACACTAAAATAGCTATTACCAATTGATTGCTTGTTACTACATGACAGCATTGCCAAAAATTGGTTGGTAAAGATTACTAAATAAAACTTACAAAACCGTCTTCAGAGATATCAATCAACTGATAATCAGTGCGAGAAACATGAGGAACCTGCAAAAAGAAAGAATTAATGAAAATGATCAACAAGCAATGTACACCCAGAACAAAAGCAAACTCGCATGGTGAAAAATATTAGAAATGGCTTTACATCACAGTTGTGGGATGAAGGAACAATATCCTCAAGCTTCTTCCCATTAAATATGTCAATTCCCACAAAGTGGCACTTTGCATGTCCATGCTTGCCTGTCTTTGAAGTAGAAACTTCTACAACCTGGTTTCAAAAGCCCCACCATAGAAGAACAGCTCATGAGTTGAAAAGGCAACAAAAGTTTGACTGCTTAAAATACACCTCCATACTCCAGCCTCTTTCGTGTACAGATAGATAAAATGTGAAAGAATAAAACATGAAAGACGCTAGACAATATACAACAGTCATAGGTATATGAGGCACAACTATACTTGTATCTCAAATAAGTTTTAGTATCAGTATTTTCAGATTCATTGTTCAGTTTTTTCTCATTGGACAGCAACCGAATGCTTAAATGCAACAATGCAAAGCACCCACATTGAAGTTCTGACAAGTTAAGATTTTAGCAAAATATTTACAGCAAAAAACACTCGATGTCAATTACTTCATGTAATTTTAATGCATGTGTCTTTCAAAAAGACTCGAGCCATCAAACTTGTTCAATATGCAAAGCTCACACCTTCAAGACTCCATTCACAATTACCAAATTTGATATGAAGTAGACTTAGGGATCTCCATTAAGCCTCAAATATCATCACTAACGACGCAAAGACCCATGTACAAATCTACTCAGATACGCTTTTACCAAATTTTGACATAAAAATCCATGATTTAAGAAAAAGATTCTGGAAACGAGCCCACATGATCACTTCATTTAAACCAAAAGCCCACAAATTTATTAACTAACCAGAAATTACATGAAATCTGTTCTTACGTAAGGAGAAAATATCCACACAATTTCTCCCCGTGAAGAAAAACCTAAAAAGAGTACCCAACAACTGATAAAGCACTAAATATCGTTAGACTAGAACAAACCCACCAAAGATCAGGTAGAATAACATAAGCCCAGATAAGAACTCCTCAAATTAAACAAAAAAAAAAATCAAAGAAAAGAAAAAGAAAAATAGAGAGAACCTTGCAAGGCCTGTTCTTGATGACGATATAGCCATTCTTACGAATGGTACCAGCTTGCTGGGGGTACGTCTTCGACGCCCCTGCGTCGCCCTTAGACTCAAAATGGTGCTCCTCGTCCGACATTTTTCCGAACTCTCTCTCTCTGTCTCTTTGCCCTGTTCTTTACGAGAATGGGGAGGATGACTTTAGTAGGAGGAGGAGGAGGAGGCCGGTTCTCTATACAAGGAGTCAAGGACTGTGAGGTCCAGATTCATATTCTTAACCCCGGTTAACTTAGGATGGGATCCTGGCCATTGAATTATTGAGTTATAGAGTTTAGCTCGAGCCTAGGAGCATCAATAGATCCTCCAGATCCTGCAAAATTTGCACGTGTTTGGATAGGCGGAGCACGGACCTTTCTCCTTCTTTTCTTTTATATTTTTTGGCAAGAGATACTAATAATAGATGCTTTAGGCAAAGCCGCCTGGGTCCATGGGAATATATTCCTTTTTGCAGGAAAAATATTTTCCATATACCATAATCAATGCATGTGGAAGGAAAATTCAGTCACAAGATGTCTATTTGGTAGCATCTTTAATGGAAGTTGGGAGATATTGGTAAGAGTTCATAAACCGACCATCCTGCCCTCTACCTTCAACCCAATTAACTTCATCTTGGACCTTGATCTATACTGCTTAATAATCATGTATCTTTTGTTGCTGTTTTCTTCTTGTCCAGGAAAACAAAAAACAACAACAAAAGAAGAAAATTTTAGTCATAAGTACCCATATGCATCATTTACCTAAGGAAGAAGGTAGTAAAGTTAATAAATTTTAGCTAAAAATACTAAATAGTGTTCCAAAAATCACATCTGATAAAATAGAGGTCATTTATTTTGACTGTTCTATTCCTCCCTCCCTTTCTTCATAGATAACTCAGCAACTCACTAATCCAAGAATTTGAATATCAGTCTGAGAGAGACAGTAGATAATAGATATATAATAACATCAGTACTTTAAGGTAGTTAATTTTCAAAGGGTAGGTTACATCTTCCTAGATATGATATCCCTATAGTCAAGGTCTGCAACTGCAAATGACGGGGGTGTGAAATCACCTCTTCCCAAATGGTTAAGTTAATGGGAAAAAGTAGATTTTATTACTTGTATTATGTTCTTAACATTTCTTTTTCCATGTAGGCCAGAATTTAGAATGTAAAGTCAATATTCGAATTTAGAATTTTTGCTTTGATATCATAAGAAATCAACACTTATGTTAAAAGGTAAAGTTAATAAAAAGAAGTGGATTTAATTAATTGTATTATATTTTTAACAACGCGAGACATGAGGTGTTAAAATATCAGAAGAAAAGATAATTGAAAAAGAAAGCCAGGTCGTAAAGGAATTTGTACTTATCAAAAGTGAACTTCTTCTTCATCTGTTTGGATTGCTTTCCAAGTTTGACTATAAACAATTGGTACTTGTTTGGATCGACTGAAAAGAAAGTCCAAGTTTGATTATGGTGGTAGGACCGTTGGAAAGAGTGGTGGAAATAAGGGAAACTCATAGATGACAAAACAAGTGAATAATTTTTTGGATTCAAAAATTCAAATCAAGTTAACATCTGATGAAGACAAGGTGAAAAAATTACTGCAATGGTTGGCTTTACTGCTCAGATATCCAAAGTCATTGATTTGCAAGGTTTTGGGTATGCTTAATTTAAGCTCAAACTAAGGAAGATGATGGTAGATGAATTAGAATAAGAGCCACCCAATTGACAAAAGCTGAAGATCTTTCTAAAGCAGATTTGTATATGAATGGTGTTAGTCCTACAAGTAATTGATTACATTTGACCAATTATGCTTACCACAAAAAAGAAGCAATTATAAATAGGATAAAAGAAATCAAAAAAATGGATGGTGAGTCCCAACAATCACCATATTATAGTTAATATCATGCATATAAGGAAAATGAATATGAAAACTGGGATATGAATCTAATAAATTGGTTTCAACCTAATAACCTATCCCAGTGATTATGGGGGAGTAACTTTGGATGATAAATAGTTCTGGTACAGCTTGCTTAATAGATTGGCTCGGTTTAGATAGTGAAAGTGTTTTATCTTATCTCATCATTATAATTTTTTCAAATTCTCATACAAAATATAATAAACAATTCAAATTTTTCAAATTTTAAAATTATAATAATATTAAAAAATAATATTATAATAATATTTTATTTAACTTTCGACTTTCATTTAAAATCATCTCATCTCGCTATCTAAACCGCACCTATATCTCATCTCATCTCATCTCATCTAAAATACCTTAATGTTGTGTCTATATCTCTATGTATTATTAGATCGTCCCATTAGATAAGAAAAATGAAAGAGGATTTCAATTTGAAGAATATTTTGAGTCATAGCATACAACATCTCTTGGATATATCTGTTTTGGGACGCGGGAACTCATAGTGGAAACAAGTGGAAATGTTTGGATTAGATAGTATGGGACAAGTATTCTAAGCCAGTCCTTTAGTCAAAGAAAGATGTTCTTTCTCCTTTTCTTTTTCTTTTTTTTAATATTTATTGGTCATAGTCTTGAATAATATAAAGAGTTTATTCTTTCCACATTGCCAAAAGCGAATAAGTAACACACGAGATAGAAATGAGGGCATATTCCATATTGATGACCACCTTGACTACATTGGTTAAGAACATGAGTTACGATGAGGCCAGGTTTTGCTTTTGTTTTTTTGTTTTTTATTTTGGTCTTCTTATCCAAATTTACGGACGTCTTTTGTTTTATGTAAAATAAAATAAAATATTAAAATGGTGTCACGATTAAAAAATTTCTAAAATGTTCATTTAATCCATTCATTCTTAATGTTAAAATTCATCAATTAGATCATTTCGTATATATTCTCCATTAAATAAATAAATGACAGCATTGTCATGTGTTCTCACTCTATTTTTTTTACTGTTATCAACATGATCTAAGTTGTTGAAGCAATGTTCCTGTCTTTTCCTCCCCTGATAGTGGTTGATAGAGGCTTGAACTTCTTCATTGAAAAGAAGGGCTACAGTTTTGATAAATATGAGTGCCAATTGCAATCCAAATTCCTACACAAGTGCTGCTGTCACTTTTGATTTTATTTTTATTTATTCCATGTGCATGGCCACAAACATCCAGCCATTGCTCAATATGGTCGATCTGGTCCATGACTTCATCCTCAAGGTTATATGCTGTACCACTATGCGCCAACACCACCTCCAGAACATAAAACAGGATACTGAGTAACATCATGCAGCTACCACAGATCCACAAGCATTTATATCCAAGAGAGACAACCATTAACGCCAATGTCAGCTTTGAGTCCTTGTTTCAAGGCAATCTTGGTGAAAGGAAACCAAACTCTCCTTCTTCTTTTTTTCAATAAATTAAGTTTCTATGCCACTAATAATGGGAGGCAAAAAGAAAGACCCTCAAAGATTCAAACCAAAAACAGGATTGTAAGGACTAATGTACATTCCCTCCATGGTGGCATGGAAAGATACTCAAAACCAAAAAACTAACAATAATAATTATGGAAAAAGGCCAGCTAAGAAACTTCCATATGATCCTTTTTTCATGTTCTTTTTCACTGATGAGATGCTGGTTCAATATCTTTCAGTAGTCCAACTATTTGCTGCATTGTTGGTCGCTTTAAGGGAAGGTCAGCAGTGCATAGATATCCGATCTTGAGAGCCTCTTCCATCTGGTCATCTGGTCCTGTATTACGTATCTTTGGATCAATAGCTCTTGACCCTTGGTTCTTCCTTACTAATCCTCGAACCCAAATCACCAAATTTGCTTCATTCTCCTCGGGATAGTCATCTCCAACTGGCCTTTTTCCTGTAATTAGCTCAAACAGAACAACCCCAAAGCAATATACATCTGATTTTGGGGTTGGGGAATCGTATTCTGGCTGAGAGAACTCTGGTGGCACATACCCCGGTGACCCTCGAGCAATCTCCTCATCTAAACCGTTACCAAAAACTTTCGCCAGACCAAAATCAGATAATCTTGGCTCCAAGTCATAATCCAGATATACACTGCTAGCTTTGACATCTCTATGAATAATTGGAGGTGAGCAGCCATGGTGGAGAAATGCCAGTGCTCGGGCCATACTGAGTGCAATTTTATGACGAAATCTCCAAGTTGTCAACAACCCTTCAGAGCCAACATTTTCAATTCCAGTAATATCGTCTTCTTCCCAAGTATCTATGCTCCAATCCTCAGTAGTCTGAACCCCAAGTGGCAAGTCATGAAGCAAATTCTGCAAGTTCCCATTCTCCATGTAATCATAGATAGCAATCCTTTGATCCCCAGCTAAGCAATATCCAGTCAATGGAACAAGATTGGGGTGTTTGATTCGACCAAGATACTCCAGCTCCCTTGCAGCTTCTAGGTCACTTAATGTTGAACCATGGACCAAAACCTTCACTGCTACATGAATTCCACCAGGTAGAAATCCTCTATAAACCGGCCCAAATTTGCCTTCAGCCAAAAGGGTACCACGGTCAAAATTTGAGGTTGCAGATAGGAGGTCCGCAAATGTGATATTCAATAATGGTTTCTCAAAGATCACTACTGGTACCGAATTTGCATGCTTAACATCAGCTACCCATGTGGTTGAGTCAGTCTGGAATGAAAAGGGGCCAGAAATATTTTGTTCTTCTC
This sequence comes from Carya illinoinensis, assembly GCF_018687715.1. Lineage (NCBI taxonomy): Eukaryota > Viridiplantae > Streptophyta > Magnoliopsida > Fagales > Juglandaceae > Carya > Carya illinoinensis. Next base: position 45,180,360 of record NC_056766.1, on the reverse strand, counting down.
TGTATGACATCTGCTTTACAGCCCACATTCTAGTTTTCTTTCTGTAACCAAACGCTAGAAATAGCAATAACCCGGCAAGCAAGCAGATCAGTGAGAGGCTTAAAGCCAGAGCAAGCTTCATTCCCTTATGTTTGTCGGGTATTCTGTTGAAAAGCTTAGGGTTTGCAGCAATTGGACAGCTGTTCGATGAACCAAAGAAAGCAGTCTGGAGGGTATCATTGGAGAACTCTGAAGCACAGAGGGTTAGGTGATTGTAGGAGAAGTTGAACTTCTCCATCAATGGGAGTTTCTTTAAGAGGGAAAAAGGAACTTCTCCACTCAAGTTGTTCTGGGAAACATCAAGAAGTTGGAGGTTTTTTATACTTAGCACTGGAATCTTCCCAGTAAGATGGTTCCCAGAAAGATCAAGTGTATTCAAATTAATTAATTGTAAGATTTCATTCGGAATGTGACCAATGAGACCAGTTTTAGACAGATTAAGGTATTCTAAGTTCCAAAGCATTTCAATTCTGGGGACGTCTTGTCTGGCAAATCTATTGTATGCAAGATTAAGATGTTTGAGATTTTGGGCTTGACTCAAACAGTGAAAATTTTCTCCACTAAGGTGATTCTCAGACAAGTCTAGATAAACCAAATGAGACAAATTGCAACTCGAATTGAATTGTACCTGCGAAATGTGACCTTGGAACTGGTTCCTACTCAGGTCTATAACCTCCAGCTGCTCCTGAAACACGCCCATTACGGAAACCTGAAACAGATTCCCAGAAATGTTAAGGCTAGTGACGGATTTCATTTCCATGAAATCTGAGTCCTGGCCGTAAATCTCATTCCGTGCAAGGTTCAAGGTCTTGAGCTTGGAAAATGAAGTACCAAAACCATCTGGAAGAGACCCATGTAGCCGATTCAACGAAAGATCAATGGTAACCAGAGACTGGCATTTCGTAATTCCTGATGGGATGCTCTGCTCAAATCCATTTCGATCGAGCTTAAGAACTTGCAGGCTAACTAAGGAGCTTATGGTTGCCGGAATTTCCCCGGAGAAGTTGTTGCTTGAAAGGTCTAAGATTTCAAGGAAACCGAAATTGCCAATGTTGTTAGGTAGGGACCCACAAATCTGGTTGGTGGAGAGATTGAGGCTCCTGAGTGAGCCTAAACTCCACAAATCTGAAGGCAAGCCAGTGATTTTGTTGTTACTAAGATCCAAAGATTGAAGCATGGTGAGCTTACCAATTGTGGTATCAGGAATAGAACCAGTGAGGCCTAAACCAGAAGCTTCTAACCGAACAACATTTTCTTTTCTGGCGTCACATAAAACCCATTGCCACGAGCAAACAGGAGCAGAAAAGTTGTATACTTCAGAAGAAGGTAACCCCATTTTCTGCAAGAACTCAGAGACAAAGAACCCATCTGTGTTTGGTTGTTGAGAAGCCAAAAGCTTAAAGAACAGTGTGAGAACCAAAATGAAGCCAAAGAAACCAAAACCCATCTGAGAGTGAGGGCTGAGACTGACAAATAAAGAGAAAGGAAAATGAACCCAAGCCCTCTTACCAGCTCAAAACCCTCTCTCAATGCTTCCAAATCACCACCACTCGATCATGAATGGTTCTGTGTTCATCTCCGACAATCCTTTACTGGCTTCTTCAACTCTAAATAATCGAAACCAACCACCACCCAGTCTACTGTGGCTTTGTTGCAAGAAAATATGACTGTTGGGCTTAAACTCTTCTAAAAAGACACGCTTTCCCCCGAGGGACCCTTGTAATGCCCAGAAGTCCTCCGGCAACTGACTATAAGAAACAAATGTACCCAGCATGAGTATTTAGATAACAAATGGGAATTTCAGGACCATGGAGCTCCTGAGCTTTCGAGGGAGGATGTGAGGCTTACCTCGTCTGGCTTTGCAGGTCTTTGAAAGCCAACAAAAACTCCAATTGAAGAAGCACTTTTGTCTTCTTGCAAGCTATAGTTTTGCTGCATAAATTTTAACAAAGCTCCATTTTTTTTTTTTTTTGTTCATACGGCGAAAACAAAATCTCCTCTGAGAGGGGGAAGCAGACACGCTATAACAAAGAAACCACAAATATGGGGTGATCAGAGGCTGGGCCTCATAAATGACATGGATTGAATGCAAATATCTGTCATGGTTTGGTGAATTTATTCAGAGCAGGGTGGTGGGAATTCAATGATTCTTTCGTTGAGTGTTGTTGATTATCTTTTCCGGTAATGGAAGGAGTTGATTATCTTTTTCGAGACTAAAAAAGTGTACCAAATATTTTTTTTAATTTTTTTTACTTAATAATTAAAAAATATTTTTAGTTATATAAGAATAAATAAATAAATAAAAATTGCCTCTTCGGTGGCAATTCGGGCTACATCCGATTCCCTCGGGAGTCCGGGACTCTTCCTTCTTTCTCTAACTAAAATGCCATGGGCATTTAGCAAAAGAATGGTAATTTCCATCTTGTTAAAAGTCAAAACATGGTTTTAACTTGCTTTTACAAGGGCGCAAGATGCTATCCGTATTCCTTCCTCTGTTAAAAAATCTAACCTGAATAAAATCCTCTCTAACTTGGAGTTCTGTGGTGTAACGTGTAGGCAGCAAAAAAACCAAGGAAAATGCAGACCGATGAAGTGCAGTTCTGTGTCATTTTTTTAAATATTAAAAAACACAAAAACGCAGATCGGTGCATTCATTGCACGTAGCACCACCCAAGAGGTAAAATCTGAGGGAAGAGGTCTTACAGAAGATCTCTACTTAAATTTTGAATAGAAACTATTTTAAACACTCTTAACTTCGCATTTAAGTTGCAATTATGGTAGCATGTTATGTGCAAGCCAGCTTCCCCTACAGAGACTCTCTATTATGTGTCTACAGTCTAGAATCTGTAGCTGAAAGATAATAACGTTCTCAGTAGAACTAATTAAAAAAAGAAAAAAGAACAGTTTGAACTTTTTCTCTAGAATAATCTTTTTATGGTTAGTTCAGGATTTATATTGTGACTGTAACGGTAAAGTCACTTTTATGGACTTTTATGGGTTAAAAATGGTGGCTAGTTGAGCTTGCATTTATATTTGCTTCCGCCATCTTCCACTTGCTTCCGCTATCTTCTTTATGGGTCATAAATGGTGGCTAGTTAACAACCTACATCAAGCTTGCGTTCACATTTGCTTCCGCCATCTTCCACTTGCTTCCGTCATCTTCCACCTCCTTTAACTCCTATAAATACATATTTTTACTTTTAGAAACCTATCCCATTTTGAAAGAAAAATTTAGAGAAAGAGAGAGAGTTTTAGAGAGAAAAAATAGTGATGTTTCTCCTATATATTGTCTCTCCTTTTATAAGAAAGAGTGAGTTTTCTCATTTTATAAGAGAGGGTATTGTCAATTGTGCTCTCCTTATTCAAGAGAGAAATTCTTGTAATTATTTTGCTATAAGTGAAATTCTTCTACAATTGGAGTTTCTTATTATTTCTTTTATTCTTTCTCATTTCTACTTCAGTTGTAATTGTATGCCCCGTACCACAAGTGCCTAACAGTGGTATCAGAGCATCAGGTTTATAGCCGTTTTTCGTGCTACAGTTAGATCCAATTAGTGGAAAGGAGGCATCTTCAATAATGGCGACGAAGTACGAAATAGAGAAGTTCAATGGGAGTAATTTCTCATTATGAAAAATGAGAATAAAAGCAATTTTAAGGAAAGATAATTGCTTGACGGCAATTGGAGATAGGCCCGATGAGATCACTGACAACGGCAAGTGGAACGAGATGGATGGCAATGCTATTGCTAATCTGTACCTAGCACTAGCTGATGGAGTATTGTCAAGTGTGGCGGAGAAAAAGACAGCAAAAGAGATATGGGATACTCTGACTAAATTGTACGAGGCCAAATCACAACACAACAAAATTTTCTTGAGAAGAAAACTCTACACCCTTCGGATGATGGAGTCAACTATAGTGACAGACCACATCAACACCCTTAACACTTTATTTTCACAGCTCACAGCAATGGGGCATAACATAGAGACGGGTGAACGTGCTGAAATTCTACTTCAAAGTCTACCTGATTCATATGATCAACTCATCATCAACTTAACCAACAACATTGAAGTTCTAGTCTTCGATGATATTGCAGCTGCAGTTCTTGAAGAAGAAAGTCGGCGCAAAAGCAAAGAAGATAGACCAGGAGGTTCACAGCAAGCCGAAGCTTTGGTAATGACGAGAGGGAGATCAACGGAACGTGGCCCCAGTGGGAATCAAAATCAGAGTAGATCAAAATCCAGAAGTAAGAAGAATGTCAAGTGTCATCACTGTGGCAAGAAAGGGCACTATAAAAGGGAGTGTTGGCATCTCAAGAAGAACGAAGAAGTCAAAGGAAAAGGCCCTGAGTTGTCAAAAGCTCAGGGTTGTGTAGCAAACACCTCAGATGATGGTGAAATTTTATACAGTGAGGCAACAACAGTTACTGAAGGTAGAAGAAGATTCGCTGATGTCTGGCTTATTGACTCAGGAGCAACATGGCATATGACTCTCCAGAGAGAATGGTTCCATCAATATGAACCTATCTCAGGAGGATCTGTGTTCATGGGAGACGATCATGCCTTGGAGATTGCTAGTATTGGTACCATCAAATTGTAGATGTGTGACAATACAGTTCGCACTATTCAGGAGGTACGACATGTGAAAGGCCTGAAGAAAAATCTATTGTCTTTAGGACAATTAGATAATAGTGGGTGTAAAACCCATATTCAAGATGGGATCATGAAAATAGTTAAAGGCGCGCTTGTAATGATGAAAGTGGAAAAGATAGCTACAAATTTGTACATGCTTAAAGGAGAAACACAACAAGAAGGAGAAGCATCCACTGCGTTGGCAAGTTCGGCAGAAGAATTAACAATGATGTGGCACCGTAAGCTTGGCCACATGTCGGAACGAGGTTTGAAGATTCTTGCTGAACAAAAGCTTCTTCCAGGGCTCAAAAAGGTTTCATTACCCTTTTGTGAGCATTGTGTTATTAGTAAGCAGCACAGATTGAAATTCAGTAGTTCCTCTGCTAGAAGTAAAGCTATCTTAGAACTAATCCATTCTGATGTTTGGCAAGCACCAGTTTTGTTCCTAGGAGGACCAAAATACTTTGTGTCATTTATTGACGTTTACTCCAGGAGATGTTGGGTGTATCCAATAAAAAATAAAGCAGATGTATTTCCAGTTTTCAAAATATTCAAAGCGCGGGTTGAGCTTGAATCTGAAAAGAAGATCAAGTGTTTAAGGATAGACAATGGAGGAGAATATACTGGTATTGAATTTGATAGCTTCTGTCAACAAGAAGGTATCAAAAGGCAGCTCACGGTGGCATACACTCCACAACAAAATGGAATAGCAGAGCGGATGAACAGAACCTTGTTAGAACGAACAAGAGCGATGTTGAGAACTACAGGAATGGCCAAGTCATTTTGGGCAGAAGCAGTCAAGACTGCCTGTTATGTGATCAATCGGTCACCATCAACCGCAATTGATCTGAAAACGCCGATGGAGATGTGGACTGATAAGCCAGCTGATTATTCTCACTTACATACATTTGGAAGTCTTGTTTATGTTATGTACAACGCCCAAGAAACATCAAAGCTAGATCCAAAATCTAGAAAATGTATTTTCTTAGGGTATGCTGATGGAGTCAAGGGGTATCGCCTGTGGGATCCCACTGCCCGCAAGGTGCTAATCAGCAGAGATGTTGTATTTGTAGAAGATAAGGTATAAGAAAAAGAAAATGATAGCGCTTCAAAAGAGAAACCAGAGACTACTACAGTTCAAATTGAAGAAAGACAAGAATTAGAAGTTCCAGATTCTTCTGAAGCAATATCAGAGCACGAAGTACAAGAACAAGCTGAGTGTGCAATTCCACAAGTTCGACGGTCAACTCGAGAGAGAAGAAAACCAACTTGGCACTCAGAGTATATCATGGAGGGAAATGTCGCATACTGTCTACTAACAGGAGATGGAGAACCATCAAATTTCCATGAGGCTACAAATAGCCAAGAAGCTTCTCTGTGGATGGTTGCAATGCAAGAAGAAATTGAAGCTCTCCATAAAAACAAAACATGGGATCTTGTATCACTACCACAAGGAAGGAATGTCATCGAAAACAAATGGGTTTACAAGATCAAACGAAATGGCAATGATCAAGTGGAGCGGTATCATGCTCGATTGGTGGTGAAAGGATTCGCTCAGAAAGAAGGCATAGACTTCAACGAAATATTCTCTCCTGTTGTTCGACTCTCAACGGTTCGAGCAGTCCTTGCGATGTGTGCTACATTTGACTTGTACTTAGAACAACTGGACGTGAAAACTGCATTTCTTCATGGAGAAATTGAAGAAGAAATTTGCATTCTCCAACCAGAAGGTTTTGAAAAAAAAGAAAAAGAGAACTTGGTTTGCAGGTTGAACAAATCTCTATATGGTCTCAAACAGGCGCCGAGATGTTGGTATAAGAGATTTGATTCCTTTATCATGAGCCTTGGATACAATAGATATAGTTCAGATCCTTGTGTTTACTACAAAAGATTTGGTGATGGTAATTTCATTATTCTGTTGTTGTATGTTGACGACATGTTGGTAGCAAGCCCCAACAAAGATCGTATTACAGACTTAAAGGCACAGTTGGCTAGGGAGTTTGAAATGAAGGACTTGGGACCAGCAAACAAGATTCTAGGGATGCAAATTTATCGAGATAGAAATAATAGGAAGATATGGCTTTCTCAGAAAAATTATTTGAAGAAAATCTTGCGACGCTTCAACATGCAAGATTGTAAGCCAATTTCTACCCCTCTTCCTATTAATTTCAAGTTATTCTCAAGTATGAGTCCTAGCAATGAAGCAGAGAGGATGGAAATGTCTCGAGTACCGTATGCATCAGCAGTGGGTAGCTTAATGTTCGCTATGGTTTGTACAAGAACAGACATTGCACAGTCAGTGGGAGTGGTTAGTCGATACATGGCGAATCCTGGTAAAGAGCATTGGAGTGCTGTAAAGAGGATCCTGAGATATGTCAAGGGTACCTCAAATTTCGCATTATGTTATGAAGGATCAGACTTTACTATCAGAGGCTATGTTGATTCATATTATGCAGGTGATCTTGACAAGAGCAAGTCCACCTCAGGTTATGTGTTTACTCTTGCTGGAGGAGCTGTAAGTTGGGTTTCAAAATTGCAGTCTATCGTGGCTACTTATACAACAGAGGCAGAATATGTCGCAGCTACACAAGCTAGCAAAGAGGCAATAAGGTTGCAAATGCTACTGGAAGAGCTCGGACACGTACAAGAGAAGGTTGATTTATTTTGTGATAGTCAGAGCGCTTTGCATTTAGCAAAGAATCCAACATTTCATTCAAGAACAAAGCACATACGAGTTCAGTATCACTTCGTTCGTGAGAAGGTGGAAGAAGGAAGTGTGGATATACAAAAAATCCATACAAAAGACAACCTAGCAGATATATTAACAAAGCCAATTAATAATGACAAGTTTATCTGGTATCGATCCTCCTTAGGCCTAGCAGATATGTAAGCAGCATAGAGATGGAAAGTGTAGAAAAGATAGAAGGATTACAAAAGTGACTTTAAGTGAGAGATATGTAGCGGTAAAGCCACTTTTATGGACTTTTATGGGTAAAAAATGGTGGTTAGTTGAGCTTGCATTTACATTTGCTTCTGTCATCTTCCACTTGCTTCCGCCATCTTCCACTTGCTTCCGCTATCTTCTTTATGGGTCAAAAATGGTCACTAGTTGACAACCTACATCAAGCTTGCTTTCACATTTGCTTCCGCCATCTTCCACTTGCTTCCGCCATCTTCCACCTCCTTTAACTCCTATAAATACATGTTTTTGCTTTTAGAAACCTATCCCATTTTGAAAGAAAAATTTAGAGAAAGAGAGAGAGTTTTAGAGAGAAAAAATAGTGAGGTTTCTCCTATATATTGTCTCTCCTTTTATAAGAAAGAGTGAGTTTTCTCCTTTTATAAGAGAGGGTATTATCAATTGTGCTCTCCTTATTAAAGAGAGAAATTCTTGTAATCCTTTTACTATAAGTGAAATTCTTCTACAATTGAAGTTCCTTATTATTTCTTTTATTCTTTATCATTTCTACTTCAGTTGTAATTGTATGCCCCGTACCACAAGCGCCTAACAGTGACTTCTATTTACCCTTCTTGTTTTCTTCTTTACTTGAACAAAAAAATGAACCTTTTTCTTCCACCAAGTAGTCTGGTTGAGACCATGTTGTGTTGATTCGTTTGTTTATACTATAGTGGAAATTTCAATGGATTAGAGAGGAGTTCAGGTGGAGAATTGCATTTTGTTGACTTTAACCCTTGAAAAAAGTTCGAGTGAACTACTGTTTTCTTTTCACCCATAATCAATGCCAATTAGGAGGTATAAGATGGGGCCAGATTGAATGAAAGATTCAAGGGATTATGACTGTGACCTAGAATCAAATATCTGGACCATTCACTTGTGTTTGTCTTGTCTTGTTGGACCATCTAAAACGATCCATATTGTTTATAGTTTAAGTGATAATAGAATTGTAATCTATGGCCTAAATCATTGAGGCGCCCCACAACCCTTCTCTCTCCATCTCTTTCCTATACTTTTCTTTTAAGTGTTTGTGGTCCTGTGGATGCATAATAATGGGTTATTAGATGAGTAATTTAGACACCTTCCACTTAATAAACTCAAATTACACACGTCACATGAGAAATTTGAAAACTTGAGAATGACCACCCTTTCTCTGAGCTACAGCATGACCCTACTTCTGCAGACTAGGAAAAAAAAACCCTCATCTAGCAGTTTGGTCATCGCACATGGGAAGGCGTCCCCATCAAATATAAGGTATCTGCATTGAACAATGATATTTAGCATAGACTATAACAAAAAAAAACACACCACACAGAGAGAGAGAGAGAGAGAGAGAGAGAGAGAGAGAGAGAGAGAGAGAGAGAGCAGCACGCCAAGACCAGACAGCAAAGGAAGTGGGAGAGGAAGAAGCATTAAGTCTTATAATGATTTGCATTGATTGAGGGTTGAGGAGTGACGAGTAACAAGTAATCAACCGACATAATTAAACTATTCATAATTAAAAATGACATAATCATCAGTTATACCAGCAAACTTAATCTTCAAATAAAGCTTGATAACACAAGTTAAAAAGGTGCAGCAATACTATGGTTTAATGTACTAAGGTGCATGACTAGCATAGTTAAAAGACTCTAAAATCTTGGGTGGTCTTGGAATGATGAAAAAAATATAATAAAATATAGAAGTAGTTGATGAATTGCTTCAAACTTATACTCACTGTCATGTTGAAATGATGGAAAGTTAAATAAAATTTCCCACAAAAAGAAAGCAATTTTGCTATGAGAAGAAACACAAAGATGCTCTAAAATTATGTGGACTTGGACCCAACAATTGCATATATATTACATCAAATAACGTCAGTATAGGAATTTACTGTAAAATATCTTTATTTCTCTAATAAATAAGGGAGTGAGAACTTTTAAAAGAAGTTGCAAAGCTTAAACATTATTTTGACATTATTGAGATGAACGAGGTCAGATTCCATTTTCTGAAATGTTCGAGCCCTGTGCCCATTACTCCTACTTCTACATACACGCATGCATATCAAACACCAACCTCAATACCATAATAACTTCGTCACAAACCAACATGCTCTTCGAGTTTTGTTCGAACAAACTTCGAGCTTTATGAGAAAAACAAGAACTACTAGCTGGCAATCCGAGTCTGGGACAGCGTGTCTTTAGTCACATGAAAAGAAGTTCAAGGTACAACGTTAAAGGGTTTTGAGCATTTACTCTGCTTGGTTTGGCGCTTCATATAGCCACCGATAATTTAATGCAAGTCACTAGACTTTATGATGCATTCATCATGCAGGGTGACTCTACAGCCACCGCCAGTATATTGTGTTTTTTCACTTTTTTATAACTTTTTTATCACATGCATTCTTTTAATATTTTTAAATATTTTAAAAAAATCACAGCACTATTAAAAGAAATATTTTCCTAATCATTAAATAAATAAAAAAATAATATTTTTAGTCATAATTGTGCAAGCGCCACGCAGTCTCTTTAAAAAAAGTGAATTAATACAAGACCCACATGAAAAAAAAAACTAACTTTTTAATCGTAGACCTCACTCTTTTTCAACGCGATTTTGTGGCATTTGCACACTCCATAACTATATGTAGCATTACTCATAAAAAATAATATTTACAGTCGTAATTGTGCAAGAGTCGCATAATCTCTTTGAAAAAAGTGAGTTAATATGAGACACATGAAAAAAAAAAAAAACTAACTTTCTAATTATGGATCTCACTCTTTTTCAAAGCGATTACATAGTGTTTAAACATTCTATAGCTGTATATAGCATTAATCTTCCTTCTTTTTATTTTATTTTGTATATTTTGAAAGAAGCTCACCGTCCAATGGGGTTGGACTTGTCTCTGATAGTATCGTACATAACCCGAATAAATTCTTGTTTTTTAAGGGATATACTTTGGGGATGGAGATTGGGATCAAAATATATATACAAGATTAAAATTTTTGAAGCAGATCAAATATTAAAAAATAAAAAATTATAGTTATAGAGATATATCACCTTATACACATAACAATTCTTCTCTAATATTATTTATAATTAAAAAAACTCACAATATTTAATGTTGAACATTATTTATGTATATCATAGATATTGTATTATTCACACACATACTCTCTCTCTCTCTCACAAAAAATATTTGAAATAAATAATTATATATAATCATAATCCAAAGGCCTGAGGTAAAAAGAGTTCAAAATCACTTTGGTTTGAAAGAAATTTAAAGAGAAAAACTTTTTTTTTTTTTCGATCGGTAAAGAGAGAATCTTGATTTTCAAAAACAAGAAAAGAGGAAGATCATGCTCGTCCATCCTTTCCTTCCCCTTGGGTGCATAGATCAAAAAGAAAAGGGCTAAACAAGTACTCTCAAAGATTCAAGATGTGCAGCCCTATAAATAGTAAAGGAAACCTTTTCCATCCTTTTTCAACTTCCCCAACCCACCCCCCCCCCCCCCCCCCCCCCCCCCCCCCCAAAAAAAAAAACCCCAAAAAAAAAAATATCATCCTCAGATCCATGAAATCAAAAAATAAAAAATAAAATGGGAAGTAGCAACATTTTTTTCTTTTTTCTTTTTAAAAAAAGAGAGAATAATCCCCAAAATAATTCCAAGAACGACTGTGCTTGAGTTATAATATGAAAAGGAAATTGACCATTTCTATATCATAAAAATTGTTCAGGTAATACTTACGGGAAAAAAAAAGAACTATTGCTACAGGTAATAATCTTCCAACATGAGAAATGTTACAAGCGGACTAAGTCAAATAAAAATCCCCCCCAACACTCCCTTCCTTTAACAGACAATTCCGGCAAAAAGATATGATCAACTCTAGCACTCTCCCTCTTGAATTTTTACCTTAACAAAATGCCAATTGTTACAAGAAGCAAAAAGGCAAGCTTACGCTTAATTGATGTCAGTCTAGTTTCTTCATATCCTGAATGGCTCATTTCCAGAGCTAGATCGATCCAACCTAGCCTTCTTTGTTTGGGATTTCTTGGTCGCAGTTTCTTGGAAAGGATTTGGTCCACCAAAACTATGCTTAGACTGCCTAACCTTCTCTCTCTTTCCCCCGTCATATTCTTCATCCCTGAAAAATGAAAAAATGAATAACCCAAATTAATCGTATAAGAAATGGATCAGTTTGAATTAGCAATCAATCAGGTTAAGGCCAATGGTAGCAGATGGCATCCTGTCCCAATTTAATTCAGAATCAAATGGTGTAAACAACCACATGAAGCCATCCTGCCAAATCCAATCTAACTATAATTATAATTTCAATAGACCTAAAATATGAGAAATTCTGACTAAATGTGATTGCAAGTAATGCTAGCATGATCTCTCCTCATCTTTGACATAGCTCACCGCCTAGGTTTTGGCATTAACTTTACCTCTGCCACCCACCTCTCCTGCCACTGCATTCACAAACCCATTCTGCATGACATCATCTCCCACCCATCTGAACTCAAAATCCATCAAGCGAAAAGATTCAAACACAAATGCACAGCTTTCGATCCTCTAAGCAGTAAAGGTAATGTATGGTCCCCCCAAACCTTGCCAGTGTTCAGAACCTAAATTGCGTTCAATGGTTTTAGCCTAGGCCACACCAGGGCAGGATCCTAGATGCCAAATCAGGCAAGGCTTTTGATGCTATGCTTATCAAGGCATCATCACTATAGCATTTCTGTGCCAACTCCACGTCCTCGAGCAGTCATGTTCATGAAAAGGTACAACTTTATCGTACTTTGTGATCAGCAATTTCATTCGCACTCAAGTTTTTATATAGTAAACGGTTAAACTATATTAATACGAATAGGCATAGCCCAAGAATACAGGATATAGCATCATATTAAGAGAGAAGTAACAAGATGTGCAACATTTCAACTTACCATTCATCTGGCATGTATCCAATGCTGATACTTTTAATGCCATTTGATGCCGCAATTTGAGATGGAGGCAACTCTATCCCATCCCAACGAGCAACTGCAATCAACCAATTAAGATCAAAGAACAATAATCAGCATGCTATATCACCAAGAAGGCAATTTCTAATTCTAATTGAAAACAAGGATCTTTGTTTATATAAATAATTCCCTTGGCCCATATTAGTGCAGCATCAACCTCGTTGCAACTAGGAGTTGAGACTGATTCACAAAGTTTATCAATGGGGAGTTATACGAAGAAGGATGACGGCAAAACAATGATGGGCTCAGGGAAATATTCAGACATGGAGATCCTATTATGGTGAATGGGCCTTCACTTGAACATAATATCCCTGCTTCTATTTTGACGTATCAAAAAAAAGTATCCCTTCTTCTATTTTGAAAATGAATCAATACCAATTCAGGGTAAGTCCTATAATTTATAAACCTAACGGCATGCATTGCCATTTATCATGGCCCCAAATTATTCAAAAAATAATGTAAACTAGGTGTAAATCCACCATCAACTACATTCTCAATTGGACATCAAATAGGACCAAACTAGACTAAGAAAGCCAATTTCACAAACCAACCACTAAAGGATTGTTTCTCAACAGAATTATAAGCAGTGATGAGTGCTTGAAAGACTATAGCTTGGACTACTAGTGTTCTTAGATCTCTGTTTTTCTTTTCTTTCAGTAACCTGTATATGGCAATATAAGTTTTTACAAAAACCTTGGTTTTGGGATCCCCCATGGGTTTTCCCCCAAATGCATAAGGTATTACTCCACCAGAGGTGAGGGTTATCAATAAAATTGGAGGTACCAGCCCTCTTCTCTAGAAAAAAAAAAAAAAATGCAGATGGGTGCTCGAAAGACAACAATAGAAAAATCAATTACCAACTGTCTCTTCCAGACCTCGGGTAAGCATGCTCATCAAACCATTCTGCACTACTTTTCTTTTCCCATCTTTTGGACCATCCAATCTTCCTGATTCCCGCTGATCTAAAAAGGAGCTCTTTCCCAATTGTTTATCAGTCGCCAGTACAGTTCCACACTGATCAATATTATATCTAAACTCACCATCTATAACATTTTCCATAAAGCAATCGCCACTAGAGGTCATTAAATCCAATGTAGCAGCATTATTAGCTCCTCTTTGAGAACCAGACTTAGTCCCTTTTCTCAGAGGTTGAGCTAAGAAGGTAATTGTCCTGGTACTCTCAGATGTAGATGGCCCCAGATCTGTTGAGGTAGAATCTGTGTCCAACAAGTTTGCCCTACTAAGATTCCTCACATCTAAAGTGCATCGTTTGTTTCTCTTGTGTTTTTTCTTTTTCCACAATCTTAAAGATGCATGGAAGAGGAAGTGTGAGTTAAGCCGCACACTCACCGCCCGGTACTTCAGGAGCTTCTTTTTCCATTTTCTGTCATGCTTGCAGTTATGAACTTCTGTCTGTAATCTGTTTGCCTTGATTGATGAGCTGGATAAATTTACTGACTCATTACGTTGTATTTTCTTAACCCTATCACCAGCATCCTCAACCCGCAAATTACAAACAGCGCCTTCGTTGGGTGTATTCCCAACCTGGAACAAGAGAAAAATAAAGTAAAGACTTGTTCATCACCAGACCTCAATGCTAATGAATGCCTGAAGTAAAGACTTCAATGCTAAGAATAAAGAAAAAAGACTTGTTTCAATTCAAAATGATTTCTGACTTACAGGGTCAATTGCATTCATTATCTTATCATTAAGATTTCCTGATGGAGCTACGTGCAAAAAAAGATTGATCTGCCAAATATGAGTTACAGATGAGTATGAAACAATGTGAAAATTCCAACCAGATGCTGGGGTGGGAAGGACCCTAAGGAGCATGTGTAAAGAAGTATCCACTAACCTTCTGACAGGTCTCATCTGTGACAAGTTTAGCAGTAGAAGAGCTTTGGGGATCACTGAAGTTAGGTGATGTTGAAACTGAGGCTCTTGAATCTTTACTTGAACTTCTACTTACTTTTTGATTATTAATAATGCCCCCAGCTGTCTTTCCAATGTCAGGAGCAACACCATTACCAGATGGAGCTGATATTGACAAGAATTCTCTAGAATTTAGGTCAGTCGCAGGAAGCACTTCCAGTGGAGTGTTTAATAACGGCGCCTTTAAGAGAGGTTCTGAAACAGAACCCTTTCCCAGCACTGAGCATTCTGTCATTATCAGGCAATCGCTTTTTTGCACTGATGCTTCCTTGAGCAGGGGCATCCTTGGTGGACAAATGTTTGACGCATCGTTCCGAGTAACCACAGTAGCAGAGGTTGCACCACTTAACCGATTCTCAACTGGACTAGTTTTAACCATCTCCTTTAAGTCTTGGTTGAACGTGGAAGATGTTCTTATTCCATTAGCATTTCCTCTCAAATTCTCTTTCTGAAAAACATCAGTCGAGGATTTCCTTCTATCACGAACATAAAACAGCATGTAAGCTTGCTGTTCTAGAACTCTCTTCTCGCTGGCTTGGGCAACCTGTCACAGCATAATTGGGTAAACTCATAAGAAATAACATTTTAATACAACAATTGGGGTGCCATCTTGTATAGTATTTAGTTGTGAAATGAAGTTAGTTGTATAATAAGCTTTGAAGAAGCAAGATACCCATTCAGGATATAAAACTATCATGATTTGTTCGGAGTTTCATGGCATATGATAACATAAATTTCATAGGTTTCTTTTACTACATAAACCTACAAAAAAATTTTGATAGGTAAGCAAGACTATTTAAACCTACAAATATATGCATATATACTACGTGCAACCCTCAAGTTCCTAAAGTAATCAACTTCTTCAGCAAGCAAAAATTCTTAGGGATCTTCTCAAACTTCTGACAGAACCCAGCAAAGTTACTATCCTTTTTTTAATGGATACACCCTTTAAGTTTGAACCACAGCCAATAGTGGGGTTGTAGTAGTTTCTACCAAACTTCAGAAAGACACCAGGTCTACAAGATCTAGAATTTTCTAAACTCAATTGGAAACATGGGGAAGCACATGCAAGATGGTAGAATATCTTCAAAACCAAATGAGTTTGTACAAAAACCACAAATCGATTAAATCAACATCTTGCTTTTATTCTTTTTCTTGTTGGTGCTGAGGAGGGGATAACGGATGCATGATTCCCTTCTACCAAATTTGGATCATCTCAACGGTGTGATTTTATCCTAAATCAGAAATTGGACTAGTAAATAAAAAAGTTACCTGATTGTCATTGAGATGGTACCAAATGCCATTTGAAGTGCGAACATAGCAAGAATAATGTCCATAATGGGTGTTCCAACCATCATGCACCAAAACCCCATAGAGAGTATATTTCAGATCTCCATCCTGCACAGTATGAGAAACAAATAATCAAAAGAATATTTGATAAGCATGACAGGAAAGTTATTGGAACACATGGCAACTAAGACATGTATTAAAAAAGCAAAAAAAAAAAAAAAAAAAAAGGATGATGATCCAAGTGGATAATAACAATCCAGAAAACCAACTTGTGTCCATAAGGAATGGTTTTTCCATTTACGGCATCAGGAATCATTTATAGAAATCAGCACAAGAATCCAGTTCCATAGCTAGCAGACAGTCTCGAATGCCAATCTTTGGGCATCTTCCCTCTATGTCATTGCAACCTTGTTTCACAATCAACATTCTTTGACAAGCACAACATATGCACATGGATGAGCATATGGGAGTCAACCAGAAACTACAACCACCACTCTTGTTTATAGGGGAAGAAGATGCCACTTGGTCTAAATCCATCAGCATGGGGGTGTCAATATTTTCCATCTCACCTTCAAGTTGATTTAAGTAAAAAAATCTAGGAATCATCAAACTAGCTAGGAAAACTGGAAACAGTCTGGTCACGTGAGAATATTTCCCCCCCAAACTTTGAACTCAAAAACTCAAATTAAACAGCATTGAGTTTTTTTAAGGCACTCACAGAAAACAAAAGTGGATTTAAAAAAATCATTTCGTAAAAGTTTTTCCGATAAAATTAATAATCAGTTTCACTCTAGAGCAACAATAATAACCTTAATTCCAGTCTTTGTTGGAAACAAAATTAAAGGTGTACAGTTATCTTTTTCTCAAACTTTTTTCCTGAAAGATAGCTTTTTCAAAATTGTAAAATTCACCAAATATCAGATTCCTATATTTAATGTTCATAACATTGGTCATGATGACAAAATCTAGGGAAGAAGAAAACTTGTTATGAAAAGAAATTCACTTACATAGGAACCACTGACGAAGGGTTTCAAATCTAATGTAGAACCAAAATGAACTTTCTTTTTAATCTTCTGTCCGGGATCATAAGAATGAAACCGCTTCAAATGAACAGTTAGGACATATGGTGCCTTGTGGACAGTGAGCTGTTTGAGAGCCCTAACTTTCTGCTTGCAATGTTGGCATTGATATTGCCTTTCTCCTCCATCTAACTGCTCCGCAGCAGTGAAGTTTGCAAGTGCTTTATTCAAGGAATCTGCCTTGACTATTTCCAGACTTAAATCTAAGAATGGATCAAATGTATTGGAGCAATAAGAACATTGCAAGCATTTAACCTGTAGAAGTAACAAGAAAACATTATGAAAAAATCTAAATAAAAAACAAAATTCCAAGCTTGTCAGTGAACACATCCAAAAACATTGAAATTCTAAAACCAGCCATCCAAGTTACTTGATAAAGATATGTTGTTATTGCATTCACCAGATATCAAGAATATGTTACCTGACTCCTCAGGCGACCTCCAAATATCTTGTACACCAAACTATTCTCACAAGCAGTAGGGGATTCGCTAGGCACTCCAGAAGGTAAGCAGCATTTATGCATTGATTCCAGTAAATTTACCATGTACTCATGTGCATCCTCCTGTCTAGCTTTTCGGAAATTCCGCGATATGCCTAATTACGTGATCAAGAATTACAAAATCTAACACAGTTCAAATGCAATAAAAACCTTATCTAAATAAAATTAAGAACTCGCCATTATCCTTAACCTCATGGAAACTTAATTGGTTGGACCTGCAGCCCTATATGAGGTTTGTTTTCTCTCACAAAACAAAGAATTAATTATTACTTAAAATAATTTTTATTTAAAAGAAATGGGGGGTTAAGAGATTGCCAAGAACGGTTTTGTTTAATAAGAAATCATAAATTTTACTAATAAAACAACAGGCATAGCTCAAGTACAAAGAAGTATATGAGAGCTATGATTTACAGACAAGAAAAGAAACTCATGGACATCACAATATGAGAGAAACACCTAACAATTTCTCTAATATCTATTGTGACTGCCCAGAGGAACAAAATGATGAAGAAGAAAACATCAAGCTCGTCCACTATCCTCTCTCGATCTTCAAAACTTCTTTTGGCGCCCATGGAATCTAAATATATGAATCGCTAGAAGATAAATACTTTTTTCCTCTTCCTTTTTCACCAACCTCCTCTAGCAACGGGGTTTTTTGGATAAATATTTTTTTTTTATCTGTGAACCTGTTTTTTGTATAAATTTAATCTACTTAAGTTTCACCAACGGTCATCAAGATAAAACACCCAATATATGCATTCCAAGTCCATAAATAAAATGAAAGAAGGATACATTGCAAGTTCCTCACAAAATCATTCGGTGCTAATATTCTCCCAGTTGATTGTAGAGCACAGCTGACATGTTTTTGGATGGCACATAAAACACAAAATCCAGCAATATGACCTTCATCAAATAACAAAAGAAATTAGAAAATATATGTAAATTAACCACCCAAGATAAAAATCTTAGTTCATTCACCCTAACAAAATGATAGCTCAAGGGAATCTCGTATACACTCACAAGAATTTTGATGCTTGCTACTTTGCAGGTATGCAGCTAAAGGCTCTGTATAAGTTAGACACTGCAACACCGAATTGAGGAAACAAGTATTTCCGAGATTTTTCAGACCGGCACCCTGAAATTAATCAAACCAGAGGTGAGACAGCGGAGCTCTAAGCACAAATCAGAACACAAAAATTTACTATTCACCTAAAGTTAGGGAAGAAATAAATTCAGAAAGATAAAATAAAATATCATACTAGCAGTTATAACTTATAATAAAGGATAAACATCGGAGAACAATATGAAATTTAACACCGAAAGAAACTTAAAAAGCCATCAAAACTTGATTTTCAATACAAAAAATATTAATTTGAAGTAAACTCAAATTGAACTAGATATAAAAAATAAATAAAAATAAAAATAAAAAAATGAGAAGCATCCTCTAATTTCAAAAAGAAAAGAATATAAAATAACCAAATTAAATCAATACACTCTCCAAGACCAGCTGAACAAAAGAAAAACAATCAAAAAGCACTAAATCACTTACAATTCTCCGTACAGTAATCCCGAAGCTGAGCTCAGGATCTAACCCATTATCCAAAAACTCGTACCCATCTCCTTTCTTCCCAGCCAATCCCCATTGGCCCGCGCTAGACCCCGATCGACGTTGGTCCGAACCGCCGCCGCCATTACCAAAGCTCTTGAAGGGCTTTCTCGCAGGGTGGAAACCAATTCTTTTGTGAAACAGAGAGGGGGGTCCATTCTTCGAAGTAGACGGAGATTCTGATCGGGCTTCGGATCCCAGACTAGCTATAAAGCTGCCGGCCATTAGAAGCTAGCATAAAATTGGTTTTTCGCAGAGCTATCGAACTTTACAGGTTTTTTTCAATGTATCAATCTATTCGACCCTGAAACGCTGTCTGCTGTTTCTTCAGTAGAGGCTCCGGGTGTGTGAGTTTGAGAAAGCGGGGGGGGGGGGGGGGGGGGGGGGGGGGGGGGGGGGGTTTCGGCTTCTGCGTCAGAGGAAGAGAAAGCGAGTGAGAGAGATGAAGTTTTAAACCCAACGCCCACGCTGCTTTGGGTGTGGGGACTGGGGATTTGAGAAAGTGAGACGAAGTTAAACCCTACTCCCACGCTGTCTAGGATTTTGCTGGTAGCCTGGTACTTGGAAAAGTCCACGCGGAACCGAGTCGCACTCGATTGAGGTCCACAAAGTAGCGATAATTATATTTTATTAAGATTCTGATCATCCCAATTTTTATTATTTTTTTATTATTTTATAATATGATATTAAATTATATTTTTCTTGTGACCCATTTATCTAATATTACATCATAAAATAATATTAAAATAATAAAAAGATGATAAGAAAATAGATAATAAATAATTTTTTTTTTTAAAATTATGTTACATGGCTAGGGTACTATGTAGAGTTTTGTTTTTTTTTTATCCGAGAAAACTATAATAATTCGTTCGTAAAAAAAATTACATCAATGATTGGCTATATTTTAAGATGTCTTTATATCAAACATAACATTATAAATTAAAAAGTTTTGTTAGGTACAAACAAAATTATGTATTAATCTGTATATCAATACTGATTATTTTATATTCAAAATTTAAATTAGTACTATTTTTAATAAAATTTATTTTTTAACTAATCAAATTAGATTAATATATATATTAGTGCACAATTATACTTACAACTAGATTTTTTCTAAACTAAAATAATACATTTAGAACTCAACCAAAATAATATTATTTCTTTTTATGATTAGTCTGGTCCCCATTATTACTGTTACTCTTTACAGATAAACATTCAAAAGATAATATTATTTATTTAAAAAAAATTCAATCTCACCTTTCATAAAAAGAAAAAACACAACTTCTATAGATAAATTATGTAAAAATTAATTATAATATTTGTCTGTTATAATTAATTATTCGTGTGATGTAGAAATTTTAAAATATAATTATTAGTGTTCTAAAAGGCCATGCTGTTAAAATCAATTACAATCAACCAAAATCGTAAAAGTATTCAAAAAGTAGATTCGAAACTCATCAATTATCTTGCACACGATTGTCAAAACTTCTATCATTTCTCTCGGCCTAAAGATGCCATCACATCCTTATTGGGACCATGTTTCAAATTGATGTAATATGTGAATTATCTCAAAGGCCACTCCAAAACATTAGGAGATTGATTACCCTTCTTAAACGCCACCAAAGCTAGTCCCACCTTAACAAAGAAGACATTACACGAGTAGTAATGTAATATCCCTTTTTATGTACTTTTTTAATGAAGAATTATTTAAATAATTATAAATATTAGTTCTTTTGTTTTAAATTTAATGTGTTAATTTTTGAGTTTATTTTATGATTTTTAAGTTGTGTAATTTATTTTAAAAGGCTTTCTTGATATAATTTATTATTTTACATTTAAATTGCTCTTTGTTTTAAATTAATTTATTTTTTAATTTTAAACTGTGTTATTAGTTTTTACTAATTATTTTATTTTAACTAGATACTGTGTTTAAATTATTTTATTCAATTTACTGCTTTTAAAAATTATTTTTCATTGGATTAGTTTTATGACCCAATATGTGAATATTAGACCTCATTTATTTCCCTCGTCTTTTTCCTTTTTTTCTTTTCTTTTTTCCCTTTCTTTTTTTTTTCTTCATTCTTTTCTTTTTTCCCTATTTTTCCTTCTGCTCCTCTCTCCTCCCGCACGAGCCTTTCTTCCCCTCTTTCCCCATCGTTTTCTTCAAGCCACCACAGTGCCATCGTGGGGTGGACGTGCATCTCACAGCCCCCTCCCATCCTCTTCCTCACCTGCCGATGTCCACCCCTCTCCGTTTTCAGCCCCAACTGAGCCACTATAAAGCCCCACGCGCACCACCAAGCCACGGCCTCTTTTCCTTCCAGCTTCGTCATGTACCGCCCATTGTCGTCGTCGTTGTTCCCGTTCTCTTCCCCATCAGCTGGCGATCTCACCCATAGAGCTGAGCAGAAATCTGAAAATCTGACTCCGATCCCGACTCCGCTCCGATTCCAACAAGTCGGAGTCGGAGTCGGAGTTTTTTTTCCAAGAAAAGTCGGAGTTAGAGTCGGAGTCGGAGGTGGAGGTGAATCGACTCTGATCCGCTCCGACTCTGACTCTGATGCCTGGCTCCGACTCCACTCCGACTTGACTCCAATATTGTACATATTTAATAAAAATATATGTATTTTTCTATATATTAATCATATAAATATAATAATATGTAATAATAATGTATAAATACCGAAATGCATAATAACATGTAACACCAATGCATAATCACTAATATATAAATAATAAATTTATAATAACATGTAATACTAATGTATAATAACTAAAGTATTGAATATGTAGATTTTATATAACTATATCTTATATAGTTAGTTAAACTCAATAATATATATACTAGCATGAGTTAATTATTATTATAAAAATATCTATATTCTTTATACATTAATCATATATATTTTATATAACTATAACTTATATAGTGAGTTAAGTATTAGTATGAACAAATGTACCTAAAATAATACACTTTTACTATAATAATATGTAACACTAATGTACCTAATATACCATGTAGTAGTAATGTATAGACTATAGTAATCAATCTATGATTCTATAATAACTTGTTGGAATGAAATTCGTTGCAATTTGTATTGGTTTTCCGTTCTTTGTCGTAAGTTGTAACTTGTTGATTGAATTAGAACTTGATGGATGATGAGCTATGAGTTGGTTGGATAATTTGGGAGGATAGATGATGATGGATAATTAGTTTGTAATTTTGGTTATGTATTTTTAATTTGTAATTGTGTATAAATGATTTTAATTTGTAATTTTGGTTATGTATTTTTAATGTGTGTATCATAGTTGAAAAATTTCTTCTTACAAGTTTGAATTTTATTTTATTTTACAGTATCCAAGATTTTAATGTGTGTATCAAGTTCTAAGGATCTAAGGATGAAGGATCCTTGTGTGAATAATTTCTTTTTACAAATCATAAATTAGAAATTAGAAATTATATTTTAAAAAAATTGATATGGAAGCCCAAATCCAATTAGAGTCCAAAATTGTAAAATTAAAATATCAAATAGATTAAAGAAAAAACTCCAATAAAAAAGCCTAACTCCGACTTCGCTCCGACAAGTCGGAGTCAGAGTTGGAGCGGAGCCTATAGAAGTCGGAGTCGGAGGTTGGATTCGACCTCCGACAAAGTCGGAGTCGGAGTCGGAGGATGACAATACCGACTCCGAAAAGTCGGTGCTCAACCCTACTCACCCCTTCATTTTCGGCCCTCCAAACGCCGTCGTTAACCACCACGAGCACCACCAAGCCACACAGTTTTGTGCTTCCCACGCTGTCGTGCATTCATCGTTGGCCACCACTTCATCATCGGCATCCTAGCTACCTAACCCACTCAACCCCAGCTCTAATCTGTCACCAGTGAAGCTCAACCATCTCCATTTCTAATTTGGCATTTTTGGTTTTTGACCATCGTTTGTGCCGCCACCCACAACTAACCACCACTTCCATTAGCTTCACCAATACATCTAAGTTATTCCCTAGCAATTTCAAGTCTTAGTTTGTCTCAATTCAAAAGTGGGTATTTTGAGACCCACGGCCTTAGAGGGATTTGCACTGTTACGTTGCTTTGCCACTACCTCTTGCACCTCTGTGACCCTTTGAAAAATATTTCATAGCATTGTAAGTATTTTTCCGAACAACTCTCGTGATTTAAATATATATTTATGCTTTAACAAATATTTTTGTGGATTGGTTTGTTTTGCCGGGCTGAGTCCGAGGAGTTTGGGGGTCGGTTGGAATGGAGGAATGAGTTGTTTGTTGATTGGATTATGTTGGGTTTTGTTGGATATTTTTGTGACTTGTTGCATGCTTTGCATGGTGCACGCATGATCTTGTTTGTAAAATGAAAATTGGATTTTTAGCATAATGAATGCATATTCATGGATATGAATGGAAAATTGGGTTTTCGTATAAAAGTGAATTTTTGGATGAGTGTGTATCACGACCCCAAGTCGAGATGAGACATTATCTCGGTGGAGCTCCTCTGATCACTTGGGAGCGTAATATACTGAGTGACGTCCCCTGGATTGTCGCTAGGCTACAACGGGATCAGACCGGATGGTAACACTCTCGTGCTGACTCTGTGGCCCCATTGCTGGAGGGGGCTAGGGGATTCTTGGCTACGAACATGCTGGGCGTGGAACTAAGCATCACTCGTTACGAAATTACACGCATGGTTGTTACCCATGGTGTGATGAAGGGAGCCAGGATTTACAAATGGTCCCTAGAGGAAACCATGGTGCATACAGATAAAAATTAGATATTGGTTTTGATAATGGATATTGGGCCATTTTCCTGAAAAATTGCAAGATTGAACTAATGGATTTTATGTTGGGCCAATTTTTGGAAAAATGGCGGGACTGTTTTAATGGATTGGATTTCTGGGTCAAATTGGATTTTTGGCGTGTGTAGAAAATTATTCTTTTCAAGGAAATGATGATTTTTGGGTCTCATGCATATAACATAATATTCATGTTTGACATGAATGTATTTTTATCTCAGCGTTTGTTTGAATTATTACTTACCTGCGGTACCGTTTATTGGTACTGTAGATTTTGATGTAGATGTTGAGGAGGTTGACACTGAGGATGCGGCTCCGCCGAAGGAGTGATTCGGGATCACTTGTGGGTTGAGATTTATTTCTTGCTTTGGATTATTGCTTTTTATTTGTAATATATTTATTCTAGTTAATTGTAATATTTTTGGTATGCTTATATTTAAGCGGATTTGTATTTAATCAAATTCTGGTACTTAGTGATCGACTTTAATTATTTCACTACGTTATTTTCTTGTACATTTTTGCTTGTACACATACTTGACACTTGACGATGAGATGTGTGACCGTGTTTTCATCATCTCTGACGCATTGATTCCTGAGTTTCTGTATGTAGAAGTCGGGGGCGTCACAAGTAACATCTTGCACTAAAATAGTAAATGGTCAACAGACTCTTCTTCGCTCTTTTCACACATTCAACACCAAAAAATGATTCTCCATCTTTATTATTATAATCCTTTTTAAATTGACTATAAAATATGTTTGCATGGACTAGTAATTTGGAGTGTAACATTAAAGAAGTTATTTTAGATGTATTTATGCTAAAAATAGTTTGTCTTCTTAAACAACATCTCAAAAGAATGTCCAAACTACACCTAGATCTTTATTTCTCAAAAGCAATTTATACTCGAATTCACCATCTTTCTATACACAATCCTAAAATGTTACAATTCTAGTCAGCACGCAAAAAGTGGAATATCAAGCATGTTCATTGAGATTCAAATATAGATGCTCACTTATTAGACAATAATACTTTGGGTTATAACGAGGACCCATGATATAGACCATACATAATAATATTCACAAAGTTTCAAAAGAGCTGTCGTGTAATATGACTGCTCGGGATCATGTCAAATGAGTTATATATGAAATATGCTCATATTTCCTCTCTCTTATGAATATTCCTCGTATGATTTTTGTTTCGTAGACTACAACGAATGTATCTATTCTATGTTGAAAGTGTCTTTTTTCCTTTTTGTTCAGAACAAAAGAAAAATGAGAGGTTCCTCTGAAAACAAAAACATACAGAGAGATGTCACCCGACACTGTCCATTGTGCAAGTGGGCTAAACCAAGAGATGTGCCCTACAAAAAATTGCTCACTGACTTGAGCATGTGACGAAGTAGTCATCTTTCGGAGTCATGCTGGGCCCTTAAATGCCATCATTTAGTATTGAGCCCATAATTGCTCTGACAGAGCACTTGTTTTTCAAAGCCCATCAAGTGGGACAAATTAAGAGGGAGATGGAAGATAAAAGTTGTACTGACAAGGTGTAACGTGGCCATCTTGCTATGATATCGAGTGAAAGAACATTGTTCTCTGGTTTTTTAAGGAAAAACACAAAAGAGTTACAACAACCACATTGGGATTTTCATGAGCTTGCTTTCCTACCTATATACTCTGAAGTCAAGTACAAACGATTGTCATGTTTTCCCTTTTTTTTGGGGTAACATATATTGCACAATTTTGAGTAAATTAAAAAAAAAAAAAATCATGATTGAACATATAGTCCATGAACCATAACCAGATTGGTGGGGTTGTTTTTCCTCAATTGGGGGACCAAATTCTCTACCAAAACAAATCAAAGATCAATCTAGGCTACACTTCATGTCGTGTATTTAAAGCATTATAGAACTTGTCTATCTAAAACTAATTAAGAAATTATGTGAGTTTAAGTTAAAACGGGTGTTAAATCAAGATAAGATCCAATATGTTGCGTATTATATCTCGGCTTGGATTTGCTCATGAATTGTAACCCTTGTTTCAGTCAAATAAAGGGATACAATGGTAAGGAGTGCACATCAATTGAAAAATAAATTTTTTTTTTAAATACAGAATTAAGGAATAGGGAGTATAGACGAGATCATGACATTATCTTATCTGTAATTAAAGAGGATGCAACTCCTTTCATCATATCATAATGCATTTGAAGTACGCGTTATGAAAAATTAGAATGTGGAAGTGTTTTTGGTTAGAATTTTTGAGATATCGAAAACAAATATTTTAGATGATAAGTGAAAGTTAAGTTACCTCCCATAATTGAGATGAGGGACGTTTTTACAAGTTGCTCTTAACATATGAAGGTCCATGTTGAAGCGCATGCAATGTCAACTATACAAAAAGCAACCAAGCTCAAATTCCATCAATCTAATAATACCCCATGACTGTTTCAAAGCTTGACCAACTAAACTCAAACTTTGCATGTGTTTACTGCTCAAAGTCACTAAAACCCCTCAAACTCGTTGACCCGTCCAATGCATACATAATAAAATAACGTTTGAACAATTCAACATACCTCAACTATTATTTTTCCTATTTTTTCCTCCAAATAATAGAGAAAACTGAAAGCAATCAAACACAGAAGAATCTAAAATGAAGGTATAATTATTAGTTGAGTAATATCAGATACAGTTTTTAAGTGTGTGGAATTTGTATAGTACAAATATCATAATAATACTACATACAATCACTTTTACGTACTTTTTATGTATTCTATTAATGTGATTGATTGTATTAATTTTTTTAAATACGCAACTAATCACATTAATATAATATGCAAAAAAATATACAAAAGTATCTACAGACTATTTTACATTTCGTGCATATGTTTTTCTACCATCTTCTTTTTCTTTATGCTTGTTTTCTCAACAGTTCTCACAATGGAACAATGATGTCTGGTGATAGAGGATGGCCAACTAACGAGAACAAGGACAGTAAAAAGGGTAAAATAATGATGCCCGAAGTCTCTTTGAATGTAAGAAAACTTCCAATAATATTATCATAAGCTGAAGCAAGAAATTGATGATTGGGTTTTAAAAAAATAACAAAAAATAGTTTGGAAGATTGCTTAAGTAATTGCCAATCATAATCATATAACCACACCCTCGATCTTATGCATTTGGATTGCTTGTGCTATACAGTAACACCCATCTCTTTTGTTTTATTCCAACTAACAATAGCAAATACATCAAGTCCAGAATAATTAAACTGAAAAGAATAATTTAAAGTAATATCAAAGGTGCATGCATCTATTGTTGAGGGGTACGTACCCTAAAGAACTGAGACAGAAACTTGAAAAAGACACAGAACGCCTTTGAATTGGTAAAAGGTTCTGAGAATACGTAAATGCACAAGCTGTCTCTATGAAAATGATGACTTTTTATAACTATTTATGCAATTATGTTTAAAATGAATAACTTTTCGTATAAAATAACTTATATAAGTAATATCACTTTACATAAATATTCTCGTTTTAAAATATAATTGTATAAATGATTAGAAGTGTTACAATTACAAATTTTTTTTATAAAAATAAACTCATAAACTGACATAATTCCATATGATACGTTAGATCTATTTTATAATAAAAATAGTTTTACAATCTAATATATCAAATCAACTTACGTTAATTTATAAATTTATTTTTATAAAATTATTAAAAAATGGGTTATACATATAGCATTATCCTTAATTATATTATACCCTCAATACAAATTTAGTGGCTTTTCTTTTGCTTTTCTATATATATATATATATATATATATATTTTAAAAAAAGAAGGTTAAAGTCAATAAATGTTATATTGGTGCCGTTTACAGCCCGCAATCGCAAATTGTGGTAGTTGCCATGGGAAAACATAAAGAAAGCAAGACAAATGGGACGGTCTCCTCTTAGACTTGGTATTCAAAACATTACTTTAAGTAGAAAAATAAATGATAAATAAAAGAGGGATTTTAACATTTATGCTGTTGAAATTGAAGAGACCAAATAACCCTTTTATTGGAAAGATATTAAGGTTGCGTTTAGATATTGAGTTGAGAGGATGAATTGAGTTTTATGAAACTCATTTAAGATGAGTTTAGATGTGCTTGAATGTTAAGATGAGTTTAAAAATATTTATAAAAAGTTGAAAAAAATTTTAAGTCTCATGTATAAAGAGATATTGAATTGAAAAAAGTTATGGATCTCACGTATAAAAAAATTTTGAATTGAAATGAGTTTAATAATTTGAGAGTTTGATATTTGGATGTTAAACTAAATTAAAATTATACTGAATTGGATTAATTTTAGTTGAGTCTAACAACCAAATATGACCAAAATATATTAAATTAATACATCCATATTATTATAATTAATACTAAAGTCGATGATTAATAGTATTCAATGCCTATCTCTCCCTATCTCATTTTGTTGCATTGGTTTACTTCTAGTCAAGGTCTTGAAGTTAATACACAAATGAGAACAGAAACCCCGTTGTCAATTCAAATAGAAAATGAAATATCACCATGAAGAAGATGGGGATGGACATGGATGGTGGACCCCTGCTCTGAGTTTATATGATTTGAAAAGCAAGGGAAATGTTGCCATTCTCCCAAATTGCATGAACCCAAACAAATAGAAAAACTATGTATTAAAACAACAACAACCCCCAAGACGCATTCTTTATAATGTAAGAGAGCTGACTTCATGGGAAGTCTCTTAGGCCATAACTACTCAACCAGCAACTAATAAAAGCACATATCATTGTCTCCATATGAATATCACAATTTGGTCTCCACCGTTTGATGTGAAAATGAGAGTGATCTAACGGTGTTGATCCAAGGAGGATGCAAGGGGGAAGTGGAGCCCACCATGGCGTTTTATTTAAGAAAAGTTCAACCATGTACAGACCAAACGAAGACTGGAGGACAGACGTGGAAAAAGAGGGAGGAGATTAACGTGGGGAAAGCAGAGAGAGAGAGAGAGAGAGAGAGAGAGAGAGAAGTAGTCTAGTTTTTATTTTTTGAAATCCAACCGCTCCAATTCTTCAATGCACTCTCATCAATTACAACAGATTTAAAAACCCATCACTGGAAACCACCTGTCTTCAATACCCAGATCTCTGCTTCATATAATTTGATCAAAGTCTTCACCATCTTTTCAAAAGTTCCCCTGTTTCTACGCGTTGTTTTGCTCTGTTTTCAGCCAGAAAACTTACCTTTCTTTAAGCTCCCTTCTCAATTGCATGTAATTTTTAGCTTCTCGTTTATCATTTTCACCTTTCTCTTTCACTCTTTCTTCTGTTTGATCCTTGAAGATTAGTCTGTTTCTAATATTAGTTATTTTTTTTCCCAATAGGATCTAAACGATCCCATAGTTCTCTCCCACTTCCTAGGAAATATAGCCATTTCCCTCCCTACAAATACCCCCACTTGCTTTACAAGTTCTTGGCTTTTTTACTTGAACCCGTCCTATCCAACAAGTCCTGCCCGTTTTCTTTGTCGCCCACTTCAAAAACCCCAATTGGGTTTCTAAAATTTGAGCCAATCCAATCATGGGAATTCAGAAAGACAAGGTGAGATTCAATGTTGGAGGCAGGATCTTCGAGACAACTGCGACAACCCTCGCCAACGCTGGCCGGAATTCAATATTTGGAGCAATGTTCGACGAGAATTGGACTCTAAAAGCCGATAATTCCGAAGAATACTTCATTGATCGGAACCCGGACTGCTTTGCCATCCTCCTCGATCTCCTCCGAACCGGAGATCTCTACATTCCGGTGAATATTCCAGAAAAGCTCATCTACAGAGAGGCCCTGTTCTACGGCCTTCTAGACCACGTTCGCTCCGCGAAATGGGGTCCATTTGATGGAAACCGATTACGGCCCTCGCGGTCTATAACTGGTCGAGCACCAGGCGATGGAACAGCAATTCGAGCGGGCCCGGATGGTGGTTGTTGCGTTGCTGATGGAAGCATGGTTCACGTCTATGATTGGATGCTAGATGAGCATGCACCAATCACTCTTGATTACCAAAGAGTGAACGATGTTGGCTGGATTGATTCACATAGCATTTTGATCAGCGTGTGTGAGCGATTAGGCCGTGGAGATGGTGGGATGGGTCTGTTTAGTTCATCAACAGGAGAGCTAAGGTACAAATTCCAAGTCAATCATGAGAATCAAGTTAAGAGCTTTACTGCTGGGGCTTTGAGTTTCAGCTCGGATTACAAGATATTTTCAAGTTGTAAAGGTAGGAGCAATGAGTATGGGATTGGAGTTTGGGACCAAGTAACTGGAAAGCAGATTGACTTTTTCTATGAGCCTCTTGGCTGGTCGCTGGGTGATGCTGACAAGCTTCAATGGTTGCATGGGAGCAACTGTTTGTTGGTTGCATCCTTATTTCCTAGGAAGGACAACTGTTACATTAGTTTGTTGGATTTTAGGGAGAAGAAGATGGTTTGGTCGTGGTCTGATATTGGAGCTCCAATGACTGGGGATGAGAAGCGAGTTAGAGACGCAATAGCAATGGAAGAGAATAGCTCTATCTGTGTGGTGAATGAGTATGACGATTTGGGTTTCATGGACTTGAGAAGCACTGCTGGGAGCGTCCGGTGGAGCTCGAGAAGCCGGCTGATGAAGGGGAAGATGCCGGAGGAAACATGTTATCCTAAGTTGGCATTGCATGAGGGCCAACTCTTCTCATCTATGAACGATTGCATTTCTGTGTTTTGTGGTCCTGATTGGGTTTTAACATCTAGGCTACGAAGAAGCTATGGAGGTTCAATATGTGATTTTTCCATAGGTGGTGACCGGCTTTTCGCGCTGCATAGTGAAGAAAATGTGTTTGATATATGGGAGACTCCACCTCCACCGATCATATGATTCTGCAAAATGGTCTGCTTTTTTTGGTTTTTTTTCCTTTTTGACATACGTGGTTTTCTATTTTGTTTTGTAGTTTTTAGAAGATGGAGTTTGCAGTCAAAAGGCTATAGGTGTTAGGAAACTTAAGAGGTAGTATAAGAGCTCTGAGCTTGTATACGGTTTTGCTAATTGTTAGAGAGATGGAAGTTATTACTTTAATAACTGATAATAACCTCATATACACGTTGAGGGATATTTGCATTGTGACTGTAAATGGGGAGTTCCCGTTGTTAGAATGATGAAAGTGAGGAACTTTAGTTTTTTTGAGTAAGATGCATCTATTTGTAAATTATGAGTCTGTCTTTGCATATCTCATTATCCAACTGACCATCTTTCATTTTTCTCTTTTTTGACAGACCCTCTCTCTTTTTCTGCTTTTGACCTCTGCTTTCATAAAGTTAATTCCCTTCCGCTTGTCATGCATCCCAATGCTTTCAGAACATATTCCAGATTTCCAGGAGAACGCACACGCACATAGGCACACATACGCGAGAGAGAGAGAGAGAGAGAGAGGGAGAGAGAGAGAGAGGGTTGGGGGGGGGGGGGGGGGGGGGGCACTTTTTGCAGGAGAGCAGTTGGAACAGCTAAACAGGCTGATGGATCAACGAATCGAATCACTATGCATAAAGTGTTAGGTGTAGCTTTAGAGAACTCTTTAGTTGCAGGAGCTTAACCACTGAGTTCGTTTCCTTTATTGGTTTCTGGTGTGATTCACACCCACTAAAGCCAATCCAGTCCCAAGGTTTGTATTCCATATCCATGAGCTTAGAACCGCCATGATTTGCTTATACTACATTTAATTTTGTCACTCATATCTCACTAACAATTAAAGACATTTTGCCCTCCTACATGAGGGACTATATACTGGCTCACCTCAACCCTCTCTCGGATGCCCCTGTATTCAAAAACTGCTTAGGGACCATGACTATATAAGAAAAACAATGTTTTACAACTTCCTATCCAGAAATATTAATTATTAATCATAACCACCAAACCCAAAATGCCAGTCACAAGCAAAAGCAGAACAAATAAATAAAGAATTCAATGTCAGTAAACCAGCAAAAAATACAAACAAAAAAGAGCTTTGCCAAAACATAAAAATATTTTATAGGAAGATGCCCTGCGAAGAGAGATTCACCAACTGCGTTCTGACTCATCTGGTCAATCTGAGTGGGATTAGCAATGAATTTAAATACAGTGTTGATAATAGAAAAGAGGTTTTGGTCATCCAAGGGGAATCTCGCTGTTCAGGATCACTTTCATGTAAGGAACCACGATCTTTCATCTTAAAAAACGGGGGTTTTCCTTGGATCTCCACCCCCCTACAAAGAAGCCTATCAAGGATCAAGAGTGCTATGTGAACTTCTAGGAAGCTTCCTTCAATTATTTCTCTCTTATCAATAAGAAACTCATGTATTCTAAGATGGAACAAGTAAGATAAATGAAACAGCACATCTAATTTGATGCAAAAACAAAATGAACAATGTTACAGGTGAAAAGAAAAAAAACCAGTTGTCATGGACCCAATAAGGCAAACAGTATATCAAGCATAATCAGACATAAGTTTCCTGATAAATGTAACTGGCTGGGATTCTTTAAAAGCAAGTTGCTCAAACTAGACTTTATTTTTCTCCTCATGTAAACATGACATTTGGTCATTTATCGTATTCGCCAAATGCCAATTCCAAGTAGCTTCGTTCATATACCGTTGATGACGGGAAAGAAAATTAATCAGTAACTTAAAGTTTTATTTTTTAATTTTTTTTTGATGCATAACTTTATTTATTTACTTTTTGATATGTAAAACCAGAAACCTTTTGGACATCAGTTGGGAGATTATGGATCCATGTCCATGTGTATGCGTGCATGTCTTCTAGTGCCTGCACGTGTATGTGTGAAGGACTTGGCAATCCAACATTTCCCTAATCTTCTTGAAGAGATTTAGATTGTTTTTAGATGTTGAGCTAAATTGAGATGAGTTAAGTTTTTTATAAATAGAAGCGAGTTGATATGTTAAATAATTTTTGTAGGGTCTATCTAAAATGAGT
This sequence comes from Carya illinoinensis, assembly GCF_018687715.1. Classification (NCBI taxonomy): domain Eukaryota; kingdom Viridiplantae; phylum Streptophyta; class Magnoliopsida; order Fagales; family Juglandaceae; genus Carya; species Carya illinoinensis. Next base: position 45,147,530 of record NC_056766.1, on the reverse strand, counting down.
TTAGATGTATTTAAATGTTAAGATAAATTTAAATTTGTTTATGAGAAATTGAAAAAAATTGTAAATCTCGCGTGTAAAGAGGTGTTGAGTTGAAAAAAATTGTGAGTCATACATGTAAGAAGGTTTTGAATTGAAATAAGTTTTGTGATTTAAAAGTTGTGTTTAGATATTAGACTTAACTTAAAATTATATTGAACTTAATTTAGTGATTTGAAAGTTGTGTTTGGATCTTATGTTTGATTGTTAGAGTGACCTTAACTCATTCCAAACTAATTATTGATGAGACCCACTACTTTTTTGACTTCTCAATCTATCTCAACCTATTTCATAGTTCATACATTTAAATACATATCTCAATCTATTTACATTCAAATACATCTAACTGAAACTTATAAAATATTACTATTCACAAATCAACTCAACATCAAAACGCTGCCAGTAAATTTTAGCTTGGTGGAGGATGTGGACACAGATATCATGATGCAGTATCTCAATCCAGTCCAGAAAAAAGGAGCCAAGACAGTCTAATTCAACTAGGGACCACTGCAACAAATTTATAGGTAGCAAGTCTCTTTACTCTATGGAAATTTTCCAGTAGTACATTAGGCCGTTTCTCAACTTTCTTAGTTGTTTCACCAGAAATGACTTGGACGTGGCCCATGGTTGGTATAATGTTATCATGAAGGCCAGGAGACTTGAACAATGGTTGGTAATTTGGCTATCATCAAATCTATTATCCTACTTTTCCGGAACTTCACCCGAACGCTTGCAAGACATAAGCATTTGTACATTCTCTTGGCTGACATGATGTTTTAGTTAAATGAAAACAACTCCACAACAGGATGATAATCCTGAACTCTGAACAATGTCTAATACTAAGAAGTTGTTGCCAATTTATAATGTTTTGAAAGTTTTTTCAGTGTCCATTGTAGGCAAGTCAGCAGCTGCTTAATGCTACAGAAGACGTACAACATCAACATGCCACCGTTTAAAATTGAGGGAAAGTTGGTGCTATTTGGCCGAAATGGAACAGAACTTACAAGGAAGCGGATTGTTCATTCAAATCGTTTCTATTTCCCCTCAACTCCTCGCTTATGACTACAAAATTTTTTTTGATAGGTTGTTTATGACTACAAAATTAATAACTTTTCCACACCAGTTTCCATAATCTAACTACTTCGATGCAAACGAAGCAAGCGTTCGATATGCATTTTATCAAACAAGTTCTAGTTTATGCCATGTTTGAAGAACTTCTTCTCACACAGAGAGAGAGAGAGAGAGAGAGAGAGAGAGAGCAAAACCAAAAGAAAAGAAACAAAATGATAAAATGGTATGTCAGCTCGCACGACAGAGAGAGGCTTGCAGCGTATACCATGAAAAGGAAGATAGAGTCCGTAACTATGCAAGCCATTCTGAAGGAAATTCCACCTCATTTCTTAACACACTATCCTTGACTAGAAATTGACGAATTTATCTTTATCTCACTGTAATTGTTAATATAAATGAAAGCGCGAGAAAATGGATGATATTGCAATCGAATTGTAATCTGATGAACACATTGCAATATTTGGAAACAAAGAAGTGACAGAATAAAATGATTCTCTTAGATTTAATGTACTTACTATATCTAATAAGTAACTTTTTCTTTTTACAAGAACATGATTCTCTAAGAAAAACCTAATAAAGCTCTTTGCCTATGAGTGTAAGCATGGCATGAAGGATAATGCCAACTAACGATAGTAGAGGTGGCATTTGGCCTTGGTCATGCCTCGTACCAGGCAAAATAAGGATTTGAAACCATGCCTAGTCAAGGTTTCATCATCTCCGTTCATATTATTGGTATTTGTTGGCTAACTTCTACAGTACGATCAACTGTAACATCCAAAAGGTTTGCACTTTTTGCAGACAATCCAACAATACAAGTCATGAAATTTTACCAAAATTTTCATGGCTGTGAGAGTTACTTCCCATTGCATAGCAAGATGATGCCTATGTATTTTTAGCAAAACTGGTGTTGGATGTAAGTAGGCAAGTTGCCCTTGCCCAAACCAACTATAATCAGTTTGTCCCTACCAATTAACCCAAGAAAGGTCAAAACTTACAGTGGAAGATTACTGATTCCCAAATATTCAGACATAATATAGTGGTCTGGTGTAGATAAGTCAACTTTGTCCACATGTCAGCGGGTGATGTCATGCGGTCTCCACCCCCATGACTTGGTAGGTAATAATCTCAGCTCGTAGCAAAAAACAAAGAAACAGTATTATCTGACTCCGAAACCATCCATCAGTTCATCGTCAACAACACCAACACCACCAATCCCACCACCTGACAACAAGCAAACACAGAAAACTTAGATACACACCCAGAAATATAGTACATACATATATATTTATATGTGAGTATATATTTTAATAGAGTGCTGCAATTGGAGGTGTCATTGGACAACTGAAATGGTGTTGCTGCACAAGTTATTTTCCCGGAAGCCATCGGGCTTCTTGAGATCTCTAAGTGAGTCTACGGTACACTCCTTTTATGTTTTATTTCTTTGTTAAAATAAGTGGTGGGAAATGATGAAAATGTTTCCAAGTTGCAAGGGATAAATGGAAAATTGTGAATAGGAAGAGTGGGAGGTTTCACCTTCTGCATGTGTTTTCAAGCTGTTACTTTGTACGAATAGAAGCTTAATTTGTTTTCAGGATGGACCAAATAGATTACGGGGAGTTGGCTGCAATGATGAGGAAGGACAACAGAGGAATGGGGAGGAGAACAAGAAGAAGCCAAATAAACTTGGAAGGTAGCTCTGGGACTGACGCAATGGCACTCATGAACTAATTGATTGTCATTTGGTGATTTTATTTTTTGAACCATTTTTATGGAAGAAACTATTGATAAATATTAATCTTCATGAGCAGTTTGGTAAATTCTTACATGATTTCGGATGCAAACTTTGTTTGGATTTATTTTTTCATGTTAGGTGAATCCACAATTTGGTCTAATCTTTATATATATGACTGTTTGTTTACCTAAGAATTGTGTTTCAGGGAGAATGCGAACTAGTTAAAATAGACATCAATTGCCATATTCAAGGTGATGTTGTGGTGGAGTGTGTTAGCTTGATTGATGAAATGGCACGTGAAGAGATGATGTTCCAAGCAAAGTTTAATACTACTTTTATTAGGTCTAATATATTGATCCTAAACCGGGATGAAATTGAAATTGTGGAATGCTAGGGCTCAATTTCCAAAGGACTTCAGAGCCGAGGTATCTCACATGCTAGATTTGTTTAGGCATAGCCTTTTGCTGGTGTCTTTCTTAACATGAAATTAATACCTTGGTTATCATTCGCATGAAGATTCTCTTCACTGAGATGGATGCTGTTGCTTCCATAGTAGCGGGTGATATCTCAAGCTTTGAGGAGGAGGGCCTTCCGGTGGAAGCATTTGCAAGAGTTCAAGAGTTATTCAGTTCTGTGGACTGTTTAGATCCCAAGGCTGATGCATCACTAAATGTGCTCCAACACATGAGTTCATCAAATATTGTCCACCAACTGTTGGAAAGTGGTTCTCATGAGAGTGTGGAAACTAGTGGTCTATTGCAGAAGACAAGTCCTAGAAAGCATTGGGAGAAAAAGAAGCCCACGGTCTTGGAAAGTAAGGCTAAGAGCTCCATATCTCTGTCCCCGGAGATTCAGTCCATGTCCGTGTCCTCACCTAAGCAATCTCCTGGTACTTATCTGTGTAGAAAGGTAGCTGAGACTCCTGACGTTCAGATTCCGCTTCAACTACCCAGACAATCTGACACCAGCTGCCAAGGGATGCCTCAATCTTCTCAGTCAACAGTAGTCTCCTATAAATCGGTAGCAGATGCATCTGTAGCCCAAACTTCTGGCATAGAACGTCAGCTACATTATCACACCTTATCTGAAAGTGCAGAAACGACCTATCCACCAGCTATATCTCCAGTCATTAGAGATCCAACCTTGTCTGTTTGGTAAATTCTTATATGATTTTCAGATTATGGGCAACTCTTCATAGGCCATACATGGAGCTAAGCCACTTTTCACAACAAAAAATGTCTACTTCAATGGAGTAGAATAACTCAAGTATGATGGTGTACCTGTAAACCAAAGCAACTGGCCTGCCTCCAAAAGCTATATGCATTCAATTTGGAGACAGAGACCATTCACAATGGAGGTCCGTGTGCTTTCTTGCAAGTTATGACACAAGTAAACTCATTGATTAAATTAAAAATAAACCTGTTCCTTGATCTGTTGATCCAATGTACTCAATGTGCTGTATATAAGGCACCTTTGAGAATGAGTAGAATCCCCAGCTACAAAAACATTTTTCCTCCTCTCCACTTCAATCCAGCTGCATCCTGCTGGCTTTTTCAGATCTCTAGTCCTCATAAGCTTTCTTACCTCTATGACCCCATCCCATCTAGCATCTGCTGCATATAGGTTTGACATAACCACATAGTTCCCGATATTGTTAGCTTCAATTTCAAAAAGTCGATCAGCCACAAGACGGCCCAATTCTACCTCATGATGTGTCCTACAGGCACCTAGAAGTGTCCCCCACACATTTGCATTAGCTTCAATGGGCATCCTAACCACAAAAGAATATGCATCATTTAACCTGCCACCACGAGCAAGGAGATCCACCACACAAGCATACTGTTCCATGGTTGGCTTGAATCCATGGACCTTCTCTATTGAATAAAACACCTTCAACCCTTCACTTACAAGACCAGAATGACTGCAAGCAGATAACACAGCAGTGATGATGACATGATCTGGCTTCACACCCAGCTCAAGCATATAAGAGAAAATACTAAGTGCTTCCTCTCCCATACCATGCATGGCATACCCACCAACCATAGCTGTGAACATAACCAAATCCTTGTGGGTGCTTGAATGAAAAAGCTTATAAGCAGACTTTATAGCGCCACATTTTGCATATACATCTAACAAAGCTCCTTTCAAGCGAGCATCCTCAAAACCAGCTCTAAGTGCATATCCATGGCACTGGTTCAGCTGGTGGACAGAGGCCATTTGAGCGCATACAGGAAGGAAGCTCATAATTGTCACTGTATCAGGCTTCATTCCTCGAGCTTGTAACTGCTGAAGCAGATTGAGAGCTTCACTAGGACAATCATTCTCTGCATAAACTCGAACCATTAGATTCCAGGTAGTGAGATCTGTTTCAGACATCCTGTCAAATATCTTATATGCATCATCATGTGATCTACAATTCACGTAACCTGAGATCATTGCATTGCAGGTGACCAAATTCCTTTTCCCTGAAAAACTTTGAAAAATCTTGAATGCATACTCAATGTTTCCACATTTGGCATATGAATCAAGCAACGCATTTCCAACAGTAGGTTCAATATCACCTTGCAACAAACCAGTCTTCAAGGAATAGCTATGAGTTTCTTTAACCTTCTCTACTCTCAAAAGATTAGCACAAAAACGAAGTATGGTCAAGATAGTAATGGAGTCAGGTCTAATTCCTCCACCAAGCATCCAGTTTAATAGGCCCAGAAACTTGGTGTCATATTCACCATCCACAAATGCATTGAGTATAGAGTTCCACGATATCAAATCTCTTCCAAATATCATCAAAAAAGTCTGAAATGCAGCTTCTATGTGATAGCATTTTGCATAGAAACTAATAAGGGCATTACCTACTGCTGTATCCTCGCGCAGGTACGAATGTCGAAGAATATACCCATGAATCTCTTTCCCCACCAGCAAATTCTGCAAGAAAGCACAAGCAGGAAGAATGCTCACAAAAGTTATAGAATCAGGCTGAATCATCTCTACAGAGAGTAATTCATGAAACACGTCCAAAGCTTTCAACCACTCACCATTTGATGCATAACCTGCAATTATGGCATTCCATGAAACCAAATCTCTTGATGTCATGCCCCAGAACAAGGATACTGCTTCTTTCATCCATCCACCTCTTAAGTAGAAGCTCACCAAAGCATTGCGGACAGAAACATCTGAAATCAATTCTGTTCGCCGTTGCACATAACAGTGTATCTCTCTTCCTAAATGGAAGGGAGCATTCTCATCTAAAGAAGCACAAACAGGAAGAATATTTGCAATAGTAGCATAATTTGGTTCCACTGGTCCTTCCAACATCCATTGGAACCATTTGAATGCATTGCTCATTAACTTATTCTCAGCAAATCCTGCAATAATTGCATTCCACGAAACAACATCTTTTTTATTCATGCTATTAAACACAGCAAAGGCGTCATCGCAGACTAGCCCACATTTTGCATACATCGATATCAGTGCATTCCCAACAAGGGTATCTGTGTCCAGTCCAGATTTAATCACATAAGAGTGCACACACTTCCCTGTATTGATTTCTAATAACCGTGCACACACTGGAAGAATGGTAGCAATAGTGATAGAGCTAGGTTTAGCTTCACCACCTTTGTGCATGGCATCATACAATCTCATCACCTCCGCATCATACATTCGGGACCCAGAAAATCCAGACAGGATGATGTTCCAAGTGACGGGATCAGAGTTGCCAATCTGACTAAACAGCCTCTGGCAATCATCAAGCACGCCACATTTTGCATACATGTTAAGCAGAGCTTTAGATACAGCGTGACAGGTAAGATGGCCCTTCTTCACAATGTAACCATGAAGAGTTTTCCCAAATTTGATGGCTGAGAGAGTAGCGGAGGATTTAAGAACAGCTGACAAGACTTGGTGATTAGATCCAAAGCTTGATAAACATTGTATATTTTCAAAGAAAAGGGACAAATCTTCATATTGTCTGGCGCCCACAAAATAGGTCCTCGTTGTGGCACTCCTCATTTTCAAACCCACTGGAAGCATATCCACTAGAAGCTCTCCTGCAGTTTTGTAATCAGACTTGGGAAATGAAACAAAATTTTCAAGCTATGATGAATTTAATGAGTGAGATCCCACGAGATGAAAAAAAATACCATTTTTTCAGATCAGCTGAAATCTCTTGCTAACCTAATACTTTGCTGATGAGTCAGAAACTCTGCAAGGCTCCTTAAGCCATGGTCCCAATACAAGGTAAGCACTTCTACCAAATTAGGTCTGTCCATTAACTCCTTCAAACCCATTTTAAAGTACTCAATCCAATATACTAAATTAATCCCGCACGTGCTTCCTATTCTTGATTTTCAACTGAACCATCAAAATCATTAGAAAATATAGTGGAGATAATTGGGTGAGTTATCAACAATTCAGTAGGCACTGAACATATACTAGGGTGTAAACATGACTCATTTACTGAACGCAGAACAAAACATAATAGTTAGAGAAATGCAGAACAAAATATAATATCAAAATATCAGAGCAACAATGTTAGAAGTGTTCATATACAAATACTTCATCATAGTGTCTCGTTTTGTAAAATCACACAACACAATTTCCAACACTCAACACACCAATAGTTTAGCCCAGCCGCCTCAATTTTCCTTAACCATTCTCCACACATATACCCGTCAAGCAAACCACCACCTTTTCAAGTCAACCAACTTACTCCCGACATAATCCTACAACCAAACAATGCACAAACCGACATCTCAAGCAATCAAAGCCCACAAATCGATATCGAACAACCAAACAGCCCAACCAGCCGCAAGTCAAACCCCAAAACAGCCACACATTAACCCAAACAGCCGTTATCAGTTCAATCATGTAACTAGTGGCAGCACCATCTTCCAACAATTACCAATGTACAAGTTACGTAACAACGGTATAAACACAAAACTAAAGCTCGGATTTCCTTAGCTAAATTTTGTTTCGGTGATACAACGAATTCGATAACGAGATGAGGCTGTCTAAGTCTTCTTTCAAATCCCGGTGATACAAAACAGTAATGTTAAAACCGAATTTGAACAGTGGGTGATACACGACGGAAAGAATGCTATCAAACGCGGTACACTTTGGCGGCGGGGATGTATGTCGACTCTGGTGGCCTAAGTTAGTCACGGCTTAAATCTAAAAAGGGAAGTGCTACAGTGAGAGGGAGAACCCGAGAGGTTAGCGAGATAGCATGTAGAGGAGAAAAAAAAAAAATGACAGAGAGAGATGTACAGATCGAGATAAAGGGGCTTACCAGCGTGATAACAGCAGCAGTACAGAACAGAGATGGAGGCTCTAGCAACAAAACCTGTGCACAAAGTGCCTCAACGTACTGAGTATATCATGAAGAAAAAGTAAATCTTGGGCCAAGGGGTAAACATCAAAAGAGAGAGGGAGACAGAGAGATGCTTACTAGTGTGGCAGCGCGCGGCGGTGTATGGAGGCTGAAACCGAGTGGAGATGAGCGAGAAAAGCCCAGGGACTTGCTATGGCACACGCAAAAAAAAAAAAAAAAACAATGGAACAGATTGAAAACAGAGAACGAGAGAGAGAAAGAGAGAGAGCTGAAAATTTAGAGAGAGAAACTGAAATGCTGGAGTGCAGGAGGGGAGAAAAGAGAGATTGAGAAGCTTACGGTCGTTCCATTAAAAATCCGGAGAGGAAATTTATAGGCGACACGAACCCAAGGAGCAAGAGACGGCAGACCAAAAATCAAAGGGGGAGGGGACGAGAGAGAGAGAGAGAGAGAGAGACGAAAGGATGAGAGCAAAGAGAGAACCTCTGGAGGGAGTGGGGTACAAAGAGAGATGACGAGCACTTGTGGAGAGTGAAACGCACGGAGAGAATGAAGAACGGCACGAGAGTAATTGAAATGGGATACGAGAAGTGGGCGTCGGCATACGGGAGACGCAAACGTGGGGAAGGTTGGAAGGGACTAAACGGTGCGTTTAGTGCCTCCTTTATTTTTTTTTATAGGGCGGGCTTGTTATAAAACATGGGTTTGGGTCTGGCCCACTAGGCCTAGAATCGGACCGGTGTTACATAAAAGTGCACCTAGACTTGTAACCTTTGTAAAACTGTACATAGTACATATGATACACCGGCAAAACAAGCCCATATGATACATAGTACATATGATACACCTAGGCCGCAAAACAACGGCCTCTTATGTCTTTTTGAGAAAGCTCTTCATCAATCTTTAAACGCCTTTTTTTATTTTTTATTTTTAAATCACAAACATGCATTACAAGTACACTTGGTATAGGGGTGTCAAATCGTGTTAACGGGTCGTGTTCGTGTCGTGTTAAATCGTGTTAACGGGTCATATAGGTCAACCCTAACCCGACCCGTTAAGCTTATCGTGTCAAAATCTCAAACCCTAACACGACCCATTAACATAACGGATCGTGTCGTGTCAACCCGTTTTGACCCATTAATAAATATTACGAAATATGTTTTTTTTTATAAGTAAACAAATAAATTAAGAAAATATTACGAAATAGATTAATACGACACAATACAACTCATTTTAAACTATTTATATAAATGGGTTGAATAGGCCTGAAATTAACCTTTTTAACCTGATTAAATTTAGCATAATTTTATATAAATGTTAAAATTACAATATCTATAAAAATTATAAAACTAATTATAAGTCCAAAACTATAATCCAAATAATAAAAATATCGAAATTGAAATTCTAACAATTTTATTTTTAAATATAAGAGTATAATTTTAACTTTAACTTTCTTAACGTGTCATAACGGGTCAAAACGGGTTAACCCGTTATCAACCCGTTAAGCAATCGTGTCTTAACGGGTCAACTCGTTTTGACCCGAACCCATTAAGGCTAAACCCTAACCCGCTATTATCGTGTCGTGTTCGTGTTGGGTTAACGGGTCGTGTGACATATTGCCACCCCTAACTTGGTAAACCAACTTGTTCCCATTTATATGGTTTAATTTTAAACTAAAGTCATTCTACTAATTAATTACCTGTATGAACTTTGATCTTTTGGAATTTCCTGACATGCATGGCATTAAAAATTTATCACAAATTGTTCCTTTTTAATCTTCCCACGCTAATAATATTGTTTCAAGTAAGAGTATAAATAAAAATCGAAAAATCAGCTTGGACCGGTTGGTTCAGTCTGAAATCAGTTATTTCATTTTAAAAACTAGTCAAATCTGGTCTGGAATCGATTTTAAGTTTTCCAATACCGAACTTGATCGTTTGACATATTATATATTTTATTAATTTTTAATATTATATATAATATATTTTATATTATATATAATATATTTTATATTATATATAATATATATAATTGTGTATGAAATAATATATTATAATTTATAACATAATATTTTAATCTTAAACATAAATATTTATTTGATCATATGTTTTAAATATAAATAATATATATTAAATATATTTTATCACCTAATACATTCTGAATATATTTCTTTTGATAAATACATTAGTAATTATAATATACTTAATAAATTTAAAATCGAAAAACCAGACTGGAATCGGTAAAATCAGAATTACCGGTTTAGAGAGGTAATCGGTACATAATCGGTTTTTTAAAATACAAAACCAGTATATACCAGTTCAGTTTTAAATTTTATTCAAAATCAGATCAGACCGGACCAAGGCACACGCATCTTAATGCTTTTGCGAAAGCTCTTTGTCAATATCTAAACCTATTTTAATTATCTTTTTCAAAGTACAAATTTAAATGAAGTTGCGTGGAAAGTTTGTTGATATGCCAAATTACAATTCCATTTACACGGTTTTGAATTGAAGTCCTTCTACTTAAATTAAACAAACGTCAAAATCAAACACCCATTAAGATTGATCTATTGAATTTCTTGTATCAACTTTAGACTTTTTGGATTTCTTGATGCAGGAGAATTGAAGATTTATGATCACATCAAAGGAAACGACGTTGGCCCAAAAAATTAAATATGAAGCTGTAGCAGTAGCTATGCATCAGTGAAGCTGGGAAGTACTTAAGTTTACAGCAAGATCGATGGAATTTATATAAATACAAGTCTTCTGCCGTATTCTTGTTTCTATTTTAGCTTTGCCGTTCTTGGGTGTGGTTTGTTTGTTTGTTTGTTTGTTTTTTTTTTTTTTTCAAAAAATATTATTTATACTTATAATTTTATCATGTGCATATAAATGATATATGTTACCTTGTCAACTATTAAAATTAATTAAATTAAATTAAATATTTAATACTTATAATATTATACTTAAAGTTATATATAAATATAGTATATATATATATATATATTTTTTTTTTAAATCTGGAAGCACTTTCACAATTTCGTACACTGATAAACTAATTACGTACATTGCTCTTTGATAGTTTGATAACTAGCTAACACGACTGCTACGTGTAAGTAATTGGAGAAAGTTCAACTAAAGTTTAGTGTATATGGAATTGACTGCATCTAACTTTCGTACACTACTATTTAGGTTAGGTTTGCATATAAAAATAGATGAATTAAGATGAAAATTAAAAGTAAAATAAAATATTATTATTATTTGAGAGTTAAAAAATTAAATTATTTATTAAATTTTATGTAGAAAATTGTAAAAATTATAATGATGAAATAAAATAAAAGTATTTCTCAATCTAAACTGAGTTGACGAATAGTGAATATTGCTACTACATACTTGTCTTTTTAAGGAGATTTTCATATCCAATATTTCTGTGCAGTGAGGAATAAGGAGAACACAGGGCATTACAAACACAATGACTTCTTCCATGTCCTTCCGTGCACTCTCTTCTTCCTCCTATTCTACTAATACCTCTCCGTGGCTTTACGATGCATTCTTGAGTTTTAGAGGAGAAGATACTCGCAATACTTTTATTGCCCATCTCCATCATGCTTTGCTTCAAAATGGCATCCACACCTACATAGATGAGGATGAGCTTCGAAGAGGTGATGAAATCTCACCTGCACTTCTCCAAGCCATTGAAAATTCACGTCTTTCAATTATCGTGCTCTCAGAAAACTATGCATCATCTACTTGGTGCTTGGATGAATTGCTCAACATTCTCAATTGTAAGGAAACAAAGCAACAAATAGTTTTGCCTATATTTTACCACGTAAATCCATAAGAAGTAAGAAATCAAAGAGGTAATTTTGGAAAAGCTTTGGCCGTATGTGTTGGAAAATTCAATGAAGATGTGAAGAAGGTGCAGAGGTGGAAGGCAGCCCTACAAGAAGTGGCTAATTTGGCTGGATACGAGTTGGAAAATGGGTAACTCTAACCACTCTTGTGCCTTTCATTGGAGATTTATTATTATTATTATTATCATCATCATCATCATCATCACACATCAGTACTTAAAGAAAAATAATTGACACTATTTATTTTTGGGCCATATAACCTAATAATTCGATTAATATGCTAAAAAAGAATAATGCTAGATATCGTCGTTGAATGTTCAAGCAACATGTAATTTTTTTGAAAAAGAGTATGGTCTATTATTAAAAAAGTATTTTTTTATGTAGATTCCATATTTACTTATTTTGTTCAAAAAGATTGTGCAGCACTTATGCATTGCACGACTACAAATATCATTTAAAAAAAAAAGTACTTTTGAAAATTGAAACAAATTTAAGAATGAATGTAAATGCTATCATGTGTAGAAATATGAATCTAACAAAAAGGAGAGAATTACTTGTGGTCAACGCTTGTGCGGATTGGGATTCTGTACCCTACAACCTACTACTTAATTTTTATTTTACTTTTGATTGTGAGAAAAAAACTTATTAGGTTGTTTTGCTTGTTTTTCATGTGAAAATTCCAGCTCATTAATTTATTTGTATGCAGAAATGAATCGAAATTCATCCGAGAAATCGTTCAAGAGGTCTCTAGAATAGTAAATTATTCATATCTATACGTTTCAAAATATCTAGTTGGGATGGAGTCTCGTGTGCAAGACATTGATTTGCTTTTAAGTATTGGGATGAATGACATACACATGATGGGAATATTTGGAGTTGGAGGAATTGGTAAGACAACTATTGCCAAAAGAATCTATAACTCAATTTTTTTACAATTTGATGGTCATTGTTTCTTGAAAAATGTTAGAGAAACTTCAAACCAAGTGGGTGGTCTCGTGCAAATGCAGAATACACTTCTTAATGAAATTCTAAAAGCCTCTAAATGTTTTGATGTTGGTAATGTTGATAGAGGAGTTTATGAGTTAAAGCGCAGGCTTTGCTCTAGAAGGGTTCTCTTAATTCTTGATGATGTGGATGAGTTAGTCCAGTTAGAAACATTAGCTGGAGATCGTGACTGGTTTGGTTTAGGAAGTAGAATCATCGTAACTACAAGAGATTAGAATTTATTAAATAACCATAAGGTTGATTCAAAATATGAAGTAAAGAAATTGGACCATAATGAAGTTCTCGAGCTTTTTAGTTGGCATGCTTTTGAGGAAAACAAGCCGATTGAAGATTATGTGGAACTCTCTAACCAAGTAATACAATATGCTGAGGGTCTTCCACTAGCTTTAACAGTGCTAGGCTCAGATCTAAGGGGTCAGAGTATAAATCAATGGAGAAGTGTATTGGATAAGTACAAAAGAATTCCTAGTAAAAATATTCAAGAAGTACTCTGTTTAAGTTACGATGGATTGGATGATAATGAGAAGGAGATTTTTCTCGATATTGCCTTTTTTTTCAAAGGACAACACCTGGATTATGTCGTTAAAATATTAGATAGCTGTGGTTTCTCTCCAGACAATGGTATCAAAAGGCTTATAGAGAAGTGTCTCATTACAATTACTATTCACAATACATTGTGGATGCATGACTTGCTACAAGATATGGGCAGAAAAATTGTTCGAAAGGAATCATGCAAAGAACCAGGCGCTCGTAGTAGATTATGGTTTCATGAAGATGTTCGCTATGTACTAGAGGAAAATGCAGTAAGTTCTTAGATTAAAAGCTTTTTTAATTGAACATTTTTTACTAGTGAAACTATCTAGCTTGAAAAGTATTGAATTTCTTTTCATGAAAAATGGCAAAGAACTGTATATTAAATAAAATATCATATATGTTTCGAAAGATAGTGTGCTCATTTTTATTTTTTATTTTATATTTCCAACTTAAAGTAATGTATTTAACTAATTAGGGGGAATCATTAAATCATCATACTTAAATGTCCTTATATATATATATAATCATCCCTTTTCAAAGACAAGAATGAGTTTTTTTTTTTTTTAGTCATGAGTATATTGCCTTGTCTTATATGAATGAATAGTTAATAATGACAAGTAAATTTGACAAAAGACTCGTTTTGAAGGTGATTAAATTCTTTTGGATAATAATGGATATTATAATTTTAATAAGTGCTTATAAAGAAAGACTTTAATGATTTGAATTTACTTGCACTCTTATGAATTGTCTCATTAGGGAACAAACAATTTTGAGGGAATAAAAGTGGATCTGCCCGAGGGTCATGATCATGACATGATACGCTTGAGTCCCAAAGCGTTTGCAAAGATGAAAAGACTCAGATTTTTTATAAGCCATAATGCACGCTTTTCTGGAAGATCACTTGATTATCTTTCTAATGAATTTCGGGTTCTTGATTGGTCAAACTGTCCTTTACAATCTTTTCCATCCAATTTCCGTGGAGAGAAGCTCATTGACTTTAAAATGTATAGAGGCCGCATCAAGGAGATTAGCGGCCAATTTAAGGTACAATTATTACTATCAATATTTCCTTTCTTTAAACCCATGTGATCATGTGAACCTCAGGGTTAATATACATATTTGTTGTTTTTCAACAGAGCTTGACCGTAATGGAATTTTCTGAGTGTAAGTTCTTAACCAAAATTCCAGATCTTTCGAGTTGCTCAAATTTAAAGGAATTGCATATTTCTAAGTGTAAAAATTTAGTAAAAGTTCATGATTCTATTGGATTCCTGGAAAAGCTTGTTCGTTTGAGTCTTAATGACTGCTCCAGCCTGAAGAGTTTTCCAAGGTGTCTAAAGTTGAGATCTCTAGAAGATTTTGTACTTTGGCATTGCAAAAAACTTCGAAACTTTCCAGAAATCAAGTGTAAAATGGAACGTTTAAGTTGCATCATATTACTCTTCACTGCAATAAAAGAATTACCTTCATCCATTGGGTGCCTCACTCCTGCACTTAATGCGTTATGTCTGAGAAGTTGCACAAAACTTATGCATCTCCCCAGTAGCATTCACCACTTGCAAAATCTAAAGGAGTCCTGTCTCGGTGACTGTATAAATGTTGAAATAGAAGAATTGGCTTCATCCATTAATGGATGCTTCACTGGGATTGAAGAGTTATCTACAGAAGACTACATGAACCCAATGCGTCTCCCAATTAGCATTTCTCACTTGCAACATCTAAAGATTCTTTATCTCGATAATTATAGAAATCTTGCAATAGAAGAAATACGTTCATCCATTGGGCACCTCACTGGGCTTAAAAAGTTACACCCAACAACATCCAAAATGATTAAGAGGTTTGAACTAGAATCCAGTGATGAATTACTTCTGTCGTCGCTTTATTGGTACCTTGACGACTCTTCATTTTATTGCTCATCCACTTTGCAAGAGTTAGATCTATCTTGGAGTGCTATTGTCAGCCTTCCTCCAAGCATCAAAAGATTTGTTGAATTGAGGATTCTCAGATTGTTGCATTGCGAGAAACTTCAAGAAATTCTACATATTCCACCAAATATACAAGAGCTATATGCTAGTGAGTGTTTCTCCTTGGAAAGATTCCCAGAAGTATCAACAAAATTTCAATTCCATACATCATGTGGCTTGCGAGACCTAAGATGGATTGATTTGTCCGGTTGCCATAAATTGCTTGCAAATATCGGGAGTCAGGTGCCAAATCCTTTAGTTGTTGAGGTATGTCTCTATTTCTCTCTATTTTTTTTTATAGGTGTTTGTGTTTGCAGATTGCCTTGTGCTTGTGAAAATATGTGATACATGTTTGACAGGAACATATTCAGGACTATTCATGTGGTATTATATTTCCTGGGAATAAGATTCCAGATTGGTTTAGCCATACTAAGGAGCCTTCAAATAGAGATTAGTGTGAATTGGATATTTGTGGGCCCTTGTATTTGGATGAAATCATAGGTATTTTTTTCTGTGCTGTTCTTCGATCCAACCCGGATGACTCCCCCTCCGGTATTCGTGTTTCTATAAATGGTAACATGCTGGTAGAAGCAAATTTTGAATTATTAGGAGACTGCGATCATGTATATCTAAATTACTCATTTCCTGAATGTATCGAGCAATGGCAACAGTACCCAACAGGAGACAATTTGAGGTTTATATTTGATAGCAATGAAGAAGCTGTAGTGATGTTTAAAAGTTGCGGAGTTCACATAATCTATAAGCATGAAGAGAATGAGAGTTTAACAGTTGGGGAGTGCTCAGTAGATTCATCGAGTGGTATCCAACTTTGTAAGAGACATCGAGATATTGATGAAGACCACAACTTGGAATTCAACAGGTATCCACAACAAAAGAGGCACTCTCAAAACTTGACAAGTGTTGATAGTGATTTCACAGAAGCAGAAGAAGGCTCTGAGGGAAGTTTAAAAGAAGAAAAAGTACCTGTCTCTCGATCTGCGTCCCAAGAAGGCAAGGGCAATTCGGAGAAGGCTTACTAGGCACCAGGTCAGTGTCTTTGCATTGATAAAATTCCCCAGTTTGTTTTTTTTTATTGGATTAATTTTATTGGATTGGTTTCATGATATTAATGGCGTGTACAAGGATTTTACACTGGCGGTGCAAAAGGGTTTCTCAAATGTCAAAGAAGTATGTGGCTCATATCAAGTGAAACACATCTTACAGAGAAAGTAGGCTGATGCCGGAAGTGGAGCGAGGGGAGCGTAGTATAAATACATATGATGTAACCCTACTTTGACATAGTGAAATTCAACATCCACTTGCTCCTATAGATATAGGCTTTATGTTGAACTACGTTAAACTCGTGCATTTTTATTACTTTCTCTCTCTTTGTTTTTCCATACTAGCCATCTTAAATGCTGCACGTTTCACAACAGTGTTGTTCGTGATATGGTTGTGTGGTTGGTGTTGCCCCATCCATCCACTTGCAGCATGCTTTTTTACTCCATTGATAATTCTTTATGCATCCCTTTCAAAAATTACTCTATGTAAGTTAATGTAACTGTAGATCTCTACATGTTTCCATTGCCTTCCACATAGCATGCATTTTTTTTCCCCTAAGCAAGTGAGTAAACTTCATTAAAAAAGTGTATAAAAGATGATACATGAGGAAGTGGTAGGATTCCCAAATAAACGCTCCAGAACAATAACAATAGTGCAAAGAGGTGGATAAAAAAAAAAAAAAAAGGTTTTAGCGACTAATTTCTTGGTCTTCACCCAAGTCCTATCAAGAGGATACTGTCTTAAAAGAATGTAATAAGACGTTCGCAAAAAGTTGCTAATAGCTTCGCTAGAAGCAGTGAGAGTGGCGGGTATACTGTTGTTTGTTGTCTTGATGTGATTTTTAGAGAGATCCACAATTCTATCTTTGAGATCATTGGTTAGGGAAAGTATAACATATACTAGGAAGCACGACATCAAGTGGGCTGATCTCCGGCCAATAATCATCCACGTAGCATGCACTTGCTTAAACTAACTCAACAAAATTATATTGGGATATTAATTTGGATTAATTAATTCCGTTTCTTGTATTCCTTGGCACTACACAAAATTATATTATTCTTTCATCCAAACAGACATGATGGATTAAATGATGGGTTTTTGACTCTCTATACTAAAACCGTAATTAATTAATTAGCAGTACTATTAATAATCCTATCAACCAAATGCACAACTCATGATGACAAAATTATAAGTTAATGCACATACCTAATATCGACTTAATTTTTTCACTGGATACAAATTTTCCATTCACTCCGAATTCGGAGTGAATGGAAAATATTGATTCGAATTAATTAACTTCGAATTAATTAATTCGGAGTTAATTAATTTGAATTAATTAATATTGATGTTGCTTGAAGTATATATATATATATATATATATGTTAATAGTTTGAAAATATATATCTTTTGTCAAAGCTTTGCAGGCGAATTCTACTTATGATCAATTGGCTGAAGGAGTTGAATTCGAGGTTAGAATTTGGAGAGCAAACGAAACCATAACTTGTACGTGTTCTTTGATGCCGATTGGTTTATATAATCATATCTGCCGAAAGACGTTAAAATTATTCAACATCTGCCTAGGGAGGGAGGGAAACTTCGGATCCATGCATACATGACCATACGTGTGCGAAGGAAGTGTAGTGATCAAGTTGCGTGGGAAGTTTTTGGGTAAGCCAACTTGCAATACCATTTAATTTACACGGTTTTGAATTTAAGTTCTTCCACGTAAATTAAAACGTCAAAATCAAACACCCATTACGATTGATCTATTGAATTTCTTGTATAACTTTAGACTTTTGGGATTTCTTGACGCAGGAGAATTGAAGGATTTATGATCACATCAAAGGAAACGACGTTGGCCCAAAAAATTAAATATGAAGCTGTAGCAGTAGCTAGGCATCAGTGAAGGGAAGTACTTAAGTTTACAGCAAGATCGATGGAATTTATATAAATATAAGTATTCTGCCGTATTCTTGTTTCTATTTTAGCGTTGCCGTTCTTGGGTGTGGTTTGTTTGTTTGTTTTTGTTTTGTTTTTGTTTTCTTTTTCTTTTCTTTTCTGAAAAATATTATTTATACTTATAGTTTTATCATGTGCATATAAATGATATATGTTACCTTGTCAACTATTAAAATTAATTATAAACATTTTAAAATTAAAATTAATTAACTTAAATTAAATATTTAATACTTATAATATTATACGTAAAATTATATATACATATATATAGCATAATTTTTTTTTTTAAAAAAAAAATCTGTAACCAATTCGAAGGCAATGTTCTTGATGGTTTTGGCAAACACCAGAAACTGAAGAAATCCCTAATGCAGAGAAGAAAATTCCCTTCCGGCGTCCAGCATGAGTCGTTGTGGGCATTGCTTTTGTTCGTCATCGGCACTCACTTTTGTTTGTCGTGTAGGATCGGGCGTGAGATGGAGAGAAAGAGGGTGGAGAGAAGATGCAAGAAATGAAATAGAGGGTGAAGGAGGTGGAAACCAGGAAATAAAAAGACTGATCGGGTGTATGTGGATTCAAAATTAGTCTTCCTAGAGGGTCTACATGCCCCCTATCATTGGCTATTGCAAAAATACCTTTAACACCCATCCGGCCCGAAGCTTTTCTCTTTATAAAATCTCCAACTTTAACCTACGTCTCCCCTTCCCCTACCACCGTTCTACTTATTTTTAATATAATGATAATATTTTCCACTTAATAATTAAAAATATTTTAATAACTGATTGGGCCCAACTCTTTATCAAATTTTCAAAAATCTAAAACCATCTTATCTTATCCCATCTCATTATATAAATACATATTGTTTTTACAAATTATCTTATTTGATCTTAATTCAAAAATCTTATTACTATTTAAAATATCTCATTTTATTTTATCTCATCTAAACTGTGTAACCAAACGAGCGATAATTTGTTAAAGGCAACTACAACGACTATTTTACTATTTAGCCCAAATTATATATGAAACTAAAATTGAAAAAAAAAAAAAACCAAACTTTTTTTTATCTCTAAACAAGTCTCGAGTCTTGGACAACTACTAATTACGAAATCCAAACAAATAACCATTTAAGTAGTTTTTTGCCTTTTTTATATAAAAATAAAAATAATAATTTTGATCCCCCCCACCCACCAAACTTGACTACCTAGTTTCGTACAGTAGGCATCTTTTGAGAAAACTCTTTGTAAATATCCAAACCTATTTTAATTATCTTTTTTAAGTATAAATTTCAATGTAGTTGGAGCTAAGAACAAGATTGGTTTTATTAATGGAGACATTAAGAAGCCTACAAGTCTGGATGATCTTCTCATGGAAGCTTGGGAACACTGCAATGATGTGGTAGTGTCCTGGATTCACAACTCTGTAAGTAACTCAGTGAAACCAAGCTTAGCTTTCATTGATGATGCTTATGCCATTTGGAATGAGTTGCAATACAGATTGTCACAACAAAATGGACCACATATTTTTCAATTAAAGAAATCCTTGGCAAGTCTTTCACAAGGGGATGAATCAGTAAGCATTTATTTTGGAAAACTTAAAACTATTTGGGATGAACTCATTTTGTATGATCCTATGCCTGATGTAACTGTGGTCAATTGAAAATTCTAAGGGACAGATATCAAAGGGATTGTGTTATGCAATTTCTTATGGGCCTAAGTGACTGTTACTCTAATACTAGGAATTAGATTATGTTGATTGATCCGATGCCTGCATCGAACAAAGTTTTTTTAATGATTCAATAGCAGGAGAAGCAACACTAGATGATTTATGGCACTCCTTCTCCTGACCTTATGCCTATGCTTACTAAGAAAAATTTTGGCACCTTCAAACCTGGTGATAGGCGTGAGAGGTCCTATTGCACACATTGTAGGATATCAGGACATGTTTTGGAGACCTGTTTAAAGGCTGGGAATGTCGAGGCTCCTGTGTGTAATCACTGCCACATGAGTGTACATATGGTAGACAAATGCTATAAGTTGCATGGGTATCCACCAGGGCATAAGCTGTATGACAAAGGAAAGGGACCTAGTGTTTTTGTTGCTCAGTCTGACACCCCAATTGCAGCAAATCAGAATGAAAACAATGAGGTGGCACTGACCAAGGGTCAATATCAACAACTCCTTACTTTGCTACAGCGAAAGGATCACTCATCAGCTACACCTTCTGCAGGGATCACTCATCAGCTACACCTTCAACTATTAAAATTAATTATAAAGATTTTAAAATTAAAATTAATTAAATTAAATTAAATATTTAATACTTATAATATTATACTTAAAGTTATACATAAATATAGTGTATATATATATATATTTTTAAAATCTGGAAGCACTTTCACAATTTTGTACACTGATAAACTAATTACGTACACTGCAACGTGTAAGTAATTGGAGAAAGTTCAACTAAAGTTTAGGGTATATGGAATTGACTGCATCTAACTTTCGTACACTACTATTTAGGTTAGGTTTGTATATAGAGATAAGATGAATTAAGATGAAAATTAAAAGTAAAATAAAATATTATTATTATTTGAGAGTTAAAAAATTAAATTATTTATTATATTTTATGTAGAAAATTATAAAAATTATAATGATGAAATAAAATAAAAGTATTTCTCAATCTAAACTGAGTTGACGAATAGTGAATATTGCTACTACATACTTGTCTTTTTAAGGAGAGCTCCATATCCAATATTTCTGTGCAGTGAGGAATAAGGAGAACACAGGGCATTACAAACACAATGAATTCTTCTATGTCCTTCCGTGCACTCTCTTCTTCCTCCTATTCTACTAATTCCTCTCCGTGGCTTTACGATGCATTCTTGAGTTTTAGAGGAGAAGATACTCGCAATACATTTATTGCCTATCTCCATCATGCTTTGCTTCAAAATGGCATCCACACCTACATAGATGAGGATGAGCTTCGAAGAGGTGATGAAATCTCACCTGCACTTCTCCAAGCCATTGAAAATTCACGACTTTCAATTATCGTGCTCTCAGAAAACTATGCATCATCTACTTGGTGCTTGGATGAATTGCTCAACATTCTCAATTGTAAGGAAACAAAGCAACAAATAGTTTTGCCTATATTTTACCACGTAAATCCATAAGAAGTAAGAAATCAAAGAGGTAATTTTGGAGAAGCTTTGGCCGTATGTGTAGGAAAATTCAATGAAGATGTGAAGAAGGTGCAGAGGTGGAAGGCAGCCCTATAAGAAGTGGCTAATTTGGCTGGATACGAGTTGGAAAATGGGTATAACTCTAACCACTCTTGTACCTTTCATTGGAGATTTATTATTATTATTATTATTATTATTATTATTATTATTATTATTATTATCATCATCATCATCATCATCATCACACATCAGTACTTAAAGAAAAATAATTGACACTATTTATTTTTGGGCCATATAACCTAATAATTCGATTAATATGCGAAAAAAGAATAATGCTAGATATCGTCGTTGAATGTTCAAGCAACACGTAATTTTTTTGAAAAAGAGTATGGTCTATTATTAAAAAAATATTTTTTTATATAGATTCCGTATTTACTTATTTTGTTCAAAACGATTGTGCGGCACTTATGCATTGCACGACTATAAATATCATTTAAAAAAAAAAGTACTTTTGAAAATTGAAACAAATTTAAGAATGAATGTAAATGCTATCATGTGTAAAAATATGAATCTAACAAAAAGGAGAGAATTACTTGTGGTCAACGCTTGTGCGGATTGGGATTCTGTACCCTACAACCTACTACTTAATTTTTATTTTACTTTTGATTGTGAGAAAAAAACTTATTAGGTTGTTTTGCTTGTTTTTCATGTGAAAATTCCAACTCATTAATTTATTTGTATGCAGAAATGAATCGAAATTCATTCGAAAAATCGTTCAAGAGGTCTCTAGAATAGTAAATTATTCATATCTATACGTTTCAAAATATCTAGTTGGGGTGGAGTCTCGTGTGCAAGACATTGATTTGCTTTTAAGTATCGGGATGAATGACATACGCATGGTGGGAATATTTGGAGTTGGAGGAATTGGTAAGACAACTATTGCCAAAAGAATCTATAATTCAATTTTTTTACAATTTGATGGTCATTGTTTCTTGAAAAATGTTAGAGAAACTTCAAACCAAGTGGGTGGTCTCGTGCAAATGCAGAATACACTTCTTAATGAGATTCTAAAAGCCTCTAAATGTTTTGATGTTGGTAATGTTGATAGAGGAGTTTATGAGTTAAAGCGCAGGCTTTGCTCTAGAAGGGTTCTCTTAATTCTTGATGATGTGGATGAGTTAGTCCAATTAGAAACATTAGCTGGAGATCGTGATTGGTTTGGTTTAGGAAGTAGAATCATCGTAACTTCTAGAGATCAGAATTTATTAAATAACCATAAGGTTGATTCAAAATATGAAGTAAAGAGATTGGACCATAATGAAGCTCTCGATCTTTTTAGTTGGCATGTTTTTGAGGAAAACAAACCTATTGAAGATTATGTGGAACTCTCTAACCAAGTAATACAATATGCTGAGGGTCTTCCACTAGCTTTAACAGTGCTAGGCTCAGATCTAAGGGGTCAGAGTATAAATCAATGGAGAAGTGTATTGGATAAGTACAAAAGAATTCCTAGCAAAAATATTCAAGAAGTACTCTGTATAAGTTACGATGGATTGGATGATAATGAGAAAGAGATTTTTCTCGATCTTGCCTTTTTTTTCAAAGGACAACACCTGGATTATGTGGTTAAAATATTAGATAGCTGTGGTTTCTCTCCAGACAATGGTATCAAAAGGCTTATAGATAAGTGTCTCATTACAATTACTATTCACAATACATTGTGGATGCATGACTTGCTACAAGATATGGGCAGAGAAATTGTTCGAAAGGAATCATGCAAAGAACTAGGCGCTCGTAGTAGATTATGGTTTCATGAAGATGTTCGCTATGTACTAGAGGAAAATGCAGTAAGTTCTTAGATTAAAAGCTTTTTTAATTGAACATTTTTTACTAGTGAAACTACCTAGCTTGAAAAGTATTGAATTTCTTTTCATAAAAAATGGCAAAGAACTGTATATTAAATAAAATATCATATATGTTTCGAAAGATATTGTGCTCATTTTTATTTTTTATTTTATATTTCCAACTTAAAGTAATGTATTTAACTAATTAGGGGGAATCATTAAATCATCATACTTAAATGTCCTTATATATATATATAATCATCCCTTTTCAAAGACAAGAATGAGTTTTTTTTTTTTTAATCATGAGTATATTGCCTTGTCTTATATGAATGAATAGTTAATAATGACAAGTAAATTTGACAAAAGACTCGTTTTGAAGGTGATTAAATTCTTTTGGATAATAATGGATATTATAATTTTAATAAGTGCTTATAAAGAAAGACTTTAATGATTTGATTTTACTTGCACTCTTATGAATTGTCTCATTAGGGAACAAACAATGTTGAGGGAATAAAAGTGGATCTGCCCGAGGGTCATGATCATGACATGATATGCTTGAGTCCCAAAGCGTTTGCAAAGATGAAAAGACTCAGATTTTTTATAAGCCATAATGCACGCTTTTCTGGAAGATCACTTGATTATCTTTCTAATGAATTACGGGTTCTTGATTGGTCAAACTGTCCTTTACAATCTTTTCCATCCAATTTCAGTGGAGAGAAGCTCATTGACTTTAAAATGTATAGAGGCCGCATCAAGGAGATTAGTGGCCAATTTAAGGTACAATTATTACTATCAATATTTCCTTTCTTTAAACCCATGTGATCATGTGAACCTCAGGGTTAATATACATGTTTGTTGTTTTTCAACAGAGCTTGACCGTAATGGAATTTTCTGAGTGTAAGTTCTTAACCAAAATTTCAAATCTTTCAAGTTGCTCAAATTTAAAGGAATTGCATATTTCTAAGTGTAAAAATTTAGTCAAAGTTCATGATTCTGTTGGATTCCTGGAAAAGCTTGTTCGTTTGAGTCTTAATGACTGCTCCAGCCTGAAGAGTTTTCCAAGGTGTCTAAAGTTGAGATCTCTAGAAGATTTTGTACTTTGGCACTGCAAAAAACTTCGAAACTTTCTAGAAATCAAGTGTAAAATGGAAGGTTTAAGTAGCATCATATTAGTTGGCACTGCAATAAAAGAATTACCTTCATCCATTGGGTGCCTCACTCCTGCACTTAATGCGTTATGTTTGAGAAGTTGCACAAAACTTATGCATATCCCCAGTAGCATTCACCACTTGCAAAATCTAAAGGAGTCCCGTCTCGGTATAAATGTTGAAATAGAAGAATTGGCTTCATCCATTAATGGATGCTTCACTGGGATTGAAGAGTTATCTACAGACGACTGCATGAACCCAATGCGTCTCCCAATTAGCATTTCTCATTTGCAACATCTAAAGATTCTTTATCTCAATAATTATAGAAATCTTGCAATAGAAGAAATACGTTCATCCATTGGGCACCTCACTGGGCTTAAAAAGTTACACCTAACAACATCCAAAACGATTAAGAGGTTTGAACCAGAATCCAGTGATGAATTACTTCTATCGTCGCTTTATTGGTACCTTGACGAGTCTTCATTTTATTGCTCATCCACTTTGCAAGAGTTAGATCTATCTTGGAGTGCTATTGTCAGCCTTCCTCCGAGCATCAAAAGATTTGTTGAATTGAGGATTCTCAGATTGTGGCATTGTGAGAAACTTCAAGAAATTATACATATTCCACCAAATATACAAGAGCTATATGCTAGTGAGTGTTTCTCCTTGGAAAGATTCCCAGAAGTATCAACAAAATTTCAATTCCATACATCATGTGGCTTGCGAGACCTAAGATGGATTGATTTGTCCGGTTGCCATAAATTGCTTGCAAATATAGGGAGTCAGGTGCCAAATCCTTTAGTTGTTGAGGTATGTCTCTATTTCTCTCTATTTTTTTTATAGGTGTTTGTGTTTGCAGATTGCCTTGTGCTTGTGAAAATATGTGATACATGTTTGACAGGAACATATTCAGGACCATTCATGTGGTATTATATTTCCTGGGAATAAGATTCCAGATTGGTTTAGCCATATTAAGGAGCCTTCAAACAGAGATTCGTGTGAATTGGATATTTGTGGGCCCTTGTATTTGGATGAAATCATAGGTATTGTTTTCTGTGCTGTTCTTGGATCCAACCTGGATGACTCCCCCTCCGGTATTTGTGTTTCTATAAATGGTAACATGCTGGTAGAAGCAAATTTTGAATTGTTAGGAGACTACGATCATGTATATCTAAATTACTCATTTCCTGAATGTATCAAGCAATGGCAACAGTACCCAACAGGAGACAATTTCAGGTTTATATTTGATAGCATTGAAGAAGCTGTAGTGATGTTTAAAAGTTGCGGAGTTCACATAATCTATAAGCATGAAGAGAATGAGAGTTTAACAGTTGGGGAGTGCTCAGTAGATTCATCAAGTAGTATCCAACTTTGTAAGAGACACCGAGATATTGATGAAGACCACAACTTGGAATTCAACAGGTATCCACAACAAAACAGGCGCTCTCAAAACTTGAGTAATTCAAATGTGGTTGTCGATTGCACAAGTGTTGATAGTGATTTCACAGAAGCAGAAGAAGGCTATGAGGGAAGTTTAAAAGAAGAAGAAGTACCTGTCTCTCGATCTGCGTCCCAAGAAGGCAAGGGCAATTCGGAGAAGGCTTACTAAGCACCAGGTCAGTGTCTTTGCATTGATAAAATTCCCCAGTTTGTTTTTTTTATTGGATTAATTTTATTGGATTGGTTTCATGATATTAATGGCCTGCACAAGGATTTTACACTGGCGGTGCAAAAGGGTTTCTCAAATGTCAAAGAAGTATGTGGCTCATATCCAGTGAAACACATCTTACAGAGAAAGCAGGCTGATGCCAGAAGTGGAGCGAGGGGAGCGTAGTATAAATACATATGATGTAACCCTACTTTGACATAGTGAAATTCAACATCCACTTGCTCCTATAGATATAGGCTTTATGTTGAACTACGCTAAACTCGTGCATTTTTCTTACTTTCTCTCTCTTTGTTTTTCCGTACTAGCCATCTTAAATGCCGCACGTTTCACAATAGTGTTGTTCGTGATATGGTTGTGTGGTTGGTGTTGCTCCATCCATCCACTTGCAGCATGCTTTTTTACTCCATTGATAATTCTTTATGCATCCCTTTCAAAAATTACTCTATGTAAGTTAATGTAACTGTAGATCTCTGCATATTTCCATTGCCTTCCACATAGCATGCATTTTTTTTTTCCTAAGCAAGTGAGTAAACTTCATTAAAAAAGTGTATAAAAGATGATACATGAGGAAGTGGTAGGATTCCCAAATAAACGCTCGAGAACAATAACAATAGTGCAAAGAGGTGGATAAAAAAAAAAAAAAAAGGTTTTAGCTACTAATTTCTTGGTCTTCACCCAAGTCCTATCAAGAGGATACTGTCTTAAAAGAATGTAATAAGACGTTCGCAAAAAGTTGCTAATAGCTTCGCTAGAAGCAGTGAGAGTGGCGGGTACACTGTTGTTTGTTGTCTTGATGTGATTTTTAGAGAGATCCGCAATTCTATCTTTGAGATCACTGGTTAGGGAAAGCAAAACATATACTAGGAAGCACGGCATCAAGTGGGCTGATCTCTGGCCAATAATCATCCACGTAGCATGCACTTGCTTAAACTAACTCAACAAAATTATATTGGGATATTAATTTGAATTAATTAATTCCGTTTCTTGTATTCCTTGGCACTACACAAAATTATATTATTCTTTCATCCAAACAGACATGATGGATTAAATGATGGGTTTTTGACTCTCTATACTAAAACCGTAATTAATTAATTAGCAGTACTATTAATAATCCTATCAACCAAATGCACAACTCATGATGACAAAATTATAAGTTAATGCACATACCTAATATCGACTTAATTTTTTCACTGGATACAAATTTTCCATTCACTCCGAATTAATTAATGATGTTGCTTGAAGTATATATATATATATATATATGTTAATAGTTTGAAAATATATATCTTTTGTCAAAGCTTTGCAGGCGAATTCTACTTATGATCAGTTGGCTGAAGGAGCTGAATTCGAGGTTAGAATTTGGAGAGCAAACGAAACCATAACTTGTACGTGTTCTTTGATGCCGATTGGTTTATATAAATATCATATCTGCCGAAAGACGTTAAAATTATTCAACATCTGCCTAGGGAGGGAGGGAAAACTTCGGATCCATGCATACATGACCATACGTGTGCGAAGGAAGTGTAGTGATCAAGTTGCGTGGGAAGTTTCTGGGTAAGCCAACTTGCAATACCATTTAATTTACACGGTTTTGAATTTAAGTTCTTCCACGTAAATTAAAACGTCAAAATCAAACACCCATTACGATTGATCTATTGAATTTCTTGTATAACTTTAGACTTTTGGGATTTCTTGACGCAGGAGAATTGAAGGATTTATGATCACATCAAAGGAAACGACGTTGGCCCAAAAAATTAAATATGAAGCTGTAGCAGTAGCTATGCATCAGTGAAGGGAAGTACTTAAGTTTACAGCAAGATCGATGGAATTTATATAAATATAAGTATTCTGCCGTATTCTTGTTTCTATTTTAGCGTTGCCGTTCTTGGGTGTGGTTTGTTTGTTTGTTTTTGTTTTGTTTTGTTTTGTTTTTGTTTTTTTTTTTTCTTTTCTTTTCTGAAAAATATTATTTATACTTATAGTTTTATCATGTGCATATAAATGATATATGTTACCTTGTCAACTATTAAAATTAATTATAAAGATTTTAAAATTAAAATTAATTAACTTAAATTAAATATTTAATACTTATAATATTATACGTAAAATTATATATACATATATATAGCATAATTTTTTTTAAAAAAAAAAAATCTGTAACCAATTCGAAGGCAATGTTCTTGATGGTTTTGGCAAACACCAGAAACTGAAGAAATCCCTAATGCAGAGAAGAAAATTCCCTTCCGGCGTCCAGCATGAGTCGTTGTGGGCATTGCTTTTGTTCGTCGTCGGCACTCACTTTTGTTTGTCGTGTAGGATCGGGCGTGAGATGGAGAGAAAGAGGGTGGAGAGAAGATGCAAGAAATGAAACAGAGGGTGAAGGAGGTGGAAACCAGGAAATAAAAAGACTGATCGGGTGTATGTGGATTCAAAATTAGTCTTCCTAGAGGGTCTACATGCCCCCTATCATTGGCTATTGCAAAAATACCTTTAACACCCATCCGGCCCGAAGCTTTTCTCTTTATAAAATCTCCAACTTTAACCTACGTCTCCCCTTCCCCTACCACCGTTCTACTTATTTTTAATATAATGATAATATTTTCCACTTAATAATTAAAAATATTTTAATAACTGATTGGGCCCAACTCTTTATCAAATTTTCAAAAATCTAAAACCACCTTATCTTATCCCATCTCATTATATAAATACATATTGTTTTTACAAATTATCTTATTTGATCTTAACTCAAAAATCTTACTACTATTTAAAATATCTCATTTTATTTTATCTCATCTAAACTGTGTAACCAAACGAGCCATAATTTGTTAAAGGCAACTACAACGACTATTTTACTATTTAGCCCAAATTATATATGAAACTAAAATTGAAAAAAAAAAAAAAACCAAACTTTTTTTTATCTCTAAACAAGACTCGAGTCTTGGACAACTACTAATTACCAAATCCAAACAAATAACCATTTAAGTAGTTTTTTGCCTTTTTTATATAAAAATAAAAATAATAATTTTGATCCCCCCCACCCACCAAACTTGACTACCTAGTTTCGTACAGTAGGCATCTTTTGAGAAAACTCTTTGTAAATATCCAAACCTATTTTAATTATCTTTTTTAAGTATAAATTTCAATGTAGTTGGAGCTAAGAACAAGATTGGTTTTATTAATGGAGACATTAAGAAGCCTACAAGTCTGGATGATCTTCTCATGGAAGCTTGGGAACACTGCAATGATGTGGTAGTGTCCTGGATTCACAACTCTGTAAGTAACTCAGTGAAACCAAGCTTAGCTTTCATTGATGATGCTTATGCCATTTGGAATGAGTTGCAATACAGATTGTCACAACAAAATGGACCACATATTTTTCAATTAAAGAAATCCTTGGCAAGTCTTTCACAAGGGGATGAATCAGTAAGCATTTATTTTGGAAAACTTAAAACTATTTGGGATGAACTCATTTTGTATGATCCTATGCCTGATGTAACTGTGGTCAATTGAAAATTCTAAGGGACAGATATCAAAGGGATTGTGTTATGCAATTTCTTATGGGCCTAAGTGACTGTTACTCTAATACTAGGAATTAGATTATGTTGATTGATCCGATGCCTGCATCGAACAAAGTTTTTTCAATGATTCAATAGCAGGAGAAGCAACACTAGATGATTTATGGCACTCCTTCTCCTGACCTTATGCCTATGCTTACTAAGAAAAATTTTGGCACCTTCAAACCTGGTGATAGGCGTGAGAGGTCCTATTGCACACATTGTAGGATATCAGGACATGTTTTGGAGACCTGTTTAAAGGCTGGGAATGTCGAGGCTCCTGTGTGTAATCACTGCCACATGAGTGTACATATGGTAGACAAATGCTATAAGTTGCATGGGTATCCACCAGGGCATAAGCTGTATGACAAAGGAAAGGGACCTAGTGTTTTTGTTGCTCAGTCTGACACCCCAATTGCAGCAAATCAGAATGAAAACAATGAGGTGGCACTGACCAAGGGTCAATATCAACAACTCCTTACTTTGCTACAGCGAAAGGATCACTCATCAGCTACACCTTCTGCAGGGCAATACCAAACCATTTTTTCCCCTGTAGTAAACACAGCTGGCACTTCCAAGATGTCTGGTATCCATTCTTGTCTCTCAACCTAAACATAAAAACCCCCTAATTTTTCTGATGTTCCTTGGATTTTGGACACGGGTACAACTGATCATATGATCTGTAGCCCTCCCTTTTTTAACACTATCACTGCCAATGTCTTTTATTTAGTTAAGCTTCCTAATGGTGATAAAGTACCTGTCACACATGTAGGCACTGTTAGAGTTAATGAGCATATTATATTGCATGATGTGCTTTGTGTTCCATCCTACTCTTTTAATTTGTTATCTGCTAGAAAACTTGCTAAAGATCTTGCTTGCTGCCTTGTGTTTATGTGAAATTGTTGTTTACTTCAAGATCTTTTGTCATCGACCATGATTGGGATGGGTGAATCCAAGGATGAATTATACCACTTGCTAACAATGAAAGTCTCCCCTTCAGCATTGGTGACTGCTTTTCCAAAGTTGTCCAAGAATGGCAATTCTATTTCTACCTCTGTCATGACTAATACTCCTGTTTTAGACCTTTGGCATTGTCGCCTAGGTCATGTTTCAAATTCTAGATTCTCTTTGATAAATGATCCTATTGTTCAAAATGCTTTATCTTCTAATAATAAAATACCTTGTTGTATTTGTCCCATGGCAAAGCAGGACAGCTCTCATTGTTCCTCTAGTACTTTTGAAATTATTTATGGTGACCTTTGGGGGCCTTCACAACATAGACTTCTATCGGTTGCTTATGATGGTACTAGATTTTTCCTTACCATTGTGGATATTTTTCTCGAACCACCTAGGTTTATCTCCTTAAGAACAAATCTGACACAAGGCAGTGCATAGAGTCCTTTTACAACCTGGTTGAGACCCAATTTGTAATTAACATCAAGATTATTAGGACTGACAATGGTGCTGAATTTCAAATGAGGGAATTTTTTAATAAGAAATGCATTACCCATCAAAAGAGTTGTGTCCAAACACCCTAACAAAATGGCAAAGTTGAGAAAAAACACCAACATCTTTTGAATGTTGCACGAGCTTTGAGATTTTAGTCTGGCATCCCTCTCAAGTATTGGAGTAAATGTATTCTTACTACCACCTACATCATAAATTGAATTCCAACCCCTTTGCTTAACAATAAAACTCTTTATGAGGTTCTTTTTCAGACCAAACCAGCCTATGAACAAATGAAAATTTTCAGTTGCCTCTCTTTTGTGTCTACTTTATCTCAAGGGACAAAGAAATTTGATCCTAGGGGGACGATGTGTGTTTTTCTAGGCTATCCTTTCGCGGTGAAAGGTTACAAGTTGCTTGATCATGAGAGCGAAACAATTTTTTTTTTCCAGGG
The DNA here is from genome assembly GCF_018687715.1 of Carya illinoinensis. Taxonomy (NCBI): domain Eukaryota; kingdom Viridiplantae; phylum Streptophyta; class Magnoliopsida; order Fagales; family Juglandaceae; genus Carya; species Carya illinoinensis. The sequence goes on along the minus strand of NC_056766.1, from coordinate 45,115,698 downwards.
ATGTCATTTTCCATGAGTCTATTTTCCCTTTCCAAAAGGACTCATTTTCATCACACTTATCCACACCTACAACTGAGAGTTTTACTTGTTCTACTAATCTCCCTAGTCATATTTAGTCACCAGTTCTCATCTTCAAACTATGAACCTCTTCAATCAGAAAATCATTTTCTCTCCCCATCAAGGCCATCACATTTTACTAACTACTTTTCCAATCTTGATTTTAACACTCCAAATCCTCCGTCAGCACCTGAAGCCTCTAAAAATGATCACTCTATTCATCATCCCACTCTTAGTGAGCAGGTTTATGATGCTTCTCCACTTTATGACTTTTCTCCACCACCTCGAAAGTCAACTAGAACTAAAAGAGCACCTCAATATCACCAAGATTATCATTGTCAGCAAGCCACCCTTGGTTCTTCCTCCCACCTCCCACTCTGTGGATCATATAGCTCCACTCTCTTCAGGTATACCTTTCCCTTTATTTAGTACTTTATCTTATAAAAGGTTCTCTCATGATTTCTAAGCCTTTTCCATCTTCATTTCTACACAAACTGAGCCACAAACCTATAGCCAAGCTGTTAAAGACCCTAATTGGTGTAAAGCCATGGAAGCTAAGTTGATGGCTTTGGAGTTGAATAATGCTTGGATGATTTCTAATTTACCACCAGGAAGGTTCCAATTGATTGCAAATATGTTTATAAGGTAAAGTGCAACTCAAATGGGAAAGTGGAGAGGCTAAAGGCTTGGTTTGTAGCAAAAGGATGTACACAACAAGAAGGGATAGATTATTATGAAACTTTCTCCCCTGTTGCCAAGATGGTTACAGTGAGAAGCTTACTTTCTATAGCTACAGTTAAAGGATGGCAGTACATCAATTTGATGTAAACAACACCTTCCTTCATGGAGACTTGGAAGAGGAAATTTATATGCAAAAACCTCCAGGATATAACCAAGGAAGACCAAATCAAGTATGCATATTAGAAAAAAGTTTATATGGCTCGAAGCAAGCCTCGAGACAGTAGTATTCCAAATTTTCAACAGCCCTACTTGAATTTGGTTTTGAACAATCAAAGGTAGACTATAGCCTTTTCACAATGAAAAGGATTGATTCATTCACTACATTGTTGGTATATGTGGATATCATTTTTGTAGCTAGTGATTTCTTAGAATCTATTGTTTTTCTCAAGAAATTTCCGCATAAGAAATTCAAGATTAAAGACTTAGGTTCCTTGAGGTATTTTCTTGGGATAGAAGTGGCTCAGTTTTCCAAAGGAATTCACATTTGTCAAAGAAAGTATGCACTTAACATCCTTGCAGATCCAGGTACCCTTGGCTTTAAGCCTATTAAAGTCCCTATGGATCACAACACTAAGCTAAGTAAAGTTGCTGGTCAGGTACTATCTGATCCCACCATGTACCGTAGACTCATTGGTTGACTACTTTATTTAAATATTACACGGCCAACCATTTCTTATAGTATACAAAATTTGAGTCAATTCATGGATTGTCCAACTAATTATAATCATTTAGGTGTAGCACAGAAGGTTCTAAGATATATAAAGGTGGCTCCTGGTCAGGGCCTTTTGTTTCCTTCCTCAACTGAACTCCAACTAACAACCTACTGTGACTCTAATTGGGCCTCATGCCCAGACACTAGAAGATCCGTCACTAGGTACTGTGTGTTTCTTAGAAGTTCTTTGATCTCCTGGAAGTCTAGGAGACAATCTATTGTCTCCTGATCTTCTGCTGAAGCAGAATATCGAGCCATGGTTGCAACTTGTTCTGAGATAGCTTGGTTAAAATATCTCCTGACAGATTTACAAGTCCCTCATATGCAAGTTGCTACTCTTCACTATGATAATCAAGCAGCCTTGTACATTACATCTAACTCTGTGTTTCATGAACGAACCAAACATATTGAGTTAGATTGTCATCTAATTAGAGATAAGATTCTTGTGGGTAGCATCAAAACTGGGCATGTCTCTACTAAGTTGCAACTAGCTGATATGTTCACAAAAGCACTCCCTGCTTATCTTCTCAATTCACATCTCTAAAAGATGGAAATAGTCAATTACTATTCTCCATCTTGTGGAGGGCTATTGGAAAATAAGAATGGAGCTACAACAAATGAAGCCTCTGGAGCAAAGGCAACATGTTGCAATGAAATTGGAACATTGTAGAGAATGATTTCAGCTAATGAAAGTACCTGAGCAGAATGTATTGGTTGTACTGATGTAGTGGACATTTTCTTTGTATATTCCTTTGTAGTGGATCTAGTTATTTTTTGTATAGAGTTGTCTTACATGCAAAGCTGGCTGTACACCAGCATATGTGCGTCCTTTTTATTTTGTAATGCTTTTAGGGAGAAGTTGTTAGAGGTGCCTTTGATGTATTTTTCTTTATACACTACATTGTTTCATTCATTAAATCACAGGGAGAAATTCAATAGTTTTCCCCTTCTCACCTTCCTCTACTTCTTTTTCTATTTTTCCAAAGGCTACTCTACACCTTGTTTTCTTACACACATATTCAAGGACAAATTCTGCTCATGGATCCAATGCCATCCATTGATAGAGTTTTATCTCTTACCTTATAAGAAGAAAAGCAAAGAAAGGTGGTGGGATCATCTTTGATGACTGAAATTGCTGCTTTGTTAAGCAAGAATGTTAATGTTCCTGGAACAATGATTAAGAACTATCAGAAGCAACGTTCTAAGCCAGTTTGTACTCATTGCGATCTCACCGGGCATATAGTTGATAGATGGTACAAGTTACATGGATATCCACCTGCATATCGTCAGAATCCAAGAAGCAAAAATCCTTTGTGCATCAAGTTTCATTATCTTCCACTGATCCAGATTGTTCTTCCACATATTCCACTCCCCATTTTCCTTTCACCAAAGAACAGTGTCAACAACTTCTTTCCTTTCTACAATCCTCTTCACAAACACCTCAACCTATAGCAATGAATGCTATGAGCAACTCATCTTCTCTTTCAAACTCTTTGAGTTTATCAAGTATGATTAATTCACCTGATTTTATTTCTAAGCAATCCAATTCTTGGATAATTGATAGTGGTGCTATTGATCACATGGTCAGTTCTATTTCGCATCTCACTACAATTACCTATGTTATAAACACATCAATAAAATTGCCAAATGGAACATGTGTTCCTGTCACACATGTTGGAACTGTACAACTATCAGATTCATTAGTTCTTCATAATGTTCTATATGTTCAATCTTTTTCTTTTAATCTCATTTCAGTCAAAAGGCTCACTTAAAATTCTCGTTGTTTTCTGTTTCTTTCTCATTTTTGCTTCATACAGGACCTACACTCATGGAAGACGATTGGAGTGGCTAAACAAGTAGCTAGACTATATTTGTTGCGAGCATCTATTATGAGTTCTAGTGTATTTTCTATTGTAAATCTTCCTTACGCTATAAATCTTTCTTCTTTTGACCTTTGGCATTTTAGGCTAGGCCATCCTTCTCTCAATAAGATTCAAACACTACAAAAGCTGTTGCCTGATATACATGCTCCTTCAAATTTCAATTGTAATATCTGTCCATTGGCAAAACATAAAAGATTGCCATTCAATACTTGTCATTTCATCAAATATAAAATTTTTGATTCAATACACTGTGACATTGGGGCTGCTTCTCTGTTGAGTCAATTACTGGTTTTAGATATTTTCTTACAATTGTGGATGATTATTCATGTTGTACTTGGGTATATCTAATGAAAAATAAATTTGACATTCGCTCTCTAGTTCAGTCATTTTTTAAGCTCATAGAGACACAATTTGATATTCATATCAAAACTATAAGGACCGATAGAGGGGCTAAGTTTGATATGCTAGATTTTTACTCTTCTAAAGGAGTCTTACATCAACAAACATGTGTTGTTGCACCTCAAAAAAATGGTGTAGTTGAGTGTAAACACCAACATCTCCTAAATGTGGTAACATCTCTTAGATTTCATGCCAATTTATCTCTTGTTTTTTAGAGTGAATGTGTTCTCATAGCAGCTTACTTAATCGATAGAACACTCTCTCCTCTGCTATCTAATAAAACACCATATGAGATATTATTCTCAAAAACACCAAATTATTCTCATCTAAGAGTATTTGGTTGTCTCTTCTTTGCTTCCACTTTATCTCATAATCGTTCTAAATTTGCACCGCAAGCTCATCCTTGTGTTTTTCTTGGATATCCATATGGTACCAAGGGATACAAACTCTATGATTTAGAAACCAATGTCATCTTCTTATCTAGAGATGTCGTTTTTTGAGAATCTATATTTTCATTCAAAACTGGTCATGATCTTTCCACTATGTTAGTAGTCATACCAGTTCCTCAAACAGATGATCTCATTCCTATTGATACATTCACATCTCCTATAACTCAAATTACTCAAAATAATCTTTCAGTTCCTATTGATACTCTTTCCAACTCCATAAATGAACCCATAAATAATTCAGTTCCAACTGCTTCTCAGCAAAATCCAAATTCTGCTACTCAACGACCTAAAATTAGAAAATCCACAAGAGTTCACAAAAATCCATCCTATCTTGCAGATTATCATTGCAACTTAACTAATATTGCAGAGGCCACTTCATCATCTGATTCTTTAAGTAAAGGTTCTATCTCAGGTACTCAATATCCAATTTCTTCTTCTTTAATCATATTCTAATCTTTCTTGTTCTCATGAAGCATTCACACTTTCCATTTCTTCTAAAAAAGAACCAACATCTTTTAGACAGGCCATTCAACATACTCAATGGTGTGATGCCATGGCTAATGAAATTAAAGCCTTGAAAGATAATAAAACTTGGACTATAACTCACTTACCTCCCAACAAGCAAGCTGTTGGATGTAAATGGGTTTACAAGATTAAATATAACTCAAATGGTTCTGTGGAAAGATACAAAACTCGATTAGTTGCTAAGGGCTATACACAACAAGAATGATTGGATTACTTGGAAACATTTTCACTAGTTGCCAAGTTAGTCACTGTACGAGTTTTGTTAGCCATAGTTGCACCCAAGAACTGGTCTTTGCATCAACTGGATGTCAACAATGCATTTTTGCATAAAGACTTAGAAGAGGAGGTGTACATGTCTCTAACTCCTGGCTTTCACTGCAATTCATAGGGATCATCTTCTTAGGGGGAGTTTCTGCCTTCTACTCAAGCTAATTCCACTAGCTCTCAGTTTGTGTGCAGACTAAATAAGTCTTTGTATGGCCTTAAGTAGGCATCAAGACCATGGTTCTCAAAGTTTTCCTCTGCTTTGCTAGCCCATGGTTTTATCCAATCTTCAGCTGATCACACTTTATTCACTTGACAGAAAAATAACTCTTTCATTGCATTACTGTTTATGTAGATGATATCATCATGACTAGTATTGAAGATGCTGTTGTAGCTGATTTAAAGAAATATCTTCATTCTCAATTTAAGCTCAAAGACCTTGGACCTTTGAAAGGTCTTGAGATTGCTCGTTCCACAAAAGGCATTACAGTTTCACAAAGGAAGTATGCTCTTGAGATATTGTCTGATTTAGGGTACTTGGCATGTAAACCAGCCTCATTTCCTATGGACCAGAACTTGAGATTATCCAAAAAATAGAAGGAAAGCCTATCTCAAATCCACTTTGTTTCAGGAGATTAGTGGGTAGACTTCTCTACTTAACCATTACAAGACCCGACTTATCATTTTCTAGTCAAATATTAAGTCAGTATGTTGCAAATCCCACTGAAATTCATTTGGTAGCTACTCATCGTGTCCTGAGATACATCAAAAGCAACTCTTGTCAAGGGTTATTCTTCCCATCAACAAATAATCTACAATTGAAGGCATTTTGTGATGCAAATTGGGCTGCATGAAGAGACACTAGAAAATCCGTTACTGGTTTATGTGTATTTCTTGGACAGTCCCTCATTTCATGGGCATCCAAGAAGCAAAATAAAGTGTCTAGGTCTACAGCAGTGTGATACCCAGTATTTTACTGTCCGTGAGCCATCGTGCACTGTCCGTGAGCCACACCACCCCTCCCATTCTCTTCCCCTCCAGCCGATGACCTCACCCTTCCAATCTCAGCCTTTCTCATGCTGGTGTTAACCGCCATGCATGAACCCAAGCCGTGGCCAAATTTCGTCCCAGCTCCGGCATCGCCCCACCACTGGCCACCACATTTTCACCACTTCACCACCGACCCTTCAGCCTCCCAAACCACCATTCCCTAGCCCAACCATTTCACTTTCCGATTTGGCCTTTTTTGGCTTTCAACCGCCACCTACGCCGCCACCCATGGTCAACCACCACTACATTTGGCTTCACCAACACCCCTGAGCCCTACCCTAGGCTTCCCTAGTCTTCGTTTGTCTCCATTCAAATTTGGGTATTTTGAGACCTATGGCCATAGTGCATTTTGCATTATTACGTTGTTGTGCCACCACCTTTTTCACCTAATTGATCCTCTGAAAATTATATTATAGGGCTGTAAGTATTTTCCAAATGACCTTTTGAGATTTAAATATATTTTACACTAACAAATCTATGCGATCTGGTTGGTTGTGCCGGACTGAGTTCGAGGAGTTTGAGAGTCGGTTGGATTTGGAGGATGGAGTTGTTTGTGTGATTGGTTTGTGCTGCGATTGGTTGGTTGTTGATTATTTGTGTCTTCTCATATACATTGCATAATGGCACAAATGTTCATGTTTATAAAGGAAAATTGAATTTTCGCTTAATTGTATGCATGTTCATGTGTATATTTGAAAACTGGGTTTTCATGTGATAAATGATTTTGGATATGTTTGAAATGAATTGATTAAATGGTTTGAGTTAGAAGTACTGTAGGGATGGTGGTAAATAGGGATGGTGGGAGAGTCCCGCCTGTAATTCCAGCCTACGGTACACGCAGTAGGGATAGTGGTAGAGTCTCGCCTTCTATTCATGCCTATGGTACACGCGGTAGAGATGGTGTTAATTAGATATTTATCTGGATCATTTTCTGAAAAAATTATGAATTTTACACTGGGCTATTTTTTGAGAAAATGGTGGATATGTTTTAATGGATATATTTTTGGGCCAAAATGGGATTTTGACGTGCGTTGGAAAATATTCATTTTCAGGGAAAATGATTTTTAGGTCTCATGCACATTTCATCAAATGCACGCATATTTGTTGTTGCATGAATGTATTTTTATTTCTTGGGCTGTTTGGTCTATTACTTACATGCGATATCATTTTTTGGTGTCATAGATTTTGTTGCAGATGAGGATACATAGCCTGAGGATGCGGCTCCACCAGAGGAGTGATTGAGAATCACTTTTTCTTGGGATGGGATTTTTTCCCGCTTTTGGGTTACTACATTTTGGTTTATTATGCTTTCACTAGATAACTATATTGCTTTTTAAAACACTTTGGTTTAAGTGAATTTGTATTTAACAATACTAGTACTTAGTTGATCAACTTAACTTATCCGCTGCATATTTTGTCTTAGACATGTTGCATGTGCATACACTTAACACTTGTCATTGAGGTGTGTGACCCGTATTGTCATCATCCTGCCTCGATTTCCATGTGTCCGTATATGGAAGTTGGGGGCGTCACAAGCAGAGGTTGAATACCGTGCTATGGCAACAACACCATGTGAAATTACTTGGCTGCAACACTTGCTCAAAGATTTATTTGCACCACAATCCAAACCAACTATGCTTTTTTGTGCCAATGAGGCTGCCATGCACATAGCAACCAATCTAGTTTTTCTTGAATGTACAAAAGATATTGACATTGATTGTCATATTGTTAGGGAAAAACTATTGGCAAGCACTATGAAAACATTACATGTTTCCTTAACTGGCAGATATTTTGACTAAGCCTCTTGGCTACAATCTCTTCTCTAATATTCTTTCCAAGATGGGTGTTATTAACATTTACACTCTATCTTGAGGGGGAGTATTAAATTATAAGTCAAAATTATACAAGTCAGTAAAATTACATGTGTACAAGTCAGTTATGTTAGTTAGCTATCAATATATGTGTATAAATAGAGGTCTGATTCATGTAAAAAGATATTGTGATACCCCGTATTATCGTATATTTTAATTGAATGATTATTTATTTAATATTATTAGTGGTTCTTTTGTTTTAAATTTAACGTGTTTCTCATTGTATTATTTTGTGATTTCTAAGTTGTGAAATTTATTTTATGTGCTTTCTTGGTATTAATTATTGCTTTTTTTTTTAAATTGCTCTTTACTTTAAATTATTTTATTGTTGGGTTTAATTATTTTATTTTATTAATATTTAGTTGTAGTGTTTTAATTGTCTTGTATTTATTTTATTGTACCCTTTTTAATTTATTGGACCCTTTATTTTTGGGTGGGCTTGCTTTAGTGGGTTTCAAATTCTGTTTTGGGCCAGCCGTGTAGCCTCTTGAAGCCCAGCCCCTTTGCATTTCAGCCAGCCCTCTCTTTTCTCCTCAAATGGTGCATTTTGGCCTTTTAGCCCTTAGGGCTTTTACTCTTTTTCTTTTCCTTCTGTTGCCGCATGCCTCCTGCTTCTCTTCATCTTCATTTGTTTTCTTTTCTTCTTCTCTCCTTCTCCTGCATAGAATGCTTCTCTTCTTCTCTTGGTAAGTAACTCTTTTTCTCTTTTGTTTTTTCCCTTCTTCTGCTGCTGACCGTGTGTTCCTTTCTTCTCTTTAGTTTTATTTATTTTTATCTGTTCTTGTTGATTTCTGCAGGTCCAAAACCATGAGCCTCCATGCCCGTTTCTCTCTCTATTTTTCCCTTGGCATTTTCACATTTATCCTTGTGAGAAGCCCTTTGCATTTCTGGCTTTTTTCTCCCCAAACCATGTATTGTTTTGTTGGCCTTTTTTTTTTTTTTTTTGTTTATTTTTTGTTTAAGAAGAGTGAGCAATCACATGTCCAATAGTGATGCCCGCCCAAATTTATTAATAAAACCCTCACTTATGGCGGAGGAAGACCGTGGTAACAAAAAACACTTCCAAACAAAACAAGAAAGAAACATTAACCTGAAAAAAGAAACTACGAACCTTAACAGCAATGTATAGAAGGAATCCCTAATAAATCTAACTGAATCAAGCCTCAGAGAACCCCAGGCATGGAAGAAGTATGAGAATAATCTGAAGAAACACCAGCCGCGCCAACTTTAGCCAACCAATCCGCTACTTTGTTACCTTCTCGTAGGACATGCTGGAATTTACAATTAATGGAATGGGCTAAAACGACAATTTCATCCCAATAATCCTCCAAATACCAAACCCCACAACAACCTCTATGCCACCACGAAATAATCACCATTGAGTCAACCTCTACAATTACATTAGAAAGATGGAGAGAAATACACACCCGTAGGCCATATAAAAGAGCAAGGAGTTCTGCTTTATTATTAGAACCCATACCACTAGGAGAGGCAAAGGCTTTCACTAGCTGTCCAGTAACATTGCGAATAACACCACCCGTACCACAAGAACCCGAGTTCCCAAGACTACTTCCATCTGTGTTCAATTTAAACCATCCTGATGGAGGTTTAAACCACTGCACCACTTTACAAGCCCTTTCTTTTAAAGGAATTGGTCTAATGCGTAAAGCCTCCAGGATCATGCTATCAAAACGAGATAAAGTATGATACTTATCACCCATAAGACCAAGCGATCGAAGTTGTGAGCTCCATCTTGGTTTTGTGTAGTTATTTTTCTCTTGCCATGAATACCATTGTTCAGCCCTTTATCTTCTAGTATTTATCTTGTAAATCAGCTCATTTTCTTCTTCAAAATTTCCCTTCAAATTTCCTTGTTTTGAGCCCCTTTTTCAGTCTCTAAAATCGAGTTTGTTGGTGATTTTATTTCAGGTTTACTTTTGGCGATAACCAAGTGCTTGTGCACTTGATCTTTCAGACTTTGCTTTTTTTAGCATTGTAAGCAATTTTTCAAAAAAATTCATGAGATTTAAATATATTTTTACACTAGCAAATTTTCTACAATCTGATTGATTGTGCTGGAATTGAGTCTGAGGAGTATGAGGGTCGGTTGAATGTAAGGATGGGTTGTTTATTTAATTGAATTATGCTTGCGTGCATTTATGTTGTGTTTGGCATTTATTACATCATTTCATGCATGCTCATGTGTCGTGCATGAGAACTGGGTTTTCATGTGAGAGATAATTTTTGAGTATGTTTGAAATGAATAGATTGAACGGATTGAAAGAGAGAAAAAGAACTGTAGGGATGGTGGTAAACGAGGACGGTGGTAGAATCCCACTCACAATTTCCACCTACTGTGCATGCAGTAGGGATGGTGGTAGTCTCCCCTACAATGCAAGCTGTAAGGATGGTAGTAGTCCCGCCTGTGATTCCCGCCTGCTGTGCACGCTATAGGGATGGTGGTAGAGTTCTGTCTGTGATTCTCGCCTACAGTGTTAGTGGTAGGGATGATGGTAAGTAGAGATAGTGGTAGTCCCACCTGTGATTCTCACCTACGATGCACGTGGTAGGGATGGTGGTAAGCAGGGATGGTGGTAGTCCTACTTGCGATTTCGCCTACAGTGCAAGCTGTAGGGATAGTGGTAAGTAGAGATGGTGGTAGTCTAGCCTACGGTGCACGCAATAGGGATGGTGGTAGTCCCGCCTATGGTGCATGCAGTAGGGATGGTGGTAAGTAGAGATGATAGCAGCCTCGCTTGTGATTCCCGTCTATAGCGATTGATAAATGATATGTTAGGTCATTCTCTGAGAAAATGACGGTTTATGATTTAATGGATACGAGCACCATTGTTTGGACCATTTTCTTGGAAAATGACAGATATGTTTCAGGTTAAATGGGATTTTTGGCGTGCATTGAAAAATAATCATTTTCGGGAAAAATGAGGGTTTTGGGTCACATTCATGTTTCGTCATGTGCACGCATATTTGTTGGATGCATTAATGTATTTTTATCTCAGTTTTTTGGGTGATTACTTACTGAGATTCACAATCTCACTGTATTCGACATCTTGCTATTCCATTTTATGGAACCGTAGATTTTGATGCTGATGAAGACGTTGAGTCTGAGGGATTGGTTTCGCCGAAGGAGTGACATGTGGTCGTTTTTTGGATTATGGGATTTGTTTCCCTTTTGTCTATGTATTTGGCGTTTTACTTTATTTTCACGGATAACTGTATAATTTTCGATAATACTTTTATTTTGGTAGTCTTGTATTTAAAATTATAGTACTTAGTTGACTTATTTAATTTATCTGCTACGTTTTTTGTTGTACATTTTCTACTTCTACACACATTTGGAACTTATCGTTGGGATGCGTGACTCGTCTTATCATCATCCCGATACCATGATTCCCAGGTTTTTATACGCGGGAGTCAAGGCGTTTCATATACAAGAAATAAGATACAAGTTTTGATCAGTTTTCTCTCCAATACTCAGTTTTCTTTCTACTTTCTTGCAATACATTTTTTCTTCCTTTTCTGATACTAAAGTCTTTTTGCATAAAACAAATGTTAAGATGGAACGTACATTAGGATTGTTGTAATGAATTGATCTCTTCTTTCGTTGACCCACTTCTGAGATATTTATGAAGTCCTTCCACGTGAATTAAACAAACGTCAAAATCAAACACCCGTGAAGATTGGTCTATTGAATTTCTTGTATGAACTTTAGACTTTTGGGATTTCCTGATGCAGGAGAAGTTTCTGGGTAAGCCAACCTGCAATACCATTTACACAGTTTTGAATTGATCAAGTCCTTCCACGTTAATTAAACAAACGTCAAAATCAAACAGTACCCATTAAGACTGTTCTATTGAATTTCTTGTATGAACTTTAGACTTTAATTGAGATTTCCTAACGCGGTAGAATTGAAGATTTATCACATCAAAGAAAAGGAAGTTGGCCGAAAAATTTAAATATGATGCTGTAGCAGTATCTATGGCTGATGTCGAAAGAAGCCACTGCTTTTAGATCTGAGAGGGAATTCATCCACTGGTGTTACAATAAGTTTCTATATCATGATGCTCGCTGTAGCATGGCTTATCATTCAGTGAAGGGAACTTAAGTTTACAGCAAAGTCGATGGAATTTATATAAATATATATTATAAGTATTCTGCCATATTCTTGTTTCTATTTTAGCTTTGCCATTCTTGGGGTTGTGGTTTGTTTGTTTAAAAAAATATATTATTTATACTTATAATTTTATAAACTAATTACTCTACTGCCCATTGATAGTTTGATGACGGGCGGATTTGGGACCTCAGATGAGACATAAAATTATCATTTGATTTCATTTCATCTTATTTCCAAACATAATTTAAATACAAAATTTTTAAACTAATTATTACAACATTTTCAAATTTTTAAATAAAAAATAAAAAATTCCAACTTTTTCAAATTTTCAAACAAAAATAATATTCTAAAACTATATTCTAAAATTATTTTTTATTCAACTTTTTCTCTCTCATTTCTCAAAATCTAAAAAATAATCAATTCAAATTATTTCACTACTATTCCCAAACTATCTTACTACTATTTACAAAATTCTCATATCATCTCATCTCACTCCTTATCCCTAACGCGGCGTGTAATAAAACAAATGTCCAGATCGAACACCGACTAATTAAGTCCCAGTATGAACTTTAGACTTTTGGGATTTCCTGACGTGGGAGCATTGAAAATTTATCACATTAAAGTAGCTATTCCAACATCTTTCAATCTCCCCATGCCAATAATGTCGTTTCAAGATAGGTTTAAGTCTTGCGAGAAATATGTTCCTGACGTGTGAGATTAACGGTTTGTCACGTCAAGTACTACCTACTCCAACACATTTCAAGCTCTCCACACTAATAATATTGCTTGAAGCACAAACACAAACATGAATTACAAGTATGATTGGTAAGCTAACTTGCACCCATTTACACGGTTTTGAACTAAACTCATTCAGCCTTGGTCATGTAGAAAAGATGGTATATATATATATATATATATATTTGAGAGAGACTTATCGTGCTCTTGTTAATCAACCTTGGTCCCAACACCTCCCTTAGGTCACCCTTTCTCATTTTGAGAAAAATCATTCGGACCATTCCCTGCTTTGTAAAAGATATGAATTTAACAAAAAGGAGAGAATTACTTGTGGTCAAGGATTGTGCGGATTGGGATTTGGGGAAGTTTCTGGGTAAGCCAACTTGCAATACCATTTACACAGTTTTGAATTGATCAAGTCCTTCCACGTTAATTAAACAAACGTCAAAATCAAACAGTACCCATTAAGACTGTTCTATTGAATTTCTTGTATGAACTTAGACTTTAATTGAGATTTCCTAAAGTGGTAGAATTGAAGATTTATCACATCAAAGATAAGGAAGTTGGCCGAAAAATTTAAATATGATGCTGTAGCAGTATCTACGGCTGATGTCGAAAGAAGCCACTGCTTTTAGATCTGAGAGGGAAGTCATCCACTGGTGTTACAATAAGTTTCTATATCATGATCGATGCACGCTGTAGCAAGGCTTATCATTCAGTGAAGGGAACTTAAGTTTACGGCAAAGTCGATGGAATTTATATAAATATTATAAGTATTCTGCCATATTCTTGTTTCTATTTTAGCTTTGCCATTCTTGGGGTTGTGGTTTGTTTGTTTATAAAAAAAATATTATTTATACTTATAATTTTATGCGCATAATGATATATACTGTTTTTAAAATTAATTATGAAGATTTTAAAATTAAAGTTAAAATAAAAAAGTTAATAAAATAAAATTAAATATTTAATATGTATAATATTATTTATAAAGTTAATTATAAATAGATTAAGACAATTTTTTTTTAATTTGAAATTAAGCACTTTCACAATTTCGTACAGGATAAACTAATTAATCTACTGCTCATTGATAGTTTGATGACTGTGAGGTTTGGGGCCTCAAATGAGACACAAAATTATCATTTGATTTCATTTCAACTTATTTCCAAATATAATTTAAATATAAAATTTTTAAACTAACCATTACAATTTTTTTAAAATTTCAAATAAAAAATAATACAAATTCAAAATTTTTCAAATTTCAAAACAAAAATAATATTCTAAAACTATATTCTTACAATATTTTTTATTCAACTTTTTCTCTCTCATTTCTCAAAATCTAAAAAATAATTAATTCAAATTATTTCACTACTATTCAAAATTTGTCTTACTACTATTCACAAAATTCTAATATCTCATCTTCATCCTTAGTCTTAACACAACTGCAACGTGTAATTGAGGAAAGTTCAACGAAAGTTCAGACCAAATTGACTGCATTTAACTTTTGTACGCTACCCTTTAATGACGGACACTGCTACTTTGAAGTAAAAAGGAGAACTCAGCGCATTGCAAACACAATGACTTCTTCCATGTCTTTCCGTGCACTCTCTTCTTCCTCCTCTTCTACTGTTACCTCTTCATGGTTTTACGATGTATTCTTGAGTTTTAGAGGAAAAGATACTCGCAATACTTTTATTGCCCATCTCCACCATGCTTTGCTTCAAAATGGCCTCCACACCTACATAGATAAGGACGAGCTTAGAAGAGGTGATGAAATCTCACCTGCACTTCTCCAAGCCATTGAAAATTCTCGACTTTCAATTATCGTGCTCTCAGAAAACTATGCTTCATCTACTTGGTGTTTGGATGAATTGCTCAACATTCTCAATTGCAAGGAAACAAAGCAACAAATAGTTTTACCTATATTTTATCATGTAAATTCATCGGAAGTACGAAATCAAAGAGGTAGTTTTGGAGAAGCTTTGGCTGTATGTATGGGAAAATTCAATGAAGACATGAAGAAGGTGCAGAGGTGGAAAACAGCCCTACAAGAAGTGGCCAATTTAGCTGGATACGAGTTGGAAAATGGGTAACTCTAACCACTCTTGTGCCTTTCAATGGAGATTTGTTATTATTATTATAACACATCAGTACTTAAGAAAAATAATTGACGTTATTTATTTTCTGTACCATATAACTTAAATGTAGCTATGCAATGCGCAACCGTTGCAAAATCTTTTTGAAAAAAGTAGGGTCTGCTATTAAAAAATTAATTTTTTTCATATAAGTTTCATATTTACTCACTTTTTTCAAAGAAATTGTGCGGTACTTGTACACTCTACGACTACAAATATTATTTCTAAAAAAAAAAAAACAGTACTCTTGAAAACCAAAACAAATTTAAGAATGCATGTAAATGCAATCATGTGTAAAAGAAAAGAATCTAACAAAACAGAGAGCATTACTTGTGTTCAACGCTTGTGCGGATTGGAATTTGGGGAGGGGGATCTATACCGTACAACCTACCACCTATTTTTTATTTTACTTTTGGTTGTGAGAAAAAAACTAATTAGATTATGTTGGTTGTTTTTCATGTGAAGAGTCCAGCTCATTAATTTATTTGTATGCAGGAATGAATCGAAATTCATCAAAGAAATCGTTCAAGAGGTCTCTAGAATAGTAAATTCTTCATATTTAAATGTTGCAAAATATCTAGTTGGGATGGAGTCTCGAATGCAAGACATTGATTTGCTTTTAAGCATCGGGATGAATGACATACGCATGGTGGGAATATTTGGAGTTGGAGGAGTTGGTAAAACAACTATTGCCAAAAAGATCTATAACTCATTTTTTTCACAATTTGATGTTCATTGTTTCTTGAAAAATGTTAGAGAAACTTCAAACCAAGTGGGTGGTCTGGTCCAAATGCAGAATACACTTCTTAATGAGATTCTAAAAGCCTCTAAATGTTTTGATATTGGTAACGTTGATAGAGGAGTTTATGAGTTAAAGCGCAGGCTTTGCTCTAGAAGAGTTCTCTTAATTCTTGATGATGTGGATGAGTTAGTCCAGTTAGAAACATTAGCTGGAGGTTGTGATTGGTTTGGTTTAGGAAGTAGAATCATCATAACTACAAGAGATCAGAATTTATTAAATAACCATAAGGTTGATTCAAAATATGAAGTAAAGAGATTGGAACATAATGAAGCTCTCGAGCTTTTTAGTTGGCATGCTTTTGAGGAAGACAAACCTATTGAAGATTATGTGGAACTCTCTAACCAAGTAATACAATATGCTGAGGGTCTTCCACTAGCTTTAACAATTCTAGGCTCAGATCTAAGGGGTCAGAGTATAAATCAATGGAGAAGTGTATTGGATAAGTATAAAAGAATTCCTAGCAAAAATATTCAAGAAGTACTCTGTATAAGTTACGATGGATTGGATGATAACGAGAAGGAGATTTTTCTTGATATTGCCTTTTTTTTCAAAGGACAACACTTGGATTATGTCGTTAAAATATTAGATAGTTGTGGTTTCTCTCCAGACAATGGTATCAGAAGGCTTATAGATAAATGTCTCATTACAATTACTATTCACAATACATTGTGGATGCATGACTTGTTACAAGATATGGCAGAGAAATTGTTCGAAAGGAATCACGCAAAGAACCAGGCGCACGTAGTAGATTATGGTTTCATGAAGATGTTCGCTATGTACTAGAGGAAAATGCAGTAAGTTCTTAGATTAAAAGCTCTTTTAATTGAACATTTTTTATTAGTGAAACTTACATTAAAAGTATTGAATTTCTTTTCATAACAAATGGAAAAGTACTGCATATTAAATAAACTATCATATATGTATCCATCGATAATATGATCATTTTTTTATATTTCCAACTTAAGGTAATGTATTTAGCTAATTAGGGGAATCATTAAATCATCATACTTAAATGTCCTTCAAAGATATATAATCATCCCTTTTCAAAGACAAGAATGAGTATTTTTTAATCATGAGTATATTGCCTTCATGTCTTATATGAATGTATAGTTAATAATGACAAGTAAATTTGAAAAAAGACAAATTTTGAATATTAATTATAATGGACATTATAGTTTTGATATTACAATTTTAATAAGTGCTTAGAAATGAAGATTTTAACGATCTGACATTACTGGCAACCTTATGAATTGTCTCATTAGGGAACAAACAATGTTGAGGGGATAAAATTAGTGGTTTTGCCTGGGGCTAATGATCATGACATGATACGCTTGAGTCCCAAATCGTTTGCAAAGATGAGAAGACTAAGATTTTTTATAAGCCGCGGTGCACACTTTTCTGGAAGATCACTTAATTATCTTTCTAATGAATTAAGAGTGCTTGATTGGTCAAATTGTCCTTTACAATCTTTGCCATCCAATTTCCGTGGAGAGAAGCTCATTGATTTTCAACTGTATAGAGGCCGCATCAAGGAGATTAGCGGCCACTTTAAGGTACAATTATTACTTTGAATATTTCCTTTCTTTAAACCCATGTGTTCATGTGAACTTCCTCACTATTAATATATATATTTTTTGTTTTTCAACAGAACTTGACGATAATGAAATTTTCTGAGTGTAAGTTATTAACCAAAATCTCCAATCTTTCAAGTTGCTCAAATTTAAAGGAATTGGATATTATGGATTGTGAAAATTTAGTCGAAGTTCATGATTCTGTTGGATTCCTGGATAAGCTTGTTCGTTTGCGTCTTTATCAATGCTTCAACCTGAAGAGTTTTCCCAGGCATCTCAAGTTAAGATCTCTAGAAGTCCTTACACTTTATAATTGCTCAAAACTTCAACACTTTCCAGAAATCGAGTGTAAAATGGAATATTTATGTTGCATCTCATTATGGGGCACTGCAATAAAAGAATTGCCTTCATCCATTGGGTACCTCACTCCTGCACTTAAAGAGTTACTTCTGCCCAAACAATGGACAAAACTTATGCGTCTCCCTAGTAGCATTCATCAGTTGCAAAATCTAAAGGTGCTTTGTCTCAGTGAGTGTATTAATGGATGTGTCACTGGGATTGGACGTTTATATCTAGAAGGTTGCATGGACCTAATGCGTTTCCCAATCAGCGATCCTAACTGGCAAGATCCAAAGAGTCTCTCTTTCAATAAGTGTACAAATCT
Source organism: Carya illinoinensis (assembly GCF_018687715.1). Lineage (NCBI taxonomy): Eukaryota > Viridiplantae > Streptophyta > Magnoliopsida > Fagales > Juglandaceae > Carya > Carya illinoinensis. The sequence goes on along the minus strand of NC_056766.1, from coordinate 45,097,711 downwards.
TGCAAAAGAAGAAATAAGTTTATCCTTTGGGTACCAGACTGAGCTTAAAAATATCCACCTAAGTACATTCAGAACGATGAAGAGGTCTGAACCAGAATCAAGTGCTGAATTACTCCCAACGCCAGTTTATAAATGGTACCTTGATGACTTTTCATTTTATTGCTCATCCACTTTGCACGAGTTAGATCTATCTTGGTGTGCAATTGTCAACCTTCCTTTGTTCATCGAAACCTTTGTTGAATTGAGGATTCTCAAATTGTGGCACTGCGAGAAACTTCAAGAAATTCTACATCTTCCACCAAATATACAAGAGCTATATGCTAGTGAGTGTTTCTCCTTGGAAAGATTCCCAAAAGTATCAACAAAATTTCAATTCTATACATCATGTGGCTTGCGAGAACTAAGATGGATTGATTTGTCCAGTTGCCATAAATTGGATGCAAATATAGGGAGTCAGGTGCCAAATCCTTCATTTGTTGAGGTATGTGATCTCTATTTCTCTCTGTGTTTTTTGTAGGTGTTTTTGTTTGCAGATTGCCTTGTCCTTATGAAAATATGCGATACATGTTTGACAGGAACATATTCAGAACCATTTATGTGGAATTATATTTCCAGGGAATAAGATTCCAGATTGGTTTAGCCATACTAATGAGCCTTCAAATAGAGATTCGTGTGAATTGGATATTAGTGGGCCCTTGTATTTGGATGAAATCATAGGAATTGTTTTCTGTGCTGCTCTTGGATCCGGCATGGATGACTCCTCCTCCGGTATTCGTGTTTCTATAAACGGTAACATGCTTGTAGAAGCAAATTTTGAATTATTAGGAGACTGGGATCATGTATATCTAAATTACTCATTTCCAGAATGTATCGAGCAATGGCTACGGTACCCAAAAGGAGACAATCTGAGGTTTATATTTGATAGCAATGAAGAAGCTGCAGTGATGTTTAAAAGTTGTGGAGTACACATAATCTATAAGCATGAAGAGAATGAGAGTTTAACAGTTGGGGAGTGCTCAGTAGATTCATCGAATGGTATCCTACTTTGTAAGAGACACCGAGATGATGAAGACCGCAACTTGGAATTCAATGGATATCCACGACACAAGAGGCGCTCTCAAAACTTGAGCAATTCAAATGTAGTTATCGATTGCGCATGTGTTGACGGTGATTTCACAGAAGTAGAAGGAGGCTCTAAGGGAAGTTTAAAAGAAGAAGAAGTACCTGCCTCTCAATCTACATCCCAAGAAGGCCAAGCGAATTCAGAGAAGCTGGCTTACTAGGCACCAGGTCAATGTCTTTGCATGGATAAAATTCCCCAGTTTTTTTTTTTTTTTTTTAATTGGATTGGTTTCATGATATTAATGGCATATAAAAGGATTTTACGATGCCAGTGCAAAAGGTTTTCGTAAATGATCGGATGCTGGACTTGTTTGTGTGCTCGGTGTTGTTTGTGACATGATAATTGTGTGCTCGGTGTTGCCCCATCCATCCACTTGCAGCCTCCTTTACTTCATTGATAATTTTTTATGCATCACCTTCGAAAGTTACTCTCTCTGAAACTGATGATCTCTACATGTTTCCATTGCCTTCCACATAGCACTTGCTTTAGCCAACTCAACACTTCCAAGAAAGTTCTTAGCTGCTCACAAAGAGAAAATGATCTCCCCTTCATGATTTCTTGCTACCACTCCTATACCCATTTTCTGCTCTTCCTTATTCAATGTTGCATCAAAGTTAATTTTGTGAAGCTCTCAGTGGGTGGTAACCACTTAGTTTCTCTTCTTCTCGTGCCAAGTTCAATATGTTGCTCTCTTTTCTCCTCCTCAGCTTCTTGAAAGACTTTCAGGTTTACTAAAGTCTTCTGGACCAAATACCTGCAAGTATTACATATATTTCTTCTATTTTCTTTTGATTAAAACTCTGCTGCAGTTTTTCCCATAGCTGGAAAAATTATATGGAACTTAATTAATACGCTTTAATTTGTTGGTTTATTGGTTCTTATGTATATATATATATTTATATATATATATATATTTATATAATCGAAGCATACCAGAAAATCTAGTAGTTAATAATTCAACTGTCTCAGTTTGACTGAGATTATTGTTAACATAAGCATTTGCAACTATAAACATCTTATTCATGATATTGAATATTTCTTGTTTAGAGAACCCATCAATACTTCATTCATAAATGTTGTCAAAAGAAACGGCAAACTGTGTTATATATATAAATATATATATATATATATATATAATTAATATGTTAGGTGATCATGGCATTTTCTGATATTGGGATATTAAATTGGATTAATTAATTCCCTTTCTTGTATTTCTTGGCACTCCACAGACATGATGGATTAAATGATAAGTCGCTGGCTCTCTATACTGAAACCGTAATTAATTAATTAGCAGTACTATTAATTTTCGTTGGATACAATTTTTCCCTTCACTCCGAATTAATTAATGATGTTGCGTATATATATATATATATGTTAATAGTTTGAAAATGTATATCTTTTGTCAAAGCTTTGCAGGTGAATTCTTCTTCTGATCAGTTGGCTGAAGGAGCTGAATTTGAGGTTAGAATTTGGAGCACAAACAAAACCATAACTTGTGTTCATAGTCATGACTGCATGAACCATTAAACAGCACAGGCGATATGCTGAAATTGAGTTCACTTTATTGTTTTAAAAAAATCAATTTATATATGTACACATGTGTATGATACATGGCTTAAGAATGGTTATTGTTCTTCTTTCTTTCTCCAACTTCTCTGTAATTGAACCTCTCTGATGAATGGTATTTACGCTTACAGAGAGGGTGACGCCTTTCAAGGAGCTTCTATCTCTTCCTTTTACTCTTCTTCTTCTTTTAGAGGTGAAGATGTTCGAATTAAGATTACTTCATTGGTCGAATTATCCTTTACAATCTTTGCCACTCAATTTCCATAGAAAGAAACTTATTGCCTTTAGAATGCGTTGTAGCTTCATCAAGGAGTTGGGCGAGGGAAGAAGCATCAATATCCTTTGGGAACTTTGTTGCACTCGGTTTTTCAAATCTAACGGGCTGCAAAAAGATTGACGGTTATACAAATCTTGGAAAGGAGATGAAGGATGGGAGCAGTGTATTACAAGTGTTGAATGTTGAGAATTATTTCCAGTCAATTAAATTTCTCCCCAATATCAAATGTCTTTATATGATGTTTAATTCCTCTGCCACTTCGGATTTCTTAGATCTCTCGGAGAGAGAAATTGTTATCCTTTGTCATTACAAAGATTTCCAGAAGTAGTATCAAGAATATTACAATTCAATGGAAGCCACATCAAATTGCTTTAGAGAATTGACTTGACTGGCTGCACCAAAATGCATCTAAACATCTGGAATTCTCCACTGCCGAGTCCTTTATTGTGGAAGAAGGAATGTATCATTCAAATTGACTCCATTTTTTTCAGTTTTCATGACCTGAAACTGTTGAGGAATCATCGTTGGTTTAACAGGGGCAATATCAAGAAGAGTTTTAAGAAAGTGAAATAGTTAAGAGGAGATTAGTGGAATTGTGTTGTATGCTGTTGTGTTTTTCAAAAAAGTTCATAGGGCAACAAATATTATTTTGTATGCTGAGATAACCAGTAAAGACCCAGATGATGTATGCAGTAATTTTTAAGGCGTAGATTTGGTTAATAATGATATGAATACATAGAATTGGAGGCCGATTTAGGATCTTTTGAGCTGAAGGTTTTGGACAATTTGAGAGTTGAATTGTATCCCAACGATACTGATCCTTAGTGGGTGCTGATCTATAAAAGTTGCGGAGCCAAAGTGGTATATAAGAATGAAAGGAGAGCAAATAAAAAGAGATAATGGATGAAACTGATCCTGGAAAAGGTCCTCAACAGCAATTGAGTTAATGATAGATAACCCAAGACTTTACTGTTACTACGCTTTAAGTTTTGTTTGTTCTATCTGTCTTCTATTCCCCCCTCCTCTCTCTCTCTCTCCCCGAGGCAAACGAAGCAAGCGTTCGATATGCATTTTATCAAACAAGTTCTAGTTTATGCCATGTTCGAAACCCAATCTACACAGCTGAACTCTCAATACAACTGACTCCAAAATGCACCAATTAAAGAAATCCAAGTCCCCCATTTTGGCCATAAAACATGGCGATAAGCTTATTAAGTTCAAAGCCTAGCCAGAATAAGTAACGAAACTTTACCAGTCAGACACTGGAAGAAGATTGAAGAAGAACTTATCGTACAACCACAGAGAGAGAGAGAGAGGATTGCATCTTTATATATACCATGCAAAGGAACATAGAGTCCGCAACTCTGCAAGCCATTCGGAAGGAAATTCCACCTCCCAAAGTCCACCCGTCCGTTTGAAGCTCTGTGCCGCAAAAAGCTTCGTAGTTCCTTAAGCAGGCAAGTTGCCCTTGCCTAAACCAACTATAATCAGTACGTCCCTACCAATTAACCCAAGAAAGCTCAATTTTTTCAGTGGAAGATTACCAAATATTCGGACATAATATAGCAGTCTGGTGTGGATAAGCCAACTTCATCCACTTGTCGGCGGGGGACGTCATGCGGCGGTGCGGCCTCCACGCGACTTGGTAGGTAATAATCTCAGCCCGCAGAAAAAACCAAAGAAACGGTATTATCTTATTCAGAAACAAACACATCCGTCAATTCATCGTTAACAACACCAACATCACCAATCCCAACACCTGACAACAAGCTAACACAGAAACTTTAGACACACCCACCCAGAAATATAGTACATATATATATAGTTTAATATAGAACTACAATTGGAGGTGTCGTTGGACGACTGAGATGGCGTTGCTGCGCAAGCTCTTTTTCCGGAAGCCGCCCGATGGGCTTCTTGAGATCTCTGAGCGAGTCTACGGTACGTTCCTGTTCTGTTTTATTTCTTTGTTAAAAAAAGGTTGAGGGAAATGACGAAAATGTTTCCAAGTTGCAAGGGATAAATGGAAAATTGTGAATAGGAAGAGTGGGATGTTTCACCATCTGCGTGTGTTTTTTGAATTCCAAGGGTTTTTCTGCTTTTTGAATTCCTAAATCTTTTGTTTGAAATTCATAAAAAAGAAAAAAAAAATTAAAAAAAGCCCAAAAATTTATAATTTCTCCCCTTCCTTTGCTTCTACATTCTGAGGAACCAAGCAGAGTAGAAGGGAGCAAAAATCTAAGTCGAGGCAGTATTTTTTAGTGGTTATCTAAATTATATACTAGAAAGCTCAAATGGCAACCCAATTTTGTGTTTAGAGGACTATATCAGTATCTCATTGCATAATGGTTGCAGAAGAAGAATACAAATTTTTTCTAGTTCAACGAATAGAATAAAGTTATAATATATAGCCACTACTAAGTAGGATTATTTTGTCTAATTAAGTTGTGGAAAAAGTTTCCAATTCAGTGGCTGGTGATTTCTCATTCTATCTACATATTCTTTGTACATATGACTGTTTGTTTACCTTAGAATTTTGTTTCAGGGAGAATGCGAACTAGTTAAAATAGACATCAATTGCCATATTCAAGGTGATGCTGCTGCTTCCGTAGTAGCGGGTGATATCTCAAGCTTTGAGGAGGAGGGCCTTCCAGCGGAAGCATTTGCAAAAGTTCAAGAGTTCTTCAGTTATGTGGACTGTTTAGATCCCAGGGCCGATGCATCACTAAATGTGCTCCAACACATGAGTGCATCAAATATTGTCCACGAACTGTTGGAAAGTGGCTCTCATGAGAGTGTTGAAACGAGTGGTCTGTTGCAGGAGACAAGTCCTAGAAAGCTTTGGGAGAAAAAGAAGCCTACGGTCTTGGAAAGTAAGGCTAAGAACTCCTTGTCTCTGTCCCCAGAGATTCAGTCCATGTCCATGTCCTCACCTAAGCAATCTCATGGTACTTATCTGAGTAGAAAGGTAGCTGAGACTCCTGAAGTTCAGATTCCGCCTCAACTATCCAGACAATCTTGACATTTGCTGCCAAGGGATACCTCAATCTTCTCAGTCAACAATAGTCTTCTGTAAATCTGTGGAAGATGCATCTGTAGCCCAAACTTCTGGCATAGAACGTCAGCTACATTATCACACCTTATCTGAAAGTGCAGAAACCACCCATCCGCCAGCTATATCTCCAGTCATTACAGATCTAACCTTGTCTGTTTCACACACATCTGAATCTCTAGATGCCAAAATTGTTTTGGTTTCACCCCCTACACCTCCACCTCCTCCTCCACCACCACAGCCTTCCTCAACTGATGTTTCTACGAAACTTTTTCATTCTCCAACTCCTCCACCACCTCCAACACTGCTGCCTCCTCAAGCACCTCCTTTGAAGGAGAATCTAGCTGTTAGAGCTATGCTGCCTCTGCTTCCGCCTCCAACCCCTCATACCATGCAAACTGCTGGTCCTACAATTCCTGCCACTAGTTTATTACTTAATCCTCCTTCAGCTCCTGTAGTTACTTCATCAATTAGGCTGCCTCCTCCGAATCCTCCACCCCCTCCAATACCGCCACCTCCTCCAACACCTCTTTTGAAGGAACATATCGCTGTTAGAGCAGGACATCCTCCACCACCACCCCCTCCTCATTCTCAGCAGGTTGCAGGTCCTAGAGTTCCATCTTTAGTGCCACCACCACCTCCTGCCCCCATTTTTTCATACAAGAACTCACTCCCTGCATCACAAAATTCTCCACCTGTCCCATCCCCGCCCCCTCCACCAGCTCCTTTTCTTAAAGGTACATCTAGGACTGGTGATGGTCATCCAGGATCCCTTGCTCTAGATGGCAATGGAAATAGTATCTCTGTATCTCCATCTTCTGGATCACCGTTTAATTCTCTCAGCAGGGAAAGGGGCAAATTCTTTCACGTACTATAAGTGCCAAGAATTATCATAACAAAAAACTGAAGCCATTGCATTGGTTGAAATTAACAAGAGCAGCATCAGGAACTCTTTGGGTGGAGGCACAAAAATTGGGTGCAGCTTCAAAGTACATGCTTTTTTTGCTAGGAGAACTTTTGTGTCCAAGCATAAGCATGCTTTGAGTCTCCTTCACATCTAATAGGCTATTTCACTTGTTATCTCTCGATGTAGGGCTCCAGACATTGACATTTCAGAACTTGAGAATCTTTTCTCAGCCTCAATTCCAAGTTCAGATCATGTTAGGAAGTCTATGCGAGGCTCAGTACACATCTGCTTTTCTGGTTAAAATTTTACAGTGAATTTTTTTTTTTCAGATTCTTTGTCTTATGGTACTCCGTCTGATGTAGGATAGAACAACTTGTTTAGGATTGCATTTCCTAAGGGCTAAGGAAAGGGGAGATTATTAAGGTTCTTATAGATGACAGAAAGTATTAGACCTTGTCAGTGGATTTTAGCTAAGGCTGGATGAAGAAAAGGTTGTAAGATTTTGAGATAGTGAGCAGAACTTTAGGACTTTAGATTGTTGAGAAGATGGAATAAGGGGGAAAATGATAAAAGAGATCCCAATCAGGATTATGTGATGGAAAATGTAAGAACGCATGGTTGTGATTCCATCAAATTTTAAAGAGGATAATGGCAAATGTTCATGCCTTCCAATGAACAAAATATCCGAATATTTTTATTAATCAAAAACCTTATAAAGTTTTTGAATCATATTTATTATAAATAAAACATAGTATATAGACTCCTAGACTATTTGATAACATACCTTTAAAAACAGAAATATACTAGCTTTTAAAACCCAAGAATTCAATGATTCTTAGAAATTATTAGAAAACCCTAGTACTATTAGAAAACTCAGCTTAAAAGCACCAGTAACCTTTTAGAACCCAACATTACAAATAATTCTTTGAAGCTATTTGAAACCTTAAACTGAACTTCATTGCAAGAGCACCCCTTAAACTTGTGCTTGATGCAGAAAAGCATGACTCTTCAAATGGGCTTTTAACCAAACCAAATAACTAAAGTCAAAACTGACATAACTGTTTGCATTTTTCATTTTTGGAATCCCCTCAACTACTATGAGGGAGTCTTATTTCCATTATATGTATCCTGTGGGCTCCACATAATAAAACTTAAAATCACATATAGAGGAAAGACACTTGAACTTATTTGTAGGCTTCTATTTTATGGTCTTTCGGTTTTTTTTTTGGTGTTCTTACTAGCTCCCTCCCCCCTACAAGCGCAACCTTCCTTTCTGATTCACCACCCCAAGGGTATGAACAATCCATCGAAAAGGACTGTGTTAAGCCAATTTGGTTGGGAGGTTTGGTCAGTGACTTGGTACTAGCAGTTGTCTCTGTGATGGGGGAGGCTTTGCAGTACAGAGATGTAATGTATTGTTGTTCTTATTAGTGTCACTTTCTTATCTCATTTATCTTGTTTGGCCAAATTACAGTTTTTATGAATAGTAGATCAATATCTAGAGTTTATGTAATGTTATCACTTCTGCAGATTGACCACCGGCAGGCATATAACTGTGAAATCATGCTTTCAAAGGTGAAAGTATCATTGCATGACTTAGTGGTAAGTTTGGTGGCACTTCAAACATGTACTTCTCCTGGTAATTGGAATGAAGGTTTAATTTCGCCTCAGCTTCAAGTAGTCCAGAGCTCAAATGTACAAATCTTTATCGAAACTATAGGAGCTCAGATAAAAGAACATGTTCTGCATTCCACTATATATAGGGCAGACTTCGTTTCTTATTTCTAGGTTTTCTTTTTCTAACTTCTTGTACTTGTATTTGAAAATTTCTTTGCATTAAGTACAAACTGATACCAAGAGTAACAGGTTTTATGACGTGTCACTTGATTTTAGAATCTCTCTTTATTTTTTTCCAGTAGGTGAATAAACCTATGTGACCTTACCCTCTGACCTTGTAAGGGAAGGAGGGGCCATTTTGTCAAGAGATCATTGATGCCAATTGTTGCTTGAACTACAGATTCTTTTCAATAAAAGAGTTCCAGGACAGTTGGGCTCAAACTTAACATTGAAATATGATTAGAACAATAATAGTGGTGATGTGTGCTAAACGCTTACAACTGATATGAACCAACAATGGTTTGACTTAAAGTTTCTGCATAGATATGTCAAATTTCAGTAGCTAAAGGGACAAGTCTGGTTATATTATTACATTCTTATGGTTATCTTATGTCAACTCTTCAGTTGATGAATATGGGATGTAGGTCATGTCTTTAATTTGGCTTGAGCAGGTCATGTTATAAATGTTTTGGTGATCATAATGTCATCTTCCACTATACCTCCAAAAACAAAATGCATCTCTCTCTCTCTCTCTCTTTCTCCAAAAACAATATTCTGTTTTGGACAGAATATTTTAGAATCAGGTTCAATAGCCTAAAAACTGGACAGAATATCACGCCTCTGGCACAACCATTTATGTCACTGTGATCAGTAATCTCGTGGAAATATTCTAAAAAAACAGGAGTTCATCTTTTCTTTAATTAATGTTATAGAGGGAACTATTTACATTATCAAAAGCAATTACACTGGTCAATCTAGGTTGGCATATCTCTTTAATTTGGGACTTCAGCAATCATAAGGGTGTGGTCAAAGTTTAACATGGCTTTCTGGTCCTGACTTGAAATCCAAAATGGATTTGGATGGTATATCATGACCAATTAGGATAAACCCAAGGGGTTATAATATGGTGGGGTCAGTGTTTTGGGAGCTTCATTGTATTGTTGAGTCTCCTAAAGATTACCTGGACTAGACACTAGATCAAATAACACCAAATAACACACAAATATAATTGAATTGATTTGTATCCAGCTATTGATACCTTTCTTTCTATGCTTTAATCTGCTGTGGAAGCTCACTGGATGCAAACTTTGTTTGGATTTATGTTTTCATGTTAGGTGAATCCACAATTTGCTCTAATCTTTGTACATATGACTGTTTGTTTACCTTAGAATTGTGTTTCAGGGAGAATGCGAACTAGTTAAAATAGACATCAATCGCCATATTCAAGGTGATGTTGTGGTGGAGTGTGTTAGCTTGAATGATGAAATAGCACGTGAAGAGATGATGTTCCGAGTAATATTTAATATATACTGCTTTTATTAGGTCTAATATATTGATCCTAAACCAGGATGAAATTGACATATTGTGGAATGCTAAGGATCAATTTCCAAAGGACTTCAGAGCAGAGGTATCTCACATGCTAAATTTTTTTTAGGCATAGCCTTTTTTTGGCATCTTTCTTAACATGAAAGTAATACCTTGGTTATCATTCTGCTTCCGCAGTAGCAGGTGATATCTCAAGCTTTGAGGAGGAGGGCCTTCCAGTGGAAGCATTTGCAAAAGTTCAAGAGTTCTTCAGTTGAGGACTGATCGAAGTTGCCAGGGCCTTCCAGTTGAAGTGTTTTATTTAAAAATTTGAAAATGTTGTAACGATTAGATAAAAAAGTTGAAAACTTGGAATTGAAAAATTTTTGCGTCTAAATGATGTTTTGATATTGAGATGAGATGGTTTGAGAGATTTGTGTATCCAAACAAAACCTAAGGACACTTTTACGGCAAGTATTGGCACAACATACAAAAAGTTACTATCTGAGGGAGGCTGACGTTGCATGCTGAATTTATATAGAAAAAAAAACACAAAACACAAAATATAGAGACATTATGATAAATATGCATTATGCAAATCTATCAATAAATCGATTTGATACAAGAGTTAGCCATTCATACAGGGATCATTGTAATGCTTGGGAATGGAAAGAACTTCAAAACAAGAACAGATGGTCTCCTCCAGATATCATTTCAATTGCATTTGATGTAGCAGTTAAACCAAATGGCAGCACCTCTGCTGCCATATGCAGATCACACAGTTGCAAAATTGTTTTCATAATAGCTGAGCACTTAGGGAGCTGCAATCCAAATCAAGGAGAAGCTATGGCAGCATTCATAGGAGTACATGAAGCTCAATCCAAACACCTAAAAAATATCCTAGTAGAAGAAAATTCTCATAGAACCATATCAGCTTTAAAGGACCCCCAAGAAAATCAAGAGCAACTTGCAGAAAGTATCATAAGAGACATAAGATTAATACTACAAAAATTTAAAAGATGGGAGATGGTTAAAATACATCGCTTTCAAAATCAATGCATGCATGCCATTGCACAATGGACAGCATCCAATATTGTAATAGGAAGCATATACCCTTAATCAAAATCCCACAATGTCTATTAGATTTTCATAACGGTAAGAATCCATCATATGCATCGGATCACTTAATAGATTAGTAGTGATTACTAGCTTATTGTACTAAGACCTTGTTTATTACTCCACATTACTGGCAGTGCTGTTCTTATGGAGCTATTTCTTGTAACGTCTTTGTTTTTTGTGCTGTTTTTTTATAAGGAAAATGCTAAACTCACCGATAATGAGTCCTGACAGTGGGTCCCGATAGTTTTTTTATTCTTTATTTAATAATAAATGAAATGTATTTTTAATGATGTTGTGAGTTTTTTAAATATTTATAAGTATCAAAAATGTATAAAAATTAAATTAAAAAAGCCAAATGGCCTTCTTAGACATTTTGTCGGCCAATTTTATAAAAGAAAAAAACTTGGGGTCGGACGGGTGTTAAAGGTAATTTTGCACCAGCCAATGATAGGGTGCCACATAGACACTCCAGGAAAACTAATTTTTTTTTTTTTTTTTTTGATAAGGAAACCAAATTTCATTCATATAGGAGGCTCATTACGAGCAATACAAACTAAGTCATCCAAGATGACTCTCTTGACTACATCAGGACCATCTTCCAGCCAAACAGCTTCACTGGCCACACTAATGGCTAGTTTTGCAGCAGTGTGTGCACCTGCATTAGCACTTCTGTGAACAAAATTTAAAGCCCACTCTGGATTAGCTGCCATGATAAGCTGCAGGTCTTCAATCACTTGTCCTAACCAGGAGCTGTCCTCTTCACTTGAATTCACTGCATCTACAACGTTTTTTGCATCCCCTTCAAAGCATACTTGTGACAGTCCAAGCTCAAGACACAGAACCATTGCTCTTTGAAGAGCGTAGCACTCAGCTTGGAAAGCTGACTGGATGTTCTCCCTTGGAGCTACCAGACACCCCAGCAGTTCCCCCTCTGAATCTCTTAACACTACTCCCAGTCCCATTCTTCCTCTATCATGATCAAAGGCTGCATCGAAGTTAACTTTTGAAAAAGGCCAATCCGGGGGTTTCCAAATCTGCTTCATACCATCTGCTTGTCTTCCTTTTGTTCTGTCCTTACCCCCTGACTGTGCTTCTTTATACATTGCTTGTTCAGACAAAGCCTTCGCAATAATCAAACTAGGAGAATGAAATGTTTCCTGAAAAACCATTCCATTTCTTCTTGTCCACAGATGGTAAAAAATTATTGCTGCCAGTTCCAATTCTTCCTGATTCAACCTGACTACCATTTCTTCCCACAACAGTTGGAAATCATTAAAGCTCCTTTTCCACTTACTAAAAGGAGTAAAGCCTCCCCACACATCGGCTGCTGCAGGACACTCCCAGACCACATGCACTTCAGTTTCGGGTTCCCTCAGGCAGATTGGACACAAGTTGCTTTCCACTATGTTCTTTCTAAAAAGTTTGTCTCTAGTTGGAAGGATCCTACCAATGCACTTCCATATTAGCATCTTCACCTTACCTGGGATCATGAGGCCCCACATTTTCCTCCACATACCGCTGATTGACCCTCGTGAGGATGTATCCCCCAAGTTTCTTCTCTGCATTGTAGTTTCTAGGAAGTAGGCACTCTTGACTGAGAATTTTCCTCTTGCTGTAGCTGCCCAAATCCTCCTGTCACTTGCTCCCCTACTGCTCAGAGGAATGGATAGGATCATTTCTGCTTCATCCTCCCTGAAAACTGCCTCCACCACCTCTTTTCTCCATGATTTAGTGGTCACATCTATAAGGATTTCCACCTTTGCTTCACTGTCAAGAGTATTCATTGGAGACTGAACTTGAAAAGATACAGGTCGAGGTAACCACTTGTCTTTCCAAATGCTGATGTTCTTACCATTTCCAACCCTCCACACCATTCCCTCCTTAACCAACTTCAAGCTCGACCATAGGCTTCTCCACACAAAAGATGGGGACCCTTTTAGCTTTGCATCCACCAGGTCACACCCTTGAAAGTACTTCTGCTTGAACACCCGAGCAACCAGCAGATCTGGTTCCTTTATAAACCTCCACAGCTGCTTTGCTAGTAGTGCTTTGTTGAAAGAACTGAGATCTCTATATCCTAATCCCCCTTGGTTTTTTACTGTGCTTAGGAAACACCAGCTCTTCCAATGTATGCCTCTCCCTTCTTTTTTATGGTTCCACCAAAATCTTGCCAACATAGCTTCAATCTCCTTTAGTAGCATAACTGGTAGCTTAAAAACACTCATAGCATAAGCAGGGATTGCCTGTAGTACACTTTTAATCAGCACTTCTTTTCCTGCGGATGAGAGGAATTTTGTTTTCCAGCTGTTTATTTTCTTCCATATCTTCTCTTTCAAGCCCCTAAAAGAGTTATACTTTGATCTTCCAACCACTGTAGGGAGTCCTAGATATCTGTTATAATCATTACATCTTGAACCATTAATCTGTTGTAGGATGAACTCCCTTGTTTCTTCTCTTGTGTTGGTGCTAAAAAATACACTGGTCTTTTCCCTGTTTAATGTTTGACCTGAAGCTTGCTCATATACGGCCAAGAGTCCCCTAATTTGGTACCACTCCATTATGTTTGCTCTGCAGAAAATAACACAGTCGTCTGCAAAGAGAAGGTGACTGATTCTTATTCCTCCTCTCATTACCTCGACTCCTTTAATCATGCCTTTCAATTCAGCAAGTTGTAGTAAATTACTGAGGCCTTCAACACATAATAAGAATAGGTAGGGTGACAAGGGATCACCTTGTCTTAGTCCTCTAGTGGGAACTATTGTCTCTCCTGGCTGTCCATTGATGATAACCGAATATGATACTGTTCTGACACATGTCATCACCAGATTTGACCATTTCTGTCCAAAACCCAATTTTAATAACATAGCCTCTAAGAAATCCCATTCAACCCTGTCATAGGCTTTCGACATGTCTAACTTGACTGCCATAACCCCCTCTTTACCCTTTTTCTTTTGCTGCATTGAATGAAGAACCTCAAAAGCCACCATTATGTTATCGGTTATCATCCTCTTGGGGATAAAGGCACTTTGATTCCTTGATATCACCTTGTCCAGCATGCCTTTCATTCTATTTGCCATAACCTTCGTGATCAGCTTGTAGAACACATTACATAGGGATATAGGTCTAAATTCATGTACTGAAGTGGGGGAATTAACCTTAGGGATTAAGGCAATATGAGTGTGATTTAACTCCCTTGGTAAGGTACCTGAGTTTAGGAAGTTCAGCACTGCCTGAGATACCTCCTTCCCAACTAGTCCCCAGTGTTCTTGGAAAAACCCTGCACTAAACCCATCCGGCCCTGGTGACTTGAGAGGAGACATTTGTTTGAGTGCCAGCTCCACTTCCTTTTCTGTAAAGACTCTTTCCAGTCTTAGACTCATCTCGGCTGTTAGTCTTGATTCCAGGCCCTGCAGGCTTTGCTCTATACTTGCTGAACTGGGATTTGTTGACTTGTATATTGCTTTGAGGTGGTTCTGAAAACTTGCAGCTATCTCTTTCTTCTCCCTCACTTCTGTTCCTTCCATGTCAATGATCCTGGTGATATTGTTCTTTTGCCTTCTCTGATTTACGCAGGCATGATAGAATTTTGTATTTCTATCCCCCCCAATCAGCCAGTGTCTCTTTGCCCTTTGCCTCCACCCTATAGCTTCTTGTTCCAACAGAAAGTTCAGGTCTAACTGTAGGCTTTTTTGTCTCATTATGGTGCTTGGTTCTTCTCGGCTTTGAAGCTCACCTAGCTGTTGTGTCTTTTCTCTTATAGCTCTATTTCTGTCTCTTGCCATGCCTCTACTCCACTTTTGAAAACCCCTTCTAGTTCTTTCAAGCTTATATAAGACCTTCTCCACACCAGACACCCCTCTATAATTCCCCTGCCATGCATCCAAAACTACCTCTCTACAGCCCCTCTCGTTTATCCAGTTGGCTTCATACTTGAAAGAAGAATGATATCTGTATTCTGAGCACCTCTCAAAACTACAGGAAAGTAGTATTGGGCTGTGATCAGAGCAGATAGCGGGAAGAGTATCCACTGAAACCTCTGTATAAATTCCTTTCCACCTCGGGTTTGCTAAAGCTCTGTCTAGTCTTTCCTTTGTGAAAGACTCATCCTCATGTCGGTTACACCATGTAAACTTGTTTGTTTTCCATCCCAGATCAATCAAGTTCCCTTCTTCCATCAGCCCCCTAAACATTTTCATGAGATTTTCACTCCTGCCTCTTCCCCCCTCCTTCTCATCATTTAGCAATATCTCATTAAAGTCTCCTATCACCCCCCAACCCCCTTCACTAGGCTTGAAAGATGATAAAAGGTCCCAGGTCTGTTTTCTCAAGTTTGCATTCGGGTGCCCATAAAAGCATGTTAATAGCCACTTAAAATTACACTGAGTATCATTCACCAAAACGTTAAAGTGATGTCTTGAGTAATTAACTAGCTCTACCTGGTCCTTTTGTTTCCACAGTAGAATAAGACCTCCACTTCTACCAACCGCCTCACTCACACAACAGCCCTCAAACTTTAAGGACTTTGCAATCCCATCTGCTCTACCATATGGGAGTTTGGTTTCCATAAGGAAAACCACATCAGGCAACTTCTCCTTCACTATCATGCGAAGGGTCTGAACTGTTCGGGGGTTCCCAAGCCCCCGACAGTTCCAACTGAGAATCCTCATAATCTCTGGTGGGGCTGCCTAGCAGCCTCCACCATATCCCAACGATCATTGTTTTTCTCCAAAGAAACCGAATCACCAGGCCTTTTTTGTTTTTTCTGAGATCCAAGGTTAGTATAACTTACCTCTAACCCCCGTTTTGCTCCTTTTGACCGTGTGGAGATAGAGGAGGATGTTGGGCAACTCTGCACCCTGGCCTGACGTTTCCAGCTACGGTGTTCTTTCTGCTGAGCCTTGCTTTGTTCTTGATTCAGACCTGTCTCAACCGCTTCTTCTTCCAGGTTAGTTACTGAAAAGGAGATGGGCCTTTCCTGGTCTAAAAGCCGGCCCAGTTCACCATAAAGCCCAGCCTTTTCGCCTGGCCCAACGTTAGTTTCTGTTTCACTCCCCTTTTCCCGCCCATATCGATCTCTCCCTGCCTTGTACAGTTCCTCCTCATTTTCCCGCCTGATACTGACTAGCCCCAACGTACACTGCTCCTTTTCTTTCAAGCAGCTTAGAAGGTCAGCTTCCATCACGTCCCCTCCTTCCTCTAGATTTGTCCCCCGCTGTCTCTGGCAGCTAGTGTCTGCCATGTCACCCTTCATAGATTCCATAGGTTTCTGTACGTGAGGCAAGCCGGAAGGGGTCTCTTGTCCACCATCCACCCCCTCCGCCAGCCTCCCTTCTCGGGCACTTTCTTCTGGTACTACTGCCCTCCCCTCTTCACTGAAATTCTGTTTCTCCCTTGCTCCCGTATCGTTTGGATAACGCGCCTGGCCAGACCGACGTCTAGGAGCCCTCTCAGCCCGAAGCCATGGGCCAAACTGTGGCTTTCCATCGGGGTCCTCCTCTCTCTGATTTTCTTTGCTCGCTTGGCACCCCTGATCATCATGAAGAAGCCAGCCGCACTGAAAACAAATTTTTGGTAACGATTCGTATCGAAAGAGAACCCAGTGTTTAGCATCCTGGACACTTATGAACCTGCCCCTGGCAATTTGTTTCCTAAGTTTTATCTCCACCTTTACCCTTAAACATCTACCCCATCCGGTCCCATCCTCTTGCGTATCTACATCTACCACCTTGCCCACCGTCTTCCCAATTCTGTAACCCCATTCCTCAGACATGCAACTTAAGGGTAAGTTATGGATTTGCATCCAGAAAACTTCACTGTCGAAGACTATCTTCCCTGGTTTCAGTTTTCCGTCATACAACATGAGGAGAAACATAGCACTATCGAAAAACCAAGGCTTTCCTTCCAATACTCTCTGTAGGTCCGCATGTGTTCCAAAAGAAATAACATAGGTGTTTTCATACACCCGATCAATCTTTACATTTCTTGCTTTTCCCCTCCCTCATCCTCTGTTTCATTTCCTCCATCTTCTCTCCAGTGTCTTCTCTCTACTTTCTTTCTCTCCATCTCATGCCCTATCCTACATGACGAACAAAAGTGGGTGCCGACGACTAACAAGAGCAATGCCCACGACAACAACTCACAATAAGTTTCTATATCATGATGCTCGCTGTAGCATGGCTTATCATTCAGTGAAGGGAACTTAAGTTTACAGCAAAGTCGATGGAATTTATATAAATATTATAAGTATTCTGCCATATTCTCGTTTCTATTTTAGCTTTGCCATTCTTGGGGGGTTGTGGTTTGTTTGTTTTTTAAACACATATTATTTATACTTATAATTTTATGCGCATAATGATAAATATTGTCGTGTGTCAACTATTAAAATTAATTATGAAGATTTTAAAATTAAAGTTAAAAATAAAAAATTAAATTAAATATTTAATACATATAATATTATACATAAAGTTAATTATAAATAGATATAGAATTTTTTTTTTTTTTAATACTTTCACAATTTCTTACACTAATAAACTAATTACTCTACTGCTCATTGATAGTTTGATGACTGTCGGGTTTGGGACCTCAAATGAGACACAAAATTATCATTTCTTTTCTTTTCATCTTATTTGCAAACATAATTTAAATATAAAATTTTTAAACTAATCATTACAATTTTTTCAAATTTTTAAATAAAAATAATATTCTAAAAGTATATTCTTACAATATTTTTTATTCAACTTTTTCTCTCTCCTTTCTCAAAATCTAAAAAATAATCAAATTAAATTATTTTACTGCTATTTACAAAATTCTCATCTCATCTCTATCATTAGCCTTAACACAACTGCGTTGCGTAATTGAGGAAAGTTCAACGAAAGTTCAGTGTACACGGAATTGACTGCAGTTAACTGTTGGACTCTACATAGTACGTACATACGATACACAGGCAAAACAAGGGCTTCCTCTGGCTTTTTGAGAAAGATCTTCTTCAAGCACAAACATACATTACAAGTACACTTGGTAAGTCAACTCGTTTACACGGTTTTGAACTAAAGTCACTTTGCAAAAAAACAAATGTGCAGATCGAACACCATTAATTAAGTCCCAGTATGAACTTTAGACTTTTGGGATTTCCTGACGTACGTGGGAACATTGAAAATTTATCACATTAAAGTAGTTATTCCAACATCTTTCAATCTAACCACCTACGATACACGTGGTAGGGATGGTGGTAAGTAGGGATGGTGGTAGTCCTGCCTGTGATTCCCGCCTACAGTGCATGCTGTAAGGATGGTGATAAGCAGGGATGGTGGCAGTTCCGACTACGGTGCACATAGTAGGGATGGTGGTAAGCAGAGATGGTGCTAATCCTACCTTTAATTCTCGCCTACAGCAATTGATAAATGATATGTTAGGCCATTCTTCGGGAAAATGACGGTTTATGATTTAATGGATACGAGCACCATTGTTTGGGCCATTTTCTTGGAAATTGACAAACATGTTTCAGGTCAAATGAGATTTTTGGCGTGCGTTGGAAAATAATCATTTTCGGGAAAAATGAGGGTTTTGGGTCACATTCGTGTTTCATCATGTGCACGCATATTTGTTGGATGTATTAATGTATTTTTATCTCTTAGTTTGTTTGGGTGATTACCTACTGAGATTCACAATCTCATTGTATTCGACATCTTGCGGTTCCATTTTATGGAATTGTAGATTTAGATGCTGATGAAGACGTTGAGTCTGAGGGATCAGCTTCAGTGACATGTGGTCGCTTTTTGGATTATGGGATTTGTTTCCTTTTTGTCTATGTATTTGGCTTTTACTTTATTTTCATGGATAACTGTATAATTTTCGGTAATACTTTTATTTTGGTAGTCTGTATTTAAAATTCTAGTACTTAGTTGACTTATTTAATTTATCCGTTGCGTTTTTTGTTGTACACTTTCTGCTTGTACACACACTTGAAACTTATCGTTGGGATGTGTGACTCGTGTTGTTATCATCCCAATGCCACGATTCCCAGGTTTCCGTACATGAAAATCGAGGCGTTACAGATACAAGAAATACGACACAAGTTTTGATTAGTATTCTCTCCAAGACACAGTTTTCTTTCTACTTTCTTGCAATACATTTTTTCTTCCTTTTCTAATACTAGTCTTTTCGCATTAAACAAATGTTAAGATGGAACGTACTACATTAGGATTATTGTAATGAATTCTCTTCTTTCATTGACCCACTTCTGAGATATTTATGAAGTCCTTCCGCGTGAATTAAACAAACGTCAAAATCAAACACCCGTGAAGATTGGTCTATTGAATTTCTTGTATGAACTTTAGACTTTTGGGATTTCCTGATGCAGGAGAAGTTTCTGGGTAAGCCAACTTGCAATACCATTTACACAGTTTTGAATTGATCAAGTCCTTCCACCTTAATTAAACAAAAGTCCTCCTCTCTTTGCCCTAGAGTAGAGGCTCATTCCTTCTCGTCGGCGTACGAGTATTCCATAGACTGAATCAGATGGCTGAGGGATTGGATTCCCTGTACGCCTCGATGTCTCTCACGGAGAAAGAAAATGAAGAAGTGGTGGTGGAGGCTAGTATGGTGGAAGAGGTTCTCGATAGGGGGAAACATTGCTTGATTATGAGTCTTCTCACCAGGAAACACTATAATCACGAAGCGTTCAAGGCTACCATGAAGAAAGTGTGGAGACCAGTTTTTGGGATAAAGTTTAGGGATTTGAACACTGTATTCACTCTGGTGGAGTTCAAAAATGAGGGGGATAAATCAAAAGTGGAGAGGGATGGTCCATGGCACTTCAACAAACAACTGATACTTCTGAAACCGTTTGAAGGAAAGCTGCAACTCAGTTCAATGCAAATCAAATATGCTGCATTTTGGGTGCGTATCCATGACCTCCCTTTAATGGCTCGGAACTATTATGTGAAGCATGCTGGGCGAGTTTGTGGAGCTGGATTTGGAAAAAGGGGAAGTAGGATGGGGTGAATACATGAGAGTTAGGGTAATGGTGGATATTACCCAACCGCTCCAAAGGAGGAAACGGTTGAAAATCGGAGACGATGAGTCCTGCTGGGTTCGGTTTTCGTACGAACGATTACCGGACCTATGCTATTTCTGTGGAGTGGTAGGGCACACAATGAGAGAGTGCGAAAAAGCTCCGATGGAGGCTTCTCCCGAGCAGGTACAGTACGGCGAATGCTTGAGGGCTTCCCATGGGTCGAATCGAAGAGAAGGGAAATGGGAGCCTAGACCGCGGCGTGGGTTTCATCACACAGGGGATAAGGGGATTCCATCGGATTCACCGGCAAAGGAAACAGAGGAACCAAATCTCCCGAATCCACCTCAGGTTACACCGTACCACACCCAGCCTGCAGTGGTGTCCTCGACAGAGGGGTCTTCTCCCAAAGCCCCTTCGAAAACGAACCCGGTAGCCTTCGTAAAGGCAGCGTCCGAGGATAGATCTCCCCCATTTGAAAGAGTTTCTCCAAGTGGTGGCTCCGATGATGGATATCCTCCGGTGGTGGCGTCGACGATCTCAGAAGAAATATCAGTGGCTCTGGTGGAGGTT
Source organism: Carya illinoinensis (assembly GCF_018687715.1). Lineage (NCBI taxonomy): Eukaryota > Viridiplantae > Streptophyta > Magnoliopsida > Fagales > Juglandaceae > Carya > Carya illinoinensis. Next base: position 45,076,940 of record NC_056766.1, on the reverse strand, counting down.
CCGATTGTGGGTTGTATGGACTTGGATCTGGGTGGTGCTGCGTTGGAGTTGGGCCCTCAGCCCTTTGGGTTTTCCAGCCCAAGTGTATTGCCTTTGAGGAACCAGCGTAATCCGAAGGCCTCAGCTATTCCTAGGCAGGCCTGCTCCAAAGGTCGGCCTCTTCAAAAAGTGATCAATCTCGGCAGAGAGCAGACTATCAAGCAGAAACAAAGCTCAGCCAGAACCAGTTGCTTAAGTGGTCGAAAGAGAAAAGGAGAAGAAGTTGCAGAAGAAGAAGTGGTCACTAGGAAGAAACACCATGGGATGGAACCCCTTAATTCCGAGATATTGGCGGCGGCTGAGGATCAGCCCCGCCAAACGCAATGAAGTTTTTCAGTTGGAACCCCCGTGGGCTTGGGAACCCACGGAGTGTCCAAACGCTTCGTGACCTGCTTACGAAGGAAGATCCCGACGTGGTATTCTTGCAAGAAACTCGCTTGACAGCATCTCAATGGGTTTTCTGTAAGTATACTCTTGGCTTTAAAAACTGTTTTGTTGTAGATCCTGTGGGTCGTAGTGGTGGCTTAGCTTTGTTATGGAAAGATGATTGTGATTTGCTTGTTATTAACTACTCTAAGCACCATATACATGCCTTTATTAAGAATTCCATGTTTGAGGGGGGGCGGGTTTAATTACGGGTATTTATGGCCATCCGCAAACAGAAAGGAGGGAGGAGGTGTGGAACTTGATCAAATCTTTAGGGCAGGGAGTAGTTAGTCAATGGTTGGTATTTGGAGACTTTAATGAAATCCTCAACCAATCCGAGAAAAATGGGGGGGCGTATAGAAGTGAGAGACAGATTGAGGGGTTTAAATCTGTTTTAGATGAAAGGGGCCTTAGGGACTTAGGTTTTTCAGGTAAACCTTTTACGTGGAGCAACAGGAGGGAAGGAAATGTGATAAGTGAGAGATTAGATCGTTTTCTAGGGAATACAAAGTGGTGTGAGGCATTCTCTTTTGGGCAAGTACAACACGGGATGGCAGCATATTCGGATCATATTCCGATATGGCTAAATACAAATGGGGGGCTGATAAGAAAAAGGGGCAAGAGGCTTTTCAGGTTCGAAGCAATGTGGGTAGGCAATAAGGATTGCTCAAGTATAGTGGAGAGGATTTGGGGAGAGGGAGAAAATTCTGCTCAAAATAACCACCTTATGGAAAATATTTCTAAATGTGGGGATGATTTGTCACAATGGAATAAAAGGTCTTTTGGTAATGTCCAAAAAGAATTGGCTTCAGCCAAAGACAAACTAAAAGGGATAGAAGAAATGGACCCAAATTTCCAACATACTTCCCTACACAAAGAAGCCAGGGAGGAGGTTCAGAAATGGTTGGAAAGGGATGAACTGATGTGGAAACAAAGGTCTAGAGTGCAGTGGTTAAAAGAAGGGGATAGGAATTCGCGGTTCTTTCACCATAAAGCAAATGCTAGGAGGAAAAAGAATGGATTCCATCAATTGCAAGATGAATGTGGGAATTGGAAAAGGGGAGATCAGATGGGGGTCTTAGTTGTGGATTTTTTCAAGAATTTATTTTCTTCAGATTCTCAACCAGAATTTCCAGAATGCTTTTCAGAAGTGGGGGTGAGGGTGTCTCCTCAAATGAACGAAGAGTTACTTCTTCCGTATGTAGTGGAAGAAGTTGAGGTGGCTATTCAACAAATGCATCCCTCGACAGCCCCTGGTCCGGATGGTATGTCTCCTGTTTTTTACCAAAAATACTGGAGTAAGGTGGGAAAGTCAGTTACTGTTTTTGTCTTAAATGCATTAAATAATGGTGTTTTTCCTAAGGAGCTAAACCATACTTTCATTTCTCTGATTCCTAAGAAAAACAATCCTTCCAAAGTGTCTGATTTTAGGCCTATTAGCCTTTGCAACGTCCTTTATAAGATAATATCAAAAGTCATTGCAAACAGGCTCAAAAAAATTCTGCCTATGATTATTTTTGATACTCAGTGTGCTTTTGTACCCGGGAGACAAATTACGGATAATGTGCTAGTGGCATATGAGACACTACACTATATTCGCAGTAAAAGAGTGGGTCGGAAAGGGTATATGTCCCTCAAATTAGATATGAGCAAAGCGTATGATAGAGTTGAATGGGGTTTTTTGAGGGGGATGATGAAGACTCTTGGTTTTGCCCATCAATGGATTGAGCTGGTTATGTTTTGCGTGTCTACAGTTTCCTTCTCTATACTGGTTAATAGCAGTCCAAAAGGCCCGGTTTATCCATCTAGAGGCATTAGGCAAGGGGATCCCTTATCCCCTTACCTTTTCCTTCTATGCACAGAAGGGCTGATTAGCTTATTGAAAAGGAATGCTAATGAGGGAATGGTGGAAGGGGTGAGAATTTGTAGAGGGGCTCCGCGAGTGAACCACCTATTATTTGCTGATGACAGTGTAATTTTTTGCCAAGCGGATGTATCTACTAATGCTAATATTCTATCTCTGCTGGAACTGTATGAAAGAGCATCAGGGCAATGCATTAATAAAGAAAAGACTTCGATGGTCTTTAGTAAAAATGTTGATGAGGTTGTGAGAGCAAACATTATGGCAATGTGGGGTGGGAGTAACACTCAGCACTTTGAGAAATACTTGGGCTTGCCTCCCATGGTAGGGAGATCAAAACAAAGAGCCTTTGCTGATATTAAGCAAAAATTGTGGCAGAAAATTCAGATGTGGAAAGGAAATTTGCTATCTCAAGGGGGTAAAGAGATCCTATTAAAAGCAGTAGCTATGTCCATCCCGACATATGCAATGAGTTGCTTTTTACTCCCTAAAACCTTATGTCATGAGATGGAAATGATGATGGCCAGATTTTGGTGGGGTAATCAAGCTCAGGAGAGGAAAATTCATTGGGTAGGGTGGCAGAAATTGAGTGCATCTAAATTTAGAGGAGGGCTGGGGTTCAAAAACTTACATGATTTCAATATGTCCCTCTTAGCTAAACAGGGGTGGAGGCTTCTTACTAACTTTGATTCACTTCTCTACAAGATCTTCAAAGCAAGGTATTTTCCAAAGAGCTCTCTGTTTGAAGCAAAGATTGGTTTCAATTCATCATACGTGTGGAAAGGTATTCATAGTGCCTTACCTCTATTGAAAGCTGGATGTATCAGAAGAGTGGGGAATGGGGTGGAAACAAAGGTTTTTAAAGACAATTGGATTCCTGGTATTCAACCATCAGTTTTGCTAGGTGAAACGATAGGTCATCCACAGGAGAACCTGCAAGTGCAGGATTTAATGGATAGTAGCTTGGGTTGGTGGAATGTTGATGCATTAAGAGCTCTCTTCAATCCAAGAACAGTATCTCAGATTTTAAGAATTAATGTGTCTTCCAACCATGAGGATTCCTGGTATTGGTTAGATGAAAAAAGTGGATCCTTTTCAGTTAGAAGTGGGTACAGAAATATTCAAAAATCCTATGCTCTAATAGAGGGGGAAGGATCTTGGGTTCAAATTCTAGCCCCCTTTTGGAAGGGTATGTGGAATCTGAAAATACCCTTAAAGATGAAGATGTTTGTATGGAAAGGCTTTTTAGAAATTCTACCTACATATCAAAATCTTGTGAGGAAAAAAATTCTGGAGAGTGATGTTTGTTTGTTTTGCAATCAATGTAGAGAGGATGCAGCACATGCCTTATTTTACTGTAGCTCTATCAACTCCTTATGTATCCAATTTCAACCTCTGTTGGGGGCGATAGGTTGTGGGAAATCCTTTGGGGAAATTGTGCTGGAAGTAAAGGAAAGAGGCAACGAGGAAGGGGTTTTGAAGTTTATAGCAATGGCTTGGGGCCTTTGGTATAGAAGAAATAAATTTATCTATGATAACTCTTTTCTTCAGTTTTCTTCTGTTGTTTCTACAGCCCTATCTATGCAATCTGATTTCAAAAAAGCTCAGCTTCTGGAAAGTAGCAGTCGAGACACCCCAAGGGTCCTAATCTGGAAACCTCCTCCACAAGGTAGCTTGAAGATGAATGTGGATGGTGCCACCTTCGGTGAGATCGATAAAGCTGGAATTGGTCTGGTTTTACGAGATCATGAAGGCAATGTTTTAATGACTTGCAGCAAGATAGAGCACGCGGTTGCAAACTCTGAATTTATTGAAGCCACAGCAGTGTTGCGAGGCCTCCAATTCGGACTGCAGTGGGGCATTAATAAGTTGGTGATGGAATCTGATTGTTTGTTTTTAATTAATGTGTTAAATTCCTCATCTGAATGTCTATCTGATTTTGCCTATGTAATAGATGAGATAAGAAGAATTAGATCTTATTTCCATGAAATCTCCTTTGTGCATGTATGTAGGCAAGGTAACAATGTGGCGCACGGTTTAGCAAGATTTGCTAGGAATGTTGATGATGTAAGTGTCTGGCGTGATGGTTGTCCTTCATGTGTTTCTCAAGCAGCATGGCTTGATAGGCAGGTTTTTGTAAGGACTTGATGCTAATGAGATGAGATTATCAAAAAAAAAAAAAAAAAAAAAAAAAAATTAAACAAAAGTCAAAATCAAACAGTACCCATTAAGACTGTTCTATTGAATTTCTTGTTTGAACTTTAGACTTCAATTGAGATTTCCTAACGCGGTAGAATTGAAGATTTATCACATCAAAGAAAAGGAAGTTGGCCGAAAAATTTAAATATCATGCTGTAGTAGTACTATCTATGGCTGCTGATGTCGAAAAAAACCACTGCTTTTAGATCTGAGAGGGAAGTCATCCACTGGTGTTACAATAAGTTTCTATATCATGATGCTCGCTGTAGCATGGCTTGTCATTCAGTGAAGGGAACTTAAGTTTACAGCAAAGTCGATGGAATTTATATAAAAATTAGAAGTATTCTGCCATATTCTTGTTTCTATTTTAGCTTTGCCATTCTTGTGGGGTTGTGGTTTGTTTGTTTTTTTAAACAAATATTATTTATACTTATAATTTTATGTGCATAATGATATATACTGTTTTTAAAATTAATTATGAAGATTTTAAAATTAAAGTTAAAAATAAAAAATTAATAAAATTAAATTAAATATTTAATATGTATAATATTATGCATAAAGTTAATTATAAATAGATTAAGACAATTTTTTTTTTAATCTGGAATTAAGCACTTTCACAATTTCGTACATGATAAACTAATTAATCTACTGCTCGTTGATAGTATGATGATTGTCAGGTTTGGGGCTTCAAATGAAACACAAAATTATCATTTGATTTCATTTCATCTTATTTCTAAACATAATTTAAATTCAAAATTTTTAAACTAACCATTACAATTTTTTGAAAATTTTAAATAAAAAATAATAAAAATTTCAACTTTTTCAAATTTCCAAACAAAAATAATATTCTAAAACTATATTCTTACAATATTTTTTATTCAACTTTTTCTCTCATTTCTCAAAATCTAAAAAATAATTAACTCAAATTATTTCACTACTATTTACAAATTATCTTATTACTATTTAAAAAATTCTCATCTCATCTCATCTCACTCCTTATCCCTAACACAACTGCGGCGTGTAATAAAACAAATGTCCAGATCGAACACTCACTAATTAAGTCCCAGTATGAACTTTAGACTTTTGGGATTTCCTGACGTAGGAGCATTGAAAATTTATCACATTAAAGTAGCTATTCCAACATCTTCCAATCTCCCCACGCCAATAATGTCGTTTCAAGATAGATTTAAGTCTTCCGAGAAATATGAATTACAAGTATGATTGGTAAGCTAACTTGCACCCATTCACACGGTTTTGAACTAAACTCATTCAGCCTTGGTCAAGTAGAAAAGATGGTATATATATTTGAGAGAGACTTATCGTGCTCTTGTTAATCAACCTTGGTCCCAACACCTCCCTTAGGTCACCCTTTCTCATTTTGAGAAAAATTATTTGGACCATTCCCTGCTTTTGTAAAAGATATGAATTTAACAAAAAGGAGAGAATTACTTGTGGTCAAGGATTGTGCGGATTGGGATTTGGGTCGTAAGATTAAAAAAAAAAAAAAAAAACTAATTAGATTATGTTGCTTGTTTTTCATGTGAAGAGTCCAGCTCATTAATTTATTTGTATGCAGGAATGAATCGAAATTCATCCAAGAAATCAAGATATCTCTAGAATAGTAAATTATTCATATCTAAACGTTGCAAAATATCTAGTTGGAATGAAGTCTCGTATGCAAGACATTGATTTGCTTTTAAGAATCGGGATGAATGACATACGCATGGTGGGAATATTTGGAGTTGTAGGAATTGTTAAGACAACTATTGTCAAAAAGATCTATAACTCAATTTTTTCACAATTTGATAGTCATTGTTTCTTGAAAAATGTTAGAGAAACTTCAAACCAAGTAAGTGGTCTGGTCCAAATGCAGAATACACTTCTTAATGAGTTATGAGTTAAAGTTGATAAGAGGAGTTTATGAGTTAAAGTGCAGGCTTTGCTCTAGAAGAGTTTTCTTAATTCTTGTTCACGTGGAGGAGTTAGTCCATTTAGAAACACTTTCAACAAGTTCTACTCATGACCAATTTACCATGGATTGATAGTGAAAAAAATATCAAATTTCACGTTATGGGAAGATTAGAATCTAAATTATCTAATGTCACATCCAGCAAGGCAACTCAGGCATGATATATATTTATATATCCAACTCATCATGTGATTGGGTGGAGTAGTTCTAGTACCAAAACGAGTGGTTCAGGCTAGCTATTTCCCGTGAGCCACAGGAAATTAATTAATGTGACACGATGAACACAGCCCGCACCCTACGTATACGACCGGCCTCCATCATCATCTACTCATGCTGATCTGTATCATGTCTTTGTTTGTTTAGCCCGTCTTTTGGGATAGTTTTTTGTGCTTCAGAAATTTAACGATATGGACATAAAAAATCACAAGACTTTAAACATCCAATGATTTATGAACCAAAATTATCTAAAATGCTGACCAGAATTATGAACCCAAAACGTGTTGTAGCACGGAAGTAATTCAACGTACGAGTCTTTGATCATGCAGCTAATTAATTATTTTTCTCTTTTGTAATATAAACGCGTATATATATATGGACTTGAGCTAGCGTGCATGGACTCCGGCCAATAATATTATACCGATAATATTCGAATATTAATATCATGAGTTTGATCTTTATTTATTTACTTTTTTATAAGTAAAACCAGAAACTTTATTGGCATCAGTTAGGAGACAATGGATTCCATGTCCATGTTTGTGCACATGAAGGACATAGCAATCCAACCTTTCCCTAATCTTCTTCAAGAGATTTTAATCTGGAAATACTTTCACAATTTTGTACACTGATAAACTAATTACCCTACTGCTCATTGATAGTTTGATGACGGGCGGGTTTGAGACTTCAAATAAGACACAAAATTATCATTTCATCTTATTCCTAAATATAATTCAAATACAAAATTTTTAAAATAATCATTACAACTGTTACAAACTTTCAAATAAAAAATAAAAAACAATTCCAACTTTTTCAAATTTTCAAATAAAAATAATATTCTAAAACTATATTCTTACAATATTTAACTTTATAATATTTTTTTTAATTTTTTTTATTTCTCCTTTCTCAAAATCTAAAAAATAATCAACTCAAATTATTTCACTACTATTCACAAATTATCTTACTACTATTCACAAAATTCTTATAATCAGACCTAACACACAACTGCGACATGTAATTGAGGAAAGTTCAACGAAAGTTCAGTGTACACGGAATTGACTGCATTTAACTTTTGTACACTACGTTTAATGACAAACGCTGCCAGTTGTCTTTTAAATTAGAGCCCCATGTCTAATATTTATGTGCGCTAAGGATAGGAAGAACTCAAGGCATTGCAAACACAATGACTTCTTCCATGTCCTTCCGTGGGCTCTCTTCTTCCTCCTCTTCTACTGTTAGCTCTCCGTGGTTTTACGATGTATTCTTGAGTTTTAGAGGAGAAGATACTCGCAATACTTTTATTGCCCATCTCCACCATGCTTTGCTTCAAAATGGCATCCACACCTACATAGATGAGGACGAGCTTAGAAGAGGTGGTGAAATCTCACCTGCACTTCTCCAAGCCATTGAAAATTCCCGACTTTCAATTATCGTGCTCTCAGAAAACTATGCATCATCTACTTGGTGCTTGGATGAATTGCTCAACATTCTCAATTGCAAGGAAACAAAGCAACAAATAGTTTTACCTATATTTTACCATGTAAATCCATCAGAAGTACGAAATCAAAGAGGTAGTTTTGGAGAAGCTTTGGCTGTATGTGTAGGAAAATTCAACGAAGATGTGAAGAAGGTGCAGAGGTGGAAGACAGCCCTACAAGAAGTGGCCAATTTGGCTGGATACGAGTTGGAAAATGGGCAACTCTAACCACTCTTGTGCCTTTCATTGGAGATTTGTTGTTGTTGTTGTTATTATTATTATTATTATTATTATTATTATTATTATTATTATTATTATTATTATTATTATTATAACACATTATTTATTTTCTACACCATATAACTAAAATATAACTCTGGAATGCGCAAGTGTTACAAAATTTTTTTGAAACAAAAGTAGGATCTACTATTAAAAAATTAATTTTGTTTCGTGTAGATTTCATATTTACTTACTTTTTTCAAAGAGATTACGTAGTGTTTACACACTTTACGGCTGCAAATATCATTTCTGAAAAAAAAATAGTACTCTTGAAAACGGAAACAAATTTAAGAATGCATGTAAATGCAATCATGTGTAAAAGATATGAATCTAACAAAAAAGAGAGCATTACTTGTGGTCAACGCTTGTGCGGATTGGGATTTGGGGAGGGGGGATTCTATACACTACAACCTACCACTTATATTTTATTTTACTTTTGGTTGTGAGAAAAATACTAATTAGATTGAGTAATGCTACATACAGTCGTGGAGTGTGCAAACGCCGCACAATCGCTTTGAAAAAGAGTGGGGTCCACAATTAAAAAGTTAGTTTTTTTCTCATGCATGTGGGTCCCGTATTAATTCACTTTTTTCAAAGTGACTGCGCGGCGCTTGCATAACCACGACTGCAAATATCATTTTTCAATTAGATTATGTTGCTTGTTTTTCATGTGAAGAGTCCAGCTCATTAATTTATTTGTATGCAGGAATGAATCGAAATTCATCCAAGAAATCGTTCAAGAGGTCTCTAGAATGGTAAATTATTCATATCTAAACGTTGCAAAGTATCTAGTTGGGATAGAGTCTCGTGTGCAAGACATTGATTTGCTTTTAAGTATCGGGATGAATGACATACGCATGGTGGGAATATTTGGTGTTGGTGGAATTGGTAAGACAACCATTGCCAAAAAGATCTATAACTCAATTTTTTCACAATTTGATGTTCATTATTTCTTGGCAAATGTTAGAGAAACTTCAAACCAAGTGGGTGGTATGGTCCAAATGCAGAATACACTCCTTAATGAGATTCTAAAAGCCTCTAAATGTTTTGATGTTGGTAATGTTGATAGAGGAGTTTATGAGTTAAAGCGCAGGCTTTGCTCTAGAAGAGTTCTCTTAATTCTTGATGATGTGGATGAGTTAGTCCAGTTAGAAACATTAGCTGGAGGTCACGACTGGTTTGGTTTAGGAAGTAGAATCATCATAACTACAAGAGATCAGAATTTATTAAATAACCATAAAGTTGATTCAAAATATGAAGTAAAGAGATTGGACCATAATGAAGCTCTCGAGCTTTTTAGTTGGCATGCTTTTGAGGAAGACAAACCTATTGAAGATTATGTGGAACTCTCTAAGCAAGTAATACAATATGCTATGGGTCTTCCACTAGCTTTAACAGTGCTAGGCTCAGATCTAAGGGGTCTGAGTATAAATCAATGGAGAAGTGTATTGGATAAGTATAAAAGAATTCCTAGCAAAAATATTCAAGAAGTACTCTGTATAAGTTATGATGGATTGGATGATAATGAGAAGGAGATTTTCCTTGATATTGCCTTTTTTTTCAAAGGACAACACCTGGATTATGTCGTTAAAATATTAGATAGCTGTGGTTTCTCTCCGGACAATGGTATCAAAAGGCTTGTAGATAAGTGTCTCATTACAATTACTATTCACAATACATTGTGGATGCATGACTTGCTACAAGATATGGGCAGAGAAATTGTTCGAAAGGAATCACGCAAAGAACCAGGCACACGTAGTAGATTATGGTTTCATGAAGATGTTCGCTATGTACTAGAGGAAAATGCAGTAAGTTCTTAGATTAAAACCTCTTTTAATTGAACATTTTTTAGTAGTGAAACTTACATGAAAAGTATTGAATTTCTTTTCATAACAAATGGAAAAGAACTGCATATTAAATAAACTATCATATATGTATCGATAGATAATATGATCATTTTTTATATTTCCAACTTAAAGTAATGTATTTAACTAATTAGGGGAATCATTAAATCATCATACTTAAATGTCCTTTAAAGATATCTAATCATCCCTTTTCAAAGACAAGAATGAGTTTTTTTAATCATGAGTATATTGCCTTCATGTCTTATACGAATGTATAGTTAATAATGGCATGTAAATTTGAAAAAAGATAAATTTTGAATATTAATTATAATGGATATTATAGTTTTGATATTATAATTTTAATAAGTGCTTAGAAACAAAGATTTTAACGATCTAACATTACTGGCTACCTTATGAATTGTTTCATTAGGGAACAAACAATGTTGAGGGGATAAAATTAGTGGTTCTGCCTGAGGGTGATGATCATGACATGATACGCTTGAGTCCCAAATCGTTTGCAAAGATGAGAAGACTCAGATTTTTTATAAGTTGTGGTGCACACTTTTTTGGACGATCACTTAATTATCTTTCTAATGAATTAAGAGTGCTTGATTGGTCAAATTGTCCTTTACAATCTTTGCCATCCAATTTCCGTGGAGAGAAGCTCATTGATTTTAAACTTTCTAGAGGCCGTATCAAGGAGATTGGCGGCCAATTTAAGGTACAATTATTACTTTCAATATTTCCTTTCTTTAAACCCATGTGTTCATGTGAACTTCCTCAAGGTTAATATATATATTTGTTGTTTTCTCAACAGAACTTGACGATAATGAAATTTTCTGAGTGTAAGTTCTTAACCAAAATCTCCAATCTTTCAAGTTGCTCGAATTTAAAGGAATTGGATATTATGGATTGTGAAAATTTAGTTGAAGTTCATGATTCTGTTGGATTCCTTGATAAGCTTGTTCGTTTGCGTCTTTATCAATGCTTCAACCTGAAGAGTTTTCCAAGGCGACTCAAGTTGAGATCTCTAGAAGTCCTTACACTTTATAATTGCTCAAAACTTCAAAATTTTCCATAAATCGAGTGTAAAATGGAATATTTATGTTGCATCTCATTATGGGGCACTGCAATAAAAGAATTGCCTTCATCCATTGGGTACCTCACTCCTGCGCTTAAAGAGTTACTTCTGCCCGGACAATGCACAGAACTTATGCGTCTCCCTAATAGCATTCATCAGTTGCAAAATCTAAAGGTGTTTTGTCTCAGTGTGTGTATTAATGGATGCTTCACCGGGATTGAACGATTAGATATAGAAAGCTGCAAGGACCTGATGCGTTTCCCAATCAGCATTCCTAATTGGCAACATCTAAAGAATCTCTCTTTCGATAAGTGTACAAATCTTGCGAAAGAAGAAATAAGTTTATCCTTTGGGTACCAGACTGAGGTTAAAAATGTCCACATAACAACAGCGAGAACGATTAAGAGGACTGAACTAGAATCAAATGCTGAATTACTCCTGACACCAGTTTATAATTGGTACCTTGACGACTTTTCATTTTATTGCTCATCCACTATGCACGAGTTAGATCTATCATGGTGTGCTATTGTCAACCTTCCTCTGGGCATCGAAACCTTTGTTGAATTGAGGATTCTCAAATTGTGGCATTGCGAGAAACTTCAAGAAATTCTACATCTCCCACCAAATATACAAGAGCTATATGCTAGTGAGTGTTTCTCCTTGGAAAGATTCCCAAAAGTATCAACAAAATTTCAATTCTATACATCATGTGGCTTGCAAGAGCTAAGATGGATTGATTTGTCCGGTTGCCATAAATTGGATGCAAATATAGGGAGTCAGGCACCAAATCCTTCATTTGTTGAGGTATGTGACTATTTCTCTCTATGTTTTTTTGTAGGTGTTTGTGTTTGAGGATTGCCTTGTGCTTATGAAAATATGCGATATATGTTTGACAGGAACATATTCAGGACCATTCATGGGGTATTATATTTCCAGGGAATAAGATTCCAGATTGGTTTAGCCATACTAAGGAGCCATCAAATAGAGATTCATGTGAATTGGATATTAGTGGGCCCTTGTATTTGGATGAAATCATAGGAATTGTTTTCTGTGCAGTTCTTGGATCCAACACGGATGATTGCCCCTCCAGTATTTGTGTTTCTATAAATGGTAACATGCTTGTAGAAGCAAATTTTAAATTATTAGGAGACTGGGATCATGTATATCTAAATTACTCATTTCCAAAATGTATCAAGCAATGGCTACCGTACCCAACAGGAGACAATCTAAGGTTTATATTTGATAGCAATGAAGAAGCTGCAGTGATGTTTAAAAGTTGCGGAGTTCACATAATCTATAAGCATGAAAAGAATGAGAGTTTAATAGTACGAGAGTGCTCAGTAGATTTATCGAATGGTATCCAACTTTGTAAGAGACGCCGAGATGATGAAGACCACAACTTGGAATTCAACGGGTATCCACAACACAAGATGCGCTCTCAAAACTTGAGCAATTCAAATGTAGTTGTCGATTGCATAGGTGTTGAAGGTGACTTTGCAGAAGCAGAAAGAGGCTCTGAGTGAAGTTTAAAAGAAGAAGAAGTACTTGCCTCTTGATCTGTGTCCCAAGAAGGCCAGGCCAATTTAGAGAAGCTGGCTTACTGGGCACCAGGTCAGTGTCTTTGCATTGATAAAATTCCCCAGTTTGGTTTTTTTTTTTATGGGATTGGTTTCATGATATTAATGGCACGTAAAAGGATTTTGTGCTGCCAGTGCAAAAGGGTTTCACAAATGATCGGACGTTGGACTTGTTTGTGTGCTCGGTGTTGTCGTGACATGATAATTGTGTGCTCGGTGTTGCCCCATCCACCCACTTGCAGCCTCCTTTTTTACTTCATCGATAATTTTTTGTGCATCCCCTTCAAAAGTTACTCTCTCTGAAACTACTGATTTCTACATGTTTCCGTTGCCTTCCACATAGCACTTGCTTTAGCTAACTCAACACTTCCAAGAAAGTTCTTAGCTGGACACAAAGAGAAAATTATCTCCCCTTCATGATTTCTTGCTACCAGTCCTATACCCATTTTTTGCTCTTCCTTATTTAATGCTGCATCAAAGTTAATTTTTGTGAAGCTCTCAGTGCGTGGTAACCACTTAGTTTCTCTTCTTCTCATGCCTGGTTCAATCTTTTGCTCTCTTTTCTCATCCTCAGCTTCTTAAAAGACTTTCAAGTTTACTAAAGCCTTGTGAATAACCATGCATGGACTATCAAATTTATCTTCAAAAACTGCTTTATTTCTTCTAGACCAGATACCTACAAGTATTAATGATATTTCTTCTATTTTCTTCTAATTAAAACTCAACCGCAATTTTTCCCATAGCTGGGAAAATTATATGGAACTTAATTAATATGCTTTAATTTGTTAGTTTATTGGTTCTTTTATATATATATATATATATAATCGAAGCATACCAGAAAATCCAGTAGATAATAATTCAATTGTCTCAGTTTGATTGAGATTATTGTTAATATAAGCATTTGCAACTATAAAAATCTTATTCATGATATTGAAGATTTCTTGTTCAGAGAATCCATCAATATTCCATTCATGAATGTTGTCAAAAGAAACGGCAAACTGTTATATATATAATTAATATGTTAGGTGATCATGGCATTTTCTGATATTGCGATATTAATTTGGATTAATTAATTCCCTTTCTTGTATTTCTTGGCACTCCACAGAGCTATATTGTTCTTTCCTCCAAACAGACATGATGGATTAAATGATGAGTCGCTAGCTCTCTATACTGAAACCGTAATTAATTAATTAGCAGTACTATTAATAATCCTATCAACCAAATGCACAACCCATGATGAAAAAATTTAAAGTTAATGAACAAACCTAATTTCCACTTAATTTTTTCATTGGAAACAATTTTTCCATTCACTCTGAATTAATTAATGATGTTGCGTGAAATATATATATATATATGTTAATAGTTTGAAAATATATATCTTTTGTCAAAGCTTTGCAGGTGAATTCTACTTCTGATCAGTGGGCTGAAGGAGCTGAATTTGAGGTTAGAATTTCGAGCACAAACGAAACCATAACTTGTGTTCTTCGTCAAGACTGGATGATCCATTAAATAGCACATGCGATATGCTGCAATTCCGTTCACTTTATTGTTTAAAAAAATCAATTTATATATGTACAAAAGTGTACGATACATGGCTTAAGAATGGCTATTGTTCTTCTTTCTTTCTCTGACTTCTCTATAATTGAACCTCTATGGTGAATGGTATTTACGCTGCTTTGCAAGTGAATTCTACATCTGATCAGTTGGCTGAAGGAGCTGAATTTGAGGTTAGAATTTGGAGTGCAAACGAAACCATAACTTGTGATCTTAGTCAGGACTGGATGAACCATTAAATAGCACAGGCGATATGCTGCAATTGAGTTCACTTTATTGTTTTAGAAAAATCAATTTATATATGTACAAAAGTGTATGATACATGGCTTCAGAATGGTTATTGTTCTTCTTTCTTTCTCCTACTTCTCTGTAATTGAACCTCTGTGGTGGTGAATGGTATTTATGCTGCTTTGCAGGTGAATTCTACTTCTAATCAGTTGGCTGAAGGAGCTGAATTTGAAGTTAGAATTTGGAGAGCAAACGAAACCATAACTTGTGTTCTTAGTCAAGACTGGATGAACCATTAAATAGCACATGCGATATGCTGCAATTGAGTTCACTTTATTGTTTAAAAAAATCAATTTATATATGTACAAAAGTGTACGATACATGGCTTAAGAATGGCTATTGTTCTTCTTTCTTTCTCCGACTTCTCTATAATTGAACCTCTATGGTGAATGGTATTTACGCTGCTTTGCAAGTGAATTCTACATCTGATCAGTTGGCTGAAGGAGCTGAATTTGAGGTTAGAATTTGGAGTGCAAACGAAACCATAACTTGTGATCTTAGTCAGGACTGGATGAACCATTAAATAGCACAGGCGATATGCTGCAATTGAGTTCACTTTATTGTTTTAGAAAAATCAATTTATATATGTACAAAAGTGTATGATACATGGCTTCAGAATGGTTATTGTTCTTCTTTCTTTCTCCTACTTCTCTGTAATTGAACCTCTGTGGTGGTGAATGGTATTTACGCTGCTTTGCAGGTGAATTCTACTTCTGATCAGTTGGCTGAAGGAGCTGAATTTGAGGTTAGAATTTGGAGCCCAAACGAAACCATAACTTGTGTTCTTAGTCAAGACTGGATGAACCATTAAATAGCACATGCGATATGCTGCAATTGAGTTCACTTTATTGTTTAAAAAAATCAATTTATATATGTACAAAAGTATATGATACATGGCTTAAGAATGGCTATTGTTCTTCTTTCTTTCTTCGACATCTTTGTAATTGAACCTCTATGGTGAATGGTATTTACACTGCTTTGCAGGTGAATTCTACTTCTAATCAGTTGGCTGAAGGAGCTGAATTTGAGGTTAGAATTTGGAGAGCAAACGAAACCATAACTTGTGTTCTTACTCAGGACTGGATGAACCATTAAATGGCACGTGCGATATGCTGCAATTGAGTTCACTTTCTTGTTTAAAAAAATCAATTTATATTTGTACAAAAGTGTATGATACATGGCTTAAGAATGGCTATTGTTCTTCTTTCTTTCTTCGACATCTTTGTAATTGAACCTCTATGGTGAATGGTATTTACACTGCTTTGCAGGTGAATTCTACTTCTAATCAGTTGGCTGAAGGAGCTGAATTTGAGGTTAGAATTTGGAGCGCAAACGAAACCATAACTTGTGTTCTTAGTCAGGACTGGATGAACCATTACATAGCACAGGCAATATACTGCAATTGACTTCACTTTATTGTTTAAAAAAATCAATTTATATATGTACAAAAGTGTATGATACATCGCTTAAGAATGGTTATTGTTCTTTTTTCTTTCTCCGACTTCTCTGTAATTGAACCTCTGTGGTGGTGAATGGTATTTATGCTGCTTTGCAGGTGAATTCTACTTCTAATCAGTTGGCTGAAGGAGTTGAATTTGAAGTTAGAATTTGGAGAGCAAACGAAACCATAACTTGTGTTCTTACTCAGGACTGGATGAACCATTAAATGGCACGTGCGATATGCTGCAATTGAGTTCACTTTCTTGTTTAAAAAAATCAATTTATATTTGTACAAAAGTGTATGATACATGGCTTAAGAATGGCTATTGTTCTTCTTTCTTTCTCTGACTTCTCTGTAATTGAACCTCTGTGGTGAATGGTATTTACGCTGCTTTGCACGTGAATTCTACTTCTGATCAGTTGTCTGAAGGAGCTGAATTTGAGGTTAGAATTTGGAGTGCAAACGAAACCATAACTTGTGTTCTTAGTCAGGACTGGATGAACCATTAAATAGCACAAGCGATATGCTGCAATTGATTTCACTTTATTGTTTTAAAAAACCAATTTATATATGTACAAAAGTGTATGATATATGGCTTAAGAATGGTTATTGTTCTTCTTTCTTTCTCCGACTTCTCTGTAATTGAACCTCTGTGGTGGTGAATGGTATTTACGCTGCTTTGCAGGTGAATTCTACTTCTGATCAGTTGGCTGAAGGAGCTGAATTTGAAGTTAGAATTTGGAGAGCAAACGAAACCATAACTTGTGTTCTTACTCAGGACTGGATGAACCATTAAATGGCACGTGCGATATGCTGCAATTGAGTTCACTTTATTGTTTAAACAAATCAATTTATATTTGTACAAAAGTGTATGATACATGGCTTAAGAATGGCTATTGTTCTTCTTTCTTTCTCCGACTTCTCTGTAATTGAACCTCTGTGGTGAATGGTATTTACACTGCTTTGCAGGTGAATTCTACTTCTGATCAGTTGGCTGAAGGAGCTGAATTTGAGGTTAGAATTTTGAGTGCAAACGAAACCATAACTTGTGTTCTTAGTTAGGATTGGATGAACCATTACATAGCACAGGCGATATACTGCAATTGACTTCACTTTATTGTTTAAAAAAATCAATTTATTTATGTACAAAAGTGTATGATACATCGCTTAAGAATGGTTATTGTTCTTTTTTCTTTCTCCGACTTCTCTGTAATTGAACCTCTGTGGTGGTGAATGGCATTTATGCTGCTTTGCAGGTGAATTCTACTTTTGATCAGTTGGCTGAAGGAGCTGAATTTGAAGTTAGAATTTGGAGAGCAAACGAAACCATAACTTGTGTTCTTACTCAGGACTGGATGAACCATTAAATGGCACGTGCGATATGCTGCAATTGAGTTCACTTTCTTGTTTAAAAAAATCAATTTATATTTGTACAAAAGTGTATGATACATGGCTTAAGAATGGCTATTGTTCTTCTTTCTTTCTCCGACTTCTCTGTAATTGAACCTCTGTGGTGAATGGTATTTACGCTGCTTTGCACGTGAATTCTACTTCTGATCAGTTGTCTGAAGGAGCTGAATTTGAGGTTAGAATTTGGAGTGCAAACGAAACCATAACTTGTGTTCTTAGTCAGGACTGGATGAACCATTAAATAGCACAAGCGATATGCTGCAATTGATTTCACTTTATTGTTTTAAAAAACCAATTTATTTATGT
This sequence comes from Carya illinoinensis, assembly GCF_018687715.1. Classification (NCBI taxonomy): domain Eukaryota; kingdom Viridiplantae; phylum Streptophyta; class Magnoliopsida; order Fagales; family Juglandaceae; genus Carya; species Carya illinoinensis. Next base: position 45,058,976 of record NC_056766.1, on the reverse strand, counting down.
ACAAAAGTGTATGATATATGGCTTAAGAATGGTTATTGTTCTTCTTTCTTTCTCCGACTTCTCTGTAATTAAACCTCTGTGGTGGTGAATGGTATTTACGCTGCTTTGCACGTGAATTCTACTTCTGATCAGTTGGCTGAAGGAGCTGAATTTGAGGTTAGAATTTGGAGCGCAAACGAAACCATAACTTGTGTTCTTGGTCAGGACTGGATGAACCATTAAATAGCACAGGCGATATGCTGCAATTGAGTTCACTGTATTGTTTGAAAAAATCAATTTATATATGTACAAAAGTGTATGATACATGGCTTAAGAATGGTTGTTGTTCTTCTTTCTTTCTCTGACTTCTCTGTAATTGAACCTCTGTGGTGAATGGTATTTATGCTTACAGAGAGGGTGATGCCTTTCAAGGAGCTTCTATCTCTTCCTTTTACCCTTCTTCTTCTTTTAGAAGTGAAGATGTTCACCAAAAGTTCGTTTCTCATCAATACCATGGTTTGGATAAAAGGGGAATTGGCACTTACATTGAAACCGATCTTGGAAGAGAAAGGAAATTTCACCAACACTTTTCAAAGCTATTGAAGGATTAAAGATTTATGTCGTTGTACTTTTTAAAAATTATTCTAAATTAAGATGGTGCTTGAATGAGCTATTGAAGATCCTTGATTGTAAAGAAGCGATGAAACAAATTGTTCTTCTAATTTTACAATGTAGATCCATCGGAAGTACGGCATAAAAAATGAGATTTTGGAGAATCCTTCGATGTTTTAGAAGAGAATCCTTTGATCCTTTGATGCTTTACAAGTACTTCCTATGAGCTGTGCCTATATATATGTTTATATTTGATGTTTTTTTTTTTTTTTTTGTTTTGATAAGAAACATAGCACTTTCTTCATTAAACAGCAAAATTACATCATAGCTTCAGACCAAATAATTTGAGAGATACATTCAGGAAAAGAATCCCACCAAACTATCAAATCTTCTAGATGCTTAGCATATCTTGCTAAGTTGTGAGCTGCCTCATTTGCCATACGCCCCTTGTATTGAATTGAACATCTTGGTATTCTCTTCATCAACTCTTTCACTTCATGAACTACATTACCCCACGCTGACCTTGACTCCAAACTATTGTTTAATTCTTCTACCAGCATTAAAGAGTCACTTTCAATAAGCAAATTTGGAATGCCCATTGGAATGCATAGTTGTAAACCTCTCAATATTGCTAGCAACTCTACCTCCATAGGATCTATCACCCCATTTTCCTTCTTGCTTGCTAAAAACAGGACCACTCCTCTATCATTCCTCAATAGCATTCCTACCCCAGCTCGATCTTGATCTTCAAAAATAGCTCCATCCACACTGAGCTTCAAAGCACCTGAAGATGGAGGCTGCCAACAAGAGTATTTAACCTTCCTTGGATGCCTTACATCTCTAACCTCTTTATATTCTGCTGCAATAGATAAAGCTTTATCAATAGCCATATCAGGTTGTATAGTTATTTGTTCAAAAATCTGCTGGTTTCTCCTATACCACATGCCCCATGCTATAAGGAAAAATTTTTCAAGATCACCAAGTCTTCCCTTTTCCATGACCTCCATTGCAAGCTGAATGACCTCCTTCTGCACATCAGTATTTAATAAACCCGAAAAGTGCTTATGCCATGACTAAATTATCATTGGACAATAACATAATGCATGCCCTACATCTTCCTCATGATTACACCACACACACTGATCTTCATTAATAACAAACCTCCCCTTAAGATTGGCACGGGTTGGGAGACCATTCTTGCAAGCTCTCCAAGCAAAGATCTTTATTTTGTTGGGCAGCTTCAGCTTCCATAACTTTGTCTAGAACCTAGTATAATCATTAGCATTTGAACACTCCCCTTCTTGTCTGTTTATGTTTTGAAAATAGTCATATGCACTCTTTACACTAAACACTCCATTCTTCTCCTTGTCCCATATAATGCAATCAGACCTTGCATCATTATTGATCAAGATTTTCAACACAGATTTTACTGCAGCAGGTGGTAACAGCCTTCTAACCTTTTCTATATCCCACCATCTTGTGTTTTCATCAATAAGGTGTTCAACCATAAGTGTTTCATCAATATTTGCTTGTGTCGAATGTTGCAACACTCTATATCCAGGTATCCAATAATCTTTCCAAACCTTTATTGACTTACCATCCCCAACTCTCCATCTGCAGCCCCTCAGCATATCATCTTTTGATTCCCATATACCCCTCCAAATGTATGAAGGGTTAGAACCCAGCCTTGAGTTATTAAAATGTGAGGAGGGGAAATATCTTGCTTTATATAACTTATGCAGAAGTGTATCCTCCTCTGTCATGATCCTCCATGCTTGTTTTGCAAGAAGAGCTTGGTTAAAGATTTCAGGTCTTTAAAACCCAGCCCTCCTAACACCTTTCTCTTGCACATTTTCTTCCATCCTACCCATCTAATTTTCTGTTCCTCTTGCTTCTGACCCCACCAAAAGTTTGCCATTAATTGTTCCAACTCACTACAAAGAGTAGCTGGTAACTTGAAACAACTCATGGTATAGGTAGGAATGGCCATTACAACAGCCTTTAACAGCACTTCCTTGCCTCCTTGGGATAATAACTTCTCTTTCCACCCTTTGAGTTTATGCCAAACCTTATGTTTGAGATCAGAGAAAGCTTGCTTCTTCCCTCTTCCAACTATAGGTGGTAAGCCAAGGTATTTTTCATATTGTTGGAAATGTTGAGCTCCCCATAAGTCCATGATCTCCTGCTGGGTACCTTGATTCACATTCTTGCTAAAAATCATTGAGGTCTTTTCTGTGTTGACTTTCTGACCAGATGCCCTTTCATAAATGCCAAGTAGATGCTATATATTCAAACAAGTCTGGACATTTACCCTGCAAAACAGCAAACAGTCATCTGCAAACATAATGTGGTTCAACTGGGGAGCACCATAATAGATCCTCAAGCCTTCAACCTGTTTTAATATTTCTGCCTGCTTCAGAAGAGAGATTAATCCCTCTGTGCATAAAAGGAACAGGTAAGGAGACAATGGGTCCCCTTGCCTAATCCCTCGAGTTGGGAACAAAGGGCCTTTTGGTTCTCCATTCACCAATATGGAAAAAGATACTGATTGAACACACCCCATAACCAACTTAATCCACTTCTCATGAAACCCCATTCTCTTCATTATAATTTCTAAAAAACTCCATTCCACCCTATCATAAGCTTTACTCATATCAAGCTTTAATGACATAAAACCTTTCCTTCCACTTCTTTTTTGTCTCATGAAATGCACCAACTCATAAGCAACAAGAATATTATCTGTTATCAATCGACCAGGGACAAAAGCAGATTGTGACTTGGAAATAACAATTGGCAGGATCTCTTTAAGTCTATTAGCTAAAACCTTGGAGATCAATTTATATAGGACATTACATAAGCTAATAGGTCTGTAATCTGTAATCCTCTCAGCCTATTTTTTCTTTGGAATCAAGGTAATATATGTATGATTTAACTCATTAGGAAACTGACCTTGATTGAGAGCTTGCAGAACTGCTTTTGTAACATCCTTGCCAATAACAGACCAGTATTTTTGATAAAAGAGAGGCGCCATCCCATCAGGACCAGGAGCTTTATTAGGATCCATTTGGTGTAGAGCCATAACCACTTCCTCTTCTCTGAATTCCTTCACTAAATTTTCATTCATCTCAGCATTGACCTGCCCCTTATGCTATCTAAAAATTCCATCTGTCCTTCCTCAACTGAGGATTTAAACAAAGTACTAAAGTACTCAAGAATCAAATTATCCCTCTCCACATTAAATTTCCAAACTCCATTCTCCCCCTTAGTCCCTCTATCTAGTTTTTCTTCCTCCTCTGAGTAGCCTTATTGCCTGGTATTTGAATCCCCCTTCTTTCAACCATAAGGATTTCGATTTTTGTCTCCACATGATTTCCTCTCTTTCCATCCAAACTTGCATTTCTGCTCATGCCTTGCTATGTTCATCTCTTCTTTGAAAACAGGGATCACTAGACTGCAACCACTTCAATTTGGATCTAGCTTTCTCTAAACCTTGCCTCACATCCCCAAACTTAGACTTGTTCCAGGAAGTAAGCTTTTCTCCACAGCCTTTGATCTTTCTCATCACTGCACTGCAGCCAGCAGCAGCTTGTTCCTCATACCAGGCAGTCTCTATAATAGTCTTACAATCAGGTGAATCCACCCACATTGCCTCAAACCTATAAGGTCTCTTACTTCTTCCTTGCACCTGTACCTCATTAGTTCTAAGAATAATAGGCAAGTGATCTGAGTATGCAGCAACTCCATGTTGGACTCGAGCCATAGGATAATACAATCCCCATCTATGCTTAGAGAGGACTCTATCCAACCTCTCACTAATACTACAGGCAGGTTCTCTTTTATTACACCAAGTGAAAGGAGGGCCAAAATAACCAAGGTCTCGTAGTTCACAATCATCCAAGACATCCCTAAAATCCTTCATCTGTCTTTCCACCCTCTGTACCCCTCCAGACTTCTCATGACATCCCAATATTTCATTGAAATCCCCCAACACTACCCATGCTTGAGAAGAAAGCACCTTCAAAGCTCTGATTAATGCCCATGTTTCATGCCTTTTTGAAGCCTCAGGATTACCATAGATACCAGTGAGGTACCATTCTGCATTTGTTGAAACTTCATCCTTAACCCATGCATGAATATGTGATTTTGAATAACTTTGAACTGTAATGTCCACATCCTTCTTCCACAATAAAGCAATACCACCTCTCCTTCCATCACTGCTCACAGCCAAGCAATTTTCATAACCCAATCTATACTTCAATCTCTCCATTTCCTTTGCATGTAGTCTTGTTTCTCTTGCAAAAACAAAACTTTAGGAACTTCTCTTCTGACCAAGTCAAGAAGAGCTCTGAATCCACATGGGTTCCCAAGCCCACGTGAATTCCAACTGATTAGAATCATTGGTTCTGGCAGGGCTGTGTAACAGCCACTGCCAATTCATGTTGTGAAGTAACATATGCCTCTCCCACATTCTCTTTACCCTTAAGCTTCTGTTTTTTCATAAGACCCTCCTTCAGACTACCCCCACTGCCTCTCTTCCTACTTGGTAATTCAACAGTAGGTGTAACAAAATTACCTTGTACACGAGCACGTTTTTTCCATGATCTAGTATTGTGTATACCTGGCAAAACAGTTCCAGATGGAACATGAGACAAAACTGGATCATGAATAAAAGGTCCATTTGGTGTACCTAGATCATGCAGGACTGGTCCAGATGAAATTAAAGGCCCAGTTGCAAGATCATCAGTTACCAAAATAGGTTCTCCAAATGCTCCCCCCATAGCCGTTACACCAGTTTGCATATCTTCATTAGCCTCGACCCTTTTATCCGTTACTCTAGCTTGACTCTTGCCCCCTTCAGAGTTTACCGTATGTCTGCTATTAATTCCATCATCAATGTCCTCTTGAATGTCACCTACACCAGTGCTCTTGCCGTTACCATGAGTTGAGCCTCCTACATTCGCCATGCTACCACCCTCAGCCACCTCTTTTTCTGGTCTACTGGATCTCCCCCATAGCCCCCCACGTATTCTTCTACCATCTGCCCCTACACGCAACCATGTTCCAAACTGAGCAGGAACATTCTCTTCTTGTTTCACCATTCCACAAACACCATCATCATGCAAGATTCTCCCACAGTCAAAGTAGAACCGAGGCAATTTCTCATACTGGATTGGAATCCAATATTTCATACGATTTGGCATTGTAGTTCTTCCTCTTGCTAAAGGTTTAAACAAGTTCATTCTGACTCTAAGCCTCAGGAAGCTTCCCCATGCTACGTTATCTTCCTCAACATCCACATATTCTACCTCTCCCAACGACCTGCCAATCCTTTCACCACATTCTTTATTCATTCCCACCAAAGGCATGTTATGGAGTTGCACCCATATTGCTGCCGAATCAAACTTCATAGAGCTTGGCTGTGTAAAACCATCAAATAAATCAATCACAAAAATATGGTTATCAAACAACCACGGACGTCCCTCAATAACACGACCACGATCAGCATGATTTGCAAAAGAGATAATGAAAACGTTGGAACCAACTTCTGTAAATTTTGCTTGTTTACTCAGCCTCCAAATCTTGGCCATAGTAGTTTCAATGATATTCTTGCCAATAGATCTATCCATCCAGATTTTCCCAATAAGACATAGCTCCCCCTTCTTTTGAACCTCCCTTGTCGGCTCATTCTCCAACGTGATAGCTGTGTCTTCCTCTTCACACAATCTAAAATTTCCCCATAAGGCTTGTAAATTCTCCATGATAGCACCACCAAGTAACTCTTGTCCTCTACCCGAAAGAAGGTAAGGAGAATTTTCGAAACACCACCTCAGTTCTCAGTTGAGAGAAAAGAGAGGAGACTTTTACTTGTTTCTCTCGCACTTCAATGTAAACAATTAAGTCAATCTTATATATATGTTTATATTTGATGTTTAAAGAGAAGTTTATGGATAAAATCTGGATAAATCCAGGATCTGAGAGGGTGCAAATTAGGGATGATATGGTGCCATACAAAATAGTTTGATATTTATCATTCTTTCCGACATTGAGTTTTATGCAAGCCATAATTATATTTGAAATCTTTTTTGGATTTGTTAGGGCATTAATTACCACATTAATTTTCACATAATGTATGTATATTGGAAAAACAAACAGAGAAATTAACATGGAAAAAATAAAAATCTAAATCTTCTCTCTCTGTTTTTTTTTTTTTTTAAACTAAATCATATAATTCATATATGATTGTACTTTGAGAAGTCTTTTAAATTTTTCTCTCGTGTATTGATAGGAAAGAGTCAGAATTTATCCAAGACATCATTCAATGGGTGGACTCAACAATAGTTATATATATATATATATATATATTGGCACCGGGTGGACTCAAGGATAGTAAACCGTACATCTCTAAATGATGCTAAGTACACCATTGAAATAGAGTCTCGCACACAAGACATTTATTGACACCTAAATATTAGAAGGAATGACGTTATATGCATGGAGCCTGGAGGAGATATTTGAATTGGTGGAATTGGTAAGACAATTATTTCAAAAGATATCTATAACAAGATTTCTCATCAATTTGAAGGAAGTTATTTCTTGAAACAAGTGAGACTTCTAAATCAAGAGGATTGATTCAGCTACAAAATACATTTCTTTATGAGATTTTAGGAACCAGTTTGGATATTCGTGATATTGACCGAAGAATTCATGTGATTAAGCATATACTTTGCTCTAAAAGGGTTCTCCTAGTTCTTGATGAAGTGGATAAGATGGTTCAAATAGAAAAATTAGCTGAATTGGTCTTGTTTAGGAAGTAAAATCATCACAACAACAAGCAATCGACATTTATTAAATGATTCTAAAGTTGATTCAAAATGCAAGGTGGTGATATTGGGTGACAATGAATCCCTTCAACTTTTTAGTTGGCATGCTTTCGATAAAGACAAACCATTGGACGATTATGTGGAACTCTCTAAACATGTAATACAATATGCTGAGGGCCTTCCATTAGCTTTAACGTTGCAAGGTAGTAAGAGTATACATCAATAAAATATTGCATTAGATAAATTTAAAAAAATTCCAAACGAAAATATTCAAAAAGTACTTCAAGCAAGTTATGATGGATCGGATGAGAATGATAAGGATACGTTTCTTGATATTGCATGTTTCTTCAAGGGAGAATGCTTGGCTTATGTCACTAAAATATTTGACGGTTATGGTTTCTTTCCGGATGATGTTTTCAAGAGGCTTGTAGACAAGTGTCTTATTACTATTGATGAGCCTAATAGATTATCGATGCATGACTTGATACAAGATATGGACTAAGAAATTATTCGTCTAAAATCACCTAAAGAACCTAACAAACGTAGTAAATTCTGGTTTCACAAAAACGTTCATCATGTGTTGGAAGAAAGCACTGTAATTATAACATTAAAAAAACTATAGTTTTAATTATTGATTTTAGTAAGCTGGACTTTACACTAATGTTCCTAACACTCTATGTGTGTTCTCTTGCTAGGGAACAAACAAAATAGAAGGGCATGGTAATAGATTTGCCTGAAGGCGAGGACGTGATAAGATTGAGTTCGAAAGCCTTTTAGATGGATGAAAAACTCAATAGTGTTTATAAATCGTAATGCATGATTTTCTAAGTGTACCTAATTACCTCTCCAACAAATTAAGATTACTTGATTGGTCAAATTATCCTTTACAATCTTTGCCACTCAATTTCCATAGAAAGAAACTCATTGCCTTTAGAATGCGTTGTAGCTTCATCAAGGAGTTGGGCGAGGGAAGAAGCATCAATATCCTTTGGGAACTTTGTTGCACTCGGTTTTTCAAATCTAACGGGCTGCAAAAAGATTAATGGTTATACAAATCTTGGAAAGGAGATGAAGGATGGGAGCAGTGTATTACAAGTGTTGAATCTTGAGAATTATTTCCAGTCAACTAAATTTCTTCCCAATATCAAATGTCTTTATGATGTTTAATTCCCTGCCACTTCGGATTTCTTAGATCTCTCAGAGAGTGAAATTGTTATCCATTGTCATTACAAAGAATTCCAGAATTAGTATCAAGAATATTACAATTCAATGGAAGCCACATCAAATCGCTCTAGAGAATTGACTTGACTGGCTGCACCAAAATGCATGTAAACATCTGGAATTCTCACGTGCCAAGTCCTTTATTGTGGAAGAAAGGTATGCATCTTTCAAGTTGACTCCATTTTTTTCAGTTTTCATGACTCGAAACCGTTGAGGAATCATCGTTGGTTTAACAGGGGCAATATCAAGAAGAGTTATTAGAAAGTAAAATAGTTAAGAGGAGATTAGTGGAATTGTGTTATATGCCGTTGTGTTTTTCAAAAACGTTCATAGGGCAACAAATATTATTTTGTATGCTGAGTTAACCAGTAAAGGCCCAGATGATGTATGCAGTTGTTTTTAAGGCGTAGATTTGGTTAATAATGATATGAATACATAGAATTGGAGGCCGATTTAGGATCTTTTGAGCGGAAGGTTTTGGACAATTTGAGAGTTGAATTGTATCCCAACGATACTGATCTTAGTGGGTGCTGATCTATAAAAGTTGCCGAGCCAAAGTGGTATATAAGAATGAAAGGAGAGCAAATAAAAAGAGAAAATGGATGAAGCCGATCCTGGAAAAAGTCCTCAACAGCAATTGAGTTAATGATAGATAACCCAAGACATAATTGATAAGATCAAGTGCAGGATCGGAATAGACGTGGTGATCAAAGATTCAGAAGGGAAAGTCATTGCAAGCCTAAGATCCCAACGGGACTCTTTCCCCGACGTTCAGCTGGCAGAGTCATTGGCAGCCCTCAAAGCAGTTATCCTGTGTAAGCAGCTTGGTCTTGACCATGTCATTCTGGAAGGAGATGCACAGTTGGTGGTGAAGGCTATACAAGACAGTAAAGAGACATGGAATACTACAGGCATGATAACCAGTGACATCAAGAATTTACTCACAAAGTTGAATAGTTGGTCCATTAATTTTATTCCTAGGAATTGTAATCAGGTGGCACGTAATCTAGCTAAGGATGCCCTAAAACTCTCTAAGGAGAGCATTATTCTGGAGGGTTTACCTCCATGTATTCATCCTTCGTGGTTAATATTTGTTGGGAATGGACCGAACAAACAAAGGCTAAGTTGAAGTAAATAATAGCGGAAGCAACAAAATAAACAACAATCACACAAAGAACACCAAGATTTAAGTGGTTCAGCTCAATGTGAGCCTACGTCCACTGTCGGGGTCGGTTTCAATGATTTCACTATGAACAAAAAAAAAATAGAGTACAAGAGTATTGATCACAAAATCCTCAATCCTAAAGCCCCAATACACTCAATGGACTCTTAGGATTGTATACAAAAGGATTCTCAAAACTCTCTCTTTCTTGGCTGCTGAACACACCTCAAAATGAAGAGAAAATGATGTATTTATAGGACAAGGCGCTAATCAGAACATTCTCTCGAGCGGACGTCGAGCGAAGTGTCGAGCGTACGTTAGGGTTGCATTCTCGCTCGAGCGGACAGTCGAGCGGAGGTCGAGTGAAACTCTCTGGATGAATTCGCTCGAGCGGACAGTTGAGCGGAGGTCGAGCGGAACTCTCTGGATGAGTTCGCTCGAGCGGACTGTCGAGCGGAGGTCGAGCGGAACTCTCTGGATGAGTTTGCTCGAGCGGAGGTCGAGCGGAACCTTAGCTCGAGCCACAGTCAAGCCAAGCCCCAAAAAACACATTTTCAGCAGGAAATCAAGCCAAACTCAACAAATCTCCACCTTGGCTTGAATTCTGTCAAGCCTAAACAAAAAAAAAAAAAAAACCATTAACCAAGAAACCGAAACCCCTCCACCAAGTCCCCTAAGGGAACCACATACCCCGAACACCAATCAAGTCCAAGCAAAGTTTGAACTTGTATACTGGAACTGGCTTTGTCATCATATCTGCTGGATTCTCAGTAGTAGCAATCTTATGAATTTCTAACACGCCCTCTGTAACAACTTCTCGAAGGAAATGATACCTGACATCAATATGCTTTGTCCTCTCATGATACATTTGATTTTTGGTCAAATGTATTGCACTTTGGCTGTCACAAAACACTGAAATTGCATCCTGCTGTAATCCCAAATCGCTGATCAAACCTTTCAACCAAATGGCCTCCTTAACAGCCTCAGCTGCTGCCATATACTCTGCTTCTGTAGTTGATAAAGCAATAGTAGATTGTAGTGTTGCTTTCCAACTAATAGCAGAGCCACACAAAGTGAAAACATACCCTGTCAATGATCTTCTCTTATCCAAGTCCCCAGCATAATCAGAATCAACATAACCAACCACCCTTGAATTGTAGTCAGTTTCTCTATCAAATATTAAACCAAGGTTCGAAGTACCTTTCAGATACTTGAGTATCCATTTCACAGCCTGCAATGAGCTCTACCCGGGTTAGCCATGTACCTGCTAACAACACTCACTGCCTGTGAAATATTCGGACGAGTACAAACCATTGCATACATAATACTGCCAACTGCATTGGAATAAGGAACACTAGCCATGAAGCGTTCCTCCTCATCTGTCTGAGGAGATAGGGATGTTGAAAGTTTAAAATGTGTAGCAAGTGGTGTACTTACTGGTTTGGAATCAGACATTCCAAACCTCCAAAGAACTTTCTCAATGTACTTTCCCTGAGACAAATACAACTTTCCAGCTTTCCTATCTCTGTGGATCTCCATCCCCAAAATCTTCTTTGCAGCGCCTAAGTCTTTCATTTCAAACTCATTTCTAAGTTGGGTTTTCAGCAAACTAATGTTAGATATGCTTTTAGCAGCAATAAGCATATCATCAACATAAAGTAGCAAATAGATGAAAGACCCATCAGATAACTGCCTATAATAAACACAACAATCATGGCTACTCCTCACATAACCATGATCTATCATAAAAGAGTCAAAACGTTTATACCATTGCCTCAGAGACTGTTTTAAACCATACAATGACTTCTTCAATCTGCACACATGATCTTCTTTGCCTTGAATAATGAACCCCTCCGGCTGATGCATGTAAATGGTCTCCTCCAGGTCACCATGCAGGAACGCTGTTTTAACATCAAGTTGCTGAAGCTCTAAGTCATGTGCTGCCACTATGGCAAGCAACACCCTGATCGAACTATGTTTCACAACTGGAGAGAAAACTTCGTTGAAGTCGATGCCTTCTCTCTGACTATAGCCTTTTGCAACCAAGCGTGCCTTGTACCTTGCATCTGCAACATCTTGGATTCCCTCTTTCCTTTTGAAAACCCATTTGCAACTAATAGTCTTCGTCTTCTTAGGCAACTTAACCAAATCCCAAGTTTGGTTCTTGTGAAGAGACTCAATCTCCTCAGTCATTGTTGCGCACCATTGTGCACACTCCTTACTTTTGACAGCTTCTGAATAACTGGAAGGCTCTTGACCATCTATGTCCTCTGCTGTAGTAAGTGCATACATCACCATATTTGCATGAGCATATCTTTGAGGTGGCCTGATCTGCCTCCTTTGTCTACCAGTAGCAATACTGTAATCTTGCTCATCCTGTGCGCCATCATCAAAATCAGGATCATGCTCATCTGAAGTGACATGATCTTGGGTGTCGTCTGGCATCCCTTTTGAAGCCTCAACCAGTGACTCCACCTTCTTGCCATTACTCTGCTCTTCACCTGTAGACACAGTAAACTCCTTCCTCGGATTAAGCATGGATTGTTCATCAAATACTACATCCCTACTAATTACAAACTTAGGTGATTTGGGATCAGTACACCATAACCTGAATCCTTTCACCCCACTGGCATATCCAATGAATATGCCCTTCTTTGCCCTTGGCTCAAGTTTTCCATCATTAACATGGAAATATGCAGGGCAGCCAAAAACTTTCAAATTTGAATAATCAGAGGGAGTACCTGACCATACCTCATTTGGAGTTTTTAAACCAATAGCTGTGGTTGGAGAGCGGTTAACCAAATAGCAAGCTGTGTTGACTGCTTCAGCCCAAAAATCTTTAGACAAGCCGGCGTTTGAAAGCATACTATGGGCTCTCTCCAAGAGAGTCCTATTCATCCACTCAGCTACTCCATTTTGTTGTGGAGTATGTCTCACTGTGCAGTGCCTCACTATGCCTTCATTTTTGCAGAATTCATCAAAATCACCTCCACAAAATTCCATACCATTGTCGGTTCGGAGTCGCTTAACCTTCTTGCCTGTCTAATTTTCAATCAAAACCTTCTATTGTTTAAAGTTAACAAATACATCGCTCTTATGTTTCAGAAAATAAGTCCAAACCTTCAGTGAGTAATAATCAATAAAGGTAAGCAAATACTGGGCTCCACCTTTCGATGGAACTGAAGATGGACCCCAAAGATCAGAATGAATATAGTCCACAGTACTTTTAGTTCTGTGAACTCCTGTAGTAAACTGAACCCTGCACTGTTTTCCAAACACACAATGTTCACAGAATTCAAGTTTTCCTATCTTCTGATTGCACAACAAATCCTGCTTACTCAGGATAGACATCCCCTTTTCACTCATGTGACCCAAACGCATGTGCCATAGACGGGTGTTGTCTGAGTTTGGATTATCTGAAACAGACACTGCAGCTGTACCTATCAATGTACTGCCCTGAAGGAAATAAAGACCATCTGTCATATCTCCTCTCATTACAATCATGGAGCCCTTACTGACTTTAATAGCTCCACCTTCACCGGTGTACCAGAAACCTAAAGAATCAAGAGTGCCCAAGGAAATAAGATTTTTCTTCAAATCTGGGATGTGTCGAACATTAGACAATGTCCTGACAATCCCATCAAACATCTTAATCCTAACTGAACCAATCCCAACAATTTTACACACCATATCATTTCCCATCAAAACGGAGCCACCGTTGACTGACTCATAGGTAGTGAACCAGTCCCTCTTGGGACACATATGAAAAGAACAAGCTGAGTCCATGACCCACTTGTCACCATAGCGACTGTTTGAGCCACTAATTGCTAGAACAATATCTACGCCGTTAGACTTTTCATTAGCAACGCTAACAGCATTAGAGGAACTAGTGCCTTCCTTTCTATTTTTCAATTTAGAACACTCATTTTTGTAATGACCAAATTTATGGCAGTAATGACATTTAACATTTTTCTTGTTAAATTTCGACTGTGAACTGCCCCTGGATTTACTCCTATTCTTCTCTGAACTTCTCTCATGTGATCTACCCCTGCTAGATGAACCCTTAACAAACAAACCACTGGCTTGATTATCCGTGCCTTGTACACCCAATTTTGTTCTCAACTCCTTAGAGTTCAAAGCAGATTTTACATCTACCAAAGAGATGGTGTCTCTACCATACAACATCGAGTTTACAAAATTTTCAAATGATACCGGCAACGAACACAACACAATTAATGCTTGATCCTCATCATCAAGCTTAATATCGATATTCCTCAAATCCATGATAATCTTATTAAATTCATCTAAGTGTTCAGAGATAGGAGTACCTTCCTTCATTTTGAGCGTGTATAACCGTTGCTTCAAATACAAACGGTTGGTGAGCGACTTTTTCATATACAAGCTCTCAAGCTTGGACCAAAGACCGAAGGCGGTCTCCTCATCGGCAACCTCCCTCAAAACTCCATCCGATAGTGACAACAAAATGACACTATGTGCCTTCTCATCTTCTTCTCTTGACGGTGCAGGAGAACCCTCGGATACCTTCCCTTCCAAAGCTTTCGACAAGCCTTGTTGTCGTAACAAAACCTTCATCTTGATGCGCCATAAGCTAAAGCTGTTTTGACCGTTGAATTTCTCCACTTCAAACTTTGCCATAGCCATTCCTCAAGACTTTGCAAAGAGCTTGACATGCTCTGATACCAGTTTGTTGGGAATGGACCGAACAAACAAAGGCTAAGTTGAAGTAAATAATAGCGGAAGCAACAAAATAAACAACAATCACACAAAGAATACCAAGATTTAAGTGGTTCAGCTCAATGTGAGCCTACGTCCACTGTCGGGGTCGGTTTCAATGATTTCACTATGAACAAAAAAAAATAGAGTACAAGAGTATTGATCACAAAATCCTCAATCCTAAAGCCCCAATACACTCAATGGACTCTTAGGATTGTATACAAAAGGATTCTCAAAACTCTCTCTTTCTTGGCTGCTGAACACACCTCAAAATGAAGAGAAAATGATGTATTTATAGGACAAGGTGCTAATCAGAACATTCTCTCGAGCGGACGTCGAGCGAAGTGTCGAGCGCACGTTAGGGTTGCATTCTCGCTCGAGCGGACAGTCGAGCGGAGGTCGAGCGAAACTCTCTGGATGAATTCGCTCGAGCGGACAGTCTAGCGGAGGTCGAGTGGAACTCTCTGGATGAGTTCGCTCGAGCGGACTGTCGAGCGGAGGTCGAGCGGAACCTTAGCTCGAGCCACGGTCGAGCCACAGTCAAGCCAAGCCCCAAAAAACACATTTTCAGCAGGAAATCAAGCCAAACTCAACAATATTAAATCAGATGATTTCTTTTAAAAAAAAAAAAATATAGAGCTGCAATTGGAGGTGTCGTTGGACGACTGAGATGGCGTTGCTGCTCAAGTTCTTTTTTCGGAAGCCGCCCGATGGGCTTCTTGAGATCTCTGAGCGAGTCTACGGTACGTTCCTTATCTGTTTTATTTCTTTGTTAAAAAAAAGTTGAGGGAAATGATGAAAATGTTTCCAAGTTGCAAGGGATAAATGGAAAATTGTGAATAGGAAGAGTAGGATGTTTCACCATCTGCGTATGTTTTTTGAATTCCAAGTGTTTTACTGGGCATAGGAATCAGTGAATTACATTCAGAAAATCCTAAATCTTTTGTTTGAAATTATAAAAATAAAAAAATAAAAAAATCCCAAAAATTTATAGTTCATTCCCTCCTTTGCCTCTACATTCCGAGGAACCAAGCAGAGTAGAAAGGAGCAAAAATCTAAGTCGAGGCAGTATTTTTTAGTGGTTATCTAAATTATATACTAGAAAGTTCAAATGGCAACCCAATTTTGTGTTTAGAGGACTAAATCAGTATCTCATTGCATAATGGTTGCAGAAGAAGAATACAAATTTTTTCTAGTTCAACGAATAGAACAAAGTTATAATATATAGCCACTACTAAGTAGGATTATTTTGTCTAATTAAGTTGTGGAAAAAGTTTCCAATCCAGTGGAAGCATTTGCAAAAGTTCAAGAGTTCTTCAGTTATGCGGACTGTTTAGATGCCAAGGCCGATGCGTCACTAAATGTGCTCCAACACGAGTGCATCAAATTTTGTCCACGAACTGTTGGAAAGTGGTTCTCATGAGAGTGTGGTAACTAGTGGTCTATTGCAGGAGACAATTCCTACAAAGCTTTTGAAGAAAAAGAAGCCCAGAGTCTTGGAAAGTAAGGCTAAGGGCTCCTTGTCTTTGTCCCCGGAGATTCAGTCCATGTCCATGTCCTCACCTAAGCAATCTCCTGGTACTTATCTGAGTAGAAAGGCAGCTGAGGCTCCTGACGTTCAGATTCCGCCTCAACTACCCAGAAAATCTGACATCAGTTGCCAAGGGATGCCTCAATCTTCTCAGTCAACAATAGTCTCCTGTATATCTGTGGAAGATGCATCTGTAGCCCAAACGTCTGGCATAGAACGTCAGCTGCATTATCACACCTTATCTGAAAGTGCAGAAACCACCCATCCGCCAGCTATTTCTCCAGTCATCACAGATCTAACCTTGTCTGTTTCACACACATCTGAGTCTCTAGATGCCAAAATTGTTTTGGTTTCACCCCCTACACCTCCACCTCCACCTCCACCTCCTCCTCCACCCCCACAGCCTTCCTCAACTGATGTTTCTACGAAAATTTTTCATTCTCCAACTCCTCCACCACCTCCAACACTGCTGCCTCCTTGAGCACCTCCTCGAGAATCTAGCTGTTAGAGCTATGCTGCCTCTGCTTCCGCCTCCAACGCCTCATACTGTGCAAACTGCTGGTCCTGCAATTCCAGCCATAAGTTCAAGGTTTAATCCTCCTTCAGCTCCTGCAGTTACTTCATCAATTAGGCTGCCTCCTCCAAATCCTCCACCGCCTCCAATACCGCGACTTCCTCCAACACCTTCTTTGAAGGAACAGATAGCTGTTAGAGCAGGACATCCTCCACCGCCACCTCCTCCTCATTCTCAGCAAGTTGCAGGTCCTAGAGTTCCATCTTTATGATCTTTTGGTTTTTTTTTTTTTGGTGTTCTTATGAGCTCCCTCCCCCTACAAGCGCAACCTTCCTTTCCGATTCACCACCTCAAGTGTATGAAGAATCCGTCGAAAAGGACTATGTTAAGCCGGTTTGGTTGAGAGGTTTGGTCAGTGACTGGGTGCTAGCAGTTGCCTCTGTGATGGCCGATGGGGGAGGCTTTGCAGTACAGAGATGTAATGTATTTTTGTTCTTATTAGCGTCACCTTCTTATCACATTTATCTTGTTTGGCCAAATTACAGTTTTTATGAATAGCAGATCAATATCTAGAGTTCATGTAATGCTATCACTTCTGCAGATTGACCACCGGCGGGCATATAACTGTGAAATCATGCTTTCAAAGGTGAAAGTATCATTGCATGACTTAGTGGTAAGTTTGATGGCACTTCAAACATGTACTTCTCCGGGTAATTGGAATGAAGGTTTAATTTAGCCTAAGCTTCAAGTAGTACAGAGCTCAACTGTACAAATCTTTATCGAAACTATAGTTGCTCAGATAAATGAACATGTTCTGCATTCCATTTTATATAGGGCAGTCTTAGTTTCTTATTCCTAGGTTTTCTTTTTCTAACTTCTCGTCCTTGTAAATGAAATTTTTTTTGTATTAAGTAGTACAAACTGATACCGAGAGTAACAGGTTTTATGACATGTGTCACTTGATTTTAGAATCTCTCTTTTTTTTTTCTCAGTAGGTAAATAAACCTATGTGACCTTACCCTCTGACCTTATAAGGGAAGGAGGGGCCATTTCGTCAAGAGACCATTGATGCCAATTGGTTGGTTGAACTACAGATTCTTTTCAATAAAAGAGTTCCAGGACAGTTGGGCTCAAACTTAACATTTGAAATATGATTAGAACAATAATAGTGGTGATGTGTGCTAAACGCTTACAACTGATATGAACCGACAATGGTTTGACCTAAAGTTTCTGCATAGATATGTCAAACTTTCAGCGCAAAAGTTCTTTCTTTTCTTAGAACTCAAAGTTTCAGTAGTTAAAGGGACAAGTATAGTTATATTATTACATTCGTATGGTTATCTTATGTCAACTCTTCAGTTGACGAATACGGGATGTAGGTCATGTCTTTAATTTGCCTTGAGCAGGTTGTGTTATAATTGTTTTGGTGATCATAATGTCATCTTCCACTATACCTCCAAAAACAAAATGCATCTCTCTCTCTCTCTCTCTCTCTCTCCAAAAACAATATTCTGTTTTGGACAGAATATTTTAGAATCAGGTTCAATAGCCTAAAAACTGGACAGAATATCAAGCCTCTGGCACAACCATTTATGTCACTGTGATCAGTAATCTCGTGGAAATATTCTAAGAAAACAGGAGTTCATCTTTTCTTTAATTAATGTTATAAAGGGAACCCTTTACATTATCAAAAGCAATTACACTGGTCAATCTAGGTTGGCATATCTCTTTAATTTGGGACTTCAGCAATCACAAGGGTGTGGTCAAAGTTTAACATGGCTTTCTGTTCCTGACTTGAAATCCAAGATGGATTTGGATGGTATATCACGACCAATTAGGATAAACCCAAGGGGTTATAATATGGTGGGGTCAGTGTTTTGGGAGCTTCATTGTATTGTTGAGTCTCCTAAAGATTACCTGGACTAGACACTTGATCAAATAACACCAAATAACACACAAATATAATTGAATTGATTTGTATCCAGCTATTGATACCTTTCTTTCTATGCTTTAATCTGCTGTGGAAGCTCACTGGATGCAAACTTTGTTTGGATTTATTTTTTCATGTTAGGCGAATCGACAATTTGCTCTAATCTTTGTACATGTGACTGTTTGTTTACCTTAGAATTGTGTTTCAGGGAGAATGCGAACTAGTTAAAATAGACATCAATTGCCATATTCAAGGTGATGTTGTGGTGGAGTGTGTTTGCTTGAATGATGAAATAGCACGTGAAGAGATGATGCTCCGAGTAATGTTTAATATATACTGCTTTTATTAGGTCTAATATATTGATCCTAAACCAGGATGAAATTGACATATTGTGGAATGCTAAGGATCAATTTCCGAAGGACTTCAGAGCAGAGGTATCTCACATGCTAGATTTGTTTAGGCATAGCCTTTTTTTTGGCGTCTTTCTTAACATGAAAGTAATACCTTGGTTATCATTCGGCTGAAGATTCCCTTCTCTGAGATGGATGCCGCTGCTTCTACAGTAGCGGGTGATATCTCAAGCTTTGAGGAGGAGGGCCTTCCAGTGGAAGCATTTGCAAAAGTTCAAGAGTTCTTCAGTTGAGGACTGATCGAAGTTGCCAGGGCCTTCCAGTTGAAGTGTTTTATTTAAAAATTTGAAAATGTTGTAATGATTACATAAAAAAGTTGAAAACTTGGAATTGAAAAATTTTTGCGTCTAAATGATGTTTTGATATTGAGATGAGATGGTTTGAGAGATTTGTGTATCCAAACAAAACCTAAGGACACTTTTACGGCAAGTATTGGCACAACATACAAAAAGCTACTATCTGAGGGAGGCTGACGTTGCATGCTGAATTTATATAGAAAAAAAAAAAAGAAAAAAAAAAAGAGAGACATTATATTAAATTTGCAGTATGCAAATCTATCAATAGATCAATTTGATACAAGAGTTAGCCATTCATACAGGGATCATTGTAATGCTTGGGAATGGAAAGAACTTCATAACAAGAACAGATGGTCCCCTCCAGAAATCATTTCAATTGCATTTGATGTAGCAGTTAAACCAAATGGCAGCACCTCTGCTGCCATATGCAGATCACACAGTTGCAAAATTGTTTTCATAATAGCTGAGCACTCAGGGAGCTGCAATCCAAATCAAGGAGAAGCTATGGCAGCATTCATAGGAGTACATGAACCTCAATCCAAACACCTAAAAAATATCATAATAGAAGGAAATTCTCAGAGAACCATATTAGCTTTAAAGGACCCAGAAGAAAATCAAAAGCGACTTGCAGAAAGTATCATAAGAGACATAAGATTAAAACTACAAAACTTTAAAAGATGGGAGATCGGTACTGTTTGGCCATTTGAATTTTTTATCTCAAACACAAAATTCTCATCTCATCATTACAACTTTTCCAAATCCCTAAACAAAATATATTAAACAATTTAACTTTTTCAAATCCCAAAATAATAATAATATTAAAATATAATATTTTAATATTGAATCTTAAAACTCAAAATTCTCATATGAGAATTCTCAGTAGCCAAGCAGAAAGCGGTTCTCAAAACCAATGGCTCCATAACTTAGGAAGCATATACTCTTAATCAAAATCCCACAATGTCTAGTAGATTTTCATAACGGTAAGGATCCATCGTATGCATCGGATCACTTAATAGATTAGTAGTAATTTCCAGCTTATTGTACTAAGACCTTGTTTATTACTCCACATTACTGGCAGTGCTGTTCTTATGGAGCTATTTCTTGTAACGTCTTTGTTTTCTGTGCTGTTTTTTTATAAGGAAAATGCTAAACTCACCGATAATGAGTCTTGACAGTGGTCCTGATAGGTTTTTTCTCTTTATTTAATAATAAAGGAAATGTTTTTTTAATGATGTTGTGAGTCTTTTTAATATTTATAAGTATAAAAAATGTATAAAAATTAAATTAAAAAAGCTTCTTAGACATTTTGTCGGGCTACACGACTCTTTTTATAAAGAGTTTTACTACATACAAGCAAAGTCGCATACTAATCTGCATACCAATACTGATTCATTCATATTTAAAATTTAAATTAGTATTGTTTTCAATAAAATCTACTTTTTGACCAATCATATTAGATTGGTGTACATATTAGTCCACAATTATACTTGCAACTAGATTTTTCCTTTATTAAAAACTCAACATCCAACATCAGCCTCCCAAATATGGTAACCTTTATGTATGTTGTGCCAAATATTACCATAAAAGTGCACCTAGACTTGTAACCTTTGTAAGACTCTACATAGTAAATATGATACACAGGCAAAGCGAGGGCTTCTTATGTCTTTCAGAAAGCTCTTTGTCAATCTCTAAACTTCTTTTATCTTCTTCAAGCCCAAACTTGCAACACAAATACACTTGGTAAGCCAACTTGTGCCCATTTACACAGTTTTGATCTAAAGTCATTCTGTCTAAAACAAACGTCCAAATCTAACACCTACTAATTAATTACCTGTAGACATGAGAGCATTAAAAATTTATCACATTAAAGTAGTTGTTCCAACATCGTTTCGATCTCCCCAAGCCAATAATATTGTTTCAAGGTAGGTTTAAGCTTCAGGAAAATAATATTATACAACTAGAAATAATGTTAAAACATTTACCTTTTGATTTTCTGTCTTACAAATTATATTTTGTAATGCAGACTTGTCAACCATTTATTGGCATTGGCCTGATGTGACTAACATGATAGTGACGTAATAGTCACTTTGGCGAAAGTTGAAAAGGTAAGTAATAAAAAATTCAAAATTTAATTAAAATTTAGAGACTAAGGACCGGTTTGAATACAAAGATATATACAAAGCATCTCATTCAAATTAGGAAAAATATAGTTGCAAGTACAATTATATATTAATCTGTACACTAATGTGATGTGATTGGTCAAAAAGTAGATTTTATTAAAAATAATGTTAATTTAAATTTTAAGTATGAATAAATCAGTATTGGTACACAGATTAGTGCGCAACTGTGTTTGTATGTAGCAAAACTCTTGAAATTATATGGCTTGTTTTAGCTGTACATCCAAACGCTCAAATGTAAGTTTTTAACTCATCTATATATCTCAATACTGTACATTAATTTACAAACAAACTTTTGACACTTTCTGACGGCCCACTATTTCACACCTCCGCTTCCTCTGCCATTTTTTTTTTCTTTTATGAAGAGTTAGGGCCACATGTCCAAAAGTGACCCATTCCCAAATTTATTAAGAAAAACCATCACTTCCGACGGAGGAATACCATAAAAACATAAAAACCAAACAAGAAAGCCAAAACAATACATGCCTAAAATAAATCTCCCTACCAACAAAGACACACCTATAAACAATAAAACAAATTAAAGACCTCTAAACAATATAACTCCCTCTAACATAAGGCAAGGACAATTTATCCATACGAATCAAACCTTTAAGAAATTTTGAAACATGTAACAAAGACCGCCAAACCAAGGTAGAGCCTTGAGCTCCCATTTTAGCTAAAAAATCAGCCGGTGCATTTCCTTCTCTATAAACATGGTGAATAGCAAAATCCCCACCTTCATACAGTCTCATAGCCTCCTCCCAATAATCTTCCAAATACCAAACTCCACAATGCTTCTTCTAAACACAAGATACACAAATCAAAGAATCAGACTCAATGTCCACTTGATGTAGACCCAATGCTCGACAATATTTCAACCCTATTAACAATGCTTTCAATTCAGCATGGTTATTAGAACCCACCCCAAGATAGCACGAAAATGACAACATTCAAATACTGAATAATACCCCCTGCACCTGAACTTCCTAGATTACCAAGACTGCACCCATCTATATTCAATTTAAATCTTCCATTTTTTGGCTTTTCCAAACAAACCAATTTAGCTTGCACCTTTTTAATAGATAAAACCGGTATGTTCAAGTCCCTTAACCTCTCCTCATCAGTAACACCAATCTTTGTAATTTTTGTTAAGGAATTTTGTACTTTTCTTAGCTACAAACAAATAGACCTCCAAATCTCTTCTGTCAATATGGTTTTACCTTCCATCCGTGCCTTGCACCTGCATTGCCACAATTTCCAAATAATAATAGAAGGAATAAGGCCCAAAATATTACCCACTTGGGACTTGGTAGTCACCCGTCTAAACCACATTAACACCAATTCAAACCATCGCCTATTTGGATCATAAGGAATTTTCAAGATAAGAGAAAACCTCTTCCAAATCTCAGAAGCCACATCACCTGCAGCAAGAACATGATTTAAATCTTCATAACCTCCTCGGTCACAACCATTACACTTGGAAGTAATGGGTATACCCACTTCCCCTGCCATTTACAAACTTTTGATAAAGAAACAATGAGAAATTCAAGAGTTTTCCCCTTCTCACCTTCCTTTGCTTCTTTTTCTTTTTTTTTTTCCAAAGGCTACTCTATACCTTGTTTTCTTACACACATATTCGAGGACAAATTCTGCTCATGGATCCAATGCCATCCATTGATAGAGTTTTATCTCTTACCTTATAAGAAGAAAAGCAAAGAAAGGTGGTGGGATCATCTTTGATGATTGAAACTACTGTTTTGTTAAGCAAGAATGTTAATGTTCCAGGATCAATGATCAAGAACTATCAGAAGCAACGTTCTAAGCCACTTTGTACTCATTGTGGTCTCAGTAGGCATATAGTTGATAGATGCTACAAGTTACATGGATATCCACCTGGATATCGTCAGAAACCAAGAAGCAAAATATCCTCTGTGCATCAAGTTTCATTATCTTCCACTGATCCAGATTGTTCTTCCACATATTCCACTCCCCATTTTCCTTTCACCAAAGAACAGTGTCAACAACTTCTTTCCTTTCTACAATCCTCTTCACAAACACCTCAACCTATAGCGATGAATGCTATGAGCAACTCATCTTCTGTTTCAAACTCTTTGAGTTTATTAAGTATGATTAATTCACCTGATTTTATTTCTAAGCAATCCAATTCCTGTATAATTGATAGTGGTGTTACTGATCACATGGTCAGATCTATTTCACATCTCACTACAATTAACTATGTTATAAACACATCAGTAAAATTGCCAAATGGAACATGTGTTCCTGTCACACATGTTGGAACTGTACAACTATCAGATTCATTAGTTCTTCATAATGTTCTATATGTTCAATCTTTTTCTTTTAACCTCATTTTAGTCAAAAGACTCATAGAAAATTCTTCTTGTTTTATGTTTCTTTCTCATTTTTCCTTCATACATGACCTACACTCATGGAAGACGATTGGAGTGGCTAAACAAATAGCTGGACTATATCTGTTGCAAGCATCTGTTATGAGTTCTAGTGTATTTTCTGCTGTAAATCTTCCTTATGCTATAAATCTTTCTTCTTTTGACCTCTGGCATTTTAGGCTAGGCCATCCTTCTCTCAATAAGATTCAAACACTACAAAAGCTGTTGCCTGATATACATACTCCTTCAAATTTCAATTGTAATATCTGTCAATTGGCAAAACATAAAAGATTTCCATTCAATACTTATCATTTCATTAGAAATAAAATTTTCAATTCAATACACTGTGACATTGGGGCTGCTTCTCTGTTGAGTCAATTACTAGTTTTAGATATTTTCTTATAATTGTGGATGATCATTCATGTTGTACTTGGGTATATCTAATGAAAAATAAATCTGACACTCGCTCTCTAGTTCAGTCATTTTTTAAGCTCATAGAGACACAATTTGATATTCATATCAAAACTATAAGGTCTGATAGAGGGGCTAAGTTTGATATGCCAGATTTTTATTCTTCTAAAAGAGTCTTACATCAACAAATGTGTGTTGCTGCACCTTAAACCAACATCTCTTAAATGTGGTAAAATCTCTTAGATTTCATGCCAATTTACCTCTTGTTTTTCGGAGTGAATGTGTTCTCATAGGAGCTTACTTAATCGATAGAACACCCTCTCCTTTGCTATCTAATAAAACACCATATGAGATATTATTCTCAAAAACACCAAATTATTCTCATCTAAGAGTATTTGCTTGTCTCTTCTTTGCTTCCACTTTATCTCATAATCGTTCTAAATTTGCACCGCAAGCTCATCCTTGTGTTTTCCTTGGATATCCATATGGTACCAAGGGATACAAACTCTATGATTTAGAAACCAATGTCATCTTCTTATCCAGAGATGTTTTTGAGAATCTATAGAGATGTTTTTTGAGAATCTATATTTCCATTCAAAAGTGGTCATGATCTTTCCACTCAGTCAGTAGTCATACCAGTTCCTCAAACATATGATCTCATTCCTATTGATACATTCACATCTCCAATAACTCAAATTACTCAAAATATTCTTTCAGTTCCTATTGATACTCTTTCCAACTCCATAAATGAACCCATAAATAATTCAGTTCCAACTACTTCTCAGCAAAATCCCAATTTTGCTACTCCACAACCTAAAATTAGAAAATCCACAATAGTTCACAAAAAGCCATCCTATCGTGCAGATTATCATTGTAACTTAACTAATATTGCAGAGGCCACTTCATCATCTGATTCTTTGAGTAAAGGTTCTATCTCAGGTACTCAACATCCAATTTCTTCTTTTTTAATCATATTCTAATCTTTCTTGTTCTCATGAAGCATTCACACTTTCCGTTTCTTCTAAAAAAGAACCAACATCTTTTAGACAAGCCATTCAACATACTCATTGGTGTGATGCCCTGGCTAATGAAATTAAAGCCTTGAAAGATAATAAAACTTGGACTATAACTCACTTACCTCCCAACAAGCAAGCTGTTGGATGTAAATGGGTTTACAAGATTAAATATAACTCAAATGGTTCTAGGGAAAGATAAAAAACCCGATTAGTTGCTAAGGGCTATACACAGTAGGAAGGATTGGACTACTTGGAAACATTTTCACCAGTTGCCAAGTTAGTCACTGTACGAGTTTTGTTAGCCATAATTGCACCCAAGAACTGGTCTTTGCATCAACTGGATGTCAACAATGCATTTTTACTTGAAGACTTAGAAGAGGAGGTGTACATGTCTCTACCTCTTGGCTTTCACTGCAATTCAAAGGGATCATCTGCTCAGGGGGAGTTTCTGCCTTCTACTCAAGCTACTTCCACTAGCTCTCTATTTGTGTGCAAACTAAATAAGTCTTTGTATGACCTTAAGCAGGCATCAAGACAGTGGTTCTCAAATTTTTCCTCTGCTTTGTTAGCCCATGGTTTTATCCAATCTTCAGCTGATCACACTTTATTCACTCGACAAAAAAATAACTATTTCATTGCATTACTATTTATGTAGATGATATCATCATGACCAATAATGAGGATGATGTTGTAGCTAATTTAAAGAAATATCTTCATTCTCAATTTAAGCTCAAAGACCTTGGACCTTTGAAAGGTCTTGAGATTGCTCGTTCCACAAAAGGCATTACAGTTTCACAAAGGAAGTATGCTCTTGAGATATTGTCTGATTTAGGGTATTTGGCTTGTAAACCAGCCTCATTTCCTATGGACCAGAACTTGAGATTATCCAAAAAACAAAAGGAAAGCCTCTCTCAGATCCTATTTATTAAAGGAGATTAGTGGGTAGACTTTTGTACTTAACCATTACAAGACCTGACTTATCATTTTCTGTTCAAATATTAAGTCAGTATGTTGCAAATCCCACTGAAATTCATTTGGCAGCTGCTCATCATGTCCTAAGATTCATCAAAAGCAACCCTAGTCAAGTGTTATTCTTCCCATCAACAAATGATCTATAATTGAAGGCATTTTGTGATGCAGATTGGGTTGCATGCAGAGACACTAGAAAGTCCATTACTGGGTTTTGTGTATTTCTTGGACAGTCCCTCATTTCATGGAAATCCAAGAAGCAAAATACAGCATCTAGGTCTACAGCAGTGTGGTACCCAGTATTTTAGTGTATTTTAACTAAAGGATTTATTTAATGAATTTTAATATTGATTCTCTTGTTTTAAATTTATCAGATTTCTCGTTGGATTTATTTTATGATTTTTTTAATTGTGAAATTTATTTTGATGTGCTCTCTTAATATTAATTATTGTTTTGCATTTAAATTGCTCTTTAATTTAAATTAGTTTATTGTTTGACTTTAAATTATTGTTTGGTCTATTACTTACCTACGGTACCATTTCTTGGTGCAGTAGATTTTGTTGTAGATGAGGATACAGAGCTTGAGGATGTGGCTCCGCCGGAGGAGTGATCGGGAATCACTTTCTCATGGAATGGGATTTGTTTCCCGCTTTTGGGTTGCTTTTTAAAACGCTTTAGTTTAAGTGAATTTGTATTTAACAATTCGCTGCATCTTTTGTCTTACACGTGTTGCATGTGCATACACTTAGCACTTGTCATTGGAGTGTATGACCCGTGTTGTTATCATCCCCCATCGATTTCCATGTGTCCGTACTTGAAATTTTGGGGCATCACAAGCAGAGACTGAATACCATGCTATGGCAACAACAACATGTGAAATTACTTGGCTGCAACAGTTGCTCAAAGATTTATTTGCACCACAATCCAAGCCAACTGTGCTCTTTTGTGCCAATGAGGCTGCCATGCACATAGCAACCAATTCAATTTTTCATGAACGTACAAAACATATTGACATTGATTGTCATATTGTTAGGGAAAAACTATTGGTAGGCACTATGAAAACATTACATGTTTCCTTAGCTGGCAGATATTTTGAGTAAGCCTCTTGGCAACAATCTCTTCTCTAATATTCTTTTCAAGATGGGTATTATTAACATTTACACTCCAATAACACCCATCTTGAGGGGGAGTATTAAATTATAAGTCAAAATGATACAAGTCAGTAAAATTACATGTGTACAAGTCAGTTATGTTAGTTAGCTATCAATATATGTGTATAAATAGAGGTTTGATTCATGTAAAAAGATACTGTGATACCCTGTATTATCATATATTTTAATTGAATGATTATTTTATTTAATATTATTAGTGGTTCTCTTAGCAAAGCAACTATGGAGAATGATAAAAGAACCACTGTCCTTAGTCTTGAGGGTCTTCAAACAGAAATACTTTCAGCATTGTGATGTGATGGAGGCAGAGTTAAAAGGATCTCCCTCGTACATATGGAGAAGCCTATGGTCAAGTATGGGTCTGGTGAGGGAAGGGTTAGTATGGAGGGTGGGAAATGGGAGAGAAATAAAAATCTAGAAGGAAAAATGGCTGCCTAGACCAGTAACCTTTCATGTTCAGACCCACATCAATGCTTTAGATCCAGATTGCAAAGTGGATGCCTTAATTAATGTAGATACTTGATCTTGGAAGGAAAATCTAGTGAAGGCCATTTTCAATGAAGAGGAAGCAAAGCTTATATGCTCAATTCCCATTAGCAAGAGAAGGGCAAGAGATAAAAGGATTTGGGCAGGGTCTACAAAAGGCATCTTCTCTGTTAAAAGTGCCTATTTCATGGATAAAAAACTGTCACGCAGAAGTATGGGCAAATCTTCTTCAGGAGGGGGGAACAAAGGGATATGGAAGGAACTCTGGCAACTAGAAGTCTCGGGCAAGGTTAGAATGTTCATATGGAGAAGCCTTTCTAATATCCTTCCAACAAAAGACAAACTATACAAAAGGAAAATTGTGGATAGCAACCTTTGTCTAATCTGTACAAGAGAGGTTGAAACCTCACTGCATACCCTTTGGGCCTGTCCGGCAGCAAAGGATGTGTGGGGAGGTGATAATAGCAAGCTCAAAAAATGGAACAGCTCTTTCTCTGATTTCCAGCAACGATGGGAAGAGATGACAGCTAGATTAAATAAAGAAGATCTACAAATGGTTGCAGTCCTATGCTACCATCTATGGGGTAGAAGAAATGTCTACATCTTTCAAGACCAGTTTAAGAGTCCAGAAACTATCACAGCTATGGCTCAAGCTGATATTGCAATGCTAAGGGAGATTAATCAGCAGAGTAGGAATAGACTAGAAGGGAGGACAACAACAACAACTTCTAATAAGTCTTGGCAGCCACCTGAGTGGCCTTTTTTGAAAGTAAATTTTGATGCAACGTATGACAAGATTTTGAACAGAATGGGGTTGGGAATCATAATGAGAGATAGTGAAGGGAGCCTTCAAGCGTGTTTAACAGCCCCAAAAGAACAGGTTTTCTCAGCTGCCCAAGCAGAAAGAGCAGTCCTGCAAAGGGCCATGGAAATGTGTATTGAGATGGGTATGAACCAAGTTATCTTCAAAGGGGATGCCAAAGCAGTCATTGATGCAATCAATTTGAAAAATGAAGATAATTCTTGGCATGGTCAAGAGACAGAGGATCTACAACAGTTGCTGGAGATTCATTCGACTTGGAGGTTATCCTTTGCATACAGGTCTACTAATCATGCTGCTCACATAGCAGCTAAGGAAGCCATAAAGGAAGCTTATGAGAAAGTTTGGCTAGAAGATGGACCCATGGTGGTCAAAGTTTCTGTTTTAAATGATGTATCTCGAATATTTACCAGTTGATTAATGAAGCATTTTCTCTTATAAGAAAAAAAAAAATTTAACGTGTTTCTCGTTGTATTATTTTGTGATTTCTAAGTTGTGAAATTTATTTTGATGTGCTTTCTTGATATTAATTATTCCTTTATTTTTAAATTGCTCTTTACTTTAAATTATTTAATTGTTGGGTTTAATTATTTTATTTTATTAATATTTAGTTGTAGTGTTTTAATTGTCTTGTATTTATTTTATTGTACCCTTTTTAATTTATTGGACCCTTTATTTATGGGTGGGCTTGTTTTAGTGGGTTTCAAATTCTATTTTGGGCCAGCCGTGTAGCCTCTTGAAGCCTAGCCCATTTGCATTTTAGCCAGCCCTCTCTTTTCGCCTCAAACGGTGCATTTTGGCCTTTTAGCCCTTAGGGCTTTTATTCTTTTTCTTTTCCTTCTCTTGCCGCACGCCTCCTCCTTCTCTTCTTCTTCATTTGTTTTATTTTCTTCTTCTCTCCTCTTGTGCAGAATGCTTCTCTTCTTCTCTTGGTAAGCAATTCTTTTTCTTTTTTGGTTTTTCCCATCTTCTACTGCTGACTGTGTGTTCCTTTCTTCTCTTTAGTTTTATTTATTTTTTTTATCTATTCTTGTTGATTCTGCAGGTCCAAAACCATGAGCCTCCATGCCCGTTTCTCTCTCTATTTTTCCCTTGGCATTTTCGCATTTATGCTTGTGAGAAGCCCTTTGCATTTCTGGCTTTTTTTTCTCCCCAAACCATGCGATGTTTTGTTGGCCTCACCGTGCCATTGTTTTGGTCCAAGCCGTGAGCTCCATCTTGGTTTTATGTAGTTATTTTTCTTTTGCTGTGAACACCATTGTTCAGCCCTTTATCTTCTAGTATTTATCTTGTAAATCAGCCCATTTTCTTCTTCAAAATTTCCCTTCAAATTTCCTTGTTTTGAGCCCCTTTTTCAATCTCTAAAATCGAGTTTGTTGGTGATGATAACTGGGTGCTTGTGTACTTGATCTTTTAGAGTTTTGTTTTTTTAGCATTGTAAGTAATTTTTCAAAGAATTTTATGAGATTTAAATATATTTTTGCACCAACAAATTTTTTGCAGTCTGGTTGGTTGTACCGGACATTGAGTCTGAGGAGTATGAGGGTCGGTTGAATGTAAGGATGGGTTATTTATTTAATTGAATTATGCTTGCGTGCATTTATGTTGTGTTTGGCATTATGGCATTTATTGCATCATTTCATGCATGTTCATGTGTCGTGAATGAAAATTGGGTTTTCATGTGAGAGATGATTTTTGAGTATGTTTGAAATGAATAGATTGAATGGATTGAAAGGGCAGAAAAAGGAACTGTAGAGATGGTGGTAAACAGGAACGGTGGTAGAGTCCCACTTGCGATTCTCACGTACTGTGCACGCAGTAAGGATGGTGATAGTCCCACCTATGATTCCCTCCTAGAGTGCAAGCTGTAGGGATGGTAGTAGTCCCACCTGTGATTCTCGCCTATGATGCATGCTGTAGGGATGGTGGTAGAGTTCTACCTGTGATTCCCGTCTACGGTGTTAGTGGTAGGGATGGTAGTAAACAGAGATGGTGGTAGTCCTGCCTATGATTCTCATCTACGGTACACATGGTAAAGATGGTGGTAGTCCTGCTTATGGTGCACACAGTAGGGATGGTGGTAAGTAGAGATGGTGGTAGTCCAACCTTTGATTCCCGCCTATAGCGATTGATAAATGATATGTTAGGCCATTCTCTGGAAAAATGACGGTTTATGATTTAATGGATACGAACACCATTGTTTGGGCCATTTTCTTGGAAAATGACAAATATATTTCAGGTCAAATGAGATTTTTGGCAGGTGTTGGAAAATAATCATTTTCGAGAAAAATGAGGGTTTTGGGTCACATTCGTGTTTCCTCATGTGTACGCATATTTGTTACATGCATTAATGTATTTTTATCTCTTAGTTTGTTTGGGTGATTACTTACTGAGATTCACAATCTCATTGTATTCGACATCTTGTGGTTCAATTTTATGGAATCGTAGATTTTGATATTGATGAAGACGTTGAGTCTGAGGGATCGGCCTCGCTGAAAGAGTGACATGTGGTCTCTTTTTGGATTATGGCATTTGTTTCCCTTTTGTCTATGTATTTGGTGTTGCCCAGATGACTAACACAAGAGGGGGGGTGAATTGAGTTGTATTAAAAAAAAATAACAATTATAAATCAAATATATAATATAAAATATAAACAAAATATGAAATAACAATAAATATAAAGAGTAAGGGTAAAAGAGAAGCAAACTCAGTATGTTAACGAGGTTCGGCCCCACTGCCTACGTCCTCGCCTCAAGCTACCCCTTGAGGATTCCCAAATTCACTATTCAACCTCCTTCAGGTGGAGATAGAAACCTATTACACCTTTGAACAATACCGCTACAAAGGATTCGTGTAGAACACCCTCTACACTTGCAATCACCTTACATGTGGTGATTTAACTATTCCCCGTGTAGAATACTTTCTACACACACAAGGGTTATAAACACCCTTTTTCTGATACAAGAGCTGATAGTGGGTAGGTTATCAGAAAACACTCCTCAATGAGTGAAATAAGAACAATACAGCGCAAACTATATCTCTCAAAATGAACAAGGATTAAGGCTCAATGCTTAGAGAAGAAAGAATGAAAGTTTTGAATGAATGTTGTATGCTCTTGGTGTTGTAAATGTGAAGCTCTCAAATGATCTATTTATAGGCATATGAGACTTCATATTCAAATTTAAAAAGATTCACATGTCAAAGACAACATCATTCACTTTTTCAAAAAATTCAAATAAAAGGTTCTTCTTTTTCAATTGTCAAAGACAACATCATTCACTTTTTCAAAGAATTCAAATAAAAGGTTCTTCTTTTTCAATTGTCAAAGACAACATCATTCACTTTTTCAAAAAAAAATCAAATCTAATCTTTTACTTTTGGCATATGACAAAATGAGCACACTTTCATTTTCAAAAAATTCCAACCTAATCTTTTACTTTTTGTATAAGTCTAAAAAAACATCAATCACTTTTGAAAATATTCAAATAAAACATGCACATGTGAAAGATGACAATCAATCATCTTTAATATTTTCAAATTTAATTTTAAAAAATATTCATGCACATGTGAAAAATGTATTTTAATGCTTTATGATAAAATATTAATTTTGAGCATTAATCCTAATTTCGAATTTTGAAGAGATTTACAACATTACTCTATAATTTTAATGTGAACTTGTTCCCTTCTTGCTCATGCTTGTTTCCTTGATGTGCTTGACTCCATTGTGTAGACAACTTGAGCTTGAGACTTCTTTATTCTTTGAATTCATTTGTTATCATCAAAATCCATGTGTAAATATATAATT
Source organism: Carya illinoinensis (assembly GCF_018687715.1). Lineage (NCBI taxonomy): Eukaryota > Viridiplantae > Streptophyta > Magnoliopsida > Fagales > Juglandaceae > Carya > Carya illinoinensis. The sequence continues at coordinate 45,026,508 of NC_056766.1, read as the reverse complement.
ACACAAAACTTGAAATCTTGGGTTCAACAATCTCCCCCTTTTTGATGATGACAAATACTTGATAGAACCTGAAACCTGTATTAATACTTAAGCTCCCCCTGAGAATGTGCGTTAGTTTTTCAAGCAAAAGTATAAATATAATTCCAAGCATATATAACAAGTTTAACAATTTAAACAGTGTTAATGTTCTAGTCTAACACTTCTCCCCCTTTTGGCATCATTAAAAAGGATCCGCAATAAGTAAATAGACTGAAGAAAACGGTGCGTTAGTAGACACTATAGATAGTTGAAAAACGGAGCCGTCCGTGACCCGACAAGTGCTGTAAAGCCTCGAGGCCTAACTCTATGAATTTAATACGGCTGAAGATTAAACAATCGCCTGATGTTGTTGACAAACGGGATTGAAGGCTCCGAGTTTCTATAAAAAATGATCATTTTCATCTATCGGATGTCAAAAAAATAATCGCTTCTTGACCTGAGTTCTGTTTTTCCACAACGATAGAATGGCTGAGCAATTCTCTTCCACTAATGTTCCAGACTTGAATCAGGAACCCTTGACGCATCAATCATCAATCTTCTCTCCTGAGGCCGTCAATACCATGATAGGAGCAGTGAACCGTTTTTCTAGTTAGGCTGATTCTGAGATTATTGCAGAATCAAGAATGCTCAGTAGTCAATATGCTGCCTCTGTTACCATCATGTCTCGGAGGTTAATGGCTAGGGTGAGTGAGATTGATCATCTTAACATGCAAATATTTGAGTTACGACAGAAGCTTGCTAATAAGGATAGTGAGAATAAAAGGCTAAAGCAAGAAAACCAAGAGTTGAAAAAATTTACAGATTGGTATGCTCATGATCTGCAACCACGAATAGAGGAGCTGGAACGAGAAAGGGTTCAGATACAAGGTCAACATCGGCAGATAACAACAGAGGTTCATCGTTTACTAGAAAAATAGGGACAATCTACTGTTAATCTCGCTGGCTTAGTAAGAAAACTTTTGACAATGTGTGTCCAGCATATCTTGTATTTCTTTTGACTAAATAAGATTTGAAGAGAAAATGGTTTGTCTTATTCTTTATGCTATCTCTATAAAATCAGTCCTGAAGTTCATTCAATCCGCATCAAGTTTCATCTCATCTCTATAACTCATCTGCATTCCTTCAGCATTCTCATTTTAAGCCTTTTATTCTTTTCTCAATGGCTCATTCTTCTAACATTTCTCTAGATCCATCCATGAGGCATTCTGCATCTCAACCTCCTGTCCTTTCTGCAGCTGCCATTGGTGCCATGTTGCAGCAAGAAAATAATAATCTGACTAATAAGTCAGATTCTGATGCTATTTATGACTTGGTGAGTCTTGGGACTCGCTACTCTTCCTCTATTGTTGCTTTTTCTCAGCGGCTACAAGCCAAAAATCATGAAGTTGAAAAGCTCAAAGAACAAATTGTTGTACTTCAACGAATTGTTCAAGAGTCTCACACAAGGGAAGGAATCATTCGGCAGAAGAATAAACAGTTGAAATCTTTATTAGATTCTTCATTCCGCTTGCCGGTTCCCATGGATAAGAATGACATGATATTGTATGAAGAGAATGAGCGTCTCAAACATGAGGCTAAGAATCTCAAGTTTATGTAAAAGTATTTAAAAAATCTATCTTTATTTTTATTGACTCTAGTCTATCTTTTAAGAGATATTCATAGCATGCATCATACCTAGTTCTCTTCTGATCATACATAATCTATCTTCTGGTAAAGGCTTTGTGAAAATATCTGCTAACTGATCGTGTGTGTTTGTGAATTCTAGTACTATATCGCCTTTCTGCATATGATCTCGAAGAAAATGATATATTATTTCAATATGCTTAGTTCTAGAATGTTGTATTGGGTTCTTTGAAAGATTTATAGCACTTGTATTATCACATTTGATTGGAATGTGATTATACTTGAGCTTAAAATCTTCAAGTTGTTGCTTCATGTAGAGAACTTGAGCACAACAACTACCCGCAGCAACATATTCTGCCTCAGCAGTAGATAGTGCAACAGAATTTTGTTTTTTACTGAACCAGGAAACTAGTGCATGACCTAAGAAATGGCATGCTCCACTAGTGCTTTTTCGATCTATTTTACAGCCAGTATAATCTGCATCTGTGTAGCTGATTAGATCGAAAGATGTGTGCTTAGGGTACCATAACCCTAGGTTAATTGTACCACTAAGATATCTAAGAATGCGCTTAACTGCAATTAAATGTGATTCTTTTGGAGATGATTGAAAGCGTGCACATAAGCACACACTAAACATAATATCTGGTCTACTGGCTGTTAAATATAATAAGCTACCAATCATACCTCGATATATCTTCGAGTCAACTGGCTTACCGGATTCATCTTTATCAAGTTTAGTTGATGGGCTCATTGGTGTTCCAATTTCCTTAGCATTTTCCATCCCAAACTTTTTCAGTAATTCCTTAATATATTTTGATTAATTGATGAATGTTCCATTTTTTGCTTGCTTAATTTGCAATCCGAGAAAGAATGTAAGTTCACCCATCATGCTCATCTCAAATTCTTCCTGCATAGTCTTAGCAAAAACTTGACACATATTTTCATTAGTAGCACCGAATATTATATCATCAACATAAATCTGAATCAAAAGAATATCATCATTTTCATATTTAATGAAAAGAGTTGTGTCGATTTTTCCTCTTGAAAAACCTTTTTCAATCAACAAACCACTGAGTCTCTCGTACCAAGCTCTAGGAGCTTGTTTAAGTCCATATAGTGCTTTTGTGAGTTTGAAAACATGATTTGGGGAAATATGATTTTCAAAACCTGGAGGTTGCTCAACATATACCTCTTCATTTATAAAACCATTTAAGAAAGCACTTTTAACATCCATTTGAAAAAGTTTGAAATCTTTATAACAAGCATATGCAAGTAGCATTTGAATAGCTTCTAATCTTGCGACAGGTGCATATGTCTCATCATAATCGATTCCTTCTTCTTGATTAAAACCTTGGGCTACAAGTCGAGCCTTATTTCTAGTAATGACTCCGGACTCATCTTTCTTGTTTCTAAAAACCCATTTTGTTCCAATAATAGTATGATTTTTGGTTCTAGGAACAAGTGTCCAAACATCATTTCTTTCAAATTGATTCAACTCTTCTTGCATAGCTAGAATCCAAGATTCATCAAGAAGTGCGTCATTAATATTTTTGGGTTCAATTTGAGATAGAAAAGCAGTATGATTGCAAATATTTCTAAGAGATGATCGAGTACTTACACCTTGTGAAGGTTCTCCCAAAATTTGTTCCACTGGATGATCTTTCACAAATTTCCACTGTTTGGTTGCATCTTGTATTAAATTTTGATGATCTTTCCTGATGGCTCCATGTTGAACTTCCTCTATTGTTTTCTCTTTGTTGAGATTAGGATTTTCTGTGTTATTTATACCTTCTGTTTCTTCATCAATAGATTTCTTGGAGAGTGGAGAATTAGATTTATTAAATACTACATGCATAGATTCTTGCACAGTTAAAGTCTTTTTGTTGAATACTCTATAAGCTTTACTATTAGTAGAATACCCGAGAAAGATACCTTCATCAGATTTTGCATCAAACTTGCCTAAATTATCCCTGTCATTCAAAATAAAACATTTGCATCCAAATACATGAAAGTAACCAATGTTGGGCTTTTTCTCATTCCAAAGCTCATAGGGGGTTTTATCTAACTTAGACCTTAGCATAACTCTATTTATAACATAACATGCAGTACTTACCGCTTCAGCCCAAAAATAACTAGGCAAGTTATTCTCATTGAGCATTGTTCTTGCCATTTCTTGAAGAGATCTATTTTTCCTCTCTACTACCCCATTTTGTTGAGGAGTTCGAGGAGCAGAAAAATTATGTACAAAACCGTTTTCATCACAAAATGTTTCAATATTTTTATTAACAAACTCTTTTCCCCTATCACTTCGGATACTTGAAATAGTATAGCCCTTTACATTTTGAATTCTCTTGCATAACTTGGTAAAGGCATTATGTGCCTCATCTTTATGAGCAAGAAAGATGACCCAAGTATATCTAGAGAAATCATCAACAATAACAAATGCATAATATTTTCCACCTAGACTTGCAACTCTATTTGGTACAAAAAGATCCATGTGTATCAGTTGCAATGGTCTAGTAGTGGAAATATGTTTCTTAGTTTTAAAAGAAGTTTTTGTTTGTTTACCAAATTGACATGCATCACAAATTTTGTCTTTAAGAAAATATGTTTTTGGTAAACCTCTCACAAGATCATTTTTTGAAAGTTTGGAAATAAGTTCCATATTGGCATGACCTAATCTTCTATGCCATAACCAACTAGTTTCATTTTGAGCTGACAGACAAATAGCATCTTGTGAGGTAATTTCTTCAAAATCAATTGTATAAACATTATTGTTTCTAAAAGCAATAAAACAAATATTACAATCATGATCATTCAAAATAATGCATTTATCCATTTTAAAAGTAACTGTAAATCCTTTATCACATAATTGACTTATGCTCAAAAGATTATGTTTTAAACCTTCAACAAGTAGAACATCTTCAATTATGAGAGAAGATTCATTACCAATTTTACCTATTCCCACGATCTTCCCTTTCGAGTTGTCTCCAAATGTCACGTGTCCTTCTTCTTTAGATCTAAGATCAAAGAACTTAGTCTTGTCTCCCGTCATGTGTCTTGAACATCCACTATCTAAAAACCACTTATTTTTGCTTGTGGATGACTTCATGCATACTAATAAAAACAATTCAAATGATTTTTCTTGGTACCCAAGTTCTTTGGATCATTTATTTATTAGTATTAGAAGAAATAAGATTTTTAGGTACCCATATGGCCCTAATAGTCATTGTATGATTTCTTCTAATAGGACAAGTATGATAATTATGACCATTTCTATTACAAAAATTACAAATAGTATGTGACATATATGAAAAACTTGAATGATTATATCCTTTTTTGACAAAATTATTTTTATGAAAAGAATTTTGAATATTAGTTTTTGAGGTAGAATGATTATCAAAGAAATTTTTATAAGGTTTGTATTTTTGTTTTGGCATATATCCCAAACCTGCCTTGTCAAAAACACATCTTTGACTACCAAGAAGTTTTTCAAAATTTCTTTTTCTATTCGTAAAGTTTTCAACAATATTTTCTAAATCGGTTTTCTTCTTATTCAATTCAAGATTTTCATCTTTCAAAATGATACTTTCTTTTCTTAAAATTTCAATTTCGTTTGTTAAAGAAGAATTTTTCTTTTTCAAAGCAGTATACTTGATACTCAATTTTTCAAATTCCTCATAAATCTCTTCTAAAACATTTTGCAATTCTTCATATGAAGGATTTTCAATATTATCAAGATTTGTTACCTCAATGTCATCTTTAGCCATAAGACAAAGATTTGCTGATTCTTCATTGCTTGCTTCACTATCTGAGCTACTTGAATCATCATCCCATGTAGCTTTCATTGCTTTCTTGCCCTTGTTTCGATCTTTCTTTAGCAGAGGACAATCTGGCTTGATATGACCAGGTTTATTGCATTTATAACAAATTAAAGTGTCGTTTTTACCTGAATCTTTCTTGGAAAACTTTTTGAAAGATTTCCTCGGAGGAGTTCTATTTTTCTTCAAGAACCTCTGAATTATTCTTGTTATCATCGCAACTTCTTCATCTTTATCGTCATTTTCCTCATCTTCATCACTTTCACTTTCATGAGGAACAGCTTTAAGTGCAAAGCTCTTCTTTGACTTTCCTTCTTCTTCTCCTCTTTTCAATGTGTACTCATGGGTGATAAGTGACCCGATGAGTTCATTGACTTCGAGCTTCTTGAGGTCTCTAGCTTCAAGAATCGCTGTAACTTTTGATTCCCAACGTTTTGGTAAAGAGTTGAAAATTTTTCTTAATATCTCCACCTTGGAATAAACTTTGCCAAGAGCTGTCAAGTTGTTTATGATGTTAGTAAAACGAGTGTGCATACTAGAAATAGATTCATCATCATTCATCTTAAACATTTCATATTCATGAGTAAGAATATAAATTTTTGATTCATTTACTTGCGAAGTTCCTTCATAAGTTACTTCCAAGTTATCCCAAATTTCTTTTGCCGTAGCGCAATTCATTATTCTATTAAACTCATTTCCATTAAGAGTATTATATAATAAATTCATAGCAGTTAAATTTAAAGTATAAAGCCTATCGTCTTCACGATCAAACTCTTCTTCTTCCTTTTTGACCTTTACTCCATCAACCACTTTTGTTGGAATATAAGGTCCATTTACAATACATTTCCAGATTTCTCTACCTTGAGCTTGAAGAAATATTCTCATTCTAACTTTCCAGAATGAGTAATTATCTCCACAAAAGAGTGGAGGCCGACTGCTAGATTGACCTTCACCAAATGAAGCTGCAATGTTAGCCATAAGATCTTAACTCAAAAGATAGTTAATCTTATAATAGAGCTCTTAGCTCTGATACCAATTGTTACTGATCATAGGCCGCACCTATGTCACCTAACAATTGTACCTACCAGACTAGCCGGCCACCGTCTCTACCGGTGCACCGTCACCCATGGTCGAAGAGTCTTGCCTCGGTGACACAGTCACAAGCGAGAGTTCCCATGGGTGATCTGCCTGTATGAACAGTACAGGTCAACTAGCTCTAATACCAATTGTTGCCCAGATGACTAACACAAGAGGGGGGGTGAATTGAATTGTATTAAAAAAAATAACAATTATAAATCAAATATATAATATAAAATATAAACAAAATATGAAATAACAATAAATATAAAGAGTAAGGGTAAGAGAGAAGCAAACTCAGTATGTTAACGAGGTTCGGCCCCACTGCCTACGTCCTCGCCTCAAGCTACCCCTTGAGGATTCCCAAATTCACTATTCAACCTCCTTCAGGTGGAGATAGAAACCTATTACACCTTTGAACAATACCGCTACAAAGGATCCGTGTAGAACACCCTCTACACTTGCAATCACCTTACACGTGGTGATTTAACTATTCCCCGTGTAGAATACTTTCTACACACACAAGGGTTATACACACCCTTTTTCTGATACAAGATCTGATAGTGGGTAGGTTATCAGAAAACACTCCTCAATGAGTGAAATAAGAACAATACATCGCAAACTATATCTCTCAAAATGAACAAGGATTAAGGCTCAATGCTTAGAGAAGAGAGAATGAAAGTTTTGAATGAATGTTGTATGCTCTTGGTGTTGTAAATGTGAAGCTCTCAAATGATCTATTTATAGGCATATGAGACTTCATATTCAAATTTAAAAAGATTCACATGTCAAAGACAACATCATTCACTTTTTCAAAAAATTCAAATAAAAGGTTTTTCTTTTTCAATTGTCAAAGACAACATCATTCACTTTTTCAAAGAATTCAAATAAAAGGTTCTTCTTTTTCAATTGTCAAAGACAACATCATTCACTTTTTCAAAAAAAATCAAACCTAATCTTTTACTTTTGGCATATGACAAAATGAGCACACTTTCATTTTCAAAAAATTCAAACCTAATCTTTTACTTTTTGTATAAGTCTAAAAAAGCATCAATCACTTTTGAAAATATTCAAATAAAACATGCACATGTGAAAGATGACAATCAATCATCTTTAATATTTTTAAAGTTCAACCCTTTAATCAAGGCATGCACATGCAAAAGATGACAATCAATCATCTTTCAAAATTTTCAAATTTAATTTTCAAAAATATTCATGCACATGTGAAAAATGTATTTTAATGCTTTATGATAAAATATTAATTTTGAGCATTAATCCTAATTTCGAATTTTGAAGAGATTTACAACATTACTCTATAATTTTAATGTGAACTTGTTCCCTTCTTGCTCATGCTTGTTTCCTTGATGTGCTTGACTCCATTGTGTAGACAACTTGAGCTTGAGACTTCTTTATTCTTTGAATTCATTTGTTATCATCAAAATCCATGTGTAAATATATAATTACACAAAACTTGAAATTTTGGGTTCAACATTTGGCTTTTTACTTTATTTTCACAGATAACTGTATAATTTTCGGTAATAGTTTTATTTTGGTAGTCTGTATTTAAAATTTTGGTACTTAGTTGACTTATTTAATTTATCCGTTGCGTTTTTTGTTGTACACTTTTTGCTTGTACACACACTTGAAACTTATCATTGGAATGCGTGACTTGTGTTATTATCATCCCAATGCCATGAAGATTCCCGGGTTTCCGTACATGGGAGTTGAGACGTTACAAATACAAGAAATACGACACAAGTTTTGATCAGTTTTCTCTCCAAGACACAGTTTTCTTTCTACTTTCTTGCAATACATTTTTTCTTCCTTTTCTGATACTAGTCTTTTCGCATAAAACAAATGTTAAGATGGAACGTACATTAGGATTGTTGTAATGAATTCTCTTCTTTCATTGACCCAATTCTGAGATATTTATGAAGTCCTTCCACGTGAATTAAACAAACGGCAAAATCAAACTCCCGTGAAGATTGGTCTATTGAATTTCTTGTATGAACTTTAGACTTTTGGGATTTCCTGATGCAGCAGAAGTTTCTGGGTAAGCCAACTTGCAATACCATTTACACAGTTTTGAATTGATCAAGTCCTTCCACGTTAATTAAACAAACGTCAAAATCAAAGAGTACCCATTAAGACTGTTCTATTGAATTTCTTGCATGAACTTTAGACTTTAATTGAGATTTCCGAACGCGGTAAAAAATAATAAAAATTTCAACTTTTTCAAATTTTCAAACAAAAATAATATTCTAAAACTATATTCTTACAATATTTTTTATTCAACTTTTTCTCTCATTTTTCAAAATCTAAAAAATAATCAACTCAAATTATTTCACTACTATTCACAAACTATCTTACTACTATTTACAAAATCCTCATCTCATCTCATCTCACTCCTTATCCCTAACGCGGCGTGTAATGAACTTTAGACTTTTGGGATTTCCTGACGTGGGAGCATTGAAAATTTATCACATTAAAGTAGCTATTCCAACATCTTCCAATCTCCCCACGCCAATAATGGCGTTTCAAGATAGATTTAAGTCTTGCGAGAAATATGAATTACAAGTATGATTGGTAAGCTAACTTGCACCCATTTACACGGTTTTGAACTAAACTCATTCAGCCTTGGTCATGTAGAAAAGATGGTATATATATTTGTGAGAGACATCGTGCTCTTGTTAATCAACCTTGGTCCCAACACGTCCCTTAGGTCACCCTTTCTCATTTTGAGAAAAATCATTCGGACCATTCCCTGCTTTTGTAAAAGATATGAATTTAACAAACAGGAGAGAATTACTTGTGGTCAAGGATTGTGCGGATTGGGATTTGGGGAGGGGGGATTCTATACCCTAGAACCTATACCACTTAATTTTTATTTTGCTTTTGGTCATAAGATTAAAAAAACCTAATTAGATTATGTTGCTTATTTTTCATGTGAAGAGTCCAGCTTATTAATTTACTTGTATGCAGGAATGAATCGAAATTCATCCAAGAAATCGTTCAAGAGATCTCTAGAATAGTAAATTATTCATATCTAAACGTTGTAAAATATCTAGTTAGGATGAAGTCTCGTATGCAAGACATTGATTTGCTTTTAAGTCTCGGGATGAATGACATACGCATGGTGGGAATATTTGGAGTTGGAGGAATTGGTAAGACAACTATTGCCAAAAAGATCTATAATTCAATTTTTTCACAATTTGATAGCACCATTGTTTCTTGAAAAATGTTAAAGAAACTTAATTCAAACCAAGTAGGTGGTCTGGTCCAAATGCAGAATACACTTCTTAATAAGATTCTAAAAGCCTCTAAATGTTTTGATGTTGGTAATGTTGATAGAGGAGTTTATGAGTTAAAGCGCGCAGGCTTTGCTCTAGAAGAGTTTTCTTAATTCTTGTTGACGTGGATGAGTTAGTCCATTTAGAAACACTTTCAACAAGTCCTACTCATGACCAATTTACCATGGATTGGTAGTGAAAAAATATCAAATTTCACGTTATGGGAAGATTAGAATCTAAATTATCTAATGTCACATCCAGCAAGGCAACTCAGGCATGATATATATTTTTATATCCAACTCATCATGTGATTGGGTGGAGTAGTTCTAGTACCAAAACGAGGGGTTCAGGCTAGCTATTTCCCGCGAGCCACAGGAAATTAATTAATGTGAAACGATGAACACAGCCCGCACCCTACGTATACGACCGGCCTCCATCATCATCTACTCATTCTACTCATGCTGATCTGTATCATGTCTTTGTTTGTTTAGCCCGTCTTTTGGGATAGTTTTTTGTGCTTCAGAAATTCAACGATATGGACATAAAAAATCACATGAAGACTTTAAACATCCAATGATTCATGAACCAAAATTATCTAAAATGCTGACCAGAATTATGAACCCAAAACGTGTTGAAGCACGGAATTGTAATTCAACGTACGAGTCTTTGATCATGACTTATAATATAAATGCGTATATATGGAGTACTCATAATATAAATGCGTATCATGTGACCATGTCTTTGTTCTTTAGCCCGTCTTTTGGGATATTTTTTTGTGCTTCAGAAATTCAACGGTACTATGGACGTAAAAAATCCCAAAACGTGTTGAAGCAAGGAAGTAATTCAACGTACGAGTCTTTGATCATGCAGCTAATTAATTATTTTTCTCTTTTGTAATATAAACGCGTATATATGGACTTGAGCTAGCGTGCATGGACTCCGGCAATAATATTATACCGATAATATTCAAATATTAATATCATGAGTTTGATCTTTATTTATTTACTTTTTGATAAGTAAAACCAGAAACGTTATTGGCATCAGTTAGGAGATTATGGATTCCATATCCATGTGTGTGCACATGAAGGACATAGCAATCCAACCTTTCCCTAATTTTCTTCAAGAGATTTTAATCTGGAAGTACTTTCACAATTTTGTACACTGATAAACTAATTACCCTACTGCTCATTGATAGTTTGATGACGGGCGGGGTTTGAGACTTCAGATGAGACACAAAATTATCATATCATCTTATTTTAAACATAATTCAAATACAACATTTTTAAAATAATCATTACAACTTTTTCAAACTTTCAAATAAAAAATAAAAAACAATTCTAACTTTTTCAAATTCTCAAACAAAAATAATATTCTAAAACTATATTCTTACAATATTTAACTTTATAATATTTTTTATTTGACTTTTTATCTCTCATTTCTCAAATTCTAAAAAATAATCAACTCAAATTATTTCACTATTATTCACAAATTATCTTACTGCTATTCACAAAATTATTATCTAATTTCACTCCTCAAATTAAATCAGACCTAACACACAACTGCGACATGTAATTGAGGAAAGTTCAACGAAAGTTCAGTCAATTCTTTAACTTTTGTACGCTACTCTTTAATGACAAACGCTGCCACTTGTCTTTTAAAGGAGAGCCCCATGTCCAATATTTATGTGCGATAAGGATAGGTAGAACTCAAGGCATTGCAAACACAATGACTTCTTCCATGTCCTTCCTTGGACTCTCTTCTTCCTCCTCTTCTACTGTTAGCTCTCCGTGGTTTTATGATGTAGTCTTAAGTTTTAGAGGAGAAGATACTCGCAATACTTTTATTGCCCATCTCCACCATGCTTTGCTTCAAAATGGCATCCACACCTACATAGATGAGGACGAGCTTAGAAGAGGTGATGAAATCTCACCTGCACTTCTCCAAGCTATTGAAAATTCCCGGCTTTCAATTATCGTGCTCTCAGAAAACTATGCATCATCTACTTGGTGCTTGGATGAATTGCTCAACATTCTCAATTGCAAGGAAACAAAGCAACAAATAGTTTTACCTATATTTTACCATGTAAATCCATCGGATGTACGAAATCAAAGAGGTAGTTTTGGAGAAGCTTTGGCTGTATGTGTAGGAAAATTCAACGAAGATGTAAAGAAGGTGGAAAGGTGGAAGGCAGCCCTACAAGAAGTGGCCAATTTGGCTGGATACGAGTTGGAAAATGGGTAACTCTAACCACTCTTGTGCCTTTCATTGGAGATTTGTTATTATTATTATTATTGTTATTATTATTATTATTATTATTATTATTATTATAACACATCAGTACTTAAGAAAAATAATTGAAATTATTTATTTTCTACACCATATAACTAAAATATAGCTACGAAATATGCAAGCGTTACAAAATCATTTTGAAAAAAAGTAAGATCTACTATTAAAAAATTAATTTTGTTTCATGTAAGTATCATATTTACTTACTTTTTTCAAACAGATTGCGTGGCGCGTACACACTTCACGACTGCAAATATTTTTTCTAAAAAAAAAAAAGTACTCTTGAAAACGGAAACAAATTTAAGAATGCCTGTAAATGCAATCATGTGTAAAAGATATGAATCTAACAAAAAAGAGAGCATTACTTGTGGTCAACGCTTGTGTGGATTGGGATTTGGGGAGGGGGGATTCTATACCCTACAACCTACCACTTAATTTTTATTTTACTTTTGGTTGTGAGAAAATAACTTATTAGATTGTGTTACTTGTTTTTCATCTGAAGAGTCCAACTCATTAATTTATTTGTATGCAGGAATGAATCAAAATTCATCCAAGAAATCGTTCAAGAGGTCTCTAGAATAGTAAATTATTCATATCTAAACGTCGCAAAATATCTAGTTGGGATGGAGTCTCGAGTGCAAGACATTGATTTGCTTTTAAGTATCGGGATGAATGACATACGCATGGTGGGAATATTTGGAGTTGGAGGAATTGGTAAGACAACTATTGCCAAAAAGATCTATAACTCAATTTTTTCACAATTTGATGGTCATTGTTTCTTGACAAATGTTAGAGAAACTTCAAACCAAGTGGGTGGTCTGGTCCAAATGCAGAATACACTCCTTAATGAGATTCTAAAAGCCTCTAAATGTTTTGATGTTCATAATGTGGATAGAGGAGTTTATGAGTTGAAGCGCAAACTTTGCTCTAGAAGGGTTCTCTTAATTCTTGATGATGTGGATAAGTTAGTCCAGCTAGAAACATTAGCTGGAGCTCGTGATTGGTTTGGTTTAGGAAGTAAAATCATCATAACAACAAGAGATCAGAATTTATTACATAACCATAAGGTTGATTCAAAATATGAAGTAAAGAGATTGGACCATAATGAAGCTCTTGAGCTCCTTAGTTGGCATGCTTTTGAGGAAGATAAACCTATGGAAGATTATGTGGAACTCTCTAAGCAAGTAATATCATATGCTGAGGGCCTTCCACTAGCTTTAACAGTGCTAGGCTCAGATCTAAGGGGTCAAAGTATAAATCAATGGAGAAGTGTATTGAACAAGTATAAAAGAATTCCCAGCAAAAATATTCAAGAAGTACTCTGTATAAGTTACGATGGATTGGATGATAATGAGAAGGAGATTTTCCTCGATATTGCCTTTTTTTTCAAAGGACAACACATGGATTATGTCGTTAAAATATTAGATAGTTGTGGTTTCTCTCCAGACAATGGTATCAAAAGGCTTATAGATAAGTGTCTTATAACAATTACTATTCACAATACCTTGTGGATGCATGACTTGCTACAAGATATGGGCAAAGAAATTGTTCAAAAGGAATCATGCAAAGAACCAGGCACACGTAGTAGATTATGGTTTCACGAAGATGTTCGCTATGTACTAGAGGAAAATGCAGTAAGTTCTTAGATTAAAAGCTCTTTTAATAAGTGCTTATAAACAAAGATTTTAATGATTTGATTTTACTTGCACTCTTATAAATTGTCTCATTAGGGAACAAACAATGTTGAGGGGATAAAAGTGGTTCTGCCTAAGGGCGATGATCATGACATGATATGCTTGAGTCCCAAATCGTTTGCAAAGATGAAAAGACTCAAATTTTTTATAAGCCGTGGTGCACGCTTTTCTGGAAGATCACTTGATTATCTTTCTAATGAATTAAGAGTGCTTGATTGGTCAAACTGTCCTTTACAATCTTTGCCATCCAATTTTCGTGGAGAGAAGCTCATTGATTTTCAACTGTATGGAGGCCGCATCAAGGACATTAGCGGCCAATTTAAGGTACAATTATTACTTTCAATATTTCCTTTCTTTAAACCCATGTGATCATGTGAACTTCCTGAGGGTTAATATATATTTGTCGTTTTTCAACAGAACTTGACGATAATGAAATTTTCTGAGTGCAAGTTCTTAACCAAAATCTCGAATCTTTCAAGTTGCTCAAATTTACAAGAATTGGATATTTTGGGTTGTGAAAATTTAGTCGAAGTTCATGATTCTGTTGGATTCCTGGATAAGCTTGTTCGTTTGCGTCTTTATCACTGCTCCAACCTAAAGAGTTTTCCAAGGCATCTCAAGTTGAGATCTCTACAAGTCCTTACACTTCATGGTTGCTCTAAACTTCAAAAATTTCCAGAAATCAAGTGTAAAATGGAATATTTATGTTTCATCTCATTATTGGGTAGTGCAATAAAAGAATTGCCTTCATCCATTGGGTACCTCACTCCTGCGCTTAAAGAGTTATTTCTGCCTGGACAATGCACAAAACTTATGCATCTCCCTAGTAGCATTCATCAGTTGCAAAATCTGACGGTGCTTTGTCACAGTTACTGTGTTGGATGCTTAACTGGGATTGAACGTTTATCTCTCGATAAGTATACAAATCTTGCAAAAGAAGAAATAAGTTTATCCATTAGGTACCAGAGTAAGCCTCAACATTTGCACCTAATAACATCCAGAATGATTAAGAGGTCTGAACCCGAATCAAGTGCTGAATTACTCCCGATGCCGGTTTCTAATTGGTACCTTGACGACTTTTCATTTTATTGCACATCCACTTTGCAAGAGTTAGATCTATCCTGGTGTGATATTGTCAGCCTTCCTTCAGGCATCGAAAGCTATTTAGAATTGAGGATACTCAAATTGCGGCATTGCGAGAAACTTCAAGAAATTCTACTTCTTCCACCAAATATACAAGAGCTATATGCTAGTGAGTGTTTCTCCTTGGAAAGATTTCTAGAAGTATCAACAAAATTTCAATTCTATACATCATGTGTCTTGCGAGAGCTAAGATGGATTGATTTGTCCGGTTGCCATCAATTGGTTGCAAATATAGGGAGTCAGGCGCCAAATCCTACATTTGTTGAGGTATGTCTCTATTTCTCTCTGTGTTTTTTGTTGTTGTTTTGTGTTTTCGGATTGGCTTGTGCTTATGAAAATATGCGATATATGTTTGCCGTACAGGAACATATTCAGGACCATTCATGTGGTATTATATTTCCAGGGAATAAGATTCCATATTGGTTTAGCCATACTAAGGAGCCTTCAAATAGAGATTTGTGCGAATTAGATATTAATGGACCCTTTTATTTGGATGAAATCATAGGAATTGTTTTTTGTGCTGTTCTTGGATCCAACACGGATGACTCCCCCTCCGGTATTCGTGTTTCTATAAACGGTAACATGCTTGTAGAAGCAAATCTTGAATTATTAGGAGACTGGAATCATGTATATCTAAATTACTCATTTCCAGAATGTATCGAGCAATGGCTACGATACCCAACAGGAGACAATCTGAGGTTTATATTTGATAGCAATGAAGAAGCTGCAGGGATTTTTAAAAGTTGTGGAGTTCACATAATCTATAAGCATGGAGAGAATGAGAGTTTAATTGTTGGGGAGTGCTCAGTAGATTCATCGAATGGTATCAAACTTTGTAAGAGACGCCAAAATGATGAAGACCACAACTTGGAATTCAGTGGGTATCCACAACACAAGATGCGCTCTCAAAACTTGAGCAATTCAAATGTGGTTGTCGATTTTGCAGATGTTGATACTGATTTCGCAGTAGTAGAAGAAGGGTCTGAGGGAAGTTTAAAAGAAGAAGAAGTATTTGCCTCTAGATCTGCATCCCAAGAAGGCCAGGCCAATTCAGAGAAGCTGGCTTACTAGGCACTAGGTCAGTGTCTTTGCATTGATAAAATTCTCCAGTATGGCTTTTTTTTATTATTGGATTGGTTTCATGATATTAATGGTGTGTACAAGGATTTTGCACTGCCGGCGCAAAAGGATTTTGCAAATGATCGAACCCTAGACTTGTTTGTGTGGTTGGTGTTGTCGTGACATGGTAATTGTGTGCTCGGTGTTGCCCCATCCATCCACTTGCAGCCTCCTTTTTTACTTCATCAATAATTTTTTGTACATCCCCTTCAAAAGTTACTCTCTCTGAAACTACTAATCTCTACATGTTTCCATTGCCTTCCACGTAGCACTTGCTTTAGCTAACTCAACACTTCCAAGAAAGTTTTATCTGCACACAAAGAGAAAATGATCTCCCCTTCATGATTTCTTGCTACCACTCCTATACCCTTTTTTTGCTCTTCCTTATTCAATGCTGCATCAAAGTTAATTTTTGTGAAGCTCTCAGTGGGTGGTAACCAGTTAGTTTCTCTTCTTCTCATGCCAGGTTCAATCTGTTGCTCTCTTTTCTCCTCCTCAGCTTCTTGAAAGACTTTCAGCTTTACTAAAGCCTTGTGAAGAACCATGCATGGAACATCAAATTTATCTTCAAAAATTGCTTTATTTCTTCTAGACCAAATACCTGCAAATATTACAGATATTTCTTCTATTTCTTCTTATTAAAAATCTGCTACAGTTTTTCCCATAGCTGGGAAAATTATATGGAACTTAATTGATACGCTTTAATTAGTTGGTTTATTGGTTCTTATATATATATATATATATATATATATAATCGATGTATACCAGAAAATCCAGTAGTTAATAATTCAACTATCTCAGTTTGACTGAGATTATTGTGGACATAAGCATTTGCAATTATAGACATCTTATTCATGATATTGAAGATTTCTTGTTTAGAGAATCCGTTAATATTTCATTCATAAATGTTGTCAAAAGAAACGGTAAACTATGTTATATATATGTGTATATATAATTAATATGTTAGGTGATCATGGCATTTTTTGATATTGGGGTATTAATTTGGATTAATTAATTGCCTTTCTTGTATTTCTTGGCAATACACAAAATTATATTATTCTTTCCTCTAAACAGACATGATGGATTAAATGATGAGTCTCTGTCTCTCTATATTGAAACCTTAATTAATTAATTAGTAGTACTATTAATAATCCTATCTACCAAATGCACAACTCATGATGACAAAATTATAAGTAAATGCACGTACAGACCTAATTTCCACTTATGTTTTCATTGGATACAATTTTTCCATTCACTCCGAATTAATTAATGATGATGCGTGAAGTATATATGTTAATAGTTTAAAAATATATATCTTTTGTCAAAGCTTTGCAGGTGAATTCTACTTTTGATCAGTTGGCTGAAGGTGCTGAATTTGAAGTTAGGATTTGGAGCGCAAACGAAACCATAACTTGTGTTCTTAGTCAGGACTGGATGAACCATTAAACAGCAGAGGCGATATGCTGAAATTGAGTTCACTTTATTGTTTTAAAAAAAAATCAATTTATATATGTACAAATGTGTATGATACATGGCTTAAGAATGGTTGTTGTTCTTCTTTCTTTCTCCGACTTCTCTATAATTGAGCCTCTCTGGGGAATGGTACTTACACGTACAGAGAGCTAGGGGTGACGCCTTTCAAGGAGCTTCTTTCTCTTCCTTTTACTCTTCGTTGCATCACCGTAATGAAATTTGGGTAAGGAAATCCGAGCTTTAGTTTTGTGTTTATACCGTTGTTACGTAACTTGTACATTGGTAATTAATGTTGGAAGATGGTGCTGCCACTACTTACATGATTGAACTGATAATTAATGTGTCTGGGTGTTTGGGTTAATGTGTGGTTGCTTTGGGGTTTGACGTGCGGCTGGTTGGTCTGTATAAACAGTGATGTTAAAACCGAATTTGAACAGTGGGTGATACACGACGGAAAGAATGCTATCAAATGAGGTACATACCATGGCGGCGGGGATGTATATCGACTCAGGTGGCCAAAGTCACGGCTTAAATCTAAAAAGAGAAATACTACTGTGAGAGGGAGAACCCCGAGAGGTTAGCAAGATAGCATGTAGCGGAGAAAAAAATATGAGAGAGAGAGAGAGAGATGTATGTTGAGTTTTGCGGTCCAAATTCCCAACAATGTAGAGATCGAGATGAAGGGGCTTACCGGCGTTATAACAGCAACAGTGCAGAACAGAGATGGAGTCTCTAGCAGCAAAACCCACACACAGAGTGCCTCAACGTACTGAGTATATCATGAAGAACACATAAAATCTTGGGCCAAGGTTTAAACATCGAGAGAGAGAGAGAGGGAAGCAGAGAGATGCTTACTGGTGTGGCAGCGCGCCGCGGTGTACGGAGGCTAGAACCGAATGGAGATGAGCGAGAAAAGCCTAGGGACTTGCTATGGCACACGCCAAAAAAAAAAAAAAAAAAAAGCAATGGAAGCGATTGAAAACAAAGAACGACAGTGAGAGAGAGAGAGATATGAAAATTTAGAGAGAGAAACTGAAATGCTGGAGTTCGGGAGGGGAGAAAAGAGAGATTGAGATGCTTGCCGTCGTTCCATCAAAAACCCGGCGAGGAAGTTTGTAGGCGACACGTGTTAAATATTTTAACAAGAACTTTAATAATTGATCTTCAATTTTCTATGA
The DNA here is from genome assembly GCF_018687715.1 of Carya illinoinensis. Lineage (NCBI taxonomy): Eukaryota > Viridiplantae > Streptophyta > Magnoliopsida > Fagales > Juglandaceae > Carya > Carya illinoinensis. Next base: position 45,007,765 of record NC_056766.1, on the reverse strand, counting down.
TCTACAATAATAAAACAATGATAAATAAATACTTACCTATCTCAATCAATTTGATGAAAAACTAAATCTGGCTATGAGAGAAGGATCGTCCTAATAACTTTACCTCCGAGTGTCTCCCAATAGCTAGATGCACAATAATGTTGTAGGTGAGAACCCTTTAATCCCTTAGTGCTATTTATAGATTTCTAACCATCAAGAAATCTCAAACTTTGTGTCTAACTATAATTAGAGATATAAAGTTTTAATCGTATCTCTTACGAGTTTTCTTATCTCATTATAACTTGTCATCTTTTTAAGGAGAGCCCCACTTGTCATCTTTTTAAGGAGAGCCCCAAGTCCAATATTTCTGTGCAGTAAGGACTAAGGAGTACTCAAGGCATTGCAAACACAATGACTTCTTCCATGTCCTTCCGTGCACTCTCTTCTTCATCCTCTTCTACTATTACGTCTCGGTGGTATTACGATATATTCTTGAGTTTTAGAGGAAAAGATACTCACAATACTTTTATTGCCCATCTCCACCATGCTTTGCTTCAAAATGGCATCCACACCTACATAGATGAGGACGAGCTTAAAAGAGGTAATGAAATCTCACCTGTACTTCTCCAAGACATTGAAAATTCACGACTTTCAATTATCGTGCTCTCAGAAAACTATGCATCATCTACTTGGTGCTTGGATGAATTGCTCAACATTCTCAATTGCAAGGAAACAAAGCAACAAATAGTTTTGCCTATATTTTACCATATAAATCCATCAGAAGTACGAAATCAAAGAGGTAGTTTTGGAGAAGCTTTGGTTGTATGTGTAGGAAAATTCAATGAAGACGTGAAGAAGGTGTAGAGGTGGAAGACAGCCCTACAAGAAGTGGCCAATTTGGCTGGATACGAGTTGGAAAATGGGTAACTCTAACCACTCTTGTGCCTTTCATTGGAGATTTGTTGTTATTATTATTATTATTATTATTATAACACATCAGTACTTAAGAAAAATAATTGACATTAATTATTTTCTGCACCATATAACTTAAATATAACTATATAATGCGTAAGCATCGCAAAATCTTTTTGAAAAAACAGTAGGGTTTACTATTAAAAAATTAATATTTTTTATGTAAGTTTCATATTTACTCACTTTTTTCAAAGAGATTGTACAGCGCTTGCACACTTCACGGTTGTAAATATTATTTCTAATAAAAAAAAAACAATACTCTTGAAAATTGAAACAAATCTAAGAATGCAGGTAAATGCAATCATGTGTAAAAGATATGAATCTAACAATAAAGAGAGCATTACTTGTGGTCAATGCTTTTGCGGATTCCAATTTGGGGAGGGGGGGTTCTATACCCTATAACCTATACCACTTAATTTTTATTCTACTTTTGGTCGTGAGAAGACAAACTAATTAGATTATGTTGCTTGTTTTTCATGTGAAGAGTCCAGCTCATTAATTTATTTCTATGCAGGAATGAATCGAAATTCATTGAAGAAATCGTTCAAGAGATCTCTAGAATAGTAAATTATTCATATCTAAACGTTGCAAAATATCTAGTTGGGATGGAGTCTCGTGTGCAAGAAATTGATTTGCTTTTATGTATCGGGATGAATGTCATACGCATGGTGGGAATATTTGGAGTTGGAGGAATTGGTAAGACAACTATTGCCAAAAAGATCTATAACTCAATTTTTTCACAATTTGATGTTCATTGTTTCTTGAAAAATGTTAGAGAAACTTCAAACCATGTGGGTGGTCTGGTCCAATTGCAGAATACACTTCTTAATGAGATTCTAAAAGCCTCTAAATGTTTTGTTGTTGGTAATGTTGATAGAGGAGTTTATGAGTTAAAGCGCGGGATTTGTTCTAGAAGAGTTCTCTTAATTCTTGATGACGTGGATGAGTTAGTCTAGTTAGAAACATTAGCTGGAGGTCGTGACTGGTTTGGTTTAGGAAGTAGAATCATCGTAACTACAAGAGATCAGAATTTATTAAATAACCATAAGGTTGATTCAAAATATGAAGTAAAGAGATTGGACCATAATGAAGCTCTCGAGCTTTTTAGTTGGTATGCTTTTAAGGAAGACAAACCTATTGAAGATTATGTGTAACTCTTTAACCAAGTAATACAATATGCTGAGGGTCTTCCACTAGCTTTAACAGTGGTAGGCTCAGATCTAAGGGGTCAAAGTATAAATCAATGGAAAAGTGTATTGAATAAGTATAAAAGAATTCCTAGCAAAAATATTCAAGAAGTACTTTGTATAAGTTACGATGGATTGGATGATAATGAGAAGGAGATTTTCCTCGATATTGCCTTTTTTTTCAAAGGACAACACCTGGATTATGTCGCTAAAATATTAGATAGCTGTGGTTTCTCTCCGGACAATGGTATCAAAAGGCTTATAGATAAGTGTCTCATTACAATTACTATTCACAATACATTGTGGATGCATGACTTGCTACAAGATATGGGCAGAGAAATTGTTCGAAAGGAATCACGCAAAGAACCAAGCGCACGTAGTAGATTATGCTTTCATGAAGATGTTCGCTATGTGCTAGAGGAAAATGCAGTAAGTTCCTATGATGCGTTTCCCAATTAGCGTTCCTCACTGGCAATATCAAAAGAGTCTTTGTTTTGATGATTGTACAAATACTACAAAAGAAGAAATAAGTTTATACTGTAGCAACCTCACTGGGCTTAAATGTCCACCTGACATCCATAACGATTAAGAGGTCTGAACCAGAATCAAGTGTTGAATTAAGCCCGATGCCAGTTTATAATTGGTACCTTGAAGACTTCTCATATTATTGCACATCTCCTTTGCAAGAGTTAGATCTATCTGGAATTGTTATTGTCAGCCTTTCTTCGAGCTTTGAAAACTTAGTTAAATTGAGGATTCTCAGATTGTGGCATTGCGAGAAACTTCTACAAATTTTACATCTTCCACCAAAGATACAAGAGCTATATGCTAGTGAGTGTTTCTCCTTGGAAAGATGCCCAGAAGTAAGATGGATTGATTTTTCCGGTTGCCATAAATTGGTTGCAAATATAGGGAGTCAGGCACCAAATCCTTCATTTGTTGAGGTATGTCTCTATGTCTCTCTATGTTTTTTGTAGGTGTTTGTGTTTGTGGATTGCCTTGTCCTTATGAAAATATGCGATACATGTTTGACAAGAACATATTCAGGACCATTCATGTGGTATTATATTTCCAGGGAATAAGATTCCAGATTGGTTTAGCCATACTATGGAGCCTTCAAATAGATATTCTTGTGAATTGGATATTGGTGGGCCCATGTATTTGGATGAAATCATAGGAATTGTTTTTTGTGCTGTTCTTCAATCCGACCCAGATGACTCCCCCTCCGGTATTTGTGTTTCTATAAATGGTAACATGCTTGTAGAAGCAAATTTTGAATTATTAGGAGATCGGGACCATGTATATCTAGATTACTCATTTCCAGAATGTATCGAGGAATGGCTACGGTACCCAACATGAGATAATTTGAGGTTTATATTTGATAGCAATGAAGAAGGATTGATGTTTAAAAGTTGTGGAGTACACATAATCTATAAGCATGAAAAGAATGAGAGTTTAATAGTTGGGGAGTGCTGAGTAGATTTATCGAATAGTATCCAACTTTGTAAGAGATGCCGAGATATTGATGAAGACTGCAACTTGGAATTCAACGGGTATCCACAACACAAGCGCTCTCAAAACTTGAGCAATTCAAATGTGGTTGTTGATTGCACAAGTGTTGACGGTGATTTCGCGGAAGTTGAAGGATGCTCTGAGGGAAGGTTAAAAGAAGAAGAAGTACCTGTCTCCCGATCTGCGTCCCAAGAAGGCCAGGGCAATTCGAAGAAGGCTTACTAGGCACCAGGTCAGTGTCTTTGCATTGATAAAATTCCCCAATTTGTTATTATTATTATTATTGGATTGGTTTCATGATATTAATGGCGTGTACAAGGATTTTACACTACCAGTGCAAAAGGGTTTCGTAAATGATTGGACGCTGGACTTGTTTGTGTGCTCGGTGTTGCCCCATCCATCCACTTACAGCCTCCTTTTTCACTTCATCAATAATTTTTTGTGCATCCCCTTCAAAAATTACTCTCTGTAACTACAGATCTCTACATGTTTCCATTGCCTTCCACATAGCACTTGCTACAGCTAACTCAACACTTCCAAGAAAGTTCTTAGCTGCACACAAAGAGAACATGATCTCCCCTTCATGATTTTCTTGCTACCACTCCTATACCTATTTTATGCTCTGTCTTATTCAATGCTGCATCAAAGTTAATACATATATAAGTAATATGTTAGGTGATCCTGGCATTTTTTGATATTGGGATATTAATTTGGATTAATTAATTCCCTTTCTTGTATTTCTTGGCACTACAACAAATTATATAATTCTTTCCTTGAAATAGACATGATGGATTGAAAGATGAGTCTCTGCCTCTCTATACTGAAACTGTAATTAATTAATTACGAGTACTATTAATTATCCTATCAACCAAATGCATAACTCATGATGACAAAATTAGAAGTTAATGCACAGACCTAATTTCACTTAATTTTTTCATTGGATACAATTTTTCCATTCACTCCGAATTAATTAATGATGTTACATGAAGTTTGTATATATATATATATATATATATATCTTAATAGTTTGAAAATATATATCTTTTGTCAAAGCTTTGAAGGTGAATTCTACTTCTGATCGGTTGATTGAAGGAGCTGAATTTGAGGTTAGGATTTGGAGGTCAAACGAAACCATAACTTGTGTTCTTAGTCAGGATTGGATGAACCATTAAACAACACAGATGATTTGCTGAAATTGAGTTCACTTTATTGTTTAAAAAAATCAATTTATATATATGTACAAATGTGTATGATTCATGGTTTAAGAATGGTTATTGTTCATCTTTCTTTATCTGACTTCTCTGTAATTGAACCTCTCTGGTGAATGTTACTTACGCTTACAGGGTGATGCCTTTCAATGAGCTTCTTTCTCTTCCTTTTACCCTTCTTCTTCTTTTAGAGGCAAAGATGTTCACCAAAAGTTTGTTTCTCATCTACCATGCTTTGGATAAAAGGGGAATCGACACTTACATAGGTGAAGATATCATAGACAGTGATCTTGAAAGATGAGGAAATTTTACCAGCACTTTTCAAGCTATTAAAGAATCAATGATTTTTTTTTTTAAAGAGTTGAGGTCACATGTCCAAAAGTGACCTCTACCCAATTTTATTAAAAAAACCCTCACTTACGGTAGAGGAATACCGTGAAATAGAAAAACAAATCCAAGAAAACTTACAAAAACTTCCCAAAAAATAACAATTTCCAATTGCCCAAAAATCCAGAAAAAACAACCAACCCAACAAAAGACCCACCCACACCGACGGACTCTCAACATCTGAGATAAGGGATGCCAAATTTATCCATGTGAGTCAATCCCCGAATCGAGCTTGAGTGAAATCAACGTCACAAAAGTTTGAGATAATACATCGAGTTCCTTGCTTAGCCAAAAAATCAGCCACCATATTAGCTTTTCCAAAAATATGCCGAAAACGAACATTTAACTCATGAGCAATTGCTTTAATTACCTCAAAGAAACCAATATTTGCACACTCCTAAAGCCAACCAACCCACTAAGATCAATGAGTCCGTCTCTACTAATACATCCCGCAATCCCAAATCTCTACACAACCAAAGCCCATCAAGAAGAACTCTACATTCGGCGATGTTGTTCGTGACATGACCATAATAATGCATGAATCTTGCCACTACTCCCCCCTGGTGGTTCCGAATAATACCACCCCCACTGGCATCTCCCGGGTTACCGCAAGATCCTCCATCTACATTCCATTTTACTCGCCCTTGCTCTGGAGGTTGCCACGCAATTAGCCTCACTTGCCTTATAGCAAGAGGAACAACCAGACAAGCTAATAATTCTATAATGGCCCGATCATGAACACCCATCCCCCGAAAACCTTTGATCTTACTAGAAAGGTCTCTAATTAAAATTTTAACAGATGGAATAATACTATCCGGATTAAAATTAATACCTTCCATTCGGGCCGCGCATCAAGCTCTCTATAGCACCCAAATCACAATAGGGAGAACCCCCCGAAGCCACCCAACCTGCGTTGACAATGAAGCTCTTTGCCACCAAAAACTCATCATTCCCTCCCATTTTCAAATCTATGGCATTTTTATACAACATGCCTCCACAAAATATTGCCAAACTTTTTAAGCTCCTCCGCCCCCACACAAAATGTGCTGAAAAGATTCCAGTTGCAGTTGAACACAACACTCACACTTCGAAACAAGAGGAATGCCTAAATGCTGAATAATGTCGTCAACCGGGATTGCCCTCCTCTTTGCTCACCAAACAAAGAATGATAATTTCTTTAGATGCCAATTCTTCCAAAGCCATTTCTTCCAAGGGCATACGTCCCCATGTTTCTGAATTAAGTTCCAAGTTGACTTGGTGCTAAATTCACCATCAATCGATGGCTGACAAACACATCTATCCACTCCCTGCCGTAACCGAACTGTAGAGTCTCGAATTCTGCTGCACACGTCTTCTGGGACTAACTCCCTTAAGATATGTAGATTCGGTCTTGCTTCCATGAAGACATCCGCTACCTGCAGATCAATATTTCCAACCACGGGAAGAAATGCAATCAATGGCCCCTCCCCTAGCCAGTTATCCAGCCAGAACTTAGTTAGACTGTCCCAAATAATCCACCTTGAATGCTCTAGGACCTTTGGCACTCTCTCCATGAGCCCCTTCCAAAATCAAGACCCTTTTTGAAGCAGCATAATAGAATAAAGATGAGTGTTTCGTGCATATTTGGTAGAAAAGAAATTCAACCACATCAACTTCTCTTTAATTAATTTCCCCACAAATTTCATAAGCAAGGATTCTTGGACTTCATGAAGGTACTGAATACCCAACCCACCCTCTTCAATTGGCAAACAAATCTTCCGCCAAGATACCCACTTCCTTTTTTATTCTCCATCGAAGATCCCCAGAGGAAATCTAAAAAATTTTTCTTGATCGCTAATAACACTCCTATTGGCAAATTCAAAATAGAGAGCATATGAATAGGCATATTGTTCAAAACATGTTTGATGAGCACAATTTTACCACCAAAAGAAAGAACTTACTCTTCCACCTAGCCATCATTTTCTGTATTTTTGTTAAGAAAGAGTCAAACATTCAAATTTTCATATGGCCCACAATTAAAGGAACACCCAAATACGTGCAAGACCAGCTACCTTCCTCAAAACCCAACATTAACTTCAATCCATTTTTGCGATCAGCCGAAATAGATAAAGAAAAGAATATCGATGACTTACTTGGATTAATCATTTGTCTGGACATCAATTCATACTGATGCAAAACTCCCATAAGGTTCTGAATAGATGCCTTCCCTCCATTAGCAAAAATCAAAATATCATCTACATAGAACAAATGGGAAATCAAAGTTCCTCCACCAGGATGAAAAGGCTTAATACGACCCATATGGAATTCTTTATGAAGCATCCGAGAAAGAATCTTTTCAAATAAAATAAATAAATAAGGAGAAAGGGGGTCACCTTGTCGAAGCCCATGCGACGCCTTGAAAAATCCTTTGGTACACTCATTAAGCATCACTGAATGAAAAGGAGATGAAACAACATTAAAAGCAATACTTCTCTACTTCTTTGAAAAACCCAATGTACGCAAGATCTCTAGCAGAAAATTCCAGTTAACATGGTCATAAGCTTTGGCCATATCACTTTTCAACATAACATTTCCCCCTCTCACTTTCCTATTGATGCATTGAACCAGATCCTGGGCCAATGAAATATTTTCAAAAATACTTCTACCAGGAGTAAACGCTGCCTACTCCGGAGATATAATTTTATTCAAGATTGGCACCAAACGACAAACCGTAATCTTCAACATTATTTTATAAACAACTGAGCAAAGACTAATCGGGTGAAATTGTCCAAAGCCCATAGGTTCATCCATTGAAGGATCAAGGATTTCTATCGTTGTACTCTTTAAAAATTATGCAGAATTAAGATGGTGCTTGAATGAGCTATTGAAATCCTTGATTGTAAAGAAGCGATGAAATAAATTGTTCTACCAATTTTTCCGGAAGTACAGCATCAAAAAGGAGATTTTGGAGAATCCTTTGATAGACTTGGAGATAAGCTCATTGATAACATAAAGATGCTGAAGTGGAAGGCAGCTTTATAGAAGTAGCAGCCAACTTGTCCGAGTTAGAATTAGGGAACAGGTACTTCCTATGAGCTGTGCCTATATATATGTTTATATATGATGTTGAAAGAGAAGTTTATGGATAAAATCTAGAGAAATCCAGGACCTGAGAGGGTGCAAATTGGGGAAGATATGGTGCCATACAAAACAGTTTGATATTTATCTTTCTTTCCGACATTGAGTTTTATGCAAGCCATAAATATATTTGAAATCCTTTTTGGATTTGTTAGGGCATTAATTACCATATTAATTTCACATAAGGTATGTATATTGGAAAAACAAGCAGAGAAATTAACATGGAAAAAATACAAATCTAAATCTTCTCTGTCTATTTTTTTTTAACTAAATCATATAATATTTCATATATGATTATACTTTGAGAAGTCTTTTAAATTTTTCTCTCTTTTGTATTGATAGGAAAGAATCAGAATTTATCCAAAACATCATTCAATGGGTGGACTCAAGAATAGTTTTATTTTATTTTATTTTATTTTATTGGCACTGGGTGGACTCAAGAATAGTAAACCATACATCTCTAAATGATGCCAACTACACCATTGAAATAGAGTCTCGCGTACAAGACATTTATCGACACTAAAATATTAGAAGGAATGATGTTAAATGCATAGTGGGGATATTTGAAATTAGTGGAATTGGTAAGACAATTATTTGAAAAGATATCTATAACAAGATTTCTCATCAATTTGAAGAAAGTTATTTCTTGAAACATGTGAGACTTCAAAATCAAGAGGTTTGATTCAGCTACAAAATACATTTCTTTATGAGATTTTAGGAACCAGTTTGGATATTCATGATATTGACCAAAGAATTCATGTGATTAAGCATAGACTTTGCTCTAAAAGGGTTCTTGATGGAGTCCTACATAAATTGGGAGGCTAGTCCACGTAATACTTCAATAGTTATCAATACGGGTAGTAGTTTTTAATAAGGATTGAAATTCCAGAGTGTTAGTTTTATTTTATTAACATTAGTCGGTTAAAGTATTATTTTAGTAGGATTAGGTGAGTCTAAAGAGTCATTGTAGTCTGGAATTCTGTGCTTATTTAAATGCCAAGATCACATGTGAAAGGTAGAAAAAGTTAATAAAGAGTTATTTGTTTTGGGCTCCTGAGACGAGAAGGGTTGTGGTGCGACTCTACAAAAGTGATCATTGACATTTTTTTCTTTTAACTTGCACTGTTCGCCATCAATTTGGTATCAAGAGCCAACGTTACCTACGTAGCCCACTTCAATGAGTTCACGAAATTTCAAGTCTTATGGCACTCCTCACCTATCACAACAACAACGTGATGATATCCTTTTGGAGGTAGTCCACCAAGTGGGGTCCCTCACCAAACGAATGGATGCTATGTGGAACCATGCCTTTGACAAACCCGAAGGATCTGGCACTAATAAACATGAAGATGGGCAAGATAACGTAGAACCCAGGATGTGCGGGGATGGAGGACAAAATAGTGATGAGCATGGGCAGATGCCGCCCTTCACACCCTTCCAAAAATCTTGATGGATGCCTCGCACATATACCAGAGAGAACCCATCCCACCTGCGCATGGAAAACTTGGAGTCCAATTTTGATGATGCAGCACGGCGAGTAAGAGTAGAGGTACCAGATTTTCATGGGAAATTAGACCCATACGCCTTTCAAGATTGGATTACATCACTGGAAGACTATTTTGATTGGTTTAGTTTAGCGCCGATCGTAGAGTAAGATTCGTAAAGATGAAACTGAAGGGACAAGCTCGGGTTTGGTGGCAGAGCGTGGAAGAACACTGCATCATCTCCATCAGCCCCCTATCACATATTGGGAAGAGATGCGGCTGAAGCTACAAGAAAAATACCTCCCCATCGATTATGAAGAGATGTTGTTTGAAAAATTACTACTTTTACGGCAAGGAAGCACCACAGTTGACGACTACACTAGCAGGTTCCACGAGCTTAGTATTCGAAGCCATGTGTCGGAAACTGAACGTCAATCTACTGCTCGATATAAGGCTGGACTGAGGGACGACATTAAGAAAGAACTACTCACAGTTCATTTGGTGAGTATTGAAGAAGCTTACCAGTTGGCTCTTCGAATAGAGCAACAGTGTAGCCAATTTAATTTTCAAAAAAATGCAAGTCACTAGGAAGCAACCATGCCAAAAGAGACTACACCAATACGTTACAACCCTCCACCTCGAGGAACTAATACACTAGACAAAGGGGTTTTCGAGCATGATACAGGAAGGAATAAACCCAAGGAATGCTATAAGTGTGGGGGCAGGGGACATTTTACAATGGTTTGCCCCACCCGAGAACAAAGGGTTGCATTGACATGTGATAATTCGTTACCAAGGGTGGAAGAGAATTTGGGCTTTAGCTCCAATGAAGACAAAGGCAAGACCTTAGAAGAGGTTCTAGAAGGGTCTAAACTACCCATTTGTGTAATTCGGAGGGCCTTGGCTGGACCAAAAAAAAAAACAAAAGAAGAAGTTTGGGGAGATGACTGGTTATGAGGAAATATTTTTCATACAAGAGTGGAGCACGAAGGTAAAGCCCTCAACCTCATCATTGACAATGGTAGCGAGATGAATGTTATTTCCCAAGAGGTAGTGCACAAGCTCAAATTACCAGTAGAGAAACATCCTAGCCCTTACAAACTTAGTTGGGTAGATGACACGTCAATTCCAGTAAAGCACCAGTGTTTAATTACTTTCTCCCTGGGGAAGCACTATGTAGATACATTGTGCTACGATGTTATTCCCATGAAAGCGTGCCACTTACTATTGAGTCGTCCATGGCTTTATGACCGGAGGGTCAAGTATGATGGGTACAAAAATACTTATTTTATTTTGGCAATAAGAAAGTGATTTTACAGCCAATGAAAATTCATGACTTTGAGTCCCCCACGATGGAAGATAGGGTGCTCACACTTAGATGTTTCACGTCGGAAGTGCAAGAGTGTGGTGTCATCTTTGCACTAGTTGAAAAGTAGACCACTCTACAACACACCACAGAATCTCTACCATCTGAGATAGAAGAGCTCTTAAACGAATTTGAAGGTATTACACCAGAAGAGCTACCAAAAATGTTGCCCCCTATGCGAGACATACAACATGCAATAGACTTAATGCCAGTCGCTACCCTCCCCAATATGCCAGCATATAGGATGAGTCCATCCAAGCATAAGGAACTACAACGGCAAGTCCAAGATCTACTTGACAAGGGATTCATCTGCTAGAGTTTCAGCCCGTGTGCCGTACCCGCGCTCCTCACACCAAAAAAAGATCGTAGTTGGCACATGTGCATTGACAGCCGAGCCATCAATAGAATTATGGTAAAATATCGCTTCCCTATTCCTCGTTTAGATGACATGTTGGACGTGTGTCATGGTGCACAAATTTTTTCTAAGGTGGACTTGCAGAGCGGATACGACCATATTCGACTTCGTATCAGGGATGAGTGGAAGACGGCATTCAAAACAAGAGACAGACTATTTGAGTGGCTGGTTATGCCATTCTGGCGTACAAATGCCCCTAGCACCTTCATGAGGGCGATGACGCAAGTCCTTTGCTCGTTCATTAACAAGTTCGTGGTGGTATATTTCGACGACATCCTCATCTTCAGTCGAAACTCTTTTACCCAAATGTCAGTGGTATTGATCTTGGGGTTCATCGTGTCGGCCCAAGGAATTTCTACCAAGCCCTCCAAGGTGTAGGCAGTGCGAGAGTGGCCAGCTCCCACCAACGTCCATGAAGCCTGTAGTTTTCATGGTCTTGCCTCTTTTTATAGACGTTTTATCCGGAATTTTAGTAGCATCATGGCGCTAGTCACTGAGTGCACCAAGAATGGACCATTTTTGTGGACCCCAACCGCTGAAAGAGCCTTCCAAACCATCAAGAAGCATCTCGTAGAAGCTCCCATCTTGTGACTGCCTAACTTTGAGCACCTCTCCGAGGTGGCATGTGACGCTTCACACTTTGGCATTGGGGGTGTGCTCAGTCAGCAAGGACACCCAATCGCTTACTTTAGTGAAAAGCTCAATGAGATGCAACGTCGGTACTCAACATATGACCTCGAATTCTATGCAATTGTTCAATCCCTTCGCCACTGGGGCATTATCTCATTCACCTGGAATTTATTCTTTATACGGACCCTAATTCCCATTGGCATATCCAATACCAAAAACATTTGAGTGCCAAGCATGCTCGTTGAGTCGATTACCTACAACAATTTTCTTTTGTGCTCAAACATAAGGTCGGGTCAGAAAATCGTGGCCGAAAAGCGTCTTTGCTTACAACATTGGCCATGACCACGACTGGAATCATGTCCATTAAGGAAGACTATAGCACTAGTCCAAAGCTTGGCCCCATTTATGCCGCAATATCTTTTGGGAACTCTCCTCTATATTCTAATTATTCTCTCATGGATGGCTACCTTTTTTTTTTTGGCAACAGGTTGTGTTTACCTGCTACAAGCATCAGGGACTTTGTTATTCGGGAGCTACATGCAAGGGGGATAGTAGGACACTTCGGCAGGGACAAGACTATCCATCTCGTGGAAGATAAATTTTTCTAGCCCAGCCTCAAACGAGATGTGCAGTGAGCTGTAAAGCGATGCAAAGTCTGTCACCTATCCAATGGGCAAAGGCAAAATACGGGACTTTACACTCCCTTACCAGTGCCTGAGAAACCATGGGAAGATTTAAGTATGGACTTTGTGCTTGGACTTCCACGTACAGTTCGGGGTCATTCGATTTTCATGGTCGTTGATCACTTCTCCAAGATAGCACATTTTCTGCCTTGCTCTCGCACTTGCGATGCCTCTAGAGTCGCCTTTATTTTTTTTGTCAAAATAGTACGCCTTCATGGCTTACCAAAAACTATTGTCTTTGACCGTGATGTTAAATTTGTCGGCTACTTTTGGAAAACGCTATGGGCCAAGACAAGTACAAAGCTTCAATTTTTGAGTTCCTTCCACCCCCAGACGGAGGGCCAAACTAAATCAATGAATCGAGCTTGGGAAATTTATTGCACTGCCTTGTGATGGACCATGGCACTACTTGGGATCTTCTGCTTCCCCATGCTGAATTTGCTTATAATAATTCTATCAACCGTAACACAGGGCGTTCACCATTCAAGATTGTTACTGGCCTTAAACCTCGCACACCACTAGACCTGGTGCCTTTACCGTTGCCTCCACGAGTTAGTGAGGGAGCCTCTGATTTTTATCACCATTTGCAAGAAGTCCATGATGAGGTACGACGCCGTATAACCCAAAGTAATGCAGCTTACAAGGAACAAGCAGATAGCCACCGTCGATATCTTGAATTCCAACTAGGGGATTTAGCACTTATTAACATTCATCCAGAAAGGTTTCCCAAAGGTGCTCTTACAAAATTACACTCACGAAAAGCAGGACCTTTCAAGGTGTTGAAGCGTTTGGGATCCAATGCTTATTTACTGGAATTACCTCCTGACATGCAATTTAGCCCCCATTTTTAATGTTGACGACCTAACAGCATACCATGGCCATGATTATGCTCCACAAGAGGACACTCCGATAGCCACCCTTCCTATTCGAAGCAAGTTGCATGAGTGTATTAAAGCGATTTTGGATGACCAGGTTGTCTCCACTAGACGAGGTGGATATCAGAAATTTCTTGTCAAATGAAAAAATAAACCTTTGTTTGATTGTTGTTGGTTACAAACTGAAGAAGTGTAGCGCCTTAATCCGGATCTCTTTGAGCTCTACAAATCACAACATCCGTTGGAGTCGGATTCTTTTGGGGAAGGGGGGAATTGACGGAGTCCTACGTAAATTGGGAGGCTAGTCCATGTAACACTTCAACAGTTATCAATAAAGGTAGTAGTTTTTAATAAGGATTGGAATTCCAGAGTCTTAGTTTTATTTTATTAACATTAGTCAGTTAAAGTATTGTTTTTAGTAGGATTAGGTGAGTCTAAAGAGCCACTGGATGCAAACTTTGTTTGGATTTATGTTTTCATGTTAGGTGAATCCACAATTTGGTCTAATCTTTGTACATATGACTGTTTGTTTACATTAGAATTGTGTTTCAGGGAGAATGCGAACTAGTTAAAATAGACATCAATTGCTATATTCAAGGTGATGTTGTGGTGGAGTGTGTTAGCTTGAATGATGAAATGGCACGTGAAGAGATGATGTTCCGAGTAATGTTTAATACTTCTAGGTCTAATATATTGATCCTAAACTGGGATGAAATTGACATATTGTGGAATGCTAAGGACCAATTTCCAAAGGACTTCAGAGCAGAGGTATCTCACATGCTAGATTTGTTTAGGCATAGCCTTTTTCTTGTGTCTTTCTTAACATGAAAGTAATACCTTGGTTATCATTCGGCTGAAGATTCTCTTCTCTGAGATGGATGTTGCTGCTTCCGCAGTAGTGGGTGATATCTCAAGCTTTGAGGAGGAGGGCCTTCCAGTGGAAGCATTTGCAAAAGTTCAAGAGTTCTTCAGTTATGTGGACTGATCGAAGTTTCCAAGGCCTTCTAGTTGAAGTGTTTTATTTTAAAATTTGAAAATATTGTAATGATTAGATAAAAAAAAGTTGAAGACTTGGAATTGAAAATTTTTTGCGTCTAAATGATGTTTTGATATTGAGATGAGATTATTTCAGAGATTTGTGTATCCTAACAAGACCTAAGGACACTTTTATGGCAAGTATTGGCACAACATACAAAAGGTTACTATCTGAGGGAGGCTGACATTGGATGTTGAATTTATATAGAAAAACAAAACACAAAATATAGAGACATTATGATAAATATGCATTATGCAAACCTATCAATACATCAATTTGAAACAAGAGTTAGCCATTCCTGCAGGGATCATTGTAATGCTTGGGAATGGAAAGAACTTCATAACAAGAATAGCTATCTACAACCTAGGTGACAAAGAGCTTTTTGAAAGACAGCATTCATAACAAGAACATCCATCCAAGAATGTAGACTGTTAAGTCAGCATTCTTAGATGGAACATTTTCTCTGCCTAAAAATCAGTCTGATCCATTGTACATTTTATGGTTTCGTTGCAACAACATGGTCCTTTCATGTATCCTTAATTCTCTTAGACGGGAAATTGCTGCCAGTGTTATCAGCACTTTGATTGCTGAAGAAGTTTGGAAGAATCTGAAGATCAGATTTAAACAAGGTAATGGTCCCAGTTTATTTCAACTCAAGAAAGATCTTGCTTCATTAGTTCAAGATCAATCTTCTATCAGTTCTTCTTACACGAAGTTGAAAGCTATATGGGATGAATTTTATACTGTGAAACCAAACCCTAGTTGTTCTTGTAATCTGGGTTATTCTTGTGGAGCCTTAAAAATAGTAATTGATCAAAATAAAAAAGAATTTGTTGTTCAACCTTTTATGGGTCTAAATAACTCTTTTACACATTGCTAGAAAATAAGAATGGAGCTACAACAAATGAAGCCTCTGGAGCAAAGGCAACAAGCTGCAATGAAATTGGAGCATTGCAAAGAATGATTTCAGCTAATGAAAGTACCTGAGCAGAATGTGTTGTACTGATTTAGTGGACATTTTCTTTGATTATTCCTTTATAGTGAAGTTAATTATTTTTGTCTATATTCCTTTGTAGTGGAGTCAGTTATTTTTTGTACAGAGTTTTCTTACATGCAAAGCTGGCTGTACAACAGCATGTGTGTGTCCTTTTTATTCTGTAAAGCTTTTAGGGAGAAGTTGTTAGAGGTGCCTTTGTTGTATTTTTATTTATATACTGCATTGTTTCATTCATTAAATCACAAGGAGATATTCAAGAGTTTTCCCCTTCTCATCTTCCTTTGCTTCTTTTTCTGTTTTTCCAAAGGCTACTTTACACCCTTGTTTTCTTACATGGTACCAGAGTAGTAGTTGAGAACAATCATGGTAGAAGAACCCACCAACATTACCTCACCTAATAGTGAGAAACCTGTTTCACATTTCCTCAATTTCTCCGATCAAAATAATCCTTATTGGATAGAAAATGGGGATAATATAGCGGCTATCCTAGTCACTGATCTTCTAACCACAGAGAATTATGTTACTTGGTCTAGAGCTATGCGAAGAGCACTCAGAGCTAAGAACAAGATTGGTTTTATTAATGGAGACATTAAGAAGCCTACAAGTCTGGATGATCTTCTCATGGAAGCTTGGGAACACTGCAATAATGTGGTAGTGTCTTGGATTCACAACTCTATAAGTAACTCAGGAAAATCAAGCTTAGCTTTCGTTGATGATGCTTATGCCATTTGGAGTGAGTTGCAAGACAGATTGTCACAGCAAAATGTACCACTTATTTTTCAATTAAAGAAATCCTTGGCAAGTCTTTCACAAGGGGATGAATTAAGCATTTATTTTGGAAAAATTAAAACTATTTGGGATGAACTCATTATGTATGATCTTATGCCTGAATGTAACTGTGGTCAATTGAAAATTCTAAGGGCAGATATCAAAGGGACTGTGTTATGCAATTTCTTATTGGCCTAAGTGACTATTACTCTAATACTAGGGATCGGATTATTGTGATTGATCCCATGCCTACATTGATAAAAGTTTTTTCAATGATTCAACAGTAGGAGAAGCAACCAAGATGATTTTTGGCACTCCTTCTCCTGACCTTATGCCTATGCTTACTAAGAAAAAATTTGGCACCTTCAAACCTGGTAATAGGCGTGAGACGCCCTATTGCACACATTCTAGGATATCAGGACATGTTTTAGATACCTGTTTTAAGGCTGGGAATGCTGAGGCTCCTGTGTGTAATCGCTGCCACATAAGTGGACCTATGGTAGACAAATACTATAAGTTGCATGGGTATCCACCAGGGCATAAGCTGTATAACAAAGCAAAGGGACCTAGTGTTTTCGTTGCTTAGTCTAACACCCCAGTTGTAGTAGATTAGAATGAAAATAATGAGGAGAAAGTGGCACTCACCAAGGGTCAGTATCAGCAACTCCTTACTTTGCTGCAGCAAAAGGATCACTCATCAGCTACACCTTCTGCAGGGCAACACCAAACCATGTTTCCCCTGCAGCAAACATAGCTAGCACTTCCAAGATGTCTGGTATCCATCCCTAATTTTTTTTTTATGTTCCTTGGATTTTGGACACGAGTGTAACTGATCATATGATTTGCAACCCTTCCTTTTTTAACACTATCACTGCCAATGTCTTTTATTCAGTTAAGCTTCCTAATGGTGATAAAGTACCTATCACAAAAGTAAGAACTGTTAGAGTTACTTAGCATATTATATTGCATGATGTGCTTTTTATTCCATCCTTCTCTTTTAATTTGTTATCTGCCATAAAACTTGCTAAAGATCTTGCTTGCTACCTTTTGTTTATGTCAAATTGTTGTTTTCTTCACGACCTTTTGTCATGGACCATGATTGGGATGGGTAAACTAAAGATGGATTATACCACTTGCTAACAAATGAAAGTCTCCCCTTTAGCATTGGTGACTACTTTTCCAAAGTATTACAAGAATGGCAATTCTATTTCTACCTCTATCATGACTAATACTCTTGTTTTAGACCTTTGGCATTGTCGCCTAGGTCATGTTTCAAATTCTAGACTCTCTTTGATAAATGATCCTATTGTTCAAAATGCTTTATCTTCTAATAATAAAATACCTTGTTGTATTTGTCCCATGGCCAAGCCGCACAGGCTTCCTTTCCCTCACAGCTCTCATTGTTCCTCTAGTACTTTTGAAATTATTCATTGTGACCTTTGGGGGCCTTCTTCAGAAATTGCGTATGATGGTACTAGATTTTTCCTTACCATTGTGGATGATTTTTCTCGAACCACCCAGGTTTATCTCCTTAAGAACAAATCTGACACAAGGCAATGCATAAAGTCCTTTTACAACCTGGTTGAGACCCAATTTGGAACTAAAATCAAGATTATTAGGAGTGACAATGGTGCTGAATTTCAAATGAGGGAATTTTTTTTAATAAGAAATGCATTATCCATCAAAAGAGTTGTGCCCAAACACCCCAACAAAATGGCAAAGTTGAGAAAAAAAACCAACATCTTTTGAATGTTGCACGAGCTTTGAAATTTCAGTCTAGCATCCCTTTCAAGTATTGGAGTGAATGTATTCTTACTGCCACCTACATTATAAATAGAATTCCAACCTCTTTGCTTAACAATAAAACTCCTTATGAGGTTCTTTTTCAAACCAAACCAGCCTATGAACAAATGAAAATTTTCAGTTGCCTCTCTTTTGTGTCTACGCTATCTCAAGGGAGAAAGAAATTTGATCCTAGGGGGACGAAGTGTGTTTTTCTAGGCTATCCTTTTGGGGTGCAAGGTTACAAGTTACTTGATCTTGAGAGCAAAGCAATTTTTCTATCCAGGGATGTCATTTTCCATGAGTCTATTTTCCCTTTTCAAAAGGACTCATTTTCACCACACTTATCCACACCTACAATTGAGAGTTTTACTTGTTTTGCTAATCTCCCTAGTCATATTCAGTCACCAGTTCTTCCATCTTCAAATTATGAACCTCTTCAACCAGAAAATCATTTTCTCTCCCCATCAAGGCAATCACATTTTACTGACAACTTTTCCAATCCTGATGTTAACACTCCAGATCCTCCATTGACACCTGAAGCCTCTAAAAATGATCACTCTATTCATCATCCCACTCTTAGTGAGCAGGTTTACGATGCTTCTCCACTTTATTATTTTTCTCCATCACCTCAAAAGTCAACTAGAACTACAAGAGCACGTCAATATCTCCAAGATTATCACTGTCAGTAGGCCACCCTTGGTTCTTCCTCCCACCTCCCACTCTGTGGATCAGACAGCTCCACTCTCTTTAGGTATACCTTTCCCTTTATCTAGTACTTTATCTTATTAAAGATTCTCGCCTGATTTCCAAGCCTTTTCCATCTCCATTTATACACAAACTGAGCCACAAACCTATAGCCAAGCTGTTAAAGACCCTAATTGGTGTAAAGCCATGGAAGCTAAGTTGATGGCTTTGGAGTTGAATAATACTTGGACCATTTCTAATTTACCACCAGGAAAGGTTCCAACTGATTGCAAATATGTTTATAAGGTAAAGTGCAACTTAGATGGGAAAGTGGAGAGGCTAAAGGCTCGACTTGTAGCAAAAGGATGCACACAACAAGAAGGGATAGATTATCATGAAACTTTCTCCCCTGTTGCCAAGATGGTTATAGTGAGAAGCTTACTTTCTATAGCTGCAGTTAAAGGATGGCAGTTGCATCAATTTGATGTAAACAACACCTTCCTTCATGGAGACTTGAAAGATGAAATTTACATGCGAAAACCTTCAGGATATAACCGAGGAAGACCAAATCAAGTATGCAAATTAGAAAAAAGTTTATATGGCTTGAAGCAAGCCTTGAGACAGTGGTATTCGAAATTTTCAACAGCTCTACTTGAATTTGTTTTTGAACAATCAAAGGCGGACTATAGCCTTTTCACAATGAAAATGATTGATTCATTCACTGCATTGTTGGTATATGTGGATGACATTGTTGTAGCTAGTGATTTCTCAGAATCTATTGTTTCTCTCAAGAAATTTCTACATCAGAAATTCAAGATTAAAGACTTAGGTTCCTTGAGGTATTTTCTTGGGATAGAAGTGGCTCGGTCCTTCAAAGGAATTCAAATTTGTCAAAGAAAGTATGCACTTGACATCTTTGCAGATTCAGGTACCCATGGTTCTAAGCCTGTTAAGGTCCCTATGGATCAAGACACTAAGCTGAGTAAAGATGCTAGTTAGGTACTATCTGATCCCACCATGTACCACAGACTCCTTGGTCTACTACTTTATTTAAATATTACACGGCTAGACATTTGTTACAATATATAGAATCTGAGTCAATTCATGGATTGTCCAACTAATTATAATCATTTAGCTGCAACTTTGTCTGAGATAGCTTGGTTAAAATATCTCCTGACAGATTTACAAGTCCCTCATATGCAAGTTGCTACTCTTCATTGTGATTTCAAGCAGCCTTGCACATTGCATCTAACCATGTGTTTCATGAAAGAACCAAACATATTGAGTTAGATTGTCATCTAATCAGAGATAAGATTCTGGGGTAGCATCTAAACTGGGCATGTCTATACTAAGTTGCAACTAGCTGAAATGCAATAACCCACTCATTCTTTCTTCTTTAATTATGAGCTTCGATCTATGTGATGTACCTCGATGGCGTGTTTTAAAAGATATCAAGCAGATTTTAAAGCAAGTCCATTATTTTAAAAGCTTATGAATATTTTAAATATTCTGGAAATATTTATATGTGATATTTCCAGTATTATTGGATTAAACTTGTTTTTAAATAACACGATTATAATATTTTGACGAGCTCTAAAAATATTAAAATTGTGAAAAATTATTTAAATTAAATATTTTAGTCATTTAAAAATATAATGAGATTTATATTTATGTTGAAAACTCTAAATTAATTTAAATGGTTTTATTATCTTCGAGTGATTAACGAGACTTCATCATTTTATTTAATGATGAAGGAATATTATTTTATAAATTTTAGTTTATAAAATAATATTCTATCTTAATTCCTCTCAATGTTTTATTTTAAATAAAACACTTACGCATTTTTGAATCAGTGTTTAAACTCACCTATAGATCGTTTTAAGAATCCTGAAATGAAGGGCCTGGATTAAATACCCAAGCCCCTCTCTTTTTCCCCTCACTTTTTTTCCTTTCCCTTCTCTCTCCTCTCTCTCCCTTGGACTCGTCATGCTGCTTCCTCACCTCCATCGTCATCGTGCGGTTTCTTCTCCCAGCAGGCGCCACCATCAGCCACCCAACCTCACCTCCACCACCGGTAGCTCCCCCTCTTGCAGGCTAGTCTATCCCCACCAGTGGTGAGTCCCACTAGCAACCCCCTCTCTCTCCTCCTCCCTTCAACCAAATGGGTATGAAACCCATTTATCCCCTTCTACCGTCGTTGTACGGGGCCAACGTGGCCACCGACCACCACCAACAACTTCACCACCTCGTGAGCTTCCCTTCCATAGTCTCCGTTCCACCCAGCTCTCTCTCTCTCCATTGGGCTACCTCACGCACAGGATTACTCATGCACGACTTCACTGTGAACAACTCCTAGCGCCACAGTGCGTGGCCAGCTAGGCCACTAAGCACCACCACCGTGCTCCCTAGCCACCAAGGAACTACTAGCACCTCCTCACCTCCTCCACGAGCCTCTCTCTCTATCTATCCGAAATGGGTCTCTCATGGCCTAGATCTACCACCGATGGCCCTAATGACGCTGTGCTCCACCTCCCCAGCCACCAAGCACTTCCACCAGCCTCCCTCTTCCTCACCCTAGCTCCCCACGAAATTCCATAGTCCCCACCTCTCTCACGCACTCTCATACCCTCGAATGCACTGTTCAGGACGTGATGCCGCCGTGCTCTACCTACCCAGGCCACCATGAGGCAACCTTGAGCCTTTCCAAGACCGTGCTTAGCTATTCCCAGGCTCAAACTGCCACTTTACATGGTGGATAGCCACTGTACATGGCTAACCACCACCGTACGCGGTGTTAACCGCTACGTACAACTCCTCTGATGCTTTGATCTTGACAGGCAACGAGCGACGTACGGGTTACTCCGCCAATGGTATAACCCTCTATCTCTCGTTACTTATGATATATGTTAGTTAATAGGTTGTGGACTGTGCTGTTAGTAATTGTGGAGTTCACTATGTAGTTGTAAAGTGAAGTGTGGTTGTGTAACGAAGTGTTGGGCATAATCATGTAGTGTTGTGAACTGTGATGTGAAGTATGGATGTGAGGTGTATGCCGTAGTTGTGATGCAACATGGTATGTGAAGGGAGTACACGTGGAGTGTACTTCATGTAGTGCAGCGACGCACCGAGTGACGTGCGCTGTAGTGACGTGTGGCGTAGAGTGAAGAGAGTACACGTGGCGTGTGCTCTGTATTGTGTAGTAGTGCACCATAAGGTGTGTCGAGTATAAAAGGATGGTTGCGTAGTTGAGGAGCGTAGAGTGTATTGTGTAGCGTCGGGAATTGTGTAATAGTGTTCTGAAGTAACTGTGACGTGGCATGTAGTCTGAGGTGACGGGTGTAACCTTGTGGTTGACTTATGACCAAGATTATGGGTGAAGTGGTGGAAAGGTGTAAGAGTAGTGTTGCGGAAGCATGATGGGCATTGTGGCGTGACTCGGGTTTTTTCTTGAGCTACGTGACGTGACAGAGGTGCATTTGTGGATGTAGTCCTCTTGTTAAGTGTCGGGATGAACTTGTACAGGGCCGGAAAGTAGGAAGAGTCCTATCGACTGGGTCTGAGCAATTTGGTATTGGAGTATGGAGCTTGTTTATACAAGCAGGCGTTCATTGGACTATAAGTTGGTCTTAGGTAATAAAAGAGATAAGATATATTTGCCTCTGGCGAGACACATGTGCCGGACAGGTTTACCATATGTAATGGGTAATCTATCTTTAGCATGGTTACATGATGTTTAAGCCTCAGAGTTGGCTTAAAGTCATGTGGCTTGTATGGATGGGAATGAGGATTGAGTATGGGATAGGATACATGAAGGTAGTAATGAGTAAGTTGTCTAGGATTGGGATACATGACTTAGTCAACCTGAGTCATGCATTGACATGTGGTTGATAGAAGAACAAGACGAAGGTCTTAGTGTCTTAACCCTAAGGTGAATTATGAAGGTTCATTTTAAGGAATAAGACTCCGAAGGTTTTAGCATAGTAAATGGCACGTAAGAGACCAGGGATAGATGGAGAGTGTTCCAAGTGAGGCATAGTTCCATTTCTAGTATAGTTACTTATGCATTAGACAAAGAATGACGTGAGGTTATGTGTATGCATGTAGGTTGCCATCTAACACGCACACAAATGGATTGCATGGAATGAGTATGGCATGAAGTCCAAGTAAGTATTGCGTTTATACTCTTTTAGAGTTTTCTAAATAAAAGAAGATGAAAACGAAATGCTTTTCTTTACAAAACACATTTTATGAAAAAGAACGCTAAGTATAAGTTTTCAAGTATACATAAGTAACGGCCCTCCTTGGCAGCCCCTTTTCACGCAGCCAAAGTACGTAAGTGTATGCATGTGGATGTATGTTGTACGTGATATGTATTGTATGTATGTTTACAAAATGAAATGAGAGGCCTCAGCCTGAAGAAACTTTTTTAAAATGTCCCATGCTTTTAAAATGACTTTTATGAATGAAAGGACTGAATGACTATAAGAACTGTAAGAACTGAATGAAAGAACTGTAAAGGACTTAAAGGAATGAATGAACTGAATGCTTAATATATGAAAATACGTAACGACCATATGAATAGAATGGAAAGATACCGAAGGAATGGACTGGGCAAATTGCAATGCTGGGTAAGTAGTATTGGTAGTCCACCCACTGCGGCACCCTGACGAAATGGATTCCCAACCCGTGGCCATGGGCGAAATCAGGTCCAAAAGACCACTAACCCCAGCACACGGGGTGCAACAGTGTGCAACGGCCAATGAAAGCGATAAGAATGAATGTATGTATGCATGAAAAGATGTATGCATGAAAAGACTCTTTAAGAAATGAAGGCAGTGAGGCATGGGGAACTGTTTTACAAGAAGAAAACATTTTTAAAGAAAAACTCCACCTCGCAACGTTTTAAAATGAACTGAATGTCTATGCATGCTATGTATGATATGTATGGAGTGATGAATGCATGACTGAAAACCTACGTTCATATATTTTAACTGTATGAAGTAATGCTTACGAGTTATCGACTCATTTAATTTTTATGTGTGCCCTCCCAGGGACAAGAGCACGAAAGCCTAGGCATGTTATTTTGTACGAGAGACTTTAATTATGAAATTTAATATTTTCCACTGTAATTTTTTTATTAAGAAAAATAAATTTTATTTATAAACATGGAGTCTTTTGTATCCTGGCATGAAAGAAAAGAAAATTTTAAAATGAACCGTAATTCCTGTCTATTTTTATTAAAATTATTTTCTAAAGGACCCACCACAAGAATGGGCGTTACATGATATGTTCACAAAAGCACTCCCTACTTATCTTCTCAATTCAAATCTCTGAAAGATGGAAATAGTCAATTACTATTCTCCATGTTGTGGGGGGCTATCGGAAAATAAGAATGGAACTACAACAAATGAAGCCTCTGGAGCAAAGGCAATAAGCTGCAATGAAATTGGAGCATTGCAGAGAATGATTTCAGCTAATGAAAGTACCTGAGCATAATGTATTGGTTGTACTGATGTAGTGGACATTTTCTTTGTATATTCGTTTGTAGTGGAGTCAGTTATTTTTTTTACAAAGTTGTCTTACATGCAAAGCTGGCTGTATAGCAGCATGTGTGAGTCCTTTTTATTCTGTAAAGCTTTTAGGGAGAAGTTGTCAAAGGTGCCTTTGCTGTATTTTTCTTTATATACTGCATTGTTTCATTCATTAAATCACAAGGAGAAATTTAAGATTTTTCCCCTTCTCATCTTCCTCTACTTCTTTTTCTATTTTTCCAAAGGCTACTCTACACCTTATTTTCTTACACACATATTCAAGGACAAATTCTGTTCATGGATCCAATGCCATCCATTGATAGAGTTTTATCTCTTACCTTACAAGAAGAAAAGCAAAGAAAGGTGGTAGGATCATCTTTGATGACTGAAACTATTGCTTTGTTTAGCAAGAATGTTAATGTTCCTGGAACAATGATCAAGAACTATCAGAAGCAACGTTCTAAGCCAGTTTGTACTCATTGTGGTCTCACTAGGCATATAGTTGATAGATGCTACAAGTTACATGGATATCCACCTGGATATCGTCAGAATCCAAGAAGCAAAACATCCTCTGTGCATGAAGTTTCATTATCTTCCCTTGATCTAGATTGTTCTTCCACATATTCCACTCCCCATTTTCCTTTCACCAAAGAATAGTGTCAACAACTTCTTTCCTTTCTACAATCCTCTTCACAAACACCTCAACCTATTGCGATGAATGCTATGAACAACTCGTCTTCTGTTTCAAACTCTATGAGTTTATCAAGTATGATTAATTCACCAGATTTTGTTTCTAAGCAATCCAATTCCTGGATAATTGATAGTGGTGCTACTGATCACATGGTCAGTTCCATTTCGCATCTCACTACAATTACCTATGTTATAAACACATCAGTAATATTGCCAAATGTGCTAAGATCTCTTAGATTTCATGCTAATTTACCTCTTGTTTTTTGGAGTGAATGTGTTCTCATAGTAGCTTACTTAATCAATAGAACACCCTTTCCTCTGCTATCTAATAAAACATCATATGAGATATTATTCTCAAAAACACCAAATTATTCTCATCTAAGAGTATTTGGTTGTCACTGCTTTGCTTCCACTTTATCTCATAATCGTTCTAAATTTGCACCTAGAGCTCATCCTTGTGTTTTCCTTGGATATCCATATAGTAGGGATATAAACTCTATGATTTAGAAACCAATGTCATCTTCTTATCCAGAGATGTCGTTTTTTGAGAATCTATATTTCCATTCAAAACTAGTCATGATCTTTCCACTCAGTCAGTAGTCATACCAGTTCCTCAAACAGATGATTTCATTCCTATTGATACATTTGCATCTCCTATAACTGAGATTACTCAAAATATTCTTTCAGTTCCAATTGATACTCTTTTCAATTCATAAATGAACCCATAAATAATTTAGTTCCAACTGCTTCTTAGCAAAATCCCAATTCTACTACTCCACAACCTAAAATTAGAAAATCCACAAGAGTTCAGAAAAATCCATCCTATCTTGCAGATTATCTTTGCAACTTAACTAATATTGCAGAGGCCACTTCATCATCTGATTCTTTGAGTAAAGGTTCTATCTCAGGTACTAAATATCCAATTTCTTCTTTTTTAATCATATTCTAATCTTTCTTGTTCTCATGAAGCATTCACACTTTCCATTTCTTCTAGAAAAGAACCAACATCTTTTAGACAAGACATTCAACACACTCAGTGGTATGATGTCATGGCTAATGAAATTAAAGCCTTGAAAGATAATAAAACTTGGACTATAAATCACTTACCTCCCAACAAGCAAGCTATTGGATGTAAATGGGTTTACAAGATTAAATATAACTCAAATGGTTCTGTGGAAAGATACAAAACCCAATTAGTTGTTAAGGGCTATACACAGTAGGAAGGATTGGACTACTTGGAAACATTTTCACTAGTTACCAAGTTAGTCACTGTACGAGTTTTGTTAGCCATAGTTGCACCCAATAACTAGTCTTTGCATCAACTGGATGTCAACAATGCATTTTTGCATGGAGACTTAGAAGAGGAGGTGTACATGTCTCTACTTCCTGGCTTTCATTGCAATTCAAAGGGATCATCTGCTCAGGGGGAGTTTCTGCCTTCTACTCAAGCTAATTCCACTAACTCTTAGTTTGTGTGCAGACTAAATTAGTCTTTGTATGGCCTTAAGCAGGCATCAAGACAGTGGTTCTCAAAGTTTTCCTCTACTCTACTAGCCCATGGTTTTATCCAATCTTCAGCTAATCACAATTTATTCACTCGACAGAAAAATAACTCTTTCATTGCATTACTGTTGATGTAGATGATATCTTCATGGCCAGTAATGAGGATGTTGTTGTAGCTGATTTAAAGAAATATCTTCATTCTCAATTTAAGCTCAAAGACCTTGAACCTTTGAAATACTTCCTTGGTCTTGAGATTGCTCGTTCCACAAAAGGCATTACAATTTCACAAAGGAAGTATGCTCTTGATATATTGTTTGATTCAGGGTATTTGGCATGTAAACTAGCCTCATTTCCTATGGACCAGAACTTGAGATTATCCAAAATAGAAGGGAAGCCTCTCTCAGATCCACTTTGTTACAGGAGATTAGGGGGTAGACTTCTCTACTTAACCATTACAAGACCTGACTTATCATTTTCTGTTCAAATATTAAGTCAGTATGTTGCAAATCCCACTGAAATTCATTTGGCAGTTGCTCATCGTGTCCTGAGATACATCAAAAGCAATCCTGGTTAAGGGTTATTCTTCCCATCAACAATTGATCTACAATTGAAGGCATTTTGTGATTAAGATTGGGCTGCATGCAGAGACACTCGAAAGTCCATTACTAGTTTTTGTGTATTTCTTGTATAGTCCCTCATTTCTTGGAAATCCAAGAAGCAAAATACAGTGTCTAGTTCTACAGCAGTGTGATACCCCATATTTTAGTGTATTTTAACTGAAGGATTTATTTAATGAATTTTAATATTGGTTCTCTTGTTTTAAATTTATTAGATTTATCGTTGGATTTATTTTATGATTTTTTTCGTTGTGAAATTTATTTTGATATACTCTCTTAATATTAATTATTGTTTTGCATTTAAATTGCTCTTTAATTTAAGTTAGTTTATTATTGGACTTTAAATTTTTGTGTTGTTGGATTTTTATTTATTATTTTATTTTAGCTAGTCACTGCATTTAAATTATTTTATTTACCTTACTGTTTTAAAATTCTTTTCGTTGGATTAATTTCGTGACCTAAGTTGTGAGGACTGAACCTCATTTCTTTCCATTCCTTTTTCTTTTTCTCTTTTTCTTTTCTCCTCTTTTTCTCTTTTTCCTACTTTTTTTTCCTTCTTCTTTCTCGTTTGTTTCTTCCCCGCACGCGAACCACTCTATCTCCCTCTCCCCATCCCTTTTCTTCTCCTCCACCCAGCGCCATCATGCACCTTTCGTGAGCCACACCACCCCTCCAATTCTCTTCCCCTCCAGCCGGTGATCTCTCCCTTCCAATTTCAACCCCTCTCGTGCCATTCTTAACCGCCACTCATGAACCCAAGTGGTGGCCAACTTTCGTCCTAGCACCGCCATCGCGCCACCACTGGCCACTACCTCTTCACCACTGACCCTTTAGCGTCCCAAACCACCCTTCCCTAACCCTGATCTGTCACCGGTGAAGCCCAATGATTGAGCTGAAATATTGCACATTTTAGCTATTTAAAACCAATGTATTTTAAATTCATCATGACATTATTATTGGTTTCAAATGGAAAAATGGTTAAAATGAATAAATCAAAGTTGTGATTTTAATTGATTAAAAGCATGAATTTCTGCTTGAATTCTACCAACTATTGATTACTGTGCATTCTAGTTCATAATTTTTCTTACTTTCCATTATCATTTGCGTTTGTACCATTATTTTTCTTGTTCTTCATGTTCATAAAGTTTCTTGAGCTATCTTTCCATCTTTTGGGTTCAATCCATGAACCTCAAAAGATAGAAGCACTTCTTGCCATCCGTGAATGGAAGTTGCTCAAGCTAATCTTTCATTTATGTTATTTTGTTGTTGAGTGTTTTCTTTTTGTTTTTTAATCTTCATCTCCATTTTTCATGCATACCATGGTTCATTATGTTCATGCCTTGTTCATACTTTGTCTTGAGCTTTCCCACCATTCAAACAATCCCAACTCCATCTAACCTCATACACGGCTACACCAATCACCCCACATCATGCTCACTTAAACCATGACCCACCATTGCCCTCCAACAACCCACCTAAATTATACATTAATTGGAAGGCTGCTTGTTTGGCTTAACTTACATCGGTTGGTGCAGCTAAATTAAGGTGAGGAACATGTGATGGATTGGAAGAAGAAGGCTGCTGCTGTCCACCAACTGCTGTCCACCAAAATGAAGGAAGAAGTTGGTGCAATCAAAGGCTGCTGCTGTCCACCGAAGTGAAGGAAGATAGAAAGAGAACATGTGATGAATTGAAGATGGATTTCGGCTGAAATGAAATTGATTGGAGGAAGGGCAGCAGCCATCTAAAGATATATATATATATATATATGTGAGAGTGGCTGGACGACAGAATTGAAAAAAAACAAATTGAAGAAAGTGCATGCACTGCCGTGTTTGATTTGGTTTGAGTAAGGTTTGAGTGAGAAGTCTAAATAGGTGAGTTGTGTTGTGCTGGACGTGTAGGGAGAAGCAGTCGGTGAGAGGCATTCTTCAAGTCAAAGGGGAGTTTTCAGAAATATAGAGAGGGTGAGTAAAAGACGTGAGGTGAGGGAAATAAAGAAAAGAAAAAGAGGAGCAATCGGTGGGAGGTGATTAGCTGGAATTAAAGGGAGTCGGCTGGAATTATTTTTTGGAGATGTGTAGGTCGGTTGTAGAGAAATAGAGAGAGACGTGTGAATGAATTGAGTTGTGCTGAAATTGAAAAAACATATTGAAGAGAATAGATAGGAGAAGTCGGCTGGTATGAATTTTCAACAAAGTTAGGCAACAAGTTAGGCATGAAGTTAGGCATGAAGAAACCGTGTTGGACTTGGTTGTTTGGTTTGAACTAAGAAACCAATTGAATAAAATGAGAGAGGAGGAATGCAAGAGGCGGCAATTAAAGATTGAATGCAAGAGGTAGCCGAAATTTCAGTGTGAATGCAAGAATGAAGTGTGAAACCAATTGAGGTGTGAATGCAATTGAGGTGTGAATGCAATTAAGTGTGAATGCAAATGAAGTATGAATGTGTAGCCAAGATGTTCGGCTATAAAAGGATGCAGTTGAAGCTTACAAGACACAACTCAAACTTAGACAAAAAAACAACTTAAACTTAGAAAAAGACAACTCAACACACACAATTTTCTGCTTATGTTATTTCTTTGTTATGTACTTGAAAGAATTAGTTCCTTTTTGTTTTCGGAAATTTTGTTTCTCCTTTTAGTTTCAATACTTTGTTGTTTTAGCATTTTTATTAAGTGTATTAAGATTTGTTCTAGAATTTTATTTCATTAAGAGTAATACCTTAATATTAAGTGTGCTAGTTTGTTTCATTACTAGTTTGTTTCATGTAACAAAAGAATTGTTTAAGAAGTTTTAATCAAGTGTATTAGTTTGTTTCATGTAACAAAAGAATTGTTTTAGAAGTTTAAATCAAATTGCTATTTTGTTTCATGCAACAAAAAGAATTGTTTTAGAAGTTCTCATTAATTGTGTTACCTTAATTTATTGCAAGAAAGGTTTGGTTTTAAGCTTTTGTTTTTGTTTTTAATTTTTTTGAAACATCATATATGAGAAGTTGTTTCTTTTTTGTTTTGAATTTCAATTGAATAGTGAAAGGAAGTTTTCGTTTAGACTTTTCGTTCCCTATTTTATTTAACTTCAGTTTAAAGTTTATAGAATACTTTTGAGTTTCTGTTTACTTATTTCGTGTTATTTATTTTACTTACTTCTTTAAGTTTTCATTTAATAGTGATTACAACTGTTATGTGTTATTTTGAGAATTCGTGATTTAATTACAAAGATGAATTCTAGAATCTTGGTTTTGGGCATTTTAAATTTTCAGTTCATGTTTTGTCAATTACTTTCTAATTTAGTTTAATTCTTAATTTAGTTTTATTAATTTCTGAGTTTAATCTATTAGTCCTTTACATTCCAATCCAACAATCAAAATCAAAAGACATGAATCTAGTCCATGACTAGTACCCTTTTCCATCCATTGCATATACCGTCATTTTATTCTCTCTTTGTAAAGTTTTTCACATTTTTTTCAACTAGTTTAATTTTAAGCAACTTTCCCTGAGGATACGATCTAGGAATTTATTCCTAATTATTACACGACATCCTCCTGCACTTGGGATAGCGTTAGTGCTACTCATTTTTGAGTGAGTCAAGTTTTTGGCGCCGTTGCCGGGGATAAGTTGTTTAACTTAAATTTAAACTTGTTATGTTATTTTATTTTTCTCTACCATATTATCTCTGGTTACTCATCTTATTTGCATCAACCACTCATCTCTACCATATTAGATTGATGTTTCATGTCATGGGTAAGAGACACTTCAAATAGGCTGCTTAGAGTCACATCGAGTGTTGAGAGTAGTATACACAGCTTGGAGGTAGATAGCTCGTCTGTCTTTTCTTTGAGTGAGCCAGGTGACGAAATTGAAATTGAATCAGAAAACATGGCTGCACCTGCACCACGCACTCTTAAGGACTATTTGCAACCCACTCGTACCACTAAACTTCATGCATAATTTTACCTGAAAATGCACCTAATT
Source organism: Carya illinoinensis (assembly GCF_018687715.1). NCBI lineage: Eukaryota > Viridiplantae > Streptophyta > Magnoliopsida > Fagales > Juglandaceae > Carya > Carya illinoinensis. The sequence goes on along the minus strand of NC_056766.1, from coordinate 44,976,362 downwards.
TCTCTATCTAGCATGGCATGATGTCAGTGATATCTCAGTTCCACGGGATGGATTCTGAGAGTACTTACCAGCACTTGACAGATTTTGAGCTGGCTTGTGCTACTTTTATCACTAGGGCTGTTACTGATGAATTCATTAGACTTCGTTTATTTCCTTTCTCTTTAAAGGATAAAGCGAAGATTTGGTTTAACTCTTTGAGACCTAATTCCATTTCTAGTTGGTCTGACATGCAGCGTGAATTCTTACAGAAATTTTTTCCTTTTCAGAGAACTCAATTTTTGCAGGAGCATATCAGCCAGTTCAATCAGAGACCTGATCAGACCTTTCAGGCCAGTTGGGAAAAATTTAAAGATTTGGTGAACATTTGTCCACATCATGGTTTTGAATCCTGGAGGCTGGTGAGCTATTTTTACACTGGTCTCACTCCGGAATGTAGGCAATTTGTTCAGACAATGTGCAATGGGGAGTTCTTCAGCAAGGAACCTGATGAAGCACTATCATTTTTCGACTACCTTGCTGAGAGCGCACAACAATGGAACACTCGTACTGATCGAGTTCCATTAACAGCACAGCCACTGAGGGCTATTTCTAGAGGGGCAGATATGAACTTAAAGGAGACACTGATGTTCAAGCCCGAATAACTGCATTGACTAGAAGAATGGAGGTCATGGAAATGGAAAAAGTAAAGGCTGCGAAAGTAGCAGAGGCATGTTCTATATGTGCTGATTCAAACCATAAGACCCAAGACTGCCCGATTATGCCAGTATTTCAAGAAGGTGGGTCTGAGCCAATACAATCAGCTAACTGGGTCAATCGAGCACAGAATCAGCCTTTCTCCAACACATATAATCCGGGGTGGAGAAATCATCCAAATTTCTCATGGAGAAATGATCAGCCTGGTCGGTCCCCACCACCTCAATAGCAGCCATTTAATCAAGGTGCTCCTCAGCACCAGTATCCGCCATATCAAAATCCTCAGAGCTATCCTTATGTAGCTCCTCCTGGATTTCAACCTCATGTAGTTGCACAAAGTCCTCAGCCTTCATCATCTGCCAAGAAGACTCTAGATGACAATATGGCATAGATGGCCAATACATTTCAGCAATTCATGCAGATTCAAGCCACCACAAATAATCAAAATATTCAGGCCATAAATGAGTTGTGTGGCACTGTTAATAAGATGAGCACAACCTTGAGCACCCTAGAGAAAGGGAAATTTCCTGCACAGCCTCAACCTAATCCTCAAGTATACAGACAACAACAACATCAAGTGCATAATGTCTCAGGAGATGTTATTGAGACAGCAAAAGCTGTTCTTACTTTGAGAAGTGGGAAGGAAGTTCCCCGACCTGAGATGACCATAGACACAGAGGTAATTGCTCCTACGCCTAAAGATGCAGCAGAGACGGATGAAGCTGAAAAAGAACCAGAGGTAGCGAGACCAGAACAGAAGAAGCCTGTGACTGCAGATGCTGAAACTAGTAAGGGATACCAACCTGTGGTACCCTATCCTCAAAGATTGGCAGCTGGCAAAATGAACAAGTATCACACGGAAATTCAAGAGATTTTCAAGCAAGTGAAAATCAATATTCCACTCTTGGATGCCATACAACAAGTGCCTTCATATGCAAAATTTTTGAAGGACTTGTGCACAGTGAAGCGGAAGCTGAATGTGCAGAAGAAAGCTTTCCTAACGGAGCAAGTTAGTGCATTGATATTGAAAGAGACTCCTCAGAAGTTTGGAGATCCCGGCTCTCCCAACATCTCTATTATGATTGGTGAATCACGAATTGGGAGAGCTTTACTTGATTTGGGGAATAGTGTGAACTTGCTACCGTTCTCAGTATATGAGCAGTTGGGATTGGGTGAGCTAAAAAAGACCTCCATCATGCTACAGTTAGTTGACAGATCAGTTAACGTACCGAAGGGTATTGTAGAGGACGTGTTAGTCCAGGTGGACAAATTCTACTACCCAGTAGATTTTGTGGTTCTTGACATGCAACAGCCGGTCTCCACTATTTACCAAGCTCCTGTCATCCTAGGAAGACCATTTCTAGCTACATCAAATGCTTTGATCAATTGCAGAAGTGGAGTTTTGAAGCTTACCTTTGGGAACATGGCACTTGAGTTGAACGTTTTCAACACTTGCAAGATGCCAGCACATTTTGATGACACAAGTGATTTGAATGCTGTGGAGAGTTTGACACCAACAGATTTTATTTGCTCAACTTCTCCTTTCTCTGATGATGATTATATTTTTCAAACACCTGAATTTTTACTTGATGAGAAAATTGATCATATCAATGAAGATGACTTTGATTTTTTTGATTGTTTTGCAGATTCATCTTTACCACTTGAAGTACAATTTGCGGGAGTAAGATGGAAACCCCAGTTCGAAGCTCTGCCACCACCAGACATACTTAGATCTTCAGAGGAAGAAGTTCCTCAGTTGGAACTGAAACCGCTTCCTCAAGATTTAAAGTATGCGTTTCTTGGACCTGAAGAAGGCACTTTTCCGGTGGTGATTTCCTCAAAGCTAAATCAGAAGGATGAAGCCCAGTTGATTGAAGTATTAAGAAAGCATTGAGGTGCAATTGGTTGGACAATAGCCGACATCAAAGGCATTGATGCCGCTGTATGTACCCACAGAATCCATCTTGAAGAAGATGCTAAACCAGTTCATGATGCTCAACGTAGGCTCAATCCTACCATGAAGGAAGTCGTGAAAGAGGAAGTGCTTAAGCTACTCGCAGTGGGTATCATTTATCCCATCTTAGACAGTAAGTGGGTAAGTCCAACTCAAGTGGTACCAAAGAAATCTGGTTTAACTGTCATAAAGAATGATAAAAATGAGTTGATTCCAACTAGAATGGTTACTGGCTGGAGAATGTGCATTAATTATAGAAAACTTAATTCAGCCAGTAGGAAGGATCATTTTCCTTTACCATTCTTGGATCAAATTTTGGAAATAGTAGCTGGTAATGCATATTATTGTTTATTGGATGGCTATTCTGGTTATTATCAAATTGCTGTAGCACCTGAGGATCAGGAGAAAACCACTTTCACCTGTCCTTTTGGCACTTTTGCTTTTACTAGAATGCCTTTTGGTTTGTGTAATGCTCCAGCTACTTTTCAGAGATGCATGATGAGTATTTTTTCTGACATGATTGATGATATTTGTGAAATATTCATGGATGATTTCTCTGTTTTTGAAAAATCCTTTGAGAGTTGTTTGCATAATTTGGCACGTATTCTCTAGAGATGTGTGGAAAAAAATCTTTTACTTAATTGGGAGAAATGCCAATTTATGGTTACTCAAGGCATTGTATTAGGGCATATTGTTTCTTCTGAGGGTATAAAGGTCGATAAGACAAAGATTGAATTAATATCTAAACTTCCTATCCCTAGGACAGTTAGGGATATTCGTTCTTTTCTTGGTCATGCTGGCTTTTATAGGCGGTTTATTCAAGGGTTTAGTTCCATTGCAAAACCTTTGTGCACTCTTTTACAAAATGATATTGAATTTGTTTGGACTGAGGAGTGCCAAAAAGCTTTTGATACCTTGAAAAAGTCGCTTACCACTGCCCCTATTGTGCAACCCCTGCATTGGGACCTTCCCTTTGAGATTATGACAGATGCTAGTGACTATGCCTTAGGAGCTGTTTTGGGGCGTGATTCATTATGCCAGTAGAACCTTGAATGATGCCCAGAAAAATTATACCACTACTGAAAAAGAATTGCTTGCAGTGGTTTTTGCACTTGATAAATTCAGGGCATATATTCTTGGTTCTCCTGTTACTATTTTCACTGACCACTCTGCTCTTAAGTATTTGTTGGCTAAGAAATATGCAAAACCACGCTTGATTCGCTGGATTCTATTACTTCAAGAGTTCAACATCAACATTAAGGATAAAAAAGGAGTTGAAAATGTGGTAGCTGACCACCTCTCTAGATTGTCATCATCTCCTTCTTCAAATGTCAGCTTTCCTCTTGATGATAGTTTCCCGGATGAGCATCTGTTTGTGGTTGATAGAGCTCCCTGGTATGCTGACATAGTCAATTATCTAGTGACTGAGCGAATGCCTTCTGAATGGTCAACCCAAGATAAGCGTTGGTTTCTATCTGAGGTAAAACATTTCTACTTTGATGACCCTTATCTTTTCAAGTATTGTTCGGATCAATTGATTCGGAGATGCATTCCTGATGATGAGTTTTCTTCAGTATTGAGATTTTGTCATACGGGTGCATGTGGTGGTCATTTTTCAGCAAATAAAACAGTGGCAAAAATTTTACAAAGCGGTTTTTATTGGCCTTCCATGTTTAAAGATGCTAACAATTTGTAAAGCATGTGAGTGTTGTCAAAAGTTGGGAGCCATTAGCAAAAGAAACATGATGCCCTTTTCCCCTATTCTTACTTTAGAAATCTTTGATTGTTGGGGAATAGACTTCATGGGACCTTTTCCAGTTTCCTTTGGAAACACATATATTTTATTGGCTGTGGACTATGTTTCAAAGTGGGTTGAGGCCATCGCTTGCAAAACCAATGACCATCATGTTGTACTAAAATTTTTACAATCTTTGTTTGCTCGATTTGGCATGCCCAAGGTTATCATTAGTGATGGGGGTTCTCATTTTTGCAATAAACCATTTTCTACACTTGTGAAGAAATATGGTATCACACACAGAGTTTCTACCCCTTATCACCCTCAAACAAATGGGCAAGCTGAATTGGCAAACAGAGAAATAAAAATCATTTTGGAGAAAACAGTAAATCCTAATAGGAAAGATTGGACGATTAAGCTTATTGATGCTTTGTGGGCTTATAGGACAGCTTTTTAAACAAATCTAGGGATGTCTCCCTATCGATTAGTTTATGATAAAGCTTGTCATTTACCTGTTGACATTCAGCATCGAGCTCTTTGGGCCATAAAACATGTTAACATGTCACTTGATAAAGCTTCAGGGCTGAGAAAATTGCAGATCAATGAATTGGATGAAGCTCGTCGGAATGCTTATGACAACGTGCAAATGGCAAAGGAACGCATGAAAATTTTGCATGATCAGAAAATTCATCCAAAGCATTTCACACTTGGCCACGAAGTTCTTCTTTACAACTCTCGCTTGCATATTTTTCCTGGAAAATTGAAATCCCGATGGAGTGGGCCGTACATTGTAAAGACCGTTCATCCTCATGGCGCGGTAGACATTGTCAATCCGAAGAATGGTAATAGCTTCACTGTCAACGGACAACATCTAAAGTCATTTCTGAAGGTCTTTGATCCACATGATGAGATCTTGCTTGTGCAAGACCCCAGGGAAGTGTTTTAAGTTGTTTTTTTTTCCTTCTTTACAGTTTTCTTTACTTGCTTTGTTTTTATTTGTTCGTTTGCTTTGATTTTATATTTCATGTTGATTGTTTGTTTTGCTTGCTTAGTTCTGTGCACTTTGTTTTCTCTCGTTCGATTCATTGAGGACTATGTCTCTCACTAGTTGGGGGGTAGCATGTGTGCACATATATATATATAAAAAAAATTGTGAAATTTGAGCATCTTGGTGGAGTAGTTGAGCGGGATCATTTGTGAAGATTTATTTTCAAGCTTAAACATAGAGCATGATTTTTGATGCATCATATTATGTTGATATGTGACTTGAAACACCAGGATGTTATAGTTATTGAGATGAAACTTAATAAAAATTTTTGTAGAACAAAAGGCAAAGTTTGAAGGACATTTTGCACATGCTTACGCTTGTAGTGTTCCTTATTTACCATTCATTGATTTAACACTGGAGAAGTAAACTGCAGGACTACCGAGCCATGCCAAAAAGAAAAAAAAGGGAAAAGGATTTGAAAAGATTAGAATGAAAAGAAAAAAAAACAAAAAGAAAAAGAAAAAAAAATAGAGAGAAAATGAATAAAGGCGACTTAGTGAACTTTCCTAAGTAAAAAGGGCTAGAAACAGTTACCCAAGACTTTGGGGGTTGAGTATCCAACCTTTAAAAACAGAGCTGGCATGAAAATTGCTAGTCCCTTGGGCTTTGAGGTAGTTAGAATCAGCAATGATTAAATCTTAAGGTTGAAAAATCCTATGACAAGTCATGGCTAGTAATGAGGAACACACAACTGGTCTAGCTCCACACACACATTTGAGTCCTGAGATGTTTGCCTTAATTCTATGTGAAAGATTGTTGAGATAGTCTTGTTGGGTATAACCCTTGGGGGTTGAGTAGTAACATGTCACTTTTATGAGAATTCAGAATTGTGTTCGATTGTTTTTGTTTGGATTTCAATCTTTATGCAATATTCATCTAAATTAATTTTCACTATTTTGCTCAAGGATTAGCAAAATGCTAGTTGGGGGGTGTGATTGAGCTGAAATATTGCACATTTTAGCTATTTAAAACCAATGTATTTTAAATTCATCATGACATTATTATTGGTTTTAAATGGAAAAATGGTTAAAATGAATAAATCAAAGTTATGATTTTAATTGATTAAAAGCATGAATTTCTGCTTGAATTCTACCAACTATTGATTACTGTGCATTCTAGTTCATAATTTTTCTTACTTTCCATTATCATTTGCGTTTGTACCATTGTTTTTCTTGTTCTTCATGTTCATAAAGTTTCTTGAGCTATCTTTCCATCTTTTGGGTTCAATCCATGAACCTCAAAAGATAGAAGCACTTCTTGCCATCCGTGAATGGAAGTTGCTCAAGCTAATCTTTCATTTATGTTATTTTGTTGTTGAGTGTTTTCTTTTTTTTTTTTAATCTCCATCTCCATTTTTCATGCATACCATGGTTCATTATGTTCATGCCTTGTTCATACTTTGTCTTGAGCTTTCCCACCATTCAAACAATCCCAACTCCATCTAACCTCATACACGGCTACACCAATCACCCCACATCATGCTCACTTAAACCATGACCCACCATTGCCCTCCAACAACCCACCTAAATTATACATTAATTGGAAGGCTGCTTGTTTGGCTTAACTTACATCGGTTTGTGCAGCTAAATTAAGGTGAGGAACATGTGATGGATTGGAAGAAGAAGGCTGCTGTTGTCCACCAACTGTTGTCCACCGAAATGAAGGAAGAAGTTGGTGCAATCAAAGGCTGCTGCTGTCCACCGAAGTGAAGGAAGATAGAAAGAGAACATGTGATGAATTGAAGATGGATTTCGGCTGAAATGAAATTGATTGGAGGAAGGGCAGCAGCCATCTAAAGATATATATATATATATATATATATATATATATATCTGTGTGTGAGAGTGGCTGGACGGCAGAATTGAAAAAAAACAAATTGAAGAAAGTGCATGCACTGCCGTGTTTGATTTGGTTTGAGTAAGGTTTGAGTGAGAAGTCTAAATAGGTGAGTTGTGTTGTGCTGGACGTGTAGGGAGAAGCAGTCGGTGAGAGGCATTCTTCAAGTCAAAGGGGAGTTTTCAGAAATATAGAGAGGGTGAGTAAAAGACGTGAGGTGAGGGAAATAAAGAAAAGAAAAAGAGGAGCAATCGGTGGGAGGTGATTAGCTGGAATTAAAGGGAGTCGGCTGGAATTATTTTTTTGGAGATGTGTAGTCAGTTGTAGAGAAATAGAGAGAGACGTGTGAATGAATTGAGTTGTGCTTAAATTGAAAAAACATATTGAAGAGAAGAGATAGGAGAAGTCGGCTGGTATGAATTTTCAACAAAGTTAGGCAACAAGTTAGGCATGAAGTTAGGCATGAAGAAACTGTGTTGGACTTGGTTGTTTGGTTTGAATTAAGAAACCAATTGAATAAAATGAGAGAGGAGGAATGCAAGAGGCAGCAATTAAAGATTGAATGCAAGAGGTAGCCGAAATTTAAGTGTGAATGCAAGAATGAGGTGTGAATGCAATTGAGGTGTGAATGCAATTAAGTGTGAATGCAAATGAAGTATGAATGTGTAGTCAAGATGTTCAGCTATAAAAGGATGCAGTCCGAAGCTTACAAGACACAACTCAAACTTAGACAAAAAAACAACTTAAACTTAGAAAAAGACAACTCAACACACACAATTTTCTGCTTATGTTATTTCTTTGTTATGTACTTGAAAGAATTAGTTCCTTTTTGTTTTTAGAAATTTTGTTTCTCCTTTTAGTTTCAATACTTTGTTGTTTTAGCATTTTTATTAAGTGTATTAAGATTTGTTCTAGAATTTTATTTCATTAAGAGTAATACCTTAATATTAAGTGTGCTAGTTTGTTTCATTACTAGTTTGTTTCATGTAACAAAAGAATTGTTTAAGAAGTTTTAATCAAGTGTACTAGTTTGTTTCATGTAACAAAAGAATTGTTTTAGAAGTTTTAATCAAGTGTACTAGTTTGTTTCATGTAACAAAAGAATTGTTTTAGAAGTTTAAATCAAATTGCTATTTTGTTTCATGCAACAAAAAAAATTGTTTTAGAAGTTCTCATTAATTGTGTTACCTTAATTTATTGCAAGAAAGGTTTGGTTTTAAGCTTTTGTTTTTGTTTTTAATTTTTCTGAAACATCATATATGAGAAGTTGTTTCCTTTTTGTTTTGAATTTCAATTGAATAGTGAAAGGAAGTTTTCGTTTAGACTTTTCGTTCCCTATTTTATTTAACTTCAGTTTAAAGTTTATAGAATACTTTTGAGTTTCTGTTTACTTATTTCGTGTTATTTATTTTACTTACTTCTTTAAGTTTTCATTTAATAGTGATTACAACTGTTATGTGTTATTTTGAGAATTCGTGATTTAATTACAAAGATGAATTCTAGAATCTTGGTTTTGGGCATTTTAAATTTTCAGTTCATGTTTTGTCAATTACTTTCTAATTTAGTTTAATTCTTAATTTAGTTTTATTAATTTCTGAGTTTAATCTATTAGTCCTTTACATTTCAATCCAACAATCAAAATCAAAAGACATGAATCTAGTCCATGACTAGTACCCTTTTCCATCCATTGCATATACCATCATTTTATTCTCTCTTTGTAAAGTTTTTCACATTTTTTTCAACGAGTTTAATTTTAAGCAACTTTCCCTGAGGAGACGATTTAGGAATTTATTCCTAATTATTACACGACATCCTCCTGCACTTGGGATAGCATTAGTGCTACTCATTTTTGAGTGAGTCAAGTTTTTGGCCAAATCATTTCACTTTCCAATTTGGCCTTTTTTGGGTTTTGCCCGCCACCTACGCTGCCACCCATGGCCAACCACCATTACATTTGGCTTCACCAACACCCCTAAGCCCTACCCTAGTCTTCCCTAGTCTTCGTTTATTTCCATTCAAATTTGGGTATTCTAAGACCCACGACCATAGTGCATTTTACATTGTTATGTTGTTGTGCCACCACCTTTTGCACCTCATCGATCCTTCAAATATTATATTATAGCGATGTAAGTATTTTCCAAATGACTTTGATATTTAAATATATTTTGCTCTAACAAATTTTTGTGATCTAGTTGGTTGTACCGGACTAAATCTGAGGAGTTTGGGGGGTCAGTTTGATTTGGAGGATGGAGTTGTTTGTGTGATTGATTTATACTAGGATTGGTTGGTTGTTGATTATTTGTGTCATCTCATATACATTGCATAATGGCACGCATGTTCATCTTTGTAAAGGAAAATTGGGTTTTGTGCATAATTGCATGCATGTTTATGTGTATATTTGAAAACTGGGCTTTCATGTGATAAATGATTTTGGTTATATTTGTAATGAATGGATTAAACAATTTGAGTCAGAAGTACTGTAGGAATTGTGGTAAGCAGGGATGGTGGTAGAGTCCTGCCTGTGATTCTCACCTACGGTGCACGAGGTAGGGACGAATGTAAGCAGAGATGGTGGTAGTTCGCCTGCGATTCCCGCCTACAGTCGAAGCTGTATGGATGGTGGTAGACTCCCGACTATGATTCCTGCCTATAGTGCTCTGATAGATTGAAAGAAAGGTAAAAGGAACTGTAGGGATGGTGGTAAGCAAGGATGGTGGTAGAGTCTCGCCTATGATTCCTGCCTGTGGTGCATGCGGTAGGGATGGTGATAGTCCCGCCTACGATTCCCGACTACAATGGAAGCGCACGCCAAAATCCCATTTTGGCCCAAAAACATATCCATTAAAACATATCCGCAAGTTTCCTAGAAAATGGCCTAGTGTAAAATTCACAATTTTTCTAGAAAATGGTCCACATAAATATCCAATTAACACTGTAGGCGGGAATCGCAGGTGAGACTCTACCACCATCCCTGCTTACCACCATCTCTACCGTGTGCACCATAGACAGGAATCACAGGCGAGAAAATATTCATTTTTGGTAAAAATGATTTTTGGGTTTCATGCACATTTCATCAAATGCACGCATATTTGTTGTTGCATAAATGTATTTTTATCTCTTGGGTTGTTTGGTCTATTACTTACCTGTGGTACTGTTTCTTGATGCTGTAGATTTTGTTGCAAATGAGGATATAAAGCCTGAGGATGTGGCTCCGCTGGAGTGATCGGGAATCACTTTCTCGTGGGATGGGATTTGTTTCCCGCTTTTGGGTTACTATATTTTGGTTTATTATGCTTTCACTGGATAACTATATTGCTTTTTAAAACGCTTTGGTTTAAGTGAATTTGTATTTAACAATTTTGGTACTTAGTTGATCAACTTAACTTATCCACTGCGTCTTTTGTCTTACATGTGTTGCATGTGCACACACTTAGCACTTGTCATTGGGATGTGTGACCCGTGTTATCATCATCCTGCCTCAATTTCCATGTGTCTGTACATGGAAGTTGGGGGCGTCACAAGTAGAGGCTGAATATTGTGCTATGGCAACAACAACATGTGAAATTACTTGGCTGCAACACTTGCTTAAAGATTTATTTGCACCAGAGTCCAAACCAACTATGCTTTTTTGTGCCAATGAGGCTACCATGCACATAGCAGCCAATCCGGTTTTTCATGAACGTACAAAACATATTGACATTCATTGTCATATTGTTAGGGTAAAACTATTGGCGCGCACTAGGAAAACATTGCATGTTTCCTCAGCTGGCAAATATTTTGACAAAGCCTCTTGGCTACAATCGCTTCTCTAATATTCTTTCCAAGATGGGTGTTATTAACATTTATACTCCATCTTAAGGGGGAGTATTATATTATAAGTCAAAATTATACAAGTCAGTAAAATTACATGTGTACAAGTCAGTTTTGTTGGTTAGCTATCAATATATGTGTATAAATAAAGGTCTGATTCATGTAAAAAGATACCGTGATATCCTGTATTATTGTATATTTTAATTGAATGATTATTAGTGGTTCTCTTGTTTTAAATTTAACGTGTTTCTCGTTGTATTATTTTGTGATTTCTAAGTTGTGAAATTTATTTTGATGTGCTTTCTTGATTTAATTATTGCTTTATTTTTAAATTGCTCTTTACTTTAAATTATTTTATTGTTGGGGTTAATTATTTTATTTTATTAATATTTAGTTGTAGAGTTTTAATTGTCTTGTATTTATTTTATTGTACCCTTTTTATTTTATTGGACCCTTTATTTTTGGGTGGGCTTGTTTTAGTGGGCTTCAAATTCTGTTTTGGGCCAACCATGTAGCCTCTTGAAACCCAGCCCCTTTGCATTTTAGCCAGCCCTCTCTTGGTATGTTTTGGCCTTTAGCCCTTAAGGCTTTTATTCTTTTTCTTTTCCTTCTCCTACCGCACGCCTCCTGCTTATCTTCTTCTTTATTTGTTTTCTTTTCTTCTTCTCTCCTTCTCATGCACAGAATGATTCTCTTCTTCTCTTGGTAAGTAATTCTTTTTCTCTTTTGGTTTTTCCCTTCTTCTGTTGCGGACCGCGTGTTCCTTTCTTCTCTTTAGTTTTATTTTTTGATCTGTTCTTGTTGATTTCTGCAGGTCCAAAACCATGAGCCTCCATGCCCGTTTCTCTCTCTATTTTTCCCTTGGCATTTTCGCATTTATGCTTGTGAGAAGCCCTTTGCATTTCTGGCTTTTTTCTCCCCAAACTGTGCACTGTTTTGCTGGCCTCACCGTGCCCTTGTTTTGGTTCAAGCCGTGAGCTCCATCTTGGTTTTGTGTAGTTATTTTTCTCTTACTGTGAACACCATTGTTCAGCCCTTTATCTTCTAGTATTTATCTTTTAAATCAGCCCATTTTCTTCTTCAAAATTTCCCTTCAAATTTCCTTGTTTTGAGCCCCCTTTTCAGTCTCTAAAATCGAGCTTGTTGGTGATTTTATTTCGAGTTCGCTTTTGGTGATCACCGGGTGCTTGTGCACTTGATCTTTCAGGGTTTTCCTTTTTTAGTATTGTACATAATTTTCCAAAGAATTTCATGATATTTAAATATATTTTTGCACTAGCAAATTTTCTGCAGTCTGGTTGGTTGTGCCGGACATTGAGTTTGAGGAGTATGAGGGTCGGTTGAATGTAAGGATGTGTTGTTTATTTAATTGAATTATGCTTGCGTGCATTTATGTTGTGTTTGGCATCATGGCATTTATTGCATCATTTCATGCATGCTCATGTGTCATGAATGAAAATTGGGTTTTCAAGTGAGAGATGATTTTTGGGTATGTTTGAAATGAATGGATTGAACGGATTGAAAGAAAGGAAAAAGAAACTATAGGGATGGTTGTAAACAGTGATGGTGGTAGAGTCCCACCTTTGATTCTTGCCTACTGTGCACGTGATAGGGATGGTGGTAGTCCCGCCAGTGATTCCTGCCTATAGTGCAAGCTGTAGGGATGGTGGTAGAGTTCTACCTATGATTACCGCCAATAGTGTTAGTGGTAGGGATGGTAGTCTTGCCTGTAATTCCCACCTACGGTGCACGTGGTAGGGATGATGGTAAGTATGGATGGTGGTAGTCTCGCCTACAGTGCAAGCTGCAGGGATAGTGGTAGTCCCGCTTGTGATTCCCGCCTATAGTGCAAGCTGCAGGGATGGTGGTAAGCAAGGATGGTGGTAGTCCCGCCTACGGTGCACGTAGTAGGGATGGTGGTAAGCAGAGATGATGACAGTCCCGCCTATAATTCCCGCCTATAGCAATTGATAAATGATATGTTGGGCCATTCTTTGGGAAAATGACGGTTTATGATTTAATGGATACGAGCAGATTGTTTGGGCCATTTTCTGGGGAAATGACAGATATGTTTCAGGTCAAATGAGATTTTTGTCGTGCATTGGAAAATAATCATTTTTGGGAAAAGTGAGAGTTTTGGGTCGCATTCGTGTTTCGTCATGTGCACGTATGTTTGTTGGATGCATTCATGTATTTTTATCTCTTGGTTTGTTTATGTGATTACTTATTGAGATTCACAATTTCACTGTATTTGACATCTTGCTGTTCTATTTTATGGAACCGTAAATTTTGATGCTGGTGAAGACGTTGAATCTGAGGGATCAGCTTCGCTGAAGGAGTGACATGTGGTCACTTTTTGGATTATGTGATTTGTTTCCCTTTTGTCTATGTATTTGGCTTTTTACTTTATTTTCACGGATAACTATATAATTTTCGATAATACTTTTATTTTGGTAGTCTTGTATTTAAAATTCTGATACTTAGTTGACTTATTTAATTTAACGGTTGCATTTTTTGTTGTACACTTTCTACTTGTACACACACTTGAAACTTATCGTTGAGATGCGTGACTCGTGTTGTCATCATCTCGACGCCACGATTCCGAGGTTTCCGTATGTGAGAGTCGAGGCATCACAGATACAAGAAATACGATAAAAGTTTTGATCAGTTTTCTCTCCAAGATTTAGAGTTTTCTTTCCACTTTCTTGCAATACATTTTTTCTTCCTTTTCTGATACTAAAGTCTTTTCGCATAAAAAAAATGTTAAGATGGAACGTACATTAGGATTGTTGTAATGAATTCTCTTCTTTCATTGACCCAAATCTGAGATATTTATGAAGTCCTTCCACGTGAATTAAACAAACGTCAAAATCAAACACCAGTGAAGATTGGTCTATTGAATTTCTTGTACAAACTTTAGACTTTTGGGATTTCCTGATGCAGGAGAAGTTTCTGGGTAAGCCAACTTGCAATACCATTTACACAGTTTTGAATTGAAGTCCTTCCACGTTAGTTAAACAAACGTGAAAATCAAACAGTACCCATTAAGATTGTTCTATTGAATTTCTTGTATGAACATTAGACGACTTTAATTGAGATTTCCTAACGCGGTAGAATTGAAGATTTATCCCATCAAAGAAAAGGAAGTTGGCCCAAAAAATTAAATATGATGCTGTAGCAGTATCTATGGCTGATGTCGAAAGAAGCCACTGCTTTTAGATCTGAGAGGGAGGTCATCCATTGGTGTTACAGTAAGTTTCTATATCATGATACTCGCTGTAGCATGGCTTATCATTCAGTGAAGGGAACTTAAGTTTACAGCAAAGTCGATGGAATTTATATAAATATTATAAGTATTCTGCCATATTCCTGTTTCTATTTTAGCTTTGCCATTCTTGGGGGGTTGTGGTTTGTTTGTTTTTTTTAAAAAATATTATTTATACTTATAATTTTATGCGCATAATGATATATACTTTCTCAACTATTAAAATTAATTATGAAGATTTTAAAATTAAAGTTAAAAATAAAAAATTAATAAAATTAAATAAAATATTTAACACGTATAATCTTATGCATAAAGTTAATTAAAAATAGATATAGACAATTTTTTTTAAAAAAAATCTAGAAGCACTTTCACAATTTCATACACTGATAAACTAATTATTCTACTGCCCATTGATAGTTTGATGACGAGCAGATTTGGGACCTCAAATGAGACATAAAATTATCATTTGCTTTCATTTCATCTTATTTTCAAACATAATTGAAATACAAAATTTTTAAACTAATCCTTACAACTTTTTCAAATTTTCAAATAAAATAAAAAATTCCAACTTTCCAAATTTTCAAACAAAAATGATATTCTAAAATGATATTCTTACAATATTTTTTATTCAATTTTTTCTCTCTCCTTTCTCAAAATCTAAAAAATAATCAACTCAAATTATTTCACTAATATTCAAAAATTATTTTACTACTATTTACAAAATTCTCATCTCATCTCCATCGTTAGCCTTAACACATGAAATGCGTTGTGTAATTGAGGAAAGTTCAACGAAAGTTCAGTGTACACGGAATTGACTGCAGTTAACTGTTGGACTCTACATAGTACGTACATACGATACACAGGCAAAACAAGGGCTTCCTCTGGCTTTTTGAGAAAGATCTTCTTCAAGCACAAACATACATTACAAGTACACTTGGTAAGTCAACTCGTTTACACGGTTTTGAACTAAAGTCACTTTGCAAAAAACTAATGTCCAGATCGAACACCACTAATTCAGTCCCAGTACGTATGAACTTTAGACTTTTGGGATTTCCTGACGTACGTGGGAACATTGAAAATTTATCACATTAAAGTAGCTATTCCAACAATATCTTTCAATCTCCCCACGCCAATAATGTCGTTTCAAGATAGGTGTTAGTCTTGCGAGAAATATATATGTTCCTGACGTGTGAGATTAACGGTTTGTCACCCTTCTTTTCCTGACTTTGTACGTTTCCTCTAATTGGAACTTAACTTGTTATCTTAGTGGTCTTCATAAGCTGTTTTTTCAAACTCAAGCGTCTAAAAATTGCCATAAAAAACTGGAATTTCAATGTTTTTGCGAAGAATTTTCAAAATCTTGCCGAGTTACGAGATAAAATCCAGATTGCTGAAATTTCTCTTCAAAATTCTGGTTTAGAATCCGACCAAATTTCTCTTCAAAATATAATGCACACTTGTCAAACATTTATTGGCATTGGCCTTATGCTTTTAACAGTTGACTAACATAATAATAATGACGAAATAATTATAACTTTGATCAAAGTTGGAAAGACAAGGAATAAAAAACTCCAAAATTAAATTTTAGTGATCCATCTAACTTTCGTAAACTTCTTTAAAATAAGTTGAGAAGAAAGTTAAAAGTTAAATAAACTATTGTTAGAATATTATTTTTTAACATTATTATTATTTTGAGATTTGAAAAAATTAAATTGTTTATTGTATTTTATGTAGAAATTTATAAAAGTTGTAATGATAAGATAAAATAAGAGTATTTCTCAATCCAAACTAAACTGACGAATAGTGAATATTGCTACCTCATACTTGTCTTTTTAAAGAGAGCTCCATGCCCAATATTTCTGTGCAGTAAGGACTAAGGAGAACTCAGGGCATTACAAACACAACAACTTCTTCCATGTCGTTCCGTGTACTCTCTTCTTCCTCCTCTTCTACTGTTACATCTATGTGGTTTTATGATGTATTTTTAAGTTTTAGAGGAGAAGATACTCGCAATACTTTTATTGCCCATCTCCACCATGCTTTGCTTCAAAATGGCATCCACACCTACATAGATGAGGACGAGCTTAGAATAGGTGATGAAATCTCACTTGCACTTCTCCAAGCCATTAAAAATTCACGACTTTCAATTATCGTGTTTTGAAAAACTATGCATCATCTACTTGGTGCATAGATGAATTGCTCAACATTCTCAATTGTAAGGAAAGAAAGCAACAAATAGTTTTGCCTATATTTTATCACGTAAATCCATCGCACGAAATCAAAGAGGTAGTTTTGGAGAAGCTTTGGCTGTATGGGTATGAAAATTCAACGAAGACGTGAAGAAGGTGCAGAGGTGGAAGACAGCCCTACAAGAAGTGGCCAATTTGGCTGGATACGAGTTGGAAAATGGGTAACTCTAACCACTCTTGTGCCTTTCATTGGAGATTTTATTATTATTATCATCATCATCATCATCATCATCATCATCATCATCATTATTATTATTATTATTATTATTATTATTATTATTATATAATAGTACATCAGTACTTAAGAAAAATAATTGAAATTATTTATTTTTGGGCCATATAACCTAATAATTTGATTCATATGCTAAAAAAAAAATAATGTTAGATATAGTAGTGAAGTGCGCAAGTGCTGCGCAATCTTATTGAAAAATAAGATTATATTGCTTTTAGTCGTAAGATAAAAAATAAAAAATAAATTAAAAAAAAAACTAATTAGATTATATTGCTTGTTTTTCATGTGAAGAGTCTAGCTCATTAATTTATTTGTATGCAAGAATGAATCAAAATTCATTCAAGAAATCGTTCAAGAGGTCTCTAGAATAGTAAATTATTCATATCTAAACATTGCAAAATATCTATAGTTGGGATGGAGTCTCGTGTACAAGACATTGATTTGCTTTTAAGTATCAGGATGAATGACATACGCATGGTGGGAATATTTGGAGTTGGAGGAATTGGTAAGATAACTATTGCCAAAAAGATCTATAACTCAATCTTTTCACAATTTGATAGTCATTGTTTCTTGAAAAATGTTAGAGAAACTTCAAACAAAGTGGGTGCTCTGGTCCAAATGCAGAATACACTTCTAGAAAGATTCCTAGAAGTATCAACAAAATTTCAATTCTATACATCATGTGGCTTGCGAGAGCTAAGATGGATTGATTTGCCCGGTTGCCATAAATTGGATGCAAATATAGGGAGTCAGGTGCCAAATCCTTCATTTGTTGAGGTATGTGATCTCTATTTCTCTCTGTGTTTTTTGTAGGTGTTAGTGTTTGTGTTTGCAGATTGCCTTGTGCTTATGAATATATGCGATATATGTTTGACAGGAACATATTCAAGACCATTCATGGGGTATTATATTTCCAAGGAATAAGATTCCAGACTGGTTTAGCCATACTAAGGAGCCTTCAAATGGAGATTTGTGTGAATTGGATATTAGTGGGCCCTTGTATTTGGATGAAATCATAGGAATTGTTTTCTGTGCTGTTCTTGGATCCAACACGGATGACTCCCCCTCCAGTATTCGTGTTTCTATAAACGGTAACTTGCTTGTTGAAGCAAATTTTGAATTATTAGGAGACTGGGATCATGTATATCTAAATTACTCATTTCCAGAATGTATCGAGCAATGGCTACGGTACCCAACAGGAGACAATTTGAGGTTTATATTTGATAGCAATGAAGAAGCTGTAGTGATGTTTAAAAGTTGCGGAGTTTACATAATTTATAAGCATGAAGAGAATGAGAGTTTAATAATTGGGGAGTGCTCAGTAGATTCATCGAATGGTATCCAACTTTGTAAGGGATGCCAAGATGATGAAGACAGCAACTCGGAATTCAATGGGTATCCACAACACAAGAGGCACTCTCAAAACTTGAGCAATTCAAATGTGGTTGTCGATTGCGCAGGTGTTGATGGTGATTTTGCAGAAGCTAAAGGAGGCTCTAAGGGAAGTTTAAAAGAAGAAGTACTTGCCCCTCGATCTGCATCCCAAGAAGTCCAGGCCAATTTAGAGAAGGCTTACTAGGCACCAAGTCAATGTCTCTACATGGATAAAATTCCCCAATTTGGTTTTTATTTTATTTTATTGGATTGGTTTCATGATATTAATGGCATGTAAAAGGATTTTACAATTTCAGTGCAAAAGGTTTTCGCAAATGATCGGACGTTGGACTTGTTTGTGTGCTCGGTGTTGTTCGTGACATGATAATTGTGTGCTCGATGTTGCCCCATCCATCCACTTGCAGCCTCCTCCTTTTTTGCTTCATTGATAATTTTTTATGCATCCCCTCCAAAAATCTCTCTCTGAAACTGCTGATCTCTACATGTTTCCATTGCCTTCCACATAGCACTTGCTTAAGCTAACTCAACATTTCCAAGAAAGTTCTTAGCCGCACACAAAGAGAACATGATCTCCCCTTCATAATTTCTAGCTACCACTCCTATACCCATTTTTTGCTCTTCCTTATTCAATGTTGCATCAAAGTTAGTTTTTGTGAAGCTCTCACTGAGTGGTAACCACTTAGTTTCTCTTATTCTCATGCCAAGTTCAATCTGTTGCTCTCTTTTCTGCTTCTCAGCTTCTTGAAAGACTTTCAGGTTTACTAAAGCCTTGTGAATAACCATGCATGGACCATCAAATTTATCTTCAAAAACTGCTTTATTTCTTTTGGACCAGATACCTGCAAGTATTACAGATATTTCTTCTATTTTCTTCTGATTAAAACTCTGCCGCAGTTTTTCCCATAGCTGGGAAAATTATATGAAACTTAATTAATATGCTTTAATTTGTTGGTTTATTGGTTCTTATATATATATATATGATCGAAGCATGCTAGAAAATCCAGTAGTTAATAATTCAATTGTCTAAGCTTGACTGAGATTATTGTTAACATAAGTATTTACAACTATAGATATCTTATTCATGATATTGAAGATTTCTTGTTCAGAAAATTCGTCAATATTCCATTCATAAATGTTGTCACAAGAAACGGCAAACTGTGTTATATATATAATTAATATGTTAGGTGATCATGGCATTTTCTGATATTGGGATATTAATTTGGATTAATTAATTCCCTTTCTTGTATTTCTTGGAACTCCACAGAATTATATTATTCTTTCCTCCAGACAGACATGATGGATTAAATGATGAGTCCTTAGCTCTCTATACTGAAACTGTAATTAATTAATTAGCAGTACTATTAATAATCCTATCAACCAAATGCACACTCATGATGAAAAAATGTAAAGTTAATGAATAGACCTAATTTCCACTTAATTTTTCATTGGATACAATTTTTCCATTCACTCCGAATTAATTAATGATGTTGCGTTAAATATATATATATATATATATATATTTATATAAATATGTTAATAGTTTGAAAATATATATCTTTTGTCAAAGCTTTGCAGGTGAATTCTACTTCTGATCAGTTGGCTGAAGGAGTTGAATTTGAGGTTAGAATTTGGAGCACAAACGAAACCATAACTTGTGTTCTTAGTCAGGGCTGGATGAAACATTAAACAGCACAGGCGATATGCTGCGATTGAGTTCACTTTATTTTTTTGAAAAATCAATTTATAGATGTACAAAAGTATATGATACTTGGCTTAAGAATGGTTATTGTTCTTCTTTCTTTCTCCAACGTCTCTGTAATTGAACCTCTCTGGTGAATGGAATTTACGCTTACAAAGAGGGTGACGCCTTTCAAGGAACTTCTATCTCTTCCTTTTACTCTTCTTCTTCTTTTAGAGGTGAAGATGTTAGCCAAAAGTTTGTTTCTCATCAATACCATGGTTTGGATAAAAGGGGAATTGGCACTTACATTGAAACCGATCTTGGAAGAGAAAGGAAATTTCACCTACACTTTTCAAAGCTATTAAAGGATTAAAGATTTCTATCGTTGTACTTTTTAAAAATTATTCAGAATTAAGATGGTGCTTGAATGAGCTATTGAAGATCCTTGATTGTAAAGAAGCGATGAAACAAATTGTTCTTCTAATTTTTTACAATGTAGATCCATCGGAATGAAGGCATCAAAAATGAGATTTTGGAGAATCCTTTGGTGCTTTAGAAGAGAATCCTTTGATCCTTTGATGCTTTACAGGTACTTCCTATGAGCTGTGCCTATATATATGTTTATATTTGATGTTAAGAGAGAAGTTTACGGGTAAAATCTGGATAAATACAGGATCTGAGAGGGTGCAAATTGGTGAAGATATGGTGCCATACAAAACAGTTTGGTATTTATCATTCTTTCCAACATTGAGTTTTATGCAAGCCATAAATATATTTGGAATCTTTTTTGGATTTGTTAGGGCATTAATTACCACATTAATTTCACATAATGTATGTACATTGGAAAAACAAACAGAGAAATTGACATGAAAAAAATACAAATCTAAATCTTCTCTCTCTGTTTTTTTTTTTTTTAACTAAATCATATAATTCATATATAATTATACTTTGAGAAGTCTTTTAAATTTCTCTCTTTTGTATTGATAGGAAAGAGTTAGAATTTATCCAAGACATCATTCAATGGGTGGACTCAAGAATAGTTTTTTTTTTTTTGGCACCGGTTGGACTCAAGAATAGTAAACCATACATCTCTAAATGATGCCAAGTACACCATTGAAATAGAATCGTGCGTACAAGACATTTATCGACACTTAATTATTAGAATGAATGATGTTATATACATGGTGAGGATATTTGAAATTAGTGGAATTGGTAAGACAATTATTTCAAAAGATATCTATAACAAAATTTCTCATCAATTTGAAGGAAGTTATTTCTTGAAACATGTTAGACTTCAAAATCAAGAGGTTTGATCCTGCTACAAAATACATTTCTTTATGAGATTTTAGGAACCAATTTGGATATTCGTGATACTGACAGAAGAATTCATGTGATTAAGGACTTTGCTCTAAAAGGGTTCTCCTAGTTCTTGATGAAGTGGATGAGATGGTTCAAATAGAAAAATTAGCTAGAGATTGTGATTGGTCTTGTTTAGGAAGTAAAATCATCACAACAACAAGCAATCAACATTTATTAAGTGATTCTAAAGCTGATTCAAAATGCAAGGCGGTGATGTTGGGTGACAATGAATCCCTTCAGCTTTTTAGTTGGCATGCTTTTGATAAAGGCAAACCATTGGACGATAATGT
Source organism: Carya illinoinensis (assembly GCF_018687715.1). NCBI lineage: Eukaryota > Viridiplantae > Streptophyta > Magnoliopsida > Fagales > Juglandaceae > Carya > Carya illinoinensis. The sequence continues at coordinate 44,954,815 of NC_056766.1, read as the reverse complement.
GGAACTCTCTAAACATGTAATACAATATGTTGAGGGCCTTCCATTAGCTTTAACGTTGCTAGGCTCAGATCTAAAAGATAAGAGTATACATCAATAGAAGAGTGCATTAGATAAATTTAAAAAAATTCCAAACGGAAATATTCGAAAAGTACTTCAAGCAAGTTATGATGGATCGGATGAGAATGATAAGAATACGTTTCTTGATATTGCATGTTTCTTCAAGGGAGAATGCTTGGCTTATGTCACTAAAATACTTGACGGTTGTGGTTTCTTTCTGGATGATGGTTTCAAGAGGCTTGTAGACAAGTTTCTTATTACTATTGATAAGCCTAATAGATTATCGATGCATGACTTGATACAAGATATGGACTGAGAAATTATTCGTCTAAAATCACCTAAAGAACCTGACAAATCTAGTAAATTGTGATTTCACAAAAACGTTCGTCATGTATTGGAAGAAAATACAGTAATTATAACATAAAAAAAAAATTCTAGTTTTAATTATTGATTTTAGTAAGCTGGACTTTACACTAATGTTCCTAACACTCTATGTGTGTTCTCTTGCTAGGGAACAAACAAAATAGAAGGGCATAGTAATAGATTTGCCCGAAGGCGAGGACGTGATAAGATTGAGTTCGAAAGCCTTTTAGATGGATGAAAAACTCAATAGTGTTTATAAATCGTAATGCATGATTTTCTAAGTGTACCTAATTACCTCTCCAACAAATTAAGATTACTTGATTGGTCAAATTATCCTTTACAATCTTTGCCACTCAATTTCCATAGAAAGAAACTCAATGCCTTTAGAATGCGTTGTAGCTTCATCAAGGAGTTGGGCGAGGGAAGAAGCATCAATATCCATTGGGAACTTTGTTGCACTTGGTTTTTCAAATCTAACGGGCTGCAAAAAGATTGATGGTTATACAAATCTTGGAAAGGAGATGAAGGATGGGAGCAGTGTATTACAAGTGTTGAATCTTGAGAATTATTTCCAGTCAACTAAATTTCTTCCCAATATCAAATGTCTTTATGATGTTTAATTCCTCTGCCACTTCGGATTTCTTAGATCTCTCAGAGAGTGAAATTGTTATCCATTGTCATTACAAAGAATTCCAGAATTAGTATCAAGAATATTACAATTCAATGGAAGCCACATCAAATCGCTCTAGAGAATTGACTTGACTGGCTGCACCAAAATGCATGTAAACATCTGGAATTCTCACGTGCCAAGTCCTTTATTGTGGAAGAAAGTATGCATCTTTCAAGTTGACTCCATTTTTTTTAGTTTTCATGACTTGAAACCGTTGAGGAATCATCGTTGGTTTAACAGGGGCAATATCAAGAAGAGTTATTAGAAAGTAAAATAGTTAAGAGGACATTAGTGGAATTGTGTTATATGCCGTTGTGTTTTTCAAAAAAGTTCATAGGGCAACAAATATTATTTTGTATGCTGAGATAACCAGTAAAGACCCAGATGATGTATGCAGTAATTTTTAAGGCGTAGATTTGGTTAATAATGATATGAATACATAGAATTGGAGGCCGATTTAGGATCTTTTGAGCTGAAGGTTTTGGACAATTTGAGAGTTGAATTGTATCCCAATGATACTGATCCTTAGTGGGTGCTGATCCATAAAAGTTGCCGAGCCAAAGTGGTATATAAGAATGAAAGGAGAGCAAATAAAAAGAGAAAATGGATGAAGCCGATCCTGGAAAAAGTCCTCAACAGCAATTGAGTTTATGATAGATCACCCAAGACTTCCCTGTTGCTACTGTTTACTTTAAGTTTTGTTTGTTCTATCTGTCTTCTATTTTTTTCCCTCTCTCTCTTTCTTTCTTGGATGCAAACGAAGCAAGCGTTCAATATGCATTTTATGAAACAAGTTCTAGTTTATGCCATGTTCGAAACCCAATCTACACTGCTGAAGTCTCAATACAACTGACTCCAAAATGCACCAATTAAAGAAAACCAAGTCCCCCATTTTGTCCATAAAACATGGCAACAAGCTTATTAAGTTCAAAGCTTAGCCAGAATAAATAACGAAACTTTACCAGTCAGACACTGGAAGAAGATTGAAGAAGAACTTATCGTACAACCAGAGGGGAGAGAGAGAGAGAGAGAGAGAGAGAGAGAGAGAGAGAGAGAGAGAGAGGATTGCATCTTTATATATACCATGCAAAGGAACATAGAGTCTGCAACTCTGCAAGCCATTCGGAAGGAAATTCCACCTCCCAAAGGGCCACCCCTCTGTTTGAAGATCTGTGCCGCAAAAAGCTTCGTAGTTCCTGAAGCAGGCAAGTTGCCCTTGCCTGAACCAAATATAATCAGTACGTCCCTACCAATCTTAATTTTTTCAGTGGAAGATTACCAAATATTCGGACATAACATAGCAGTCTGGTGTGGATAAGCCAACTTTATCCACTTGTCGGTGGGGACGTCATGCGGCGGCGCGACCTCCACGCGACTTGGTAGGTAATAATCTCAGCCCGCAGAAAAAACCAAAGAAACGGTATTATCTTATTCAGAAACAAACACATCCGTCAATTCATCGTTAACAACACCAACATCACCAATCCCAACACCTGACAACCAGCTAACACACAAACTTTAGACACACCCTCAATGCAGATTCAGTGGAGGAAGTCAGGAAGTTAAAAAGTGATATTTCTCTCCTTCAAGAAAGCTTGCTTTTAAAATGGAAACAAAGAGCCAAAGTTCATTGGTTACAACATGGGGATCGTAACACCAGATTTTTCCATTTGAGTGCTAGCCAACGACAAAAAAGAAATAGAATTGATTATGTGGAAGATGAGTATGGCACTCCCTGTACCACTGCAGCTGATATTGGTAATGCTTTTACTCAGTTCTATAAGGCTTTATTTACATCATCTGACCCTGCACAGATAGAATGTTGCCTTCACAGCCTTTCCTCTACAGTTTCCACTGAGATGAATGACATGTTGCTTCAAGCATTTATAGCTGATGATGTTCAGCAAGCTGTTTTCCAGATGGGACCATATAAAGCACCTTGACCTGATGGGTTCAATACTTGTTTTTATCAAGACAATTGGGACTGAGGTTTGTCGTGCTGTTCTTTCTTTCCTACATAATCCTACCAACATTGCTTCTATTAATCACACTCATTTGGTTCTAATTCCCAAATCCATCCAGCCAAGACATGTCTCTAAATATCGACCCATAAGTTTATGTAATGTCCTATACAAAATAATCACTAAAATGATTACTAATAGACTGAAGTCTATTCTGCCCCTTCTTATTTCACCTACCAGTGTGCTTTTGTACCTAGTAGACACATTACTGACAACATTGTGGCTGCCTATGAAACCCTTCATACTATGCATACTCAATTACATGGGAGAAAGGGCTTTATGGCTTTAAAATTGGATATGAGCAAAGCTTATGATAGGGTGGAATAGGTGTTTATTAAGGCTGTTTTGTTAAAACTGGGTTTTCATACTAAATGGGTGGATTTGATCATGTCTTGCATTTCTTCCTCATCCTTTTCAGTATTGATTAATGGTGTTCCTCAGCTGCCTTTTAAGCCTCAAAGGGGTCTCAGACAAGGCTGCCCATTATCTCCATATCTATTCATTCTCTGTGCTGAAGCATTGAGTTCCCTCTTGAAGGCTGCAGAAAATGACAGACTCTTAACAGGTGTTCCAATTGCTCGAGGCCAGGTCAGGATTAATCATCTATTTTTTGCAGATGATAGCCTGGTATTCTGTAGAGCTAATTTGCAGGAGTGGGTTCACTTGAATCGTATTCTTAGTGTTTATGAAGCTCCTTCTGGTCAGAAACTCAACAAAGCCAAAACCTCATTGTTCTTTAGTAGAAATACTTTGGATGCTACAAAGGGGCATATCTTGGCTGTGGCTGGGTTACAGGCTTCATCTAATCTGGACAGGTACTTGGGTCTTCCATCTATGGTGGGGAAATCAAAAGTAAGGACTTTCAAGGGAATTGTGGATCGAGTGATCAAGCGCCTGGACAATTGGAAGAACAAATTTCTTTCCAAAGCAGGCAAAGAAATACTTATAAAGGCTGTTTTATAGGCTATGCCAACTTATTGTATGAGTGTTTTTCTACTGCCCAAAACACTGTGTCATAAGCTTCATGCTTGTTTTGCTAAATTTTGGTGGGGACATCAGGAGAACCAGCCAAAGATCCATTGGAAAAGTTGGAAACATTTAAGTGCTGGAAAGTCTCGTGGAGGGTTGGGGTTTAGAGACCTTCATAGTTTTAATGTAGCCCTTCTAGCAAAATAGATTTAGAGGTTGAGGATGTTCCTAGAGTCACTATCCAGCAAGATACTTCAAGCCAAATATTTCCCAACTAGCTCCCTTTCCAGTGCTAAGCTTGGTCCAAGGCCTTCTTTTATTTGGAGGAGCTTGTACCGTTCCATTCCTTTGGTTGAGGATGGTCTTATTTGGAGAATAGGAGATGGTAACCAGATTCGGATTTGGAACGATAAGTGGTTGACTCGAGCTTCTACATGTATGATTCTGTCCCCTGTGTCCATTCTTTCTGAGAATGCAGTAGTAGCTAACCTTATAGACCCTCTTTCGAGATGGTGGAATGTGGATCTTCTCAAAGCAGTGTTCCATGAGGAAGACATCAAAGAGATTATGAAGCTGCCTGTCTACACTGTGCCTACACCTGATAAGCTTTTATGGAAAGGGACTGGTAATGGGCTATTCTCAGTAAGAAGTGCCTATCACTTGCATCAACAGACTCTTTCAAGAGCTAAGGGTGAATCTTCATCCACTGGAGCACACCATTTGCTGTCAAACAGTTCATTTGGAGTGCTTGTACAGGTTCCTTACCTACTCGAGTTAATCTATGTAAGAGGCGTGTCCTGATTGATTCCTCCTGTCCTATTTGCATGCATGCAGAGGAAATAGTTGCTCACATTCTATGGCACTGCCCATCTGCTCAAGATGTTTGGCCTTTGGGCCCTAAGTTGATTCATAAAACAACCTGTCTGGCATCTGATTTCTTTTCTATCTTTCAGTTACTCATAGATAGATTATCAAGTCAGGACCTTGTGTTATTTGCTACTATGGCTAGACTAATATGGTTTCGACAGAATTCCCTTATCCATGATGGCCAATTTCAACCACCAACAATGCTTTATGCTAATGCTACCAAAGTTGTTGCAGATTACTGTTGTGCTAGAAGTAAACCAGCAGCAGCAGTACCTACTCCAGCAGTGCCTGGCTCTCGATGGGCATCACCCCCTACTCTTTGGGTGAAAGTGAATTGGGATGTGGCTGTACGTGCTTCATCTAACCGAATTGGTATAGGTGTGATGATCAGGGATGCTCATAGATCTGCATTAGCTAGTTTGATGTAGCCGAAGGTTTTCTGCACTGATACAAGAGTTAGCCATTCATAGCTATTCATACAGGGATCATTGTAATGCTTGGGAATGGAAAGAACTTCATAACAAGAACAGATGGTTCCCTCCAAAAATCATTTCAATTACATTTGATGTAGTAGTTAAACCAAATGGCAGCACCTCTGCTGCCATATGCAGATCACACAGTTGCAAAATTGTTTTCATAATAGCAGAGCACTCAGGAGCTACAATCTGAATCAAGGAGAAGCTATGGCAGCATTCATAGGAGTACATGAACCTCAATCCAAACACCTAAAAAATATCATAGTAGAAGGAAATTCTCAAAGAACCAGCTTTGAAGGACCCAGAAGAAAATCAAAAGCGACTTGCAGAAAGTATCATAAGAGACATAAGATTAATACTACAAAACTTTAAAAGATGGGAGATGGTTAAAATACATCGCTTTCAAAATCAATGCATGCATGCCATTGCACAATGGACAGCATCCAATATTGTAATAGGAAGCATATACCCTTAATCAAAATCCCACAATGTCTATTAGATTTTCATAACGGTAAGGATCCATCATATGCATCGGATCACTTAATAGATTAGTAGTAATTACTAGCTTATTGTACTAAGACCTTGTTTATTACTCCGCATTACTGGCAGTGCTGTTCTTATGGAGCTATTTCTTGTAACGTCTTTGTTTTTTGTGCTGTTTTTTTATAAGGAAGATGCTAAACTCAGCGATAATGAGTCCTGACAGTGGTCCCGATACGTTTTTTTTCTTTATTTAATAATAAAAGAAATGCTTTTTTAATGATGTTGTGAGTCTTTTTAATATTTATAAGTATAAAAAATGTATAAAAATTAAATTAAAAAAGCTTCTTAGACATTTTGTCGGGCTACACGACTCTTTTTATAAAGAGTTTTACTACGTATAAGCAAAGTCGCGTACTAATCTGCGTATCAATACTGATTCATTCATATTTAAAATTTAAATTAGCGTTGTTTTCAATAAAATCTACTTTTTAACCAATCATATTAGATTAGTGCACATATTGTACACAATTATACTTGTAACTAGATTTTACTTTTGTTAAAAACTCAACCTCCAATATCAGCCTCCCAAATATAGTATCCTTTATGTACGTTGTGCCAAATATTACCATAAAAGTGCACCTAGACTTGTAACCTTTGTAAGACTCTACATAGTAAATATGATACACAGGCAAAACAAGGGCTTTTTATGTCTTTCAGAAAGCTCTTTGTCAATCTCAAAACTTCTTTTATCTTCTTCAAGTCCAAACTTGCATCACACATACACTTGGTAAGCCAACTTGTGCCCATTTACACAGCTTTGATCTAAAGTCATTCTGTCTGAAACAAACGTCCAAATCTAACACCTACTAATTAATTACCTGTAGACATGAGAGCATTAAAAATTTATCACATTAAAGTAGTTGTTCCAACATCGTTTCGATCTCCCCAAGCCAATAATATTTTTTCAAGATTGGTTTAAGCTTCAGGAAAATAATATTATACTTTAAGCTTCAGGAAAATAATATTATACAACTAGAAATAATATTATTAAAACATTTTCCTTTTGATTTTCTTTGTGTTACAAATTATTTTTTGTAATGCAGTCTTGTCAACCATTTACTGGTAATGGCCTGATGTGACTAACATGAGAGTGACGTAATAGTCACTTTGACGAAAGTTGAAAAGGTAAGTAATAAAAAATTCAAAATTTAATTAAAATTTAGAGACAAAGGACCGGTTTGAATACGTAGATAAATACGAAGCATGTCATTGAAATTATATGGCTTGTTTTATCTGTACATCCAAACGCTCAAATGTAAGTTTTTAACTCATCTATATATCTCAATACTGTACATTAATTTACAAACAAACTTTTGACCCTTTCTGACGGCCCACTCCTTCATGCCTCCCCTTCCCCTGCCATTTACAAACTTTTAAGAAATTTACAAACTTTTGAGAAAGTTAAACCGTTAAAAGTAAGGAAAAATATAGTTGCAAGTATAATTATGCACTAATTTATGCATCAATATGATGTGATTGATCAAAAAGTAGATTTTATTAAAAACAGTGTTAATTTAAATTTTAAGTATGAATAAATCAGTATTGATACACAGATTAGTGGGCAACTGTGTTTGTATGTAGCAAAACTCTAAAAGTAATCCTACGGGCCATGGCCAACTTTATAAAAGATAAAAGCTTGGGGTCGGACGGGTGTTAAAGGTATTTTTGTACCAGCCAATGATAAGGTGCCACATAGACACTCCAAGAAGACTAATTTTGAATCCACGTACACCCGATCAGTCTTTACATTTCCCGCTTTTCCCCTCCCCCGTCCTCTGTTTCATTTCCTGCGTCTTCTCTCTAACCTTTTTCTCTCCATCTCATGCTCTATCCTACAAGACAAACAAAAGTGGGTGACGACGATGAACAAAAGCAACGCCCACAACTACGACTCGCACTGGACGCCGGCAGGTATTTTCTTCTCTGCATTAGGGATTTCTTCTCTTCATTCTTTCTCCTACTTTTTAGTGTTAGTAGCCGTTGAATTCTTCAATGCAAGTCTTTCGAGCTTTTAGCTTTGCAACTTGCAAAACTAGCACTGACTTCCACTCTTTGTTCGTAGTCCAATATGTTACATTATGTCTTTGTCTTTCTCTCTTTGAAGTTTTTGAGAGTTGGGTCTATTTTAGAAGGAATGCATGCAATCTGTTTGACAATGTTGTTTTTGGTAGTAATTGCATTTGGACAATTAGACATTGAAGCACTCTTGGAGCTCAAGAAGGGCTTTGTAAGTGACCCTTTTGGGCAAGTTCTTGTTTCATGGAATTCTAAATCCTTGGATTCTAATGGGTGCCCTCAAAATTGGTACGGGATTGCTTGTAATGGTGGTCGAGTGACCTTAGTCACTGTTAATGATGTGGGTCTAGCTGGTGAGTTTAGTTTCTCAGCTATTAGAGGCCTTAGCATGCTTAGCAGCTTATCAATTTCGAACAACCTGTTGACAGGGACAATATCCAAGATTGATTCACTTCAGTATCTTCAAAATTTGGATCTCTCATGCAATATGTTTCATGGGTCTATACCCCCTGGATTAGTCAAATTGAAGAGATTAGCACAATTGAATCTTTCTTGAAACCAATTCGAAGGCAATGTTCTTGATGGTTTTGGCAAACTTCAGTAGCTGAAGAAATCCCTAATGCAGAGAAGAAAATACCCGCCGGCGTCCAGCTTGAGTCATCGTGGGCGTTACTTTTGTTTGTCATCGGCACCCACTTTTGTTCATCGTGTAGGATTGGGCGTGAGATGGAGAGAAAGAGGGTGGAGAGAAGATGCAGGAAATGAAACAGAGGATGGGGGAGGGGGAAAGTAGGAAATGAAAAGACTGATCAGGTGTATGCGGATTCAAAATTAGTCTTCCTGGAGTGTCTACGTGGCACCCTATTATTAGATGGTGCGAAAATACCTTTAACACCCATCCAGCCCCAAGATTTTCTCTTTATAAAATCCTGAACTTTAACCAACGTCTCCCCTTCCCCTGCCACTATTCTACTTATTTTTAATATATTGATAATATTTTTCATCTAATAATTAAAAATATTTTTTAATAATTGATTGGGCCCAAACCTTTATCAAATTTTCAAAAATCTATGTTGCTTAGATAACTAACACAAAAGGAGAGTGAATTGGATTGTTTTTAAAAATTAACAATTATAAATCAAATACACAATATAAAATATAAACAAAATACTAATCAACTGTTGCCTAGATGACTAACACAAGAGAGGGGGTGAATTGAGTTGTATTAAAAAAATAACAATTATAAATCAAATATATAATATAAAATATAAACAAAATATGAAATAGCAATAAATATAAAGAGTAAGGGTAAGAGAGAAGCAAACTCAGTATGTTAACGAGGTTCGGCCCCACTGCCTACGTCCTCGCCTCAAGCTACCCTTTGAGGATTCCCGAATTCACTATTCAATCTCCTTCAGGTGGAGATAGAAACCTATTACACCTTTGAACAACACCGCTACAAAGAATCCGTGTAGAACACCCTCTACACTTGCAATCACCTTATACGTGGTGATTCAACTATTCCCCGTGTAGAATACTTTCTACAAGCACAAGGGTTATACACACCATTTTTCTGATACAAGAGCTGATAGTGGATAGGTTATCAGAAAACACTCCTCAATGAGTGAAATAAGAACAATACAACGCAAACTATATCTCTCAAAATGAATAAGAATTAAGGCTCAATGTTTAGAGAATAGAGAATGAAAGCTTTGAATGAATGTTGTATGCTCTGGATGTTGTAAAAGTGAAGCTCTCAAATGATCTATTTATAGGCATATGAGACTTCATATTCAAATTTAAAAAGATTCACATGTCAAAGACAACATCATTCATTTTTTCAAAAAATTCAAATAAAAGGTTCTTCTTTTTCAATTGTCAAAAGACAACATCATTCATTTTTCAAAAAATTCAAACCTAATCTTTTACTTTTGGCATATGACAAAAGGAGCACACTTTCCTTTTCAAAAAATTCAAACCTAATCTTTTATTTTTTGCATATGACAAAAGGAGCACACTTTCATTTTCCAAAAATTCAAACATAATCTTCTACTTTTTGTATATGACAAAAGGAGCACACTTCACTTTTCAAAATTTTCAAACAAAATCATCTACCTTTTGTATAAGTCTAAAAAAACATCAATCACTTTTGAAAATATTCAAATAAAACATGCACATGTGAAAGATGACAATCAATCATCTTTAATATTTTCAAAGTTCAACCCTTTAATCAAGGTATGCACATGTGAAAGATGACAATCAATCATTTTTCAAAATTTTCAAATTTAATTTTCAAAATATTCATGCACATGTGGAAAATATATTTTAATGCTTTATGATAAAATATTAATTTTTGAGCCTTAATCCTAATTTCAAATTTTTAAGAGATTTACATATTACTCTATGACTTTAATGTGAACTTGTTCACTTCTTGTTCATGCTTGGTTCCTTGATGTGTTTGACTCCATTGTGTGGGCAACTTGAGCTTGAGACTCCTTCATTCTTTGAATTCATTTGTTATCATCAAAATCCATGTGTAGATATATAATTACACAAAGTTTGAAACCTTATGTTCAACAATCTCCCCCTTTTTGATGATGACAAATACTTGATAGAACCTGAAGCCTATATTAATACTTAAGCTCCCCCTGAGAATGTGCGTTAGTTTTTCAAGCAAAAGTATGAATATAATTCCAAGCATATATAACAAGTTTAGCAATTCAAACAATATTAATGTTCTGGTCTAACACTTCTCCCCCTTTTGACATCATTAAAAAGGATCCGCAACAAGTAAATAGACTGAAGAAAACGGTGTGTTAGTAGACACTGTAGATAGTTGAAAAAAAATTGGATCCGTCCGTGACCCGACAAGTGTGGCTGGAGATTTGAAGAAATCGCCTGATGTTGTTGACAAACGAAATTGAAGGCTCCGAGTTTCTAAAAAATGTCATTTTCACCGATCGGGAAAAAAAAAACATTGCTCTTTGACTTGGATGATAGCTCGTCTGGTTCTTTATGCTATCTTTATAAAATCAGTCTTAAAGTTCATCCAATGCGCATCAAGTTTTCTTCTCATCTCTATAACTCATCTGCATTCCTTCAAAATTCTCGTTTTAAGCCTTCTATTCTTTTCTCAATGGCTCATTCTTCTAACATTTCTCTAGATTCATCCATGAGGCATTATGTACCTCAACCTCCTGTCCTTTCTGCAGCTGCCATTGGTGCCATGTTGCAGCAAGAAAATAATAATCTGACTAATAAGTCAGATTCTGATGCTATCTATGACTTGGTGAGTCTTGGGACTCGCTAATCTTCCTCTATTGTTGCTTTTTCCCTGCAACTACAAGCCAGAGATCATGAAGTTGAAAAGCTCAAAGAACAAATTGTTGTACTTCAACGAATTGTTCAAGAGTCTCACACAAGGGAAGGAATCATTCGGCATAAAAATAAACAGTTGAAATCTTTATTAGATTCTTCATTCTGCTTGCCGATTCCCATGGATAAGAATGATATGATATTGTATGAAGAGAATGAGCGTCTCAAACATGAGGCTAAGTATCTCAAGTTTATGTAAAAGTATTTAAGAAATCTATCTCTATTTTTATTGACTCTGGTCTATCTCTTAAGAGATATTCATAGCATGCATCATACCTATTTCTCTTCTGATCATACATAATCTATCTTTTGGTAAAGGTTTTGTGAAAATATCTGCTAACTAATCGTGTGTATTTGTGAACTCTAGTACTATATCGCCTTTCTGCACATGATCTCGAAGAAAATGATATCTTATTTCAATATGCTTAGTTCTAGAATGTTGTATTGGGTTCTTTGAAAGATTTATAGCACTTGTATTATCACATTTGATTGGAATGTGATTATACATAAGTTTAAAATCTTCAAGTTGTTGCTTCATGTAGAGAACTTGAGCACAACAACTACCTGCACCAATATATTCTGCCTCAACAGTAGATAGTGCAACAGAATTTTATGTTTTACAAAACCAGGAAACTAGTGCATGACCTAAGAAATGGCATGCTCCACTAGTGCTTTTTCGATCTATTTTACATCCAGCATAATCTGCATCTGTGTAACTGATTAGATAGAAAGATGTATACTTAGGGTACCATAACCCTAGGTTAATTGTACCACTAAGATATCTAAGAATGCGCTTAACTGCAATTAAATGTGATTCTTTTAGAGATGATTGAAAGCGTGCACATAAGCACACACTAAACATAATATCTGGTCTACTAGATGTTAAATATAATAAGCTACCAATCATACCTCGATATATCTTCGAGTCAACTGGCTTACCGGATTCATCTTTATCAAGTTTAGTTGATGGGCTCATTGGTGTTCCAATTTCCTTAGCATTTTCCCTCCCAAACTTCTTCAGTAATTCCTTAATATATTTTGATTGATTGATGAATGTCCCACTTTTTGCTTGCTTAATTTGCAATCCGAGAAAGAATGTAAGTTCTCCCATCATACTCATCTCAAATTCTTCCTGCATAGTCTTAGCAAAAACTTGACACATATTTTCATTAGTAGCACCGAATATTATATCATCAACATAAATCTGAATCAAAAGAATATCATCATTTTCATATTTAATAAAAAGAGTTGTGTCGATTTTTCCTCTTGAAAAACCTTTTTCAATCAAGAAACCACTGAGTCTCTCGTACCAAGCTCTAGGAGCTTGTTTAAGTCCATATAGTGCTTTTGTGAGTTTGAAAACATGATTTGGGGAAATATGATTTTCAAAACCTGGAGGTTGCTCAACATATACCTCTTCATTTATAAAACCATTTAAGAAAGCACTTTTAACATCCATTTGAAAAAGTTTGAAATCTTTATAACAAGCATATGCAAGTAACATTTGAATAGTTTCTAATCTTGCGACTGGTGCATATGTCTCATCATAATCGATTCCTTCTTCTTGATTAAAACCTTGGGCTACAAGTCGAGCCTTATTTCTAGTAATGACTCCGGACTCATCTTTCTTGTTTCTAAAAACCCATTTTGTTCCAATAATAGTATGATTTTTAGGTCTAGGAACAAGTGTCCAAACATCATTTCTTTCAAATTGATTCAACTCTTCTTGCATAGCTAGAATCCAAGATTCATCAAGAAGTGCGTCATCAATATTTTTGGGTTCAATCTGAGATAGAAAAGCAGTATAATTGTAAATATTTCTAAGAGATGATCGAGTACTTACACCTCGTGAAGGTTCTCCCAAAATTTGTTCCACTGGATGATCTTTCACAAATTTCCACTGTTTGGTTGCATCTTGTATTAAATTTTGATGATCTTTGTTGATGGTTCCATGTTGAACTTCTTCTATTGTGTTCTCTTTGTTGAGATTGAGACTTTCCGTGTTATTTATACCTCATGTTTCTTCATCAACAGATTTCTTGGAGAGTAGAGAATTAGATTCATCAAATACTACATGCATAGATTCTTGTACAGTCAGAGTCTTTTTATTGAATACTCTATAAGCTTTACTATTAGTAGAATACCCGAGAAAAATACCTTCATTAGATTTTGCATCAAACTTGCCTAAATTATCTCTGTCATTCAAAATAAAACATTTGCATCCAAATACATGAAAGTAACCAATGTTGGGCTTTTTCTCATTCCAAAGCTCATAGGGGGTTTTATCTAATTTAGACCTTAGCATAACTCTATTTATAACATAACATGCAGTACTTACCACTTCGGCCCAAAAATAACTGGGCAAGTTGTTCTCATTGAGTATTGTTCTTGCCATCTCTTGAAGAGATCTATTTTTCCTCTCTACTACCCCATTTTGTTGAGGAGTTCGAGGAGCAGAAAAATTATGCACAAAACCATTTTCATCACAAAATGTTTCAATATTTTTATTAACAAACTATTTTCCCCTATCACTTCGGATACTTGAAATAGTATAACCCTTTTCATTTTGAATTCTCTTGCATAACTTGGTAAAGGCATTATGTGCCTCATCTTTATGAGCAAGAAAGATGACCCAAGTATATCTAGAGAAATCATCAACAATAACAAATGCATAATATTTTCCTCCTAGACTTGCAACTCTATTTGGTCCAAAAAGATCCATGTGTATCAGTTGCAATGGTCTAGTAGTGGAAATATGTTTCTTGGTTTTAAAAGAAGTTTTTATTTATTTACCAAATTGGCATGCATCACAAATTTTGTCTTTAAGAAAATTTGTTTTTGGTAAACCTCTCACAAGATCATTTTTTGAAAGTTTTGAAATAAGTTTCATGTTGGCATGACCTAATCTTCTATGCCATAGCCAACTAGTTTTATTTTGAGCTGAAAAACAAATAGCATCTTGTGAGGTAATTTCTTCAAAATCGATTGTATAAACATTATTGTTTCTAAAAGCAATAAAACAAATATTACAATTATGATCATTCAAAATAATGCACTTATCCATTTTGAAAGTAACTGTAAATCCTTTATCACATAATTGACTTATACTCAAAAGATTATGTTTTAGGCCTTCAACAAGTAGAACATCTTCAATTATGAGAGAAGATTCATTACCAATTTTACCTATTCCCACAATCTTCCCTTTTGAGTTGTCTCCAAATGTCACGTGTCCTTCTTCTTTAGATCTAAGATCAAAGAACTTAGTCTTGTCTCCTGTCATGTGTCTTGAACATCCACTATGTAAAAACCACTTGTTTTTGCTTGTGGATGACTTCATGCATACCTATAAAAACAATTAAAATGATTTTTCTTGGTACCCAAGTTCTTTGGATCCTTTATTTATTAGTATTAGAAGAAACAAGATTTTTAGGTACCCATATGGCCCTAATAGTCATTGTATGATTTCTTCTAATAGGACAAGTATGATAATTATGACCATTTCTATTACAAAAATTGCAAATAGCATGTGACATATATGAAGAACTTGAATGATTATAATAATATCTTTTTTTGACAAAATTATTTTTATGAAAAGAATTTTGAATATTGGTCTTTGATGTAGAAGGATTATCAAAGAAATTTTTATAAGGTTTGTATTTTTGTTTTGGCATATATCCCAAACCTGCCTTGTCAAAAACACATCTTTGACTACCAAGAAGTTTTTCAAAATTTCTTTTTCCATTCGTAAAGTTTTCAACAATATTTTCTAAATCGGTTTTTTTCTTATTCAACTCAAGATTTCCATCTTTCAAAATGATATTTTCTTTTCTTAAAATATCAATTTCGTTTGTTAAAGAAGAATTTTTCTTTTTCAAAGCAGTATATTTGATACCTAATTTTTCAAATTCCTCATAAACCTCTTCTAAAATATTTTGCAATTCTTCATATGAAGGATCTTCAATATTATCAAGATTTGTTACCTCAATATCATCTTTAGCCATAAGACAAAGATTTGCTGATTCTCCATTGCTTGCTTCACTATCTGAGCTACTTGAATCATCATCCCATATAGCTTTCATTGCTTTCTTGCCCTTGTTTCAATCTTTCTTTAGCAGAGGACAATCTGGCTTGATATGACCAGGCTTATTGCATTTATAACAAATTAAAGTGTCATTTTTACCTGAATCCTTCTTGGAAAACTTTTTGAATGATTTCCTCGGAGGAGTTTTATTTTTCTTTAAGAACCTCTGAATTCTTCTTGTTATCATCGCAGCTTCTTCATCTTTGTCTTCATTTTCCTCATCTTCATCACTTTCACTTTCATGAGGAATAGCTTTAAGTGCCAAGCTCTTCTTTGGCTTTCCTTCTTCTTCTCCTCTTTTCAATGTGTACTCATGGGTGATAAGTGACCCGATGAGTTCATTCACTTCGAGCTTCTTGAGGTCTCTAGCTTCAAGAATCGCTGTCACTTTTGATTCCCAGCGTTTTGGTAGAGAGTTGAGAATTTTTCTTACTATCTCCACCTTAGAATAGAGTTTGCCAAGAGCTGTCAAGCTGTTTATGATGTTAGTAAAACGAGCGTGCATACTAGAAATAGATTCATCATCATTCATCTTAAACATTTCATATTCATGAGTAAGAATATAAATTTTTGATTCCTTAACTTGCGAAGTTCCTTCATAAGTAACTTCCAAGTTATCCCAAATTTCTTTTGCCGTAGCACAAGTCATTATTCTATTAAATTCATTTCCATTGAGAGCATTAAATAATAAATTCATAGAAGTTAAATTCAAAGTATAAAGTCTATCGTCTTCACGATCAAACTCTTCTTCTTCCTTTTTGACCTTTACTTCATCAACCACTTTTGTTGGAATATAAGGTCCATTAACAATGCATTTCCAGATTTCTCGACCTTGAGCTTGAAGGAATATTCTCATTCTAACTTTCCAGAATGAGTAATTGTCTCCACAAAAGAGTGGAGGTCGACTGCTAGATTGACCTTCACCAAATGAAGCTACAATGTTAGCCATAAGATCTTAACTCAAAAGATAGTTAATCTTATAACAGAGCTCTTAGCTCTGATACCAATTGTTGCCCAGATGACTAACACAAGAGGGGGGGTGAATTGAGTTGTATTAAAAAAATAACAATTATAAATCAAATATATAATATAAAATATAAACAAAATATGAAATAACAATAAATATAAAGAGTAAGGGTAAGAGAGAAGCAAACTCAGTATGTTAACGAGTCTCGGCCCCATTGCCTACGTCCTCGCCTCACGCTACCCCTTGAGGATTCCCGAATTCACTATTCAATCTCCTTCAGGTGGAGATAGAAACCTATTACACCTTTGAACAACACCGCTACAAAGGATCCGTGTAGAACACCCTCTACACTTGCAATTACCTTACACGTGGTGATTCAACTATTCCCCGTGTAGAATACTTTCTACACGCACAAGGGTTATACACACCCTTTTTCTGATACAAGAGCTGATAGTGGGTAGGTTATCAGAAAACACTCCTCAATGAGTGAAATAAGAACAATATAATGCAAACTATATCTCTCAAAATGAACAAGAATTAAGGCTCAATGTTTAGAGAAGAGAGAATGAAAGCTTTGAATGAATGTTGTATGCTCTGGATGTTGTAAAAGTGAAGCTCTCAAATGATCTATTTATAGGCATATGAGACTTCATATTCAAATTTAAAAAGATTCACATGTCAAAGACAACATCATTCACTTTTTCAAAAAATTCAAATAAAAGGTTCTTCTTTTTCAATTGTCAAGAGACAACATCATTCATTTTTCAAAAAATTCAAACCTAATCTTTTACTTTTGGCATATGACAAAAGAAGCACACTTTCCTTTTCAAAAAATTCAAACATAATCTTTTACTTTTTGCATATGACAAAAGGAGCACACTTTCATTTTCCAAAAATTCAAACATAATCTTTTACTTTTTGTATATGACAAAAGGAGCACACTTCACTTTTCAAATTTTTCAAACAAAATCATCTACCTTTTGTATAAGTCTAAAAAAGCATCAATCACTTTTGAAAATATTCAAATAAAACATGCACATGTGAAAGATGACAATCAATCATCTTTAATATTTTCAAAGTTCAACCCTTTAATCAAGGTATGCACATATGAAAGATGACAATCAATCATCTTTCAAAATTTTCAAATTTAATTTTCAAAATATTCATGCACATGTGGAAAATGTATTTTAATGCTTTATGATAAAATATTAATTTTTGAGCCTTAATCCTAATTTCGAATTTTTAAGAGATTTACATATTACTCTATGACTTTAATGTGAACTTGTTCACTTCTTGCTCATGCCTGGTTTCTTGATGTGCTTGACTCCATTGTGTGGACAACTTGAGCTTGAGACTTCTTCATTCTTTGAATTCATTTGTTATCATCAAAATCCATGTGTAGATATATAATTACACAAAACTTGAAACCTTATGTTCAACATCAACAATAAATATAAAGAGTAAGGGTAAGAGAGAAGCAAACTCAGTATGTTAACGAGATTCAGCTCCACTGCGTACGTTCTTGCCTCAAGCTACCCCTTGAAGATCCCTAAATTCACTATTCAACCTCCTTCAGGTAGAGATAGAAACCTATTACACATTTGAACAACACCGCTACAAAGAATCCGTGTAGAATACCCTCTACACTTGCAATTACCTTACACGTGATGATTCAACTATTCTTTGTGTAGAACACTTTCTATACGCACAAGGGTTATACACACTCTTTTACTTATACAAGAGCTGATAATGGGTAGGTTATCAAAAAACACTCCTCAATGAGTGAAATAAGAACAATACAACACAAATTATATATTTCTCAAAATGAACAAGGGTTAAGGCTCAATGCTTAAAGAAGAGAAATTGAAAACTTTGAGGC
This sequence comes from Carya illinoinensis, assembly GCF_018687715.1. Lineage (NCBI taxonomy): Eukaryota > Viridiplantae > Streptophyta > Magnoliopsida > Fagales > Juglandaceae > Carya > Carya illinoinensis. The sequence goes on along the minus strand of NC_056766.1, from coordinate 44,936,531 downwards.
CTTGTTTGTTTAGCCAAAACCAAAAATCTCATCTCATCTCATCTCAACTCATCATTACACATTTTTCAAATCCCAATACAAAATATAATAAATAATCTAACTTTTTCAAATCCTAATACAAAATTAATATTCAAAAATTATATTATAACAATATTTTATTTATTACTATTTAAAACATCTCATCTCATCTCATCTCATCTGTGTAACCAAGCGGGGCCTGAATGAATGTGTTACAAAACTTGCAATGATATGCGTGTGCTCTTGGTGTTGTGAATTTGAAGCTATCAAATGATTTATTTATAAGCATAAGAAACTCTATATTCAAATTTCACATGTCAAAGACAACATCATTCATTTTTTCAAAAAATTCAAATAAAAGTTTTTTCTTTTTCAATTATCAAAGACAACATCATTTACTTTTTCAAAAAATTGAAATAAAAGTTTCTTCTTTTTCAATTGTCAAAGACAACACTATTCACTTTTTCAAAAAATTCAAATAAAAGTTTCTTCTTTTCAATTGTCAAAGACAACATCATTCACTTTTCAAAAATTTCAAAACTAATCTTTTTATTTTTTGCATATTACAAAAAGAGTATTATTTCCTTTTCAAAATTTTCAAACAAAATTATCTACTTTTTGCACAAGTCAAAAAGAGTATCAATCACTTTTGAAAATATTCAAAAAAAGCATACATATGTGAAAGATGACAACCAATCATTTTTAATATTTTCAAAATTCAAACTTTTAATCATGTCATTCACATGCGAAAGATGACAATCAACCATCTTTTAAATTTTCAAATTTAATTTTCAAAATATTTATGCACATGTGGAAAATGTATTTTAATACTTTATGATAAAATATTAATTTTGAGCCGTAATCCTAATTTTAAAATTTTCAAGAGATTTACAACATTACTCTATGAGCTTTAATGTGAGTTTGTTTCCTTCTCACTCATGCTTGGTTCCTTGATGTGCTTGACTCTATTGTGTAGACAACTTGAGCTTGAGATTGTTTTATTCTTTGAATTCATTTGTTATCATAAAAATTTATGTGTAGATATATAATTACACAAAACTTGAAATCCTAGGTTCAACAATCTAAAACCATTGTATCTGATCTCATCTCACTATATAAATACATATTTTTTTACAAATCATCTTATTTTATCTTAACTCAAAAATCTCACTACTATTTAAAATATCTCATTTTATTTTATCTCATCTGAACTGTATAACCAAACGGAGACATAATTTGTTAAAGGCAACCTACAATGACTATTTTACTATTTAGCCCAAATTATATATGAAACTAAAATTTAAAATAAATAAATAAATAAATAAATAACCTAACTTTTTTATATCTCTAAACAAGACTCGAGTCTCGGACAACTTACTAATTACCAAATCCAAACAAATAATCATTTAACTAGTTTTTTTGCCTTTTTTATATAAAAATAAAAATAATAATTTTGGCCCCCGACCCCCCAAACTTGACTACCTAGTTTCGTACAGTACGCATCTTTTGAGAAAACTCTTTGTAAATATCCAAACCTATTTTAATTATCTTTTTTAAGTATAAATTTAAATGAAGTTGAGTCAGAAGTTTTTTTATTGGAAAACACTAGTTTCACAGAGGATTTCTATCTTTATTGATATTTTTATTTTTAATTTTTTTATTTAGTGATTAAGTAAGAGTTTTTAAATGAACATGTGATTTTTTGTGAAAATAAAATGGTGAAAGAAAAAGTTAAAAAAAGAGAGAAGATTTTAACTGATCTACAGAGGTCGAAATCCTGTGTATCAACATCCTTTCTTATAAGCCAACTTGCACTATCATGCATGTAAAGGTTTTGAACTAAATATTAAATTATAAGTCAAAATGATACAAGCCAGTAAAGTTACATGTGTACAAGTAAGTTATGTTAGTTAGCTATCAATTTATGTGTATTAATAGAGATTTGATTCATGTAAAAAGATACATGAAATACAATACAAGTTTTGATCAGTTTTCTCTCCAAGACTCAGTTTTCTTTCTACTTTCTTGCAATACATTTTCTTTCTTCATTTTCTGATATGGTATCAGAGCCATAAACTCTTATATGAATTCAACTTTTGCTTCCTCTTCTCATTTTTTGCTTGAAGATTTTTCCAACCCTTATTTTCTTCATCATGGAGAAAGCCCTAGTTCGATCTTGGTCTCTCAGCCTTTGCTTGGTGAGAACTACTATATGTGGAGCAGATCAATGTTGACAGGTCTCAATGTCAGAACAAGACAGGTTTCGTGGATGGAACGTTTTCTCAGCCTGAAAATCAATCAGATCCATTGTACATTTTATGGTTTCGTTGCAACAACATAGTCCTTTCATGGATCCTTAATTCTCTTACATAGGAAATTGCTGCCAGTGTTATCAGCACTTCGATTGCTGAAGAAGTTTGGAAGAAATTGAAGATCATATTTACACAAGGTAATGGTCCCAGTTTATTTCAACTCAAGAAAGATCTTGCTTCATTAGTTCAAGATCAATCTTCTATCAGTTCTCATTACACGAAATTGAAAGCTATGGGATGAATTTTCTACTATGAAACCAATCCCTAATTGTTCTTGTAATCTGGGCTATTCTTGTGGAGCCTAAAAAATAGTAATTGATCAACATAAAAAAGAATTTGTTGTTCAATTTTTTATGGGTCTGAATAACTCTTTTACACATTATTGGAAAATAAGAATGGAGCTACAACAAATGAAGCCTCTGGAGCAAAGGCAACAAGCTGCAATGAAATTGGAGCATTGCAGAGAATGATTTCAGCTAATGAAAGTACCTGAGCAGAATGTATTGGTTGTAGTGATATAGTGGACATTTTCTTTGTATATTCCTTTGTAGTGGAGTTAGTCATTTTTGTTTATATTCCTTTGTAGTGGAGTCAGTTATTTTTTGTACAGAGTTGTCTTACATGCAAAGCTGGTTGTATAGCAGCATGTGTGCATCCTTTTTATTCTATAAAGCTTTTAGGGAGAAGTTGTTAGAGGTGCCTTTGTTGTATTTTTCTTTATATATTGCATTGTTTCATTCATTAAATCACAAGGAGAAATTTAGGAATTTTCCCCTTCTCATCTTCCTCTGTCTCTTTTTCTGTTTTTCCAAAGGCTACTCTACACCTTGTTTTCTTACATGGTACCAGAGCAGTAGTTGAGAACAATCATGGCAGAAGAACAAACCAACAATACCACACCTAATAGTGAGAAACCTGTTTCTTGTTTCCTCAATTTCTTCGATCAAAATAATCCCTATCGGATAGAAAATGGGGATAATACAGCAGCAAGCCTAGTCACTGATCTTCTAACCATAGAGAATTAGGTTACCTGGTCTAGAGCTATGCGAAGAGCACTCAGAGTTAAGAACAAGATTGGTTTTATTAATGGAGACATTAAGAAGCCTACAAGTCTGGATGATCTTCTCATGGAAGCTTGGGAACACTGCAATGATGTGGTAGTGTCCTGGATTCACAACTCTGTAAGTTACTTAGTAAAATCAAACTTAACTTTCATTGATAATGCTTATACCATTTGGAATGAGTTGCAAGACAGATTGTCATAGCAAAATGGACCAAGTATTTTTCACTTAAAGAAATCCTTGGCAAGTCTTTCACCAGGGGATGAATCAGTAAGTATTTATTTTGGAAAACTTAAACTATTTGGGATGAACTCATTATGCATGATCCTATGCCTGAATGTAATTGTGGTCAATTGAAAATTCTAAGGGACAGATATCAAAGGGATTGTGTTATGCAATTTCTTATGGGCCTAAGTGACTATTATTCTAATACTAGGGATCAGATTATGTTGATTGATACCATGCCTGCATTGAACAAAGTTTTTTCAATGATTCAACAACAGGAGAAGCAACACTAGATGATTTCTGGCACTCCTTCTCCTGACCTTATAGTTCATCTTGCATGATCCTATGCCTGAATGTAATTGTGGTCAATTGAAAATTCTAAGGGACAAATATCAAAGGGATTGTGTTATGCAATTTCTTATGGGCCTAAGTGACTATTACTCTAATACTAGGGATCAGATTATGTTGATTGATACCATGCCTGCATTGAACAAAGTTTTTTCAATGATTCAACAGCAGAAGAAGCAACACTAGATGATTTCTGGCAATCCTTCTCCTGACCTTATGCCTATGCTCACTAAGAAAAATTTTGGCACCTGCAAACCTAGTGATAGGCGTGAGAGGCCCTATTGCACACATTGTAGGATATCAGGACATGTTTTAGAGACCTGTTTTAAGGCTGAGAATGTCGAGGCTCATGTGTGTAATCACTGCCACATGAGTGGACATATGGTAGACAAATGTTATAAGTAGCATGGGTATCCACTAGGGCATAAGCTGTACAACAAAGGAAAGGGACCTAGTGTTTTCGTTGCTCAGTCTAACACCCCAATTGTAGCAGATCATAATGAAAACAATGAGGAGAAAGTGGCACTAACCAAGGGTCAATATCAGCAACTCCTTACTTTGCTAAAGCAAAAGGATAACTCATTAGCAACACCTTTTGCAGGGCAACACCAAACCATTTTTTCCCTTGCAGCAAATACAACTGGCACTTCCAAGATGTCTGGTATCCATTCTTGTCTCTCAACCTATACATAAAAACCCCCTAATTTTTCTGACGTTCCTTGGATTTTGGACACGAGTGCAACTGATCATATGATCTGCAGCCCTCCCTTTTTTAACACTATCACTGCCAATGTCTTTTATTCAGTTAAGCTTCCTAATGGTGATTAAGTACTTGTCACACATGTAGGAACTGTTAGAGTTACTAAGCATATTATATTGCATGATGTGCTTTGTTTTCCATCCTTCTATTTTAATTTGTTATCTACCAGAAAACTTGCTAAAGATCTTGCTTGCTGCCTTGTGTTTATGTCAAATTGTTGCTTTCTTCAGGACCTTTTGTCATGAACCACGATTGGGATAGGTGAAACCAAGGATGGATTATACCACTTGCTAACAATGAAAGTCTCCCCTTCAGCATTGGTGACTGCTTTTCCAAAGTTTTCCAAGAATGACAATTCTATTTTTGCCTTTGTCATGACTAATACTCCTGTTTTAGACCTTTGGCATTGTCGCCTAGGTCATGTTTCAGATTCTAACCTCTCTTTGATAAATGATCCTATTGTTCAAAATGCTTTATCTTCTAATAATAAAATACCTTGTTGTATTTGTCCCATGGCAAAGCAGCATAGACTTCCTTTCCCTCACAGCTCTCATTGCTCCTCTAGTACTTTTGAAATTATTTATTATGACCTTTGGGGGCCTTCTTCAGAAATTGCTTATGATGGTACTAGATTTTTCCTTACCATTATGGATGAATTTTCTCGAACCACCTCGGTTTATCTCCTTAAGAACAAATATGACACAAGGCAGTGCATAGAGTCCTTTTACAACCTGGTTGAGACCCAATTTGGAACTAAAATCAAGATTATTAGGAGTGACAATGGTGCTGCATTTCAAATGAGGGACTTTTTTTTAATAAGAAATGCATTATCCATCAAAAGAGTTTTGTCCAAACACCCCAACAAAATGGCAAAGTTGAGAAAAAACACCAACATCTTTTGAATGTTGCACGAGCTTTGAGATTTCAGTCTGGCATCCCTCTCAAGTATTGTAGTGAATGTATTCTCACTGCCACCAACATCACAAATAGAATTCCAACCCCTTTGCTTAATAATAAAACTCCTTATGAGGTTCTTTTTCATACCAAACCAGCCTATGAACAAATGAAAATTTTCAGTTGCCTCTCTTTTGTGTCTACTCTATCTCAAGGGAGAAAGAAATTTGATCCTAGGGGGACGATGTGTGTTTTTCTAGGCTATCCTTTCGGGGTGAAAGGTTACAAGTTGCTTGATCTTGAGAGCAAAACAATTTTTTTTTTTTTGTCCAGGGATGTCATTTTCCATGAGTCTATTTTCCCTTCTCAAAAGGACTCATTTTCACCACACTTATCCACACCTACAATTGAGAGTTTTACTTGTTTTGCTAATCTCCCTAGTCATATTCAGTCACCGTTCTAATCTCCCTAGTCATATTCAGTCACCTAAAGCCTCTGAAAATGATCACTCTATTCATCATCCCACTCTTAGTGAGCAGGTTTATGATGCTTCTCCACTTTATGACTTTTGTCCACCACCTTGAAAGTCAACTAGAACTAAAAGAGCACCTCAATATCTCCATGATTATCACTATTAGTAGGCCACCCTTGGTTCTTCCTCCCACCTCCCACTCTGTGGATCAGACAGCTTGACTCTCTTCAGGTATACCTTTCCCTTTAACTAGTACTTTATCTTATAAAAGGCTCTCTCATGATTTCTAAGCCTTTTCCATCTTCGTTTCTACACAAACTGAGCCACAAACCTATAGCCAAGCTGTTAAAGACCCTAATTGGTGTAAAGCCATGAAGCTAAGTTGATGGCTTTGGAGTTGAATAATACTTGGACCATTTCTAATTTGCCACCAGGAAAGGTTCCAATTGATTGCAAATATGTTTATAAGGTAAAGTGCAACTCAGATGGGAAAGTGGAGAGGCTAAAGACTCGGCTTGTAGCAAAAGGATGTACACAACAAGAAGTGATAGATTATCATGAAACTTTCTCCCCTGTTGCCAAGATGGTTATAGTGAGAAGCTTACTTTCTATAGCTACAGTTAAAGGATGGCAGTACATCAATTTGATGTAAACAACACCTTCCTTCGTGGAGACTTGGAAGAGGAAATTACATGCAAAAACCTCCAGGATATAACCAAGGAAGACCAAATCAAGTATGCAAATTAGAAAAAAGTTTATATGGCTTGAAGCAAGCCTCGAGACAGTGGTATTCTAAATTTTCAACAGCCCTACTTGAATTTGGTTTTGAACAATCAAAGGCGGACTATAGCCTTTTCACAATGAAAAGGACTGATTCATTCACTGCATTGTTGGTATATGTGGATGACATTGTTGTAGCTAGTGATTTCTTCGAATCTATTATTTTTCTTAAGAAATTTCCACATAAAAATTCAAGATTAAATACTTAGGTTCCTTGAGGTATTTTCTTGGGATAGCAGTGACTCAGTTTTCCAAAGGAATTCACATTTGTCAAAGAAAGTATGCACTTGACATCCTTGCAGATTCAGGTACCCTTGGTTTTAAGCCTGTTAAAGTCCTTGTGGATCAAAACACTAAGCCGAGTAAAGATGTTGGTCAGTTACTATCTGATCCCACCTTGTACCACAAACTCATTGGTCGACTACTTTATTTAAATATTACACGGCCAGACATTTCTTATAGTATACAGAATTTGAGTCAATTCATGGATTGTCCAACTAATTATAATCATTTAGCTGTAGCACAAAAGGTTCTAAGATATATAAAGATGGCTCTTGGTCAGGGCAGTTTGTTTCCTTCCTCAATTGAACTCCAACTAACAACCAACTGTGACTCTGATTGGGCCTCATGCCCTGACACTAGAAGATCCGTCATTGGGTACTGTGTGTTTCTTGGAAGTTCTTTGATCTCCTAGAAGTCTAAGAAACAATCTATTGTGTCCTGGTCTTCTGCTCAAGCAGAATATCAAGCCATGGCTGCAACTTGTTCTGAGATAGCTTGGTTAAAATATCTCCTGGAAGATTTACAAGTCCCTCATATGCAAGTTGCAACTCTTCACTGTGATAATCAAGCAGCCTTGCACATTGCATCTAACCCTGTGTTTCATGAACGAACCAAACATATTGAGTTAGATTGTCATCTAATCAGAGATAAGATTTTGGAGGGTAGCATCCAAACTTGCACGTCTCTAATAAGTTGTAGCTAGTTATTATGTTCACAAAAGCACTCCCTGCTTATCTTCTCAATTCACATCTCTGAAAGATGGAAATAGTCAATTACTATTCTCCATCTTGTGGGGGGCTATTGGAAAATAAGGATGGAGCTACAACAAATGAAGCCTATGGAGCAAAGGCAACAAGCTGCAATGAAATTGGAGCATTGCAGAGAATGATTTCAGCTAATGAAAGTACTTGAGTAGAATGTATTTGTTGTACTGATGTAGTGGGCATTTTCTTTGTATATTCGTATGTAGTGGAGTTAGTTATTTTTTGTATAGAGTTGTCTTACATGCAAAGCTGGCTGTACAGCACATGTGTGCGTCCTTTTTATTCTGTAAAGCTTTTAGGGAGAAGTTGTTAAAGGTGCCTTTGATGTATTTTTCATTGTATACTACTTTGTTTCATTCATTAAATCACAAGGAGAAATTCAAGAGTTTTCCCCTTCTCACCTTCCTCTGCTTCTTTTTCTGTTTTTCCAAAGGCTACTCTACACCTTGTTTTCTTACACACATATTCGAGGACAAATTCTGCTCATGGATCCAATGCCATCCATTGATAGAGTTTTATCTCTTACCTTATAAGAAGAAAAGCAAAGAAAGTTGGTGGGATCATCTTTGATGACTGAAACTGCTGTTTTGTTCAGCAAGAATGTTAATCTTCCTGGAACAATGATCAAGAACTATCAGAAGCAACGTTCTAATCCAGTTTGTACTCATTGTGGTCTCAGGAGGCATATAGTTGATAGATGCTACAAGTTACATGGATATCCACCTAGATATCGTCATAATCCAAGAAGCAAAACATCCTCTATGCATCAAGTTTCATTATCTTCCACTGATCTAGATTGTTCTTCCACATATTCCACTCCCCATTTTCCTTTCACCAAAGAACAGTGTCAACAACTTCTTTCCTTTCTACAATCCTCTTCACAAACACCTCAACCTATAGCGATGAATGCTATGAGCAACTAATTTTCTGTTTCAAACTCTTTGAGTTTATCAAGTATGATTAATTCACCTGATTTCACTTCTAAGCAATCCAATTCCTAGATAATTGATAGTGGTGTTATTGATCATATGGTCAGTTCTATTTCGCATCTCACAACAATTAACTAGGTTATAAACACATCAGTAAAATTGCGAAATGGAACATGTGTTCCTGTCACACATGTTGGAACTGTACAACTATCAGATTCATTAGTTCTTCATAATTTTCTATATGTTCAATCCTTTTCTTTTAACCTCATTTTTGTCAAAAGACTAATAGAAAATTCTTGTTGTTTTCTGTTTCTTTTCTCATTTTTGCTTCATATAGGACCTACACTCATGGAAGACAATTGGAGTGGCTAAACAAATAGCTGGACTATATCTGTTGCAAGCATCTGTTATGAGTTCTAGTGTATTTTCTGTTGTAAATCTTCCTTATGCTATAAATCTTTCTTCTTTTGACCTTTGGCATTTTAGGCTAGGCCATCCTTCTCTCAATAAGATTCAAACACTATAAAAGTTGTTGCCTGATATACATACTCCTTCAAATTTCAAATGTAATATCTGTCAAATGGCAAAACATAAAAGATTTCCATTCAATACTTGTCATTTCATCAGAAACAAAATTTTCGATTCGATACACTGTGACCTTAGGGCTGCTTCTGAGTCAATTACTGGTTTTAGATATTTTCTTACAATTGTGGATGATCATTCATGTTGTACTTGGGTATATCTAATGAAAAATAAATCTGACACTCGCTTTCTAGTTTAGTCATTTTTTAAGCTCATAGAGACACAATTTGATATTCATATCAAAACTATAAGGACTGATAAAGGGGCTAATTTTGATATGCCAGATTTTTACTCTTCTAAAGGAGTCTTACATCAACAAACGTGTGTTGCTACACCTCAAAAAATGGTGTAGTTGAGTGTAAACACCAACATCTCTTAAATGTGGTAAGATCTCTTAAATTTCATGCCAATTTACCTCTTGTTTTCTGGAGTGAATGTGTTCTCATAGCAGCTTACTTAATCGATAGAACACCCTCTCCTCTACTATCTAATAAAACACCATATGAGATATTATTCTCAAAAACACCAAATTATTCTCATCTAAGAGTATTTGGTTGTCTCTTTTTTGCTTCCACTTTATCTCATAATCGTTCTAAATTTGCACCTCGAGCTCATCCTTGTGTTTTCCTTGGATATCCATATGGTACCAAGGGATACAAACTCTATGATTTAGAAACCAATGTCATCTTCTTATCCAGAGATGTCGTTTTTTGAGAATCTATATTTCCATTCAAAACTGGTCATGATCTTTCCACTCAGTCAGTAGTCATACCAGTTCCTCAAACAGATGATCTCATTCCTATCGATACATTCACATCTCCAATAACTTTGATTACTCAAAATATTCTTTCAGTTCCTATTGATACTCTTTCCAACTCCATAAATGAACCCATAAATAATTCAGTTTCAACTACTTCTCAGCAAAATCCCAATTCTGCTACTCCACGACCTAAAATTAGAAAATCCACAATAGTTCACAAAAAGCCATCCTATCTTGTAGATTATCATTGCAACTTAACTAATATTGCAGAGGCCACTTCATCATCTGATTCTTTGAGTAAAGGTTCTATCTCAGGTACTCAATATCCAATTTCTTCTTTTTTTAATCATATTCTAATCTTTCTTGTTCTCATGAAGCATTCACACTTTCCATTTCTTCTAAAAAAGAACCAACATTTTTTAGACGAGCCATTCAACATACTCAATGGTGTGATGCCATGGCTAATGAAATTAAAGCCTTGAAAGATAATAAAACTTGGACTATAACTCGCTTACCTCCCAACAAGCAAGTTGTTGGATGTAAATGGGTTTACAAGATTAAATATAACTCAAATGGTTCTAGGGAAAGATACAAAACCCGATTAGTTGCTAGGGGCTATACACAGTAGGAAGGATTGGACTACTTGGAAACATTTTCACCAGTTGCCAAGTTAGTCATTGTATGAGTTTTGTTAGCCATAGTTGCACCCAAGAACTGATCTTTGCATCAATTAGATGTCAACAATGCATTTTTGCATGGAGACTTAGAAGAGGAGGTGTACATGTCTCTACCTCCTGGCTTTCACTACAATTCAAAGGGATCATCTACTTAGGGGGAGTTTCTGCCTTCTACTCAAGCTAATTCCACTAGCTCTCTGTTTGTGTGCAGACTAAATAAGTCTTTGTATGACCTTAAGCAGGCATCAAGACAGTGGTTCTCAAAGTTTTCCTCTGCTTTGCTAGCCCATGGTTTTATCCAATCTTCAGCTGATCACACTTTATTCACTTGACAAAAAAATAACTATTTCATTGCATTACTAATTATGTAGATGATATCATCATGACTAGTAATGAGGATGCTGTTGTAGCTAATTTAAAGAAATATATTCATTCTCAATTTAAGCTCAAAGACCTTGGACCTTTGAACAGTCTTGAGATTGCTCGTTCCACAAAAGGCATTACAATTTTGCAAAGGAAGTATGCTCTTGAGATATTGTCTGATTCAGGGTATTTGGCTTGTAAACCAGCCTCATTTCCTATGGACCAGAACTTGAGATTATCCAACAAACAAAAGGAAAGCCTCTCTTAGATCCTATTTATTACAGGAGATTCGTGGGTAGACTTCTCTACTTAACCATTACAAGACCCGACTTATCATTTTCTGTTCAAATGTTAAGTCAGTATGTTGCAAATCCTACTGAAATTCATTTGGCAGCTACTCATCGTGTCCTGAGATACATCAAAAGCAACCCTGGTCAAGGGTTATTCTTCCCATCAACAAATGATCTACAATTGAAGGCATTTTGTGATGCAGATTGGGTTGCATGCAGAGATACTAGAAAGTCCATTACTGGGTTTTGTGTATTTCTTGGACAGTCCCTCATTTCATGGAAATCCAAGAAGCAAAATACAGTGTCTAGGTCTACAGTAGTGTGATACCCAGTATTTTAGTGTATTTTAACTAAAGGATTTATTTAATGAATTTTAATATTAGTTCTCTTGTTTTAAATTTAGCAAATTTCTCGTTCGATTTATTTTATGATTTTTTTAGATGTGAAATTTATTTTGATGTGCTCTCTTAATATTAAATATTGTTTTGCATTTAAATTGTTCTTTAATTTAAATTAGTTTATTTTTAGACTTTAAATTATTGTGTTGTTGGATTTTTATTTCTTATTTTATTTTAGCTAGTCACTGCATTTAAATTCTTTTATTCAACTTACTGTTTTGAATTTTTTTCGTTGGATCAATTTCGTGACCCAAGTTGTGAGGACTGGACCTCATTTCTTTCCTTTCATTTTTCTTTTTTCCTTTTTCTTTTTTCTCTTCTTTTCTTCTTCTTTCTCCTCTGGTTCTTCCCTACGCGCGAACCACTCTATCTCCCTCTCCCCGTCCATTTTCTTCTCCTCCACCCAACGCAGCCGTGCACTTTCCGTAAGCCACACCACCCCTCCCATTCTCTTCCCCTCCAGCCGGTGACCTCACCCTTCCAATCTCAGCCTCTCTCGTGCTGTTGTTAACTGCCACACATGAACCCAAGCCGAGGCCAAATTTCGTCCCAGCTCCACCGCCGTCCCACCACTGGCCACCACTTCTTCACCACTTCACCACCGACCCTTTAGCCTCCAAACCACCCTTCTCCAGCTCCGATCTGCCACCGGTGAAGCCCAACCATTTCACTTTTCGATTTGGCCTTTTTTGGCTTTTGACCGCCACCTACGCCCTACCCTAGCCTTCCCTCGTCTTTGTTTGTCTCTGTTCAAATTTTGGTATTGTAAGATCCATAGCCATAGTGCATTTTGCACTGTTACGTTGCTGTGCCGCCACAGTTTGCACCTCATTGATACTCTGAAAATTATATTATAACATTATAAGTATTTTCTGAATGACTTTTTGAGATTTAAATATATTTTTCACTAACAAATCTTTGTGATCTGATTGGTTGTGCTGGACTGATTCCGAGGAGTTTGAGAGTTTGTTGGATTTGGAGGATGGAGTTGTTTGTGTGATTGGTTTATGCTGCGATTGGTTGGTTGTTGATTATTTGTGTCGTCTCATATACATTGCATAATGGCACGCATGTTCATGTTTGTAAAGGAAAATTGGGTTTTCCATAATTGTATGCATGTTCATGTGTATATTTAAAAATTGGATTTTCATGTGATAAATGATTTTGGGTATGTTTGAAATGAATGGATTAAATGGTTTGAGTCAGAAGTACTGTAGGGATGGTGGTAGAGTCCCGCCTGTGATTCTCGCCTACGGTGCATGCGGTAGGGACGGATGTAAGCAGAGATGGTGGTAGTTCGGCCTGTGATTCCTGCCTACAGTCAGAGTTGTAGGGATGGTGGTAAGCAGTGATATTGGTGGTAGTCCCGCCTTTTGATTCCCGTCTACAGTGCTTTGATAAATTGAAAGAGTGGTAAAAGGAACTGTAGGGATGATGGTAGAATCCCGACTATGATTCCCACCAATAGTGCTCTGATAGATTGAAAGAGACGTAAAATGAACTGTAGGGATCGTGGTAGAGTCCCGCCTACAGTGCATGAGGTAGAGATGGTGGTAGCCCGGCTTGCAATTCCCGCATACAGTGGGAGCTGTAGGGATGGTGATAAGCCGGGATGGTCGTAGTCTCACCTGTGATTCCTGCCTATGGTACACGCGGTAGGGATGGTGGTAAAGTCCCGCCTGCGATTCCCGCCTACAGTGTTAATTGGATATTTATGTGGACCATTTTATGAAAAAATTGTGAATTTTACATTGGGCTATTTTTTGAGAGAATGACGGATATGTTTTAATGGATATATTTTTGGGCCAAAATGAGATTTTGGCGTGCATTGGAAAATATTCATTTTCGGGAAAAATGATTTTTGGATCACATGCACATTTCATCAAATGCATGCATATTTGTTGTTGAATGAATGTATTTTTATCTCTTGGGATGTTTGGTCTATTACTTACTTGCGGTACCGTTTCTTGGTATCGTAGATTTTGTTGTAGATGAGGATACAGAGCCTGAGTATGTGGCTCCACCTGAGGAGTGATCGGGAATCACTTTATCATGGGATGGGATTTGTTTCTCGCTTTTGGGTTCCTATATTTTTATGCTTTCACTGGACAACTGTATTGCTTTTTAAAACGCTTTGGTTTAAGTGAATTTGTATTTAACAATTCTACTATTTAGTTGATCGACTTAACTTATCTGCTGTGTCTTTTGTCTTACACGTGTTGCATGTGCACACACTTAGCACTTGTCATTGGGGTGTGTAACCCGTATTGTCATTATCCCACCTCGATTTCCATGTGTCCGTACATGAAATTTGGGGGCGTCACAAGCAGAGGCTGAATACCATGCTATGGCAACAACAACATGTGAAATTACTTGGCTGCAACACTTGCTCAAAGATTTATTTGCACCACAGTCCAAACCAACTGTGCTTTTTTGTGCCAATGAGGCTGCCATGCACCTAGCAACCAATTCAGTTTTTCATGAATGTACAAAACAAATTGACATTGATTGTCATATTGTTAGGGAAAAACTATTGGTAGGCACTATGAAAACATTACATGTTTCCTTAGCTGGTAGATATTTTGACTAAGCCTCTTGGCAACAATCTCTTCTCTAATATTCTTTTCAAGATGGGTGTTATTAACATTTGTACTCCATCTTGAGGGGGAGTATTAAATTATAAGTCAAAATGATACAAGTCAGTAAAATTACATGTGTAGAAGTCAGTTATGTTAGTTAGCTATCAATATATGTGTATAAATAGAGGTCTGATTCATGTAAAAAGATACTGTGATACCTCGTATTATCATATATTTTTAATTGAATGATTATTTTATTTAATATTATTAGTGATTCTCTTGTTTTAAATTTAACGTGTTTCTCATTGTATTATTTTGTGATTTCTAAGTTGTGAAATTTATTTTGATGTGATTTCTTGATATTAATTATTGCTTTGTTTTTAAATTGCTCTTTACTTTAAATTATTTAATTGTTGGGTTTACTTATTTTATTTTATTAATATTTAGTTGTAGTGTTTTAATTGTCTTGTATTTATTTTATTGTACCGTTTTTAATTTATTGGACCCTTTATTTTTGGGTGGACTTGTTTTAGTGGGTTTCAAATTCTGTTTTGGGCCAATCGTGTAGCCTCTTGAAGCCCAGCCCCTTTGCATTTTAGCCAGCCCTCTCTTTTCTCCTCAAACGGTGTGTTTTGGCCTTTTAGCCCTTAGGACTTTTATTCTTTTTCTTTTCCTTCTCTTGCCGCACGCCTCCTACTTCTCTTTTTCTTCATTTGTTTTATTTTCTTCTTCTCTCCTCCTATGCAGAATGCTTCTCTTCTTCTCTTGGTAAGTAATTCTTTTTCTCTTTTGGTTTTTCCCTTCTTCTGCTACTGACTGTGTGTTCCTTTCTTCTCTTTAGTTTTATTTTTTTTTTATCTATTCTTGTTGATTTCTACAGGTCCAAAACCATGAGCCTCCATGTTCGTTTCTCATTCTATTTTTCCCTTGGCATTTTCGCATTTATGCTCATGAGAAGCCCTTTGCATTTCTGGCTTTTTTTGCTCCCCAAACCATGCGATGTTTTGTTGGCCTCACCATGCCATTGTTTTGGTCCAAGCCGTGAGCTCCATCTTGGTTTTGTGTAGTTATTTTTCTTTTGCCGTGAACACCATTGTTCAGCCCTTTATCTTCTAGTATTTATCTTGTAAATCAGCACATTTTCTTCTTCAAAATTTCCCTTCAAATTTCCTTGTTTTGAGCCCCTTTTTCAATCTCTAAAATCGAGTTTGTTGGTGATTTTATTTCGGGTTCACTTTTGGCAATAACCGGGTGCTTGTGCACTTGATCTTTCAGAATTTTCTTTTTTTAGCATTGTAAGTAATTTTTCAAAGAATTTCATGAAATTTAAATATATTTTTGCACCAGCAAATTTTCTGCAATCTGGTTGGTTGTGCCGGACATTAAGTCTGAGGAGTATGAGGGTCGGTTGAATGTAAGGATGGGTTCTTTATTTAATTGAATTATGCTTGCGTGCATTTATGTTTGGCATCATGGCATTTATTGCATCATTTCATGCATGCTCATGTGTCGTGAATGAAAATTGAGTTTTCATGTGAGATGATTTTTGGATATGTTTGAAATGAATATATTGAACGGATTGAAGGGGCAGAAAAAGGAACTATAGGGATGGTGGTAGAGTCCCACTTGCGATTCTCACATATTGTGCACGCAGTAGGGATGGTGGTAGTCCCGCCTATGATTCCCTTCTACAGTGCAAGTTGTAAGGATGATAGTAGTCCCACCTGTGATTCTCGCCTACGGTGCATGCGGTAGGGATGATAGTAGAGTTCTGCCTGTGATTCCCGCCTACGGTGCTAGTGGTATGGATGGTGGTAAGCAGAGATGGTGGTAGTCCCGCTTGTGATTCCCACCTACGGTACACGTGGTAGGGATTGTGGTAAGCAGGGATGGTGGTAGTTCTGCCTGCGATTCCAGCTTATAGTGCAAGCTGTAGGGATGATGATAAGAAAGGATGGTGGTAGGGACGCCTTTGATTCCCACCTACAACGATTGATAAATGATATATTAGGCCATTCTCCAGGAAAATGACGGTTTATGATTTGATGGATACGAGCACCATTGTTTGGGCCATTTTCTTGGAAAATAACAAATATGTTTCAGGTCAAATGAGATTTTTGGCGTGCGTTGGAAAATAATCATTTTCGGGAAAAATGAGGGTTTTGGGTCACATTCGTGTTTCATCATGTGCACGCATATTTGTTGGATGTATTAATGTATTTTTATCTCTTAGTTTGTTTGGGTGATTACTTACTGAGATTCACAATCTTATTGTATTCGACATCTTGCGGTTCCATTTTATGGAATCGTAGATTTTGATGTTGATGAAGATGTTGAGTCTGAGGGATCGGCTTCACTAAAGGAGTGACATGTGGTCGTTTTTTGCATTATAGGATTTGTTTCCCTTTTGTCTATGTATTTGGCTTTTTACTTTATTTTCACGGATAACTGTATAATTTTCAATAATACTTTTATTTTGGTAGTTTGTATTTAAAATTCTGGTACTAGATTGACTTATTTAATTTATTTGTTGCGTTTTTTGTTGTACACTTTTTGCTTGACCACACACTTGAAACTTATCGTTGGGATGTGTGACTTGTGTTGTTATCATCCCGACGTCACGATTCCCGGGTTTCCATACATGGGAGTTGAGGCGTTACATATACAAGAAATACGAAAGTTTTGATCAGTTTTCTCTCCAAGACACAATTTTCTTTCTACTTTCTTGCAATACATTTTTTCTTCCTTTTCTGATACTAGTCTTTTCGTATAAAACAAATGTTAAGATGGAACGTACATTAGGATTGTTGTAATGAATTCTCTTCTTTCATTGACCCACTTTTGAGATATTTATGAAGTCCTTCCGCGCGAATTAAACAAACGTCAAAATCAAACACCCGTGAAGATTGGTCTATTGAATTTCTTGTATGAACTTTGGACTTTTGGGATTTCCTGATGCAGGGGAAGTTTCTGGGTAAGCCAACTTGCAATACAATTTACACGGTTTTGAATTGATCAAGAACTCCTTCCACGTTAATTAAACAAACGTCAAAATCAAACAGTACTCATTAAGATTGTTCTATTGAATTTCTTGTAGGAACATTAGACTTTAATTGAGATTTCCTAACGCGGTAGAATTGAAGATTTATCACATCCAAAAAATTAAATATGATGCTGTAGCAGTATCTGTGGCTGATGTCGAAAGAAGCCACTGCTTTTAGATCTGAGGGGGAAGTCATCCACTGGTGTTACAATGAGTTTCTATATCATGATGCTCGCTGTAGCATGGCTTATCATTCAGTGAAGGGAACTTAAGTTTACAGCAAAGTCGATGGAATTTATATAAATATTATAAGTATTCTGCCATATTCTTGTTTCTATTTTAGCTTCGCCATTCTTGGGGGTTGTGGTTTGTTTGTTTTTTTAAACCAATATTATTTATACTTATAATTTTATACGCATAATGATATATACTGTTTTTAAAATTAATTATGAAGATTTTAAAATTAAAGTTAAAAATAAAAAATTAATAAAATTAAATTAAATATTTAATATGTATAATATTATGCATAAAGTTAATTATAAATAGATTAAGACAATTTTTTTAAATATGGAATTAAGCACTTTCACAATTTCGTACATGATAAACTAATTAATCTACTACTCATTGATGGTTTGATGACTGTCAGGTTTAGGGCCTCAAATGAGACACAAAATTATCATTTAATTTCATTTCATCTTATTTCTAAATATAATTTAAATACAAAATTTCATGTGATTGGGTGGAGTAGTTCTAGTACCAAAACGGGTGGTTGAGGCTAGCTAGTTCTCTTGAGCCACATGAAATTAATTAATGTGAAACGATGAACACAGCCCGCACCCTACGTATACGACCCGCGGCCTCCATCATCATCTACTCATGCTGATCTGTATCATGTCTTTGTTTGTTTAGCCCGTCTTTCGGGATAGTTTTTTGTGCTTCAGAAATTCAACGATATGGACATAAAAAATCACAAGACTTTAAACATCCAATGATTTGTGAACCAAAATTATCTAAAATGCTGACCAGAATTATGAACCCAAAACGTGTTGAAGCACGGAAGTCATTCAAATATATGGACTTGAGCTAGCGTGCATTGACTTCCGGCCAATAATATTATACCGATAATATTCAAATATTAATATCATGAGTTTGATCTTTATTTATTTACTTTTTGATAAGTAAAACCAGAAACTTTATTGAAGGACATAGCAATCCAACCTTTCCCTAATCTTCTTCAAGAGATTTTAATCTGGAAGTACTTTCACAATTTTGTACATTGATAGACTAATTACTCTACTACTCATTGATAGTTTGATGACGGCCAGCGGGTTTGAGACCTTAGATGAAACACAAAATTATCATTTCATCTCATTTCTAAACATAATTCAAATACAAAATTTTTAAACTAATCATTATAATTTTTCCAAACTTTCAAATAAAAAATTAAAAACAATTCCAACTTTTTACAAATTCCCAAACAAAAATAATATTCTAAAACTATATTATTACAATATTTAATTTTATAATATTTTTTATTCAACTTTTTCTTTTTCATTTCTCAAAATCTAAAAAATTATTAACTCAAACTATTTCACTATTATTTACAAACATTCTTACAACTATTCCCAAATTCTCATATCATCTAACTCGGTTCCGTTCAGCCTATAAAAATTCAATTCTCAAATTCAAAATTCTCATCTCATCATTATAACTTTCTCAAATTCTCATACAAAATATAATAAATAATTCAATTTTTTCTTAAATTTTTCAAATCCTAAAATAATAATAATATTAAAATATAGTATTTTAATATTCTATCTTTAAACTCAAAGTTCTCGTATCAAAATTCTCACTTACCAAAAACACAACTGCGACGTGTAATTGAGAAAAGTTCAACAGTTCAGTGTACACAGAATTGACTGCTTTTAACTTTCGTACACTACTCTCTAATGACGTAAACTGCTACTAGTTGTCTTTTTAAGGGGAGCCCCATGCATGTCCAATATTTCTGTGCAGTAAGAACAAAGGAGAATTCAGGGCATTGTGAACACAATGACTTCTTCCATGTCCTTCCGTGCACTCTCTTCTTCCTCCTCTTCTACTGTTATATTTCCGCGGTTTTACGATGTATTCTTGAGCTTTAGAGGAGAAGACACTCACAATACTTTTAGTGCCCATCTCCACCATGCTTTGCTTCAAAATGGCATCCACACCTACATAGATGAGGACGAACTTAGAAGAGGTGATGAAATCTCACTTACACTTCTCCAAGCCATTGAAAATTCATGACTTTCAATTATCGTGCTCTCAGAAAACTATGCATCATCTATTTGGTGCTTGGATGAATTGCTCAACATTCTCAATTGCAAGGAAACAAAGCAACAAATAGTTTTACCTATATTTTATCATGTAAATCCATCGGATGTACGAAATCAAAGAGGCGGTTTTGGAGAAGCTTTGGCTGTATGTGTAGGAAAATTCAATGAAGATGTGAAGAAGGTGCAAAGGTGGAAGGCAGCCCTACAAGAAGTGGCCAATTTGGCTGGATACGAGTTGGAAAATGGGTAACTTTAACCACTCTTGTGCCTTTCATTGGAGATTTGTTATTACTATTATTATTGTTGTTATTATCATTATTATTTTTATTGTCTACACCATATAACTAAAATATAGCTACGGAATGCGCAAACGTTATGAAATCTTTTTGGAAAAAAGTAAGATCTATTATTAAAAAATTAATTTTGTTTCATGTAAGTATTATATTTACTTACTTTTTTCAAAGAGATTGCATGGCATTTACACACTTCACGGTTGCAAATATTTTTTCTAAAAAAAAAGTACTCTTGAAAACGGAAACAAATTTAAGAATGCATGTAAATGCAAACATGTGTAAAAGATATGAATCTAACAAAAAAGAGAGCATTACTTGTGGTCAACGCTTGTGCGGATTGGGATTTGGGGAGGGGGGATTCTATACCCTACAACCTACCACTTAATTTTTATTTTACTTTTGGTTGTGAGAAAATAACATATTAGATTATGTTGCTTGTTTTTCATGTGAAGAGTACTCCAGCTCATTAATTTATTTGTATGCAGGAATGAATCGAAATTCATCCAAGAAATCGTTCAAGAGGTCTCTAGAATGATAAATTATTCATATCTAAACATCGCAAAATATCTAGTTGGGCTGGAGTCTCGTGTGCAAGACATTGATTTGCTTTTATGTATCGGGATGAATGACATACGCATGGTGGGAATATTTGGAGTTGGTGGAATTGGTAAGACAACAATTGCCAAAAAGATCTATAACTCAATTTTTTCACAATTTGATGTTCATTGTTTCTTGACAAATGTTAGAGAAACTTCAAACAAAGTGGGTGGCTTGGTCCAAATGCAGAATACACTTCTTAATGAGATTCTAAAAGCCTCTAAATGTTTTGATGTTGGTAATGTTGATAGAGGAGTTTATGAGTTAAAGCGCAAATTTTGCTCTAGAAGGGTTCTCTTAATTCTTGATGATGTGGATAAGTTAGTCCAGTTAGAAACATTAGCTGGAGATCGTGATTGGTTTGGTTTAGGAAGTAGAATCATCATAACTACAAGAGATCAGAATTTATTAAATAACCATAAGGTTGATTCAAAATATGAAGTAAAGGGATTGGACCATAATGAAGCTCTTGAGCTCTTTAGTTGGCATGCTTTTGAGGAAGACAAACCTATTGAAGACTATGTGGAACTCTCTCAGCAAGTAATATCATATGCTGAGGGCCTTCCACTAGCTTTAACAGTGCTAGGCTCAGATCTAAGGGGTCAAAGTATAAATCAATGGAGAAGTGTATTAGATAAGTATAAAAGAATTCCTAGCAAAAATATTCAAGAAGTACTCTATATAAGTTACGATGGATTGGATGATAATGAGAAGGAGATTTTCCTCGATATTGCCTTTTTTTTCAAAGGACAACACATGGATTATGTCTTTAAAGTATTAGATAGTTGTGGTTTCTCTCCGAACAATGGTATCAAAAGGCTTATAGATAAGTGTCTTATAACAATTACCATTCACAATACATTGTGGATGCATGACTTACTACAAGATATGGGCAAAGAAATTGTTCGAAAGGAATCACGCAAAGAACCAGGTGCGCGTAGTAGATTATGGTTTCACGAAGATGTTCGCTATGTACTAGAGGAAAATGCAGTAAGTTCTTAGATTAAAAGCTCTTTTGATAAGTACTTATAAACAAAGATTTTAACGATCTGATTTTACTTGCACTCTTTTAAATTGTCTCATTAGGGAACAAACAATGTTGAGGGGATAAAAGTGGTTCTACCTGAGGGCGATGATCATGACATGATACGCTTGAGTCCTAAATCGTTTGCAAAGATGAAAAGACTCAGATTTTTTATAAGCCGTGGTGCACGCTTTTCTGGAAGATCAATTGATTATCTTTCTAATGAATTAAGAGTGCTTGATTGGTCAAACTGTCCTTTACAATCTTTGCCATCCAATTTCCGTGGAGAGAAGCTCATTGATTTTCAGCTGTATGGAGGCTGCATCAAGGACATTAGCGGCCAATTTAAGGTACAATTATTACTTTCCATATTTCCTTTCTTTAAACCCATGTGATCATGTGAACTTCCTCAGGGTTAATATATATTTGTTGTTTTTCAACAGAA
This sequence comes from Carya illinoinensis, assembly GCF_018687715.1. NCBI lineage: Eukaryota > Viridiplantae > Streptophyta > Magnoliopsida > Fagales > Juglandaceae > Carya > Carya illinoinensis. The sequence continues at coordinate 44,914,317 of NC_056766.1, read as the reverse complement.
CTTGACGATAATGAAATTTTCTGAGTGTAAGTTCTTAACCAAAATCTCAAATATTTCAAGTTGCTCAAATTTAAAGGAATTGGATATTTTGGGTTGTAAAAATTTAGTCGAAGTTCATGATTCTGTTGGATTCCTAGATAAGCTTGTTCGTTTGCGTCTTTATCAATGCTCCAACCTGAAGAGTTTTCCAAGGCGTCTCACGTTGAGATCTCTAGAAGTTCTTACACTTCATAATTGCTCAAAACTTCAAAACTTTCCAGAAATCAAGTGTAAAATGGAATATTTATGTTTCATCTCATTATGGGGCACTGCAATAAAAGAATTGCCTTCATCCATTGGGTACCTCACTCCTGCGCTTAAAGAGTTACTTCTGGACCAATGCACAAAATTTATGTGTCTTCCTAGTAGCATTCATCAGTTGCAAAATCTAAAGGTGCTTTGTCGCAGTGATTGTATTAAAGGATGCTTCACTGGGATTGAACATTTCTCTATAGAAGGTTGCAAGGACTTGATGCGTCTCCCAATCAGCAATTCTCACTCGCAACATCGAAAGAGTCTTTCTTTCCATAATTATACAAATCTTTTAAAAGAAGAAATAAAATTATCATTTGGGGACGTCACTAGGTTTAAACATTTCCACATAACAATATTCAGACCGATTAAGAGGTCTGAACCAGAATCAAGTGCTGAATTACTACCACAACTCCGGTCATCGCTTTATTGGTATCTTGAGGAGTTCTCATTTTATTGCTCATCCACTTTGCAAGAGTTAGATCTATCTGGAATTGTTATTGTCAGCATTCCTTCGTGCATCGAAATCTTTGTTGAATTGAGGATTCTCAAACTATGGCATTGTGAGAAACTTCAAGAAATTTTGCATCTTCCACCAAATATACAAGAGCTATATGCTAGTGAGTGTATATCCTTGGAAAGATTCCCCGAAGTATCAAAAAAATTTCAATTCTATACATCATGTGGCTTGGGAGAGCTAAGATGGATTGATTTGTCCGGTTGCCATAAATTGCTTGCAAATATAGGGAGTCAAGTGCCAAATGCTTTATTTGTTGAGGTATGTCTCTATTTCTCTCTTTGTTTTTGTAGGTGTTTGTGTTTAAGGATTGCCTTGTCCTTGTGAAAATTTGCGATACATGTTTGACAGGAACATATTCAGGACCATTCGTGTGGAATTATATTTCTAGGGAATAAGATTCCAGATTGGTTTAGCCATACTAAGGAGCCTTCAAATAGAGATTCGTGTGAATTGGATATTAGTGGGCCCTTGTATTTGGATGAAATCATAGGAATTGTTTTCTGTGCTGTTCTTGGATCCAACCCGGATGACTCCCCCTCCGGTATTCGTGTTTTTATAGACAATAACATGCTCGTAGAAGCAAATTTTGAATTATTAGGAGATGGGGATCATGTATATCTAAATTATTCATTTCCAAAATGTATCAAGCAATGGCTACAGTACCCAACAAGAGCCAATCTGAGGTTTATATTTCATAGCAATGAAGAAGTTGCAGTGATGTTTAAAAGTTGCGGAGTTCACATAATCTATAAGCATGAAGAGAATGAGAGTTTAACAGTTGGGGAGTGCTCAGTAGATTTATCGAATGGTATCCAACTTTGTAAGAGACGCTGAGATATTGATGAAGATCACAACTTGGAATTCAACAGGTGTCCACATTACAAGAGGTCCTCTCGAAACTAAAGCAATTCAAATGTGGTTGTCAATTGCGCAGATGTTGACGGTGATTTTGTAGAAACAGAAGGAGGCTCTAAGGGAAGTTTAAAAGAAGAATAAGTACCGGCCTCTCAATCTATATCCCAAGAAGGCCAGGGCAATTCGGAGAAGGCTTACTAGGCACTAGGTTAGTGTCTTTGCATTGATAAAATTCCCCAGTTTTTATTTTTTATTTTTTTATTATTGGATTAATTTTATTGGATTGGCTTCATGATATTAATGGCATGTTCAAGGATTTTATGCTACCGATGCAAAAGGGTTTCTCAAATGTCTAAGAAGTATGTGGCTCAAATCAAGTGGAACACATCTTACAGATAAAGCAGGCTAATGCCGAAAGTGGAGCGAGGTGTTAGTTGTCAATCCACGTCATCTTCCTACTCAGATATAAAACCAAGCAACTACAAGTCAGTTGCACATGAGGATCCAAAACCAGCTCAGGAAAAAGAATCTTCTGGAAAACAATTAGATGTGATCTAATAATATTGTGTAATTTAGTTTTTGTACTGAGGAATTTTCCCTTCTGTTCTAACAAAATCTTACAGCTGGCACTAGGCCATTGGCCCACCACATGTCTTTAAAAATGTCAGAATCATCTCGGCACATCACTCTCTATAAATAGGACATTGTACAAACAATACAAATCAATTGAGAGGAATATTTGAAAACTCTGTTTCCCGCATGGTATCCAGAGTCATTATAGACACTCATCTACCATGGCCGACGATCCTTCTACTCCTCTGCAAATAACCCCAGCCCCGAAATCATCTTCTTCTTCTTCCCCCCTCCTTCCACATCTTAATCATCTTGTTTCTGTCAAACTCACAAATGATAATTTCCTTATCTGGCGAGCTCATATAATTCCATATCTGAAAGGCCATGGTTGTTTCACTTTGTCGATGGGTCAAGTTCCCCACCTCCTCCTCTTCTATCTGACCAAACCACACCCAATCCTAAGTTTTTTAATTGGACTCAAACAGACCAAATCATCCTCAGTGCTATTATCTCCTCTTTATCTAATAATCTCATTGCTCAAGTTGTTGGCTATTCCACAACAAGGTAAGTTTAGGCTACTCTCGACAAACTCTTCTCCTCTCAATCTCATGCTCGTGTCATGCAACTTCGTTACCAACTTGCTACTGTGTCAAATGGTTCCTCCTCTGTCTCTAACTATTTTAGAAGGTCAAGCACCTCTCTGATGCTATGAGTGATGCCGGAACCCCCCTCTCCCCTCCTGAATTCGTCTCCTACTTGCTTACAGGATTGAGCAGTGGCTACGATGCATTTGTCACCTCAGTTACTACTCGCATTGATCCATTAGCCCTAAGGAGATTTTGGTCTTCTCGTAACCCATGAGAGTCGTCTCTCCCATTCCTCTCATTTGCCTCCCTTCACAGACCTCTCGGCAAATTTTACAACCTCTACGCACACTTGGTAATTATCATAGAAACAATCGCGGTAATTATCGAAGCCATGGTAGGGGTCGCACAAATTCTTTCTCCCCCCACAAATTTCACTCCTTCTTCTTCCCTTTAAAATACACCACTTCCTCACTCAAAACCCACCTGCCAGGTGTGTGGAAAAGTCGGACATAGTGCTATCAAATGCTACTACTAATTTGATCATGCTATCCAAAGTGAACCTCCTCGATCTTTCTCTGCCAACTACACCACATCGTCTTCTAGTCACGACTAGTCTTGGTACCCAAACACCGCAGTTACCAACCACCTCATGTGACTCCCTAACTCCCACATATGGAAATGCTGGAATTGTGACATCGGGATGATAACAACACGGGTCATGCACCTCAACAACAAGTGCGAAGTGTGTGCACATGCAACATGTGTAAGTCAAAAGACACAGCGGATAAGTTAAAGTCAATCAAATAATACTGAAATTGTTAAATATAAATTCACTTAATTACAAGCGTTTTAAAAGATATTACAGTTATCTGATGAAAACGTATATAAACCAAAATATAATAACCAAAAGTGGGAAATAAATCCCAACCCACGAAAAAGTGATCCTCGATCACTACTGCAGTGGAGCTGCATCCTCATTTGCATCAAAATCTACGGTACTATGAAACGATACTGCAAGTAAGTAATAGATCAAACAACCCAAGAGATAAAAATCCCAAACCCTCATTTTCCCAAAAAATGATTATTTTCTAACCTAAGCCAAAAATCTCATTTTGGCCTAGAAACCAACTTCATTAAAATAACCTCCGCCATTTTCATAGATAACGGTCCAATACCAAAATCAACCATCTTTCCAGAAAATGGTTCATATAAATCTCTTTATTCAAACCCCACAATTTTTTTTTTCAGAAAATGGCCTAAATAACCAATTAACATTGTAGGTGAGAATAGCAGGCAGGACTCTACCACTATCCCTACCACATGCACTGTAGGTGGGAATCACAGGTTGGACTACCACCATCCCTACAGCTCACATTGTAGGCAGGAATCACAGGGGAGACTATCACCATCCCTACAGCTCACATTGTAGGCGGGAATCACAGGCAAGACTACCATCATCCCTGCTTACCACCATCTCTATCGCATGCACTGTAGGCGGGACTCTACCACCGTCCCTGCTTACCACCATCCCTACAGTTCCTTTTACCTCTCTTTCAGTCTACCAGTGTACTGTAGGTGGGAATCACTGGTAGGACTCTACCACCATCCCTACTACATGCACCGTAGGCGGGAATCACAGGCGGGACTACTACCATCCCTTCTTACCAGCATCCTTACCGCATGCATCGTAGGAGGGAATAACAGGCGGGACTCTACTACTGTCCCTGCTTACCACCATCCCTACAGTTTCTCTCTCTCTCAAACCATTCAATCCATTCATTGCAAACATACCCAAATTTATTTCTCACATGAAAACCCAGTTTTCAAATATACACATGAACATATATGCAATTATGTGAAAACTCAGTTTTCATTTACAAACATGAACATACGTGCAATTATGCAATGTATATGATCGATATGACACAAATATTCAACAGCCAACAAATCCCAACATAATCCAATCACATAAACAACTCCATCCTCCAATCCAACCAACACCCAAATTCCTCAAACTCAACGTCCGACACAACCAACCAGATCACAATAGATTTGTTAGCACAAAATATATTTATATGTCAAAAGGTTCTTTAGAAAATACTTACAAAGCTATAATATAATATTCGGAGGATCAAAGAGATGCAAGAGGTGGCGGCACAACAACGCAATAGTGCAAATTGGACACGGGTCATGGGTCTTAAAAAACTTTTGAATGGGGACAAACAAAGACTTGGAATGGCTAGAGAAGGGCTTATGGAGGTTAGTGGAGTTAATGGTGGTGGTTGGTGGCTGTGGGTGACGGCGTGGGCAGCGGTCAAAAGCCAAAAGCTCAAATCGAAGATGGAGCTCAAGGGGCTTCAATGGTGGCTTATCGGGACTACGGAAGGATGGTTGTTGGGGAACCGATGATGAAGTAGTAAAGAGGTGGTGGCCAATGGTGGCACAATGGTAGGCTAGAGTGAAATGGGCTGCGGCTTCCAGCCGTGCATGAAGGTTGATGGCAGCACGGGCTGGGCTGAAATTGAAGGGGGGTAGCGCCGGCCGATGGGAAGGAGAATAGACAGGGTGGTGTTGGTCACTCCGGCGAGCGACGACGCGTTGGAGGGGATGACGAAAATGGACGGGGGAGAAGGGAGAAGGCTCGTGCGCGAGAAGAGAAAAGCAGGGGAGGAAAAAGAAAAAGAAAGAATAAAAGGGGAGAGGGAAAAAGAAAAGGGAAAAAGAAAAAGAGGAAAAAGAAAAAGGAATGGAAAAAAATGAGATCCAGCCTTTTCAACTCAGGGTCTCAAAACTAATCCAACGGAAATAAATTTTAAAATAACGAGTTAAATAAAATAATTTAAACACAGTGTCTTAGTAAAATAAAATAATAAAATTCAATAATAAGCTAATTTAAAATAAAGAGCATTTTAAATGATGAACAATATTAATAATCATAAAATACGATTTAAATTTCACAATAAGAAATAATAAAATAATACCACTAAAATAATATAAAACTTGAAAAAAGAATGTCCATAATTATAATAAATAAAATAATTTACTTAGTTAAAATACACGTAAATATGGGGTATCACACCTCACCTCTGATTTAGCCCACCTCCACCTCAACTCATCACCTTATACTAGTGCAGAACAAATTTGTATTGGTGATGGCACTACACTACCGATTGCAAACATTGGTGATTATATGTTCAACACTTCCTCTCATGCTTTCTCTCTCAAACATCTTCTTCATGTTCCTAATATAACTAAGAATTTAGTTTCTATTAGAAAATTTTGTCATGATAATCTTGTTTTCTTTGAATTTCATAGTTCTTGTTTCATTGTGAAGGATTCAAAGACAGGGACACCCCTCATTCATGGCCTCGTATGTGATATCCCCATTTTACGTGTATTTTTATTGAATGATTTTATTTAAATTACTATAATTAGTTATTTTCTTATTTTAAATTAAAGATGATTTTTGCAATATTATTTTATGATTTTTAAGTTGTGAAATTGTTTTAATATGCTTTCTTGTTATTTATTATTATTTTGTATTTAAGTTGTTCGTTAATTTAAAGTAGTTATTTTTGGGCTTTAGAATTATTGTGTTTTTAGATTTTATTATTTTATTTTATTTAATCACTGCGTTTAAATTATTTTATTTAACTTGTTATTTTGGAAATAATTTTCGTTGGATCAGTTTCTTAATCCAAGTTGTGAGGGTTGGACCTTATTTCTTTTCCTTCCTTTTTCTTTTTCCCTTTTTTCTTTTTCTCCTCCTTTTCCTTCTCTTTTTCTTCTTTCTTCTTTCTTTTTCTTTCTCCCCTGCTTCTCTCTCTCTCTCTCTCTCTCTCTCTCTCTCTCTCTCTCTCTCTCTCTCTCTCTCTCTCTCTCTCTCTCTCTCTCTCTCTCTCTCTCTCTCTCTCATGTGCGACGTCCCCCTTCCTCTCTCTGCCCGTTTCCTTCGTCAACGCCTAGCACCTCCGTCACGCAGCCGTGTGCCTCACCACCCCTCCCATTCTCTTCCCCTCCAGCTGGTGATCATTCCCTTTCATTTTCAGGCCAACCCGTGCAGCTGTTAGCCGCCACGCACGTCTGGAAGCCATGGCCCATTTTCCTTCCAACTCCGTCGTGCACCGTCCATTGCTTTCGATGTTGCTTCCATTCTCTTCCCCACTCACCGGCGACCTCACCCCTCCATTTTTAGACCACCTAATGCCACTGTTAGCTCCTCCAAGCCACACGGTTTTTGAGCCGTTCCACCGCCGTCGCTCCACCTTCGGCCACCATTTCTTCATCATTTCATCACCGACCTAACCCACCCATTTCCAGCTCTGATCTATCGTTGGAGCAACCACCACGAGCTCAACTCTGTTTTGGCAATTTTTGACTTCCACCGCCATTTTCGCCGCCACCCAAAGCCAACCACCACTTCCATTAGCTTCATCAACACCCCTAAGCCTTATCCTAGCCTTTCCTAGTCTTCGTTTGTTCCTATTCAAAAGTGAGTATTTTGTGACCCACGGCCATAGTGCATTTTGCACTATTACGTTGCTTTGCCACCACCTTTTGCAGCTCATTGATCCTTCGAAAAATATTTTATAGCGCTGTAAGTATTTTCTAAACTTCCTTTTAGATTTAAATATATTATTGCTTTTATAATAAATTGTGATTGGTTGGTTATGCCGGACTGAGTCCGAGGAGTCTGGAGTCGGATGGATTTGAGAATAGAGTTATTCATATTTGGATGATCTGGATTGTTGGGTTTTTTGTGTCATGTCATTTGCATTGCATGGTGCATGCATATACATGTGTTGGAAATTGAAAACTTGATTTTTATGAGTTAAATGGATTTTTGGGTGCGTGTGTATCACGACCCCAAGCCGAGATGAGGCATTATCTCAGTGGAGCTCCTCTGGTCATTAGGGAGCTAAAAATACTGAGTGGCATCTTTTGGGTTGTCGCTAGGCAACAACCGGCTCGGATGATACTGTAACAATGTCAGCCGACTCTGTGGTCCCTAGGCTGGCGGGGACTAGAGGATGCCTGGTCATGGTACGCGCTAGGTACGGAGCTGGGTATCACTCATGTAAATGTCACATGCGTAGTCATTACCTACGGTGTGGCATAGGAGCTAGAGTGTGCGAATGATCCCTAGGGGAGATCATGGTTCATACAATAAAATGGAAACTGGTTTTGATATTGGATATGGGTCATTTTCTAGAAAAATGGCGGAGTTTTATAAGTAGATTTTTGTGAGCCATTTTCTTGGAAAATTGTAGATTTCTTATTTTGGGTCATTATCTGTGATAGTGGCGAGGAATTGTTTTAAATGAATTTATTGTGGACCAAAAATGGGATTTTTGGTGTGCGTTGGAAAAAGATTTATTTTGAGAAAAGATCATTTTTGGATCTCATGCATATTGCATCCTGTTCTTGCATATTGTTGAGGTTTAATGTATTTTTATTTTGTGGGTGTTTGGATTATTACTTACCTGCGGTACCGTCTTTAGTACCGTAGACTTTGATGCATATGAGGAGGAGGAGGCTGAACCTGAGGAGGCGGCTCCGTCAGATGACTGATTGGAGTTTTGTTTGTATTATTCGAAAATTATTTCATTGCCTTTAAATTATGTATTTAGATTTTATAATGTTACCGAAAATTGTAATACTTTTGACATACTTCTATTTAAGTGAAACTGTATTTAATATTTCTAGTACTTAGTTGGTTGACTTTAATTTAACCTCTGCGACTTTTGTTTACACATGTTGCTTGTGCACATACTTGATACTTAGCGATGGGATGCATGACCCGTATGGTCATCATCCTGACGCCTCGGTTTCCACGTGTCCGTACGTGGGAGTTGTGGGCGTCACACCGTACATGATGGACTTTATACCTTTCCAGTGCTTTCCACCTCTCCTCAAGCTCTAGTTGGCTAGCGCACCACTTCCTCTCAGTGGCACTCAAGACTTGGGCATCCATATCTCCAGATAGTTCAACACGTCATCTCTCAAAATTTTCTTCCAGTTTCCATACACGATCCTCCTTCAATTTGTTTCGCCTGCTGTCAAGCCAAAAGTTCTTAGTTGCCGTTTTGTACTTCTCATCAGCACTCCACCAAACCACTTCAACTTATTTATTCAGATGTATGGGGCCTGCCCCTGCTCTTTCCTATGATGGATTCCGTTATTATATTACTTTTTGACATGATTTCACTAGGTTTACTTGGTTGTTTCCTTTAATATAAAAGCCTGATGTTATCTCAGTTTTTATTCAACTCCAAAAACAAATTGAATTGCAGTTTAATTCCAAAATTTTATCTCTTCAAAGTGATTGGGGGTGGTGAGTACCGCACTCTTCACACCCTTCTTAAAAATCAAGAAATTTCGCACCACATCTCGTGCCCTCACACCCATCAACAAAATGTGGCCGTGGAAAGAAAACACCTGCACCTTGGTGAAACCAGATTAGCCCTTATGGCCCATGCGTCGTTACCTTAAAAATTTTGGGCTGACTCCTTTCATACAGCAATCTATTTAATAAATCATTTTCCAACTCCTTTTCTCAATTACCAATCTGCTTTTGAAAACCTTTTTTCAAAATCACCTAATTATACCATTCTCAAAGTCTTCGACACAGCTTGTTAGCCTCACTTAAGGTCCTATAACCACCATAAACTTGACCTCCGCTCCACTCAATGCTTATTTTTAGGATATAGGGATTCACATAAAGGCTATAAATACCTACATGTTCCGTCCAATTGTCTTTATCTTTCTTTTGATGTTATATTTGATGAATGTTGTTTTCCTTTTGCCCAACAATCTGAAAATTCTTCTCAGCCCAATTCTGTAATTCTTCTGTCCATTCCAGTTCCTTTACCTCACTCCCTCAAATGTCTCCTTTGTCCACTTCATTACCCGTTGCACTCTCTAGGCCCAACATCTTGCCAAGCCCACTCATTCCTCCTAGCTCTACTACTCAAACAAACTCTCTTCCTGTCCCGAGTCCCACTTCCTCACCCAGCCCATCTAATATTTCTCAGCCTCTCGAAAGTTCCTCTCAGTCCCTTTCTTCTTCTTTGACTCCAGCATCTTCTTCTTCCTTTGTTCCGTTCTCACCTGTTCCAAAACCAACTCTTGTCGTCTAAAACAGTTCACCGATGGGACAATGCTCTGGCCGCCGCCACGAAGGTACCTCACCACCACCTCCAATTTGGTTCCTGATGACCCTCGAACTTTCACAAAAGCTGCCAAGCATCTTCAATGGCACACAACCATGGCAGATGAATTTCAAGCACTTATGCAGACTCACACTTGGACCGTGGTGCTGTCTACTGGCATCAATAACTTGGTCAGTTGCAAGTGGGTTTTTCGCACTAAGCGGAACTCAGATGGCACAATTGAGCGTTACAAAGCATGCTTGTTAGCCAAGGGATTTCATCAACAGGAAGGTATTGATTTCTCTGAAACCTTTAGTCCTATAGTGAAACCCACCACCATTTGGACCATTCTCACCATTGTTGTCACTAATGGCTGGTTTCTTAGATAGTTAGACATTAACAATGCCTTTCTACATGGGGACCTCCAAGAAAAGTCTACATGACTCAACCCGTTGGGTTTATCAACCCTGACTACCCCACTCATGTTTGTCGCTTGAATAAGGCCATTTATGGCCTTAAGCAAGCACTAAGAGCCTGGTTCTCAAAACTGAGTACACAACCCCTTGAACTGAGTTTTACTCAATCACTTGCTGATCCTTCAATTTTCTTGTATAAACACTCTTCGGTTACTATTTATTTTTTGGTCTACGTTGATGATATCATACTTATTGGGTCCTGTCCGAATGCTATTTCATTAGTTCTTAATTCTCTGAGTTTGTCTTTTCCAGTGAAGGACTTAGGTCCTCTTCGTTATTTTCTCGATCTAAAAATTCAGCCTTTATCCAATGGTCTTCATTTATCTCAGACCAAATATATCTGTGACATTCTCAAAAGAACAAATATGGACAAAGCCAAGCTTTTCAAAACTCCCATGTCCACCAATACCCATCTTTCACTCACTGATGGACCTGCCTTCAGTGATCCTACACTTTATCGTAGCACTATAGGCAGTCTCCAATATTTATCCCTCACCCACCCTAATGTGGCCTTTGTTGTAAACAAAACTTGCCAATTCATGCATGCTCCTACACTTCCCCACTGGCAAGCCATGAAGAGAATACTGAGGTACCTCAAACATATAGCTCATTATGGCCTTCACATTCGGCCATCTTCCTCTTATCATCTCCAAGCTTTTTCAAACTACAACTGGGCTGGGTGCCCTGATGATCTGTAGTCTACAAGGGGCTACTATGTTTTTCTTGGCTCCAATATGATTTCCTGGGGCTCCAAGAAGCAACATACAGTTGCACAATCTAGTACAGAAGCCGAGTACAAGCCGCTCGCAAATACCACTGCAGAATTACTATGGCTTCAATCTTTAGTTTGAGAACTTGGTGTTTTTCTTCCTAAGCCTCCTACTTTATGGTGCGACAATTTAGGATCTACATATCTCTCAGCAAATCCAGTTCTCTATTCATGTACAAAGCCTATGGAGATTGACTTTCACTTTTTACGTGACAAAGTTGCATCTAAGGCTTTACAAGTTGCTTTCATCTCTTCCCGTGATCAAGTGGCTTATATTCTTAACAAGCCCCTGCTCTTCTCTTGGTTTCTTATACTTCGATCGAGTCTCACCATGGTTCCCTTGTTGGACTCGCAGGAGGATTGTCTTCCAGCTCAGTTATAAAACCAAGCAGCTCCAAGTCAGCTACACTTGAGGATCCAAAACCAGCTCAGCAAAAAGAATCTTCTAGAAAACAATTAGTTGTAATCTAATAATATTGTGTAATTCTGTTTTTGTACTAAGGAATTTTCCCTTCTATTGTAACAAAATCTTAGAGCTGGCACTAGGCCATTGGCACACCACGTGTCTGTAAAAACACTATACAAACAATACAAATGAATTAAGAGGAATATTTGAAAACTCTATTTCTCACACGAGGGGAGCGTAGTATAAATACATATGATGTAACCCTACTTTGGCATAGTGAAATTCAACCTCCACTCATTCATGTGGACGTAGGCATACTGCCGAATCACGTTAAATTCATGCGTTTTTCTCACTTTCTCTCTCTTTGGTTTTCCATACTATTCATCTTAATTGCTACACATTTCACAACAGTGTTGTTCGTGATATGGTTGTGTGCTCAGTGTTGCCCCATCCATCCACTTGCTGCCTGCTTTTTACTTCATTGATAATTCTTTATGCATCCCTTTCAAAAATTACTTTATGTAAGTTAATGTAACTACAGATCTCTACATGTTTCCATTGCCTTCCACGTAGCATGCACTTGCTTCAGTTAACTCAACAAAATTATATTGGGATATTAATTTGGATTAATTAATTCCCTTTCTTGTATTTCTTGGCACTACACAAAATTATGTTATTCTTTCCTCCAAACAGACATGATAGATTAAATGATGAGTCTTTGGCTCTCTATACTGAAACCATAATTAATTAAGTAGCAGTACTATTAATAGTCCTATCAACGAAATGCATAACTCATGATGACAAAATTATAAGTTAATGCACAGACCTAATTTCCACTTAATTTTTTTCACTGTATACAATTTTTCCATTCACTCCGAATGAATCAATGATGTTGCGTGAAGTATATATCTCTATGTATATATGTGTATAGTTTGAAAATATATATCTTTTGTCAAAGCTTTGTAGGTGAATTCTACTTCTTAGTTGGCTGAAGGAGCTGAATTTGAGGTTAGAATTTGGAGTGCAAACAAAACCATAACTTGTGTTCTTAGTTAGGACTAGATGAACCATTAAACAATATAGGCGATATGCTGGAATTGAGTTCACTTTATTGTTTAAAAAAGCAATTTATATATATGTACAAATGTGTATGATACATGGCTTAAGAATGGTTATTGTTCTTCTTTCTTTCTCCGACTTCTCTCTGGTGAATGGTACTTATGCTTACAGAGAGGGTGACGCCTTTCAAGTTTCAAGGAGCTTCTTTCTCCATCTTTTACTCTTCTTCTTTTAGAGGTGAAGATGGTCGCCAAAAGTTTGTTTCTCATCAATACCATATTTTGGATAAAAAGGGAATTGGTGCTTACATAGAAACCGATCTTGAAAGATGAAAGAAATTTTACCAGCACTTTTCAAGGCTATTGAAGGATCAAGGATTTCTAGCATTGTACTCCTTGAAAATTATGCAGAATTAAGATGGTGCTTGAATGACCTATTGAAGATCCTTGATTGTAAAGAAGCGATGAAACAAATTGTTCTACCAATTTTTTATGATGTAGATCCACTGGAAATACGGCATCAAAAAGGAGATTTTGGAGAATCCTTTGATTGTCTTGGAGATAAGCTCATTGATAACGTAAAGATGCTGAAGTGGAAGGCAGCTTTAGAAGAAGTAGCCAACTTGTCTGGGTTCGAATTAGGGAATAGCTACTTCCTATGAGTTGTGCCTATATATATGTTTATATATGATGTTAAAAGAGAAGTTTATGGATAAAATATAGAGAAATCCAGGATTTGAGAGGGTGCGAATTGGGGATGATATGGTGCCATACAAAACAGTTTGATATTTATCATTCTTTCCGACATTGAGTTTTATGCAAGCCATAAATATATTTGAAATCTTTTTTGGATTTGTTAGGGCATTAATTACCACATTAATTTCATATAATGTATGTATATTGGAAAAACAAATAGAGAAATTAACATGGCAAAAATACAAATCTAAATCTTCTCTCTTTGTTATTCTAATAAAAAAAAAAAAAGTAAATCATATAATTCATATATGATTATACTTTGAGAAGTCTTTTAAATTTTTATCTCTTTTGTATTGATAGGAAAGAGTCAAAATTTATCCAAGACATCATTCAATGGGCAGAATCAAGAATATATATATATTTTTTTATTGGCACCGGGTGGACTCAAGAATAGTAAACCGTACATCTGTAAATGATGCCAAGTACACCATTGAAATAGAGTCTCACATACAAGACATTTATCGACACCTAAATATTTGAAGGAATGATGTTATATGCATGGAGGTAAGGGTGGCAATATGTTACACGACCTGTTGACCCAACACGAACACGATATGATAATAGCGGGTTAAGATTTAGTCTTAATGAGTCCAGGTCAAAACAGGTTGACCCCTTAAGACATGATTGCTCAATAGGTTGATAACGGGTCAACCCGTTATGACACGTTAAGAAAGTTAAAGTTACAATTATACCCTTATACCTAAAAGTAAAATTATTAGAATTTTAATTTCGATATTTTTATTATTTGGATTGTAATTATAGACTTGTAGTTAGTTTTATTTTTATAGATATTGTGATTTTAATATTTATATAAAATTATGCTAAATTTAATCAAGTCAAACGAGTTCATTTCGGGCCTATTCAACCCATTTATATAAATAGTTTGAAACAGGTCGTACTGTATTGTGTTAACATGTTTCATAATATTTACTAATGAGTCCAAATGGGTTGACAGGACATGACCCGTTATATTAATGGGCTGTGTTAGGGTTTAAGATTTTGACACCATAAGCTTAACAGGTCGGGTTAGGGTTGACCTATATAGTATAATATACATGCTTTGATACGACACGAACATAAACCGTTAACACGATTTCACACCCCTACATGGAGGGGATATTTGAAATTGGTGGAATTGGTCAGACAATTATTTCAAAAGATATCTATAACAAGATTTCTCATCAATTTGAAGGAAGTTATTTCTTGAAACATGTGAGACTTCAAAATCAAGAGGTTTGATTCAGCGACAAAATACATTTCTTTATGAGATTTTAGGAACCAGTTTGGATATTCGTGATATTGACCAAAGAATTTATGTGATTAAGCATATACTTTGCTCTAAAAAGGTTCTCCTAGTTCTTGATGAAGTGGATAAGATGGTTCAAATAGAAAAATTAGCTGGAGATTGTAATTGGTCTTGTTTAGGAAGTAAAATCATCACAACAAGAAGCAATCGACATTTATTCAATGACTCTAAAGTTGATTCAAAATGCAAGGTGGTGATATTGGGTGACAATGAATCCCTTCAACTTTTTAGTTGGCATGCTTTCAATAAAGACAAACCATTGGATGATTATGTGGAACTCTCTAAACATGTAGTACAATATGCTGAGGGCCTTCCATTAGCTTTAACGTTGCAAGGTGGTAAGAGTATACATCGATAGAAGAGTGCATTAGATAAATTTAAAACAATTCCAAACGAAAATATTTGAAAAGTACTTCAAGCAAGTTATGATGGATCGGATGAGAATGATAAGGATACGTTTCTTGATATTGCATGTTTCTTCAAGGGAGAATGCTTGGCTTATGTCACTAAAACATTTGACAGTTGTGGTTTCTTTTCGGATGATGGTTTCAAGAGGCTTGTAGACAAGTGTCTTATTACTATTGATGAGCCTAATAGATTATCGATGCATGACTTGATACAAGATGTGGACCGAGAAATTATTCGTCTAAAATCACCGACAAACGTAGTAAATTGTGGTTTCACAAAAATGTTCGTCATGTGTTGGAAGAAAGCACGGTAATTATAACATTGAAAAAACTCTAGTTTTAATTATTGATTTTAGTAAGCTGGACTTTACACTAATGTTGCTAACACTCTATGTGTTTCTCTTGCTAGGGAACAAACAAAATAGAAGTGCATAGTAATAGATTTGTCCGAAGGCGAGGACGTGATAAGATTGAGTTCGAAAGCCTTTTAGATGGATGAAAAGCTCAATAGTGTTTATAAATCGTAATGCATGATTTTCTAAGTGTACCTAATTACCTCTTCAACAAATTAAGATTACTTGATTGGTCAAATTATCCTTTACAATCTTTGCCACTCAATTTCCATAGAAAGAAACTCATTGCCTTTAGAATGCGTTGTAGCTTCATCAAGGAGTTGGGCAAGGGAAGAAGCATCAATATCCTTTGGGAACTTTGTTGCACTCAGTTTTTCAAATCTAACGGGCTGCAAAAAGATTGATGGTTATACAAATCTTGGAAAGGAGATGAAGGATGGGAGCAGTGTATTACAAGTGTTGAATCTTGAGAATTATTTCCAGTCAACTAAATTTATTCCCAATATCAAGTGTCTTTATGATGTTTAATTCCTCTGCCACTTCGGATTTCTTAGATCTCTCGGAGAGTGAAATTGTTATCCATTGTCATTACAACGAATTCCAGTATTAGTATCAAGAATATTACAATTCAATGGAAGCCACATCAAATCGCTCTAGAGAATTGACTTGACTGGCTGCACCAAAATGCATGTAAACATCTGGAATTCTCACGTGCCACGTCCTTTATTGTGGAAGAAAGGTATGCCTCTTTCAAGTTGACTCCATTCTTTTCAGTTTTCATGACTCAAAACCGTTGAGGAATCATCGTTGGTTCAACAGGGGCAATATCAAGAAGAGTTATTAGAAAGTAAAATAGTTAAGAGGAGATAGTGGAATTGTGTTATATGCCGTTGTGTTTTTCAAAAAAGTTCATAGGGCAACAAATATTATCTTTTATGCTGAGATAACCAGTAAAGACCTAGATGATGTATGCAGTTGTTTTTAAGGCGTAGATTTGGTTAATAATGATATGAATACATAGAATTGGAGGCCGATTTAGGATCTTTTGAGCGGAAGGTTTTGGACAATTTGAGAGTTGAATTGTATCCCAACGATACTGATCCTTAGTGGGTGCTGATCTATAAAAGTTGCCGAGCCAAAGTGGTATATAAGAATGAAAGGAGAGCAAATAAAAAGAGAAAATGGATGAAGCCGATCCTGGAAAAAGTCCTCAACAACAATTGAGTTAATGATAGATAACCCAAGACATAGTTGATAAGATCAAGTGCAGGATCGGAATAGGCGTGGTGATCAAAGATTTAGAAGGGAAAGTCATTGCAAGCCAAAGATCCCAACGGGACTCTTTCCCCGACGTTCAGCTGGCAGAGTCATTGGCAGCCTTCAAAGCAGTTATCCTGTGTAAGCAGCTTGGTCTTGACCATGTCATTCTGGAAGGAGATGCACAGTTGGTGGTGAAGGCTATACAAGTCAGTAAAGAGACATGGAATACTACAGGCATGATAATCAGTGACATCAAGAATTTACTCACAGAGTTGAATAGTTGGTCCATTAATTTTATTCCTAGGAATTGTAATCAGGTGGCACGTAATCTAACTAAGGATGCCCTGAAACTCTCTAAGGAGAGCATTATTCTGGAGCGTTTACCTCCATGTATTCATCCTTCATGATTAATATTAAATCAGATGATTTCTTTTCAAAAATATATATATATATATATATATATATATATAGAGCTGCAATTGGAGGTGTCGTTGGACGACTGAGATGGCGTTGCTGCGCAAGCTCTTTTTTGGGAAGTCGCCCGATGGGCTTCTTGAGATCTCTGAGCTAGTCTACGGTACGTTCCTTATCTGTTTTATTTCTTTGTTAAAAAAAGTTAAGGGAAATGATGAAAATGTTTCCAAGTTGCAAGGGATAAATGGAAAATTGTGAATAGGAAGAGTAGGATGTTTCACCATCAGCGTGTGTTTTTTGAATTCCAAGTGTTTTACTGAGCATAGGAATCAGTGAATTACATTCAGAAAATCCTAAATCTTTTGATTGAAATTATAAAAATAAAAAAATAAAAAAATCCCAAAAATTTATATTTCATTCCCTTCCTTTGCCTCTACATTCCGAGGAACCAAGCAGAGTAGAAAGGAGCAAAAATCTAAGTCGAGGCAGTATTTTTTAGTGGTTATCTAAATTATATACTAGAAAGTTCAAATGGCAACCCAATTTTGTGTTTAGAGGACTAAATCAGTATCTCATTGCATAATGGTTGCAGAAGAAGAATACAAATTTATAATATATAGCCACTACTAACTAGGATTATTTTGCCTAATTAAGTTGTGGAAAAAGTTTCCAATCCAGTGGAAGCATTTGCAAAAGTTAAAGAGTTCTTCAGTTATGCGGACTATTT
Organism: Carya illinoinensis; assembly: GCF_018687715.1. Lineage (NCBI taxonomy): Eukaryota > Viridiplantae > Streptophyta > Magnoliopsida > Fagales > Juglandaceae > Carya > Carya illinoinensis. The sequence continues at coordinate 44,896,408 of NC_056766.1, read as the reverse complement.
AGATCCCAAGGCCGATGCATCACTAAATGTGCTCCAACACATGAGTGCATCAAATATTGTCCACGAACTGTTGGAAAGTGGTTCTCATGAGAGTGTGGTAACTAGTGGTCTATTGCAGGAGACAATTCCTAGAAAGCTTTGGAAGAAAAAGAAGCCCAGAGTCTTGGAAGTAAGGCTAAGAGCTCCTTGTCTTTGTCCCCGGAGATTCAGTCCATGTCCATGTCCTCACCTAAGCAATCTCCTGGTACTTATCTGAGTAGAAAAGTAGCTGAGGCTCCTGACGTTCAGATTCTGCCTCAACTACCCAGAAAATCTGACATCAGTTGCCAAGGGATGCCTCAATCTTCTCAGTCAACAATAGTCTCCTGTAAATCTGTGGAAGATGCATATGTAGCCCAAACGTCTGGCATAGAACGTCAGCTGCATTATCACACCTTATCTGAAAGTGCAGAAACCACCCATCCGCCAGCTATTTCTCCAGTCATCACAGATCTAACCTTGTCTGTTTCACACACATCTGAGTCTCTAGATGCCAAAATTGTTTTGGTTTCACCCCCTACACCTCCACCTCCACCTCCACCTCCTCCTCCACCACCACAGCCTTCCTCAACTGATGTTTCTACGAAACTTTTTCATTCTCCAACGCCTCCACCACCTCCAACACTGCTGCCTCCTTGAGCACCTCCTTGAGAATCTAGCTGTTAGAGCTATGCTGCCTCTGCTTCCGCCTCCAACCCCTCATACCGTGCAAACTGCTGGTCCTGCAATTCCTGCCATAAGTTCAAGGTTTAATCCTCCTTCAGCTCCTGCAGTTACTTCATCAATTAGGCTGCCTCCTCCAAGTCCTCCACCGCCTCTAATACCGCGACTTCCTCCAACACCTTCTTTGAAGGAACAGATAGCTGTTAGAGCAGGACATCCTCCACCGCCACCCCCTCCTCATTCTCAGCAGGTTGCAGGTCCTAGAGTTCCATCTTTATGATCTTTTGGTTTTTTTTGGTGTTCTTATGAGCTCCCTCCCCCTACAAGCGCAACCTTCCTTTCCGATTCACCACCTCAAGGGTATGAAGAATCCATCGAAAAGGACTATGTTAAGCCAGTTTGGTTGAGAGGTTTGGTCAGTGACTTGGTGCTAGCAGTTGCCTCTGTGATGGGGGAGGCTTTGCAGTGCAGAGATGTAATGTATTGTTGTTATCAGCGTCACTTTCTTATCACATTTATCTTGTTTGGCCAAATTACAGTTTTTATGAATAGCAGATCAATATCTAGAGTTCATGTAATGCTATCACTTCTGCAGATTGACCACCGGCGGGCATATAACTGTGAAATCATGCTTTCAAAGGTGAAAGTATCATTGCATGACTTAGTGGTAAGTTTGATGGCACTTCAAACATGTACTTCTCCGGGTAATTGGAATGAAGGTTTAATTTACCCTAAGCTTCAAGTAGTACAGAGCTCAACTGTACAAATCTTTATCGAAACTATAGGTGCTCAGATAAATGAACATGTTCTGCATTCCACTATATATAAGGCAGTATTCGTTTCTTATTCCTAGGTTTTCTTTTTCTAACTTCTCGTCCTTGTATTTGAAATTCTATTTGTATTATGTACAAACTGATACCGAGAGTAACAGGTTTTATGACGTGTCACTTGATTCTAGAATTTCTCCTTTTTTTTCAATAGGTAAATAAACCTATGTGACCTTACCCTCTGACTTTATAAGGGAAGGAGGGGCCATTTCGTCAAGAGACCATTGATGCCAATTGGTTGCTTGAACTACAGATTCTTTCAATAAAAGAAGAGTTCCAGGATAGTTGGGCTCAAACTTAACATTTGAAATATGATTAGAACAATAATGGTGGTGATGTGTGCTAAACGCTTACAACTGATATGAGCCTACAATGGTTTGACTTTAAAGTTTCTGCATAGATATGTCAAACTTTCGGCACAAAAGTTCTTTCTTTTCTTAGAACTCAAACTTTCATGTTGCTAAAGGGTCAAGTATAGTTATATTATTACATTCGTATGGTTATCTTATGTCAACTCTTCAGTTGACGAATATGGGATGCAGGTCATGTCTTTAATTTAGCTTGAGCAGGTTGTGTTATAATTGTTTTGGTGATCATAATGTCATCTTCCACTTACATCCAAAAACAAAACGTGTTGCTCTCTCTCTCTCTCTCTCTCTCTCTCTCTCTCTCTCTCTCTCTCTAACATTCTTATTCCCTTATTTAGGCTCTCTCTCTTGCTAGAACTCATCTTTTACCTCTCGGTCATCTCAAATGGGAGTAAGCTGGGGTGTACTTCCCTCCATTGTTACATGGAGACTGTGGTAGAGGAGATGCAGGCAACGCCTCAGCCGATTACTTGGCAAAATTTGGTGATCAAGGGAAAAACCAAGTATGGAATAATCTTATTCAATTACCGAGGAAACTCCGAGGACTCATCCGAATGGATAAACTCAACCTCTCCTATTTACACATCCATTAGAATACTCCCAATGAATTATCTATCTTATTCTTTAAAATATATCACCAAAACTCACTTCTTCTTTTTTTAATTTTACATATTGACTTTTACAATATATCATATATCAACTTATTTATTTTTTCTTCATATCATTAAAATATTTTACTTCTTAATCTTTTTTATTCATTTCAAATATTTTATCTATCTATCAATGATATCTTCATATATTTTGATATCTGTAATATCTCCATATATAAAATGTCATATAATTATGTACTATTTTAAATTAATCTAAATTTATAAGCTAAATAAAAATATAAATTAATTCAAAAATTTTTAAAAATTATATAATAAAAATTTATATTAAAATATCACCACTAACCAAATAATTGATATCCAAATTATTAAAAATATCACCATTCCAACATTTGCCTAGACAATGGCAATCCATGACTACATAGCCTCCAGGTTCTTCTGGATATGTGAGAAATGAATAAAAAAATGTTTACAAGCGTGAACAGGTTCTTCCAAATGTAGTGGCTTTTCTATAGCAGACTGTAGAATCTCTTTAAAATAGAACATATGATGGAAGGCAATTTTGACAACATTTTTTTATAGTTTAAAGAAAAATACATCATACAACATTCATTAGGAGTGCTCTGGGTAATAGTCGTGTCTATTATCGTCCTTGTATTTTGTTGTTTGGAGTCCTTTATCTTAGTATGGATACTTCTTGTGTGGTCCTAACATGGGTCTGTTATCATGGTTTCCTCTACCTAAAGTGAGGATTTATTGAATAAAATGGAGGTTCTATCCTCGTTTAAATATATATATATATATATATATTTTAGAAATTAATCAACGATTTAGGGAATTAAAGAAATCCGGCCTAGCCTTTAGGTAGGCAACAATTGCATTCCAACAAGATTTAGGAAATTATAATTTTCTTTGTTTTTTTTTTATTTTTTCCTTTGACCTGCTGGCTAGCATGCAGTTGTTGTCAAGAAGTTGACGAGAACTTTGACCCACTCTCTATTATTATTTATTTGCAACAAGTACTCTATAATTGGACCTAGCCTCTTGGTGATACTAATCTCGCATACACATCAAATCGATCTGGATGAGCACTTCTTCCATGGCCTTTCAATTAGGAGCTTCTTCCTCTCTCTCTCATTCTCTTCTTCTTCCATTCTTAGGTGGACTCACGATGTATTCTTGAGTTTTAGAGGTGAGGATGTTCGCCAAAACTTTATTGCTCATCTATATCATGCTTTGCATCAAAGGGGAATCAACACTTACAAAGATAACAATATCGAAAGAGGAGAGGAAATTTCGCCAGAACTTTTCAAAGCAATTAAAGGATCAATGATTTCTATCATTGTATTCTCTAAGAACTATTCAGATTCCAAATGGTGTTTAGATGAGCTATTAAAAATACATGAGTGTAAGGAAAAGGTGAAACAAATTGTTTTACCCCTGTTTTACGATGTAGATCCGTCAGATGTACAACATCAAAAAGGGAGTTTTGGAGAAGCATTTGCTAGAGTTGAATATAAGTTCAAGGCTGATAAAGTAAAGCTTACAAAGTGGAAGGCAGCTTTAGAAAAAGTATCCAATTTGTCCGGATTCAAATTAGGGGACAGGTATTTTTAATGAGCTGTGCTTTTATATACATATATATATATATATATATATTTATATATATGTTTATATATGATGTTCAAGAGAAGTTTATGGGGGAAAATTTAGACAAATCCCGAATCTGAGAGTTTGCAAATTGATGAAGATTGTTATATGGTGCCATGCAAAACTATTTGATATTTTTCAGTTTTTCAGCATTGAGTTTTTTTTTTTTTTTTTTATAAAAGGTGGACAAAGTCCACTATATATATTCAAGGAGTCCTCTCTTTAGGTGGAGGAAAACCATGTTACATAATGGAATTACTCATACTAAACAAAGGACTCCAAACAAAAAGGAAAACCAGAGCACCACTGGACACAACAAGGACTAACGGATACGCAGATAGGGAAGAGCAAGCTTGTCCGTTCGGATGAGGCCACGAAGTTTTCTCGGTAAGAGCATAACGTTGTTCCATATCTGATCTCGTCCCTGCGCACCAAATTTCGCCAGGAAATCTGCTGGAGCATTTCCCTCCCGGAAAGTGTGCTTGATTGAGTGTTCTCCTTCCTTGATTAAATTCACAGCTTCTTCCCAGTAATCCTCGAGGTACCAGACGCCGCATCGTGCACCACTAAGCCAGTTAACCACCAGCTGTGAATCAGTTTCCACCTCCACTCTACTAATCCTCTGTTGTTGACATATTTTTAGGCCATATATGATTGCTCTCAATTCTGCTGCGTTGTTACTTCCAGCTCCAAAGTTCACCGAGAAGGCAAAAACTAGGTTGCCTGCATCATTTCGGAGTAGTCCCCCTGCACCTGAATTTCCGGGATAGCTACTGCCGTCAGTGTTGAGCTTAAAATTCTCCAGCATATCGATATTTAAATTCTCCAGGATTTCCCTATCCCTGCACGACACCTTCTGGAATTTTGCAGCATTCTTTAACAGGCTTGCTACCCAGAATCTGATTGCCTGCCATGTTTCCTCTGTGGATTCAGCTCCTTCTCCCGCTCGTACTCTGCACCTCCTCAACCACAATCTCCACGTTACTATGGAAGGAAGAATGCCCCAGCTTACTCCCACTTGGGTTGACCGAGACGCACGTCTAAACCACAGTGACATATAATCTTTCCACGTTGATCCCTCACGAAAAGGAAAACCCAGAAATTGAGCACATTTCCTCCATACTTGTTGTGCGAATTCACCTGCATATAGGACATGGTTAATATCCTCATAGCCACCTCCACTGCAGCAATTACATTTTGATACCACCGGGATTCCTATCCTTCTCAACCGATCATCCACACTCAGACTATTATTCCATGCTTTCCATACCATGATCGAGATTTTTTTTGGTAATAACCCATGCCAAACCCACGTTGACCATGGTGTTTCCGGATTCTTAACTCTTAGGCACTCCCAAGCATTTCCAGTCGTAAATTTTCCATCTATAGAGGCTGTCCATATCAGAAAATCCGGCCCTTCCCTCGGGTTCCCCAATGTTTCTATAATCTGCTCTGTTTTTTCTCGCCCAACCATATGCTCTAAGAGTTGCACGTCCCATGCGTTATCCAGCTTACACTCGTATTTTCATACCGGGGTGTTCTGTGATTTGAAGAGTCTCCGAAAGTGGTCCTTCCTCCATCCAGGAGTCCAACCAAAAATTGATATCTCCCCGGCGCACTTTCCAGCGAGAGTTTTCCAGAACAAAAGGGATTTGTTTCATCACCATTCTCCAAAATCTAGAGCCCTTTGTGGCCTTCACGAGCGACAGATGGGAGTCCCTTACGTACTTCCCCCGAAAAAAACAAGCGCATAAAGAATTTCCGTTTATAATGTTCCAGGCGAATTTTGCATGTAATGCTCTTTGAGTTTCTTCCAAATCCCGGATACCCAAGCCCCCTTCGGCCTTCGGTTTGCAAATCTTACTCCAGGCACACCATTTCTTTTTTGGTTTGCCACTTGTTTCACCCCAGAAAAAGGAGCTAATAATGCGATTGATTGAGGAGATTACCAATTTTGGCACCTGCAAAATTGAGAGGAGATATATAGGCATGCTTGACAAGACGTGTTTAATGAGAATGAGTTTCCCTCCTGCCGAAAGGAGTCTAGTCTTCCATCCACTGACTTTTGTCTGAATCTTGTGAACTAGTTCTTCCAAGTGCCGGACTTTCAGTTTGCCATCTACTATAGACACTCCTAAATATTTCATCGGAAAAGTTCCCTCTCCAAATCCTGTAAGATTCAAAGCTTCCCTTCTCCTGGCTTGAGGGATGTGCTTGGAGAAAAAAAGGTCAGACTTCTCTTTATTCACTTTCTGCCCAGACCACTTTTCGTATACCCCCAGTACCTTGACCACTGCCTTTATAGAGCGTTTCGCACCGTTAGTGAAAATTGCTATGTCATCTGCGTATAGCAAGTGAGAGATGAGCGGCGTTCCTCTTGCTTGGGAATATCCTTCAATCACTCCAGTTGCGTAATGATTCTTTAGTAGCCTCGAGAGCACTTCCTCCATCAAGATGAATAAATATGGTCAAAGGGGATCTCCTTGTCGGAGACCTCTTTCCCCTTTAAAGAAACCTTTTGCAGTACCATTCAACAGGATAGAGTACCAAGGTGTCGTTATGCACGATTTAATCAGCCCACATACCCCTTCCGAAAAACCAAAGGTTTCCAGCACATGCAGGAGAAACTTCCAATTCACTTGGTCGTATGCTTTAGACATGTCTACCTTCAGCATCACGTTCCCCCCATTTTTCTTTTTGTGAATGGAGTGCACCATTTCTTGGGTCAAGCTGACATTCTCGAGGATGCTTCTCTTGGCTACGAACGCTCCCTGTTCTGGAGATATTAATCTCGGCAGGATGTGTACGAGCCTCGCTACTAATACTTTCGAACACACTTTGTATATCACCGAGCATAGACTTATGGGCCTGAATTTGTCGAAACTGGCTGGATGCTGTGTTTTGGGAATTAAGGCTACATAAGACGCCGTATAATACCGAGGAAATTGATTTCCTGGAAAGAAGTCCTTTACTGCTTCTATCACATCTCCTTTGACAAAATCCCAGCAGCGTATATAAAAGGCAGAACCAAAGCCGTCGGGTCCTGGGCTGCTTTCCGTTGGAATACTGAAGAGGGCCTGCTGAATTTCTTCTACGGAAGGGCTCTTTAGTAGCTCTAGGTTTTCCTCTTCTGATATTGCTTTGTCTATTAAAGTGTTCAGGTCAGGTAGGTCCCCCTCCTCTCCTTTTCTTAACAAGTTTTGAAAATATTCAACAGCTCCCTCGTGTACCTCTTCGGGAGAGTCGAAAGAAGTTCCATCAGTTTTGAGCATATGATGTATTTGATTCTGCTGCCGTCTCTTCAAGACTGAGTGAAAGTAGCGAGTATTGTTGTCCCCTAATTTGAGCCAGTTTACTTTGGCCTTCTGTGCTAGCATCGACTCCTCCCTCCTTTTCCATATATCTAGTTCTATTTTTGAGATTAGTAGATCTTGCTCTATTGCATCTTCATAACCCTCCTGTAGTTTAAAGTCAAGATCTTCCACCCTCTGTTCAAGCTCTCGGATCATTATTTCCACTCGGCCAAACTTATCCTTGTTCCACGTTTTAAGCATCTGTTTCATCCGCTTGAGCTTAAAAGCTAACTTTTCCAAGCCACTACCCGAGCCTTCCTTCTCCCAACAATTTCTAGCAAGGTTAAAGAATTCTTCATGATCCATCCACATATGTATAAAATGGAATGGAGATGGCCCGTACCTCTGGACGTGTTGGTCACTTGAAACTATCATTGGAGAGTGATCCGACGTATTGCGCTCAAGATAAGTTAAAGAAATTTGAGGGAGCAACTCTAGGAACTGGGTATTCATGAAGCCTCTGTCTAGCCGAGCCCAACACCTTGCTAAACCTTCTCGCCCGTTGCACCAGGATAATTGGTTGCCTTGGGTACTGATTTCCAGGAGCCCAGACTCACTAATCCAACTATTGAACTCCTCCATTGCTATCATGGGCCTAGGAGCACCTCCCCTCCTTTCACCATTGGTTCTTATTACATTGAAGTCACCCAGTATCATCCAAGGTATGTTCATCTGCGCTTCCTCCTCCAAATCCTTCCATAACTTTCTACGTAACCCATAACTGCACTTGGCATACACGAAGGTTAGTAAGATCACCGTGTTTCCCTCCCACACTTTTGCCGTCATAAATTGGTCACTCACGCGAAATACATGCACGTCTACACTCTTATCCCATAGCAGCCATATTTTTCCAGCCTTTTCTTGGTTTGAGCACCCGTTGTCCAGCCATAGGCTCTTCTTTATTTTATCCATCTTCCTCTCATCCACAAAAGTTTCTGCCAACGCCACTACTTTTACGTTAAAACTTTTTACCAGCTTTTTCAACCTTCCTCTCGACGTGCCCAGTCCTCTGATATTCCAATACATAATGGGCGTTGTCATAAATTTAGTTTTGAGGGTCGGGTAATTACCCGTTTGGTGCTTCTGGTTGCACTTAGGCTGTCTTTCCTTTTTCCTTTATTTTTTCCTCCACTGTTTCCTCCCTCAGACATGTAATCCTTATCCATCCCTGATATGGCGTTCACTTCACCCGCTTCCTGATCAGACATTGAATGGATCTCTTCCAGCATTTCACCCACTTGGTTCTCTTGTCCCCAGTCCTCCACCGGTATATCTTCTATAAGAACAAGGTCTTCCTCCCTTCTAACTTCTTCTTGAGGTTGTATCAGACTATCTGGAACAATGTCCTGTGAGTCTACCCACCTGTTACCCACTTCGACAGGGGAGGTCATGCTGTCTAGCCCTTGTCTGCCCTGTTCTTCCCGCTGCTCTCCCTCCTGAGGAATCAATTTCACGTTCTCCTCTCCAGTCCGAATGGGTTCTCCCACGTCTTCCACAGCATCAAGCTCTGTTACTTCAATGCCTCCCACGTCAACTGGCCCGTCTACAACATTCGGTAACACCTCATTGGTTTCCTTTGCTGCCTGAATACGTACTATAATAGGATCTGGTTTGCTCTTGTCTTTCCTGCAGGTTTTTTGGTTGTGTCCCTGCATTTTACAACGTAAACAATAAGCCGGCAGGGTCTCGAAAACAACTTCTTGTCTAAAGCCAGACCCCGGTGCACCTATCCAAAAAAAGTCCAGATGCTGCCGGGATGCATCCATTTCCAGACACACTCGGGCGCCATCCGTTCTCGTCGCGCAGCGTGTTGAGTTATCAGACCGAATGAAATTACCTAGTGGTGCCATTAAGATCTTGAGGATGGAGTCATGGTAATAGTTCGGTGGTAAGCCTGGAAGCATGACCCAAACCGGGACTATCGAAGACTCCTCCCCTTCCGTGAAGCCCGGCGTCCAGTGAAAGACTCTGTAAGGAACTCCGTTAACCTCACTCGTCTCCCAAGAGAAGGCTTTGTTGAAGTCTTCCTCCGACGTGAGTCGTACAAAAACATGCTTATTTTTGCTCAGGAAGAAACAACCGCATTCCCCCCTAAACCCCATCTGTTACGTATAAACATCCTTATGGCGTCAAGAGATGGTCTCTGTCTAAGAAATTTCAGAACCAGGGAGAACCTGAAGGGAGCCGCCGAAGCTGCCATTTCTTCCTTGGAGAACATGAAGCAGACCTGTCCGTCAATGATTTTAGGAGGCCTCATCGGAAGGTGAACCTCCGGCAAAGGCTGTGGGACCGCCGACACCAGGTCAGCAAAAGTTCTAGCTTTGCCAGCCGGCATGGGGCCGCACAGCTGGGCCATAGGGTGGCCCTGACAGTACGAAGACCCTCGAAGGGGGAGGCCTAAAAGGTTCTTTTGTCGGAGAACTTTTTCTCTCTCTGAGAGATTTCAGTATTTTTTTTTTCAGCATTGAGTTTTATGCATATATACCATACTTAAATTAGAAATCTTTTCTTACTAAGGGTTAATATCGTACTACCATACTAATTTCACACGAAGTTTATAGGAGAAACATATCAGAAGAACGTGAAAAAATCAAAATCAAAATCTTCTCAAAATTAAAGGAGGGACAAATTTGAGAATGGAACTTTAACTGCATGGTAATCTACTACTGTAATTTTTTAATATATGAAGAGAAAAAGAAAAAATGATATTGTTACTAAATCATCTTTATGTGTGTATTACAGTGAAAAGTCTTAACTCTTTTAAATTTCTTTTGTCTTTTATATTGATAGGGATGAATCAGAGTTTATTCAAGATATCATTAAATGGGTGGACTCAAAAATGGTAAATCATACACCTCTTAATGTTGCTAAGTATCCAGTTGGAATAGAGTCTCGTGTACGAGACATTTATCAACATTTAAATATGGGAAAGAATGATATTATATGCATGGTAGGGATATTTGGAACTGATGGAATTGGTAAGACAACTATTTCAAAAGAGGTCTATAATAAGATTTCTTATCAATTTGAAGGAAGTTGTTTCTTGAAAAACATTAGAGAAATTTCAAAAGCAGGAGGTCTGATCCAGTTACAAAAGACACTTCTTTATGAGATTTTGGGAATAAGTTTGGAATGTCATGATACTGACAAAGGCATCAATGTAATTAGGCATAGACTTTGCTCTAAAAGGGTTCTCCTAATTCTTGATGATGTGGATGACTTGGTCCAACTAGAAACATTAGCTGGAGCTTGTGATTGGTTTGGTCCAGGAAGTAGAATCATCATAACAACAAGAGATCAACATTTATTAAATATCTCTATAGTTGATTCAAAATATGAAGTAAAGAGATTGGATCATAATGAAGCTCTTGAGCTCTTTAGTTGGCATGCTTTTGAAGAAGACAAACCTATTGAAGATTATGTTGAACTCTCTAAGCAAGGAATGCAATACGCTGAGGGCCTTCCACTAGTTTTAAAAGTGTTAGGCTCAGATTTAAGGGGTCAGAATATAAATCATTGGAGAAGTACATTGGATAAGTATAAACGAATTCCTAACAAAAATATTCAAGAAGTACTAAGTATAAGTTACGATGGATTAGATGATAATGAGAAGGAGATTTTCCTCGATATTGCTTTTTTTTTCAAAGGACAACACTTGGATTATGTCGTTAAAATATTAGATAGCTGTGGTTTCTCTCCGGAATATGGTATCAAAAGGCTTACAGATAAGTGTCTCATTACAATTACTATTCACAATACATTGTGGATGCATGACTTGCTACAAAACATGGGCAGAGAAATTATCCAAAAGGAATCACGCAATAAACCAGGTGCACGTAGTAGATTATGGTTTTATGAAGATGCTCGCCATGTACTGGAGGAAAATGCAGTAAGTTCTTAAATTTAAAGCTTAAATTTAAAGCTCTTTTAATTGAACACTTTTTACTCACATGAAAAGTATTGAATTTCTTTTCATAACAAGTGGAAAAGAACTGCATATTAAATAAAATATCATATATGTATAGATAGATAATGTGATCATTTTTTTTATATTTCCAAATTAAAGTAATGTATTTAAATAACTAGGGGAATCATTAAATCCTCATACTTAAATGTGCTTTAAAGATATATAATGATGAATAGTTAATAATGACACATTTTGAAGGTGATTAAATACTTTTACTGGCACTCTTATGAATTGTCTCATTAGGGAACAAACAACGTTGAGGGGATAAAAGTGGTTCTGCCTGAGGGCGATGATCATGACATGATATGCTTGAGTCCCAAATCATTTGCAAAGATGAAAAGACTCAAATTTTTTATAAGCCATGGTGTACGCTTTTCTGGAAGATCACTTAATTATCTTTCTAATGAATTAAGAGTGCTTGATTGGTCAAATTGTCCTTTACAATCTTTGCCATCCAATTTCCGTGGAGAGAAGCTCATTGATTTTCAACTGTATAGAGGCCGCATCAAGGACATTAGCGGCCAATTTAAGGTACAATTATTACTTTCAATATTTCCTCTCTTTAAACCCATGTGATCATGTGAATTTCCCCCAGGTTAATATATATTCGTTGTTTTTCAACAGAACTTGACGATAATGAAATTTTATGAGTGCAAGTTCTTAACCAAAATCTCGAATCTTTCAAGTTGCTCAAATTTACAGGAATTGGATATTAGGGGTTGTGAAAACTTAGCCGAAGTTCATGATTCTGTTGGATTCTTGGATAAGCTTGTTCGTTTGCGTCTTTATCACTACTTCAATCTGAAGAGTTTTCCAAGGCATCTCAAGTTGAGATCTCTACAAGTCCTTACACTTCATAGTTGCTCAAAACTTTAAAACTTTCCAGAAATCGAGTGTAAAATGGAATATTTATGTTTCATCTCATTATGGGGCACTGCAATAAAAGAATTGCCTTCATCCATTGGGTACCTCACTCCTGAGCTTAAAGAGTTACTTCTGGGACAATGCACAAAACTTATCTGTCTGCCTAGTAGCATTCATCAGTTGCAAAATCTAAAGGTGCTTTGTGTCAGTGACTGTACTAATGGATGCTTCACTGGGATTGAACATTTTTATATAGAAGGCTGCAAGGACCTGATGCGTCTCCCAATCAACGTTCCTCACTCGCAGCATCTAAAGAGTCTTTCTTTCGATAATTATACAAATCTTGCAAAAGAAGAAATAAATTTATCCTTTGGGTACTTCACTGGGCTTAAATATCTACACCTAACAACATCCAGAACGATTAAGAGGTCTGAACCAAAATCAAGTGATGAATTACTACCACAACTCTTGTCGTCACTTTATTGGTATCTTGACGAGTTCTCATTTTATTGCACATCCACTTTGCAAGAGTTAGATCTATCTGGAATTGTTATTGTCAGCCTTCCTATGAGCATCAAAAGCTTTGTTGAATTGAGGATTCTTAGATTGTGGCATTGCAAGAAACTTCAAGAAATTCTATATCTTCCACCAAATTTACAAGAGCTATATGCTAGTGAGTGTTTCTCCTTGGAAAGATTCCCAAATGTATCAAAAAAATTTCAATTCTATACAACATGTGGCTTGCGAGAGCTAAGATGGATTGATTTGTCCGGTTGCCATAAATTGGTTGCAAATATAGGGAGTCAGGCACCAAATCCTTCATTTGTTAAGGTATGCTTCTATTTCTCTCTGTGTTTTTTTTAGGTGTTTATGTTTGCGGATTGCCTTGTGCTTATGGAAAATATACGATACATGTTTGATAGGAACATATTCAGGACCATTCATGTGGAATTATATTTCCAGGGAATAAGATTCCAGATTGGTTTAGCCATACTAAAGAAACTTCAAATGGTGATGCTTCTTGTGAATTGAATATTAGTGGGCCCTTGTATTTGGATGAAATCATAGGAATTGTCTTCTGTGCTGTTCTTGGATCCGACTCAGATGACTCCCCCTCTGGTATTTGTGTTTCTATAAACGATAACATGCTTATAGAAGCAAATTTTGAATTATTAGGAGACTGGGATCATGTATATCTAAATTACTCATTTTCAAAATGTATCGAGCAAAGGTTGCGGTACCCAACAGGAGACAATATGAGGTTTATATTTGATAGCAATGAAGAAGCAGTGATGTTTAAAAGTTGCGGAGTTCACATAATCTATAAGCATAAAGAGAATGAGAGTTTAATAGTTGGGGAGTGCTCAGTAGATTCATCGAATGGTATCCAACTTTGTAAGAGACGCTAAGATGATAAAGACAACAACTTGGAATTCAACAAGTATCCACAACACAAGAGGCACTCTCAAAACTTGAGCAATTCAAATGTGGTTGTCGATTGCAAAGGTGTTGATGTTGATTTTACGGAAGCAGAATGAGGCTATGAGGGAAGTTTAAAAGAAGAAGAAGTACCTGCCTCTCGATCTGCATCCCAAGAAGGCTAGGGAAATTCGGAGAAGGCTTACTAGGCACCAGGTCAGTGTCTTTGCGTTGATAAAATTCCCCTGTTTGGGTTTTTTTTTTATTGGATTGGTTTCATGATATCCATGGCGTGTCTAAGGATTTTACTCTGGACTTGTTTATGTGCTCGGTGTTGTTTGTGATATGGTTGTGTGCTCGGTGTTGCCCCATCCATCCACTTGCAGCCTCATTTTTTACTTCATCGATAAATCTGCATGCATCCCCTTCAAAAATTACTTTATGTAACTGCAAATCTCTACATGTTTCTATTGCTTTACACATAGCACTTGCTTCAGCTAACTCAACACTTCCAAGAAAGTTCTTAGATGCACACAAAGAGAGCATGATCTCCCCTTCAATGCTGCATCAATGTTAATTTTTGTGAAGCTCTCAATTCCATCAAAGCTCTCATGCCAGGTTCAATCTTTTGCTCTCTTTTTTCCTCCTCAGCTTCTTGAAAGACTTTCAAGTTTACTAAAGCCTTGTGAATAAACATGCATGGACTATCAAATTTATTTTCAAAAACTACTTTATTTCTTCTAGACCAAATATACTTGCAAGTATTACAGATAATTCTTCTATTTTCTTCTAATTAAAACTTTGCTGCAATTTTTCCGATAGCTAGGAAAATTATATGGAATTTAATTAATACACTTTAATTAGTTGGTTTATTGGTTCTTTTATATATATATATAATCGAAGCATACCAAAAAATCCAGTAGTTAATAATTCAGCTATCTCAGTTTGACTGAGAATATTGTTAACATAAGCATTTGCAACCATAGACATATTAGTCATGGTATTGAGGATTTCTTGTTCAGAGAATCTGTCAATATTCCATTCATAAATTTTGTTAGAAGAAACGGCAAACTAATTAATATGTTAAGTGATCATGGCATTTTCTGATATTGGGATATTAATTTGGATTAATTAATTGCCTTTCTTGTATTTCTTGGTACTACACAAAATTATATTTTTCTTTCCTCCAAACAGACATGATGGATTAAATTATGAGTCTCTCTCTCTCTCTCTATACTGAAACCTTAATTAATTAATTAGCAGTACTATTAATAATCCTATCAATCAATTGCACAACTCATGATGGCAAAATTATAAGTTAATGCACGTACAAACCTAATTTCCACTTAATGTTTTCATCGGATACAATTTTTCCATTCACTCCGAATTAATTAATTAATGATGATGCTTGAAGTATATATGTTAATAGTTTGAAAATAGAGTAATGTTGTATACAGTCATGGAGTATGCAAACGCCATGTAATCATTTTGAAAAAGAGTGAGATTCATGATTAAAAAGTTAGTTTTTTTTTTTTTATGTGGGTCTCATATTAATTCATTTTTTTCAAAAAAACTGCACGGTACTTACACAACCATGATTGCAAATATCATTTCTCTTGAAAATATATATCTTTTGTCAAAGTTTTGCAGGTGAATTCTACTTCTGATCAGTTGGCTGAAGGAGCTGAATTTGAGGTTAGAATTTGGAGCGCAAACGAAACCATAACTTGTTTCTTAGTCAAGATCGGTTGAACCATTAAGCAGCACAGGCAATATGCTGCAATTGAGTTCACTTTGTTTTTTTTTTTTTTTTTAAATCAATTTATATATGTACAAATGTATATGATACATGTCTTAAGAATGGTTGTTGTTCTTCAAGAATGGTTGTTGTTCTTCTTTCTTTCTCCGACTTCTCTGTAATTGAACCTCTCTGGTGAATGGTACTTACGGTTACAGAGAGGGTGACGCCTTTCAAGGAGCTTCTTTCTCTTCCTTTTACTCTTCGTTGTATCACCGTAATGAAATTTGGGTAAGGAAATCCGAGCTTTAGTTTTGAGTTTATACCGTTGGTAATTGTTGGACTAGTTACATGATTTTTTTTTTTTTGAAATGGGATTTTAATATCATTGATTATGCTGAAAACAACTCAGACATTACAGTGGATTGAATGCACGTAGGGCATTCTTCCAAGTCATATACATCATCATCAAGAAACAAGGCAGATTTAGCTAGCTTGTGAGAAGCTTGGTTGCCTTCTCTACGGACATGCGATACTTTCCAGCTTCCACAACTGGATAAAACCAACTTTGCATCTTCAACTAGGAGGCCCCCCAGGCTCCAGTTTCTCTCTGTACCCTTCAACAGGTTGATCACCAGCTGTGAATCCCCCTCCAGATGAAGCTGTTTGAGTCCTAGTTCTCTGCAGAAAGTGGCTGCTAAGACAGTTCCATAGGCTTCTGCTTCTAGAGCATTCCCCGCTAGAGGCCTTCGTGCTCTCAGAGCACCAATCACATGGCCTTTATAGTCTCTAACCAGCACCCCCAGTCCCATTGTACCTGCTTCAGAGTTGAGGGCAGCGTCCCAATTGACCTTGTACGTTCCCCTAGATGGTTTCCTCCATTGCCGTGCATCCTGAATAGTAGGCATCATGTGTTCCTTCCTTGAAGTGTTTACCTCCTTGTAGTTGATGATTTCAACTTTGGCTCCCCGTACTACTGTGTTTGGATGTTTGAAACCCTGTCCATGCATACTCTCGTTTCTCCTGGACCAAATGCCTCTCATTGTGACAGCACATTCCTCCAGTTCAGAAGTGTTCATTTTAGGTTCAGCTTTGACCATATTTTGAGAATAAGATCATGTTGGAAAGACATTTTCTGGGTTTTTACACTTCCCTGGTTCCATACGTCTCTTGCTGCCTCACATCCCCATAGTGCGTGGCCAGATGTTTCCGGTTCCAGCTTGCATATTGGGCACATGCTCTCTTCAACAACTTTTCTTCTTTTCAGGTTGGCTAAGGTAGGAAGAGCTTCCTTACAGGCCCTCCACACAAAATGCTTGACTGCAGGAGCAATCTTCATTGACCATAGTCGTTTCCACATATCCTTTTCTACCTGTTTCTGGGAACTCTCGCCCATTTCCTCAGTTTCCATCTGCTGGTGGAAATGGTAACCACTCCTTACCGAGTATAGCCCATTGTTCGATAAACTCCACGTCAATCTGTCCTCTCTGCCCCTTGTACTGATCGGTATGGAAGTTATGGCCTTGCACTCCTCAACTGAGAACATTTCCCTGAGTAAATCTTCGTTCCACCTCCTCTGTCCAGCCAGCATTAAGTCCGATACATTTTCACACCAGCAGTCCTCCTCCCTTGATGAGATCACTCTGTGGTATGGGAGGGATGGGACCCAACATGCTGTCCATATGTTAATACTACAGCCATCACCCACTCTCCACATTAGTCCAGGTTTGAGTGTTTCCATTCCAACCATGATACTTCTCCAAACAAAAGATGGCCCCGCTCCTGTTTTAGCTTCCAAAAAGTCACCCATGGGGAAGTACTTCTGCTTTAAAACTCTAGACACTAGTGAGGCAGGTTCTTGGACAATCCTCCAGCATTGCTTGGCAAGCATTGCTAGGTTGAAAACCTTGAGATCCCTGAAACCGAGTCCTCCATTCTCTTTTGCCAAGCTGAGTTGGTCCCATGGGACCCACTGGATCTTTGATGAATCTTCATTATATCCCCACCAAAACTTCCTAAGAAGTTGGTTTAGTTTAGTGGTAATGGATTCAGGTAGTAAGAACATGCCCATTGAATAAAGGGGAATGGCTTGGAGCACAGCCTTGAGGAGAATTTCTTTACCTGCTGCTGAGAGCTGGTTGGTCTTCCAGTTTACTATACGAGACCAAGTTCTATCAATGAGGTTGTGGAAAGCTCTGACTTTTGTCCTACCTAGCATGGCTGGCAACCCAAGATACTTTTCAAAATTGCCTGTGGCCTTCATTCCAATCTGACTAAGTACCCTGTTTTTCAATTCTTGCTTGGTGTTCTTGCTGAAAAAGACTGAGGATTTATCTCTATTTAGTACTTGTCCCGATGCCTGCCCATAAATGTCCAGAATTGTCATTATTTTGGTGATTTCCAGCGGAGATGCTTGGCAGAACAAAAGGCTGTCATCTGCAAAGAACAAGTGACTTACTTTCGTTGGACCTCTCCCAATTGGAACATTTGAAATTTCCCCTCTCTCCTCGGCTTGATGTAGTAAGGCTGATAGCGCTTCAGCACACAGTATAAAGATGTATGGGGATATTGGGTCTCCTTGGCGAACACCTCTAGTGGGTTTAAACTTCTGTTAGGGCTCTCCATTCACCAATATTGAGTAGGAGACTGAGTTTAGGCACTCTTGTATCAGTTTGACCCACCGGGAGGGGAAACCGAGCTTGGTCATCACAGCTTTCACGAAGGACCATTCCACCCTATCGTACGCCTTGCTCATATCAAGTTTGAGGGCCATGAAACCCTTTTTGCCCTTGAGTCTTGTATTCATTGAGTGAAGGACCTCGTAGGCTACCAATGTGTTATCTGAGATGAGTCGACCAGGAACGAAGGCACTTTGATTTACCGAGATCAATTGAGGTAGTATAGGTTTCATTCTGTTAGCTAGAGTCTTGGATACCACTTTATACAGTACATTGCATAGGCTTATTGGCCTATATTCAGTTACACTTCCTGGACATTTGACCTTGGGAATGAGGGCTATATACGTGTCGTTTACTTCCTTCAGAGTGCCACTGTGATTCAAAAATTGTAGGGCAAAATCACACACATCTCTTCTTACTAGATCCCAGTTTTTCTAAAAGAACTGTGCAGGGAATCCATCCGGCCCTGGTGACGCGAGAGGGTTCATTTGGAAAAGGGCCATTTTGACCTCCTCCTCAGTAAACTTTTTACAAAGCTGTACCTCCATCTCAGCTGTGATTTTTGGTTGGATGACAGATAAACACGCCTCAATATTAGTCGGTAATGATGATTTGAACAAGTTTGAAAAGAAACCTGTGAAGGCTGAACCAATCTCCTCTATCTCCACGACCTTGTTGCCATGTGGTCCAAAGATGGATTTGATTGTGTTGATCTTCCTTCGGTGAGTGGCTTGCATGTGGAAATATGAGGTATTTTTGTCACCATTCTTCAGCCAATGCTGTTTTGCTCGTTGTTTCCACTTTAAATCATTTTCCTCAAGGACTGACTCAGCTTGTTTCTGCAGGGCCAGCATCTGATTTACGTGGGTACCATCGCCCTTGTCTTGCAGTTGACTTATCTTTACCCAGAGCTGGTTCAAATTCTGGTTCTCCTGCTGGTTTTTAACTTTTTTCCACTTCATGAGTCCCTTTTTGCATGCTTCTAGCTTCATTCTCATGGTTTCAGCTTTGTTTTTTCTCATCCAAACCCTGCTCCATTCAGTTTTTATGACTGCAGCACTGTCTTCACTAACCTCCCATGCAGCTTCATATCTGAAAATTTTCTGTTTTTTCCTACTACTTTGGGTCTGAAATGGGATTCTGATGTGGATTGGAGAGTGATCCGATTTCACAGCAGCCATTACATTACAGCTCGCTTCACTAAAGAGGTCCATCCATGGTTTGTTTGCCATTGCTCTATCGAGTTTTTCCTTTGTGTGCCCTTCACCTCTTCTGTTATTTGACCAGGAAAAACTTTGGCCTACACCTGGAATATCTCTGATTTCACATTGTTCTATCACCCTTCTGAACTTTTCAATTTGTATATATGGTCTACTTGGTCCGCCAGCCTTCTCCCTTTGGTGTAAGATCTCATTAAAGTCTCCTGCACACAACCAGGGGGTAGTTGGGTCAGGTTTTAACCCCTTGAGGAGTTCCCAGCTGCCATCTCTTTTTCTTTTGTCAGGGTGGCCATAGAAGCCCATGAATAGCCAGGGTCTTGCTGAGTCCTTGCCAGTGATCATTGCACTAATGTGCCATCGTGTATAATTAACTATTTTGACCTGCCATTCCTCTTTCCACAACAGAGCGATCCCACCACTCATCCCCACACTCTCCACGTCAAAGCATGCATCAAAACCTATCGATCTTCTAATGCCCTCCATCCTTCCTTTGTTACACTTAGTTTCCACAAGGAAAACTAGCATGGGGAACTTTTCCTTAGTTAATTTCCTAAGGATACGAATTGATCGAGGGTTCCCAAGCCCCCGACAATTCCACACTAGAAGACTCATTGGGGAGGGCAGTGCTGGGGACCAGCCACTGCCATCAGGTTTTTGGATTCGAGAACTTGGGTATCATTCTTTACTTTTTTCTGTTGAGGGGATACCTCTTTGTCTCCCTTTAGTCTTCTCTTCTTAGGGCCCCCTTGGATTTTTATGTTGGTGACATCCTGTAAAATAAAAGGAGTGGGATCTCCCCTTGCTTTCCTCTTCCATCTGCCCCCCTTATGAATCTCATCCAGTCTAGCACCTGTCCAATCCGAGTCCCTTTCAATCCTGATAGTTAATGTGTCTGGCTGTTTGGGTTGATGTGTGGTTGCTTTGGGGTTTGACGTGCGGCTGGTTGGGTTGTATAAACATTGATGTTAAAACCGAATTTGAACAGTGGGTGATACACGACGGAATGAATGCTATCAAACGAGGTACATACCTCGGCGGCGGGGATGTATGTCGACTCCGGTGGCCTAAGTTAGTCACAGCTTAAATCTAAAAAGGTAAGTGCTACTGTGAGATCGAGATGAAGGGGCTCACCGGCATTATAACAGCAGCAGTGCAGAACAGAGATGGAGGCTCCAGCAGCAAAACCCACACACAGGGTGCCTCAACGTACTGAGTAGATCATGAAGAACACGTAAATCTTGGGCCAAGGCTTAAACATCGTGAGAGAGAGGGAGACAGAGAGATGCTTACTGGTGTGGCAGCGCGCTGCGGTGTACGGAGGCTGGAACCGAATGGAGATGAGCGAAAAAAGCCTAGGGACTTGCTATGGCTCATGCAAAAAAAAACAATAGAACCGATTGAAAACAGAGAACGACAGTGAGAGAGATAGAGAGTGAGAGATCTGAAAATTTAGAGAGAGAAACTGAAATGCTGGAGGGCAGGAGGGGAGATAAGAGAGATTGAGATGCTCAAAAATCCGGCGAGGAAATTTGTAGGCGAAACGAACCCAAGGAGCAGGAGACGGCAGACCCAAAAATCACAGGGAAGGGGGACGAGAGAGAGACGAAAGGAGGAGAGCAAAGAGAGAACCTATGGACGTTGGAGAGAATGAAGTACAGCACTAGAGTAACTAAAATGGGAGACCAGCAGTGGGCGTCGGCATAGGGGAGAGGAAAACGTGGGGAAGAGATGGAAGGGACTCAACGGTGCGTTTAGCACCTCTTTTTTTTTTTCTTTCTTTTTTTTTTCTTCAGGTTGGACTTGTTTTAGAGATGAAATGTTATTGGTAGCAACCCCTTTTGGGATCAGCCAATGCACACCATACATGGCAGTGGCTTAATGACGAAAATCTCCTTAGCTTTTCGATTCCCTCCCTTTGGATTTTCACATTTGACTTTTAGATGCAGAATTAGGGCTCGAGCTCGTCGCCTCCTCTCTACTGATTGTATCCCCCTCTCTCCCGATCGTCGTTCAGTGCACTCTCCCCCTCTCCCGCTCGTCCTCGTCGTGCTTATCATCTCCAAACCATGAGGAGAGAGAGAGAGGTCGAAGAGAGAGAAAAATCTTGATGAGAGAGAGAGAGCTTGAGGAGAGAGAGAGGTCGCATAGAGAGAGAGGGATTTGCTGAGAGAGAAAGTTTGATAGAGAGAGCTGATGAGAGAGAGCTTGAGGAGAGAGAAAAAGCTTGATGAGAGAGAGAGCTTGAGGAGAGAGAAAGAGGTCGCATAGAGAGAGGGGGATTTGCTGAGAGAGAAAGTTTGATGAGAGAGAGAGCTGATGAGAGAGATCTTCAGGAGAGAGAGGTCGAAGAGAGAGAAAAAACTTGATGAGAGAGAGATTTTGAGGAGAGAGAGAGAGGGGTCGAAGAGAGAGAAAAAACTTGAGGAGAGAGAGACCTAATGAGTGAGAGCTTGATGAGAGAGACGTAGATGAGAGAGAGGAGTCTAACAATTAAAAGAAATAAAAAATACAAAGTGTGTGCAGTGTGCATCCGCACAGTTGCGGATGCATAGCAAAGACATGGTCAAAAATATCCCAAAAGACGGGCTAAAGAAACAAAGATATGTCAGAAATTCAACGGTATGGACATAAAAAATCCCAAAACGTGTTGAAGCACGGAAGTAATTCAACGTACGAATCTTTGATCATGACTTATAATTTTCTAAACTTTTTCAAACTTTTAAATATAAAATAAAAAATAATTCCAACTTTTTTAAATCTTCAAATAAAAATAATATTATAAAACTATATTCTTACAATATTTAACTTTATAATATTTTCTTTCAACTTTTTATCTCTCCTTTCTCAAAATCTAAAAAATAATCAATTTAAATTATTTCACTACTATTTACAAATTATCTTACTATCATTTACAAAATTATTATATAATTTCACTCCTCAAATTAAATCAGACCTAACACACAACTGCGACATGTAATTAAGGTAAGTTCAACGAAAGTTCAGTGTACACGAAATTGACTACATTTAACTTTTGTACACCACTCTTTAATGACGAACGCTACTACTTGTCTTTTAAAAGAGAGCCCCATGTCCAATATTTATGTGCGACAAGGATAGGGAGAACTCAGGGCATTGCAAACACAATGACTTCTTCCATGTCCTTCCGTGGACTCTCTTCTTCCTCCTCTTCTACTGTTAGCTCTATGTGGTTTTACGATGTATTCTTGAGTTTTAGAGGAGAAGATACTCGCAATACTTTTATTGCCCATCTCCACCATACTTTGCTTCAAAATGACATCCACACCTACATAGACAAGGACAAGCTTAGAAGAGGTGATGAAATCTCACCTACACTTTTCCAAGCCATTGAAAATTCCCGACTTTCAATTATCGTGCTCTCAGAAAACTATGCATCATCTACTTGGTGCTTGGATGAATTGCTCAACATTCTCAATTGCAAGGAAACAAAGCAACAAATAGTTTTACCTATATTTTACCATGTAAATCCATCGGAAGTACGAAATCAAAGAGGTAGTTTTGGAGAAGCTTTGGTTGTATGTGTAGGAAAATTCAACGAAGACATGAAGAAGGTGCATAGGTAGAAGACAGCCCTACAAGAAGTGGCCAATTTGGCTGGATACGAGTTGGAAAATGGGTAACTCTAACCATTCTTGTGCCTTTCATTGGAGATTTGTTATTATTATTATTATTATTATTATTATTATTATTATTATTATTATTATTATTATTATTATAACACATTATTTATTTTCTACACCATATAACTTAAATATAGCTATTGAATGCACAAGCGTCGCGAAATCTTTTTGAAAAAAAGTAAGGTCTATTATCAAAAAAATTAATTTTGTTTCATGTAAATTTCATATTTACTCACTTTTTTCAAAAAAAATTGCACGGCGCTTGCAAACTCTACGGCTACAAATATCATTTAAAAAAAAGTACTCTTGAAAACTAAAACAAATTTAAGAATGCATGTAAATGCAATCATGTGTAGAAAATGTGAATCTAACAAAAAAGAGAGCATTACTTGTGGTCAACGCTTGTGCTGATTGGAATTTGGGGAGGGGGGATTCTATACCCTACAACTTACCACTTGATTTTTATTTTACTTTTGATTGTGAGAAAAAAAAAAAAAAAAAAAAAAAAAACTTATCA
This sequence comes from Carya illinoinensis, assembly GCF_018687715.1. Lineage (NCBI taxonomy): Eukaryota > Viridiplantae > Streptophyta > Magnoliopsida > Fagales > Juglandaceae > Carya > Carya illinoinensis. Next base: position 44,872,838 of record NC_056766.1, on the reverse strand, counting down.
GATTGTGTTGCTTGTTTTTCATGTGAAGAGTCCAGCTCGTTAATTTATTTGTATGTAGGAATGAATCGAAATTCATCCAAGAAATCGTTCAAGAGGTCTCTAGAATAGTAAATTATTCATATCTAAACGTCGCAAAATATCTAGTTGGGATGGAGTCTCAGGTGCAAGATATTGATTTGCTTTTAAATATCGAGATGAATGACATACGCATGGTAGGAATATTTGGAGTTGGAGGAATTGGTAAGACAACTATTGCCAAAAAGATCTATAACTCAATTTTTTCACAATTTGATGCTTATTGTTTTTTGAAAAATGTTAGAGAAACTTCAAACCAAGTGGGTGGTATGGTCCAAATGCAGAATACACTTCTTAATGAGATTCCAAAAGCCCTAAATGTTTTGATGTTGGTAATGTTAATAGAGGAGTTTATGAGTTAAAGCGAAAACTTTGCTCTAGATGGGTTCTCTTAATTCTTGATGATGTGGATAAGTTAGTCCAGCTAGAAACATTAGCTGGAGATCGTGATTGGTTTGGTTTAGAAAGTAGAATCATCATAACTACAAGAGATCAGAATTTATTAAATAACCATAAGGTTGATTCAAAATATGAAGTAAAGAGATTGGACCATAATGAAGCTCTTGAGCTCTTTAGTTGGCATGCTTTTGAGGAAGACAAACCTATTGAAGACTATGTGGAACTCTCTAAGCAAGTAATATTATATGCTGATCGCCTTCCACTAGCTTTAACAGTGCTAGGCTCAGATCTAAGGGGTCAAAGTATAAATCAATGGAGAAGTGTATTGGATAAGTATAAAAGAATTCCTAGCAAAAATATTCAAGAAGTACTCTGTATAAGTTACGATGGATTGGATGATAATGAGAATGAGATTTTCCTCGATATTGCCTTTTTTTTTCAAGGGACAACACATGGATTATGTCGTTAAAATATTAGATAGTTGTGGTTTCTCTCCGGACAATGGTATCAAAAGGCTTATAGATAAGTGTCTTATTACAATTACTATTCACAATACATTGTGGATGCATGACTTGCTACAAGATATGGGCAAAGAAATTGTTCGAAATGAATCACGCAAAGAACCAGGCGCACGTAGTAGATTATGGTTTCACGAAGATGTTCGCTATGTACTCGAGGAAAATGTAGTAAGTTCTTAGATTAAAAGCTCTTTTAATAAGTGCTTATAAACAAATATTTTAACGATCTGATTTTACTTGCACTCTTATGAATTGTCTCATTAGGGAACAAACAATGTTGAGGGAATAAAAGTGGTTCTGCCTGAGGGCAATGATCATGAAATAATATGCTTGAGTCCCAAATCGTTTGGAAAGATGAAAAGACTCAAATTTTTTATATGCCGTGGTGCACACTTTTCTGGAAGATCACTTAATTATCTTTCTAATGAATTGAGAGTGCTTGATTGGTCAAACTGTCCTTTGCAATCTTTGCCATCCAATTTCCATGGAGAGAAGCTCATTGATTTTCAACTGTATGGAGGCTGCATCAAGGACATTAGTGGCCAGTTTAAGGTACAATTATTACTTTCAATATTTCCTTTCTTTAAACCCATGTGATCATGTGAACTTCCTCAGGGTTAATATATATTTGTTGTTTTTCAACAGAACTTGACGACAATGAAATTTTATGAGTGCAAGTTCTTAACCAAAATCTCTAATCTTTCAAGTTGCTCAAATTTACAGCAATTGGATATTAGGGATTGTGAAAATTTAGTCGAAGTTCATGATTCTGTTGGATTCCTTGATAAGCTTGTTCATTTGTGTCTTTATCAATGCTCCAACCTGAAGAGTTTTCCAAGGCGTCTCAAGTTGAGATCTCTAGAAGTCCTTACACTTCATAATTGCTCAAAACTTCAAAACTTTCCAGAAATCAAGTGTAAAATGGAATATTTATGTTTCATCTCAATATGGGGCACTACAATAAAAGAATTGCCTTCATCCATTGGGTACCTCACTCCTGCGCTTAAAGAGTTACTTCTGGACCAATGCACAAAATTTATGTGTCTTCCTAGTAGCATTCATCAGTTGCAAAATCTAAAGGTGCTTTGTCGCAGTGATTGTATTAAAGGATGCTTCACTGGGATTGAACATTTATCTATAGAAGGTTGCAAGGACTTGATGCGTCTCCCAATCAGCAATTCTCACTCGCAACATCGAAAGAGTCTTTCTTTCCATAATTATACAAATCTTTTAAAAGAAGAAATAAAATTATCATTTGGGGACGTCACTAGGTTTAAACATTGCCACATAACAATATTCAGACCAATTAAGAGGCCTGAACCAGAATCAAGTGCTGAATTACTACCACAACTCCGGTCGTCGCTTTATTGGTATCTTGAGGAGTTCTCATTTTATTGCTCATCCACTTTGCAAGAGTTAGATCTATCTGGAATTGTTATTGTCAGCATTCCTTGGTGCATCAAAATCTTTGTTGAATTGAGGATTCTCAAACTATGGCATTGTGAGAAACTTCAAGAAATTATGCATCTTCCACCAAATATACAAGAGCTATATGCTAGTGAGTGTTTATCCTTGGAAAGATTCCCCGAAGTATCAAAAAAATTTTAATTCTATACATCATGTGGCTTGCGAGAGCTTAGATGGATTGATTTGTCTGGTTGCCATAAATTGCTTGCAAATATAGGGAGTCAAGTGCCAAATGCTTTATTTGTTGAGGTATGTCTCTATTTCTCTCTTTGTTTTTGTAGGTGTTTGTGTTTAAGGATTGCCTTGTCCTTGTGAAAATATGCGATACATGTTTGACAGGAACATATTCAGGACCATTCCTGTGGAATTATATTTCCAGGGAATAAGATTCCAGATTGGTTTAGCCATACTAAGGAGCCTTCAAATAGAGATTCGTGTGAATTGGATATTAGTGGGCCCTTTTATTTGGATGAAATCATAGGAATTGTTTTCTGTGTTGTTCTTGGATCCAACCCGGATGGCTCCCCCTCCAGTATTCGTGTTTTTATAGACAATAACATGCTCGTAGAAGCAAATTTTGAATTATTAGGAGATGGGGATCATGTATATCTAAATTATTCATTTCCAAAATGTATTGAGCAATGGCTACAGTACCCAACAGGAGACAATTTGAGGTTTATATTTGAAAGCAATGAAGAAGTTACAGTGATGTTTAAAAGTTGCGGAGTTCACATAATCTATAAGCATGAAGAGAATGAGAGTTTAACAGTTGGGGAGTGCTCAATAGATTCATCGAATGGTATCCAACTTTGTAAGAGACGCCGAGATATTGATGAAGATCACAACTTGGAATTCAACGGGTGTCCACATTACAAGAGGCGCTCTCAAAACTTGAGCAATTCAAATGTGGTTGTCAATTGCGCAGATGTTGACGGTGATTTTGCAGAAGCAGAAGAAGGCTCTAAGGGAAGTTTAAAAGGAGAATAAGTACCTGCCTCTCAATCTATATCCCAAGAAGGCCAGGGCAATTCGGAGAAGGCTTACTAGGCACTAGGTTAGTGTCTTTGCATTGATAAAATTCCCCAGTTTGTTTTTTATTTTTTATTTTTTTATTATTTGATTGGATTCATGATATTAATGGCATGTACAAGGATTTTATGCTGCCGGTGCAAAAGGGTTTCTCAAATGTCTAAGAAGTATGTGGCTCAAATCAAGTGGAACACATCTTACAGATAAAGCAGGCTAATGCCGAAAGTGGAGCGAGGTGTTAGCTGTCAATCCACATCATCTTCCTGCTCAAATATAAAACCAAGCAACTCCAAGTCAGTTGCACATGAGGATCCAAAACCAGCTCAGGAAAAAGAATCTTCTGGAAAACAATTAGATGTAATCTAATAATATTGTGTAATTTTTTTTTTTTTTGTACTGAGGAATTTTCCCTTCTGTTGTAACAAAATCTTACAGCTGGCACTAGGCCATTGGCCCACCACATGTCTGTAAAAATGTCAGAATCATCTCGGCACATCACTCTCTATAAATAGGACATTGTACAAACAATACAAATCAATTGAGAGGAATATTTGAAAACTCTGTTTCCCGCATGGTATCCAGAGTCATTATAGACACACATCTACCATGGCCGACGATCCTCCTACTCCTCCTCTGCAAATAACCCCAGCCCCAAAATCCTCTTCTTCTTCTTCCCCCCTCCTTCCACATCTCAATCATCTTGTTTCTGTCAAACTCACAAATGATAATTTCCTTCTCTGGCGAGCTCATATAATTCCATATCTGAAAGGCCATGGTTGTTTCACTTTGTCGATGGGTCAAGTTCCCCACCTCCTCCTCTTCTATCTGACCAAACCACACCCAATCCTAAGTTTTTTAATTGGACTCAATCAGACCAAATCATCCTCAGTGCTATTATCTCCTTTTTATCTAATAATCTCATCACTCAAGTTGTTGCCTATTCCACGACAAGGTAAGTTTGGGCTGCTCTCGACAAACTCTTCTCCTCTCAATCTCATGCTCGTGTCATGCAACTTCGTTACCAACTTGCTACTGTGTCAAACAGTTCCTCCTCTGTCTCTAACTATTTTTAGAATGTCAAGCACCTCTCCGATGCTATGAGTGATGCCGGAACCCCCCTCTCCCCTCCTGAATTCGTCTCATACTTGCTTACAGGACTGAGCAGTGGCTACGATGCATTTGTCACCTCAGTTACTGCTCGCATTGATCCATTAGCCCTAAGGAGTAGGGGTCGCACAAATTCTTTCCCCCCCCCCCCTCCCCACAAATTTCCCTCCTTCTTCTTCCATTTAAAATACACCACTTCCTCACTCGAAACCCACCTGCCAGGTGTGTGGAAAAGTCAGACATAGTGCTATCAAATGCTACTACTAATTTGATCATGCTATCCAAAGTGAACCTCCTCAATCTTTCTCTACCAACTACACCACATCGTCTTCTAGTCCTGACCAGTCCTGGTACCCAAACACTGTAGTTACCAACCACCTCATGTGACTCCCTAACTCCCACATAAGGAAATGCTGGAATCGTGACGTCAGGATGATGATAACACGGGTCATGCACCTCAACGACAAGTGCGAAGTGTGTGCACATGCAACATGTGTAAGTCAAAAGATACAGCGGATAAGTTAAAGTCAATTAACTAATACCGAAATTGTTAAATATAAATTCACTTAATTACAAGTGTTTTAAAAGATATTACAGTTATCTGATGAAAACATATATAAATCAAAATATAATAACCAAAAGTGGGAAATAAATCCCAACCCACGAGAAAGTGATCCCCGATCACTACTCCAGTGGAGCTGCATCCTCAAACTCTGCATTCTCATTTGTATCAAAATCTACGGTACCATGAAACGGTACTGCAAGTAAGTAATAGATCAAACAACCCAACGGATAAAAATCCCAAACCCTCATTTTCCCAAAAATGATTATTTTCCAACCCAAGCCAAAAATCTCATTTAGGCCCAGAAACCAACTTCATTAAAATAACCTCCGCCATTTTCATAGAAAACGGTCCAATACCAAAATCGACCATCTTTCCAGAAAATGGTTCATATAAATCTCTTTATTCAAACCCCGCAATTTTTTCAGAAAATGGCCAAAATAACCAATTAACATTGTAGGTGAGAATAGCAGGCTAGACTCTACCACTATCCCTGCTTACTACTATCCCTACCACATGCACTGTAGGTGGGAATCACAGGTTGGACTACCACCATCCCTACAGCTCACATTGTAGGCGGGAATCACAGGACTACCACCATCCCTGCTTACCACCATCTCTATCGCATGCATCGTAGGCGGGACTCTACCACCGTCCCTGCTTACCACCATCCCTACAGTTCCTTTTACCTCTCTTTCAGTCTACCAGTGCACTGTAGGCAGGAATCACAGGTAGAACTCTACCACCATCCCTACTGCATGCACTGTAGGCGGGAATCACAGGCGGGACTACTACAATCCCTTCTTACCAGCATCCTTACCGCATGCATCGTAGGAGGGAATAACATGCGGGACTCTACTACTGTCCCTACTTACCACCATCCCTACAGTCTCTCTCTATCTCTCAAACCATTCAATCCATTCATTGCAAACATACCCAAATTTATTTCTCACATGAAAACCCAGTTTTCAAATATACACATGAACATATATGCAATTATGTGAAAACTCAGTTTTCATTTACAAACATGAACATGCGTGCAATTATGCAATGTATATGATACGACACAAATATTCAACAGCCAACAAATCCCAGCATAATCCAATCACATAAACAACTTCATCCTCCAATCCAACCAACACCCAAATTCCTCGAACTCAACGTCCGACACAACCAACCAGATCACAAAAGATTTGTTAGCGCAAAATATATTTATATCTCAAAAGGTTCTTTAGAAAATACTTACAAAGCTATAATATAATATTCGGAGGATCAAAGAGATGCAAGAGTTGGCGGCACAACAACGCAATAGTGCAAATTGGACACGGGTCGTGGGTCTCAAAAAACTTTTGAATAGGGACAAACAAAGACTTGGAATAGCTAGAGAAGGGCTTATGGAGGTCAGTGGAGTTAATGGTGGTGGCTGGTGGCCGTGGGTGGCGGCGTGGGCAGCGGTCAAAAGCCAAAAGTTCAAATCGAAGATGGAGCTCAAGGGGCTTCAATGGTGGCTTATCAGGGCTACGAAAGGGTGGTTGTTGGGGAACTAGTGATGAAGTAGTAAAGAGGTGGTGGCCAATGGTGGCACAATGGCAGGCTAGAGTGAAAAGGGCCGCGGCTTCCAGCCGTGCATGGAGGTTGATGGCGGCACGGGCTGGGCTGAAATTGAAGGGGGGTAGCGCCGGCCGATGGGGAGGAGAATATATAGGGTGGTGTTGGTCACTCCGGTGAGCGACGATGCATTGGAGGGGATGATGAAAATGGACGGGGGAGAAGGGAGAAGGCTCGTGCGTGAGAAGAGAAAAGCAGGGGAGGAAAAAGAAAAAGAAAGAATAAAAGGGGAGAGGGAAAAAGAAAAGGTAAAAAGAAAAATAAATGGAAAAAAATGAGATCCAGCCCTTTCAACTCAAGGTCTCAAAACTAATCCAACGGAAATAAATTTTAAAATAACGAGTTAAATAAAATAATTTAAACACAATGTCTTAGTAAAATAAAATAATAAAATTCAATAATAAAATAAAGAGCATTTTAAATGATGAACAATATTAATAATAATAAAATACGAATTAAATTTCACAATAAGAAATAATAAAATAATACCACTAAAATAATATAAAACTTGAAACAAGAATGCCCATAATTATAATAAATAAAATAATTTACTTAGTTAAAATACACGTAAATACGGGGTATCACACCTCACCTCTGATTTAGCCCACCTCCACCTCAACTCATCACCTTATACTAGTGCAGAACAAATTCGTATTGGCGATGGCACTACACTACTGATTGCAAACATTGGTGATTATGTGTTCAACACTTCCTCTCATGCTTTCTCTCTCAAACATCTTCTTCATGTTCCTAATATAACTAAGAATTTAGTTTCTATTAGACAATTTTTTCATGATAATCTTGTTTTCTTTGAATTTCACAGTTCTTGTTTCATTGTGAAGGATTCAAAGACAGGGACACCCCTCATTCATGGCCCCGTATGTGATATCCCCATTTTACGTGTATTTTTATTGAATGATTTTATTTAAATTACTATAATTAGTCATTTTCTTACTTTAAATTAAAGATGATTTTTGCAATATTATTTTATGATTTTTAAGTTGTGAAATTGTTTTAATATGCTTTCTTGTTATTTATTATTATTTTGAATTTAAGTTGTTCGTTAATTTAAAGTAGTTATTTTTGGGCTTTAGAATTATTGTGTTTTTATATTTTATTATTTTATTTTATTTAATCACTGCGTTTAAATTATTTTATTTAACTTGTTATTTTGGAAATAATTTTCGTTGGATCAGTTTCTTAACCCAAGTTGTGAGGGTTGGACCTCATTTCTTTTCCTTCATTTTTCTTTTTCCCTTTTTTCTTTTTCTCCTCCTTTTCCTTCTCTTTTTCTTCTTTCTTCTTTCTTTTTCTTTCTCCCCTGCTTCTCTCTCTCTCTCATGGGCTACGTCCCCTTTCCTTTCTCCGTCGGTTTCCTTCGTCAGTGCCTAGCACCGCCGTCATGCAGCCGTGTGCCTCACCACCCCTCCCATTCTCTTCCCCTCCGGCTGGTCATCATTCCGCTCCGTTTTCAGGCCAACCCGTTCAGCCGTTATTCGCCACGCACATCTGGAAGCCATGGCCCAATTTCCTTCCAACTCCGGCATGCGTCGCCTATTGCTTTCGTCGTTGCTTCCATTCTCTTCCCCACTCACCGGCGACCTCACCCCTCCATTTTTAGACCACCTAGTGCCACCGTTAGCTCCTCCAAGCCGCATGGTTTTTGAGCCATTCCACCGCCGTCGCTCCACCTTCGGCCACCATTTTTTCATCATTTCATCACCGACCTAACTCACCCATTTCCAGCTCCGATCCGTCGCTGGAGCAACCACCACGAGCTCAACTCCATTTTGGCAATTTTTGACTTCCACTGCCGTTTTCGCCGCCACCCATGGCCAACCACCCTTTCCTAGTCTTCGTTTGTTCCCATTCAAAAGTGGGTATTTTGTGACCCATGACCATAGTGCATTTTGCACTGTTACGTTGCTTTGCCACCACCTTTTGCAGCTCATTGATCCTTCGAAAAATATTTTATAGTGTTGTAAGTATTTTCCAAACTTCCTTTTAGATTTAAATATATTATTGCTTTTATAATAAATTGTGATTGGTTGGTTATGCCAGACTGAGTCCGAGGAGTCTGGAGTCGGATGGATTTGAGGATGGAGTTATTCATATTTGGATGATTTGGATTGTTGGGTTTTTTGTGTCATGTTATTTGCATTGCATGGTGCATGCATATACATGTGTTGGAGATTGAAAACTTGGTTTTTATGAGTTAAATGGATTTTTGGGTGTGTGTGTATCACGACCCCAAGCCGAGATGGGGCATTATCTCGGTGGAGCTCCTCTGGTCATTAGGGAGCTAAAAATACTGAGTGGCATCCCCTGGGTTGTCACTGGGCAACAACCGGCTCGGACGATATTGTAACGCTGTCGGTCGACTCTATGGTCCCTAGGCTGGCGGGGACTAGAGGATGACTGGTCATGGTACGCGCTAGGTACGGAGCTGGGTATTACTCATGTAGATGTCACATGCGTAGTCATTACCTACGGCGTGGCATAGGAGCCAGAGTGTGCAGATGATCCCTAGGGAAGATCATGGTTCATACAATAAAATGGAAACTGGTTTTGATATTGGATATGGGCTATTTTCTAGAAAAATGGCAGAGTTTTATAAGTAGATTTTCGTGAACCATTTTCTAGGAAAATGGTGGATTTCTTATTTTGGGTCATTATCTGGGATAGTGGCGAGGAATTGTTTTAAATGAATTTATTGTGGGCCAAAAATTGGATTTTTGGTGTGCGTTGGAAAAAGATTTATTTTGGGAAAAGATCATTTTTGGATCTCATGCATATGGCATCCTGTTCATGCATATTGTTGAGGTTTAATGTATTTTTATCTTGTGGATGTTTGGATTATTACTTACCTGTGGTACCGTCTTTAGTACTGTAGACTTTGATGCATATGAGGAGGAGGAGGTTGAACCTGAGGAGGCAGCTCTGTCAGATGACTGATTGGAGTTTTGCTTGTATTATTCAGAAATTATTTCATTACCTTTAAATTATGTATTTAGATTTTATAATGTTACCGAAAATTGTAATACTTTTGAAATACTTCTATTTAAGTGAAACTGTATTTAATATTTCTAGTACTTAGTTGGTTGACTTTAATTTAACCGCTGCGACTTTTGTTTACACATGTTGCTTGTGCACATACTTGACACTTAGCGATGGGATGCGTGACCCGTATTGTCATCATCCTGAAGCCTCGATTTCCACGTGTCCGTACATGGGAGTTGGGGGCGTCACACTGTACATGATGGACTTTATACCGTTCCAGTGCTTTCCACCTCTCCTCATCAAGTTGGCTAGCGCACCACTTCCTCTCAGTGGCACTCAAGACTTGGGCATCCATATCTCCAGATAGTTCAACACGTCATCTCTCAAAATTTTCTTCCAGTTTCCATACGCGATCCTCCTTCAATTTGTTTCGCCTGCTGTCAAGCCAAAAGTTCTCAGTTGCCGTTTCATTCTTCTCATTAGCACTCCACCAAACCACTTCAACTTATTTACTCAGATATATGGGGCCTGTCCCTGCTCTTTCCTATGATGGGTTCCGTTATTATATTACTTTTTTACATGATTTCACTAGGTTTACTTGGTTGTTTCCTTTAATATAAAAGCCTGATGTTATCTCAGTTTTTATTCAATTCCAAAAACAAATTGAATTGCAGTTTAATTCCAAAATTTTATCTCTTTAAAGTGATTGGGGTGGTGAGTACCGCACTCTTCACACCCTTCTTAAAAATCAAGAAATTTTGCACCACATCTCGTGCCCTCACACCTATCAACAAAATGGGGCTGTGGAAAGAAAACACCTGCAGCTTGTTGAAACCAGATTAGCCCTTATGGCCCATGCCTCGTTACCTTAAAAATTTTGGGCTGACTCCTTTCATACAGCAGTCTATTTAATAAATCATTTTCCAACTCCTTTTCTCAATTACCAATCTCCTTTCAAAAACCTTTTTTCAAAATCACCTAATTATACCATTCTCAAAGTATTTGACACAACTTGTTGGCCTCACTTAAGGTCCTATAACCACCATAAACTTAACCTCCGCTCCACTCAATGCTTATTTTTAGAATACAGGGATTCACATAAAGGCTATAAATACCTACATGTTCCGTCCAATTGTCTTTATCTTTCTCTTGATGTTATATTTGATGAATGTTGTTTTCCTTTTGCCCAACAATCTGAAAATTCTTCTTAGCCCAATTCTGTAATTCTTCCATCCATTCCGATTCCTTTACCTCACTCTCCTCAAATGTCTCCTTCGTCCACTTCATTACCCGTTGCACTCTCTAGGCCCAACATCTTGCCAAGCCCACTCATTCCTCCTAGCTTTACTACTCAAACAAACTCTCTTCCTGTCTCGAGTCCCACTCCCTCACCCAGCCCATCTAATATTTCTTAGCCTCTCGAAAGTTCCTCTCAGTCCCTTTCTTCTTCTTTGACTCCAGCATCTTCTTCTTCCTTTGTTCCGATTCTCACCTGTTCCAAAACCAACTCTTGTCCTCTAAAATAGTTCACCAATGGGACAATGCTCTAGCCGCCGCCACGAAGGTACCTCACCACCACCTCCAATTTGGTTCCTGATGACCCTCAAACTTTCACAGAAGCTGCCAAGCATCTTCAATGGCACACAGCCATGGCAGATGAATTTCAAGCACTTATGCAAACTCACACTTGGACCTTGGTGCTGTCTACTGGCATCAATAACTTGGTCGGTTGCAAGTGGATTTTTCGCACCAAGCGGAACTCAGATGGCACAATTGAGCGTTACAAAGCATGCTTGTTAGCGAAGGGATTTCATCAACAGGAAGGTATTGATTTCTCTGAAACCTTTAGTCCTATAGTGAAACCCACCACCATTCGGACCATTCTCACCATTGTTGTCACTAAAGGCTGGTCTCTTAGATAGTTAGACATTAACAATGCCTTTCTGCATGGGGACCTCCAAGAAAAGTCTGCATGACTCAACCCATTGGGTTTATCAACTCCGACTACCCCACTCATGTTTGTCGCTTGAATAAGGCCATTTATGGCCTTAAGCAAGCACTAAGAGCCTGGTTCTCAAAACTGAGTACACAACTCCTTGAACTCAGTTTTACTCAATCACTTGCTGATCCTTCAATTTTCTTGTATAAACACTCTTCTGTTACTATTTATTTTTTGGTCTACGTTGATGATATCATACTTACTGGGTCCTGTCCGAATGCTATTTCATTAGTTCTTAATTCTCTGAGTTTGTCTTTTCTAGTGAAGGACTAAGGTCCTCTTCGTTATTTTCTCGATCTGGAAATTCAGCTTTTATCCAATGGTCTTCATTTATCTCAGACCAAATATATCTGTGACATTCTCAAAAGAACAAATATGGACTAAGCCAAGCTTATCAAAACTCCCATGTCCACCAATACCCATCTTTCACTCACTGATGGACCTACCTTCAGTGATCCTACACTTTATCGTAGCACTATAGGCAGTCTCCAATATTTATCCCTCACCCACCCTAATGTGGCCTTTGTTGTAAACAAAACTTGCCAATTCATGCATGCTCCTACACTTCCCCACTGGCAAGCCGTGAAGAGAATACTGAGGTACCTCAAACATATAGCTCATTATGGCCTTCACATTCGGCCATCTTCCTCTTAATTATCATCTCCAAGCTTTTTCAAATGACAACTGGGCTGGGTGCCCTGATAATCTGTAGTCTACAAGGGGCTACTATGTTTTTCTTGGCTCCAATATGATTTCCTGGGGCTCCAAGAAGCAACATACAGTTGCACAATCTAGTACAGAAGCCGAGTACAAACCGCTCGCAAATACCACTGCAGAATTACTATGGCTTCAATCTTTAGTTTGAGAACTTGGTGTTTTTCTTCCTAAGCCTCCTACTTTATGGTGCGACAATTTAGGAGCTACATATCTCTCAGCAAATCTAGTTCTCTATTCACGTACAAAGCCTATGGAGATTGACTTTCACTTTTTACATGACAAAGTTGCATCTAAGGCTTTACAAGTTGCTTTCATCTCTTCCCGTGATCAAGTGGTTGATATTCTTAACAAGCCCCTGCTCTCCTCTTGGTTTCTTACACTTCGATCGAGTCTCACCATGGTTCCCTTGTTGGACTCGCAGGAGGATTGTCTTCCAGCTCAGTTATAAAACCAAGCAACTCAAAGTCAGCTACACCTGAGGATCCAAAACCAGCTCAGCAAAAAGAATCTTCTAGAAAACAATTAGTTGTAATCTCATAATATTGTGTAATTCTGTTTTTGTACTAAGGAATTTTCCCTTCTATTGTAACAAAATCTTAGAGCTGGTACTAGGCCATTGGCACACCACGTGTCTGTAAAAACACTATACAAACAATACAAATCAATTAAGAGGAATATTTGAAAACTCCATTTCTCGCACGAGGGGAGCATAGTATAAATACATATGATGTAACCCTACTTTGGCATAGTGAAATTCAACCTCCACTCATTCATGTGGACGTAGCCATACTGCCGAGCCACGTTAAATTCGTGCGTTTTTCTTACTTTCTCTCTCTTTATTTTGCCATGGTATTCATCTTAATTGCTACACATTTCACAACAGTGTTGTTCGTGATATGGTTGTGTGCTCAGTGTTGCCCCATCCATCCATCCACTTGCAGCCTGCTTTTTTACTTCATTGATAATTCTTTATGCATCCCTTTCAAAAATTACTTTATGTAAGTTAATGTAATTGCAGATCTCTACATGTTTCCATTGCCTTCCACGTAGCATGCACTTGCTTCAGTTAACTCAACAAAATTATATTGGGATATTAATTTGGATTAATTAATTCCCTTTCTTGTATTTCTTGGCACTACACAAAATTATGTTATTCTTTCCTCCAAACAGACATGATAGATTAAATGATGAGTCTTTGGCTCTCTATACTGAAACCATAATTAATTAATTAGCAGTACTATTAATAATCCTATCAATGAAATGCATAACTCATGATGACAAAATTATAAGTTAATGCATAGACCTAATTTCCACTTAATTTTTTCACTGTATACAATTTTTCCATTCACTCCGAATGAATCAATGATGTTGCGTGAAGTATATATCTCTATATCTATATATGTATATAGTTTGAAAATATATATCTTTTGTCAAAGCTTTGTAGGTGAATTCTACTTCTCAGTTGGCTGAAGGGGCTGAATTTGAGGTTAGAATTTGGAGTGCAAACAAAACCATAACTTGTGTTCTTAGTCAGGACTGGATGAACCATTAAACAGCATAGGCGATATGTTGGAATTGAGTTCACTTTATTGTTTAAAAAAATCAATTTATATATATGTACAAATGTGTATGATACATGGCTTAAGAATGGTTATTGTTCTTCTTTCTTTCTTCGACTTCTCTCTGGTGAATGGTACTTACGCTTACAGAGAGGGTGACGCCTTTCAAGTTTCAAGGAGCTTCTTTCTCCATCTTTTACTCTTCTTCTTTTAGAGGTGAAGATGTTCGCCAAAAGTTTGTTTCTCATCAACACCATATTTTGGATAAAAAGGGAATTGGTGCTTACATAGAAACCGATCTTGAAAGATGAAAGAAATTTTACCAGAACTTTTCAAGGCTATTGAAGGATCAAGGATTTCTAGCATATTACTCCTTGAAAATTATGAAGAATTAAGATGGTGCTTGAATGACCTATTGAAGATCCTTGATTGTAAAGAAGCGATGAAACAAATTGTTCTACCAATTTTTTACGATGTAAATCCATCAGAAATACGGCATCAAAAAGCTAGGAGATTTTGGAGAATCCTTTGATAGTCTTGGAGATAAGCTCATTGATAACGTAAAGATGCTGAAGTGGAAGGCAGCTTTAGAAGAAGCAGCCAACTTGTCTGGGTTCGAATTAGGGAATAGCTACTTCCTATGAGCTGTGCCTATATATATGTTTATATATGATGTTAAAAGAGAAGTTTATGCATAAAATATAGAGAAATCCAGGATTTGAGAGGATGAAAATTGCGGATGATATGGTGCCATACAAAATAGTTTGATATTTATCATTCTTTCCGACATTGAGTTTTATGCAAGCCATAAATATATTTGAAATCTTTTTTGGATTTGTTAGGGCATTAATTACCACATTAATTTCATATAATGTATGTATATTGGAAAAACAAACAGAGAAATTAACATGGAAAAAATACAAATCTAAATCTTCTCTCTCTTTTATTTAAAAAAAAAAAAAACTAAATCATATAATTCATATATGATTATACTTTGAAAAGTCTTTTAAATTTTTATCTCTTTTGTATTGATAGGAAAGAGTCAAAATTTATCAAAGACATCATTCAATGGGTGGAATCAAGAATAGTTTTTTTTTTTTTTTTTATTGGCACCAGGTGGACTCAAGAATAGTAAACTGTACATCTCTAAATGATGCCAAGTACACCATTGAAATAGAGTCTCACATACAAGACATTTATCGACACCTAAATATTAGAAGGAATGATGTTATATGCATGGAGGTAGGAGTGGCAATATGTTACACGACCTGTTAATCCAATACGAACACGACACGATAATAGCGGGTTAAGGTTTAGTCTTAATGGGTCCAGGTCAAAACAGGTTGACCCCTTAAGACATAATTGCTTAATAGGTTGATAACGAGTCGACCCGTTATGACACGTTAAGAAAGTTAAAGTTACAATTATACCCTTATACCTAAAAGTAAAATTGTTAGAATTTTAATTTCGATATTTTTATTATTTGGATTGTAATTATAGACTTGTAGTTAGTTTTATTTTTATGGATATTGTGATTTTAATATTTATATAAAATTCTACTAAATTTAATCAAGTCAAACGAGTTCATTTCGGGCTTATTCAACCCATTTATATAACACTACAAGAAATCAGGTCATTTGCAGCGCTTAAAATCGTTGCAAAAACCTGCATAAACTGCTGCATATACCTTTTTACAGCGATTTTAATTTCCTTGCACGTTCGCCGCAACAATCGCGTCTTTTTTGCCCAAAGCAGCGCAAAAAAAATTTTCGTTGCTAAAACATCCATTCCCAGCGAAAATTTTCCCTTGCTAATACTTTTAACATCGTTGCAACTGAGCTCATGCCCATATACATATATCGCTGAGAAATCTCAATTACAGGATAATAAAATCCTTGCAAATACTACAAAAATCGCTGCAATTCCTTTCTACAATTGCCGCGATTCATAAAAAAGTGTTGGAAATGAGTTTTTTCAGCGTAATATAAATGCTGAAACTTTAACCAAAAGCGCTACTAAAAACAAAAACTGTTGCAAATGTCATCATTCAAGTGATTGAAATCGTTGTTAAAGTATAATTACAGCATTTAAAATCGCTGTAATAGCTCAATATAGCGCTGCAATTGCTTACTCTTTTCCAGCGATTTGTTATAAATTTGTTGGAAATAAGATTTTGCAGCATAACTAAAATCCTGCAAAAGAAACCAAAAGCGCTGCAAAAAAGGAAAAAGTGTTGCGAATGTGATCATCAAATATGGAAAAATCAATGAAGCGCTGGAATTGCATACTCATTTGCAGCGATTTTTGTGAAATTTGTTGCAAATAAGATTTTGCAGGGTAATATAAATGCTGAAAATGCAACTAAAATTGCTGGAAATAGATCATTGCAATTGCAGCGATTTGTCTTAAAATTGTTGGAAATGAGGATTTCCAACGTAATTTAGATGCTGAAAATATGATCAAAAGTGCTGCAAAATGTCAAAACTGTTGCAAATATGGTCACTTAAAATCGCTGTAATAGCTCGATAAAGTGCTGGAATTGCTTACTCATTTCCAGCGATTATTTAGAAAATTGTTGCCAATAAGATTTTGCAGGATAATATAAATGCTGAAAATGCAACTAAAATCGTTGGAATTAGAGCATTGCAATTGCAGCGATTTGTCTTAAAATTGTTGGAAATTAGGATTTGCAGCGTAATGTAGATGCTGAAAATAGGATGAAAAGCGCTGCAAAATGTCAAAACTGTTGCAAATATGGTCACTTAGAATCGTTGTTAATTGCTAATTGCAGCAGTAAGAATCGCTGCAATTAATATGAAATTCGCTGGAATTAAGTTATTGGTGTATTTTTTTTTTCCCGATCTCGCCATTTACGTTAGTTATATATATATATATATAACCGTCATTTACGAACTTGATCTGAAATATAGTTTTTATTTCTCGCGTTCATGTCAATGACTAATAAAATCAATTTATTACCTAGCCTGAAATTATATATTAACTTTTTTTTAATACCTTAAACTTCACTTAATTTAAGTCATTTAATTGTTGTTAATTCATCATTCATTGGCATCACCACAAGTTTAATGATCCTACATGAAACGATTACACATAAACCTATGGTGGTTTCTATTCCATTGCTATATAATACTTATAGCAAATCTAACACCCAATTTAGAAATAGGAAAATTTTAGGCACTTTCATTATAAATCTATAACCTTTTTCATCGAATATAATAAATTTTTTGATAAGTTCATCGAATATAATAAATCAAACACATTTATTCCTCTAAAGCCAATGGAAAATTCACATTAATGTAGTTATGGGCTATATACATTGGGGTGGACGAATTTCTGCTTGCAAAACCTACGACTTACAAACTACTAACATATATAAATCCCATTTCTTGCTTCTAAATATTAATTGAAAATGTCCACATTCATGAACAATTGTTCAACTGTCCTGCTCCTCTATGGACTAAAATACTTTAATGTATTTGATAACAATGTGCACCTGGGCATTGGGTAGAACAACTTCAACATGTCTGCATCAAGTTGGTGGGGGGGGATTCATTGTTCAGCATTTTTGTGCCTTTCAATCTCTCCAACTCCAATCTGTCAATGACCATATAGAGAGCCGTTACGTAAAAAGGTACTTTAAATAGAGCAAACATTTATTTTATTTTTTTTGATAAATAAATAGAGTAAACATTTATTATTGAACAAGATTGATACTCAATTCGGAAACACAAACTAATGTTCATGTAGTCATCGCCAATTGCCATAATGGCAAACATAAGTCAGGCTAATATCAGTGCAGTATTTTACAGTCATTTAAGCACGTAAACTCTTCAGTAGGAAACAATCACTTTTAGCAACTTTGGTTGTAAATAAATAGACTGTAAATGTTTTTTGACAGAAACACACAATCGCTCTATGAGGCTTTACGTGTGCTTTACAAACAGTATATATATAAACATCTACTGTGCATCTGAAACTAATTTTCTTACAATCAATTGCATGCAGTACTCACATTATATCAGTATAGCTGTACATATTTAATATAAATTTCAATGTTGATGATCTTTAGCAGTTATTTCATGTGAATATCAGTTGATCTTCTACACTGCATAACTCAAAACAGTATGTATATATATATCAACATATATATGAGTAACGCATGTACTCTGCTACTATGTTTTGTGCTACGGTTCTAATCTACTGCAAGTTGCCTCAAACAGCAAAAAAATTGCCTCATACAGCGAAAATCAGCCAGTTGCTGACTCAAAACAGAAAGCCAAAAAACTACTATGAGATAGGATAATACCTTATCAATGTGTGGCCACATATTAGAACTTGTATTGCATATCCAGTCTACCTGCACAATTGTCTATTCATCAACCACCAATTGAAATTCATCAACCATCAGATTGGAGATTCTGGACATCCTATTTTACTAGCAATCATTTAAGACCCATCACTTAGAAAATATATATATATATATAAGTGCAATCATGAATTACTTCAGATAAGTGCTTACTTATCAAATCCACCCATAGCAGCTAATGCTATTGCCATGCACTAGAAATTCAATGACAGCATGGTCATACTTAAAAAATAAAAAAAAAACTGTGAATAAATCCACATAAAGAAAGAATCTGGCATATGCTTGTATATTTTTGTTGTTAGGATCAGTAACCACTAATTCTTGAATCAGCTAAACAATTTTAATACAATGGATGGAATTTTTGGAGACAGAGGTGATTTAGGAGATGATGTGAAGTCCTCAAATTAATCTCTAAGCATTTATCCCAGTCACAACAGAGAGGTTAATTCATAATTACCTTCAATTAGTGGACTGATCTTTATGATTTGGACATGAAGAGTCTGTATGAGAGAAGATCTATAAGTATCAACAGAGTTCAGCATCAGCGTAATTAAGAGTCTAACTGCTTGAAGCCACTACGTTAGTACTTAAACATGTTTGATACTAAATATCGCTTATCTCATAAAATAAGTTTACTTAGTTCGTGTGAAAAATCTCATTGCTCCCAATGAATGATCAAATCGTATGCATCTTCCCTAAACATGAAACAACAATATCTCTTTAAACAATGAAGTGATTCATTTTTTCTTATGATTTTGGAAGTTACCACACCAAGATGAGATATAGATTGGATCAAGAAGTAGAAGGGGTTCAGACTTTGAATCAGATAGTTTCCCAACAAGGAATACAATTAGAATTCAAACTGAATTCTTGCCAAACATCTAAGTACATAAGAGTCTTATGGGGTCAAGCTTCATTAATGGATGACACACAGAATGACATATTGGAACCAGCAAGAATTAAGGTCAAGCTGAAGAAAGACAATGTTGATATTTGTTACCCACTAATTTTTCAAAGCGGAGGAGATTTTGATCTGAAACTGAGTGCTTCAAGCAACAATGAGAACCTTTACTATGATTCAAACAGTGTGATTATATGTGCAATTGGATCTCAATATAACAGCTATTGCTCAAACGTTGATAGAACTTTTTTGATTGATGCCATAAGCCTCACAGAGGAAGGCTTATGAGGTTCTTTTCAAGGCACATGCTGCAGCAATTACAAGTACACACACTTTCCATGGTCGAAATAAGGAGGAAAAGGGTTCTAACTAATAGAGGATTCTCTATAAACATCATAATATTAATTAACACCGTTAGAAGAAGACATGACCCAAAACAGAAAAATATTTACGAATCCAAGCCTCTCAGGTTGGTTGTGTTCTATGTGCCTAACATAGTCTTAATGGTGGAAATGAATGAAATGTAGCAACCATTATCTATTTTATGCTACTACCATGATCAATAATGTTGGAAAAGAAAAAGAAACAGAGTTCTAAGTCGTACAAAGATGGTTAAAAAGAATGAGATGGACTAGTGGCAAAACTAGAAATTTATGAAAGAGAGACTTACTGGTTTGGGAGAAATCCTTGGCTGTTCACTTCAATTATTTGCTTGGGGACATAGCTCACAAGTACAAACTGATTTTTATGAGTTTGACAAACAAAAATGAAGTTCTGAAAAGGATTAAAAAGAGAGGACTAAAATCACAGCAAAAACTAAAATGTTTGGCGCAAAATGGAGTAGAAAAATTATCTTACGTCTTTTGTGCAATAGGTTGTGTAAATTTCCCTTGTTTAAGCACTCCTTCCACTTGGTTATACACTAAACTAAACAAGTAATATATGAGATTTTAATGAACAAAAATTGAAGTGGAAGATCACCAAACGAAAATTCTGATAGCGCTTAAAATCTCTCAGATAATGCAGATGTTTTGGTTGCTATTTTTGTGTTGAGCATATAACTAAGAAAGGAAAGAAACGAAACTATAGCAGAACCTTTTTGTAGTAGCATGTCGGCATGGAACAAAACAAGGCAGAAAATCATCTCACCTCCTCAAGCAGTAGACAACACGAATTCTGCAGAGTTCTACCTTCCCTCCACATAGTTACACACCCAACTAAACAAGTATTAGGGGGAAAATGTAAGGATACATGAAGTTGAAGGAAACCATAATAGAATCTGTTGCAGAAAATTTTAGAACTTGGAAGTGTGTTTAAGAAAGAACCAATTTCCATCTATCCTATCTCCTCCTATAGGTTCTAGCTCTATCTATCAGCTAAAATAAGTTCTACCTGCAAGTAAGAAACACAATAGTCTGTTAACAAATAACAAAAATACTAGTGAAACTGTATGGTTTTCATAGCCTAAAACACCTTAAAATTTGCTACAATATATCCATTTCTTTTGATGTTTGAACCAGATAAACTGCTAGTTTAATGTTTTACTTTTTAAACTTCAATTAATTAGACACTTGTACCTATGGTGGTGTATTTGGAGGGAGAGGAATGTAAGAAGTTTTGAAGATCAAGAGTGGTCAATGGATGAGCTTAGAAACTTATTTTTCACTACTTTACTACATTGGTTGATTGTAATTGATTTTGATGGCATGACCTTCCATGAATTCCTTGTATCACTAAACTAGCACGCTTAGGCATTGCTCTACAATATATCCCATATACTTGGGCTCTTGCCTACTCCTTTTAAATATAAATTTGTTTACCAATAAAAAAAAAAAAATAGACACCTGTGTAATAGTGAATATAATTTCATTTCCTATAATATGAGAAATTAATGGCGTGGTAGGGCGTTCCTTTCTACAACATAATAGAAAGTTCTATTTTTCTGTTTGATGTTATAAAAAAGAAATCTTTAAGAATGATATGTGGTTATCATTTCGTAGGAGGAAAATATTGCCTCACCACTGTAAACAGCAAGGGAGAAAACTATATAACTGGTGTACCTTGCACATACCTTGGAGCTCAAAAGCCCAATCTCCGTGCCCAATCCTCCAAAGAAATCCTTTGTCATCTCCACCCCCAGTTGCCACTAACGAAGCATCCATTGGGCTGCAGGCAACTGTATAAACCTCACCTGTGAAGAAAATAGTAAAACATAATCATAAATTTGTAGTTATAAAATGTAGGATATACTCAGCTTCACACATTGGTATGTGAAATTCAAAGCCATGTTGATCCCAATTCATAACTAGATGAGCATAATCAATTAGTCCTATATAAGTAAGTATCTGACTCGCACAAATTAAGAATTAGATAATGAAGTAACACCATAAGTTTATTCAAAATAAGAGTTACTTACGAACTAGGTAAGTCCCTTCAAAATAATACAGGAACTAAATAAAAAACATATACAGGCGACAGGGAGGTCCGATAGGCTTTTATCAGATTTTGCAATAATATTTGTGTAAGGTTTTAAAGGAAATGCTTAAAAGGCATAAATATAGAAATCGAAAGTTCTTACCGGTATGACCGGTGAATATATGCACGGAATCATCAGGCTCCTCTGGAAACAAGCAGCAAATTGCAAGATTGGGAGGCATAATGCCAACCAAAGGAAATAACCTGGAAAACCTCGGGCCAAATAGCTTCTTGTGCGAGAGGAGTAGGGGGAAGGAAAAGAAGAGTGCGAAGTGGACGGAAAGGAAGGGTCTAGGTTAGGGTTTAATTAACATAACACAAAGGAATCAAACAGAGTAAATAACACCACAAAAATAATGGAGTTGAATAGAAGGAGTTGACCTTGAAGATCCTGCGTATACAGATCTGCACTGATATGTACTTGCTTCGGGGAGGGGCGGCGCAACCAAGGAGTGTCACGGGGTGGCGCTGCACAGAGGGACAGTGTAGCAGGGTGGCGCTGGGCAGAGGAAGGCGGCGCGAGGCGGGGTGGCGCTGGGCAGAGAGAGGCGACGTGAGATGGCACTGGGTTAGGGAGGAAGTGGTCTTCGCAGGATGCCGGTTCGAAATGGGTGGGTTAGTTTGCAAGTTTGATGAAAATGGAGAAGAAGAAGTTGGGGAAGAAATATGTATCGAGGATTAGGGCTAAAATCGAATTTCAGCGGGGAGCGGCGAAGGCATTTTCGTTTAGGCACCGAGTGATAAAAACATCAATTCCATCGTATTAGTTACGTTGGAATAATTTTTGAAATTATTACAACGAATTTATTCGTCGTAAAAAATAAAAAAGCACTGCAAAAGTATCACTTTTAAGTTTTTAAATATTAAGACGAAAAAATTCGTCGTAATAGATGAAAAAATGCAACAAAGTAGTTTTAAAACTTGATGTTAAAAACCCGCGATAAGATTAAAATCGTTGAAATTAATGGTTTATTGCAGCGATTTTATTTCCAACAATATAAAAATCGCTGCAATAAATCATTTTTCTTGTAGTGTAAACAGTTTGAAATGGATCGTATTGTATTGTGTTAACATGTTTCATAATATTTACTAATGGGTCCAAACGGGTTGATAGGACATGACTCGTTATATTAATGGGCTGTGTTAGGGTTTGAGATTTTGACACGATAAGCTTAACAGGTCGGGTTAGGGTTGACCTATATAGTATAATATATATGCTTTGACACGACACGAACATAAACTGTTAACACGGTTTCACACCCCTACATGGAGGGGATATTTGAAATTGGTGGAATTGGTAAGACAATTATTTCAAAAGATATCTATAACAAGATTTCTCATCAATTTGAAGGAAGTTATTTCTTGAAACATGTGAGACTTCAAAATCAAGAGGTTTGATTCAGCGACAAAATACATTTCTTTATGAGATTTTAGGAACCAGTTTGGATATTCGTGATATTGACCGAAGAATTTATGTGATTAAGCATATACTTTGCTCTAAAAAGGTTCTCCTAGTTCTTGATGAAGTGGATAAGATGGTTCAAATAGAAAAATTAGCTGGAGATTGTAATTGGTCTTGTTTAGGAAGTAAAATCATCACAACAAGAAGCAATCGACATTTATTAAATGACTCTAAAGTTGATTCAAAATGCAAGGTGGTGATAATGGGTGACAATGAATCCCTTCAACTTTTTAGTTGGCATGCTTTCAATAAAGACAAACCATTGGATGATTATGTGGAACTCTCTAAACATGTAATACAATATGCTGAGGGCCTTCCATTAGCTTTAACGTTGCAAGGTGGTAAGAGTATACATCGATAGAAGAGTGCATTAGATAAATTTAAAAAAATTCCAAACGAAAATATTTGCAAAGTACTTCAAGCAAGTTATGATGGATCGGATGAGAATGATAAGGATACGTTTCTTGATATTGCATGTTTCTTCAAGGGAGAATGCTTGGCTTATGTCACTAAAACATTTGACGGTTGTGGTTTCTTTCCGGATGATGGTTTCAAGAGGCTTGTAGACAAGTGTCTTATTACTATTGATGAGCCTAATAGATTATCGATGCATGACTTGATACAAGATATGGACCAAGAAATTATTCGTCTAAAATCACCGACAAACGTAGTAAATTGTGGTTTCTCAAAAACGTTCGTCATGTGTTGGAAGAAAGCACGGTAATGATAACATTGAAAAAACTCTAGTTTTAATTATTGATTTTAGTAAGCTGGACTTTACACTGATGTTGCTAACACTCTATGTGTTTCTCTTGCTAGGAAACAAACAAAATAGAAGTGCATAGTAATAGATTTGCCCGAAGGCGAGGACGTGATAAGATTGAGTTCGAAAGCCTTTTAGATGGATGAAAAACTCAATAGTGTTTATAAATCGTAATGCATGATTTTCTAAGTGTACCTAATTACCTCTCCAACAAATTAAGATTACTTGATTGGTCAAATTATCCTTTACAATCTTTGCCACTCAATTTCCATAGAAAGAAACTCATTGCCTTTAGAATGCGTTGTAGCTTCATCAAGGAGTTGGGCGAGGGAAGAAGCATCAATATCCTTCGGGAACTTTGTTGCACTCGGTTTTTCAAATCTAACGGGCTGCAAAAAGATTGATGGTTATACAAATCTTGGAAAGGAGATGAAGGATGGGAGCAGTGTATTACAAGTGTTGAATCTTGAGAATTATTTCCAGTCAACTAAATTTCTTCCCAATATCAAATGTCTTTATGATGTTTAATTCCTCTGCCACTTCGGATTTCTTAGATCTCTCGGAGAGTGAAATTGTTATCCATTGTCATTACAAAGAATTCCAGAATTAGTAATATTACAATTCAATGGAAGCCACATCAAATCGTTCTAGAGAATTGACTTGACTGGCTGCACCAAAATGCATGTAAACATCTGGAATTCTCACGTGCCAAGTCCTTTATTGTGGAAGAAAGGTATGCATCTTTCAAGTTGACTCCATTTTTTTCAGTTTTCATGACTTGAAACCGTTGAGGAATCATCGTTGGTTTAACAGGGGCAATATCAAGAAGAGTTATTTGAAAGTAAAATAGTTAAAAAGGAGATTAGTGGAATTGTGTTATATGCCGTTGTGTTTTTCAAAAAAGTTCATAGGGCAACAAATATTATTTTTTATGCTGAGATAACAGGTAAAGACCCAGATGATGTATGCAGTTGTTTTTAAGGCGTAGATTTGGTTAATAATGATAAGAATACATAGAATTGGAGGCCGATTTAGGATCTTTTGAGCGGAAAGTTTTGGACAATTTGAGAGTTGAATTGTATCCCAACGATACTGATCCTTTGTGGGTGCTGATCTATAAAAGTTGCCGAGCCAAAGTGGTATATAAGAATGGAAGGAGAGCAAATAAAAAGAGAAAATGGATGAAGCCGATCCTGGAAAAAGTCCTCAACCGCAATTGAGTTAATGATAGATAACCCAAGGCGTGGTGATCAAAGATTCAGAAGGGAAAGTCATTGCAAGCCTAAGATCCCAACGGGACTCTTTACCCGACGTTCAGCTGGCAGAGTCATTGGCAGCCCTCAAAGCAGTTATCCTGTGTAAGCAGCTTGGTCTTGACCATGTCATTCTGGAAGGAGATGCAAAGTTGGTGGTGAAGGCTATACAAGACAGTAAAGAGACATGGAATACTACAGGCATGATAACCAGTGACATCAAG
The DNA here is from genome assembly GCF_018687715.1 of Carya illinoinensis. Classification (NCBI taxonomy): domain Eukaryota; kingdom Viridiplantae; phylum Streptophyta; class Magnoliopsida; order Fagales; family Juglandaceae; genus Carya; species Carya illinoinensis. The sequence continues at coordinate 44,847,333 of NC_056766.1, read as the reverse complement.
AATTTATTCAGAGAGTTGAATAGTTGGTCAATTAATTTTATTCCTAGGAATTGTAATCAGGTGGCACGTAATCTAGCTAAGGATGCCCTGAAACTCTCTAAGGAGAACATTATTCTGGAGGGTTTACCTCCATGTATTCATCCTTCGTGATTAATATTAAATCAGATGATTTCTTTTCAAAAAAAAATATATATATATAGAGCTGCAATTGGAGGTGTCGTTGGACGACTGAGATGGCGTTGCTGCGCAAGTTCTTTTTTCGGAAGCCGCCCGATGGGCTTCTTGAGATCTCTGAGCGAGTCTACGGTACGTTCCTTATCTGTTTTATTTCTTTGTTAAAAAAAAGTTGAGGGAAATGATGAAAATGTTTCCAAGTTGCAAGGGATAAATGGAAAATTGTGAATAGGAAGAGTAGGATGTTTCACCATCTGCGTGTGTTTTTTGAATTCCAAGTGTTTTACTGGGCATAGGAATCAGTGAATTACATTCAGAAAATCCTAAATCTTTTGTTTGAAATTATAAAAATAAAAAAATAAAAAAATCCCAAAAATTTATAGTTCATTCCCTCCTTTGCCTCTACATTCCGAGGAACCAAGCAGAGTAGAAAGGAGCAAAAATCTAAGTCGAGGCAGTATTTTTTAGTGGTTATCTAAATTATATACTAGAAAGTTCAAATGGCAACCCAATTTTGTGTTTAGAGGACTAAATCAGTATCTCATTGCATAATGGTTGCAGAAGAAGAATACAAATTTTTTCTAGTTCAACGAATAGAACAAAGTTATAATATATAGCCACTACTAAGTAGGATTATTTTGTCTAATTAAGTTGTGGAAAAAGTTTCCAATCCAGTGGAAGCATTTGCAAAAGTTCAAGAGTTCTTCAGTTATGCGGACTGTTTAGATCCCAAGGCCGATGCGTCACTAAATGTGCTCCAACACGAGTGCATCAAATTTTGTCCACGAACTGTTGGAAAGTGGTTCTCATGAGAGTGTGGTAACAAGTGGTCTATTGCAGGAGACAATTCCTACAAAGCTTTTGAAGAAAAAGAAGCCCAGAGTCTTGGAAAGTAAGGCTAAGGGCTCCTTGTCTGTCCCCGGAGATTCAGTCCATGTCCATGTCCTCACCTAAGCAATCTCCTGGTACTTATCTGAGTAGAAAGGCAGCTGAGGCTCCTGACGTTCAGATTCCGCCTCAACTACCCAGAAAATCTGACATCAGTTGCCAAGGGATGCGTCAATCTTCTCAGTCAACAATAGTCTCCTGTAAATCTGTGGAAGATGCATCTGTAGCCCAAACGTCTGGCATAGAACGTCAGCTGCATTATCACACCTTATCTGAAAGTGCAGAAACCACCCATCCGCCAGCTATTTCTCCAGTCATCACAGATCTAACCTTGTCTGTTTCACACACATCTGAGTCTCTAGATGCCAAAATTGTTTTGGTTTCACCCCCTACACCTCCACCTCCACCTCCACCTCCTCCTCCACCCCCACAGCCTTCCTCAACTGATGTTTCTACGAAAATTTTTCATTCTCCAACTCCTCCACCACCTCCAACACTGCTGCCTCCTTGAGCACCTCCTTGAGAATCTAGCTGTTAGAGCTATGCTGCCTCTGCTTCCGCCTCCAACGCCTCATACCGTGCAAACTGCTGGTCCTGCAATTCCTGCCATAAGTTCAAGGTTTAATCCTCCTTCAGCTCCTGCAGTTACTTCATCAATTAGGCTGCCTCCTCCAAATCCTCCACCGCCTCCAATACCGCGACTTCCTCCAACACCTTCTTTGAAGGAACAGATAGCTGTTAGAGCAGGACATCCTCCACCGCCACCCCCTCCTCATTCTCAGCAGGTTGCAGGTCCTAGAGTTCCATCTTTATGATCTTTTGGTTTTTTTTTTTTTTTGGTGTTCTTATGAGCTCCCTCCCCCTACAAGCGCAACCTTCCTTTCCGATTCACCACCTCAAGTGTATGAAGAATCCGTCGAAAAGGACTATGTTAAGCCGGTTTGGTTGAGAGGTTTGGTCAGTGACTGGGTGCTAGCAGTTGCCTCTGTGATGGCCGATGGGGGAGGCTTTGCAGTACAGAGATGTAATGTATTTTTGTTCTTATTAGCGTCACTTTCTTATCACATTTATCTTGTTTGGCCAAATTACAGTTTTTATGAATAGCAGATCAATATCTAGAGTTCATGTAATGCTATCACTTCTGCAGATTGACCACCGGCGGGCATATAACTGTGAAATCATGCTTTCAAAGGTGAAAGTATCATTGCATGACTTAGTGGTAAGTTTGATGGCACTTCAAACATGTACTTCTCCGGGTAATTGGAATGAAGGTTTAATTTAGCCTAAGCTTCAAGTAGTACAGAGCTCAACTGTACAAATCTTTATCGAAACTATAGTTGCTCAGATAAATGAACATGTTCTGCATTCCATTTTATATAGGGCAGTCTTAGTTTCTTATTCCTAGGTTTTCTTTTTCTAACTTCTCGTCCTTGTAAATGAAATTTTTTTTGTATTAAGTAGTACAAACTGATACCGAGAGTAACAGGTTTTATGAAATGTGTCACTTGATTTTAGAATCTCTCTTTTTTTTTTCTCAGTAGGTAAATAAACCTATGTGACCTTACCCTCTGACCTTATAAGGGAAGGAGGGGCCATTTCGTCAAGAGACCATTGATGCCAATTGGTTGGTTGAACTACAGATTCTTTTCAATAAAAGAGTTCCAGGACAGTTGGGCTCAAACTTAACATTTGAAATATGATTAGAACAATAATAGTGGTGATGTGTGCTAAACGCTTACAACTGATATGAACCGACAATGGTTTGACCTAAAGTTTCTGCATAGATATGTCAAACTTTCAGCGCAAAAGTTCTTTCTTTTCTTAGAACTCAAAGTTTCAGTAGTTAAAGGGACAAGTATAGTTATATTATTACATTCGTATGGTTATCTTATGTCAACTCTTCAGTTGACGAATACGGGATGTAGGTCATGTCTTTAATTTGCCTTGAGCAGGTTGTGTTATAATTGTTTTGGTGATCATAATGTCATCTTCCACTATACCTCCAAAAACAAAATGCATCTCTCTCTCTCTCTCTCTCTCTCTCTCTCCAAAAACAATATTCTGTTTTGGACAGAATATTTTAGAATCAGGTTCAACAGCCTAAAAACTGGACAGAATATCAAGCCTCTGGCACAACCATTTATGTCACTGTGATCAGTAATCTCGTGGAAATATTCTAAGAAAACAGGAGTTCATCTTTTCTTTAATTAATGTTATAGAGGGAACCCTTTACATTATCAAAAGCAATTACACTGGTCAATCTAGGTTGGGATATCTCTTTAATTTGGGACTTCAGCAATCACAAGGGTGTGGTCAAAGTTTAACATGGCTTTCTGTTCCTGACTTGAAATCCAAGATGGATTTGGATGGTATATCATGACCAATTAGGATAAACCCAAGGGGTTATAATATGGTGGGGTCAGTGTTTTGGGAGCTTCATTGTATTGTTGAGTCTCCTAAAGATTACCTGGACTAGACACTTGATCAAATAACACCAAATAACACACAAATATAATTGAATTGATTTGTATCCAGCTATTGATACCTTTCTTTCTATGCTTTAATCTGCTGTGGAAGCTCACTGGATGCAAACTTTGTTTGGATTTATTTTTTCATGTTAGGCGAATCGACAATTTGCTCTAATCTTTGTACATGTGACTGTTTGTTTACCTTAGAATTGTGTTTCAGGGAGAATGCGAACTAGTTAAAATAGACATCAATTGCCATATTCAAGGTGATGTTGTGGTGGAGTGTGTTTGCTTGAATGATGAAATAGCACGTGAAGAGATGATGCTCCGAGTAATGTTTAATATATACTGCTTTTATTAGGTCTAATATATTGATCCTAAACCAGGATGAAATTGACATATTGTGGAATGCTAAGGATCAATTTCCGAAGGACTTCAGAGCAGAGGTATCTCACATGCTAGATTTGTTTAGGCATAGCCTTTTTTTGGCGTCTTTCTTAACATGAAAGTAATACCTTGGTTATCATTCGGCTGAAGATTCCCTTCTCTGAGATGGATGCCGCTGCTTCTACAGTAGCGGCTGATATCTCAAGCTTTGAGGAGGAGGGCCTTCCAGTGGAAGCATTTGCAAAAGTTCAAGAGTTCTTCAGTTGAGGACTGATCGAAGTTGCCAGGGCCTTCCAGTTGAAGTGTTTTATTTAAAAATTTGAAAATGTTGTAATGATTACATAAAAAAGTTGAAAACTTGGAATTGAAAAATTTTTGCGTCTAAATGATGTTTTGATATTGAGATGAGATGGTTTGAGAGATTTGTGTATCCAAACAAAACCTAAGGACACTTTTACGGCAAGTATTGGCACAACATACAAAAAGCTACTATCTGAGGGAGGCTGACGTTGCATGCTGAATTTATATAGAAAAAAAAAAGAGAAAAAAAAGAGAGAGACATTATATTAAATATGCAGTATGCAAATCTATCAATAGATCAATTTGATACAAGGGTTAGCCATTCATACAGGGATCATTGTAATGCTTGGGAATGGAAAGAACTTCATAACAAGAACAGATGGTCCCCTCCAGAAATCATTTCAATTGCATTTGATGTAGCAGTTAAACCAAATGGCAGCACCTCTGCTGCCATATGCAGATCACACAGTTGCAAAATTGTTTTCATAATAGCTGAGCACTCAGGGAGCTGCAATCCAAATCAAGGAGAAGCTATGGCAGCATTCATAGGAGTACATGAACCTCAATCCAAACACCTAAAAAATATCATAATAGAAGGAAATTCTCAGAGAACCATATTAGCTTTAAAGGACCCAGAAGAAAATCAAAAGCGACTTGTGGAAAGTATCATAAGAGACGTAAGATTAATACTGCAAAACTTTTAAAGATGGGAGATGGTTAAAATACATCGTTTTCAAAATCAATGCGTGCATGTCATTGCGCAATGGACAGCATCCATAATGTAATAGGAAGCATATATCCTTAATCAAAATCCCACAATGTCTATTAGATTTTCATAACGGTAAGGATCCATCATATGCATTGGATCACTTATTGTACTAAGACCTTGTTTATTACCGGCAGTGCTATTCTTATGGAGCTATTTCTCGTAACGTCTTTGCGTTTTGTGTTCTTTTTTTTATAAGGAAAATGCTAAACTCATTTCAATTGTATGGCTCGAATGTAAGTTTTTAACTTATCTATATATTTCTATACTGTACATTAATTTACAAACAAACTTTTGACCCTTTCTGACAGTCCACTACTTCACGCCTCCCCTTCTCCCCCATTTACAAACTTTTGAGAAAGTTTAAACCGTCAAGTGTAATCCTACAAGCCACGGCCAATTTTATAAAAGAAAAAAACTTGGGGTCGGACGGGTGTTAAAGGTAATTTTGCACCAGCCAATGATAGGGTGCCACATAGACACTCCAGGAAAACTAATTTTGAATCCACTTACACCCGATCAATCTTTCCATTTCTTGCTTTTCCCATCCCTCATCCTCTGTTTCATTTCCTGCATCTTCTCTCCAGTGTCTTCTCTCTACTTTCCTTCTCTCCATCTCATGCCCCATCTTACATGACGAACAAAAGTGAGTGCCGACTACGAACAAGAGCAATGCCCACGACGACGACTCACAATAAGTTTCTATATCATGATGCTCGCTGTAGCATGGCTTATCATTCAGTGAAGGGAACTTAAGTTTACAGCAAACTCGATGGAATTTATATAAATATTATAATTATTCTGCCATATTCTTGTTTCTATTTTAGCTTTTCCATTCTTGGGGGTTGTGGTTTGCTTGTTTTTTTAAACAAATATTATTTATACTTATAATTTTATGCGCATAATGATATATATATTGTCGTCTGTCAACTATTAAAATTAATTATGAAGATTTTAAAATTAAAGTTAAAAATAAAAAATTAAATTAAATATTTAATACATATAATATTATACATAAAGTTAATTATAAATAGATATAGATTTTTTTTTTTTTTAATCACGAAGCACTTTCACAATTTCGTACACTGATAAACTAATTACCCTACTGCTCATTGATAGTTTGATGACTGTCGGGTTTGGGGCCTCAAATGAGACACAAAATTATCATTTAATTTTATTTAATCTTATTTCCAAACATAATTTAAATGCAAAATTTTTAAACTAATCATTACAACTTTTTCAAATTTCCAAACAAAAATAATATTCTAAAACTATATTCTTACAATATTTTTTATTCAACTTTTTCTCTCATTTCTCAAAATCTAAAAAATAATCAACTCAAATTATTTTACTACTATTCACAAACTATTTTATTACTATTTACAAAATCCTCATCTCATCTCATCTCACTCCTTATCCCTAACGCGGCGTGTAATGAACTTTAGACTTTTGGGATTTCCTGACGTGGGAGCATTGAAAATTTATCACATTAAAGTAGCTATTCCAACATCTTCCAATCTCCCCGCGCCAATAATGTCGTTTCAAGATAGATTTAAGTCTTGCGAGAAATATGAATTACAAGTATGATTGGTAAGCTAACTTGCACCCATTTACACGGTTTTGAACTAAACTCATTCAGACTTGGTCATGTAGAAAAGATGGTATATATATTTGAGAGAGACTTATCGTGCTCTTGTTAATCAACCTTGGTCCCTACACCTCCCTTAGGTCACCCTTTCTCATTTTGAGAAAAATCATTCGGACCATCCCCTGCTTTTGTAAAAGATATGAATTTAACAAAAAGGAGACAATTACTTGTGGTCAAGGATTGTGCGGATTGGGATTTGGGGAGGGGGGATTCTATACCCTACAACCTATACCAGTTAATTTTTATTTTGCTTTTGGTCGTAAGATAAAGAAAAAAATAATAATAATTAGATTATGTTGCTTGCTTTTCATGTGAAGAGTCCAGCCCATTAATTTATTTGTATGCAGGACTGAATCGAAATTCATCCAAGAAATCGTTCAAGACTAGAATAGTAAATTATTTATATCTAAACGTTGCAAAATATCTAGTTGGGATGGAGTCTCGTATGCAAGACATTTATTTGCTTTTAAGTATCGGGATGAATGACATACGCATGGTGGGAATATTTGGAGTTGGAGGAATTAGTAAGACAACTATTGTCAAAAAGATCTATAACTCAATTTTTTCACAATTTGATAGTCATTGTTTCTTGAAAAATGTTAAAGAAACTTCAAATCAAGTAGGTGGTCTGGTCCAAATGCAGAATACACTTCTTAATAAGATTCTAAAAGCCCCTAAATGTTTTGATGTTGCTAATGTTGATAGAGGAGTTTATGAGTTAGAGCGCGCAGGCTTTGCTCTAGAAGAGTTTTCTTAATTCTTGTTGACGTGGATGAGTTAGTCCATTTAGAAACACTTTCAACAAGTCCTACTCATGACCAATTTACTATGGATTGGTAGTGAAAAAAATATCACATTTCACGTTATGGGAAGATGAGAATCTAAATTATCTAATATCACATCCAGCAAGGCAACTCAGGCATGATATATCTTTATCCAACTCATCATGTGATTGGATGGAGTAGTTCTAGTACCAAAACGAGTGGTTCAGGCTAGCTATTTCCCGTGAGCCACAGGAAATTAATTAATGTGAAACGATGAACACAGCCCGCACCCTACGTATACGACCGGCCTCCATCATCATCTACTCATGCTGATCTGTATCATGTCTTTGTTTGTTTAGCCCGTCTTTTGGGATAGTTTTTTGTGCTTCTGAAATTCAACGATATGGACATAAAAAATCACATGAAGACTTTAAACATCCAATGATTCATGAACCAAAATTATCTAAAATGCTGACCAGAATTATGAACCCAAAACGTGTTGAAGCACGGAATTGTAATTCAACGTACGAGTCTTTGATCATGACTTATAATATAAATGCGTATATATGGAGTACTCATAATATAAATGCGTATCATGTGACCATGTCTTTGTTCTTTAGCCCGTCTTTTGGGACATTTTTTTGTGCTTCAGAAATTCAACGGTACTATGGACGTAAAAAATCCCAAAACGTGTTGAAGCACGGAAGTAATTCAACGTACGAGTCTTTGATCATGCAGCTAATTAATTATTTTTCTCTTTTGTAATATAAACGCGTATATATGGATTTGAGCTAGTGTGCATTAATGACTCCGGCAATATCATGAGTTTGATCTTTATTTATTTACTTTTTGATAAGTAAAACCAGAAACGTTATTGGCATTAGTTAGGAGATTATGGATTCCATGTCCATGGGTGTGCACATGAAGGACATAGCAATCCAACCTTTCCCTAATTTTCTTCAAGAGATTTTAATCTGGAAGTACTTTCACAATTTCGTACACTGATAAACTAATTACCCTACTGCTCATTGATAGTTTGATGATGGGCGGGATTTGAGACTTCAGATGAGACACAAAATTATCATATCATCTTATTCTCAAATATAATTCAAATACAAAATTTTTAAAATAATCATTACAACTTTTTCAAACTTTCAAATAAAAAATAAAAAACAATTCTAACTTTTTCAAATTCTCAAACAAAAATATTAATATTCTAAAACTATATTCTTACAATATTTAACTTTATAATATTTTTTATTCAACTTTTTATCTCTCATTTCTTAAATTTTAAAAAATAATCAACTCAAATTATTTCACTATTATTTACAAGCTATCTTACTGCTATTCACAAAATTATTATCTAATTTCACTCCTCAAATTAAATTAGACCTAACACACAATTGCGACATGTAATTAAGGAAAGTTCAACAAAAGTTCAGTCAATTCTTTAACTTTTGTACGCTACTCTTTAATGACAAACGCTGCTACTTGTCTTTTAAAGGAGAGCCCCATGTCCAATATTTATATGCGATAAGGATAGGTAGAACTCAAGGCATTGCAAACACAATGACTTCTTCCATGTCCTTCCTTGGACTCTCTTCTTCCTCCTCTTCTACTGTTAGCTCTATGTGGTTTTACGATGTATTCTTGAGTTTTAGAGGAGATGATACTCGCAATACTTTTACTGCCCATCTCTACCATGCTTTGCTTCAAAATGGCATCCACACCTACATAGATGAGGACGAGCTTAGAAGAGGTGATGAAATCTCACCTGCACTTCTCCAAGCCATTGAAAATTCCCGACTTTCAATTATCGTGCTCTCAGAAAATTATGCATCATCTATTTGGTGTTTGGATGAATTGCTCAACATTCTCAATTGCAAGGAAACAAAGCAACAAATAGTTTTACCTATATTTTACCATGTAAATCCATCGGATGTACGAAATCAAAGAGGTAGTTTTGGAGAAGCTTTGGCTATATGTGTAGGAAAATTCAACAAAGATGTGAAGAAGGTGCAAAGGTGGAAGGCAGCCCTACAAGAAGTGGCCAATTTGGCTGGATACGAGTTGGAAAATGGGTAACTCTAACCACTCTAGTGCCTTTCATTGGAGATTTGTTATTATTATTATTGTTATTATCATTATTATTATTATTATTATTATAACACATCAGTACTTGAGAAAAATAATAGAAATTATTTATTTTCTACACCATATAACTAAAATATAGCTACGGAATGCGCAAGTGTTACAAAATCTTTTTGAAAAAAAGTAAGATCTACTATTAAAAAATTAATTTTGTTTCATGTAAGTATCATATTTACTTACTTTTTTTAAAGAGATTGCGTGGTATTTACACACTTCACGGCTGCAAATATTTTTTCTAAAAAAAAACAGTACTCTTGAAAAGGGAAACAAATTTAAGAATGCATGTAAATGCAATCATGTGTAAAAGATATGAATCTAACAAAAAAAAAGAGCATTACTTGTGGTCAACGCTTGTGTGAATTGGGATTTGGGGAGGGGGGATTCTATACCCTACAACCTACCACTTAATTTTTATTTTACTTTTGGTTGTGAGAAAATAACTTATTAGATTGTGTTACTTGTTTTTCATCTGAAGAGTCCAGCTCATTAATTTATTTGTATGCAGGAATGAATCGAAATTCATCCAAGAAATCGTTCAAGAGGTCTCTAGAATAGTAAATTATTCATATCTAAACATCGCAAAATATCTAGTTGGGATGGAGTCTCGGGTGCAAGACATTGATTTGCTTTTAAGTATCAGGATGAATGACATACGCATGGTGGGAATATTTGGAGTTGGAGGAATTGGTAAGACAACTATTGCCAAAAAGATCTATAACTCAATTTTTTCACAATTTGATGTTCATTGTTTCTTGACAAATGTTAGAGAAACTTCAAACCAAGTGGGTGGTCTGGTCCAAATGCAAAATACACTCCTTAATGAGATTCTAAAAGCCTATAAATGTTTTGATGTTCGTAATGTTGATAGAGGAGTTTATGAGTTAAAGCGCAAACTTTGCTCTAGAAGGGTTCTCTTAATTCTTGATGATGTGGATAAGTTAGTCCAGCTAGAAACATTAGCTGGAGATCGTGATTGGTTTGGTTTAGGAAGTAGAATTATCATAACTACAAGAGATCAGAATTTATTAAATAACCATAAGGTTGATTCAAAATATGAAGTAAAGAGATTGGACCATAATGAAGCTCTTGAGCTCTTTAGTTGGCATGCTTTTGAGGAAGATAAACCTATTGAAGATTATGTGGAACTCTCTAAGCAAGTAATATCATATGCTGAGGGCCTTCCACTAGCTTTAACAGTGCTAGGCTCAGATCTAAGGGGTCAGAGTATAAATCAATGGAGAAGTGTATTGGATAAGTATAAAAGAATTCCTAGCAAAAATATTCAAGAAGTACTCTGTATAAGTTACGATGGATTGGATGATAATGAGAAGGAGATTTTCCTCGATATTGCCTTTTTTTTCAAAGGACAACACATGGATTATGTCGTTAAAATATTAGATAGTTGTGGTTTCTCTCCAGACAATGGTATCAAAAGGCTTATAGATAAGTGTCTTATAACAATTACTATTCACAATACATTGTGGATGCATGACTTGCTACAAGATATGGGCAAAGAAATTGTTCGAAAGGAATCACGCAAAGAACCATGCACACGTAGTAGATTATGGTTTTACGAAGATGTTCGCTATGTACTAGAGGAAAATGTAGTAAGTTCTTAGATTAAAAGCTCTTTTAATACGTGCTTATAAACAAAGATTTTAACGATCTGATTTTACTTGCACTTTTATAAATTGTCTCATTAGGGAACAAACAATGTTGAGGGGATAAAAGTGGTTCTGCCTGAGGGCGATGATCATGACATGATATGCTTGAGTCCCAAATCGTTTGCAAAGATGAAAAGACTCAAATTTTTTATAAGCCATGGTGCACGCTTTTCTGGAAGATCACTTGATTATCTTTCTAATGAATTAAGAGTGATTGATTGGTCAAACTGTCCTTTACAATCTTTGCCATCTAATTTCCGTGGAGAGAAGCTCATTGATTTTCAACTATATGGAGGCCGCATCAAGGACATTAGCGGCCAATTTAAGGTACAATTATTACTTTCAATATTTCCTTTCTTTAAACCTATGTGATCAAGTGAACTTCCTCACGGTTAATATATATTTGTTGTTTTTCAACAAAACTTGACGATAATGAAATTTTCTGAGTGCAAGTTCTTAACCAAAATCTCAAATCTTTCAAGTTGCTCAAATTTACAGGAATTGGATATTTTGGGTTGCGAAAATTTAGTCGAAGTTCATGATTCTGTTGGATTCCTGGATAAGCTTGTTCGTTTGCATCTTTATCACTGCTCCAACCTGAAGAGTTTTCCAAGGCATCTCAAGTTGAGATCTCTACAAGTCCTTACACTTCATAGTTGCTCTAAACTTCAAAACTTTCCAGAAATCGAGTGTAAAATGGAATATTTATGTTTAATCTCATTATTGGGCAGTGCAATAAAAGAATTGCCTTCATCCATTGGGTACCTCACTCCTGCGCTTAAAGAGTTATTTCTGCCTGGACAATGCACAAAACTTATGCATCTCCCTAGTAGCATTCATCAGTTGCAAAATCTGACGGTGGTTTTTCAAACTGACTGTGTTGGATGCTTAACTGGGATTGAATGTTTATCTATAGAAGGCGGCATGGACCTCATGCGTTTTCCAATTAGCGTTCCTCACTGGCAACATCCAAAGAGTTTTTCTCTCGATAAGTATACAAATCTTGCAAAAGAAGAAATAAGTTTAACCATGAGGTACCGGACTGAGCCTAAACATTTCCACGTAACAACATCCGGAATGATTAAGAGGTCTAAACCAGAATCAAGTGCTGAATTACTCCTGATGCCGGTTTATAATTGGTACCTTGACGACTTTTCATTTTATTGCACATCCACTTTGCAAGAGTTAGATCTATCTTGGTGTGATATTGTCAGCCTTCCTCTGGGCATCGAAATCTATTTAGAATTGAGGATTCTCAAATTGCGGCATTGCGAGAAACTTCAAGAAATTCTACTTCTTCCACCAAATATACAAGAGCTATATGCTAGTGAGTGTTTCTCCTTGGAAAGATTCCCAGAAGTATCAACAAAATTTCAATTCCATACATCATGTGGCTTGCGAGACCTAAGATGGATTGATTTGTCCGGTTGCCATAAATTGCTTGCAAATATAGGGAGTCAGGTGCCAAATCCTTTAGTTGTTGAGGTATGTCTCTATTTCTCTCTATTTTTTATAGGTGTTTGTGTTTGCGGATTGCCTTGTGCTTGTGAAAATATGTGATACATGTTTGACAGGAACATATTCAGGACCATTCATGTGGTATTATATTTCCTGGGAATAAGATTCCAAATTGGTTTAGCCATACAAAGGAGCCTTCAAATAGAGATTCGTGTGAATTGAATATTTGTGGGCCCTTATATTTGGATGAAATCATAGGTATTTTTTTCTGTGCTGTTCTTGGATCCAACTCGGATGACTCCCCCTCCGGTATCCGTGTTTCTATAAATGGTAACATGCTGGTAGAAGCAAATTTTGAATTATTAGGAGACTGCGATCATGTATATCTAAATTACTCATTTCCTGAATGTATCGAGCAATGGCTACAGTACCCAACAGGAGAGAATTTGAGGTTTATATTTGATAGCAATGAAGAAGTTGTAGTGATGTTTAAAAGTTGCGGAGTTCACATAATCTATAAGCATGAAGAGAATGAGAGTTTAATAGTTGGGGAGTGCTCAGTAGATTCATCGAGTGGTATCCAGAAGTATCAACAAAATTTCAATTCTATACATCATGTGTCTTGCAAGAGCTAAGATGGATTGATTTGTTCGGTTGCCATAAATTGGTTGCAAATATAGGGAGTCAGGCGCCAAATCCTTCATTTGTTGAGGTATGTCTCTATTTCTCTCTGTGTTTTTTGTAGGTGTTTTGTGTTTGCGAATTGCCTTGTGCTTATGAAAATATGCGATATATGTTTGCCGTACAGGAACATATTCAGGACCATTCATGTGGTATTATATTTCCAGGGAATAAGATTCTAGATTGGTTTAGCCATACTAAGGAGCCTTCAAAAACAGATTCATGCGAATTGGATATTAGTGGACCCTTTTATTTGGATGAAATCATAGGAATTGTTTTCTGTGCTGTTCTTGGATCCAACACGGATGACTCCCCTTCCGATATTCGTGTTTCTATAAACGGTAACATGCTTGTAGAAGCAAATCTTGAATTATTAGGAGACTGGAATCATGTATATCTAAATTACTCATTTCCAGAATGTATCGAGCAATAGCTACGATACCCAACAGGAGACAATCTTAGGTTTATATTTGATAGCAATGAAGAAGCTGCAGTGATGTTTAAAAGTTGTGGAGTTCACATAATCTATAAGCATGGAGAGAATGAGAGTTTAACTGTTGGGGAGTGCTCAGTAGATTCATCGAATGGTATCGAACTTTGTAAGAGACGCCGAGATGATGAAGACCGCAACTTGGAATTCAATGGGTATCCACAACACAAGATGTGCTCTCAAAACTTGAGCAATTCAAATGTGGTTGTCGATTTTGCAGATGTTGATGTTGATTTCGCAGTAGTAGAAGGAGGCTCTGAGGGAAGTTTAAAAGAAGAAGAAGTACTTGCCTCTCAATCTGCATCCCAAGAAGGCCAAGCCAATTCAGAGAAGCTGGCTTACTAGGCACTAGGTTAGTGTCTTTGCATTGATAAAATTCCCCAATATGGCTTTTTTTTTTTATTGGATTGGTTTCATGATATTAATGGTGTGTACAAGTATTTTGCACTGCCGGTGCAAAAGGGTTTCGCAAATGATCGAACCCTAGACTTGTTTGTGTGGTCGGTGTTGTCGTAACATGGTAATTGTGTGCTCGGTGTTGCCCCATCCATCCACTTGCAGCCTCCTTTTTTACTTCATCGATAATTTTTTGTGCATCCCCTTCAAAAGTTACTCTCTCTGAAACTACTGATCTCTACATGTTTCCATTGCCTTCCACGTAGCACTTGCTTTAGCTAACTCAACACTTCCAAGAAAGTTCTTATCTACACACAAAGAGAAAATGATCTCCCCTTCATGATTTCTTGCTACCACTCCTATACCCTTTTTTTGCTCTTCCTTATTCAATGCTGCATCAAAGTTAATTTTTGTGAAGCTCTCAGTGGGTGGTAACCAATTAGTTTCTCTTCTTCTCATGCCAGGTTCAATCTGTTGCTCTCTTTTCTCCTCCTCAGCTTGTTGAAAGACTTTCAGCTTTACTAAAGCCTTGTGAAGAACCATGCATGGAACATCAAATTTATCTTCAAAAACTGCTTTATTTCTTCTAGACCAAATACCTGCAAATATTACAAATATTTCTTCTATTTCTTCTGATTAAAAATCTGCTACAGTTTTTCCCATAGCTGGGAAAATTATATGGAACTTAATTAATACGCTTTAATTAGTTGGTTTATTGGTTCTTATATATATATATAAATATAATCGAAGTATACCAGAAAATCCAGTAGTTAACAATTCAACTGTCTCAGTTTGACTAAGATTATTGTGGACATAAGCATTTGCAACTATAGACATCTTATTCATGATATTGAAGATTTCTTGTTTAGAGAATCCGTCAATATTCCATTCATAAATGTTGTCAAAAGAAACGGTAAACTATGTTATATATATATATATATATATGTGTGTGTGTGTGTGTATATAATTAATATGTTAGGTGATCATGGGATTTTTTGATGTTGGGGTATTAATTTGGATTAATTAATTGCCTTTCTTGTATTTCTTGGCACTACACAAAATTATATTATTCTTTCCTCTAAACAGATATGATGGATTAAATGATGAGTCTCTGTCTCTCTATCCTGAAACCTTAATTAATTAATTAGTAGTACTATTAATAATCCTATCAACCAAATGCATAACTCATGATGACAAAATTATAAGTAAATGCACGAACAGACCTAATTTCCACTTATGTTTTCATTGGATACAATTTTTCCATTCACTCCGAATTAATTAATGATGATGCGTGAAGTATATATGTTAATAGTTTAAAAATATATATCTTTTGTCAAAGCTTTGCAGGTGAATTTTACTTCTGATCAGCTGGCTGAAGGAGCTGAATTTGAAGTTAGGATTTGGAGCGCAAACGAAACCATAACTTGTGTTCTTAGTCAAGACTGGATGAACCATTAAACAACACAGGCGATACGCTGAAATTGAGTTCACTTTATTGTTTTAAAAAAATCAATTTATATATGTACAAATGTGTATGATACATGGCTTAAGAATGGTTGTTGTTCTTCTTCCTTTCTCCGACTTCTCTGTAATTGAACCTCTCTGGTGAATGGTACTTACGCGTACAGAGAGCTAGGGCTGACGCCTTTCAAGGAGCTTCTTTCTCTTCCTTTTACTCTTCGTTGTATCACCGTAATGAAATTTTGGTAAGGAAATCCGAGCTTTAGTTTTGTGTTTATACCGTTGTTACGTAACTTGTACATTGGTAATTGTTGGAAGATGGTGCTGCCACTAGTTACATGATTGAACTGATAATTAATGTGTCTGCTGTTTGGGTTAATGTGTGGTTGCTTTGGGGTTTGACGTGCGGCTGGTTGGGCTGTATAAACAGTGATGTTAAAACCGAATTTGAACAGTGGGTGATACACGACGGAAAGAATGCTATCAAACGGGGTACATACCTCGGCGGCGGGGATGTATGTCGACTCCGGTGGCCTAAGTTAGTCACGGCTTAAATCTAAAAAGGGAAGTGCTACTGTGAGAGGGAGAACCCGAGAGGTTAGCAAGATAGCATGTAGCGGAGAAAAAAAATGAGAGAGAAAGATGTAGAGATCGAGATGAAGGGGCTTACCGGCGTTATAACAGCAGCAGTGCAGAACAGAGATGGAGGCTCCAGCAGCAAAACCCACACACAGGGTGCCTCAACATACTGAGTATATCATGAAGAACACGTAAATCTTGGGCCAAGGCTTAAACATCGTGAGAGAGAGGGAGACAGAGAGGTGCTTACTGGTGTGGCAGCGCGCCGCGGTGTACGGAGGCTGGAACCAAATGGAGATGAGCGAGAAAAGCCTAGGGACGTGCTATGACTCATGCAAAAAAAAAAAAAAACAATAGAACCGATTGAAAACAGAGAACGACAGTGAGAGAGATAGAGAGTGAGAGATCTGAAATGAAGTACGGCACGAGAGTAACTAAAATGGGAGACGAGAAGTGGGCGTCGGCAGAGGGGAGAGGAAAACATGGGGAAGAGATGGAAGGGACTCAACGGTGCGTTTGGCGCCATTTTTTTTTTTTTTTCAGGGTGGGCTTGTTTTAAAACATGGGCTTGGATCTGGGCCTAGAATCAGACCGGGTGTTACATTAAGTTCATGGATTGGTAATGAAAAAATATCTAATCTCATGTTATAAGATGATGAGAATATAACTTTTAATCATTTAATATCATATTTAATTATCATATTTAATAAGGTAAGCCAACTCGTGTATGATATATATGTTGAGAAAAAATATTTGTAACTACGAATTATGTAACTACTGTGTAATCGTTTTGAAAAAAATAAATAAACATAAGACATATGAAAAAAAAATTAATTTTTTAATAATAAATCTCATTTTTTTTCAAAATGATTATACGATATTTATGCACTCGACGGTTACACATACAATTACTCATATGTACCCAACTTGACGGTTACACATACAATTACTCATATTTATCCAACTCATCATGTGATTGGGTGGAGTAGTTCTAGTACCAAAACGAGTGGTTGAGGCTAGCTAGTGCCCTTGAACCACAGGAAATTAATTAATGTGAAACAATAAACATAGCCCGCACCCTGCGTATACGACCGGCCTCCATCATCATCCACTCATGCTGATCTGTACCATGTCTTTGTTTCTTTAGCCCGTCTTTTGGGATATTTTTTTGTGCTTCAGAAATTCAACGATATGGACGTAAAAAATCACAAGACTTCAAACATCCAATTTATGAACCAAAATTATCTAAAATGCTGACCAGAATTATGAACCCAAAACGTGTTGAAGCACGGAATAAGTAATTCAACGTACGAGTCTTTGATCATGCAGCTAATTAATTATTTTGTTATTTTGTATATATTAGAGTTATAGAGTTTTAATCTTATCTTTTAAAAATTTTTTTATTTCATTATAACTCATTTATTAATTGATAAGTTTTGAATTATTTCAAACTCTATTAAAATAGGTGTGTTAGACATAAAATTTAAATAAAACTCTTACAACACGAACCCAAGAGCAGCAGACGGCAGACCCAAAAATCACAGGGGAGGGGGCGAGAGAGACAAAAGGAGGAGAGCAAAGAGAGAACCTATGGACGTTGGAGAGAATGAAGTACGGCACGAGAGTAACTGAAATGTGAGACGAGAAGTGGGCGTCGCCACGTCGGCATAGGGGAGAGGAAAACGTAGGGAAAAGATGGAAGGGACTAAACGGTTCGTTTAGCGCCTCCATTTTTTTTTCTCAGGGTGGGCTTGTTTTAAAGCATGGGTTCGTATATATGGACTTGAGCTAGCGTGCATGGACTCCGGTCAATAATATTATACAGATAATATTCAAATATTAATATCATGAGTTTGATCTAATTTATTTATTTACTTTTTGGTAAGTAAAACCAGAAACTTTATTGGCATCAGTTAGAGATTATGAAATCCATGTCCATGTTATTGAGAAGTCCTACACGACTTAGGAACAAATCCATCTAAGACTTTATAAGGAGTTATCATACTCCTCCTATAAGATCTTTTAAAGACAGAAATTAGTATTTCTATATAGTATCAGAGCAAGCTAACCTATAATCGATGATGGACTCTTGCAACCTATCCACGATGATGGTATTGGAAATACTGACCTACACGTGAGAAAGTGTATTAAGAAGTCTCACACGACTTAGGGACAAACTCATCTTGAATTTTATAAAGAATTACCATACTCCTCCTATAATGCATTTTAAGGGAAAAAATGAGTGTTTCTATACATGTGTGTGCACATGAAGGACATAGCAATCCAACCTTTCCCTAATCTTCTTGAAAAGATTTTATGGGCTGCCAGCAAATTATAGTTTGGTATCCTTGGAGAAATGTGGACACCGATACATGATGCAGGATCTCAATCCAGTCCAGAAAAAAGGAGCCAAGGCAGTCTAATTCATAGTGTTGTGGGGAAAAAAAAGCAATGATAAAAGAGTAAAAGCAAATTAGTTACACGATACAAAATTAACGTACTTTGACGACATGCCTACGTAGAGCTGCAGTGTGTGCCAAGGAAGTGTGTAGCGAAGTTGCGTGGGAAGTTTCTGGCTAAGCCAACTTGCAATTCCATTTATACGGTTTTGAATTGAAGTCCTTCCACGTTAATTAAACAAACGTCAAAATCAAACAGTACCCATTAAGATCGTTCTATGGAATTTCTTCTATGAAGTACTTTAGACTTTTCAGATTCCGTAACGTGGTAGAATTGAAATACATAAACATTGTATAGTCGCTTTGAAAAATAGTATTGAATTATTTGTATGAAGTATTTTAGACTTTTCAGATTTCGTAACGTGGTAGAATTGAAGATTTATCACATCAAAGGAAAGGACGTTGGCCCAAAAAATTAAGAATAATACTACATACAGTTTATAAAATATGCAAGCATCATGCAGTCGCTTTGAAAAAGAATAAGGTCTATTATTAAAAAATTAATTTTCTTTTCATGTGAATCTCATATTTATTCACTTTTTTTTAAAATAATTACATAATACTTACATACTCACAACTTCAAGCATCATTTCTTAAAATTTAAATATGATGTTGTGGCAGTATCTATGCATGGCTGATGTCGAAAGAAGCCATTGCTTTCAGATCTGAGAGGGAAGTCATCCACTGGTGTTACAATAAGTTTCTATATCATGATGCTGGAGCATGGCTTATCCTCAGTGAAGGGAAGTTAAGTTTACAGCAAGATCGATGGAATTTATTTAAATATTATAAGTACTCTGCCATATTCTTGTTTCTATTTTAGCTTTGCCATTCTCGGGGGTTGTGGTTTGTTTGTTTTTTTAAACAAATATTATTTATACTTATAATTTTATGCGCATAATGATATATACTGTTTTTAAAATTAATTATGAAGAATTTAAAATTAAAGTTAAAAATAAAAAATTAATAAAATTAAATTAAATATTTAATATGTATAATATTATGCATAAAGTTAATTATAAATAGATTAAGACAATTTTTTTTTAAATCTGGAATTAAGCACTTTCACAATTTCGTACATGATAAATTAATTAATTTACTGCTCATTGATAGTTTGATGACTGTCAGGTTTGGGGCCTCAAATGAGACACAAAATTATCATTTGATTTCATTTCCTCTTATTTTCAAACATAATTTAAATACAAAATTTTTAAACTAACCATTACAATTTTTTCAAATTTTTAAATAAAAAATAAGAAAAATTCAAACTTTTTCAAATTTTCAAACATAAATAATATTCTAAAACTATATTTTTATAATATTTTTTATTCAACTTTTTCTCTTTTTTTTCAAAATTTAAAAGATAATCAATTCAAATTATTTCACTATTATTTATAAATTATCTTATTATTATTTAAAAAGATAAAAATCTAAATTATCTAATGTCACATCCAGCAAGGCAAGGCAACTCAGGCATGATATATATGTATCCAACTCATCATGTGATTATTTAAAAAAAAAAAAAGGAACTCATCATGTGATTGGGTGGAGTAGTTCTAGTACCGAAACGAGTGGTTCAGGCTAGCTATTTCCCGTGAGCCACAGGAAATCAATTAATGTGAAACGATGAACACAGCCCGCACCCTACGTATACGACCGGCCACCATCATCATGATCTACTCATGCTGATCTGTATCATGTCTTTGTTTGTTTAGCCCGCCTTTTGGGATAGTTTTTTGTGCTTCAGAAATTCAACGATATGGACATAAAAAATCACATGACTTTAAACATCCAATGATTTATGAACCAAAATTATCTAAAATGCCGGCCAGAATTATGAACCCAAAATGTGTTGAAGCACGGAAGTAATTCAACGTACGAGTCTTTGATCATGACTTATAATATAAACGCGTATACATGGACTTGAGCTAGCGTCCATGGACTCCGGCCAATAATATTATACCGATAATATTCAAATATTAATATCATGAGTTTGATCTTTATTTATTTACTTTTTGATAAGTAAAACCAGAAACTTTATTGGCATCAGTTAGGAGATTATGGATTCCATGTCCATGTGTGTGCACATGAAGGACATAGCAATCCAACCTTTCCCTAATCTTCTTCAAGAGATTTTAATCTGGAAGTACTTTCACAATTTTGTACACTGATAGACTAATTACTCTATTGCTCATTGATAGTTTGATGACGGGCGGGTTTGAGACCTTAGATGAGATACAAAATTATCATTTTATCTTATTTTCAAACATAATTCAAATACAAAATTTTTAAACTAATTATTATAATTTTTCCAAACTTTCAAAGAAAAAATTAAAAACAATTCCAACTTTTTACAAATTCTCAAACAAAAATAATATTCTAAAACTATATTATTACAATATTTAATTTTATAATATTTTTTATTCAACTTTTTCTTTTTCATTTCTCAAAATCTAAAAAATTATTAACTCAAACTATTTCACTACTATTCCCAAATTCTCATATCATCTAACTCGTTTGGTTCAACTTATAAAATTTCAATTCTCAAACTCAAAATTATCATCTCACCATTATAACTTTTTCAAATCCTTATACAAAATATAATAAATAATTCAATTTTTTTTAACTTTTTCAAATCCTAAAATAATAATAATATTAAAATATAATATTTTAATATTTCATCCTTAAACTCAAAATTCTCATTACAAAATTTTCACTTACCAAAAATACATCTGCGACGTGTAATTGAGGAAAGTTCAACAGTTCAGTGTACAAAGAATTGACTGCTTTTAACTTTCATACGCTACTCTCTAAGTTGTCTTTTTAAGGAGAGCCCCATGCATGTCCAATATTTCTGTGCAGTAAGAACTAAGGAGAATTCAGGGCATTGCGAACACAATGACTTGTTCCATGTCCTTCCATGCACTCTCTTCTTCCTCCTCTTCTACTGTTATATCTCCGTGGTTTTACGATGTATTCTTGAGCTTTAGAGGAGAAGATACTCGCAATACTTTTATTGCCCATCTCCAGCATGCTTTGCTTCAAAATGGCATCCACACCTACATAGATGAGGACAAGCTTAGAAGAGGTGATGAAATCTCACATGCACTTCTCCAAGCCATTGAAAATTCACGACTTTCAATTATCGTGCTCTCAGAAAACTATGCATCATCTACTTGGTGCTTGGATGAATTGCTCAACATTCTCAATTGCAAGGAAACAAAGCAACAAATAGTTTTGCCTATATTTTACCATGTAAATCCATCGGAAGTACGAAATCAAAGAGGTAGTTTTGGAGAAGCTTTAGCTGTATGTGTAGGAAAATTCAACGAAGATGTGAAGAAGGTGCAAAGGTGGAAGGCAGCCCTACAAGAAGTGGCCAATTTGGCTGGATACGAGTTGGAAAATGGGTAACTCTAACCACTCTTCTGCCTTTCATTGGAGATTTGTTATTATTATTATGATTATTATAACACATCAGTACTTGAGAAAAATAATTGACATTATTTATTTTCTACACCATATAACTAAAATATAGCTATGGAATGCACAAGCGTTACGAAATCTTTTTGAAAAAAAGTAAGATCTACTATTAAAAAATTAATTTGTTTCATGTAGGTTTCATATTTACTTACCTTTTTCAAAGAGATTGTGTGACACTTACATACTTTACGGTTGCAAATATTATTTTTTTTTATAAAAAAAGTACTCTTGAAAATGGAAACAAATTTAAGAATGCATGTAAATGCAATCATGTGTAAAAGATATGAATCTAACAAAAAAGAGAGCATTACTTGTGGTCAACGCTTGTGCAGATTGGGATTTGGGAAGGGGGGATTCTATACCCTACAACCTACCACTAATATTTTATTTTACTTTTGGTTGTGAGAAAAATACTAATTAGATTATGTTGCTTGTTTTTCATGTGAAGAGTCCAGCTCATTAATTTATTTGTATGCAGGAATGAATCGGAATTCATCCAAGAAATTGTTCAAGAGGTCTCTAGACTGGTAAATTATTCATATCTAAACATAGCAAAATATCTAGTTGGGATGGAGTCTCGTGTGCAAGACATTGATTTGCTTTTAAGTATCGGGATGAATGACATACGCATGGTGGGAATATTTGGAGTTGGTGGAATTGGTAAGACAACAATTGCCAAAAAAATCTATAACTCAATTTTTTCACAATTTGATGTTCATTGTTTCTTGACAAATGTTAGAGAAACTTCAAACCAAGTGGGTGGTCTAGTCCAAATGCAGAATACACTCCTTAATGAGATTCTAAAGGCCTCTAAATGTTTTGATGTTGGTAACGTTGATAGAGGAGTTTATGAGTTAAAGCGCAGGCTTTGCTCTAGAAGAGTTCTCTTAATTCTTGATGATGTGGATGAGTTAGTCCAGTTAGAAACATTAGCTGGAGGTTGTGATTGGTTTGGTTTAGGAAGTAGAATCATCATAACTACAAGAGATCAGAATTTATTAAATAACCATAAGGTTTATTCAAAATATGAAGTAAAGAGATTGGACCATAATGAAGCTCTCGAGCTTTTTAGTTGGCATGCTTTTGAGGAAGACAAACCTATAGAAGATTATGTGGAACTCTCTAACCAAGTAATACAATATGCTGAGGGTCTTCCACTAGCTTTAACAGTGCTAGGCTCAGATCTAAGGGGTCAGAGTATAAATCAATGGAGAAGTGTATTGGATAAGTATAAAAGAATTCCTAGCAAAAATATTCAAGAAGTACTCTGTATAAGTTACGATGGATTGGATGATAATGAGAAGGAGATTTTTCTCGATATTGCCTTTTTTTTCAAAGGACAACACCTGGATTATGTCGTTAAAATATTAGATAGTTGTGGTTTCTCTCCGAACAATGGTATCAAAAGGCTTATAGATAAGTGTCTCATTACAATTACTATTCACAATACATTGTGGATGCATGACTTGCTACAAGATATGGGCAGAGAAATTGTTCGAAAGGAATCATGCAAAGAACCAGGCGCACGTAGTAGATTATGGTTTCATGAAGATGTTCGTTATGTACTAGAGGAAAATGCAGTAAGTTCTTAGATTAAAAGCTCTTTTAATTGAACATTTTTTACTAGTGAAACTTACATGAAAAGTATTGAATTTCTTTTTAGAACAAATGGAAAAGAAATGCATATTAAATAAACTATCATATATGTATCGATAGATAATATGATCATTTTTTATATTTCCAACTTAAAGTAATGCATTTAACTAATTAGGGGAATCATTAAATCATCATACTTAAATGTCCTTTAAAGATATATAATCATCCCTTTTCAAAGACTAGAATGAGTTTTTTTAATCATGAGTATATTGCCTTCATGACTTATATGAATGTATAGTTAATAATGACAAGTAAATTTGAAAAAAGACAAATTTTGAATATTAATTGTAATGGATATTATAGTTTTGATATTATAATTTTAATAAGTGCTTAGAAACAAAGATTTTAACGATCTGACATTACTCGCAACCTTATGAATTGTCTCGTTAGGGAACAAACAATGTTGAGGGGATAAAATTAGTGGTTTTGCCTGAGAGCGATGATCATGACATGATACGCTTGAGTCCCAAATCGTTTGCAAAGATGAGAAGACTCAGATTTTTTATAAGCCGTGGCGCACACTTTTCTGGAAGATCACTTAATTATCTTTCTAATGAATTAAGAGTGCTTGATTGGTCAAACTGTCCTTTACAATCTTTGCCATCCAATTTCCATGGAGAGAAGCTCATTGATTTTAAACTGTATAGAGGCCGCATCAAGGAGATTAGCGGCCAATTTAAAGTACAACTATTACTTTCAATATTTCCTTTCTTTAAATCCATGTGTTCATGTGAACTTCCTCAAGGTTAATATATATATTTGTTGTTTTTCAACAGAACTTGATGATAATGAAATTTTCTGAGTGTAAGTTCTTAACCAAAATCTCCAATCTTTCAAGTTGCTCAAATTTAAAGGAATTGGATATTATGGATTGTGAAAATTTAGTCGAAGTTCATGATTCTGTTGGATTCCTAGATAAGCTTGTTCGTTTGCGTCTTTATCAATGCTTCAACCTGAAGAGTTTTCCAAGGCGACTCAGGTTGAGATCTCTAGAAGTCCTTACACTTTATTATTGCTCAAAACTTCAAAACTTTCCAGAAATCGAGTGTAAAATGGAATATTTATGTTGCATCTCATTATGGGGCACTGCAATAAAAGAATTGCCTTCATCCATTGGGTACCTCACTCCTGCGCTTAAAGAGTTATTTTTGCCCGGACAATGCACAGAACTTATGCGTCTCCCTAGTAGCATTCATCAATTGCAAAATCTAAAGGTGATTTGTCTCAGCGAGTGTATTAATGGATGCTTTACTGGCATTGAACGTTTAGATATAGAAGGCTGCATGGACCTGATGCATTTCCCAATCAGCATTCCTAATTGCCAACATCTGACGAGTCTTTCTTTCGATAATTATACAAATCTTGCAATAGAAGAACTAAGTTTATCCTTTCGGTACACTCATGGGTTTAAACATTTCCACCTAACAACATCCAGAACGATTAAGAGGTCTGAACCAGAATCAAGTGCTGAATTACTCCCGATGCCGATTTATAATTGGTACCTTGACGACTTTTCATTTTATTGCACATCCACTTTGCAAGAGTTAGATCTATCTAGGTGTGCTATTGTGAACCTTCCTCTGAATATCGAAAGCTTTGTTGAATTGAGGATTCTCAAATTGTGGCATTGCAAGAAACTTCAAGAAATTCTACATCTTCCACCAAATATACAAGAGCTATATGCTAGTGAGTGTTTCTCCTTGGAAAGATTTCCAGAAATATCAACAAAATTTCAATTCTATACATCATGTGTCTTGGAAGAGCTAAGATGGATTGATTTGTCCGGTTGCCATAAATTGGTTGCAAATATAGGGAGTCAGGTGCCAAATCCTTCATTTGTTGAGGTATGTATCTATTTCTTTCTGTGTTTTTTGTAGGTGTTTTGTGTTTGTGGATTGCCTTGTGCTTATGAAAATATGCGATATATGTTTGACGTACAGGAACATATTCAGGACCATTCATGTGGTATTATATTTCCAGGGAATAAGATTCCAGATTGGTTTAGCCATACTAAGGAGCCTTCAAAAAGAGATTCGTGTGAATTGGATATTAGTGGACCCTTTTATTTGGATGAAATCATAGGAATTGTTTTCTGTGCTGTTCTTGGATCCAACACGAATGACTCCCCCTCCGGTATTCGTGTTTCTATAAACGGTAACATGCTTGTAGAAGCAAATCTTGAATTATTAGGAGACTGGAATCATGTATATCTAAATTACTCATTTCCAGAATGTATCGAGCAATGGCTACGATACCCAACAGGAGACAATCTGAGGTTTATATTTGATAGCAATGAAGAAGCTACAGTGATGTTTAAAAGTTGTGGAGTTCACATAATCTATAAGCATGGAGAGAATGAGAGTTTAACAGTTGGGGAGTGCTCAGTAGATTCATTGAAAGGTATCAAACTTTCTAAGAGACGTCGAGATGATGAAGACCGCAACTTGGAATTCAATGGGTATCCACAACACAAGATGCGCTCTCAAAACTTGAGCAATTCAAATGTGGTTGTCGATTTTGCAGATGTTGATGGTGATTTCGCAGAAGCAGAAAGAGGCTCTGAGGGAAGTTTAAAAGAAGAAGTACTTGCCTCTCGATTTGCATCCCAAGAAGGCCAAGCCAATTCAGAGAAGCTGGCTTACTAGGCACCAGGTCAGTGTCTTTGCGTTGATAAAATTTCCCAATTTGGTTGTTTTTTTTTTATTGGAATTGTTTCATGATATTAATGGTGTGTACAAGGATTTTGCACTGCCGATGCAAAAGGGTTTCGCAAATGATCGGACCTGGACTTGTTTGTGTGGTCAGTGTTGTCGTGACATGGTAATGGTGTGCTCGGTGTTGCCCCATCCATCCACTTGCAACCTCCTTTTTAGCTTCATCGATAATTTTTTGTGCATCCCCTTTAAAAGTTACTCTCTCTAAAACTGTTGATCTCTACATGTTTCCATTGCCTTCCACGTAGCACTTGCTTTACCTAACTCAACACTTCCAAGAAAGTTCTTAGGTGCACACAAAGAGAAAATGATCTCCCCTTCATGATTTCTTGCTACCACTCATATACCCATTTTTTGCTCTTCCTTATTCAATACTGCATCAAAGTTAATTTATATGAAACTCTCAGTGGGTGGTAACCAGTTAGTTTCTCTTCTTCTCATGCCAGGTTCAATCTGTTGCTCTCTTTTCTCCTCCTCAGCTTCTTGAAAGACTTTCAAGTTTACTAAAGCCTTGTGAAGAACCATGCATTGACCATCAAATTTATCTTCAAAAACTGCTTTATTTCTTCTGGACCAAATACCTGCAAGTATTATAGATATTTCTTCTATTTTCTTTTGATTAAAACTCTGCTACAGTTTTTCCCACAGCTAGGAAAATTATATGGAAATTAATATGCTTTAATTAGTTGGTTTATTGGTTCTTATATATATATATATATATATAATCAAAGTATACCAGAAAATCTAGTAGTTAATAATTCAACTGTCTTAGTTTGACTGAGATTATTGTGGACATAAGCATTTGTAACTATAGATATCTTATTCATGATATTGAAGAATTCTTGTTCAGAGAATCCGTCAATATTCCATTTATAAATGTTGTCAAAATAAACAGTAAACTGTGTTATATATATTATTAATATGTTAGGTGATCATGGCATTTTCTGATATTGGGGTATTAATTTGGATTAATTAATTGCCTTTCTTGTATTTCTTGGCACTACACAAAATTATATTATTCTTTCCTCTAAACATTCATGATGGATTAAATTATGAGTCTCTGTCTCTCTATACTGAAACCTTAATTAATTAATTAGTAGTACTATTAATAATCCTATCAACCAAATGCACAACTCATGATGACAAAATTATAAGTTAATGCACGTACAGACCTAATTTCCACTTAATGTTTTCATTGGATACAATTTTTCCATTCACTCTGAATTAATTAATGATGATGCCTGAAGTATATATGCTAATAGTTTAAAAATATAAATATCTTTTGTCAAAGCTTTGTAGGTGAATACTGAATTCTACTTCTGATCAGTTGGCTGAAGGAGCTAAATTTGAGGTTAGGATTTGGAGCGCAAACAAAACCATAACTTGTGTTCGAAGGACTGGATGAACCATTAAACAGCACAGGCGATATGCTGAAATTGACTTCACTTCATTGTTTTAAAAAAATCAATTTATATATGTACAAATGTGTATGATAAATGGCTTAGGAATGGTTCTTGTTCTTCTTCTTTCGCCGACTTCTCTGTAATTGAACCTCTGTGGTGAATGGTACTTACGCTTACAGAGAGGGTGACGCCTTTCAAGGAGCTTCTTTCTCTTCCTTTTACTCTTCGTTATATCACCGTAATGAAATGTGGGTAAGGAAATCCGAGCTTTAGTTTTGTGTTTATACCGTTGGTAATTGTTGGACTAGTTACATGATTGAACTGATAATTAATGTGTCTGGCTGTTTGGGTTAATGTGTGGTTGCTTTGGGGTTTGACGTGCGGCTGGTTGGGCTGTATAAACAGTGATGTTAAAACCGAATTTGAACAGTGGGTGATACACGTCGGAAAGAATGCTATCAAACGAGGTACATACCTTGGCGGCGGGGATGTATGTCGACTCCGGTGGCGAGAGAGAGAGAGAGAGAGAGAGAGAGAGAGAGAGAGAGAGAGAGAGAGAGAGAGAAATGTACAGATCGAGATGAAGGGGCTAACCGGCGTTATAACAGCAGCAGTGCAGAACAGAGATGGAGGCTCCAGCAGCAAAACCCACACACAGAGTGCCTCAACGTACTGAGTATATTATGAAGAACACGTAAATCTTGGGCCAAGGTTTAAACATCGAGAGAGAGAGGGAGACAGAGAGATGCTTACTGGTGTGGCAGCGCGCCGCGGTGTACGGAGGCTGGAACCGAATAGAGATGAGCGAGGAAAGCCTAGGGACTTGCTATGGCACATGCCAAAAAAAAAAAAAAACAATGGAACCGATCGAAAACAGAGAACGACAGTGAGAGAGCTAGAGAGAGAGAGAGGTCTGAAAATTTAGAGAGAGAAGCTGAAATGCTGGAGTGCGGGAGGGGAGAAAAGAGAGACTGAGATGCTTACCGTCGTTCCATCAAAAATCCGGCGAGGAAATTTGTAGGCGAAACGAACCCAAGGAGCAGGAGACCGCAGACCCAAAAATCACAGGTAAGGGACCGAGAGAGAGACGAAAGGAGGAGAGCAAAGAGAGAACCTATGGACGTTGAAGAGAATGAAGTACGGCACGAGAGTAACTAAAATGGGAGACCAGAAGTGGCCGTCGGCTGGGGGAGAGGAAAACGTGGGGAAGAGATGGAAGGGACTCAACGGTGCGTTTAGCGCCTTTTTTATTTATTTATTTATTTATTTATTTATTTATTTTTTTTTTTTTCAGGTTGGGCTTGTTTTAAAACGTGGACTTGGTTTGAGCCTAGAATCGGACCGGGTGTTACGTACAAGTCCCACTCATGACCAATTTCCAATGGATTGAAAATGAAAAAATATCTAATCACACAAAACGAGTGGTTGAGGATAGCTTAGCTATTTCCCATGAGCCACAGGAAATAAATAAATGTGAAACGATAAACACAGCACGCACCCTACGTTTACGACCGGCCTCCATCATCCACTCGTGTGCTGATCTGTATCATGTGACCATGTCTTTGTTTCTTTAGCCCGTCTTTTGGGATATTTTTTTGTGCTTCAGAAATTCAACGGTATGGACGTAAAAAAATCCCAAAACGTGTTGAAGCAAGGAAGTAATTCAACGTACGAATCTTTGATCATTACTTATAATATTTTAAACTTTTTGAAACTTTTAAATAAAAAATAAAAAACAATTCTAATTTTTTCAAATTCTCAAATAAAAATAATATTCTAAAACTATATTCTTAAATAAAAAATAATATTTTTTTTTCAACTTTTTATTTCTGATTTCTCAAAATTTAAAAATTAATCAATTTAAATTATTTCACTACTATTTACAAACTATCTTACTATTATTTATAAAATTATTATCTAATTTCACTCCTCAAATTAAATCAGACCTAACAGACAACTGCGACATGTAATTAAGTTCAGTGTACACGGAATTGACTACATTTAACTTTTGTACACTATTCGTTAATGATGAACGCTGCTACTTGTCTTTTAAAGGAGAGCCCCATGTCCAATATTTATGTGCGGTAAGGATAGGGTGAACTCAAGGCATTGCAAACACAATGACTTCTTCCATGTCCTTCCGTAGACTCTCTTCTTCCTCCTCTTCTACGGTTACCTCTCTGTAGTTTTACGATGTATTCTTGAATTTTAGAGGAGAAAATACTCGCAATACTTTTATTGCCCATTTCCACTATGCTTTGCTTCAAAATAGCATCCACACCTACATAGATGAGGACGAGCTTAGAAGAGGTGATGAAATCTCACCTGCACTTCTCCAAGCCATTGAAAATTCCCGACTTTCAATTATCGTGCTCTCAGAAAACTATGCATCATCTACTTGGTACTTGGATGAATTGCTCAACATTCTCAATTGCAAGGAAACAAAGCAACAAATAGTTTTACCTATATTTTACCATGTAAATCCATCGGATATACGAAATCAAAGAGGAAGTTTTGGAGAAGCTTTGGCTATATGTGTAGGAAACTTCAACGAAGATGTGAAGAAGGTGCAAAGGTGGAAGGTAGCCCTACAAGAAGTGGCCAATTTGGCTGGATACGAGTTGGAAAATGGGAAACTTTAACCACTCTTCTGCCTTTCATTGGAGATTTATTATTATTATTATTATTATTGTTATTATCCTTATTATTATTATTATTATTATTATTATTATTATTATTATTATTATTATTATAACACATCAATACTTAAGAAAAATAATTGAAACTATTTATTTTCTGCACCATATAACTAAAATATAGCTTCGGAATGCACAAGCATTATGAAATCTTTTTAAAAAAGAGTAAGATCTATTATTAAAAAATTAATTTTGTTTTATGTAAGTATCATATTTACTTACTTTTTTTAAAGAGATTGCGTGGCATTTACACCTTTCACGGTTGCAAATATTTTTTCTAAAAAAAAAACAGTACTCTTGAAAACAGAAACAAATTTAAGAATGCATGTAAATGCAAATATGTGTAAAAGATATGAATCTAACAAAAAAGAGAGCATTACTTGTGGTCAACGCTTGTGCGGGTTGGGATTTGGGGAGGGGGGATTCTATACCCTACAACCTACCACTTAATTTTATTTTACTTTTGGTTGTGAGAAAATAACATATTAGATTATGTTGCTTGTTTTTCATGTGAAGAGTACTCCAGCTCATTAATTTATTTGTATGCAAGAATGAATCGAAATTCATCCAAGAAATCGTTCAAGAGGTCTCTAGAATGGTAAATTATTCATATCTAAACGTCACAAAATATCTAGTTGGGTTGGAGTCTCGTGTGCAAGACATTGATTTACTTTTAAGTATCGGGATGAATGACATACGCATGGTGGGAATATTTGGAGTTGGTGGAATTGGTAAGACAACAATTGCCAAAAAGATCTACAACTCAATTTTTTCACAATTTGATGTTCATTGTTTCTTGACAAATGTTAGAGAAACTTCAAACAAAGTGGGTGGCCTGGTCCAAATGCAGAATACACTTCTTAATGAGATTCTGAAAGCCTCTAAATGTTTTGATGTTGGTAATGTTGATAGAGGAGTTTATGAGTTAAAGAGCAAACTTTGCTCTAGAAGGGTTCTCTTAATTCTTGATGATGTGGATAAGTTAGTCCAGTTAGAAACATTAGCTGGAGATCGTGATTGGTTTGGTTTAGGAAGTAGAATCATCATAACTACAAGAGATCGGAATTTATTAAATAACCGTAAGGTTGATTCAAAATATGAAGTAAAGAGATTGGACCATAATGAAGCTCTTGAGCTCTTTAGTTGGCATGCTTTTGAGGAAGACTTGAATCATGAACCCTTGACGCATTAATCATCAATCTTCTCTCCTGAGGCCGTCAATACCATGATAGGAGCAGAGAACCGTTTTTCTAGTAGGGCTGATTATGAGATTATTACAGAATCAAGAATGCTCAGTAGTCAATATGCTGCCTCTGTTACGATCATGTCTCAGAGGTTAATGGCGAGGGTGAGTGAGATTGATCATCTTAACATGCAAATATCTGAGTTATGACAGAAGCTTGCTAATAAGGATAGTGAGAATAAAATGCTAAAGCAAGAAAACCAATAGTTGATAAAATTTGCAGATTGGTATGCTCATGATCTGCAACCACGAATAGAGGAGCTGGAACGAGAAAGGGTTCAGATACAAGGTCAACATCAGCAGATAACAACAGGGGTTCATCGTTTACTAGAAAAATAGGGACAATCTACTGTTAATCTCGCTGGCTTAGTAAGAAAACTTTTGACAATGTTTGTCCAGCATATCTTGTATTTCTTTTGACTAAATAAGATTTGAAGAGACAATAGTTTGTCTTATTCTTTATGCTATCTCTATAAAATCAGTCCTGAAGTTCATCCAATCCACATCAAGTTTTCTTCAACATTATCGTTTTAAGCCTTCTATTCTTTTCTCAATGGCTCATTCTTCTAACAGTTTTCTAGATCCATCCATGAGGCATTTTGCATCTCAACCTCCTGTCCTTTCTGCAGCTGCCATTGATGCCATGTTGCAGCAAGAAAATAATAATTTGACTAATAAGTCAGATTCTGATGCTATTTATGACTTGGTGAGTTTTGGGACTCACTATTCTTCCTCTATTGTTGCTTTTTCTCAGCGGCTACAAGCCAAAAATCATGAAGTTGAAAAGCTCAAAAAATAAATTATTGTACTTCAACGAATTGTTCAAGAGTCTCACACAAGGGAAGGAATCATTCGGCATAAAAATAAACAGTTGAAATCTTTATTAGATTCTTCATTCCGCTTGCCGGTTCCCATGGATAAGAATGGCATGATATTGTATGAAGAGAATGAGCGTCTCAAACATGAGGCTAAGAATCTCAAGTTTATGTAAAAGTATTTAAAAAATCTATCTCTATTTTTATTGACTCTGGTCTATCTTTTAAGAGATATTCATAGCATGCATCATACCTATTTCTCTTCTAATCATACATAATCTATCTTCTGATAAAGGCTTTGTGAAAATATCTGCTAACTGATCGTGTGTGTTTGTGAACTCTAGTACTATATCGCCTTTCTGCACATGATCTCGAAGAAAATGATATCTTATTTCAATATGCTTAGTTCTAGAATGTTGTATTGGGTTCTTTGAAAGATTTATAACACTTGTATTATCACATTTGATTGGAATGTGATTATACATGAGTTTAAAATCTTTAAGTTGTTGTTTCATGTAGAGAACTCGAGCACAACAACTACCCGCAGCAATATATTCTGCCTCAGCAGTAGATAGTGCAACAAAATTTTATTTTTTACTAAACTAGGAAACTAGTGCATGACCTAAGAAATGACATGCTCTACTAGTACTTTTTCAATCTATTTTACATCCAGCATAATCTGCATTCGTGTAGCTGATTAGATCGAAAGATGTGTACTTAGAGTACCATAACCCTAGGTTAATTGTACCACTAAGATATCTAAGAATGCGCTTAACTGCAATTAAATGTGATTCTTTTGGAGATGATTGAGAGCGTGCACATAAGCACACACTAAACATAATACCTGGTCTACTGGCTGTTAAATATAATAAGCTACCAATCATACCTCGATATATCTTCGAGTCAACTGGCTTACCGGATTTATCTTTATCAAGTTTAGTTGATGGGTTCATTGGTGTTCCAATTTCCTTAGCATTTTCCATCCCAAACTTCTTCAGTAATTCCTTAATATATTTTTACTGTTGATGAATGTCCCACTTTTTGCTTGCTTAATTTGCAATCTGAGAAAGAATGTAAGTTCTACCATCATGCTCATCTCAAATTCTTCCTGCATAGTCTTAGCAAAAACTTGACACATATTTTCATTAGTAGCACCGAATATTATATCATCAACATAAATCTGAATCAAAAGAATATCATCATTTTCATATTTAATGAAAAAAGTTGTGTCGATTTTTCCTCTTGAAAAACTTTTTTCAATTAAGAAACCACTGAATCTCTCGTACCAAGCTCTAGGAGCTTGTTTAAGTCCATATTGTGCTTTTGTGAGTTTGAAAACATGATTTGGGGAAATATGATTTTCAAAACCTGGAGGATGCTCAACATATACCTCTTCATTTATAAAACCATTTAAGAAAACACTTTTAACATCCATTATCTAAAAACCATTTGTTTTTGCTTGTAGATGATTTCATGCATACTTATAAAAATAATTAAAATGATTTTTCTTGGTACCCAAGTTCTTTGGGTCCTTTATTTATTAGTATTAGAAGAAACAAGATTTTTAGGTACCCATATGGCCCTAATAGTCATTGTATGATTTCTTCTAATAGGACAAACATGATAATTATGACCATTTCTATTACAGAAATTGCAAATAGCATGTGACATATATGAAAAAATTGAATGATTATAATAATATCTCTTTTTGACAAAATTATTTTTATGAAAAGAATTTTGAATATTGGTCTTTGATATAGAAGGATTATCAAAAAATTTTTTATAAGGTTTGTATTTTTGTTTTGGCATATATCCCAAACCTGCCTTGTCAAAAACACATCTTTGACTACCAAGAAGTTTTTCAAAATTTCTTTTTCCATTCGTAAAGTTTTCAACAATATTTTCTAAATCAGTTTTCTTCTTATTCACCTCAAGATTTTCATCTTTTAAAACGATATTTTCTTTTCTTAAAATATCAATTTCGTTTGTTAAAGAATAATTTTTCTTTTTCAAAGCAGTATACTTAATACCCAATTTTTTAAGTTCCTCATATACCTCTTCTAAAACATTTTGCAATTCTTCATATGAAAGATCTTCAATATTATCAAGATTTGTTACGTCAATGTCATCTTTAGCCATCAGACAAAGATTTGCTGATTCTCCATTGCTTGCTTTACTATCTGAGCTACTTGAATCATCATCCCATGTAGCTTTCATTGCTTTCTTACCCTTGTTTCGATTTTTCTTTAGCAGAGGACAATCTGGCTTGAGATGACCAGGCTTATTGCATTTATAATAAATTAAAGTGTCATTTTTACCTGAATTTTTCTTGGAAAACTTTTTGAAGGATTTCCTCGGAGGAGTTTTATTTTTCTTTAAGAACCTCTGAATTCTTCTTGTTATCATCGCAACTTCTTCATTTTTGTCTTTATTTTCCTCATTTTCATCACTTTTACTTTCATGAGGAACAACTTTAAGTGCCAAGCTCTTCTTTGGCTTTCCTTCTTCTTCTCCTCTTTTCAATGTGTACTCATGGGTGATAAGTGACCCGATGAGTTCATTCACTTCAAGCTTCTTGAGGTCTCTAGCTTCAAGAATCGCTGTCACTTTTGATTCCCAGCATTTTGGTAGAGAGTTGAGAATTTTTCTTACTATCTCCACCTTAGAATAAACTTTGCCAAGAGCTGTCAAACTGTTTATGATGTTAGTAAAACGAGTGTGCATACTAGAAATAGATTCATCATCATTCATCTTAAACATTTCATATTCATGAGTAAGAATATAAATTTTTGATTCCTTGACTTGCGAAATTACTTCATAAGTAACTTCCAAGTTATCCCAAATTTCTTTTGCCGTAGCACAAGTCATTATTCTATTAATCTCATTTCCATTGAGAGCATTAAATAATAAATTCATAGCAGTTAAATTCAAAATATAAAGTCTATCGTCTTCACGATCAAACTATTTTTCTTCCTTTTTGACCTTTACTCCATTAACCACTTTTGTTGGAATATAAGGTCCATTTACAATACATTTCCAGATTTCTCGACCTTGAGCCTATAGAAATATTCTCATTCTAACTTTCCAGAATGAGTAATTATCTCCACAAAAGAGTGGAGGTCGACTGCTAGATTGACCTTCACCAAATGAAACTGCAATGTTAGCCATAAGATCTTAACTCAAAAGATAGTTAATCTTATAATAGAGCTCTTACCTCTGATACCAATTGTTACTGATCATAGGCCGCACCTATGTCACCTAACAATTGTACCTACCAGACTAGCCGGCCACCGTCTCTACCGGTGCACCGTCACTCATGGTCGGAGAGTCTTGCTTCAGTGACACAGTCACAAGCGAGAGTTTCCATGAATGATCTGTCTGTATGAACAGTACAGATCAACTAGCTCTGATACCAATTGTTGCCCAGATGACTAACATAAGATGGGGGGTGAATTGAGTTGTATTAAAAAAAATGACAATTATAAATCAAATATACAATATAAAATATAAACAAAATACGAAATAGCAATAAATATAAAGAGTAAGGGTAAGAGAGAATCAAACTCAGTATGTTAACGAGATTCGGCTCCACTGCCTACGTCCTCGCCTCAAGCTATCCCTTGAGGATTCCCAAATTCACTATTCAACCTCCTTCAGGTGGAGATAAAAACCTATTACACCTTTGAACAACATTGCTACAAAGGATCCGTGTAGAACACCCTCTACACTTGCAATCACCTTACATGTGGTGATTCAACTATTCCCTGTATAGAACACTTTCTACACGTACAAGGGTTATACATACCCTTTTTCTGATACAAAAGCTAATAGTGGATAGGTTATCAGAAAACACTGCTCAATGAGTGAAATAAGAACAATATAGCGCAAACTATATCTCTCAAAATGAACAAGGATTAAGGCTCAATGCTTAGAGAAGAGAGAATGAAAGTTTTGAATGAATGTTGTATGCTCTAGATGTTGTGAATGTGAAACTCTCAAATGATCTATTTATAGGCATATGAGACTTCATATTCAAATTTAAAAAGATTCACATGTCAAAGACAACATCATTCACTTTTTCAAAAAATTCAAATAAAAGGTTCTTCTTTTTCAATTGTCAAAGACAACATCATTCATTTTTTCAAAATCTTCAAACCTAATCATTTACTTTTTGCATATGACAAAAGGAGCACACTTTCTTTCTCAAAAAATTCAAACCTAATCTTTTACTTTTTGTATATGACAAAAAGAGCACACTTTACTTTTCAAAAAATTCAAACAAAATCATCCACCTTTTGTATAAGTCTAAAAAAGCATCAATCACTTTTGAAAATATTCAAATGAAACATGCACATGTGAAAGATGACAATCCATCATCTTTAATATTTTCAAAGTTCAACCCTTTAATCAAGGCATGCACATGTAAAAGATGACAATCAATCAAATTTCAAAATTTTCAAAAATATTCATGGACATGTGGAAAATGTATTTTAATGCTTTATGATAAAATATTAATTTTGAGCATTAATCCTAATTTTGAATTTTGAAGAGATTTACAACATTACTCTATAACTTTAATGTGAACTTGTTCCCTTCTTGCTCATGCTTGTATCTTTGATGTGCTTGACTCCATTGTGTAGACAACTTGAGCTTGAGACTTCTTTATTCTTTGAATTCATTTGTTATCATCAAAATTCATGTGTAGATATATAATTACACAAAACATGAAACCTTGGGTTCAACAGATAAGTATAAAAGAATTCCTAGCAAAAATATTCACAAGAAGTACTTTGTATAAGTTACGATGGATTGGATGATAATGAGAAGGAGATTTTCCTCGATATTGCCTTTTTTTTCAAAGGACAACACATGGATTATGTCGTTAAAATATTAGATAGCTGTGGTTTCTCTCCGAACAATGGTATCAAAAGACTTATAGATAAGTGTCTTATAACAATCACTATTCACAATACATTGTGGATGCATGACTTCTACAAGATATGGGCAAAGAAATAGTTCGAAAGGAATCATGCAAAGAACCAGGTGCACGTAGTAGATTATGGTTTCACGAAGATGTTCGCTATGTACTAGAGGAAAATGTAGTAAGTTCTTAGATTAAAAGCTCTTTTGATAAGTACTTATAAACAAAGATTTTAACGATATGATTTTACTTGCACTCTTATAAATTGTCTCATTAGGGAACAAACAATGTTGAGGGGATAAAAGTGGTTCTACCTGAGGGCGATGATCATGACATGATACGCTTGAGTCCTAAATCATTTGCAAAGATGAAAAGACTCAGATTTTTTATAAGCCGTGGTGCATGCTTTTCTGGAAGATCAATTGATTATCTTTCTAATGAATTAAGAGTGCTTGATTGGTCAAACTGTCCTTTACAATCTTTGCCATCCAATTTTCGTGGAGAGAAGCTCATTGATTTTCAGCTGTATGGAGGCCGCATCAAGGAGATTAGCGGCCAATTTAAGGTACAATTATTACTTTCCATATTTCCTTTCTTTAAACCCATGCGATCATGTGAACTTCCTCAGGGTTAATATATATTTGTTGTTTTTCAACAGAACTTGACGATAATGAAATTTTCTGAGTGTAAGTTCTTAACCAAAATCTCAAATATTTCAAGTTGCTCAAATTTAAAGGAATTGGATATTTTGGGTTGTAAAACTTTAGTCGAAGTTCATGATTCTGTTGGATTCCTGGATAAGCTTGTTCGTTTGCGTCTTTATCAATGCTCCAACCTAAAGAGTTTTCCAAGGCGTCTCATGTTGAGATCTCTAGAAGTCCTTACACTTCATAATTGCTCAAAACTTCAAAACTTTCCAGAAATCAAGTGTAAAATGGAATATTTATGTTTCATCTCATTATGGGGCACTGCAATAAAAGAATTGCCTTCATCCATTGGGTACCTCACTCCTGCGCTTAAAGAGTTACTTCTGGACCAATGCACAAAATTTATGTGTCTTCCTAGTAGCATTCATCAGTTGCAAAATCTAAAGGTGCTTTGTTGTAGTGATTGTATTAAAGGATGCTTCACTAGGATTGAACATTTATCTATAGAAGGTTGCAAGGACTTGATGCGTCTCCCAATCAGCAATTCTCACTCGCAACATCGAAAGAGTCTTTCTTTCCATAATTATACAAATCTTTTAAAAGAAGAAATAAAATTATCATTTGGGGACGTCACTAGGTTTAAACATTTCCACATAACAATATTCAGACCGATTAAGAGGTCTAAACCAGAATTAAGTGCTGAATTACTACCACAACTGCGGTCGTCGCTTTATTGGTATCTTGAGGAGTTCTCATTTTATTGCTCATCCACTTTGCAAGAGTTAGATCTATCTGGAATTGTTGTCAGCATTCCTTCGTGCATCGAAGTCTTTGTTGAATTGAGGATTCTCAAACTATGGCATTGTGAGAAACTTCAAGAAATTCTGCATCTTCCACCAAATATACAAGAGCTATATGCTAGTGAGTGTATATCCTTGGAAAGATTCCCCGAAGTATCAAAAAAATTTCAATTCTATACATCATGTGGCTTGGGAGAGCTAAGATGGATTGATTTGTCCGGTTGCCATAAATTGCTTGCAAATATAGGGAGTCAAGTGCCAAATGCTTTATTTGTTGAGGTATGTCTCTATTTCTCTCTTTGTTTTTGTAGGTGTTTGTGTTTAAGGATTGCCTTGTCCTTGTGAAAATATGCGATACATGTTTGACAGGAACATATTCAGGACCATTCATGTGGAATTATATTTCCAGGGAATAAGATTCCAGATTGGTTTAGCCATACTAAGGAGCCTTCAAATAGAGATTCGTGTGAATTGGATATTAGTGGGCCCTTGTATTTGGATGAAATCATAGGAATTGTTTTCTGTGCTGTTCTTGGATCCAACCCGGATGACTCCCCCTCCGGTATTCGTGTTTTTATAGACAATAACATGCTCGTAGAAGCAAATTTTGAATTATTAGGAGATGGGGATCATGTATATCTAAATTATTCATTTCCAAAATGTATCAAGCAATGGCTACAGTACCCAACAGGAGCCAATCTGAGGTTTATATTTCATAGCAATGAAGAAGTTGCAGTGATGTTTAAAAGTTGCGGAGTTCACATAATCTATAAGCATGAAGATAATGAGAGTTTAACAGTTGGGGAGTGCTCAGTAGATTTATCGAATGGTATCCAACTTTGTAAGAGACGCCGAGATATTGATGAAGATCACAACTTGGAATTCAACGGGTGTCCACATTACAAGAGGCACTCTCAAAACTTGAGTAATTCAAATGTGGTTGTCAATTGCGCAGATGTTGACGGTGATTTTGTAGAAGCAGAAGGAGGCTCTAAGGGAATTTTAAAAGAAGAATAAGTACCTGCCTCTCAATCTATATCCCAAGAAGGCCAGGGCAATTCGAAGAAGGCTTACTAGGCACTAGGTTAGTGTCTTTGCATTGATAAAATTCCCCAGTTTTTATTTTTTATTTTTTTATTATTGGATTAATTTTATTGGATTGGCTTCATGATATTAATGGCATGTTCAAGGATTTTATGCTACCGATGCAAAAGGGTTTCTCAAATGTCTAAGAAGTATGTGGCTCAAATCAAGTGGAACACATCTTACAGATAAAGCAGGCTAATGCCGAAAGTGGAGCGAGGTGTTAGTTGTCAATCCACATCATCTTCCTACTCAGATATAAAACCAAGCAACTCCAAGTCAGTTGCACATGAGGATCCAAAACCAGCTCAGGAAAAAGAATCTTCTAGAAAACAATTAGATGTGATCTAATAATATCGTGTAATTTAGTTTTTGTACTGAGGAATTTTCCCTTCTGTTGTAACAAAATCTTACAGCTGGCACTAGGCCATTGGCCCACCACATGTCTGTAAAAATGTCAGAATCATCTCGGCACA
The DNA here is from genome assembly GCF_018687715.1 of Carya illinoinensis. Classification (NCBI taxonomy): domain Eukaryota; kingdom Viridiplantae; phylum Streptophyta; class Magnoliopsida; order Fagales; family Juglandaceae; genus Carya; species Carya illinoinensis. The sequence goes on along the minus strand of NC_056766.1, from coordinate 44,806,662 downwards.
TCACTCTCTATAAATAGGACATTGTACAAACAATACAAATCAATTGAGAGGAATATTTGAAAACTCTATTTCCCGCATGGTATCCAGAGTCATTATGGACACACATCTACCATGGCCGACGATATTCTACTCCTCCTCTACAAATAACCCCAGCACCGAAATCATCTTCTTCTTCTTCCCCCCTCCTTCCGCATCTTAATCATCTTGTTTCTGTCAAACTCACAAATGATAATTTCCTTATCTGGCGAGCTCATATAATTCCATATCTGAAAGGCCGTGGTTGTTTCACTTTGTCGATGGGTCAAGTTCCCCACCTCCTCCTCTTCTATCTGACCAAACCACACCCAATCCTAAGTTTTTTAATTGGACTCAAACAGACCAAATCATCCTCAGTGCTATTATCTCCTCTTTATCTAATAATCTCATCACTCAAGTTGTTGGCTATTCCACGACAAGGTAAGTTTGGGCTGCTCTCGACAAACTCTTCTCTCAATCTCATGCTCGTGTCATGCAACTTCGTTACCAACTTGCTACTGTGTCAAATGGTTCCTCCTTTGTCTTTAACTATTTTTAGAAGATCAAGCACCTCTCCGATGCTATGAGTGATGCTGGAACCCCCCTCTCCCCTCTTGAATTCGTCTCCTACTTGCATACAGGATTGAGCAGTGGCTACGATGCATTTGTCACCTCAGTTACTGCTTGCATCGATCCATTAGCCCTAAGGAGATTTTGGTCTTCTCCTAACCCATGAGAGTCGTCTCTCCCATTCCTCTCATTTGCCTCCCTTCACAGACCTCTCGGCAAATTTTACAACCTCTACACACACTTGGTAATTATCATAGAAACAATCGCGGTAATTATTGGAGCCATGGTAGAAGTCACACAAATTCTTTCTCCCCCCACAAATTTCACTCCTTCTTCCCTTTAAAATACACCACTTCCTCACTCGAAACCCACCTGCCAGGTGTGTGGAAAAGTCGGACATAGTGCTATCAAATGCTACTACTAATTTGATCATGCTATCCAAAGTGAACCTCCTCGATCTTTCTCTGCCAACTACACCACATCGTCTTCTAGTCACGACTAGTCTTGGTACACAAACACTGCAGTTACCAACCACCTCATGTAACTCCCTAACTCCCACATATGGAAATGCTAGAATTGTGACGTCGGGATGATGACAACATGGGTCATACACCTTAACAACAAGTGCGAAGTGTGTGCACATGCAACATGTGTAAGTCAAAAGACACAGTAGATAAGTTAAAGTCAATCAAATAATACTGAAATTGTTAAATATAAATTCACTTAATTACAAGCGTTTTAAAAGATATTACAGTTATCTGATGAAAACATATGTAAACCAAAATATAATAACCAAAAGTGGGAAATAAATCCCAACGCACGAGAAAGTGATCCCCGATCACTACTCCAGTGGAGCTGCATCCTCATTTGCATCAAAATATACGGTACCATGAAACGGTACTGCAAGTAAGTAATAGATCAAACAACCCAAGAGATAAAAATCCCAAACCCTCATTTTCCCAAAAAATGATTATTTTCCAACCTAAGCCAAAAATCTCATTTTGGCCCAGAAACCAACTTCATTAAAATAACCTCCGCCATTTTCATAGATAACGGTCCAATACCAAAATCGACCATCTTTCCAGAAAATGGTTCATATAAATCTCTTTATTCAAACCCTGCAATTTTATTTTATTTTATTTTATTTTTTTCAAAAAATGGCCTAAGTAACCAATTAACATTGTAGGTGAGAATAGCAGGTGGGACTTTACCACTATCCCTACCACATGCACTGTAGGTGGGAATCACAGGTTGGATTACTACCATCCCTACGGCTCACATTGTAGGCAGGACTCAGAGGGGAGACTATCACCATCCCTACAGCTCAGATTGTAGGCGGGAATCACAGGCAGGACTACCACCATCCCTGCTTACCACCATCTCTATCGCATGCACTGTAGGCGGGACTCTACCACCGTCCCTGCTTACCACCATCCCTACAGTTCCTTTTACCTCTCTTTCAGTCTACCAGTGTACTGTAGGTGGAAATCACTGATAGGACTCTACCACCATCCCTACTACATGCACCGTAGGCGGGAATCACAGGTGGGATTACTACCATCTCTTCTTACCAGCATCCTTACCGCATGCATCGTAGGAGGGAATAACAGGCGGGACTCTACTAATGTCCCTACTTACCACCATCCCTACATTTTCTCTCTCTCTCTCAAACCATTCAATCCATTCATTGCAAACATACCCAAATTTATTTCTCACATAAAAACCCAATTTTCAAATATACACATGAACATATATGCAATTATGTGAAAACTCAGTTTTCATTTACAAACATGAACATACGTGCAATTATGCAATGTATATGATCGATATGACACAAATATTCAACAGCCAACAAATCCCAACATAATCCAATCACATAAACAACTCCATCCTCCAATCCAACCAACACCCAAATTCCTCGAACTCAACGTCCGGCATAACCAACCAGATCACAAAAGATTTTTTAGCGCAAAATATATTTATATGTCAAAAGGTTCTTTAGAAAATACTTACAAAGCTATAATATAATATTCGAAGGATCAAAGAGATGCAAGAGGTGGCAGCACAACAAAGCAATAGTGCAAATTGGACACGGGTCATGGGTCTTAAAAAACTTTTGAACGGGGACAAACAAAGACTTGGAATGGCTAGAGAAGGGCTTATGGAGGTTAGTGGAGTTAATGGTGGTGGCTAGTGGTCTTGGGTGACGGCGTGGGCAGCGGTCAAAAGCCAAAAGCTCAAATCGAAGATGGAGCTCAAGGGGCTTCAATGGTGGCTTATCGGGGCTACGGAAGGGTGGTTGTTGGGGAACCGGTGATGAAGTAGTAAAGAGGTGGTGGCCAATGGTGGCACAATGGCAGGCTAGAGTGAAATGGGTCGCGGCTTCTAGCTGTGCATGGAGGTTGATGGCGGCACGGGTTGGGCTGAAATTGAAGGCGGGTAGCGTCGGCCGATGGGGAGGAGAATAGACAGGGTGGTGTTGGTCACTCCGGCGAGCGACGACGCGTTGGAGGGGATGACGAAAATGGACGGGGGAGAAGGGAGAAGGCTCGTGCACGAGAAGAGAAAAGCAGGGGAGGAAAAAGAAAAAGAAAGAATAAAAGGGGAGAGGGAAAAAGAAAAGGGAAAAAGAAAAAGAGGGAAAAGAAAAGGGAAAGGAAAAAAATGAGATCCAGCCTTTTCAACTCAGGGTCTCAAAACTAATCCAACGGAAATAAATTTTAAAATAATGAGTTAAATAAAATAATTTAAACACAGTGTCTTAATAAAATAAAATAATAAAATTCAATAATAAGCTAATTTAAAATAAAGAGCATTTTAAATGATGAACAACAACAATAATAATAATAAAATACGAATTAAATTTCACAATAAGAAATAATAAAATAATACCACTAAAATAATATAAAACTTGAAAAAAGAATGCCCATAATTATAATAAATAAAATAATTTACTTAGTTAAAATACACGTAAATACGGGGTATCACACCTCACCTCTGATTTAGCCCACCTCCACCTCAACTCATCACCTTATACTAGTGCAGAACAAATTTGTATTGGTGATGGCACTACACTACCGATTGCAAACATTGGTGATTATATGTTCAACACTTCCTCTCATGCTTTCTCTCTCAAACATCTTCTTCATGTTCCTAATATAACTAAGAATTTAGTTTCTATTAGACAATTTTGTCATGATAATCTTGTTTTCTTTGAATTTCATAGTTCTTGTTTCATTGTGAAGGATTCAAAGATAGGGACACCCCTCATTCATGGCCTCGTATGTGATATCCCCATTTTACATGTATTTTTATTGAATGATTTTATTTAAATTACTATAATTAGTTATTTTCTTATTTTAAATTAAAGATGATTTTTGCAATATTATTTTATGATTTTTAAGTTGTGAAATTGTTTTAATATGCTTTCTTGTTATTTATTATTATTTTGTATTTAAGTTGTTCGTTAATTTAAAGTAGTTATTTTTGGGCTTTAGAATTATTGTGTTTTTAGATTTTATTATTTTATTTTATTTAATCACTGCATTTAAATTATTTTATTTAACTTGTTATTTTGAAAATAATTTTTGTTGGATCAGTTTCTTAACCCAAGTTGTGAGGGTTGGACTTCATTTCTTTTCCTTCCTTTTTCTTTTTCCCTTTTTTCTTTTTCTCCTCCTTTTCCTTCTCTTTTTCTTCTTTCTTCTTTCTTTTTCTTTCTCCCCTGCTTCTCTCTCTCTCTCATGTGCGACGTCCCCCTTCCTCTCTCTGCCTGTTTCCTTCGTCAGCGCCTAGCACCGCCGTCACGCAGCCGTGTGCCTCACCACCCCTCCCATTCTCTTTCCCTCTAGCTGGTGATCATTCCCTTCCGTTTTAAGGCCAACCCTTGTAGCTGTTAGCCGCCACGCACGTCTGGAAGCCTTGGCCCATTTTCCTTCCAACTCCGTCGGGCGCCGTCCATTGCTTTCGTTGTTGCTTCCATTCTCTTCTCCACTCACCGGCAACCTCACCCCTCCATTTTTAGACCACCTAATGCCACCGTTAGCTCCTCCAAGCCGCATGGTTTTTGAGCCGTTCCACCGCCGTCGCTCTACCTTCGGCACCATTTCTTCATCATTTCATCACCAACCTAACCCACCCATTTCCAGCTCCGAGTTATCGCCGGAGCAACCACCACGAGCTCAACTCTGTTTTGGCAATTTTTGACTTCCACCGCCGTTTTCGCCGCTACCCAAAGCCAACCACCACTTCCATTAGCTTCATCAACACCCCTAAGCTTTATCCGAGCCTTTCCTAGTCTTCGTTTGTTCCTATTCAAAAGTGGGTATTTTGTGACCCACGGCCATAGTGCATTTTGCACTATTACATTGCTTTGCCACCACCTTTTGCAGCTCATTGATCCTTCGAAAAATATTTTATAGCGCTGTAAGTATTTTCCAAATTTCTTTTTAGATTTAAATATATTATTGCTTTTATAATAAATTTTGATTGGTTGGTTATGCTGGACTGAGTCCGAGGAGTCTGGAGTCGGATGGATTTGATAATAGAGTTATTCATATTTGGATGATTTGGATTGTTGGGTTTTTTGTGTCATGTCATTTGCATTGCATGGTGCATGCATATACATGTGTTGGAAATTGAAAACTTGGTTTTTATGAGTTAGATGGATTTTTGGGTGCGTGTGTATCACGACCCCAAGCTGAGATGGGGCATTATCTCGGTGGAGCTCCGCTGGTCATTAGGGAACTAAAAATACTAAGTGGCATCCCCTGGGTTGTCGCTGGGCAACAACAGGCTCAGACGATACTGTAACAATGTCAGCCGACTATGTGGTCCCTAGGCTGGCGGGGACTAGAGGATGCCTGGTCATGGTACGCGCTAGGTACGGAGCTGGGTATCACTCATGTAGATGTCACATGCGTAGTCATTACCTACAGTGTGGCATAGGAGCTAGAGTGTGCGGATGATCTCTAGGGGAGATCATAGTTCATACAATAAAATGGAAACTGGTTTTGATATTGGATATGGGCCATTTTCTAGAAAAATGGCGGAGTTTTATAAGTAGATTTTCGTGAGCCATTTTCTTGGAAAATTATGGATTTCTTATTTTGGGTCATTATCTGGGATAGTGGCTAGGAATTGTTTTAAATGAATTTATTGTGGGCCAAAAATGGGATTTTTGGTGTGCGTTGGAAAAAGATTTATTTTGAGAAAAGATCATTTTTGGATCTCATGCATATTGCATCTTGTTCATGCATATTGTTGAGGTTTAATGTATTTTTATTTTGTGGGTGTTTGGATTATTACTTACCTGCGGTACCGTCTTTAGTACCGTAGACTTTGATGCATATGAGGAGGAGGAGGCTGACCTGAGGAGGTGGCTCCGTCAGATGACTGATTGGAGTTTTGTTTGTATTATTCGAAAATTATTTCATTGCCTTTAAATTATGTATTTAGATTTTATAATGTTACCGAAAATTGTAATACTTTTGAAATACTTCTATTTAAGTGAAACTGTATTTAATATTTCTAGTACTTAGTTGGTTGACTTTAATTTAACCGCTGCGACTTTTGTTTACACATGTTGCTTGTGCACATACTTGATACTTAGCGATGGGATGCGTGACCCATATGGTCATCATCCTGACGCCTCGATTTTCACGTGTCCGTACGTGGGAGTTGGGGGCATCACACCGTACATGATGGACTTTATACCTTTCCAGTGCTTTCCACCTCTCCTCAAGCTCTAGTTGGCTAGCGCACCACTTCCTCTCAGTGGCACTCAAGACTTGGGCATCCATATCTCTAGATAGTTCAACACGTCATCTCTCAAAATTTTCTTCCAGTTTCCGTACGCGATCCTCCTTCAATTTGTTTCGCCTGCTGTCAAGCCAAAAGTTCTCAGTTGCCGTTTTGTACTTCTCATCAGCACTCCACCAAACCACTTCAACTTATTTACTCAGATGTATGGGGCGTGCCCCTGCTCTTTCCTATGATGGGTTCCGTTATTATATTACTTTTTTACATGATTTCACTAGGTTTACTTGGTTGTTTCCTTTAATATAAAAGCCTGATGTTATCTCAGTTTTTATTCACTCCAAAAACAAATTGAATTGTAGTTTAATTCCAAAATTTTATCTCTTCAAAGTGATTGGGGGTGGTGAGTACCGCACTCTTCACACCCTTCTTAAAAATCAAGAAATTTCGCACCACATCTCGTGCCCTCACACCCATCAACAAAATGTGGCCATGGAAAGAAAACACCTACACCTTGTTGAAACCAGATTAGCCCTTATGGCCCATGCCTCGTTACCTTAAAAATTTTGGGCTGACTCCTTTCATACAGCAGTCTATTTAATAAATCATTTTCCAACTCCTTTTCTCAATTACCAATCTCTTTTTGAAAACCTTTTTTCAAAATCACCTAATTATACCATTCTCAAAGTCTTCGACACAGCTTGTTGGCCTCACTTAAGGTCCTATAACCACCATAAACTTGACCTCCGCTCCACTCAATGCTTATTTTTAGGATATAGGGATTCACATAAAGGCTATAAATACCTACATGTTCCGTCCAATTGTCTTTATCTTTCTTTTGATGTTATATTTGATGAATGTTGTTTTCCTTTTGCCCAACAATCTGAAAATTCTTCTCAACCCAATTCTGTAATTCTTCTGTCCATTCCGGATCCTTTACCTCACTCCCCTCAAATGTCTCCTTCGTCCACTTCATTACCAGTTGCACTCTCTAGGCCCAACATCTTGCCAAGCCCACTCATTCCTCCTAGCTCTACTACTCAAACAAACTCTCTTCCTGTCCTGAGTCCCACTTCCTCACCCAGCCCATCTAATATTTCTCAGCCTCTCGAAAGTTCCTCTCAGTCCCTTTCTTCTTCTTTGACTCCAGCATCTTCTTCTTCCTTTGTTTCGATTCTCACCTGTTCCAAAACCAACTCTTGTCGTCTAAAACAGTTCACCGATGGGACAATGCTCTGGCCGCCACCACGAAGGTACCTCACCACCACCTCCAATTTGGCTCCTGATGACCCTCGAACTTTCACAGAAGCTGCCAAGCATCTTCAATGGCACACAGCCATGGCAGATGAATTTCAAGCACTTATGCAGACTCACACTTGGACCTTGGTGCTGTCTACTAGCATCAATAACTTGGTCAGGTTCAAGTGGGTTTTTTGCACCAAGTGGAACTCAGATGGCACAATTGAGCGTTATAAAGCATGCTTGTTAGCCAAGGGATTTCATCAACAGGAAGGTATTGATTTCTCTGAAACCTTTAGTCCTATAGTGAAACCCACCACCATTCGAACCATTCTCACCATTGTTGTCACTAAAGGCTGGTCACTTAGATAGTTAGACATTAACAATGCCTTTCTGAATGGGGACCTCCAAGAAAAGTCTACATGACTCAACCCGTTGGGTTTATCAACCCTGACTACCCCACTCATGTTTGTCGCTTGAATAAGGCCATTTATGGCCTTAAGCAAGCACTAAGAGCCTGGTTCTCAAAACTGAGTACACAACCCCTTGAACTCAGTTTTACTCAATCACTTGCTGATCCTTCAATTTTCTTGTATAAACACTCTTCTATTACTATTTATTTTTTGGTCTACATTGATGATATCATACTTATTGGGTCCTGTCCGAATGCTATTTCATTAGTTCTTAATTCTCTGAGTTTGTCTTTTCCAGTGAAGGACTTAGGTCCTCTTTGTTATTTTCTCGATCTAAAAATTCAGCTTTTATCCAATGGTCTTCATTTATCTCAGACCAAATATATCTGTGACATTCTCAAAAGAACAAATATGGACTAAGCCAAGCTTTTCAAAACTCCCATGTCCACCAATACCCATCTTTCACTCACTAATGGACCTGCCTTCAGTGATCCTACACTTTATCGTAGCACTATAGGCAGTCTCCAATATTTATCCCTCACCCACCCTAATGTGGCCTTTGTTGTAAACAAAACTTGCCAATTCATGCATGCTCCTACACTTCCCCACTAGCAAGCCGTGAAGAGAATACTGAGGTACCTCAAACATATAGCTCATTATGGCCTTCACATTCGGCCATCTTCCTCTTATCATCTCTAAGCTTTTTCAAACTACAACTGGGCTGGGTGCCCTGATGATCTGTAGTCTACAAGGGGCTACTATGTTTTTCTTAGCTCCAATATGATTTCCTGGGGCTCCAAGAAGCAACATACAGTTGAACGATCTAGTACAGAAGCCGAGTACAAGCTGCTTGCAAATACCACTACAGAATTACTATGGCTTCAATCTTTAGTTTGAGAACCTGGTGTTTTTCTTCCTAAGCCTCCTACTTTATGGTGCAACAATTTAGAATCTACATATCTCTCAGCAAATCCAGTTCTCTATTCACGTACAAAGCCTATGGAGATTGACTTTCACTTTTTACGTGACAAAGTTGCATCTAAGGCTTTACAAGTTGCTTTCATCTCTTCCCGTGATCAAGTGGCTTATATTCTTAACAAGCCCCTGCTCTTCTCTTGGTTTCTTACACTTCGATCGAGTCTCACCATGGTTCCCTTGTTGGACTCGTAGGAGGATTGTCTTCCAACTCAGTTATAAAACCAAGCAGCTCCAAGTCAGCTACACTTGAGGATCCAAAACCAGCTCAGCAAAAAGAATCTTCTAGAAAACAATTAGTTGTAATCTAATAATATTGTGTAATTCTGTTTTTGTACTAAGGAATTTTCCCTTGTATTGTAACAAAATCTTAGAGCTGGCACTAGGCCATTGGCACACCATGTGTCTGTAAAAACACTATACAAACAATACAAATGAATTAAGAGGAATATTTGAAAACTCTATTTCTCACACGAGGGGAGCGTAGTATAAATACATATGATGTAACCCTACTTTGGCATAGTGAAATTCAACCTCCACTCATTCATGTGGACGTAGGCATACTGCCGAACCACGTTAAATTCATGCGTTTTTCTCACTTTCTCTCTCTTTGGTTTTCCATACTATTCATCTTAATTGCTACACATTTCACAACAGTGTTGTTCGTGATATGGTTGTGTGCTCAGTGTTGCCCCATCCATCCACTTGCAGCCTGCTTTTTTACTTCATTGATAATTCTTTATGCATCCCTTTCAAAAATTACTTTATGTAAGTTAATGTAACTGCAGATCTCTACATGTTTCCATTGCCTTCCATGTAGCATGCACTTGCTTCAGTTAACTCAACAAAATTATATTGGGATATTAATTTGGATTAATTAATTCCCTTTCTTGTATTTCTTGGCACTACACAAAATTATGTTATTCTTTCCTCCAAACAGACATGATAGATTAAATGATGAGTCTTTGGCTCTCTATACTGAAACCATAATTAATTAATTAGCAGTACTATTAATAGTCCTATCAACGAAATGCATAACTCATGATGACAAAATTATAAGTTAATGCACAGACCTAATTTCCACTTAATTTTTTCACTGTATACAATTTTTCCATTCACTCTGAATGAATCAATGATGTTGCGTGAAGTATATATCTCTATGTATATATGTGTATAGTTTGAAAATATATATCTTTTGTCAAAGCTTTGTAGGTGAATTCTACTTCTCAGTTGGCTGAAGGAGCTGAAGTTGAGGTTAGAATTTGGAGTGCAAACAAAACCATAACTTGTGTTCTTAGTCAGGACTGGATGAAACATTAAACAGTATAGGCGATATGCTGGAATTGAGTTCACTTTATTGTTTAAAAAAGCAATTTATATATATGTACAAATGTGTATGATACATGGCTTAAGAATGGTTATTGTTCTTCTTTCTTTCTCCGACTTCTCTCTGGTGAATGGTACTTATGCTTACAGAGAGGGTGACGCCTTTCAAGTTTCAAGGAGCTTCTTTCTCCATCTTTTACTCTTCTTCTTTTAGAGGTGAAGATGTTTGCCAAAAGTTTGTTTCTCATCAATACCATATTTTGGATAAAAAGGGAATTGGTGCTTACATAGAAACCGATCTTGAAAGATGAAAGAAATTTTACCAGCACTTTTCAAGGCTATTGAAGGATCAAAGATTTCTAGCATTGTACTCCTTGAAAATTATGCAGAATTAAGATGGTGCTTGAATGACCTATTGAAGATACTTGATTGTAAAGAAGCGATGAAACAAATTGTTCTACCAATTTTTTAATGTAGATCCACTGGAAATACGGCATCAAAAAGGAGATTTTGGAGAATCCTTTGATAGTCTTGGAGATAAGCTCATTGATAACGTAAAGATGCTGAAGTGGAAGGCAACTTTAGAAGAAGTAGCCAACTTGTCTGGGTTCGAATTAGGGAATAGCTACTTCCTATGAGCTGTGCCTATATATATGTTTATATATGATGTTAAAAGAGAAGTTTATGGATAAAATATAGAGAAATCCAGGATTTGAGAGGGTGCAAATTGGGGATGATATGGTGCCATACAAAACAGTTTGATATTTATCATTCTTTCCGACATTGAGTTTTATGCAAGCCATAAATATATTTGAAATCTTTTTTGGATTTGTTAGGGCATTAATTACCACATTAATTTCATATAATGTATGTATATTGGAAAAACAAATAGAGAAATTAACATGGAAAAAATACAAATCTAAATCTTCTCTCTTTGTTATTTTAATAAAAAAAAAAAACTAAATCATATAATTCATATATGATTATACTTTGAGAAGTCTTTTAAATTTTTATCTCTTTTGTATTGATAGGAAAGAGTCAAAATTTATCCAAGACATCATTCAATGGGTGGAATCAAGAATATATATATATATATATATATTTTTTATTGGCACCAGGTGGACTCAAGAATAGTAAATCGTACATCTCTAAATGATGCCAAGTACACCATTGAAATAGAGTCTCACATACAAGACATTTATCGACACCTAAATATTAGAAGGAATGATGTTATATGCATGGAGGTAAGGGTGGCAATATGTTACACGACCTGTTAACCCAACACGAATATGACATGATAATAGCGGGTTAAGATTTAGTCTTAATGAGTCCAGGTCAAAACAGGTTGACCCCTTAAGACATGATTGCTCAATAGATTGATAATGGGTCAACCCATTATGATACGTTAAGAAAGTTAAAGTTACAATTATACCCTTATACCTAAAAGTAAAATTGTTAGAATTTTAATTTCGATATTTTTATTATTTGGATTGTAATTATAGACTTGTAGTTAGTTTTATTTTTATAGATATTGTGATTTTAATATTTATATAAAATTATGCTAAATTTAATCAAGTCAAATGAGTTCATTTCGGGCCTATTCAACCCATTTATATAAATAGTTTGAAACGGGTCGTACTGTATTGTGTTAACATATTTCATAATATTTACTAATGAGTCCAAATGGGTTGACAGGACATGACCCGTTATATTAATGGGCTGTGTTAGGGTTTAAGATTTTGACACAATAAGCTTAACAAGTTGGGTTAGGGTTGACCTATATAGTATAATATACATGCTTTGATACGACACGAACATAAACCGTTAACACGATTTCACACCCCTACATGGAGGGGATATTTGAAATTGGTGGAATTGGTAAGACAATTATTTCAAAAGATATCTATAACAAGATTTCTCATCAATTTGAAGGAAGTTATTTCTTGAAACATGTGAGACTTCAAAATCAAGAGGTTTGATTCAGCGACAAAATACATTTCTTTATGAGATTTTAGGAACCAGTTTGGATATTCATGATATTGACCAAAGAATTTATGTGATTAAGCATATACTTTGCTCTAAAAAGGTTCTCCTAGTTCTTGATGAAGTGGATAAGACGGTTCAAATAGAAAAATTAGCTAGAGATTGTAATTGGTCTTGTTTAGGAAGTAAAATCATCACAACAAGAAGCAATAGACATTTATTCAATGACTCTAAAGTTGATTCAAAATGCAAGGTGGTGATATTGGGTGACAATGAATCCCTTCAACTTTTTAGTTGGCATGCTTTCAATAAAGACAAACCATTGGATGATTATGTGGAACTCTCTAAACATGTAGTACAATATGCTGACGGCCTTCCATTAGCTTTAACGTTGCAAGGTGGTAAGAGTATACATCGATAGAAGAGTGCATTAGATAAATTTAAAAAAATTCCAAACTAAAATATTTGAAAAGTACTTCAAGCAAGTTATGATGGATCGGATGAGAATGATAAGGATAAGTTTCTTGATATTGCATGTTTCTTCAAGGGAAAATGCTTGGCTTATGTCACTAAAACATTTGACGGTTGTGGTTTCTTTTCGGATGATGGTTTCAAGAGGCTTGTAGACAAGTATCTTATTACTATTGCTGAGCCTAATAGATTATCGATGCATGACTTGATACAAGATATGGACCGAGAAATTATTCGTCTAAAATCACCAACAAACGTAGTAAATTGTGGTTTCACAAAAATGTTCGTCATGTGTTGGAAGAAAGCACGGTAATTATAACATTGAAAAAACTCTAGTTTTAATTATTGATTTTAGTAAGCTGGACTTGACACTAATGTTGCTAACACTCTATGTGTTTCTCTTGCTAGGGAACAAACAAAATAGAAGTGCATGGTAATAGATTTGTCCGAAGGCGAGGACGTGATAAGATTGAGTTCGAAAGCCTTTTAGATGGATGAAAAACTCAATAGTGTTTATAAATCGTAATGCATGATTTTCTAAGTGTACCTAATTACCTCTCCAACAAATTAAGATTATTTGATTGGTCAAATTATCCTTTACAATCTTTGCCACTCAATTTCCATAGAAAGAAACTCATTGCCTTTAGAATGCGTTGTAGCTTCATCAAGGAGTTGGGCAAGGGAAGAAGCATCAATATTCTTTGGGAACTTTGTTGCACTCGGTTTTTCAAATCTAACGGGCTGCAAAAAGATTGATGGTTATACAAATCTTGGAAAGGAGATGAAGAAAGTAAAATAGTTAAGAGGAGATAGTGGAATTGTGTTATATGCCGTTGTGTTTTTCAAAAAAGTTCATAGGGCAACAAATATTATTTTTTATGCTGAGATAACCAGTAAAGACCCAGATGATGTATGCAGTTGTTTTTAAGGTGTAGATTTGGTTAATAATGATATGAATACATAGAATTGGAGGCCGACTTAGGATCTGTTGAGCGGAAGGTTTTGGACAATTTGAGAGTTGAATTGTATCCCAACGATACTGATCCTTAGTGGGTGCTGATCTATAAAAGTTGCCGAGCCAAAGTGGTATATAAGAATGAAAGGAGAGCAAATAAAAAGAGAAAATGGATGAAGCCGATCCTGGAAAAAGTCCTCAACAGCAATTGAGTTAATGATAGATAACCCAAGACATAGTTGATAAGATCAAGTGCAGGATCGGAATAGGCGTGGTGATCAAAGATTTAGAAGGGAAAGTCATTGAAGCCTAAGATCCCAACGGGACTCTTTCCCCGACGTTCAGCTGGCAGAGTCATTGGCAGCCCTCAAAGCAGTTATCCTGTGTAAGCAGCTTGGTCTTGACCATGTCATTCTGGAAGGAGATGCACAGTTGGTGGTGAAGGCTATACAAGACAGTAAAGAGACATGGAATACTACAGGCATGATAACCAGTGACATCAAGAATTTACTCACAGAGTTGAATAGTTGGTCCATTAATTTTATTCCTAGGAATTGTAATCAGGTGGCACGTAATCTAGCTAAGGATGCCCTGAAACTCTCTAAGGAGAGCATTATTCTGGAGGGTTTACCTCCATGTATTCATCCTTCGTGATTAATATTAAATCAGATGATTTCTTTCCAAAAAAATATATTTATATAGAGCTGCAATTGGAGGTGTCGTTGGACGACTGAGATGGCGTTGCTGCGCAAGTTCTTTTTTCGGAAGTCGCCCGATGGGCTTCTTGAGATCTCTGAGCTAGTCTACGGTACGTTCCTTATCTGTTTGATTTCTTTTTTAAAAAAAAGTTGAGGGAAATGATGAAAATGTTTCCAAGTTGCAAGGGATAAATGGAAAATTGTGAATAGGAAGAGTAGGATGTTTCACCATCAGCGTGTGTTTTTTGAATTCCAAGTGTTTTACTGAGCATAGGAATCAGTGAATTACATTCAGAAAATCCTAAATCTTTTGTTTGAAATTATAAAAATAAAAAAATAAAAAAATCCCAAAAATTTATAGTTCATTCCCTTCCTTTGCCTCTACATTCCGAGGAACCAAGCAGAGTAGAAAGGAGCAAAACTCTAAGTCTAGGCAGTATATTTTATTGGTTATCTAAATTATATACTAGAAAGTTCAAATGGCAACCCAATTTTGTGTTTAGAGGACTAAATCAGTATCTCATTGCATAATGGTTGCAGAAGAAGAATACAAATTTTTTCTAGTTCAATGAATAGAACAAAGTTATAATATATAGCCACTACTAACTAGGATTATTTTGCCTAATTAAGTTGTGGAAAAAGTTTCCAATCCAGTGGAAGCATTTGCAAAAGTTAAAGAGTTCTTCAGTTATGCGGACTGTTTAGATCCCAAGGCCGATGCATCACTAAATGTGCTCCAACACATGAGTGCATCAAATATTGTCCACGAACTGTTGGAAAGTGGTTGTCATGAGAGTGTGGTAACTAGTGGTCTTTTGCAGGAGACAATTCCTAGAAAGCTTTGGAAGAAAAAGAAGCCCAGAGTCTTGGAAAGTAAGGCTAAGAGCTCCTTGTCTTTGTCCCCAGAGATTCAGTCCATGTCCATGTCCTCACCTAAGCAATCTCCTGGTACTTATCTGAGTAGAAAGGTAGCTGAGGCTCCTGACGTTCAGATTCTACCTCAACTACCCAGAAAATCTGACATCAGTTGCCAAGGGATGCCTCAATCTTCTCAGTCAACAATAGTCTCCTGTAAATCTGTGGAAGATGCATCTGTAGCCCAAACGTCTGGCATAGAACGTCAGCTGCATTATCACACCTTATCTGAAAGTGCAGAAACCACCCATCCGCCTACTATTTCTCCAGTCATCACAGATCTAACCTTGTCTGTTTCACACATCTGAGTCTTTAAATGCCAAAATTGTTTTGGTTTCACCCCCTACACCTCCACCTCCACCTCCTCCTTCACCACCACAGCCTTCCTCAACTGATGTTTCTACGAAACTTTTTCATTTTCCAACTCCTCCACCACTTCCAACACTGCTGCCTCCTTGAGCACCTCCTTGAGAATCTAGCTGTTAGAGCTATGCTGCCTCTGCTTCTGCCTCCAACCCCTCATACCGTGCAAACTGCTGGTCCTGCAATTCCTGCCATAAGTTCAAGGTTTAATCCTCCTTCAGCTCCTGCAGTTACTTCATCAATTAGGTTGCTTCCTCCAAATCCTTCACTGCCTCCAATACCAAGACTTCCTCCAACACCTTCTTTGAAGCAACAGATAGCTGTTAGAGCAGGACATCCTCCACCGCCACCCCCTCCTCATTCTTAGTAGGTTGCAGGTCCTAGAGTTCCATCTTTATGATCTTTTGGTTTTTTTTTTTTTTTTTTTTTTTGGTGTTCTTATGAGCTCCCTCCCCCTATGATAGGTCCCAACTCAGAAATTACAAAATAAATAACAAATTCTCTTCGGGTGAGAAAGTACCGCAATGTTTGAATAACAATGATTTTTTTCGTACCCTTCATTGATAACTGCGGCTACTTTAAATATGTAAAGCCTGGTACAAAAATCCGAAATACAAGCAAACTGGTAGCTAAAGCTACGGAACTGAAACACATGCAAAAGTAGGTCATGCGACTTACGTAAAATAAACAAACTAACACGTAAAATAAACAAACTAACAGAAATACATAAAAGACGTAAAATGTGCAACTGCAAGTGACCCAGTCTACTGACCCAGTCCACACCATTGCACCCCGTTCATTCTTCACGTGCCATTAACTCCTTCGTTGTTTTATCACGTCCATCTGCATGTTGCATGCAACAGCAATTTACGTTCCACTTTTATCCCAAGTATTTGGCATTCGGCGGAGGAGCTCTGGCTGACCTTCGTGGCCTATCAACACCCCCCCATTAAGTGGACCCTTGTCCTCAAGGTCCACGCCTGGGTACCTCTCCGGCAGTTGTTTGGTTGTTTCCCAAGTGGCCTCTGTTAGGCGCTTGTGGTACAGGGCATACAATTACAACTGAAGTAGAAATGAGAAAGAATAAAAGAAATAATAAGGAACTCCAATTGTAGAAGAATTTCACTTATAGCAAAAGGATTACAAGAATTTCTCTCTTGAATAAGGAGAGCACAATTGACAATACCCTCTCTTATAAAAGGAGAAAACTCACTCTTTCTTATAAAAGGAGAGACAATATATAGGAGAAAACTCACTATTATTCTCTCTAAAACTCTCTCTCTTTCTTTAAATTTTTCTTTCAAAATGGGATAGGTTCTAAAAGCAAAAACATGTATTTATAGGAGTTAAAGGAGGTGGAAGATGGCGGAAGCAAGTGGAAGATGGCAGAAGCAAATGTGAACGCAAGCTTGATGTAGGTTATCAACTAGCCACCATTTTTGACCCATAAAGAAGATAGCGGAAGCAAGTGGAAGATAGCGGAAGCAAGTGGAAGATGGCGGAAGCAAATGTGGATGCAAGCTCAACTAACTACCATTTTTGACCCATAAAAGTCCATAAAAGTGGCTTTACCGCTACATATCTTCCACTTAAAGTCACTTTTGTAATCCTTCTATCTTTTCTACACTTTCCATCTCTATGCCGCTTACATATCTGCTAGGCCTAAGGAGGATCGACACCAGATAAACTTGTCATTATTAATTGGCTTTGTTAATATATCTACTAGGTTGTCTTTTGTATGGATTTTTTGTATATCCACACTTCCTTCTTCCACCTTCTCACGAACGAAGTGATACTGAACTCGTATGTGCTTTGTCCTTGAATGAAATGCTGGATTCTTTGCCAAATACAAAGCGCGCTGACTATCACAAAATAAATCAACCTTCTCTTGTAAGTGTCCGAGCTCTTCCAGTAGCATTTGCAACCATATTGCCTCTTTGCTAGCTTGTGTAGTTGCGACATATTCTGCCTCTGTTGTAGAAGTAGCCACGATAGACTGCAATTTTGAAACCCAACTTACAACTCCTCTAGCAAGAGTAAACACATAACCTGAGGTGGACTTGCTCTTGTACTCAAGATCACCTGCATAATCTGAATCAACATAGCCTCTGACAGTAAAGTCTGATCCTTCATAACATAATGCGACATTTGAGGTACCCTTGACATATCTCAGGATCCTCTTTACAGCACTCCAATGCTCTTTACCAGGATTCGCCATGTATCGACTAACCACTCCCACTGACTGTGCAATGTCTGGTCTTGTACAAACCATAGCGAACATTAAGCTACCCACTGCTGATGCATACGGTACTCGAGACATTTCCATCCTCTCTGCTTCATTGCTAGGACTCATACTTGAGGATAACTTGAAATTAATAGGAAGAGGGGTAGAAATTGGCTTACAATCTTGCATGTTGAAGCGTCGCAAGATTTTCTTCAAATAATTTTTCTGAGAAAGCCATATCTTCCTATTATTTCTGTCTCGGTAAATTTGCATCCCTAGAATCTTGTTTGCTGGTCCCAAGTCCTTCATTTCAAACTCCCTAGCCAACTGTGCCTTTAAGTCTGTAATACGATCTTTGTTGGGGCCTGCTACCAACATGTCGTCAACATACAACAACAGAATAATGAAATTACCATCACCAAATCTCTTGTAGTAAACACAAGGATCTGAACTATGTCTGTTGTATCCAAGGCTCATGATAAAGGAATCAAATCTCTTATACCAACATCTCGGCGCCTGTTTGAGACCGTATAGAGATTTGTTCAACCTGCAAACCAAGTTCTCTTTTTCTTTTTCTTCAAAACCTTCTGGTTGGAGCATGTAAATTTCTTCTTCAATTTCTCCATGAAGAAATGCAGTTTTCACGTCCAGTTGTTCTAAGTACAAGTCAAATGTAGCACACATCGCAAGGACTACTCGAACCGTTGAGAGTCGAACAACAGGAGAGAATATTTCGTTGAAGTCTATGCCTTCTTTCTGAGCGAATCCTTTCACCACCAATCTAGCACGATACCGCTCCACTTGATCATTGCCATTTCGTTTGATCTTGTAAACCCATTTGTTTCCGATGGCCTTTCTTCCTTGTGGTAGTGGTACAAGATCCCATGTTTTGCTTTTATGGAGAGCTTCAATTTCTTCTTGCATTGCAACCATCCACAGAGAAGCTTCTTGGCTATTTGTAGCCTCATGGAAATTTGACGGTTCTCCATCTTCTATTAGTAGACAGTATGCGACATTTCCCTCCATGATGTACTCTGAGGGCCAAGTTGGTTTTCTTCTCTCCCGAGTTGACCGTCGAACTTGTGGAATTGTACACTCAGCTTGTTCTTGTACTTCGTGCTCTGATATTGCTTCAGAAGAATCTGGAACTTCTAATTCTTGTCTTTCTTCAACTTGAAATGTAGAAGTTTCTAGTTTCTCTTTTGAAGCGCTATCATTTTCTTTTTCTTGTACCTTATCTTCTACAAATACAACATCCCTTCTGATTAGCACCTTGCGGGCAGTGGGATCCCACAGGTGATACCCCTTGACTCCATCAGCATACCCTAAGAAAATACATTTTCTAGATTTTGGATCTAGCTTTGATGTTTCTTGGGTGTTGTACATAACATAAACTGGACTTTCAAATGTATGTAAGTGAGAATAATCAGCTGGCTTATCAGTCCACATCTCCATCGGCGTTTTCAGATCAATTGCGGTTGATGGTGACCGATTGATCACATAACAAGCAGTCTTGACTGATTCTGCCCAAAATGACTTGGCCATTCCCGCAGTTCTCAACATCGCTCTTGTTCGTTCTAACAAGGTTCTGTTCATCTGCTCTGCTACTCCATTTTGTTGTGGAGTGTATGCCACCGTGAGCTGTCTTTTGATACCTTCTTATTGACAGAAGCTATCAAATTCAATACCAGTATATTCTCCTCCATTGTCTGTCCTTAAACACTTGATCTTCTTTTCAGATTCAAGCTCAACCCGGGCTTTGAATATTTTGAAAACTGGAAATACATCTGCTTTATTTTTTATTGGATACACCCAACATCTCCTGGAGTAATCGTCAATAAATGACACAAAGTATTTTGCTCCTCCTACGGACAAAACTGGTGATTGGTGAATCATGCATTGGGAGAGCTTTACTTGATTTGGGGAGTAGTGTGAACTTGCTACCATTCTCAGTATATGAGCAGTTGGGATTGGGTGAGCTGAAAAAGACCTCCATCATGCTACAGCTGGCTGACAGATCAGTTAAGGTATCGAGGGGTATTGTAGAGGACGTGTTGGTCCAGGTGGACAAATTCTACTACCCAATAGATTTTGTGGTTCTTGACATGCAGTAGCCGGTCTCCACTATTTACCAAGCTCCTGTCATCCTAGGAAGACCATTTCTAGTTACATCAAATGCATTGATCAATTGCAGAAGTGGAGTTTTGAAGCTTACCTTTGGGAACATGGCACTTGAGTTGAACGTTTTCAATGCTTGCAAGATGCCAGCACATTTTGATGACACAAGCGATTTGAATGCTGTGGAGAGTTTGACACCAACATATTTTATTTGCTCAACTTCTCCATTCTCTGATGATGATTATATTTTTCAGACACCTGAATTTTTACTTGATGAGAAAATTGATCATATCAATGAAGATGACTTTGATTTTTTTGATTGTTTTGCAGATTCTTCATTACCACGTGAAGTACAGTTTGCGGGAGCAAGATGGAAACCCCAGTTTGAAGCTCTACCACCACCAGACATGCTTAAATCTTCAGAGGAAGAAGTTCCCCAGTTGGAACTGAAACCACTTCCTCAAGATTTAAAGTATGTGTTCCTTGGTCCTGAAGAAGGCACTTTTCCGGTGGTGATTTCCTCAAAGCTAAATCAGAAGGATGAAGCCCAGTTGATTGAAGTATTAAGGAAGCATTGAGGCGCAATTGGTTGGACAATAGCTGACATCAAAGGCATCGATGCCGCTGTATGTACCCACAGAATCCATCTTGAAGACGATGCTAGACCAGTTCATGATGCTCAACGTAGGCTCAATCCTACCGTGAAGGAAGTTGTGAAAGAGGAAGTGCTTAAGCTACTCGCAGTAGGTATCATTTACCCTATCTCGGACAGTAAGTGGGTAAGTTCAACTCAAGTGGTACCAAAAAAATCTAGTTTGACTGTCATAAAAAATGATAAAAATGAGTTGATTCCAGCTAGAATGGTTACTGGCTGGAGAATGTGCATTAACTATAGAAAACTTAATTCAGCTAGTAGGAAGGATCATTTTCCTTTACCATTCTTGGATCAAATTTTGGAAAGAGTAGCTAGTAATGCATATTATTGTTTCTTGGATGGCTATTCTGGTTATTATCAAATTGCTGTAGCGCCTGAGGATCAGGAGAAAACCACTTTCACCTGTCCTTTTGGCACTTTTGCTTTTACTAGAATGCCTTTTGGTTTGTGTAATGCTCCAGCTACTTTTCAGAGATGCATGATGAGTATTTTTTCTGATATGATTGATGACATTTGTGAAATATTCATGGATGATTTCTCTATTTTTGGAAAATCTTTTGAGAGTTGTTTGCATAATTTGGCACTTATTCTCCAGAGATGTGAGGAAAAAAATTTTTTACTTAATTGGGAGAAATGCCAATTTATGGTCACTCAGGGCATTGTATTGGGGCATATTGTTTCTTCTGAGGGTATAAAGGTTGACAAGATAAAGATTGAATTAATATCTAAACTTCCTATTCCTAGGACAGTTAGGGATATTCGTTCTTTTCGTGGTCATGCTGGCTTTTATAGGCAGTTTATTCAAGGGTTTAGTTCTATTGCAAAACCTACGTGCACTCTTTTACAAAATGATATTGAATTTGTTTGGACTGATGAGTGCCAAAAAGCTTTTGATACCCTGAAAAAGTCGCTTACCACTGCACCTATTGTGCAACCTCCGCAGTGGGACCTTCCCTTTGAGATTATGACAGATGCTAGTGACTATGCCTTAGGAGCTGTTTTGGGGCAGCGGGTGGATAATAGGCCATTTGTGATTTATTATGCTAGTAGAACCTTGAATGATGCCCAGAAAAATTATACCACTACTGAAAAATAATTGCTTGTAGTGGTCTTTGCACTTGATAAATTTTGGACTTATATTCTTGGTTCTCCTGTTACTATTTTCACTGACCACTCTGCTCTTAAGTATTTGTTGGCTAAGAAAGATGCAAAGCCACGCTTGATTCGCTGGATTCTATTACTTCAAGAGTTCAACATCAACATTAAGGACAAGAAAGGAGTTGAAAACGTGGTAGCTGACCACCTCTCTAGATTGTTATCATGTCCTTCTTCAAATGTCAGCCTTCCTCTTGATGATAGTTTCCCGGATGAGCAGCTGTTTGTGGTTGATAGAGCTCCCTGGTATGCTGACATAGTCAATTATCTGGTGACTGAGAGAATGCCTTCTGAATGGTCCACCCAAGATAAGCGTCGGTTTCTCTTTGAGGTACGACACTTTTATTTTGATGATCCATATCTTTTTAAATATTGTTCGGACCAATTGATTCGAAGATGCATTCCTGATGATGAGTTTTCTTCGGTTTTGAGATTTTGTCATATGGGTGCATGTGGTGGTCATTTTTCAGCAAAGAAAATAGTTTCAAAAATTTTGCAAAGCGGTTTTTACTGGCCTTCCATGTTTAAAAATGCTTATAATTTTTGCAAGACTTGTGAGCCTTGTCAAAAATTGGGATCCATTAGCAAAAGAGACATGATGCCTCTTTCCCCTATTCTGACTTTAGAAATTTTTGATTGTTGGGGAATAGACTTCATGGGACATTTTCCGGTTTCTTTTGGAAACACATATATTCTTTTAGCTGTGGATTATGTTTCAAAATTGGTGGAGGCCATTGCTTGCAAAAAAAATGACCATCATGTTGTCCTGAAATTTTTACAATCTTTGTTTGCTCGTTTTGGCATGCCAAAAGTTATTATAAGTGATGGGGGTTCTCATTTTTGCAACAAACCATTTTCTACACTTGTGAAGAAATATGGTATTACACACAGAGTTTCTACCCCTTATCACCCTCAAACAAATGGGCAAGCTGAATTGGTAAACAGAGAGATAAAAATTATTTTAGAGAAAACCATCAAGTCTAATAGGAAAGATTGGTCGGTTAAACTTCTTGATGCTTTGTGGGCTTATAGGACAGCTTTTAAAACAAATCTAAGGATGTCTCCTTATCGATTAGTTTATGGTAAAGCTTGTCATTTACCTGTTCATATTCAGCATCGAGCTCTTTGGGCCATAAAACATGTTAACATGTCACTTGATGAAACTTCAGGGTTGAGAAAGTTGCAGATCAATGAATTGGATGAAGCTCGTCGGAATGCTTATGACAACACTCAGATTGCAAAGGAACGTATGAAAATTCTGCATGATCAGAAAATTCATCCAAAGCATTTCACACTTGGCCAGGAAGTTCTTCTTTACAACTCTCGCTTGCACATTTTTCCTGGAAAGTTGAAATCCCGATGGAGTGGGCAATACATTATAAAGACCGTTCATCCTCATGGTGCGGTAGACATTGTCAATCCGAAGAATGGTAATAGCTTCACTGTCAACGGACAACGTCTAAAGTCATTTCTGAATGTCTTGATCCACATGAAGAGATCTTGCTTGTGCAAGACCCCAGGGAAGTGTTTTGATTTGCTTCTCCTTCTTTAAAGTTTTCTTTACTTGCTTTGTTTTTATTTGTTCGTTTGCTTTGATTTTATATTTCATGTTGATTGTTTGTTTTGCTTGCTTAGTTCTGTGTACTTTCTTTTCTTTCATTCGACTCATTGAGAACTATGTCTCTCACTAGTTGGGGGGTAGCATGTGTGCATAGTTTCAATAAATAAATAAATAAATAAATAAGATTTATGAAATTTGAGCATCTTGGTGGAGTAGTTGAGCGGGATCATTTGTGAGGATTTATTTTCAAGCTTAAACATAGAGCATGATTTTTGATGCATCATATTTTGTTGATATGTGGCTTGAAACACCGGGATGTTATGCTTATTGAGATGAAACTTGATAAAATTTTTGTAGAACGAAAGGCAAATTTTGAAGGACATTTTGCACATGCTTACGCTTGTAGTGTTCCTTATTTACCATTCATTGATTTAACACTGGAGAAGTAAACTACAGGACTACCGAGCCATGCCAAAAAGAAAAAAAAAAGAAAAAAAGAAAACAAAGAAAAAAAAAAAGGGAAAAGGATTTGAAAAGATTAGAATGAAAAGAAAAAAAGAAAAAAAAAAAGAGAGAGAAAAGGAATAAAGGCAACTTAGTGAACTTTCCTAAGTAAAAAGGGCTAGAAATAGTTACCCAAGACTTTGGGGGTTGAGTGTCCAACCTTTAAAAACAGAGCTGGCGTGAAAACTGCTAGACCCTTGGGCTTTGAGGTAGTTAGAATCAGCAATGATTAATCTTAAGGTTGAAAAATCCTATGACAAATCATGGCTAGTAATGAGGAACACACAACCGATCTAGCTCCACACACACATTTGAGTTCTGAGACATTTGCCTTAATTCTATGTGAAAGATTGTTGAGATAGTCTTGGTGGGTATAACCCTTGGGGGTTGAGTAGTAACGTGTCACTTTTGTGAGAATTCAGAATTGTGTTTGATTGCTTTTGTTTGAATTTCGATCTTTATGCAATATTCATCTCAATTAATTTTCACTATTTTGCTCAAGGATTAGCAAAATGCTAGTTGGGGGGTGTGATTGAGTTGAATTATTGCATTTTTAATGCTTTTGGAACCAATATATATTAATTCTTTCATTACTTTATCATTGGTTTTATATGGAAAAATGAATAAATCAAAGTTGTGATTTTAATTGATTAAAAGCATGAATTTCTACTCTAATTTTGTCAACTGCCAATTAATATGGATTATGTGGCCGCTCGAGCGAAGTCAGGCAGCTTCAAACGCTCGACTTCCGCTTAACAGTGGGCTCGAGCGAGATGCGGGAAAAGAGATCGCTCGAGCGGAGGCATTTGGCTGCTCGAGCGAATTCAGGCAGAGTCGAACGCTCGATGTTCGCTCGACAGGCCGCTCGAGCGAATTTAGGCAGAGTCAAACGCTCGATGTTCACTCGACACTCCGCTCGAGTGAATATTGCATTTTTACAGATCATGGTTTATTCCGCCGTCAGAGTATATATATGTTTTCTTTACATCTTAGGAGGACCCTTGGGCTGGAAAACTCGGTTTTGGGTAGAGAAACACTTAGAATTCATTTTTCCTTTTGATTTTCGTTCAGATTCGAAGAGGAGGATTCATTCAATCAATCATTCACGCAGCTACACAATTTCCACTGGATCATTCACTCACACTGCAGTAGATTGAAGAACTCCTTGATGGGTCCAATTGCCACTGCAGCTCAGCCTCCTCCACCACTTCGAATCTTCATCTCCATTCAACTGGCTTGATCTTTTCAATTCCCTACTTGCTATTTCATTTCAGTTTTGAGTTTCTGAATTATTTTAGAGAATTTTGATTTAGACGTTTGAGTACTTTATTTGTTATTCATTTAATTCATGTTATTTATTTTTATCGTTTCGTTAAGCTTTCATTTTAGTAGTGATTACAATTACGGTGGTTTAATTTGAGAATTTTTTAATTGAATATAATGATGAACCCTAGAACATTGAATTTGGGGCTTTTCAACTTTCAGTGCATGTTTTATCAATTACTTCCTAATTTAGTTTAATTCTTAATTTAGTTTTATTAATTTCTAAGTTTAATCTATTAGTCCTTTACATTCCAATCCGACAATCAAAATCTAAAAACATGAATCTAGTCCATGACTAGTACTCTTTTCCATTCATTGCACATACCATCATTTTATTTTCTCTTCGTTTCACCTTTTTCAACGAGTTTGATTTTTAAGTAACTTTTCCTGAGGAGACGATCTAGGAATTTATTCCTAATTATTACACGACATCCTCCTGCACTTGGGATAGCTTTAGTGCTACTCATTTTTGAGTGAGTCAATATTCCAACTCTTGTTGTCCAAAAGCGCATTTGCTAGCCTTGACAAAGAACTGTTGCTGCTTCAATATCGCCAGAGCCTGTTTAACATGTAACAAATGCTTGTCCCAAGTAGGACTATAAACTAATATATCATCAAAGAAAACTAGTATGAATTTTCTAAGATGAGGGCGGAATATAGAGTTCATGATAGCTTGAAATGTTGAAGGGGCATTACATAGGCCGAAAGGCATAACCAAATATTCGTAATGTCCGTTATGAGTGTGAAAAGCGGTTTTATGAATATCCGGAGGATTCACCCATACCTGATGGTACCCGGCCCGTAGATCTAATTTGGTGAAATACGATGCCCCATGGACTTTGTCCAACATATCCTCTACTGTGGGAATGGGAAAGCGGTCTTTCACGGTGGCCGCGTTAAGTGCACGGTAGTGGTGCAAAAATGCCAGTTCCCATCTTTCTTTTTCACTAATAAAACCAGTGATGAGAAGGGGCTTGTACTGGATCGAATGAGGCCTGAGTTTAACATATCTTGGACTTGTTTTTCAATCTCCTCTTTTTGATAATATGCATATCGGTATGGTCGAACGTTAATGGGTTCGGTTCCTTCTTTGAGCGAAATGCAGTTGTCGACTTCTCTAATGGGCGGCAAACTTGAAGGCTCGTTAAATAATTCCGAGAACTCTTGTATTAATTCCTGCATGTCAGGATGTATTTCTTCGCGTGACTCTCGCGTACTGACTTGTAGGCATACGGCAAAAATAGTATGGTTCTGGCGTGCCTCTTTGGACAGCTCCTTCAGTGATGCGGTCTGAATAGCTTCACCATCGGCCCCTTGCAACCGCCTGATCTGGTTCTCCCAAAGAAATTCCATAGTTAACTGCTTCCAGTTGCAAACCATGGAACCTAGCATTTCAAGCCATTGGATTCCCAGGACTAGATTCAGCCCTGTAAGAGGAAGGGAATAGAGAGTTAAGGAGAAAATAGTGCCTTGTAAGTCTACCCGTACCTCTTCAAAACGCCCTTGGCACTTCAGTTTATCGCCATTAGCTATTTTCAGGGTGAATGTCTCGGTTGGCACCACTGGTAGTCATAACCCGTTGGCCATTCGCTTACTAATGAAATTGTGAGTTGAGCCGCTGTCTATTAACACGATGATGTTATGGGAACCGATCCTAGCAGCTATCCGCATGGTCCTGGGAGCTGACCAACCTGTTAATGGATGCAACGTAATCTCAGGTTCGAGATTCTCCTCCTGGTGTACTCTTGCATTTCATCCTTCATTTACGTCGTCATAGATAACATCGTTACCGTCCTCGTATCCCTCCAACATGAGCAACCGAGACCCCTGGCATTTGTGACCTGCGGTAAAACGCTCATTACAATTGAAACATAATCCTTGAAGACGACGTCGCTGCATTTCCTCCCAACTCAGCCGCCGAACTGGATCGACATGTGCTACTAGTGCTATCCGATTTGCTGGTGGGAGAGCTGGGGGAACTCGTACTGGTGGTGTAGATCGTAAGAACTGCCTTTGTCGCATTAGTTGGTCATCTCTCATCCTTGCTAAATGTATAGCATCTTTCAAAGTCTGTGGTTTAAACATACGGATTCCATCCGAAATTTCTGTCTTCAAACCACCCATGAAGGTTCCCGCAAGTGCCTTCTGTGTCCAGCCTCTGACCCGGTTGCCTAATTGCTCGAATTCTCATTGGTAATCATGCAGGGAAACCGTCTGCGAATTCGGGACAAAGCTTCGTCAAAGTCTTCACAATCCAAAGGTCCAAAGCGTGCCCATAGTTCCTCTTCAAAATCACTCCATGAAAGAACTCGACCTTC
Source organism: Carya illinoinensis (assembly GCF_018687715.1). Taxonomy (NCBI): domain Eukaryota; kingdom Viridiplantae; phylum Streptophyta; class Magnoliopsida; order Fagales; family Juglandaceae; genus Carya; species Carya illinoinensis. The sequence goes on along the minus strand of NC_056766.1, from coordinate 44,779,124 downwards.
CTCTTGAAAAGTCCTGCAAATCCATTGCCGCCACTGGTTGGCTTCTCCTTCCAAATGGTAAGATGCTAAAGAAACCTTTTGGGTGTCGGGAGTGTTTTGGAACTCGAAAAACTGGTTCACACGGTTGAACCACTCCATCGGATCATCTCCTAAAAATCGTGGAAATTCTAACTTTGCCGTTTTGGAGGATACCACAAGCCATCCCCCATTGTGACCTTCACAGTATTGAATACCCTGGTGTGGAGGTTCTTGGTCTGCAAGGAGCACATCAGAGAGACGGTTAAGAGTCTCTTCAACATGCCGCAGTCAATCCGCCATGCCTAGCTCCATCCAATGTAGCCCCTCTTGAACTTCACCGAGCCTAGCCTCCAGATGTTCAATTCTCTCTTTATTGGTTCCCATATTAACCTGGCTCTGAGGCCAATGATAGGTCCCAACTCAGAAATTACAAAAGTAAATAACAAATTCTCTTCGGGTGAGAAAGTACCGCAATGTTTGAATAACAATGATTTTTTTCGTACCCTTCATTGATAACTGCGGCTACTTTAAATATGTAAGGCCTGGTACAAAAATCTGAAATACAAGCAAACGGGTAGCTAAAGCTACGGAACTGAAACACACGTAAAAGTAGGTCATGCGACTTACGTAAAATAAACAAACTAACATGTAAAATAAACAAACTAACAAAAATACATAAACGACGTAAAATGTGCAACTGCAAGTGACCCAGTCTACTGACCCAGTCCACACCATTGCACCCCATTCATTCTTCACGTGCCATTAACTCCTTTGTTGTTTTATCATGTCCATCTGCATGCTGCATGCAATGGCAATTTACGTTCTACTTTTATCCCAAGTATTTGGGATTCGGCCGAGGAGCTCTGGCTGACCTTCGTGGCCTATCACCCTACAAGCGCAACCTTCCTTTCTGATTCACCACCTCAAGGGTATGAACAATCCATCGAAAAGGACTATGTTAAGTCGGTTTGGTTGAGAGGTTTGGTCAGTGACTTGGTGCTAGCAGTTGCCTCTGTGATGGGGGAGGCTTTGCAGTATAGAGATGTAATGTATTTTTGTTCTTATTAGCGTCACTTTCTTATCACATTTATCTTGTTTGGCCAAATTACAGTTTTTATGAAGAGCAGATCAATATCTAGAGTTCATGTAATGCTATCACTTCTGCAGATTGACCACCGGCGGGCATATAACTGTGAAATCATGCTTTCAAAGGTGAAAGTATCATTGCATGACTTAGTGGTAAGTTTGATGGCATTTCAAACATGTACTTCTCCGGGTAATTGGAATGAAGGTTTAATTTAGCCTAAGCTTCAAGTAGTACAGAGCTGAACTGTACAAATCTTTATCGAAACTATAGGTGCTCAGATAAATGAACATGTTCTGCATTCCACTATATATAGGGCAGTATTCGTTTCTTATTCCTAGGTTTTCTTTTCCTAACTTCTCATCCTTATATTTGAAATTCTCTTTGTATTATGTACAAACTGATACCGAGAGTAACAGGTTTTATGACATGTGTCACTTGATTCTAGAATTTCTCCTTTTTTTTTTTCAATAGGTAAATAAACCTATGTGACCTTACCCTCTGACCTTATAAGGGAAGGAAGGGCCATTTTGTCAAGAGACCATTGATGCCAATTGGTTGCTTGAACTACAGATTCATTTCAATAAAAGAGTTCCAGGATGGTTGGGCTCAAACTTAACATTTGAAATATGATTAGAACAATAATGGTGGTGATGTGTGCTAAACGCTTACAACTGATATGAGCCTACAATGGTTTGACTTTAAAGTTTCTGCATAGATATGTCAAACTTTCAGCACAAAAGTTCTTTCTTTTCTTAGAACTCAAAGTTTCATGTTGTTAAAGGGACACGTATAGTTATATTATTACATTCGTATGGTTATCTTATGTCAACCCTTCAGTTGACAAATATGGGATGTAGGTCATGTCTTTAATTTGCCTTGAGCAGGTTGTGTTATAATTGTTTTGGTGATCATAATGTCATCTTCCACTATACATCCAAAAACAAAACGTGTTGCTCTCTCTCTCTCTCTCTCTCTCTCTCTCTCTCTCTCTCTCTCTCTCTCTCTCTCTCTCTCTCTCTCTCAATTCACTTACATTCTTATTCCCTTATTTAGGCTCTCTCTCCTGCTAGAACTCATCTTTTACCTCTCGGTCATCTCAAATGGGAGTAAGCTGGATTGTACTTCCCTCCATCTTTACATGGCTACTATGGCTGAGGAGATGCAGGGCACGGATGGGAGAAAATACGGATTCAATAGAAGAAGTGTGGCAGGCGGTTAGACTTTGGATGGCCAGGTTGATGAAGGACTCCTCAAGGTTTCGGAAGATGTACGTGGGGATAAAGAAATGCTGAAGGGTCTGAACATTGATTGATGTAATACCAGTGAAGTTAAAACGTGCACAAGTGGTCAGGTGGATAAAGCCTCAGCAGGGGAGATATAAGCTCAATACAGACGGAAGCAGTAGTCCAGGTGCTTCAAGCGCGAGTCTCCTTCGAGATGCCAACGGTAATTTAATTTTTGCTTTCTCCGTAGACTTTGGTGTTGGTAGTAATAACACGGCTGAATTAAGGGCTATCCTATATGGACTAAAGATCTGTCAAGAACAGAGGATTAATGGGGTGTAGGTTAAAACCAACTCACTACTAGTGGTTAAGTGGATTTGCGGTGCTAAATGCGGAGTGTGGTACTTGAAGACTATTGGGATGAACTCTTGAAAATTTTCAGAGAAGGTGGTAACTTGATTCAGCATATCTTCCGAGAAGGAAGCGCCTCGCCGATTACTTGGCAAAATTTGGTGATCAAGGGAAAAACCAAATATGGAATAATCTTATGCAATTACCGAGGAAACTCCGAGGACTCATCTGAATGGATAAACTCAACCTCCACTATTTACACATCCATTAGAATACTCTCAATGAATTCTCTATCTTATTCTTTAAAATATATCACAAAAACACACTTTTTTTTTTTTAATTTTACATATTGACTTTTACAATATACCATATATCAGCTTATTTATTTTTTCTTCATATTATTAAAATATTTTACTTTTTAATCTTTTTTATTCATTTCAAATATTTTATCTATCTATCAATGATATTTTCATATCTTTTGATATCTGTAATATCTTTATATATAAAATGTCATATAATTATGTACTATTTTAAATTAATATAAATTTATAAGTTAAATCAAAATATAAATTAATTCAAAAATTATAAAAATTATATAATAACAATATATATTAAAATATCACCACCAACCAAATAATTGATATCCAAATTATTAAAAATATCTCCATTCCAACACTTGCCTAGACAATGGCAATCCATGACTACGTCGCCTCCAGGTTCTTCTGGATATGTGAGAAATGAATCAAAAAACGTTTACAAGTGTGAACAGGTTCTTCCAAATGTAGTGGCTTTCCTATAGCATACTGTAAAATCTCTTTAAAATAGAAGATATGATGGAAGGCAATTTTGACAACATTTCTTTATATTTTAAAGAAAAATACATCATACAACATTCATTAGGAGTGCTCTTAGTAATAATCGTGTCTATGGATACTTCTTGTGTGGTCCTAATATGGATCCTGTTATCATGGTTTTCCTCTTAAAGTGAGGATTTATCATTTATTGAATAAAATAGGGGTTCTGTCCTCGTAAAAAATTTTTAAAAAAAAAGTATGATTTAGGTAATTAAAGAAATCCGGCCTAGCCTTTAGGAAATTATTTTCTTTGTTTTTTTTTTTTCGTTGACCTGCTGGCCAGCATGCAGGTTGTTGCCAAGAAGTTGTCGACAAGTTTAACCCACTTCTCTATTATTATTTATTTGCAATAAGTACTCTATAATTGGACCTCTTGGTGATACTAATCTTGCATACTCATCAGATCGATCAGGATGAGCACTTCTTCCATGACCTTTCAATTAGGAGCTTCTTCCTCTCTCTCATTCTCTTCTTCTTCCATTCCTAGGTGGTCTCACGATGTATTCTTGAGTTTTAGAGGTGAGGATGTTCGCCAAAACCTTATTTCTCATCTATATCATGCTTTGCATCAAAGGGGAATCAACATTTGCATAGACAACAATATTGAAAGAGGAGATGAAATTTTGCCAAAACTTTTCAAAGCAATTGAAGGATCAATGATTTATATCGTTGTATTCTCTAAAAACTATTCAGATTCTAGATGGTGTTTAGATGAGCTATTGAAAATCCTTGAGTGTAAGGAAATGGTGAAACAATTTGTTTTACCCCTGTTTTACGATGTAGATCCGTCGCATGTACGACATCAAAAAGAGAGTTTTGGAGAAGCATTTAGTAGAGTTGAATATAAGTTCAAGGCTGATAAAGTAAAGCTTACAAAGTGGAAGGTAGCTTTAGAAAAAGTATCCAATTTGTCCGAATTCGAATTTGGGGACAGGTATTTTTAATGAACTATGCTTTTAAATATATATATATATATATATATAATATATGTTTATATATGATGTTCAAGAGAAGTTTATGGGGGAAAATTTAGACAAATCCCGAATCTGAGAGTTTGCAAATTGATGAAGATCATTATATGGTGCCATGCAAAACTATTTGATATTTTTCAGTTTTTCAGCATTGAGTTTTATGCATATATACCATACTTAAATTAGAAATCTTTTCTTACTAAGGGATTTAATATCGTACTACCATATTAATTTCACATGAAGTTTATGGGAGAAACATAACAGAAGAATGTGAAAAAATCAAAATCAAAATCTTCTCAAAATTAAGGGAGGGACAAATTCGAGAATGGAACTTTAACTGCATGGTAATCTACTACTGTAGTTTTTTAATATATGAAGAGAAAAAGAAAAAATGATATTGTTACTAAATCATCTTTATGTGTGTATTACAGTGAAGAGTCTTAACTCTTTTAAATTTCTTTTGTCTTTTATATTGATAGGGATGAATCAGAGTTTATTCAAGATATCATTAAATGGGTGGACTCAAAAATGGTAGATCGTACACCTCTTAATGTTGCTACGTATTGAGTTGGAATAGAGGCTTGTGTACGAGACATTTATCAACATTTAAATATGGGAAGGAATGATATTATATGCATGGTAGGGATATTTGGAACTGGTGGAATTGGTAAGACAACTATTTTAAAAGAGGTCTATAACAAGATTTCTTATTAATTTGAAGGAAATTGTTTCGTGAAAAACATTAGAGAAACTTCAAAAGCAGGAGGTCTGATCCAGCTACAAAAGACACTTCTTTATGAGATTTTGGGAATGAGTTTGGAATATCATGATATTGACAAAGGCATCAATGTAATTAGGCATAGACTTTGCTCTAAAAGGGTTCTCCTAATTCTTGATGATGTGGATGACTTGGTCTAACTAGAAACATTAGCTGGAGCTCGTGATTGGTTTGGTCCAGGAAGTAGAATCATCATAACAACAAGAGATCAACATTTATTAAATATCTCTATAGGTGATTCAAATATGAAGTAAAGAGGTTGGATCATAATGAAGCTCTTGAGCTCTTTAGTTGGCATGCTTTTGAAGAAGACAAACCTATTGAAGATTATGTGGAACTCTCTAAGCAAGGAATGCAATATGCTGAGGGCCTTCCACTAGTTTAAAAAGTGCTAGGCTCAGATTTAAGGGGTCAGAATATAAATCATTGGAGAAGTACATTGGATAAGTATAAACGAATTCCTAACAAAAATATTCAAGAAGTACTCAGTATAAGTTACGATGGATTAGATGATAATGAGAAGGAGATTTTCCTCGATATTGCTTTTTTTTCAAAGGACAACACTTGGATTATGTTGTTAAAATATTAGATAGCTGTGGTTTCTCTCCGGAAAATGGTATCAAAAGGCTTAAAAATAAGTGTCTCATTACAATTACTATTCACAATACATTGTGGATGCATGACTTGCTACAAGACATGGGCAGAGAAATTATCTAAAAGGAATCACGCAATAAACGAGACACACGTAGTAGATTATGGCTTTATGAAGATGCTGCCATGTACTGGAGGAAAATGCAGTAAGTTCTTAAATTTAAATCTCTTTTAATTGAACACTTTTTACTCACATGAAAAGTATTGAATTTCTTTTCATAACAAGTGGAAAAGAACTGCATATTAAATAAAATACCATATATGTATAGAAAGATAATGTGATCATTTTTTTTATATTTCCAAATAAAAGTAATGTATTTAACTAACTAGGGCAATCATTAAATCATCATACTTAAATGTGCTTTAAAGATATATAATCATCCCTTTTCAAAGACAAGAATGAGTTTTTTTTTTTTTTTTTTTTTTTTAATCTTGAGTATATTGCCTTGTCTTATATGAATGAATAGTTAATAATGACACATTTTGAAGGTGATTAAATACTTTTACTAGCACTCTTATGAATTGTCTCATTAGGGAACAAACAATGTTGAGGGGATAAAAGTGGTTCTGCCTGAGGGCAATGATCATGACATGATATGCTTGAGTCCCAAATCGTTTGCAAAGATGAAAAGACTCAAATTTTTTATAAGCCATGGTGCACGCTTTTCTGGAGGATCACTTAATTATAGAATTAAGAGTACTTGATTGGTCAAACTGTTCTTTACAATCTTTGCCATCCAATTTCCTTGGAGAGAAGCTCACTGATTTTCAACTGCATAAAGGCCGCATCAAGGACATTAGCGGCCAATTTAAGGTACAATTATTACTTTCAATATTTCCTTTCTTTAAACCCATGTTATCATGTGAACTTCCTCAGGGTTAATATATATTTGTTGTTTTTCAACAAAACTTGACGATAATGAAATTTTATGAGTGCAAGTTCTTAACCAAAATCTCGAATCTTTCAAGTTGCTCAAATTTACAAGAATTGGATATTAGGGGTTGTGAAAACTTAGTCGAAGTTCATGATTCTGTTGGATTCCTGGATAAGCTTGTTCGTTTGCGTCTTTATCACTGCTCCAACCTAAGTTTTCCAAGGCATCTCAAGTTGAGATCTCTACAAGTCCTTACACTTCATAGGTGCTCAAAACTTCAAAACTTTCAAGAAATCAAGTGAAAAATGGAATATTTATTTTCATCTTATTATGGGGCACTGCAATAAAAGAATTGCCTTCATCCATTGGGACAATGCACAAAACTTATGTGTCTACCTAGTAGCATTTATCAGTTGCAAAATCTAAAGTTGCTTTGTGTCAGTGATTGTATTAATGGATGCTTCACTGGGATTGAACATTTTTATATAGAAGGCTGCAAGGACCTGATGCGTCTCCCAATCAGCGTTTCTGATCACTTGCAGCATCTAAAGAGTCTTTCTTTCAATAATTATACAAATCTTGCAAAAGAAGAAATAAATTTATCCTTTGGGTACTTCACTGGGCTTAAAAATCTACACCTAACAACATCCAGAATGATTAAGAGGCTTGAACCCGAATCAAGTGATGAATTACTACCACAACTCTTGTCGTCGCTTTATGGTATCTTGACGAGTTCTCATTTTGTTGCACATCCACTTTGCAAGAGTTAGATCTATCTGGAATTGTTATTGTCAGCCTTCCTTCCAGTTATTGAAAGCTTTGTTGAATTGAGGATTCTCAAACTGTGGCATTGCGAGAAACTTAAAGAAATTCTACATCTTCCACCAAATATACATGTGCTATATGCTCGTGATTGTTTCTCCTTGGAAAGATTCCCAAAAGTATCAGCAAAATTTCAATTCTATACAACATGTGGCTTGCGAGAGCTAAGATGGATTGATTTGTTTGGTTGCCATAAATTGGATGCAAATATAGGGAGTCAGGTGCCAAATCCTTCATTTATTAAGGTATGTCTCAATTTCTCTCTGTGTTTTGTGTAGGTGTTTTTGTTTGCGGATTGCCTTGTGCTTATAAAAATATGCAATATATGTTTGACAGGAACATATTCAGGACCATTCATGTGGTATTAGATTTCCAGGGAATAAGATTCCAGATTGGTTTAGCCATACTATGAAGCCTTCAAATAGAGATTCGTGTGAATTGGATATTAGTGGGCCCTTGTATTTGGATGAAATCATAGGAATTGTTTTCTGTGCTATTATTGGATCCAACCCGGATGACTCTCCCTCCGGTATTTGTGTTTCTATAAACGGTAACATGCTTGTAGAAGAAAATTTTGAATTATTAGGAGACTGGGATCATGTATATCTAAATTACTCATTTCTAGAATGTATCGAGCAGTGGCTACGGTACCTAACAGGAGACAATCTGAGGTTTATATTTGATAGCAATGAAGAAGTTGCAGCGATGTTTACAAGTTGCAGAGTTCACATAATCTATAAGCATGAAGAGAATGAGAGTTTAACAGTTGGGGAGTGCTCAGTAGATTCATTGAATGGTATCCAACTTTGTAAGGACACCGAGATGATGAAGAGAGCAACTTGGAATTCAACGAATATCCACAACACAAGAGGCGCTCTCAAAACTTGGGCAATTCAAATGTGGATTGCGCAGGTGTTGATGGTGATTTCACAGAAGCAAAAGGAGTTTGATCTGTGGGAAGTTTAAAAGAAGAAGAAATACCTGCCTCTCGATGACTCGATCTGTGTCCCAAGAAAGCCAAGCCAATTCAGAGAAGGCTTAGTAGGCACCATCAGTGTATTTGCATTGATAAAATTCCCCAGTTTGGTTTTTTTTTTTAATTATTTTTTTATATTGGATTGGTTTCATGACATATATATATTTTTATCAAATATCTGATTGGTTTCATGACATTAATGGCATGTACAAGGATTTTCCGCTGCCAATTGTAAAAGGGTTTCACAAATGATCGGACGATGGACTTGTATGTGTGCTTGGTGGTGTTCATGACATGGTAATTGTGTGCGGTGTTGCCCCATCCATCCACTTGCAGCCTCCTTTTTTACTTCATCGATAATTTTTTGTGCATCCCGTGAAAACATTACTCTCTCTAACTGCAGATTTCTACATGTTTCCATTGCCTTACACATAGCACTTGCTTCAGCTAACTCAACACTTCCATGAAAGTTATTAGCTGCACACAAAGAGAACATGATCTCCCCTTCATGATTTCTTGCTACCTCCCCTATACCTATTTTCTACTTTGCCTTATTCATTGCTGCATCAAAGTTAATTTTTGTGAAGCTCTCAGTTCCATCAAAGCTCTCATGCCAGGTTCAATCTGTTGCTCTCCTTTTTCCTCCTCAGCTTCTTGAAAGACTTTCAGGTTTAATAAAGCCTTATGAATAACCATGCATGGACTATCAAATTTATTTTCAAAAACTGCTTTATTTCTTCTGGACCAAATACCTGCAAGTATTACAGATATTTCTTCTATTTTCTTCTGATTAAAACTCCACTGCAATTTTTCCTATAGTTGAGAAAATTATATGGAACTTAATTAAAACCCTTTAATTAGTTTGTTCATTGGTTCTTTTATATTATATATATATATATATATATATATATATAATCAAAGCATACTAGAAAATCCAGTAGTTAATAATTCAATTGTCTCAGTTTGACTAAGATTGTTTTTAACATAAGCATTTGCAACCATAGACATCTTATTCATGGTATTGAGGATTTCTTATTCAAAGAATCCATAATTAATTAATTTGTAGTACTATTAATAATCCTATCAACCAAATGCACAACTCATGATGAGACAAAATTGTAAGTTAATGCACAGACTTCATTTCCACTTAATTTTTTCATTGGATACAATTTTTCCATTCACTCTAAATTAATTAATGATGATGCGTGAAGTATATATGTTAATAGTTTGAAAATATAAATCTTTTGTCAAAGCTTTTCAGGTGAATTCTACTTCTCAGTTGGCTAAAGAAGCTGAATTTGAGGTTAGAATTTAGAGCACAAATGAAACCATATCTTATGTTCTTAGTTAGGACTTTATGAACCATTAAACAACACAAGCGATATGTTGAAATTGAGTTCACTTAATTGTTTTAAAAAAATCAATTTATATATGTACAAATGTCTATGATTCATGGCTTAAGAATGGGCTTAAGAATGGTTGTTCTTCTTCTTTCTTTCTCCTACTTCTCTATAATTGAACCTCTCTAGTGAATGGTACTTACACTTATAAAGAGGGTGACTCCCTTCAAGGAGCTTCTTTCTCTTCCTTTTACTCTTCTTCTTCTTTTAGAGGTGAAGATGTTCGCCAAAAGTTTGTTTCTCATCAATACCATGCTTTGGATAAAAGGGAAATTGGCGCTTACATAGAAACCAATCATGAAAGGGGAAAGAAATCTCACCAGCATTTTTCAAAACTACTGAAATTAAGATCAAGGATTTCTATTGTTGTACTCCTTGAAAATTATGCAGAATTAAGATGGTGCTTGAATGACCTATTGAAGATCCTTGATTGTAAAGAAGCGATGAAACAAATTGTTCAGAAGTACAACATCAAAAAGGAGATTTTGGAGAATCCTTTGATAGACTTGGAGATAAGCTCATTGATAACGTAAAGATGCTATAGTGGAAGGCATCTTTAGAAGCAGCAGCCAACTTGTCCGAGTTTGAATTAGGGAACAGCTACTTCCTATGAGCTGTGCCTATATATATGTTTATATATGATGTTAAAAGAGAAGTTTATGAATAAAATATAGAGAAATTAAGGATTTGAGAGAGCGCAAATTGGGGAAGATATGGTGCCATACAAAACAGTTTGATATTTATCATTCTTTTCAACATTTAGTGTTATGCAAGCCATAAATATATTTAAATCTTTTCTGGATTTGTTAGGGAATTAATTACCACATTAATTTCACATAATGTATGTATATTGGAAAAACAAACAGAGAAATTAACATGGAAAAAATACAAATCTAAATCTTCTCTCTCTCTATTTTTTTTTTTTTAACTAATGGGGAGTCTTCTACTTCAAGATCCAACACTTAACGGGGCTCTAACACTTTCCCCCAGCCATTCCTAAACCATCCAAAGCTACTTTTGTTGGTGAAAGAACAACAATCGGTCAATGGCATCATCGCCTCAGCCATGCTTCTCTTCAACTTGTCTCACGCATTTTGCACACCAAATGCTTACCATTTATCCCTACTCAACCTAGTTTCTTTTGTTCTAATTGTCCACTTGCCAAATGTCAGCAACTAGCTTTTAAGCTTTCCGTTACGTGGTCCTCTAGACCATTAGAACTTATATTTGTAGATGTTTGGGGGCCCTCTCCTTATATATCACATGATAGTTTTCATTTTTATAATTGATTTGTTGATGATTACAACAGATATACATGGTTTAATCCTTTAGCCTCCAAGGGAGATGCGACATCTACTTTCTTAATGTTCCAAAAAACTGTTGAAAGATTACATGATGCAAAAATTAAATTTGTCCAAAGTGATTGGGGAGGGGAATTTTGACCCCTCACCTATGTCCTCAACTCTCAAGGCATCTCTCATCGCCACTCATGCCCAAACACTCACCAACAAAATGGTGTAGTTGAGAGAAAACACGTCATCTTGTTGAGATGGGTTTAGCACTTTTGGCCACGACATACCTTCCCTACAAATTTTGGTCGAATGCTTTTCATACTACATCATATCTTATCAACCTTCTTCCTTCACCTTCACTTCAAAACAAATCACCAAATTTCCTACTCTTCAAAAAGGAACCTGACTACACTTTTTCCAAAGTGTTTGGTATCGAATGTTGGCCCAACCTTCGGCCCTACAGCAACCACAAAATTCATTTTAGATCACTCTTTTGTTTATTTCATGGGTATTGTAAAGGCAAAAATTGGCTAGGATTAGATGACTAAATGATAAGGTTTATCTTATCATTATTTGATTAAATTTGAATGAATGATAAGATTCATCTTATCATTATTTGATTAAATTTGGATGAATGTAAAATAAGTATTGATTTGTATCTAAACAATATTGAGTCTATCTAGAAGTCTTAGGTGTTGTTTAGATAAGTCTTTGAGGTTAAAATCGAGTTCTGGAAGTTTGGTATTTATCAAGAAGAAAGCTGAACAGAGTTTAAGTCAAAAACAAAAGATATTATCGCGAAATGTTAGCAGTCCGTCGGAACACGTTTTCGTGTCTGTTGCTAACCGTCAGCAGAGTCCTACTACGACTAGAACTCTTTTGAACAGAGTTTAGTCAATAACAGAAGATATTATCGCGAAATGTTAGCAGTCCGTCGGAATACGTTTTCGCGTCTGTTGCTAACCGTCAGCAGAGTCCTGCTGTGACTAGAACTCTTTCCAGACTTTCTATTTAAAGGGATTCGGTTTTGTATCTTTTCAAGGACTTCAAGCCACGAATTTTACAGAGGAGATTTCTGAGTATTTAGGAGAGAAAATTCACTTGAGAATTTTCATGGGATTTTTCATATCTTCTTGAGTGTGATCGTGCTTTGAATGTAAAGCAACATTGATTGGATTTCAGCCTCTGGAGTTCCAGAAGGGAAGTCAACATTTGAAGATCGTCAGAGGTTCTGGCTGCTACTGCGGTAGAAGACAAACGGGTCGTTTGTCTAGGCAAGTAAGAGAGTCGAATTGCAAAGGTTTTGTAATTGATTATTGCTTGTAATTGTTCTTCAAATAATAAGATTGACTTTCCTGGGTTTGGCTGCCCCGTAGGGTTTTACCTTTAAAGAGTTCTTTAAAGGGTTTCCCTTCGTAACCAATCTTTGTGTCTTGCAAGTTTGATTATTTATTTTAAAATATTTGATTCGTTTCATAATCTTGATAATTGAGATCTAACTTATTTGTTCAAGGAAATTGGTAGACAATTTCGTGGTTTTACATGGGTACGTTGGGAATTTCAATTGGCATCAGAGCGTGGTTCACTCATTCGAGTGTGATCCGTGTCCTTGTAGATCATGTCGACGTCATTACACGTTCCACCATACTTCGATGGGGAAAACTATGCTTATTGGAAAGTTCGTATGAGGGCTTTTCTCAAGTCTTTAGATGAACGTGTATGGCATTTGGTTGAACGAGGATGGACTAAACCTGAGACATCTATAGATGCTTGGACAAAAGATGAAATTAGCAATTGCAATTTGAATAGCAAAGGACTTAACGCTATTTTCATGGCGGTATCCTCCGAAGAATTCAAAAGAATCTCCATGTGTGAGATTGCTAAAGAAGCTTGGGATATTTTAGAGGTTACACATGAAGGCACAATAATAGTAAAAAATTCAAAATTGCAAATGCTAACCTCAAAATTTGAAGAGATTAAAATGTTGGAAGACGAAAATTTTAATGATTTTTATGCTAAACTGAATGATATTGTGAATTCCAGGTTTAATCTCTGCGAAAAGGTGGAGGATTCAAGGATCGTGAGGAAGATTCTAAGGTCTTTACCTGAAAGATTTCGACCCAAAGTTACCGCTATTGAAGAAAGCAAAGATCTTGATGCAATAAGGGTAGAAGAATTGGTAGGATCTTTACAAACATATGAATCTTCGCTTCCTCAAGCAAGAAAAGGTAAGTCTATTGCCTTAAAAACTATAGAAGAAAACCAAGATGATTTTTCTGATGAAGAAAATCTTAACAATGAGGATATAGATCTTATAGTAAGAAAATTCAGAAAATTCATATTTAGTAAAAAGTATAGTGAAAAGAAAAAAAGAGGTAGAGAATTTTCTGCAAAGAAAAATTATTTTGAAAAATGGAATAAAGAAAAATCTGATAAAGTAAAGTGTCATGAATGTTCTGGTTATGGTCATATAAGAATTGAATGTCCAAATTTCAAGAAAAGTAAAGGAAAAGCATTGAATGTCACACTTAGTAATAGTTCAGAATCTGAAATTTCAAGTTCATCATCTGATTATGACAATACTTTTGTCACTTTTTCTACTGTTGTTAATGATTTTTCTGATATTGAGCTAACAAAATCTGAAAGTGATGATGGCAATAGTGATTCGGAGGTTGCTCTAGTTGTGGAGGATCATGAGTTGAGTTTACAAGAAGCTTACAATGATGTGTGTGAAGAAGTGATCAAATTAAAGAAACTCAACAAGAAGCTGTACAAGAAATTCACTAATATGGAGAGTGAGAAAAATAACTTGTTTGAGGCATTCAAAATTTCTGATATTGAAATAGCAAGATTAAGGGATCAAAAAATTGCATTAGAAAAAGAGTTGGAAAAGGTTCAAGAAAAAACAGCAACACAAAAATTAGAAGAGATGTTGAGTATTCAAAAATCTAGTTGTGATCGCACGGGTTTGGGGTATATGACTTCCCAAGGTATGGAACTTAAAGACTCATCATCCGCTGCCACCTCATTAAAAGATATCATTTTTGTTAAAGGAAGTCAAGATGAGGAAACTCCAAAGAAGGCCGTGTCTACAACTCATGTTCCAAGAGCCTCACATGATAGATCAATGACAAAGAAGCCCGACCAAGGTAAGTCCAAAGGTAAGTTTATTCCTACTTGTCATTATTGTGGTGTTATCGGTCATATAAGGCCAAATTGCTTTAACTTGAATAAAGTGAAGAAAATTGGATGTGAAAGAAATCCAAAAAGGAAAGGAAATAGTCTAGAGAATCAAATTTGTGATATGAGTCAACAAATCAATTTTTTAAATCTCAAAATTGGTGAAATAGCAGATTTTTGCTTTCAAAATAAAGAAAAGATCATACAAAGTGATGTTGATAAAAAGAATAGGCCAAAATTTAAAGCAAAATGGGTGGTCAAAGAGGATGTTATGTCACATTAATGGATAGGATTACTTGCATGTTCTTGCATCCGTTATATTATTGCATTAGCCTAGGACATACATTTTATTTTTCTGTTTTGTTTTATGTTTCTATTTTTCAGTTTTAAATAAGAAAAATATAATATAAAAAAAAAATTCTGGTTTGGTTCAAAACTTTTCTTTAAGGAAAGTGTATGCTTGATATGTCAAAGTTTGAGCATTTGTGTTCTCACTTAATAAATTCCTGAACCTATGCATCTCTCTACTTTGTGCAATTCACTTTGTGCATACTAACCCTATGGATTATCTTGCCAAAGTTCATTTTTAATGCACTGTGAGGAACCTATATGTAAGCATCCTATAATTAATATGTTTCTTTTTTAGATGCTAATCAAAGGGGGAGTTCATGCCTTGAATTGACTAATACTAGTTGAACCTTGTACATATATAAAGAGCTCACTTCTTGCCAAACACAAAGAGTGATCCATATAGAAAAAGTCGGTGTTAATTCATTGCGGAAAAAGACAAACACCCTACACGGATCTACCACCTTGAGTTCTTACAGAAAAAATCGTTGCTCTAATTATTATGGAAAAAGATGAGCAGCCAACATGAACAAAGGGGGTGTACAAACTAGTGTTTGGAGGAGATGCTCATGTATCTAGGCCCTAGCATAAAGTTTGACTTTTAAGGTCAAGTAACAAACTCTTGAGAGCATCTATCAAAAGTAATCTTTCTTTGAACAAAGGTCTCAAAGATACATTAAAAAAAAAGGGGGAAGCAAAACGAAAAAAAAAAAAAAAAGGAGTTCATAACATGCCATGATATAAGTATACTCACTCACACACTCACATGAACTTTGACATTGATGATCTTATGAGGAGTGAACATCCATAGTGATTGTTGCAAATAAAAAGGTGTACTTTATTGAATTTGTTTTGTGAGTTACACTATGTTTGAACTAAGATGCATTTAAGCATGTTACTTGCCCTTTTGTTGTTTTTTTTATAAAAAAAAAATTATAAAAAAATTCAATGGTTTTTTTTGTTATATCTACTCTATGCATGTATTGAAGACGGTTTTTGAGTGGGTCTTTAGCCTTTGTCACTCGGTTTTCATAGAATGCCCACCAAGTGTTTGTTTTTTTGTCTCAACCAAGTTGTCTCAATTATTTGCTCATTGTTCAAACATACATTCATGCTCATACATCATGTGCATTTAATCCATGAAAAATTGAGACACATGTGAGTTGTTCATCATTTCTTAGTATCGTCATCTTGTCTCACATAAGTGATATTTATTCTAGTTTGTGTCTTGTCAGATTAGTGACAAAAAGGGGGAGAAAAATAAATTGGAATATCTTGATATTATGAAGTTTAGGGGGAGTTTGAGTAAGTGGGAGTTTAATGAATTTGCTGAAAATAAAAAGGGGAGCAGCAGAATATTGAGGGGGAGAACTAAGTATTGAACATGGTT
Source organism: Carya illinoinensis (assembly GCF_018687715.1). NCBI lineage: Eukaryota > Viridiplantae > Streptophyta > Magnoliopsida > Fagales > Juglandaceae > Carya > Carya illinoinensis. The sequence continues at coordinate 44,762,908 of NC_056766.1, read as the reverse complement.
ATTGATGATGACTAGAACATTTTTTTTGTCGGTTTACATTACATCTAACCTTTGATTATTATTGGGACTAGTTTCAAGGAATGTTCTATGTCATTTCTTATCATAACTGTATTAAGATATTTTTCACGAGATCTTGGTCTGCTGGTTGTTTTTGTCTTAGGTACACACTACATTCATCAAGTTGGTTTTGTGACTGATCCACCAAAGGGAAGATGGTATATGCAAGACATTCATCAAGTTAGTTTTGTCACCAATCCGCCAAAGGGGGAGATTGTAAAGGCAAAAATTGGCTAGGATTAGATGACTAAATGATAAGGTTTATCTTATCATTATTTGATTAAATTTGAATGAATGATAAGATTCATCTTATCATTATTTGATTAAATTTGGATGAATGTAAAATAAGTATTGATTTGTATCTAAACAATATTGAGTCTATCTAGAAGTCTTAGGTGTTGTTTAGATAAGTCTTTGAGGTTAAAATCGAGTTCTGGAAGTTTGGTATTTATCAAGAAGAAAGCTGAACAGAGTTTAAGTCAAAAACAAAAGATATTATCGCGAAATGTTAGCAGTCCGTCGGAACACGTTTTCGTGTCTGTTGCTAACCGTCAGCAGAGTCCTACTACGACTAGAACTCTTTTGAATAGAGTTTAGTCAATAACAGAAGATATTATCGCGAAATGTTAGCAGTCCGTCGGAATACGTTTTCGCGTCTGTTGCTAACCGTCAGCAGAGTCCTGCTGCGACTAGAACTCTTTCCAGACTTTCTATTTAAAGGGATTCGGTTTTGTATCTTTTCAAGGACTTCAAGCCACGAATTTTACAGAGGAGATTTCTGAGTATTTAGGAGAGAAAATTCACTTGAGAATTTTCATGGGATTTTTCATATCTTCTTGAGTGTGATCGTGCTTTGAATGTAAAGCAACATTGATTGGATTTCAGCCTCTGGAGTTCCAGAAGGGAAGTCAACATTTGAAGATCGTCAGAGGTTCTGGCTGCTACTGCGGTAGAAGACAAACGGGTCGTTTGTCTAGGCAAGTAAGAGAGTCGAATTGCAAAGGTTTTGTAATTGATTATTGCTTGTAATTGTTCTTCAAATAATAAGATTGACTTTCCTGGGTTTGGCTGCCCCGTAGGGTTTTACCTTTAAAGAGTTCTTTAAAGGGTTTCCCTTTGTAACCAATCTTTGTGTCTTGCAAGTTTGATTATTTATTTTAAAATATTTGATTCGTTTCATAATCTTGATAATTGAGATCTAACTTATTTGTTCAAGGAAATTGGTAGACAATTTCGTGGTTTTACAGGGGTACGTTGGAAATTTCAGGTATAGTCCACTCCACAAAGGCTACAAATGTCTTCATATCCTTTCAAATCAATTGTACACGTCACGAGATGTTGTTTTCAATGAACAATCCTTTCCTTACTCAAAATCCCTCAAACTGGCCCAAAGCCACACTCAGCCAACTCATATCTCACTATCCATCATCTCGCCTCTAATATTGGGCCCAAGTGCCTCTTGTTTCCCATCTAACCATAACACATTACCCAGGCCATCACATCCTAGCCCACTTCCAAGTCCTTCTTCGCCATCTACACAACCTAATCTGACATCACCAAACAGCAACAACCAACCTCCTCCTCCAAATCGACTGCCTTCACCTCTTCAATCCCCCATAATCACACGCTCCAAAACAAATAACTCATGTCCCAAAACCTTTACCGATGGCCAAATACCCTACCCACCCACTTGCCACTGTAATTTCACAATCACTAATACTCTCAAAGACCCCCCTCCTACACCGTAGCCTGACATTACCTAGAATGGCGTGATGCCATGAGCAAAGAATTCCAAGCTCTCATACAGAGCAAAACTTGGTCTCTTGTCCCCCCTCCCCCTTCATCTAACATTGTTGGTTGCAGGTAGATTTTTCACACCAAACATCATGCCGATGAAAGCATTGAACGACGCAAGGCCAAACTTTTTGCCAAAGGTTTCCACCAACAAGGAGTAGACTACTCTGAGACATTCAGCCCAGTAGTCAAACCCACGACAATCAAACTTGTCCTCTCCCTCATTTTGTCCAATGGGTGGCCTCTTCGACAGCTTGACATCCACAACGCATTTCTTCACAGTGCCTTCAGTGACATAGTCTACGTGACCCAACAAGTAGGCATCATTCACTCCAAATATCTTGATTATGTGTGTCACTTGCATAAGGCCATTTATGGCCTTAAGCAAGCACCAACATAGTTTGTGGAACTCAGCTCATCCCTCCGAGAGTATGGCTTCCACCCCTCCAAAGCTGATCCCTCAATATTTATCTACCATCATCAATCTGTTTTGATCTATGTGTTAATCTACGTTGATGATATTGTAGTAACCAACTCTCACCCAAGTCAAATTGATCATCTAATTTCCTTTTTGGCCTTTGTTTTCTCACTAAAAGATCTAGTCAGACTGTCTTATTTTTTGGGTATTGAAATTACATACTTAGAAAATGGAATCCTCCTATCCCAAAGGAAATACATTTGTGACATGCTCTTAAAGACCAATATGCTCTCGGCAAATGGTGTGACTTCACCAATTTCAACTTTCACCAAGTTGTCTATCAATGACACTCCTTCATTTTTTGATCAAACTCTCTACCATAGTATTGTAGGAAGCCTTCAATACCTCTCCTTAACCCAACCAGACATAGCTTTTTCAGTAAACAAAATTTGTCAATTCATACATAACCCCAAACACTCACACTAGCAGGCTGTAAAATGCCTTCTAAGATACCTGAAACAGACATTGAACTTTGGTATTTTTCTTCACAAATCACCCTCACTTCAAATTCAAGCTTTTTCAGATTCTGATTGGGCAAGTTGCCCCAATGATCGTCGCTCCAATGGTGGTTATTGCATCTTCCTTGGATGCAATCTGATCTCATGAAGCTCTTGCAAGCAATGCATCATTGCTCACTCAAGCACAGAGGCCGAATACAAGGCTCCTGCAAATACCACAGCAAAAATACTCTAGATACAATCCCTCCTCAAAGAACTCCACATTTTTATGCCTAAAGCTCCCATCCTCTAGTGTGACAACCTTGGCGCCACATACCTATCTGTTAATCCCATTCTCCACTCTCGCACAAAACACATGGAAATCGAATTCCATTTCATTTGGGATGCAAAAACCATCCAAGTTGCTTTTCTCCCATCAAAAGACCAATTGGCAAACATTTTTACTAAACCTATTTTGTCCACTCTGTTCCAAACAATGAGGACAAGCCTCACTGTCATTGACACTCCGTTAAGCTCGTAGGGGCGTGTTGAAGCATCCACTCTGGCAGCCAAGGCACAATCCCTACAACAAGATTCCTCCAAGTCAGCAGCTCCTCCAGAACCTTTAGGAATAATGTAGAACATGCTATGATTGATTTTGTACAAATGATTGTAACGGTATTGGCAGAGCTATATAACAAACTCTGCCATACCGAGCACTACCTCACTGTGCACGCCACCTGCTTGTAGGATTTTTTAGGACAGCTCACCATAGCTGCATTCTTTTGTGTATATATACATCACTATAACATCTCCTTGATAATTAATGAAAACAATTCTTCAAGAAATCCTCTCTGTTTTCTCTAGCTTGATCCTTAGTGGGTGCTGATCTATAAAAGTTGCAGAGCAAAAGTCGTATACAAGAATAAGGAGAACAAATAAAAGGAGAAGAATGGATGAAACCGATCCTGGAAAGGGTCCTCAACAACAATTGAGTTAATGATGGATAACCCAAGACTTCCATGTTGCTGTTGTTTACTTTAGTTTTTTTTTTCACCTGCCTGTCTTCTATTTTTTTTCCTTTCTTTCTCTTTCTTGGATGCAAACGAAGCAAGCGTTTGATATGCATTTTATCAAACAAGTTATAGTTTGTGTTGTATTCCCAATCTACACTACTAAACTCTCAATACAACTGACTCCAAAATGCACCAATTAAAGAAAACCAAGTCCCTCATTTTGGCTATAAAACATGGCAATGAGCTTATTAAGTTCAAAGCTTAGCTAGAATAAATAAAGAAACTTTACCAGACAGACACTGGAAGAAGATTAAAGAAGAACTTATCGGACAACCACAGAGAGAGAGAGAGAGAGAGAGAGAGAGAGAGAGAGAGAGAGAGAGAGAGAGAGAGAGAGAGAGGATTGCATCTTTATATATACCATACAAAGGAACATAGAGTCCGCAACTTTGCAAGCAATTCGGAATGAAATTCTACCAGCCAAAGGCCATCCCTCCGTTTGAAGCTCTGCACCATAAAAAGTGTTAAGATGGGAATTCCACATTGCCTATGGACCAAAATCTGGGTATGTTTATAAGAATGATCAACCCTATCTTAATGAACCGATTTTATGATATGAGTTATGCTCATGAATTTCTTTATGGTATCAGAGCCAACCACAGGATAAATGGCAGATAGGAGCCCACATTAGTTAGCACACACAGAGAGAGAGAGAGAGAGAGAGAGAGAGAGAGAGAGAGAGAGAGAGAGAGAGAGAGAGAGAGGATTGCATCTTATATTATACCATGAATAGGATCATAGAGTTTGGAACTCTGCCGGCCATTTGGAAGGAAATTCCACCTCCCAAAGGCCACCCCTCCCTTTGAAGCTTTATGCCACGCAAAAGCTTCCTAGTTCTAACAACATGCAATCGACACACAAGGAGTTACTAACTGACATAAATTCAGCACCAACTAGATAATAGAAGACTTCATATATAGCATCTCTACCCCCCAGCAATTACATAAATAATAAACTTCCCTGTTCTTATGGAGAGATATGCATTATGCTCGTAATCTTTGTTTTTTATGCTGTTGTTTTGTAAGGAAAATGCTAAACTCACCGATAATGAAACCTAACAGCGGGTCCCGATAGTTTTTTTCTTTATTTAATAATTAAGGAAATGTTTTTTAATGATGTTTTGAGTTTTTTTGTTAATAATTAAAAGTATAAAAAATGTATAAAAATTAAATTAAATTAAATTAAAAAGGCCAAATGGCCTTCTTGAGACATTTTGTTAGGCTACATGATTCTTTTTATAAAAAACTCAATATCTAACATCAGCCTTCCAAATATGGTAACTTTTTTGTACGTTGTGCCAAATATTACCATAAAAGTGCACCTTTGACTTGTAACCTTTGTAAGACTCTACATGGTACATATGATACACAGGCAAAACAAGGGCTTCTTCTGTCTTTCTGCGAAAGCTCTTTGTCAATCTCTAAACTTATTTTTATCTTCTTCAAGCCCAAACATGCATTACAAATACACTTGGTAAGCCAACTCGTGCCCATTAACATAGTTTTGATCTAAATTCATTCTGTCTAAAACAAACGTCCAAATCTAACACCTACTAATTAATTACCTTTAGACATGAGAGCATTAAAAATTTATCACATTAAAGTAGTTTTTTTTTTTTTTTTGAAAGGAACAATTATATCAATCATCAAATATTACAATAAGGATGCAATACATGAAGGGACATCCTCTATATCTACAAAGACAGCAACAACATTGAGTGCATCTTTAGCTAGGCAGTGAGCCAAATTATTGTAGCTTCTAGGAATAAAGTTAATTGAAAAAGAATTAAATCTCTTCAGCACTTGCTTAACATCATGAACAAGTAAACCAGCTTGGCCCCAACTTTTTTTGTTGCCTTTAATATCATTTATAACATTCAGTGCATCACCTTCAAGGGTAATATGTTTCAGTCCAATATCAGCAGCCAGACTTGCTGAATGCAAAGCACCAAACGCCTCTGCCATATAAGGATCAAGAAATGGAGGCCTGCACAACCTCATACAGGCTATGACTATTCCTTCCCAATCTTGAATTATAGCCCCAACACCCACTTTGCAATGCACTTTATCCATAGCAGAGTCCCAGTTAATCTTGTACACATCAGAAGGTGGGGCCAGCCACTGGTGGATATGAAATGTAGAAGTAGGAGATTAGTAGGATGCTGAGAGGAAAGGACAGCAAGGTCCTCTATTTTTTGAGTAGCCTGTCTCATTAGAAGATGAGGACTAGAAAATTTTTGGTTAAAAACCAAATCATTCATTCTCCTCCATAATTTCCATGCCACCAAAGCCAGTTCAATTAAAGCTTTATCATCGAGGTCCTCAAGCATTTGTAACAGAAAGTTTCTGAAGCTGAATTGATGCACACTTTGTTTCTGCAGCTTAGTGGAGCTAAGACACCACACATCCCTTGTTGCCAAACATTCCCACAATACATGTTCCACGGATTATTCATGCTGATTACAAATTGGACACCAAAGATCTGTGACAACCTTTCTCTTGAACAGGTTATGTTTTGTTGGTAACCTGTTATGACAGGCTTTCCATTGAAATAATCTTTTAGCATTAGTAACCTTGATTCTCTAGAGCTTGTTCCAATTCTCTTTGTTGACATGGGAGTATGACGCCGGACAGAATAGCGATTATCCTGCAAGTTAGTTCCAGCAAATGATTCACAGGGAAGAAGAGGAGAAAATTGCCAAAAAACACAGAGAGAAAAATCTCAAGGATTTAATTGAATATTATCAAATCAAGCAATCATCAAAATCAGTCCACAAGCCGGACTGTTATAGCCAAAAGTTGTGTTTATCCGAATTTTGCCAAAAATAGCAAAATCTTGAAAATCACTCCAAATTGAAATTCAAAATAAAATAAGCAATCTGCAAAAAATCTGACCTCAAATCAGGTTTAAAATGACTTCCTAACTGACAAACGAAATATTACCATAAATAGTAAAAAATAACTAAAACTAGTGATTCAGAGGGGAAAACAGCAAAATTTGAGGTCGAAAAAGGGCACATGGAGCTATGCTCAATGTGGATAGCGTCGTGCCGAAAATAGCTTTCCGAATTGGGGTCTTATGCGTGATTCCGACGCCCATAGCCAAAGTTATGGCCAAAAGACTGAAACACACTCAAAACGGCCCCAATTAGGAACATATCACAATCAATTCCCGCCTTTACGCTGATCTGACAACTCATGGTATCTCAGTGCCATCAAGGTGCAATCTGATAGCTTAGCATCATCTATCTTGGATCCCCCTGCATCAGTCACCCCGAGTTGGAAAGAACTCGTCCTCGAGTTCAGAGTAGTGTCCTCAGAATCCACAAAACAAGGACTTAGGTGCTTCACATTAAAGACATCAGAAGTCTTCAAGTGATTGGGAAGACTTTTCCAACCCTTATTTTCTTCATCATGGAGAAAGCCCTAGTTTGATCTTGGTCTCTCATCCTTTGAATGATGAGAACTACTATACGTGGAGCAGATCAATGTTGACAGGTCTCAATATCAAGAACAAGATGGGTTTCATGGATGGAATGTTTTCTCAGCCTAAAAATCAATCTGATCCATTGTACATTTTATGGTTTCGTTGCAACAACATGGTCCTTTCATGGATCTTTAATTCTCTTACATGGGAAATTCCTGCCAATGTTATCAACACTTCGATTGCTAAAAAAGTTTGGAAGAATCTGAAGATCATATTTACACAAGGTAATGGTCCCAGTTTATTTCAACTCAAGAAAGATCTTGCTTCATTAGTTCAAGATCAATCTTCTATCAGTTCTTATTACACGAAGTTGAAAGTTATATGGGATGAATTTTATACTGTGAAATCAATCCCTAGTTGTTATTGTAATCTGGGCTGTTCTTGCGGAGCCTTAAAAGCAGTAATTGATCAACATAAAAAAGAATTTGTTGTTCAATTTTTTATGTGTCTGAATAACTCTTTTACACATTATTGGAAAATAAGAATGGAGATACAACAAATGAAGCCTTTGGAGAAAAGACAACAAGCTGCAATGAAATTAGAGCATTGTAGGGAATGATTTCAGCTAATGAAAGTACTTGAGTAGAATGTATTGGTTGTACTAATGTAGTGGACATTTTCTTTGTATATTCCTTTGTAGTGGAGTCAATTATTCTTATCTATATTCCTTTGTAGTGGAGTCAGTTATTTTTTGTACAGAGTTGTCTTACATGCAAAGCTGGCTATACAGTAGCATGTGTGCATCCTTTTTATTCTGTAAAGCTTTTAGGGAGAAGTTGTTAGAGGTGCCTTTGTTGTATTTTTCTTTATATACTGCATTGTTTCATTCATTAAATCACAAGAGAAATTCAAGAGTTTTCCCCTTCTCATCTTCCTCTGCTTCTTTTTCTATTTTTCCAAAGGCTACTCTCCACCTTGTTTTCTTACATGGTACCATAGCAGTAGTTGAGAACAATCATGGCAAAAGAACCAACCAACAATACCTCACCTAATAGTGAGAAACTTGTTTCACGTTTCCTCAATTTCTCCAATCAAAATAATCCCCATCAGATAGAAAATGGGGAATACAGCGGCTAGCCTAGTCACTGATCTTCTAACCATAGAGAATTATGTTCCTTGGTCTAGAGCTATGCGAAGAGCACTCAGAGCTAAGAACAAGATTGTTTTTATTAATGGAGACATTAAGAAGCCTACAAGTCTGGATGATCTTCTCATGGAAGCTTGGGAATGCTGCAATGATGTGGTAGTGTCCTGAATTCACAACTCTGTAAGTAACTCAGTAAAATCAAGCTTAGCTTTCATTGATAATGCTTATGCCATTTGGAATGAGTTGCAAGACAGATTGTCATAACAAAATGGACCACGTATTTTTCAATTAAAGAAATCCTTGGCAAGTCTTTCACAAGGGGATGAATAAGTAAGCTATTTGGGATGAACTCATTTTGTATGATCCTATGCCTAAATGTAACTTTGGTCAATTGAAAATTCTAAAGGACAAATATCAAAGGGATTGTGTTATGCAATTTCTTACGGAACTAAGTGACTGTTACTCTAATACTAGAGATCAGATTATGTTGATTGATCCCATCCCATGCCTGATTTGAACAAAATTTTTTCAATGATTCAACAGCAGGAGAAGCAACACTAGATGATTTCTGGCAATCCTTCTCCTAACCTTATGCCTATGCTTACTAAGAAAAATTATGGCACCTTCAAACCTGGTTTTAGGCGTGAGAGGCCCTATTGCACACATTGTAGGATATTAGGACAAGTTTTAGAGACCTGTTTTAAGGCTGGGAATGCCGAGGCTGCTGTGTGTAATCATTGCCACATGAGTGGACATTAGGTAGACAAATGCTATAAGTTGCATGGGTATCCACCAGGACATAAGCTATACAACAAAGGAAAGGGACCTAGTGTTTACGTTGCTCAGTCTAACACCCCAATTGCAGCAGATCAAAATGAAAACAATGAGGAGAAAATGGGACTCACCAAGGGTCAATATCAGCAACTCCTTACTTTGCTGAAGCAAAAGGATCACTCATCAGCTACACCTCTTGCAGGGCACTGTTGTGAAATTTTGCAAGTGTACGAAATCGTACCAAGTAATATAATGATAAGAAAGATGTCGAACCCACAAGGACTATTTACCTATTAAAATTATTCTAATTCTAAGTTATTTGAAAATCAAGAAAAGTGATGGATTTTGAATTAGAAAAATAGCAACCAATTAAATTAAATCAACAACTAAAGAATTGACCAAACACTTGGAAAGAAGATGATTTCACCCAAGAAGAAAACACTAAGGCATCCGACTCACCTAACCAATCCAATCCAATCCCAAATCCTAACCATAAAATCAATCAATTATCATCTAATTTGACGGCAAAATATTCTAACTTATCTAAGACCCTCTCTCGAGTAGAATTAGAATTACTCAACCTATGATAACTCGCGATATGTCTATGCAAATTTAAAAGCATTTGAGAACATTAAGATTAATAATATTATACATAGGCACATTCCTGTCTTTCGTTCAATTCATGCATACATCATACGAAGCTAAACGACATGCATCATCTCTCGAATCAACATGCAAAACAAATCATTCAACTATTGGCCAAATAATTGAAGGCATTAAACTCAATGATGTATACCCAAAAGGAATGATAAAATTATGATCACAATGAAATAAGATCCAAGATTGTCATGGAGAGGCTACATTGTAGGCTTAGCAATAGAGATTAGTTCATAATCTAATCAAAACAAACCATAATAATTCTAGAATTCATAATGAGAATTATACAAAGAGAAGATTAAAGAGTTAAGAAAGAAACTCTATGTAGATCAAGAATCTCTATCGTTGATGAACTCCAATTTTGCAGATTTTCGACCTCCTGCTTGAAGCGTCTTTTCATCCTTCAAGATGTTCATAGATAGTGATGTCGCAAACATTGAAAAAATAAATAAAGATAAGGGATGTTTAAATTAATAAACACTACAAGAATTATTGATAAAAAATTTTCAAGTGCTCTGCGTTCCATGGGTGCAGCAGTTCCTTGCCCTCGCTGTCCTTCAATCTGTACGATCCAAGTCGGTTGTTGGCTACTGCTAGATAAGGACCTTCCCATCGGGGTCCCATTTTCCCCTCGCTTTGGGTAGTCACCCCGCTTTTCTTCAAAACCAGGTCGCCCACTTTAAAGGTCCTGGGCCTTACTCTTTTGTTGAAGTATTGCGCAGCTTTTCTCTTTTTCTACAGCATCCGAGCCTCAGCTATCCTCTTTCTTCTTCAAGTAAGTCGAGGTATTCTTCTATCTTTTTGTCATTCTGGGTACCCGAGAAATGGCTCATTCTGTAGGTTGGCAGCCCTACTTCCACTACTGTAATCGCCTTGCATCCGTACGCCAGCGTAAATGCGGATTCCCCTGTCGGAGTTTTTGCCGAAGTTCTGTACACCCAAAGTACCCCTGGGATCTCGTCTGCCCAATCTCCTTTCTTCTCCACGACCTTTTTCTTGAGGATTGAGAGTAATGCCTTATTTGTTGCCTCAGCTTGACCATTTGCTTGGGGATGGCCTGGGGAGGAGTACTTTACCTTGATCCTTAACTCCGCTCACCATTCTCGGTAGTGATCTGAGTCGAACTGGCGCCCATTATCAGTTATAATACTCTGAGGAATTCCAAACCTACAAATGACATTCTTTCACAAGAATTTTGTCACGACTTTGCCTGTGATCGTTGCTAACGGCTCTGCTTCTGCCCACTTTGTAAAATAGTCGACGGCGACTATCATGAATTTAACACCACCCGGAAGGGTCTCACCAGATCTACCCCCCACTGGGCGAATGGCCATGGCACTGTTATTGATGCTAATTCCTCCAGAAGGGCATGAGGTATAGGCGCGTAAGTCTGGCATTTTGCACACTTCTTGGCAAACTCCCGTGCATCCTTCAGATCATTGGGCCAGTAGTATCCTGGCCGATCGCTTTCCTGGCCAAGGTTCTTCCCCCACTGTGATTTTCAAATATCCCCTCGTGTATCTCGGCTAAGACATGTTGTGCTTCTTGTGTGGAGATGCATTGTAGTAAAGGGACAGAGAAGCCTCTTTTATAAAGGATTCCGTCGATGAGTAGGAATCTTGCCGCCCTTTTCTTTATCTTTCTCATCTCTTCTTTTGCTTCCGGCAATCTTCCTTCATCCAAGTAGTCCACTATACTGTTCGCCCAATCTGGGGTGCCTGACCCCAGGACTCCTACCTCAATGCCCACAGCTGGGACCTCGATGACCCTTCTCTCGACTGGCCATGGTAGGGGTACCTCCTCCCCTCCTGATGCTGCCCGTGCCATTCTGTCTGCGACTTCGTTGTCCGCCCTTGGTATCTGAGTTATAGCGAAGTATGAGAAAAGATCGCGTATCTCCCAAACTCGTCCCAAGTATTTCCTTAACTTTTCGCCCTTAGTAGCGTACAGGCCCAAAACCTGATTTACTACCACTTGTGAATCCAACCTGGCTTCTACTTCAGTTGCCCCGATTTGGGCGGCTACAGATAACCCCGCTATCAGTGCTTCATACTCAGCTTCATTGTTCATTATCTTAAATGCCAGTGTGACCATGTAATACCATTTCTGGCCATCAGGGCTCAGCAAATGTATCCCCAGGCCTCCGCCTAGCCGGTAGGACGACCCGTCTATGAACAATATCCACGGCTTCCCTGATGGCGTTATTACCTGTTCTTGGGGAAAGTCTGAGAATTCTGCTAAAAAATCTGCCATTGCTTGACCTTTAATGGCTTTCCTTGGCTCGTACTCTATATCGAACTCACTCAGCTCAATTGACCAACCTATCAGCCTCCCTGTACAATCTAGCTTCCTCAGTATTTTCACCAATGGAGCCTCTGTCAGTACCTTCACTACGTGGGCCTGAAAATAAGGACGGAGTTTCCTAGCTGCCACTATCAAGGCAAATGCCAACAACTCAATTCGAGGGTATCTTGCCTCTGCTCCTCTGAGTGCTCGACTCACGTAATACACCAAATGTTGCACGGCTTCTTCTCCTTTATAAGGATGGCGGATACAGCATGCGGGGAGACCGCTAGATACATGTAGAGCATGTCTCCCTTTTCTGGTTGCTTTAAAAGGGGCAGACTAGCCAGATACTGTTTTAATCTTTCAAATGCTTCATCGCACTGCTCATTCCAAGGATGCATTTTCTGCAATAATTGGAAGGGGAGGCACTTGTCTATTGACCTGGCTATGAACCTTCCAGGGCTACCACTCTCCCCGCCAGTTGTTGAGTCTCGTTTAGATTTTTTGGCAGCTTCATATTGGTTATGGCTTCTATCTTATCTGGAGAAGCTTCAATTCCTCTCTCCGATACAATGAAGCCTAAGAATTTCCCTGATTGGACCCCGAAAGCACATTTCGATGGGTTCAGTCTCATTTTGTAATGGCGTAAGACTTCAAACGCAGTTCACAAATCCACAAGGTGCTTGGCGGGTTCTTTTCTCTTTACCAGCAGGTCATCCACATATACCTCCATGGATTTCCCAATCTGTTCCTTGAACATTGGTTCACCAGCCTCTAATAAGTCACCCCTGCATTCTTTAGACCGAAGGGCATAACTTGGTAGCAATATAGCCCTCGGTCTGTGATGAAAGATGTTTTTTCTTCGTCGGCTGCATTCATCCGTATCTGGTTGTAACCTGAATATATGTCCATGAAGCTTAACATATAATGCCATGCTGTAGCATCTACAATTACGTCAATGCGTGATAAGTGGAAGCTATCTTTTGGGCAAGCTTTGTTTAAATCTGTGAAGTCTACACACATCCTCCACTTCCTGTTTGCCTTTTTTACCATGACAACGTTGGATAACCACTCTGGGTAATGGGCCTCTATGATGAAGTCGGCCGCAAGCAACCTTTCAACTTCGTCACTAATGGCGGCGTACTTCTCTGCGCTGAACGATCTCCTCTTCTATCGTACTACCTTGTGCATTGGGTCTACGCCCAAGCAATGCTCAATTACCTCGTTGTCTATACCGAGCATCTCTTCATGGCTCCATGCGAAAACATCCCTGTGTTCTACCAACAACTGTATCAGGGCTTCTTTATCTACAGGTGGGACGTATGTCCCAATATAGGTAGTGGTCCCGGGGCGATCAGTGTGCAACACCACGAGTTCTAGAGGTTCATTGACTTCTGTATACTGCTGAACCCGGTCCTCCTTAACTTCTATATCTCTCTCGCAAGTTATCGCTACAGGTGGTGGCAGGGGCGGCAAGGCCCCATCTTGCCCTGCCACCGTGCAGCTTTCCTTCTACACTTTCTTCAATTCCATGCACATAACATTCTCGAGCCAAAGCCTGCTCACCTATCACCTCTCCCACGCTGCCATCTGTTGGGAACTTCATTTTGAGATGGTAGGTGGATGTTACCGCCCTTAAATGGTTGAGGGTCGGTCTTCCCAATATGACATTGTAAGAGGAAGGAGCTTTCACTACTAAAAAGGCTGTCATAGTGGTTGTTGTACGCGCCCCCTTGCCTGCAGTTACTGGTAGTGTGATTGCCCCTTCAAGCTGGATGGTGTCCCCTGAGAAACCCTTCAATGGCATAGGGGAGAGCCTAAGTTTGCCAACATCAATCTCCATTTTGGTAAACACTTCCCAGAACAATATATCAGTCAAGCTCCCATTGTCTACTAGTACCCGCCTAGTTGTGTAATTTGCTATCACAAGGGTTATTACTAGAGCATCGTCATGTGGATATATAATTCCTTCCCTTTCTGTCTCTTCGAAGGATATCACCATTCACTCATTGCTAACCTTTGGTTGTTTGTGTACTCTATCCGCTACGAACACCTCTTCATACCTCGCCTTTTGTGCATACGCCTTTCGGTTGGATGTGGAAATACCACCCCCAGCAAAACCTCCCGCTATGGTCTTTATTTGCCCTATGGGCTCCCTGCTTCGATCGCCTTTTGGGGGTGACCTCGCCCTCCTGTCCTGGCGGTTTTTGACATGGCGCATTCTTTTCGGACTGAAACTTTGCCTTGCTTTTTGCCTAGTCTCCTGACACCTTTTAGGTTTTGACCGTTCCACGACCATCCGCTCTAACTCGCCAGTTCCTGCCAACTCAGCAACTCTCTTTCTCATGGTCGTGCAGTCCTCAGTCCAGTACGAGCTCGTCTGATGGTACTTGCAGTACTAACTGCCTATTTTGACAGGGCGGTGACTTTCCTTTTCTCTCTCCTCTTCCTGTACGCCCAGATTATTGTGCACCAATCTGAAGTTGCGATCTGCTCGCTCGTTCTCATCTACTTGGATTACCCTTCTTATCAACCTACCTATTTCTCCGTTCAACTAGAGTATCTTCTTTACAAGGGTCCACCAAAGCCTGTAGAGTATCTTTTGTATTGACAAAATCATCCACCCTATCCATGAACTCCCTGAGGGTGGAAGGAGTCTTCCAGGCCAACTCCACCATGAAAGGACTGCGTGGCCATACTCCTCCTAAGAGGGCAGCCAAAGGATCTTCTCATCTTGGTCATTCGTTGTTAAGCGCTCTTTGTTGAAACGGGCCAAGTAGGCTTTTAAATTCTCATCTTCCTTTTGCTTAACCATTAACAGGTAGGCGGCTGGGCGCCGACATCTTCGGCTAGGCATGAACTGAGTCAAGAACTGCTTTGCCAGTTCCTCAAAGCTATCTATCGACTTTGGTCTAAAGGTCCCAAACCATCCTCAGGCGGTCCCTTTTAGGGTCAGAGGGAAAGCTCGGCATGCAATCTCCCCTTGGAAACAGTAAAGCGTGATGTGAGCTTTAAAGTTTTCCAGATGATCTACCGGGTCCTTGGACCCAGTAATTATGGTTTCATTTGTGCTCCAAATCCTAACCTCAATTCAGCTCCTTCAGCCAGCTGATCAGAAGTAGAATTCACCTGCAAAGCTTTGACAAAAGATATATATTTTTAAACAATTAACATATATGCTTCACGCATCATCATTAATTAATTTGGAGTGAATGGAAAAATTGTATCTAATGAAAACATTAAGTGGAAATTAGGTCTGTACGTGCATTAATTTATAATTTTGTTATCATGAGTTGTGCATTTGGTTGATAGGATTATTAATAGTACTCCTAATTAATTAATTAAGGTTTCAGTATAGAAAGACAGAGACTCATCATTTAATCCATCATGTCTGTTTGGAGGAAAGAATAATATAATTTTGTGTAGTGCCAAGAAATACAAGAAAGGCAATTAATTAACCCAAATTAATATCCCAACAATTCTGCTATCGATAGTCGAGGCATGCAAACACGGGGTAAGCGTGCAGGCCACGTCAATTAAATTAAAAAAATATAAAAAAAACGACAAAAATAAGAAATAAATTCACTCAGAGCTCTTTGTGTGGTGGTCGTTTCTTCTTCATGTGGGTCTCTCCAAGCACTTATGAATTACAAAATTTCGAAACCCAAGTTTTACTACAGCTAAGAAAGCAATTGGGCTACCCTTCCTCATTACAAATTTTGGAAAATTACGTTGGAGATTTCTGTAGCCTATCTTCTTCTAGATAGATGAGCATCTCATGCCAGGGCAGTTCGGTTACTGAGCTCAAAATAATGGGAAATAAGCTTGCCAAGGTCAATGGGTTCGATTGAAGGGAAATAGTGTTTGAGCAGAGGGAGGAGAAGATGAGAGGGCAGATGAAGAAGTTGAAGGAAGGAAGAAGATGGAGAAGATGAGAGGGGAGACAAAAGGAGGAAGAAGATGAGAAAATAAGGACTTCTTAAACCATGCGTTTTGCATGAGGCCTTCCATGCTCATTCTCATGTCTTGGTTCAGATCAAGGAGCTGAAAGATCACGTGTCATGCCAACTTGGAAAACCAGGCTGGGAAATGATAGTCTCGATGGTGAATCTTCTTGTACATATGTACGAGGTTGCTATCGTCGAATGGGAGGTAACTGGCAAGGAACACATACAGGATGACCCCGCAAGACCAGGCGTCGGCTTTGGAACCATCGTATCAACGCCAACAGACGACCTCGGGGGTCGTGTAAGCTGGGGTCCGGCATGCCATGTGTAGCAACCCGTTCTTGAGCTGCTCGAGGAGAGTTGAGAGTCCGAAGTCCGAGACCTTCAGGTTACCATCTTTGTCAAGGAGGAGGTTCTGGGGCTTCAAGTCACGATGGGCTACGCCGTTTTGGTGGTGGAAATGCAGTGCCAAGACTAGCTGCTGGAAGTATAGTCGCACCAACAGCTTAGTAAGTTTGCCTCGGCAAGAGATCTTGGAGAAGAGCTCTCCGCCCGTGGCAAGTTCGACAATGAGGTAGATTTTGGTCTTGGTGGCGATGACCTCGAGAATCTTGAGGATGTTAGGGTGGTCCTAAAGGCAGTGCATGGCCATGATCTCGCGAATAATCCGAGATGAATGAAGGAAGAAGATGGAGAAAATGAGAGGGGAGACGAAGAAGATGAAGGAAGAAGATGGAAAAGATGAAAGGGGAGATGAAAGGAGGAAGAAGATTTTGCACGATACGCACCGTTTCATTAAGGACACGTAGGACCAGACTGCTCGGCAACTACCCCTTTCGCTTACAGTTAGCATTTTTGATATCCCAATATCAGAAAATGCCATGATCACCTAACATATTAAGTATATATAAATATATATTTATATATATAACACAGTTTGCCACCGTTTCTTCTGACAAAATTTATAAATGGAATATTGATGGATTCTTTGAATAAGAAATCCTCAATACCATGAATAAGATGTCTATGGTTACAAATGCTTACGTTAACAATAATCCCAATCAAACTAAGATAGTTGAATTATTAACTATTGGATTTTCTGGTATGCTTCGATTATATATATATATATATATTTATAAAAGAACCAATAAACCAACTAATTAAAGCGTATTAATTAAGTTCCATATAATTTTCCTAGGTATGGGAATTGAAGATAAATTTGATGGTCCATGCATGGTTATTCATGAGGCTCTAGTAAACTTGAAAGTCTTTCAAGCAGTTGAGGAGGATAAAAGAGAGCAACATATTGAACCTGGCATAAGAAGAAGAGAAACTAAGTGGTTACCATGCACTGAGAGCTTCAGAAAAATTAATTTTGATGTAACATTGAATAAGGAAGAGCAAACAATGGGTATATGAGTGGTAGCAAGAAATCATGAAGGGGAGATCACGTTCTCTTTGTGTGCGGCTAAGAACTTTCTTGGAAGTGTTGAGCTAGCTTAAGCAAGTGCTATGTGGAAGGCAATGGAAACATGTAGAGATCTGCAGTTACATAGAGTAATTTTTGAAGGGGATGCATAAAAAATTATCAATGAAGTAAAAATGGAGGAGGCTACAAGTGGATGGATGGGGCAACACCGAGCACACAATTATCATGTCACGAACAACACTGAGCACACAAACAAGTCCAACGTCTGATCATTTGTGAAATGCTTTTGCACCGGCATTGTAAAATCATTTTACATGCCATTAATATCATGAAACCAATCCAATAATAAATAAAAAAAACCAAACTGGAGAAATTTATCCATGCAAAGACACTAACCTGGTGCCTAGTAAGCCTTCTCTGAATTGGCTTGGCCTTCTTGGGACATAGATCGAGAGGCAAGTGCTTCTTCTTCTTTTAAACTTCCTTCAGAGCCTCCTTCTGCTTCTGCGAAATCACCGTCAACACCTGCTCAATCAACAACCACATTTGATGTGCTCAAGTTTTGAGAGCACGTCTTGTGTTGTGGATACCCGTTGAATTCCAAGTTGCTGTCTTCATCATCTCGACGTCTTTTACAAAGTTGGATACCATTTGATGAATCTACTAAGCACTCCCCAACTTTTGAACTCTCATTCTCTTCATGCTTATAGATTATGTGAACTCCGCAACTTTTAAACATCACTGCAGCTACTTCATTTCTATCAAATATAAACCTCAGATTGTCTCCTATTGGGTACCGTAGCCATTGCTCGATACATTCTAGAAATGAGTAATTTAGATATACATGATCCCTATCTCCTAATAATTCATAATTTGCTTCTACAAGCATGTTATTGTTTATGGAAACAAAGGGGGAGTCATCCGGGTCAGATCCAGGAACAACACAAAAAACAATACCTATGATTTCATCCAAATACAAGGGCCCACTAATATCCAATTCACATGAATCTCTATTTGAAGGCTCTTTAGTATGGCTAAACCAATTTGGAATCTTATTCCCTGGAAATATAATTCCACATGAATGGTCCTAAATATGTTCCTGTCAAAAATGTATCACATATTTTCATAAGGACAAGGCGATCTGCAAAAACAAACACCTACAAAAAACATAGAGAGAAATAGAGAAATACCTCAACAAATGAAGGATTTCATTTGCAACCAATTTATGGCAACTGGACAAATCAATCCAACTTAGCTCTCGCAAGCCACATGATGTATAGAATTGAAATTTTGTTGATACTCGGGGAATCTTTCCAAGGAGAAACACTCACTAGCATATAGCTCTTGTATATTTGGTGGAAGATGTAGAATTTCTTGAAGTTTCTCGCAATGCCACAATATGAGAATCCTCAATTCAACAAAGTTTTTGATGCTCGGAGGAAGGCTGACAATAACAATTCCAGATAGATCTAACTCTTGCAAAGTGGATGTGCAATAAAATGAGAAGTCGTCAAGATACCAATAAAGCGACGATAAGAGTTGTGGTAGTAATTTAACACTTGATTTTGGTTCAGACCTCTTAATCATTCTGGATGTTGTTAGCAGGTGGAAATGTTTAAGCCCAGTGACGTCCCCAAAGGATAAATTTATTTCTTCTTTTGCAAGATTTGTATAATTATGGAAAGAAAGACTCTTTAAATGTTGCGAGTGAGAAACACTGATTGGGAGACGCATCAGGTCCTTGCAGCCCTCTATAGAAAAATGTTCTATCCTAGTGAAGCATCCACTAATACAGCCACTAAGACAAAGCACCTTTAGATTTTGCAACTGATGAATGCTACTAGGCAGACACATAAGTTTTGTGCATTGTCCCAGAAGTAACTCTTTAAGCGCAGGAGTGAGGTACCCAATGGATGAAGGCAATTCTGTTATTGAGTGCCCCACAATGAGATGAAACATAAATATTCCATTTTACACTTGATTTCTGGAAAGTTTTGAAGTTTTGAGCAACTATGAAGTGTAAGGACTTCTAGAGCTCTCAACTTGAGATGCCCTGGAAAAATCTTCAGGTTGGAGCATTGGTAAAGATGCAAAAGAACAAGCTTATCCAGGAATCAAATAGAATCATGAACTTTGACTAAAGTTTCACAACCCACAATATCCAATTCCTGTAAATTTGAGCAACTTGAAAGATTCAAGATTTTGGTTAAGAATTTGCACTCAGAAAATTTCATTATCGTCAAGTTCTGTTGAAAAACAACAAATATATATTAACCCTGAGGAAGCTCACATGATCACATGGGTTTAAAGAAAGGAAATATTGAAAGAAATAATTGTACCTTAAATTGGCCGCTAATGTCCTTGATGCGGCCTCTTTACAGTTGAAAATCAATGAGCTTCTCTCCATGGAAATTGGATGGCAAAGATTGTAAATGACAGTTTGACCAATCAAGCACTCTTAATTCATTAGAAAGATAATTAAGTGATCTTCCTGAAAAGCGTGCACCACGGCTTATAAAAAATTTGATTCTTTTCATCTTTGCAAACGATTTGGTAGTCAAGCATATTACGTCATGATCATCGCCCTCAAGCAAAACCACTTTTATCCCCTCAACATTGTTTGTTCCCTAATGAGACAATACAAAAGAGTGCCAGTAAAAGTATTTAATCACCTTCAAAATGTGTCATTATTAACTATTCATTCACATAAGACAAGGCAATATACTCATGATTAAAAATAACTCATTCTTGTCTTTGAAAAGGGATGATTATATATCTTTAAAGGACATTTAAGTATGATGATTTAATGATTCCCCTAATTAGTTAAATACATTACTTTAATTTGGAAATATAAAAAAATGATCACAGTATCTATTGATACATATATGATATTTTATTTAATATGCAATTCTTTTCCATTTGTTATGAAAAGAAATTCAATACTATTCATGTAAGTAAAAAGTGTTCAATTAAAAGTGCTTTAAATTTAAGAACTTACTACATTTTCCTCTAGTACATGGTGAGCATCTTCATAAAACCATAATCTACTACGTGCACCTGATTTATTGCGTGATTCCTTTCGGATAACTTCTCTGCCCATATCTTGTAGCAAGTCATGCATCCACAATGTATTGTGAATAGTAATTGTAATGAGACACATATCTGTAAGCCTTTTGATACCATTTTCTGGAGAGAAACCACATATTTTAACGCATAATCTAGGTGTAGTCCTTTGAAAAAAAAGGCAATATCGAGGAAAATCTCCTTCTCATTATCATCTAATCCATCGTAACTTGTATAAATTACTTCTTGAATATTTTTGTTAGGAATTTGTTTATACTTATCCAATGTACTTCTCCAATGATTTATATTCTGACCCCTTAAATCTGAGCCTAGCACTTTTTAAACTAGTGGAAGGCCCTCAGCATATTGCATTCCTTGCTTAGAGAGTTCCACATAATCTTCAATAGGTTTGTCTTCTTCAAAAGCATGCCAACTAAAGAGCTCAAGAGCTTCATTATGATCCAACCTCTTTACTTCATATTTGAATCACCTATAGAGATATTTAATAAATGTTGATCTCTTGTTGTTATGATGACTCTACTTCCTGGACCAAACCAATCACGAGCTCCAGCTAATGTTTCTAGTTGGACCAAGTCATCCACATCATCAAGAATTAGGAGAACCCTCTTAGAGCAAAGTCTATGCCTAATTACATTGATGCCTTTGTCAGTATCATGACATTCCAAACTCATTCCCAAAATCTCATAAAGAAGTGTCTTTTGTAGCTGGATCAGACCTCCTGCTTTTGAAGTTTCTCTAATGTTTTTCACGAAACAATTTCCTTCAAATTAATAAGAAATCTTGTTATAGACCTCTTTTAAAATAGTTGTCTTACCAATTCCACCAGTTCCAAATATCCCTACCATGCATATAATATCATTCCTTCCCATATTTAAATGTTGATAAATGTCTCATACACAAGCCTCTATTCCAACTCGATACGTAGCAACATTAAGAGGTGTACGATCTACCATTTTTTAGTCCACCCATTTAATGATATCTTGAATAAACTCTGATTCATCCCTATCAATATAAAAGACAAAAGAAATTTAAAAGAGTTAAGACTCTTCACTGTAATACACACATAAAGATGATTTAGTAACAATGTCATTTTTTCTTTTTCTCTTCATATATTAAAAAACTACAGTAGTAGATTACCATGCAGTTAAAGTTCCATTCTCGAATTTGTCCCTCCCTTAATTTTGAGAAGATTTTGATTTTGATTTTTTCACATTCTTCTGTTATGTTTCTCCCATAAACTTCATGTGAAATTAATATGGTAGTACAATATTAAATCCCTTAGTAAGAAAAGATTTCTAATTTAAGTATGGTATATATGCATAAAACTCAATGCTGAAAAACTGAAAAATATCAAATAGTTTTGCATGGCACCATATAATGATCTTCATCAATTTGCAAACTCTCAGATTCGGGATTTGTCTAAATTTTCCCCCATAAACTTCTCTTGAACATCATATATAAACATATATTATATATATATATATATATATATTTAAAAGCATAGTTCATTAAAAATACCTGTCCGCAAATTCGAATCCGGACAAATTGGATACTTTTTCTAAAGCTACCTTCCACTTTGTAAGCTTTACTTTATCAGCCTTGAACTTATATTCAACTCTAGCAAATGCTTCTCCAAAACTCTTTTTTTGATGTCGTACATGCGACGAATCTACATCGTAAAACTGGGGTAAAACAATTTGTTTCACCATTTCCTTACACTCAAGGATCTTCAATAGTTCATCTAAACACCATTTGGAATCTGAATAGTTTTTAGAAAATACAACGATAAAAATCATTGATCCTTCAATTGCTTTGAAAAGTTCAGGCGAAATTTCCTCTCCTCTTTCGAGATTGTTGTCTATGTAAGTGTTGATTCCCCTTTGATGCAAAGCATGATATAGATGAGAAATAAAGTTTTGGCAAACATCCTCACCTATAAAACTCAAGAATACATCCTGAGTCCACCTAGGAATGGAAGAAGACGAGAATGAGCAAGAGGAAGAAGCTCCTAATTGAAAGGCCATGGAAGAAGTGCTCATCCTGATCGATCTGATGTGTATGCGAGATTAGTATCACCAAGTGGTCCAATTATAGAGTACTCGTTGCAAATAAATAATAATAGAGAAGTGGGTCAAACTTCTCGGCAACTTCTTGGCAACAACCAGCATTGTAGCCAACAGGTTAATCATACCACTCAATTCATTAATTGACCGGTCTTTAATTTGACCGGTCTTTAATTTCCTAAATCTTCGATTAAATTAGCCTAAATAGTGAAGTCCACAAAATGGAAGGAAGCTGTCTGGATCATATCTAGCTTGAAATGACATTATCAGAGTGGCGACATCAAAAGATGTTGGATCACGGCCTACTTTAATGTGATAAACTTTCAATGCTCTCATCTTAGGAAATCCCAAAAGTCTAAAGTTTGTGGGCGTCGGCATAGGGGAGAGGAAAACGTGGGGAAGAGATGAATGGGACTCAACGGTGTGTTTAGCGCCTTCTTCTTCTTCTTCTTCTTCTTTCTTTCTTTCTTTTTTTTTTTTTTTTTTTTTTTTTTTTTTCAGGTTGGGCTTGTTTTAAAACATGGGCTTGGGTCTGGGCCTAGAATCGAACCGGGTGTTACATTAAGTATTTGCTATAAGTCCGACCCATGACCAATTTACCATACCATGGATTAGTAGTGAAAAAATATCTAATTCTACATCATAAAATGATGAGAATATAATTTTTAATTATCTAAATTATCTAATGTCAAATCCAGCGAGGCAAGGCAACTCAGGCATAAACAAGTAATTGAGGCTAGCTAGTTCCCTTGAGCCATATCTAGATGAATTGAATGACATATGCATGGTGGGAATATTGGGAGTTGGAGGAATTGGTAAGACAACTATTGCCAAAAAGATCTATAACTCAATTTTTTCACAATTTGATAGCCATTGTTTCTTGAAAAATGTTAGAGAAACTTCAAACCAAGTAGGTGGTCTGGTCCAAATGCAAAATACACTTCTTAATGAGATTCTAAAGCCTCAAAATGTTTTGATGTTGGTAATGTTGATACAGAAGTTTATGAGTTAAAGCGCAGGCTTTGCTTTAGAAGAGTTTTCTTAATTCTTGATAACGTGGATGAGTTAGTCCATTTAGAAACACTTTCAACAACTCCTACTCATGACCAATTTACCATGGATTGGTAGTGAAAAAATATCAAATTTCACGTTACGGGAAGATGAGAATCTGAATTATCTAATATCACATCCAGCAAGGCAACTCAGGCATGATATATATTTATCAAACTCATCATGTGATTGGGTGGAGTAGTTCTAGTACCAAAACGAGTGGTTCAGGCTAGCTATTTCCCGTGAGCCACAGGAAATTAATTAATGTGAAACGATGAACACAGCCCGCACCCTACGTATACGACCGGCCTCCGGCCATCATAATCTACTCATGCTGATCTGTATCATGTCTTTGTTTGTTTAGCCCGTCTTTTGGCATAGTTTTTTGTGCTTCAGAAATTCAACGATATGGACATAAAAAATCACACGAAGACTTTAAACATCCAATGATTTACGAACCAAAATTATCTAAAATGCTGACCAGAATTATGAACCCAAAACGTGTTGAAGCACGGAAGTAATTCAACGTACGAGTCTTTGATCATGACTTATAATATAAACACGTATATATGGACTTGAGCTAGCGTGCATGGACTTAATATCATGAGTTTGATCTTTATTTATTTACTTTTTGATAAGTAAAACCAGAAACGTTTTTGGCATCAGTTAGGAGATTATGGATACCATGTCCATGTGTGTGCACATGAAGGACATAGCAGTCCAACCTTTCCCTAATCTTCTTCAAGAGATTTTAATCTGGAAGTACTTTCATAATTTCGTACAATGATAAACTAATTACCCTACTGCTCATTGATAGTTTGATGACGGGCGGGGTTTGAGACTTCAGATGAGACACAAAATTATCATATCATCTTATTCTCAAACATAATTCAAATACAAAATTTTTAAAATAATCATTACAATTTTTTCAAACTTTCAAATAAAAAATAAAAAACAATTCTAACCTTTTCAAATTCTCAAACAAAAATAATATTCTAAAACTATATTCTTACAATATTTAACTTTATAATATTTTTTATTCAAATTTTTATCTCTCATTTCTCAAATTCTAAAAAATAATTAACTCAAATTATTTCACTATTATTCACAAATTATCTTACTGCTATTCACAAAATTATTATCTAATTTCACTCCTCAAATTAAATCAGACCTAACACACAATTGCGACATGTAATTAAGGAAAGTTCAACGAAAGTTCAGTCAATTCTTTAACTTTTGTACGCTACTCTTTAATGACAAACGCTGCGACTTGTCTTTTAAAGGAGAGCCCCATGTCCAATATTTATATGCGATAAGGATAGGTAGAACTCAAGGCATTGCAAACACAATGACTTCTTCCATGTCCTTCCTTGGACTCTCTTCTTCCTCCTCTTCTACTGTTAGCTCTCTGTAGTTTTACGATGTATTCTTGAGTTTTAGAGGAGAAGATACTCGCAATACTTTCACTACCCATCTTCACCATGCTTTGCTTCAAAATGGCATCCACACCTACATAGATGAGGACAAGCTTAGAAGAGGTGATGAAATCTCACCAGCACTTCTCCAAGCCATTGAAAATTCCCGACTTTCAATTATCGTGCTCTTAGAAAATTATGCATCATCTATTTGGTGCTTAGATGAATTGCTCAACATTCTCAATTGCAAGAAAACAAAGCAACAAATAGTTTTACCTATATTTTACCATGTAAATCCATCAGATGTACGAAATCAAAGAGGTAGTTTTGGAGAAGCTTTGGCTGTATGTGTAGGAAAATTCAATGAAGATGTGAAGAAGGTGCAAAGGTGGAAGGCAGCCCTACAAGAAGTGGCCAATTTGGCTGGATACGAGTTGGAAAATGGGTAACTCTAACCACTCTTGTGCCTTTCATTGGAGATTTGTTATTATTATTATTGTTATTATCATTATTATTATTATTATTATTATTATTATTATAACACATCAGTACTTGAGAAAAATAATTGAAATTATTTATTTTCTACACCATATAACTAAAATATAGCTACGGAATGCGCAAGCGTTACGAAATCTTTTTGAAAAAAAATAAGATCTACTATTAAAAAATTAATTTTGTTTCATGTAAGTATCATATTTACTTATTTTTTTCAAAGAGATTGCGTGGTACTTACACACTTCACGGCTACAAATATTTTTTCTAAAAAAAAATAGTACTCTTGAAAACGGAAACAAATTTAAGAATGCATGTAAATGCAATCAAGTGTAAAAGATATGAATCTAACCAAAAAAAGAGCATTACTTGTGGTCAACGCTTGTGCGAATTGGGATTTGGGGAGGGGGGATTCTATACCCTACAACCTACCACTTAATTTTTATTTTACTTTTGGTTGTGAGAAAATAACTTATTAGATTGTGTTACTTGTTTTTCATCTGAAGAGCCAGCTCATTAATTTATTTGTATGCAAGAATGAATCGAAATTCATCCAAGAAATCGTTCAAGAGGTCTCTAGAATAGTAAATTATTCATATCTAAACAACACAAAATATCTAGTTGGGATGGAGTCTCGGGTGCAAGACATTGATTTGCTTTTAAGTATTAGGATGAATGACAAACGCATGGTGGGAATATTTGGAGTTGGAGGAATTGGTAAGACAACTATTGCCAAAAAGATCTATAACTCAATTTTTTCACAATTTGATGTTCATTGTTTCTTGACAAATGTTAGAGAAACTTCAAACCAAGTGGGTGGTCTGGTCCAAATGCAAAATACACTCCTTAATGGGATTCTAAAAACCTATAAATGTTTTGATGTTCGTAATGTTGATAGAGGAGTTTATGAGTTAAAACGCAAACTTTGCTCTAGAAGGGTTCTCTTAATTCTTGATGATGTGGATAAGTTAGTCTAGCTAGAAACATTAGCTGGAGATCGTGATTGGTTTGGTTTAGGAAGTAGAATCATTATAACTACAAGAGATCAGAATTTATTAAATAACCATACGGTTGATTCAAAATATGAAGTAAAGAGATTGGACCAAAATGAAGCTCTTGAGCTCTTTAGTTGGCATGCTTTTGAGGAAGATAAACCTATTGAAGATTATGTGGAACTCTCTAAGCAAGTAATATCATATGCTGAGGGCCTTCCACTAGCTTTAACAGTGCTAGGCTCAGATCTAAGGGGTCAGAGTATAAATCAATGGAGAAGTGTATTGGATAAGTATAAAAGAATTCCTAGCAAAAATATTCAAGAAGTACTCTATATAAGTTACGATGGATTGGATGATAATGAGAAGGAGATTTTCCTCGATATTGCCTTTTTTTTTCAAAGGACAACACATGGATTATGTCGTTAAAATATTAGATAGTTGTGGTTTCTCTCCAGACAATGGTATCAAAAGGCTTATAGATAAGTGTCTTATAACAATTACTATTCACAATACATTGTGGATGCATGACTTGCTACAAGATATGGGCAAAGAAATTGTTCGAAAGGAATCACGCAAAGAACCAAGCACACGTAGTAGATTATGGTTTTACGAAGATGTTCGCTATGTACTAGAGGAAAATGCAGTAAGTTCTTAGATTAAAAGCTCTTTTAACACGTGCTTATAAACAAAGATTTTAACGATCTGATTTTACTTGCACTCTTTTAAATTGTCTCATTAGGGAACAAACAATGTTGAGGGGATAAAAGTGGTTCTGCCTGAGGGCGATGATCATGACATGATATGCTTGAGTCCCAAATCGTTTGCAAAGATGAAAAGACTCAGATTTTTTATAAGCCGTGGTGCACACTTTTCTGGAAGATCACTTGATTATCTTTCTAATGAATTAAGAGTGCTTGATTGGTCAAACTGTCCTTTACAATCTTTGCCATCTAATTTCCGTGGAGAGAAGCTCATTGATTTTCAACTGTATGGAGGCCGCATCAAGGACATTAGCGGCCAATTTAAGGTACAATTATTACTTTCAATATTTCCTTTCTTTAAACCTATGTGATCATGTGAACTTCCTCACGGTTAATATATATTTGTTGTTTTTCAACAGAACTTGACGATAATGAAATTTTCTGAGTGCAAGTTCTTAACCAAAATCTCAAATCTTTCAAGTTGCTCAAATTTACAGGAATTGGATATTTTGGGTTGTGAACATTTAGTCGAAGTTCATGATTCTGTTGGATTCCTGGATAAGCTTGTTCGTTTGCGTCTTTATCACTGCTCCAACCTGAAGATTTTTCCAAGGCATCTCAAGTTGAGATCTCTACAAGTCCTTACACTTCATAGTTGCTCTAAACTTCAAAACTTTCCAGAAATCGAGTGTAAAATGGAATATTTATGTTTAATCTCATTATTGGGCAGTGCAATAAAAGAATTGCCTTCATCCATTGGGTACCTCACTCCTGCGCTTAAAGAGTTATTTATGCCTGGACAATGCACAAAACTTATGCATCTCCCTAGTAGCATTCATCAGTTGCAAAATCTGACGGTGGTTTTTCAAACTGATTATGTTGGATGCTTAACTGGGATTGAATGTTTATCTATAGAAGGCGGCATGGACCTCATGCGTTTTCCAATTAGTGTTCCTCACTGGCAACATCCAAAGAGTTTTTCTCTCGATAAGTATACAAATCTTGCAAAAGAAGAAATAAGTTTAACCATGAGATACCGGACTGAGCCTAAACATTTCCACGTAACAACATCCGGAATGATTAAGAGGTCTGAACCAGAATCAAGTGCTGAATTACTCCCGATGCCGGTTTATAATTGGTACCTTCACGACTTTTCATTTTATTGCACATCCACTTTGCAAGAGTTAGATCTATCTTGTTGTGATATTGTCAGCCTTCCTCTGGGCATCGAAATCTATTTAGAATTGAGGATTCTCAAATTGCAGCATTGCGAGAAACTTCAAGAAATTCTACTTCTTCCACCAAATATACAAGAGCTATATGCTAGTGAGTGTTTCTCCTTGGAAAGATTCCCAGAAGTATCAACAAAATTTCAATTCCATACATCATGTGGCTTGCGAGACCTAAGATGGATTGATTTGTCCGGTTGCCATAAATTGCTTGCAAATATAGGGAGTTAGGTGCCAAATCCTTTAGTTGTTGAGGTATGTCTCTATTTCTCTCTATTTTTTATAGGTGTTTGTGTTTGCGGATTGCCTTGTGCTTGTGAAAATATGTGATACATGTTTGACAGGAACATATTCAGGACCATTCATGTGGTATTATATTTCTTGGGCATAAGATTCCAGATTGATTTAGCCATACTAAGGAGCCTTCAAATAGAGATTCGTGTGAATTGAATATTTGTGGGGCCTTGTATTTGGATGAAATCATAGGTATTGTTTTCTGTGCTGTTCTTGGATCCAACTCGGATGACTCCCCCTCCGGTATCCGTGTTTCTATAAATGGTAACATGCTGGTAGAAGCAAATTTTGAATTATTAGGAGACTGCGATCATGTATATCTAAATTACTCATTTCCTGAATGTACCGAGCAATGGCTACAGTACCCAACAGGAGACAATTTGAGGTTTATATTTGATAGCAATGAAGAAGTTGTAGTGGTGTTTAAAAGTTGCGGAGTTCACATAATCTATAAGCATGAAGAGAATGAGAGTTTAATAGTTGGGGAGTGCTCAGTAGATTCATCGAGTGGTATCCAGAAGTATCAACAAAATTTCAATTCTATACATCATGTGTCTTGCGAGAGCTAAGATGGATTGATTTGTTCGGTTGCCATAAATTGGTTGCAAATATAGGGAGTCAGGCGCCAAATCCTTCATTTGTTGAGGTTGTCTCTATTTCTCTCTGTGTTTTTTGTAGGTGTTTCGTGTTTGTGGATTGCCATGTGCTTATGAAAATATGCGATATATGTTTTCCGTACAGGAACATATTCAAGACCATTCATGTGGTATTATATTTCCAGGGAATAAGATTCTAGATTGGTTTAGCCATACTAAGGAGCCTTCAAAAAGAGATTCGGGCGAATTGGATGTTAGTGGACCCTTTTATTTGGATGAAATCATAGGAATTGTTTTCTGTGCTGTTCTTGGATCCAACACGGATGACTCCCCCTCCGGTATTTGTGTTTCTATAAATTAACGGTAACATGCTTGTAGAAGCAAATCTTGAATTATTAGGAGACTGGAATCATGTATTTCTAAATTACTCATTTCCAGAATGTATCGAGCAATGGCTACGATACCCAACAGGAGACAATCTGAGGTTTATATTTGATAGCAATGAAGAAGCTGCAGTGATGTTTAAAAGTTATGGAGTTCACATAATCTATAAGCATGGAGAGAATGAGAGTTTAACTGTTGGGGAGTGCTCAGTAGATTCATCGAATGGTATCTAACTTTGTAAGAGACGCCGAGATGATGAAGACCGCAACTTGGAATTCAATGGGTATCCACAACACAAGATGTGCTCTCAAAACTTGAGCAATTCAAATGTGGTTGTTGATTTTGCAGATGTTGATGCTGATTTCGCAGTAGCAGAAGGAGGCTCTGAGGGAAGTTTAAAAGAAGAAGAAGTACTTGCCTCTCGATCTGCATCCTAAGAAGGCCAAGCCAATTCAGAGAAGCTGGCTTACTAGGCACTAGGTCAGTGTCTTTGCATTGATAAAATTCCCCAGTATCGCTTTTTTTTTTTTATTGGATTGGTTTCATGATATTAATGGTGAGTACAAGTATTTTGCACTGCCGGTGCAAAAGGGTTTCGCAAATGATCGAACCCTTGACTTGTTTGTGTGGTCGGTGTTGTTGTGACATGGTAATTGTGTGCTCGGTGTTGCCCCATCCATCCACTTGCAGCCTCCTTTTTTACTTCATTGATAATTTTTTGTGCATCCCCTTCAAAAGTTACTCTCTCTGAAACTACTGATCTCTACATGTTTCCATTGCCTTCCACGTAGCACTTGCTTTAGCTAACTCAACACTTCCAAGAAAGTTCTTATCTACACACAAAGAGAAAATGATCTCCTCTTCATGATTTCTTGCTACCACTCCTATACCCTTTTTTTGCTCTTCCTTATTCAATGCTGCATCAAAGTTAATTCTTGTGAAGCTCTCAGTGGGTGGTAACCAATTAGTTTCTCTTCTTCTCATGCCAGGTTGAATCTGTTGCTCTCTTTTCTCCTCCTCAGCTTCTTGAAAGACTTTCAGCTTTACTAAAGCCTTGTGAAGAACCATGCATGGAACATCAAATTTATCTTCAAAAACTGCTTTATTTCTTCTGGACCAAATACCTGCAAATATTACAAATATTTCTTCTATTTCTTCTGATTAGAACTCTGCTACAGTTTTTCCCATAACTGGAAAAATTATATGGAACTTAATTAATACGCTTTAATTAGTTGGTTTATTGGTTCTTATATATATATATATATATAATCGAAGTATACCAGAAAATCCAGTAGTTAATAATTCAACTGTCTCAGTTTGACTGAGATTATTGTGGACATAAGCATTTGCAACTAAAGACATCTTATTCATGATATTAAAGATTTCTTGTTCAGAGAATCCGTCAATATTCCATTCATAAATGTTGTAAAAAAAATGATAAACTGTGTTATATATATATGTGTATATATAATTAATATGTTAGGTGATCGTGGCATTTTTTGATATTGGGGTATTAATTTGGATTAATTAATTGCCTTTCTTGTATTTCTTGGCACCACACAAAATTATATTATTCTTTCCTCTAAACAGACATGATGAATTAAATGATGAGTCTCAGTCTCTCTATACTGAAACCTTAATTAATTAATTAGTAGTACTATTAATAATCCTATCAACCAAATGCACAACTCATGATGACAAAATTATAAGTAAATGCACGTATAGACCTAATTTCCACTTATGTTTTCATTGGATACAATTTTTCCATTCACTCCAAATTAATTAATGATGATGCGTGAAGTATATATGTTAATAGTTTAAAAATATATATCTTTTGTCAAAGCTTTGCAGGTGAATTCTACTTTTGATCAGTTGGCTGAAGGAGCTGAATTTGAAGTTAGGATTTGGAGCGCAAACGAAACCATAACTTGTGTTCTTAGTCAGGACTGGATGAACCATTAAACAGCACAGGCGATATGCTGAAATTAAGTTCACTTTATTGTTTTAAAAAAATCAATTTATATATGTACACGTGTATGATACATGGCTTAAGAATGGTTATTGTTCTTCTTTCTTGCTCCAACTTCTCTGTAATTGAACCTCTCTGATGAATGGTATTTACTCTTACAGAGAGGGTGACACCTTTCAAGGAGCTTCTATCTCTTCCTTTTACTCTTCTTCTTCTTTTAGAGGTGAAGATGTTCGCCAAAAGTTTGTTTCTCATCAATACCGTGGTATGGATAAAAGGGGAATTGGCACTTACATTGAAACTGATCTTGGAAGAGAGAGGAAATTTCACCAACACTTTTCAAAGCTATTGAAGGATTAAGGATTTCCATCGTTGTACTTTTTAAAAATTATTCAGAATTAAGATGGTGCTTGAATGAGCTATTAAAGATTCTTGATTGTAAAGAAGCGATGAAACAAATTGTTCTACTAATTTTTTACGATATAGACCATCGGAAGTACGGCATCAAAAATGAGATTTTGGAGAATCCTTTGATGCTTTAGAAGAGAATCCTATGATCCTTTGATGCTTTATAGGTACTTCCTGTGAGCTGTGCCTATATATATGTTTATATTTGATGTTAAAAGATAAGTTTATGGATAAAATCTGGATAAATACAGGATATGAGAGGGTGCAAATTGGTGAAGATATGGTGCCATTCAAAACGGTTTGGTATTTATCATTCTTTCCGACATTGAGTTTTATGCAAGCCATAAATATATTTGGAATCTTTTTTGGATTTGTTAGGGCATTAATTACCGCATTAATTTCATATAATGTATGTACATTGGAAAAACAAACAGAGAAATTGACATGAAAAAAATACAAATCTAAATCTTCTCTCTCTGTTTTTTATTTTTTATTTTTAACTAAATCATATAATTCATATATAATTATACTTTGAGAAGTCTTTCAAATTTCTCTCTTTTGTATTGATAGGAAAGAGTTAGAATTTATCCAAGACATCGAGTTCAATGGGTGGACTCAAGAATAGTTTTTTTTTTTTTGGCACCGGTTGGACTCAAGAATAGTAAACCATATATCTCTAAATGATGCCAAGTACACCATTGAAATAGAATCGTGCGTACAAGACATTTATCGACACTTAATTATTAGAATGAATGATGTTATATACATGGTGAGGATATTTGAAATTATTTCAAAAGATATCTATAACAAAATTTCTCATCAATTTGAAGGAAGTTATTTCTTGAAACATGTTAGACTTCAAAATCAAGAGGTTTGATCCTGCTACAAAATACATTTCTTTATGAGATTTTAGGAACCAATTTGGATATTCGTGATACTGACAGAAGAATTCATGTGATTAAGGACTTTGTTCTAAAAGGGTTCTCCTAGTTCTTGATGAAGTGGATGAGATGGTTCAAATAGAAAAATTAGCTGGAGATTGTGATTGGTCTTGTTTAGGAAGTAAAATCATCACAAAAACAAGCAATCAACATTTATTAAGTGATTCTAAAGTTGATTCAAAATGCAAGGCGGTGATATTGAGTGACAATGAATCCCTTCAGCTTTTTAGTTGGCATGCTTTTGATAAAGGCAAACCATTGGACGATAATGTGGAACTCTCTAAACATGTAATACAATATGTTGAGGGCCTTCCATTAGCTTTAACGTTGCTAGGCTCAGATCTAAAAGATAAGAGTATACATCAATAGAAGAGTGCATTAGATAAATTTAAAAAAATTCCAAACGGAAATATTCGAAAAGTACTTCAAGCAAGTTATGATGGATCGGATGAGAATGATAAGAATACGTTTCTTGATATTGCATGTTTCTTCAAGGAGAATGCTTGGCTTATGTCACTAAAATACTTGACGGTTGTGGTTTCTTTCCGGATGATGGTTTCAAGAGGCTTGTAGACAAGTTTCTTATTACTATTGATAAGCCTAATAGATTATCGATGCATGACTTGATACAAGATGTGGACCGAGAAATTATTCGTCTAAAATCACCGACAAACGTAGTAAATTGTGGTTTCACAAAAACGTTCGTCATGTGTTGGAAGAAAGCACGGTAATTATAACATTGAAAAAACTCTAGTTTTAATTATTGATTTTAGTAAGCTGGACTTTACACTAATGTTGCTAACACTCTATGTGTTTCTCTTGCTAGGGAACAAACAAAATAGAAGTGCATAGTAATAGATTTGCCCGAAGGCGAGGACGTGATAAGATTGAGTTCGAAAGCCTTTTAGATGGATGAAAAACTCAATAGTGTTTATAAACCGTAATGCATGATTTTCTAAGTGTACCTAATTACCTCTCCAACAAATTAAGATTACTTGATTGGTCAAATTATCCTTTACAATCTTTGCCACTCAATTTCCATAGAAAGAAACTCATTGCCTTTAGAATGCGTTGTAGCTTCATCAAGGAGTTGGGCGAGGGAAGAAGCATCAATATCCTTTGGGAACTTTGTTGCACTCGGTTTTTCAAATCTAACGGGCTGCAAAAAGATTGATGGTTATACAAATCTTGGAAAGGAGATGAAGGATGGGAGCAGTGTATTACAAGTGTTGAATCTTGAGAATTATTTCCAGTCAACTAAATTTCTTCCCAATATCAAATGTCTTTATGATGTTTAATTCCTCTGCCGCTTCGGATTTCTTAGATCTCTCGGAGAGTGAAATTGTTATCCATTGTCATTACAAAGAATTCCAGAATTAGTATCAAGATTATTACAATTCAATGGAAGCCACATCAAATCGCTCTAGAGAATTGACTTGACTGGCTGCACCAAAATGCATGTAAACATCTGGAATTCTCAAGTGCCAAGTCCTTTATTGTGGAAGAAAGGTATGCATCTTTCAAGTTGACTCCATTTTTTTCAGTTTTCATGACTTGAAACCGTTGAGGAATCATCGTTGGTTTAACAGGGGCAATATCAAGAAGAGTTATTAGAAAGTAAAATAGTTAAGAGGAGATTAGTGGAATTGTGTTATATGCCGTTGTGTTTTTCAAAAAAGTTCATAGGGCAACAAATATTATTTTTTATGCTGAGATAACCAGTAAAGACCCAGATGATGTATGCAGTTGTTTTTAAGGCGTAGATTTGGTTAATAATGATAAGAATACATAGAATTGGAGGCCGATTTAGGATCTTTTGAGCGGAAGGTTTTGGACAATTTGAGAGTTGAATTGTATCCCAACGATACTGATCCTTAGTGGGTGCTGATCTATAAAAGTTGCGGAGCCAAAGTGGTATATAAGAATGAAAGGAGAGCAAATAAAAAGAGAAAATGGATGAAGCGGATCCTGGAAAAAGTCCTCAACAGCAATTGAGTAAATGATAGATAACCCAAGACATAGTTGATAAGATCAAGTGCAGGATCGGAATAGGCGTGGTGATCAAAGATTCACAAGGGAAAGTCATTGCAAGCCTAAGATCCCAACGGGACTCTTTCCCCGACGTTCAGCTGGCAGAGTCATTGGCAGCCCTCAAAGCAGTTATCCTGTGTAAGCAGCTTGGTCTTGACCATGTCATTCTGGAAGGAGATGCACAGTTGGTGGTGAAGGCTATACAAGACAGTAAAGAGACATGGAATACTACAGGCATGATAACCAGTGACATCAAGAATTTACTCACAGAGTTGAATAGTTGGTCCATTAATTTTATTCCTAGGAATTGTAATCAGGTGGCACGTAATCTAGCTAAGGATGCCCTGAAACTCTCTAAGGAGGGCATTATTCTGGAGGGTTTACCTCCATGTATTCATCCTTCGTGATTAATATTAAATCAGATGATTTCTTTTCAGAAAAAAAAAAATATATATATATATATATAGAGCTGCAATTGGAGGTGACGTTGGACGACTGAGATGGCGTTGCTGCGCAAGTCCTTTTTTCGGAAGCCGCCCGTTGGGCTTCTTGAAATCTCTGAGCGAGTCTACGGTACGTTCCTCATCTGTTTTATTTCTTTGTTAAAAAAAAGTTGAGGGAAATGATGAAAATGTTTCCAAGTTGCAAGGGATAAATGGAAAATTGTGAATAGGAAGAGTAGGATGTTTCACCATCTGCGTGTGTTTTTTGAATTCCAAGTGTTTTACTGAGCATAGGAATCAGTGAATTACATTCAGAAAATCCTAAATCTTTTGTTTGAAATTATAAAAATAAAGAAATAAAAAAATCCCAAAAA
Source organism: Carya illinoinensis (assembly GCF_018687715.1). Lineage (NCBI taxonomy): Eukaryota > Viridiplantae > Streptophyta > Magnoliopsida > Fagales > Juglandaceae > Carya > Carya illinoinensis. The sequence continues at coordinate 44,726,931 of NC_056766.1, read as the reverse complement.
TTTATAGTTCATTCCCTTCCTTTGCCTCTACACTCCGAGGAACCAAACAGAGTAGAAAGGAGCAAAAATCTAAGTCGAGGCAGTATTTTTTAGTGGTTATCTAAATTATATACTAGAAAGCTCAAATGGCAACCCAATTTTGTGTTTAGAGGACTAAATCAGTATCTCAGTGCATAATGGTTGCAGAAGAAGAATACAAATTTTTTCTAGTTCAACGAATAGAACAAAGTTATAATATATAGCCACTACTAACTAGGATTATTTTGCCTAATTAAGTTGTGGAAAAAGTTTCCAATCCAGTGGAAGCATTTGCAAAAGTTAAAGAGTTCTTCAGTTATGCGGACTGTTTAGATCCCAAGGCCGATGCATCACTAAATGTGCTCCAACACATGAGTGCATCAAATATTGTCCACGAACTGTTGGAAAGTGGTTCTCATGAGAGTGTGGAAACTAGTGGTCTATTGCAGTAGACAAGTCCTAGAAAGCTTTGGGAGAAAAAGAAGCCTACGGTCTTGGAAAGTAAGGCTAAGAACTCCTTGTCTCTGTCCCCAGAGATTCAGTCCATGTCCATGTCCTCCCCTAAGCAATCTCCCGGTACTTATCTGAGTAGAAAGGTAGCTGAGACTCCTGAAGTTCAGATTCCGCCTCAACTATCCAGACAATCTTGACATCAGCTGCCAAGGGATACCTCAATCTTCTCAGTCAGCAAATAGTCTTCTGTAAATCTGTGGAAGATGCATCTGTAGCCCAAACTTCTGGCATAGAACGTCAGCTACATTATCACACCTTATCTGAAAGTGCAGAAACCACACATCTGCCAGCTATATCTCCAGTCATTACAGATCTAACCTTGTCTGTTTCACACACATCTCAATCTCTAGATGCCAAAATTGTTTTGGTTTCACCCCTACACCTCCACCTCCACCTCCTCCTCCACCACCACAGCCTTCCTCAACTGATGTTTCTACGAAACTTTTTCATTCTCCAACTCCTCCACCACCTCCAACACTGCTGCCTCCTCGAGCACCTCCTTTGAAGGAGAATCTAGCTGTTAGAGCTATGCTGCCTCTGCTTCCGCCTCCACCCCCTCATACCATGCAAACTGCTGGTCCTACAATTCCTGCCACTAGTTTATTACTTAATCCTCCTTCAGCTCCTGCAGTTACTTCATCAATTAGGCTGCCTCCTCCGAATCCTCCACCACCTCCAATACCGCCACCTCCTCCAACACCTCTTTTGAAGGAACATATCGCTGTTAGAGCAGGACATCCTCCACCACCACCCCCTCCTCATTCTCAGCAGGTTGCAGGTCCTAGAGTTCCATCTTTAGTGCCACCACCACCTCCTGCCCCCATTTTTTCATACAAGAACTCACTCCCTGCATCACAAAATTCTCCACCTGTCCCATCCCCGCCCCCTCCACCAGCTCCTTTTCTTAAAGGTACATCTAGGACTGGTGATGGTCATCCAGGATCCCTTGCTCTAGATGGCAATGGAAATAGTATCTCTGTATCTCCATCTTCTGGATCACCGTTTAATTCTCTCAGCAGGGAAAGGGGCAAATTCTTTCACGTACTATAAGTGCCAAGAATTATCATAACAGAAAAATGAAGCCATTGCATTGGTTGAAATTAACAAGAGCAGCATCAGGAACTCTTTGGGTGGAGGCACAAAAATTGGGTGCAGCTTCAATAGGCTATTTCGCTTGTTATATCTCGATGTAGGGCTCCAGACATTGACATTTCAGAACTTGAGAATCTTTTCTCAGCATCAATTCCAACTTCAGATCATGTTAGGAAGTCTATGCGAGGCTCAGTACACATCTGCTTTTCTGGTTAAAATTTTACAGTGATTTTTTTTTTTTCAGATTCTTTGTCTTATGGTACTCCGTCTGATGTAGGATAGAACAACTTGTTTAGGATTGCATTTCCTAAGGGCTAAGGAAAGGGGAGATTATTAAGGTTCTTATAGATGACAGAAAGTATTAGACCTTGTCAGTGGATTTTAGCCAAGGTTGGATGAAGAAAAGGTTGTAAGATTTTGAGATAGTGAGCAGAACTTTAGGACTTTAGATTGTTGAGAAGATGGAATAAGGGGGAAAATGATAAATGAGATCCCAATCAGGATTATGTGATGGAAAATGTAAGAACGCATGGTTGTGATTGCATCAAATTTTAAAGAGGATAATGGCAAATGTTCATGCCTTCCAATGAACAAAACATCCTATTATTTTTATTAATCAAAAACCTTATAAAGTTTTTGAATCATATTTATTATAAATAAAACATAGTATATAGACTCCTAGACTATTTGATAACATACCTTAGAAAACAAAACCCAAGAATTCAATGATTCGTAGAAATTATTAGAAAACCCTAGTACTATTAGAAAACTCAGCTTAAAAGCACCAGTAACCTTTTAGAACCCAACATTAAAAATAATTCTTTGAAGCTATTTGAAACCTTAAACTGAACTTCATTGCAAGAGCACCCCTTAAACTTGTGCTTGATGCAGAAAAGCATGACTCTTCAAATGGGCTTTTTACCAAAACAAATAACTAAAGTCAAAACTGACATAACTGTTTGCATTTTTCATTTTTGGAACCCCCTTAACTACTATGAGGTAGTCTTATTTCCATTATATGTATCCTGTGGGCTCCACATAATAAAACTTAAAATCACATATAGAGGAAAGACACTTGTACTTATTTGTAGGCTTCTATTTTATGGTCTTTTGGTTTTTTTTTTTTTTTTTTTTTTTCGGTGTTCTTATTAGCTTCCTCCCACCCTACAAGCGCAAACTTCCTTTCTGATTCACCACCCCAAGGGTATGAAGAATCCATCGAAAAGGACTGTGTTAAGCCAATTTGGTTGGGAGGTTTGGTCAGTGACTTGGTGCTAGCAGTTGTCTCTGTGATGGGGGAGGCTTTGCAGTACAGAGATGTAATGTATTGTTGTTCTTATTAGTGTCACTTTCTTATCTCATTTATCTTGTTTGGCCAAATTACAGTTTTTATGAATAGTAGATCAATATCTAGAGTTTATGTAATGTTATCCTCCCTTCTGCAGATTGACCACCGGCAGGCATATAACTGTGAAATCATGCTTTCAAAGGTGAAAGTATCATTGCATGACTTAGTGGTAAGTTTGGTGGCACTTCAAACATGTACTTCTCCTGGTAATTGGAACAAAGGTTTAATTTCGCCTCAGCTTCAAGTAGTCCAGAGCTCAAATGTACAAATCTTTATCGAAACTATAGGAGCTCAGATAAAAGAACATGTTCTGCATTCCACTATATATAGGGCAGACTTCGTTTCTTATTTCTAGGTCAGACTTCGTTTCTTATTTCTAGGTTTTCTTTTTCTAACTTCTCGTACTTGTATTTGAAAATTTCTTTGCATTAAGTACAAACTGATACCAAGAGTAACAGGTTTTATGACGTGTCACTTGATTTTAGAATCTCTCTTTATTTTTTTCCAGCAGGTGAATAAACCTATGTGACCTTACCCTCTGACCTTGTTAGGGAAGGAGGGGCCATTTTGTCAAGAGATCATTGATGCCAATTGGTTGCTTGAACTACAGATTCTTTTCAATAAAAGAGTTCCAGGACAGTTGGGCTCAAACTTAACATTTGAAATATGATGAGAACAATAATAGTTGTTGTTGAGGGAAAAATGAGCGTGTTGGCATATTCTTGTGAAAACCTGTGTAAAATAGTGTTGTAACAAGTGTTGTTGCGGAAGGCTTGAAGTGGGCTTGAAGTGTGCTCATTATTGGTCAAAAGAAGCGACTTCGCTCGACCCTCGCTCGACAGAGCGCTCGAGCGAACTCTGGCAGATTCAACCGCTCGACCATCGCTCGACATACGGCTCGAGCGAACTCAGGCAGATTCAACCGCTTGACCCTCGCTCGACACTGAGCTCGAGCGAACCCAGGCAGAGTGTGTCGCTCGACCCTCGCTCGACACTGAGCTCGAGCGAACTCAGGCAGAATCAACCGCTCGATACTCACTCGACATGGCGCTCGAGCGAACTCAGGCAGATTTCGGCGCTCGACCTTCGCTCGACACTTACAATGTAGGGTTTTGAACGCCTCATTTGATGGGAACTATAAATAGAACATGTTAGCTTCTGTTCTATGTGTGGAGAATCAGAGCAAAAACCCTAAGGGCCTCCAAGAACTTCTTAGAGCAACCTCTCCCCCATTTGGTTGATCCTCTCTTGGATAAACACGTCTCCACCACAACATACACAAAATCAACTCTTACTTGAGTCCATTGAAGTGGACATTTTTGTTGGCCGGAAGAGTCCGGAGCTGCCGTTGATGCAGAGATCGAGAGGTTCTCATGGGAAGCTATAGGAAGGTCGGAGTTCCGACACTACATGTGTGTAGAGATCGAGTGGGTCACTCGTGGTGTTGCAAGCCAAGTTTAGCTACTACAAAGGTTTTGTGAGTGTCTCTAAATTGGTTGTAACAAACTAAAGTTTCTATAGTGGATTTGAGGTGGTGTCTTACACCCGGAGTGGTTTTAGATTTTGAAGATGTTCTTCAAATGAGTTTCCACTCCGTGAACAAAATCATGTGTTGATTATTTGTGTTATTTGATTTATTTATTAACTGCTTGTTTGATTAATTTTCAAAAGGCCATAAAAATTAGATTACACCTATTCACCCCCCCTCTAGGTGTAGTGTTGTGTAGAACCACTGCTTTTTCAATTGGTATCAGAGCGGGTTCACTCCGCTAGGATTTAGTTCCTGAGTGTGATCCTGCTGTAGTGGTTTAAATGGATAGGTCTCAATCACTCACATCTCCACCATTTTTTGATGGAAGCAACTATGCGTATTGGAATGTTCGAATGAGAGCTTTCCTTAAGTCTGTGGATGAACGAGTGTGGGCTTCCATAACAAATGGATGGAAGGAACCGGTTGTAGTCATTGAAGGAGTCCAAACCCCTAAGAGTGTGGAAAATTACTCTAGGGATGAAGTCAATGAGTGTAGTTGGAATAGCAAAGGCTTGAATGCAATGTTCATGGCCGTGTCCCAGGAGGAGTTCAAGAGAATCTCCATGTGTGAAAATTGCAAAGAGGCATGGGACATTCTTGAGGTTACCCATGAAGGTACCAAGGCTGTAAAGAATTCTAAACTTCAAATGCTGACCACCAGTTTTGAGGAGTTGAGAATGAAGGATGATGAGACATTTGATGCTTTCTATGCAAAACTAAATGATATCGTCAACTCTCGCTTTAATCTAGGGGACAGAATTCCTGAGAATAGAGTTGTGAGAAAAGTTCTCAGATCTCTTCCTGAGAGATTTCGTCCTAAGGTTACGGCTATTGAGGAAAGCAAAGATGTGGATACTATGAGAATTGAAGAATTGGTGGGCTCCCTCCAAACATATGAACATACTCTTCCAGTGGACAGAAAGCACAAGTCCATAGCCCTCAATACTGTTAGAGAGGAGTCAGATGAGTCATTCGATGATTTGGCTATGAGTGACAAAGAAATAGCATTCTATGCTAAGAAATTCAGGAAAATGTTTGTGGCTAGAAATAAAAAGAATCAGAGCCTAGAGAAGAAAAAGTTTGAAAGATACAACAGAGGCTCAAGTTCAGGGAACAAGGATAGAAACTTTGAAAAGCACACTAGAACAAATAGAGACAAGGGTCAGTCAAGTGTGCAGTGTCATGAATGCCGTGGTTTTGGACACATTCGCTTGGAATGTCCAAACTACAAAAAGGCAAAAGAAAGAGCAAAAATTGCATCCCTAAGTGAGAGTGAATCGGAGTCAAGTGATTCATCAGGGAACTCTTCCCCAAAAAGAAATTTGAATTACATGGCATTCACTGTCTCGGTAGATAGCAAAAGTCAACACAGTGAAAATGTGTCGGATGATGAGAGCAAGTCTGGAAATGAATCTGAATATGAAGATGAGCTGCAAGAAGTTTATGAGAAGTTATACAAGGAATGTGTTAAATTGAGGAAACTCAACAAAGTGCACATTGAAGAGATAGACTTCATTAAAAGAGAAAATGAAGAGCTTCAAGGCAAATTAACTGATGCCATTGTTCTAGCTGATCACTTTAAAATGAAGAAGGTTTGCTTGGAAGATGAGTTAAAAGCTCATGAAAGTGAAATAAGCTTGTTGAAGGAAAAGCTGAAATCCTTCTCCAGCGGGAAACAAAAGTTGGATGAAATTCTAAGCTTTGGAAAGCCCCATAGTGACAAGAGTGGTCTGGGATATGGCGCAGTAAAATCTGAGACTGCAACCACCTCAAAGGTCTCCCACAAAAATGAGAAGAAGAATGTGTTTGTTCGTGAATCAGCTGTCAATGGAAAGACTAACCCATCTGACAAGGGCAAATCTCATGTCCAAATGGGTGTTTTGTCTCATGTGAAACCAAGAACTAGAAATACAAGACCTATTTGTCACCACTGTGGTAAAACAGGTCATGTTGTAACGGAGTGTTTTAAGCTGAAAAGATACATCACGTATGAACATACACCTTCTCAAAGCAAAAGTGTGCACCCTCCAAACATGGGTAAACGTCTCATAACTGCTCCTAAGTATACCTCTTCATTCAGGAGACAAAGAGATAGCAAAGAAAACTGTGTGTGTCATAATTGTGGTAGGGCTGGCCACATCCGACCAAATTGCTATGAGCTTAGGAAGAATCACATGAAAAATGGAGATAGACAACCAAGAAGAGGGCATCTGAATCTTTGGAGTCAAGTGATGGCCTTAACTAGGCAAAATGAGATGCTGAATGTCAAGTTAGACCAACTGTCAACTACCAAAAAGGGTGGCTCTCCAAAAGTTAGAAAGATATGGGTCAGAACTGGAGAAAGAAACACATGTCATGTGGCACACATTGCTCTAAAGACTAGAGACACATATGTGTGGTACCTTGATAGTGGATGCTCGCGTCACATGTCAGGTGATAGGAGTTTGTTTAAAACTGTTGAGGAATACAAGTGTGGAACAGTAACTTTTGGAGATGGTGGAAAAGCTGATATAGTTGGAAAATGTGAAATTGATATACCTGGACTACCCGTCTTGAGGGAAGTACTGTTTGTTGATGGATTAAAAGCAAATCTTCTCAGCATAAGTCAAATGTGTGACAATGGTGCTGAGGTTCGCTTTTCAAAAGAAAAATGCATTGTTTCAGATAATAATGGAAACTGCATGATGCAGGGAACGAGGACATCTGACAATTGTTATGGCATCACTCCTAATTTTCAACATAGTTGCAACAGTGCTAAGAGTGAGGCAACAGACTTGTGGCACCAAAGACTTGGACACGTGAATCATAAAAATCTGTCCAAGATTGCCAAGAAAGATATGGTGATAGGATTGCCTGAGCTGGGTAAAGTGGAGACTCCTGTGTGTGGGTCATGTCAATTGGGAAAAAAAGTCAGAACAGTTCACAAGAAAACTACGGCTATCCTAACTGAACAACCTTTGGAGTTATTGCACATAGATCTTATGGGACCCTCTAGAACTGAAAGCCTGGGGGGAAAGAGATACATACTAGTAATGGTGGATGACTTCACCAGATATTCATGGGTGGAATTTCTGAGAGAGAAAGCTGAAGCTCCTAATGTGATTAAAATCTTGTGCAAGAAGCTTCAAAATGAGCAAGGAAAGGTAATAGTTAGAATTAGGAGCGATCATGGAAGAGAATTTGACAATTCAAATCTTGAGAGTTTCTGTGATGAAGAGGGCATCAGTCAAGAATTTTCTGCCCCTATCACTCCACAGCAAAATGGAGTGGTTGAAAGAAAGAACCGGGTGATTCAAGAAATGGCTCGAGTCATGATACACAGCAAGAATGTTCCTACCTATTTCTGGGGAGAAGCTGTGAACACGGCATGTCATATTGTGAATAGAGTCTATCCGAGAGCAAACACTTCCAAAACACCATATGAACACCATATGAACTGTGGAAAGGAAAGAAACCAAATGTGAAGTACTTCAAGGTGTTTGGAAGTCAATGCTACATTTTGAGAGACAGGGAAAACTTAGCTAAGTTTGACCCCAAAAGTGATGAAGGGATTTTTCTTGGATACTCTAGAAACAGTCGTGCGTATAGATGCTACAATCTGCACACCAGAACTGTAATAGAATCCATAAATGTGGTAGTGAATGATGCTCCTGAAGAGAAATTGAATAAAGATGAGCCATCTCACTTACCAAGTGGAGCTGAAAGAGAAGATAGTGATGCAGTAAGGGAAAACTTGGAGTTCGCATCAAATGAAAAGATAAGAAGCCAAAAGGAACCTTCTTCAAGAGTAAAGTTGAATCATCCCCAAGAAAATATTATAGGAAACATAGATGAAGGGATGAGACTAAGAAGGAAAGTGGTAAATCAATTGGCTCACTCAAGTTACATCTCACAAATTGAGCCAAAAAGGGTCGAAGAAGCTTTGAGTGACGAGAATTGGTTAAATGCTATGCATGATGAAATAAATCAATTTGTGAGGAACGATGTGTGGTATTTGGTGCCAAGACCAGAAAGTCACAATGTGGTAGGCACAAAATGGATTTTCAAGAATAAGTCTGATGAGAATGGAATCATTGTGCGAAATAAAGCAAGACTGGTTGCTCAAGGGTATGCCCAGATGGAGGGTATAGACTTCGATGAGACTTTCGCTCCGGTTGCCAGACTTGAGTCAATTCGAATTTTGTTGAGCATCGCTTGTCATATGTGCTTCAAGCTCTATCAAATGGACGTCAAGAGTGCTTTTCTGAATGGAGTTCTCCAAGAAGAAGTATATGTTGAACAACCAAAGGGTTTCAAGGATCCAAAATATCCTAGTCATGTCTACAGGCTGAAGAAAGCTCTTTATGGCCTAAAACAGGCTCCCAGAGCTTGGTATGAAAGACTAACTTCCTATTTGGAGAACCACAAGTTTTTGAGAGGAAGTGTTGATAGGACATTATTCATCAGAAAAGCTGGAGAAGACATAACAATTGCTCAAATCTATGTGGATGATATTGTTTTTGGATCTTCTATTGACACTCTGGCTCTTGAGTTTGCTGATGAGATGAAGAATGAATTTGAGATGAGCATGGTAGGTGAATTAACCTTTTTCTTGGGACTCCAAGTAAAACAGTTGAATGATGGGTTATTCATATCTCAATCAAAATATGCAAAAGATCTTATCACAAAATTTGGATTAGATGGCAAGAGCCATGCTAGAACTCCCATGAGCACCAGTGTTAAGCTAAGCGCTGATCTGTCAGGCAAGAATGTTGAGCAATCATTGTATAGGAGCATGATTGGGAGTTTGCTGTATCTCACTGCAAGTAGACCTGACATTGCTTTTAGTGTTGGGGTGTGTGCTAGATTTCAAGCCAATCCAAAAGAATCACATTTAATAGCTGTCAAACGCATACTTTGTTATGTGAATGAGACGATTAACTATGGGATTTGGTATTCTAGAGACTCTAACACTGAACTTGCAGGCTATTCAGATGCTGATTGGGCAGGTAATGCAGATGATAGGAAAGCACCTCTGGTGGGTGTTTCTATGTGGGGACGAATTTGGTAGCCTGGATGAGTAAGAAACAAAACTCAATTTCCATGTCTACGGCTGAAGCTGAATACATTGCTGCAGGGAGTTGTTGCACGCAATTGTTGTGGATGAAGCAAATGCTATGTGACTATGGCATTGCCCAAGGAGTGATGAGCGTCTATTGTGACAATACCAGTGCTATTAACATTTCAAAAAATCCTGTCCAACACTCCAGGACCAAGCACATTGACATTAGGCACCATCTCATTCGGGAGCTTGTGGAAACGAAGGTTGTGACCCTTGAGTATGTTCCCACCGAACATCAACTAGCCGACCTTTTTACAAAACCCTTGGATAAGCTTCGGTTTGAACTTCTTAGAAAGGCTATTGGGGTTTGTGCTTTGACATAAGCCTGAAACATGCATAACATGCATTACATGTTTTTCATGCACTTTCATTTTTTTTTATTGTTGTTGATGTTTGGGTTGCATTTGTTAGCTGTTTAGTTTTATTGTCTTTGATTGCTGCCCCTACATGCACTCCATGATTGCGCTATATAATAGTGGGGTTGTTAATTCTAAAATCTTGGTGCATGTATCTTTTGAGATTTGTATCATATATCTATGTTTTACAAAGGTTTGGAACATGAGTATCTCGTGTAATCTGTGACTGGCAGCACACACTTCACTCCAAACTCAGTCAATTGACATTTCACCACTTGTGAGTTTATTGGGGAGGCAATCAAAAGTGGTAGGAAGCTCTACCTACATACAGAATTGACCACGGGCTAGATGACCTCATCATGGTTCGCTTGTGCAAAAATATGGTATCTCAAACAGAAAAGAAAAAGTGAAGTTATTATATATATATAAAAAAAAAAAAAAAGGAGGGTGAAAAACAGAATAAGTTTTCTGTTTTCTTGAACATACTGAGACAAGTATTTAAACAGAAAGATTCAGGTCCTAGCAGCATTAGGTTTGACTTTCTGTGTCTTGAATGAGCTTCCCAAGCACTTATGGTTTCATGTTCAGCCCAACCCCACTCACGCCTTACGGTTGAAATTTCTTGATTGAGCAAGGACCGCTTTAAACACGCACGTCTATATTACTTGTGATACTTGGTTTTAAACTGCGTATTTTATTGGAATATGATGCTTCTCTACATTTGATATGTACTCTTGGTGTGAAAATTGACATTCCCAGTATTTGTCCAAGTCATGTGAGTGTTGTATGCTTCAAAACTGGGCAAAATGTATTTTTCTGGAGGTCTCGCTCGACCCTCGCTCGACCCCGCTCGAGCGAAACCCGCTCGACAGCCGCTCGAGGGTTTTAAGTTCGCTCGAGCGAACGACTGTTATAAAACTCGAGCGCCGCTCGAGCCGCTCGAGCAGACTGCTCTGTTTCGTGCGTTTTCTCCCCTCCGTGCGATTTTCCTCCTTCTTTTCTCAAATTTCCTCGGTTAATCGAGTTCTTTCCTTCCGAAATCATCTCCAAACCAAGGTAAATCCCTTTCTCTTGTGTATTTTCATGTTTTGGTGATTTTATTTTGGGTATTTCCGTGTAGTTTGAAAATGGTGTTCGGATTGGGGTTTTTGAAAGTTTTTTTGTTGAAATTGTTCCGTTTCTTTTGGTTTATTGAGGCTTTTGTGTAGCCATTGTTGGGATTGAGTGTATTTAGGCAGTTTTTGGAAATTCCATGGGCTTATGCCCGAGTTTCACACTTGGATGCACTCCAAGTGTTTGATAAAATGCCTAAATGAATTGTGTTTTCTCTTTTTCGTCATGCATTGGCATAGCATTATTCCCATACCTATTTCATGTCTATCCTAGGTTTGAGACATCGTTTAACTAGGATTTCATTATGTTTTGAAGGTGTTTTGGTTTAGAATTGGCATTAGTTTGCACATGGGTCATGCATGAGGTTTGGCTTTTGCTTGCCAATGGGTTGGAATTGGCTTGTAAATGGCTTGGCATTGTCATTGCATAAGAGTCATGCACATGGGTTGGCATTGGCTTACATGTGGGTTGTCATTGCATATGTGTCATGCACATGAGTCATGCACATGAATTGGCTTGCAAATGGTTGGCATGTATTATTGTTTTGAAAAATGAAGAGTGACATCGGGCATGCACCAAGTCCTACATTGTTGGTTGGCATTGTTGTGTCAGCATGCATGCATTCAGCACATCTTTGCATTGCCTTAGCCTTGTCTAACGTCGTTGACTCTGTCTACAGCTGAAACCATGTCTCGACGTGTTCGTCCTCGCCAAAACCCCCCTGCACCTGCTCAAGCCCAATTCCATAGTGCCCGAGCCCAAGAGTTATACTCTCAGAACTTCTCGCATCGTACTCCCATAGTCGAGCGTGAAGTGACATTAGGTGAGCTTACCGAGACTATAATTCCCCGTATTTTTGAGTCTCGTCAGTGGCAGGCATTGACCACTGGTCATCCCACTCCTTCTGTGGAGTTGGTTAGGGAGTTTTACTCCAATGTTCATGACATATCTGTTGATGACTCATTTGAAGTCAGTCTCAGGAATGTTGTTTTCCGAGTCACTCCGGGCATGATAGCGACTCTGCTAAATGCCCCTCGTGAGCTCTATCCTGAGTTTCCCTACTCACGGACATCTCCTCCAAGTCCACAAGTCATTGCTACTTGTCTTTATGGCCGACCTAGTAGTTGGGAAGGGACAACCCCTATTTCAACTACTCGTTTTACCCCCGATCACCTCATTCTTAGTAGGATTGTTCTTACGAACTTAGATCCTACTGGTCATAATAGTGATGTGGGTCTTGACCGTGCCCGTCTGCTGTATGCCTTGATCAATGGTGTCTCCATTGATCTAGGAAGTCTTTTGTGTCGGGTTATTGTTGAGGCGTATCGGTCCTCCAAAACACGGACTGGTTTGCCCTTACCGTGTTTAATCACCCGACTAGCTCTCTCCCAATCTGTTGCTTTCCATCCTCAGAAGCCTAGAATTGCACTTAAGGCTCCTATTGGTCATAGGACGGTCCAGTTGAGTCGTGCTCACACAACTCCACAGCCTATCCGTGTTGAGCACCCTCCTGCTCCCTCCTCTCAGCCTTCGAGCTCTCGACCATCTAGTTCTCAGCCGTCTACCTCGGCCCCATCCAGCTCTCAGCCATCTTCCTCAGCCCCCGGTTCGTCGGAGCCCAGTCTTCAGCAGGTACTTGAGTATCTAGCTCGCCTTGACGCCCGGTTCGACAGCCTTGAGGTGAAAGTTGACAACCTGCAACAACTTGTGACTCAACGCTTCAATGACATCGAGAGGCAGCTCAATGAGGATGATGAGCATGCCGATGGTGATGATTGAGACCCTTGGCTTCTTGTGACAAAAAGGGGGAGATTGATTGTTGAGGGGGAGATATTGTTGAGGGGGAGTAGTACAGTATTAACTCAGGGGGAGTGTTACTTGTACTAACACATTTTTTTGTTTTGGGGGAACAGCAGCTTTTGGTTATTTCTGTTGATTTATATTTCTTGTTAGCTGCTGATTGTCTGACAAATGTTTCTTGAACTCCTGATTTGTTGCTTAATGAAGTATTTCTTTTCTAATTATGATTTGATTTGAGAAGTATGATTTGAGAATTGCAAATACGTTTTTGTGCATATGTGAATGGGTATGTTTAACCGTTTGCTAAGCGTGTGCAGAAATTTTTCAACATGTTCAAGAATATGGATCTAATTGGGTGTGCTAGGATTAGGTCATATGTATAGGTTAGAGGTTTTGTCACAGAAATGCCAAAGGGGGAGATTGTTGAGGGAAAAATGAGCGTGTTGGCATATTCTTGTGAAAACCTGTGTAAAATAGTGTTGTAACAAGTGTTGTTGCGGAAGGCTTGAAGTGGGCTTGAAGTGTGCTCATTATTGGTCAAAAGAAGCGACTTCGCTCGACCCTCGCTCGACAGAGCGCTCGAGCGAACTCTGGCAGATTCAACCGCTCGACCATCGCTCGACATACGGCTCGAGCGAACTCAGGCAGATTCAACCGCTCGACCCTCGCTCGACACTGAGCTCGAGCGAACCCAGGCAGAGTGTGTCGCTCGACCCTCGCTCGACACTGAGCTCGAGCGAACTCAGGCAGAGTCAACCGCTCGATACTCGCTCGACATGGCGCTCGAGCGAACTCAGGCAGATTTCGGCGCTCGACCTTAGCTCGACACTTCGCTCGAGCCAATGTTCCAGATCACTTACAATGTAGGGTTTTGAACGCCTCATTTGATGGGAACTATAAATAGAACATGTTAGCTTCTGTTCTATGTGTGGAGAATCAGAGCAAAAACCCTAAGGGCCTCCAAGAACTTCTTAGAGCAACCTCTCCCCCATTTGGTTGATCCTCTCTTGGATAAACACGTCTCCACCACAACATACACAAAATCAACTCTTACTTGAGTCCATTGAAGTGGACATTTTTGTTGGCCGGAAGAGTCCGGAGCTGCCGTTGATGCAGAGATTGAGAGGTTCTCGTGGAAAGCTATAGGAAGGTCAGAGTTCCGACACTACATGCGTGTAGAGATCGAGTGGGTCACTCATGGTGTTGCAAGCCAAGTTTAGCTACTACAAAGGTTTTGTGAGTGTCTCTAAATTGGTTGTAACAAACTAAAATTTCTATAGTGGATTTGAGGTGGTGTCTTACACCCGGAGTGGTTTTAGATTTTGAAGATGTTCTTCAAATGAGTTTCCACTCCGTGAACAAAATCATGTGTTGATTATTTGTGTTATTTGATTTATTTATTAACTGCTTGTTTGATTAATTTTCAAAAGGCCATAAAAATTAGATTACACCTATTCACCCCCCCTCTAGGTGTAGTGTTGTGTAGAACCACTGCTTTTTCAGTTGTGATGTGTGCTAAACGCTTACAACTGATATGAACCGACAATGGTTTGACTTAAAGTTTCTGCATAGATATGTCAAACTTTCAGCGCAAAAGTTCTTTCTTTTCTTAGAACTCAAATTTCAGTAGTTAAAGGGACAAGTCTAGTTATATTATTACATTCTTATGGTTATCTTATGTCAACTCTTCAGTTGATGAATATGGGATGTAGGTCATGTCTTTAATTTGCCTTGAGCAGGTCATGTTATAAATGTTTTGGTGATCATAATGTCATCTTCCACTATACCTCCAAAAACAAAATGCATCTCTCTCTCTCTATCTCTCTCTCTTTCTCCAAAAACAATATTCTGTTTTGGACAGAATATTTTAGAATCAGGTTCAATAGCCTAAAAACTGGACAGAATATCAAGCCTCTGGCACAACCATTTATGTCACTGTGATCAGTAATTTCGTGGAAATATTCTAAAAAAACAGGAGTTCATCTTTTCTTTTATTAATGTTATAGAGGGAACTATTTACATTATCAAAAGCAGTTACACTGGTCAATCTAGGTTGGCATATCTCTTTAATTTGGGACTTCAGCAACCATAAGGGTGTGGTCAAAGTTTAACATGGCTTTCTGGTCCTGACTTGAAATCCAAAATGGATTTGGATGGTATATCATGACCAATTAGGATAAACCCAAGGGGTTATAATATGGTGGGGTCAGTGTTTTGGGAGCTTCATTGTATTGTTGAGTCTCCTAAAGATTACTTGGACTAGACACTTGATCAAATAACACCAAATAACACACAAATATAATTGAATTGATTTGTATCCAGCTATTGATACCTTTCTTTCTATGCTTTAATCTACTGTGGAAGCTCACTGGATGCAAACTTTGTTTGGATTTATTTTTTCATGTTAGGTGAATCCCCAATTTGCTCTAATCTTTGTACATATGACTGTTTATCTTAGAATTGTGTTTCAGGGAGAATGCGAACTAGTTAAAATAGACATCAATTGCCATATTCAAGGTGATGTTGTGGTGGAGTGTGTTAGCTTGAATGATGAAATAGCACGTGAAGAGATGATGTTCCGAGTAATATTTAATATATACTGCTTTTATTAGGTCTAATATATTGATCCTAAACCAGGATGAAATTGACATATTGTGGAATGCTAAGGATCAATTTCCGAAGGACTTCAGAGCAGAGGTATCTCACATGCTAGATTTGTTTAGGCATAGCCTTTTTTTTGGCGTCTTTCTTAACATGAAAGTAATACCTTGGTTATCATTCGGCTGAAGATTCTCTTCTCTGAGATGGATGCTGCTGCTTACGCAGCAGCGGGTGATATCTCAAGCTTTGAGGAGGAGGGCCTTCCAGTGGAAGCAGTTGCAAAAGTTCAAGAGTTCTTCAGTTGAGGATTGATCGAAGTGTTTTATTTAAAAATTTGAAAATGTTGTAATGATTAGATAAAAAAGTTGAAAACTTGAAATTGAAAAATTTTTGCATTTAAATGATATTTTGATATTGAGATGAGATGGTTTGAGAGATTTGTGTATCCAAACAAAACCTAAGGACACTTTTACAGCAATTATTGGCACAACATACAAAAAGTTACCATCTGAGGGAGGCTGACGTTGCATGCTGAATTTATATAGGAAAAAAAAAAAAAAAAGGGCGCACACAAAATATAGAGACATTATGATAAATATGCATTATGCAAATCTATCAATAGATCGATTTGATACAAGAGTTAGCCATTCATACAGGGATCATTGTAATGCTTGGGAATGGAAAAAACTTCATAACAAGAACAGATGGTCCCCTCCAGAAATCATTTCAATTGCATTTGATGTAGCAGTTAAACCAAATGGCAGCACCTCTGCTGCCATATGCAGATCAAACAGTTGCAAAATTGTTTTCATAATAGCTGAGCGCTCAGGAGCTGCAATCCGAATCAAGGAGAAGCTATGGCAGCATTCATAGGAGTATATGAACCTCAATCCAAACACCTAAAAAATATCATAGTAGAAGCTAGGAAATTCTCAGAGAACCATATTAGCTTTAAAGGACCCAGAAGAAAATCAAAAGCGACTTGCAGAAAGTATCATAAGAGACATAAGATTAATACTACAAAACTTTAAAAGATGGGAGATGGTTAAAATACATCGCTTTCAAAATCAATGCATGCATGCCATTGCACAATGGACAGCATCCAATATTGTAATAGGAAGCATATACTCTTAATCAAAATCCCACAATGTCTATTAGATTTTCATAACGGTAAGGATCCATCATATGCATCGGATCACTTAATAGATTAGTAGTAATTGCTAGCTTATTGTACTAAGACCTAGTTTATTACTCCACATTACTGGCAGTGCTGTTCTTATGGAGCTATTTCTTGTAACTCTTTGTTTTTTGTGCTGTTTTTTTATAAGGAAAATGCTAAACGTACCGATAATGAGTTCTGACAGTAGTCCTGATAGGTTTTTTCTCTTTATTTAATAATAAAAGAAATGTTTTTTTAATGATGTTGTGAGTCTTTTTAATATTTATAAGTATAAAAAATGTATAAAAATTAAATTAAAAAAGCTTCTTAGACATTTTGTCGGGCTACACGACTCTTTTTATAAAGAGTTTTATTACGTACAAGCAAAGTCGCATACTAATCTACATACGAATACTGATTCATTTATATTTAAAATTTAAATTAGCACTGTTTTCAATAAAATCTACTTTTTAACCAATCATATTAGATTAACGTACATATTAGTACACAATTATACTTACAACTAGATTTTTCTTTTGTTAAAAACTCAACATCCAACATCAGCCTCCCAAATATGGTAACCTTTATGTACGTTGTGCCAAATATTACCATAAAAGTGCACCTAGACTTGTAACCTTTGTAAGACTCTACATAGTAAATATGATTCACAGGCAAAACAAGGGCTTCTTATGTCTTTCAGAAAGCTCTCTGTCAATCTCTAAACTTCTTTTATCTTCTTCAAGCCCAAACTTGCATCACAAATACACTTGGTAAGCCAACTTGTGCCCATTTACACAGTTTTGATCTAAAGTCATTCTGTCTGAAACAAACGTCCAAATCTAACACCTACTAATTAATTACCTGTAGACATGAGAGCATTAAAAATTTATCACATTAAAGTAGTTTTTCCAACGTCGTTCGATCTCCCCAAGCCAATAATATTGTTTCAAGATAGGTTTAAGCTTCAGGAAAATAATATTATACAACTAGAAATAATGAGAAAGTTAAACCGTCAAAAGTAATCCCATGGGCCAGGACCAACTTTATAAAAGGGCACAACTTTGTACCGGACGGATGTTAAAGGTATTTTCACACCAACCAATGATAGGGTGCCACATAGACACTCCAGGAAGACTAATTTTGAATCCACGTACACCCGATCAATCTTTACATTTCTTGCTTTTCCCCTCCCTCATCCTCTGTTTCATTTCCTGCATCTTCTCTCCAGTGTCTTCTCTCTACTTTCTTTCTCTCCATCTCATGCCCTATCCTACATGACGAACAAAAGTGAGTGCCGACTACGAACAAGAGCAATGCCCACGACGACAACTCACAATAAGTTTCTATATCATGATGCTCGCTGTAGCATGGCTTATCATTCAGTGAAGGGGACCTAAGTTCACAGCAAAGTCGATGGAATTTATATAAATATTATAATTATTCTGCCATATTCTTGTTTCTATTTTAGCTTTGCCATTCTTGGGGGTTGTAGTTTGTTTGTTTTTTTAAAAAAT
Organism: Carya illinoinensis; assembly: GCF_018687715.1. Classification (NCBI taxonomy): domain Eukaryota; kingdom Viridiplantae; phylum Streptophyta; class Magnoliopsida; order Fagales; family Juglandaceae; genus Carya; species Carya illinoinensis. The sequence continues at coordinate 44,708,785 of NC_056766.1, read as the reverse complement.
ATTATTTATAGTCATAATTTTATGCACATAATGATATATATATTGTCGTGTGTCAACTATTAAAATTAATTATGAAGATTTAAAAATTAAAGTTAAAAACAAAAAATTAAATTAAATATTTGATACGTATAATATTATACATAAAGTTAATTATAAATAGATATAGAAATTTTTTTTTAATACTTTCACAATTTCTTACACTAATAAACTAATTACTCTACTTACTGCTCATTAATAGTTTGATGACTGTCAGGTTTGGGGCCTCAAATGAGACACAAAATTATCATTTCATTTCATTTTATCTTATTTGTAAACATAATTTAAATATAAAATTTTTAAACTAATCATTATAATTTTTTCAAATTTTTAAATAAAAATAATATTCTAAAACTATATTCTTACAATATTTTTTATTTAACTTTTTCTCTCTCCTTTCTCAAAATCTAAAAAATAATCAAATTAAATTATTTTACTACTATTACTGCGTTGTGTAATTGAGGAAAGTTCAACGAAAGTTCAGTGTACACGGAATTGACTGCAGTTAACTGTTGGACTCTACATAGTACATACGATACACAGGCAAAACAAGGGCTTCCTCTGGCTTTTTGAGAAAGATCTTCTTCAAGCACAAACATACGTTACAAGTACACTCGGTAAGTCAACTCGTTTACACGGTTTTGAACTAAAGTCACTTTGCAAAAAAACAAATGTGCAGATCGAACACCACTAATTAAGTCCCAGTATGAAGTACTTTAGACTTTTGGGATTTCCTGACGTACGTGGGAACATTGAAAATTTATCACATTAAAGTAACTATTCCAACGTCTTTCAATCTAACCACCTACGATACACATGGTAGGGATGGTGGTAAGTAGGGATGATGGTAATCCCGACTACAATGCACATAATAGGGATGGTAGTAAGCAGAGATGGTACTAGTCCTACCTTTAATTCTCGCCTACAGCGATTGATAAATAATATGTTAGGCCATTCTTCGGGAAAATGACGGTTTATGATTTAATGGATACGAGCACCAATATTGTTTGGGCCATTTGCTTGGAAATTGACAAATATGTTTCAGGTCGAATCAGATTTTTAGCGTGCGTTGGAAAATAATCATTTTCGAAAAAAATGAGGGTTTTGGATCACATTCGTGTTTCATCATGTACACACATTTTTGTTGGATGCATTAATATATTTTTATCTCTTAGTTTGTTTGGGTGATTACCTACTGAGATTCACAATCTCATTCTATTCGACATCTTGCGGTTCCATTTTATGGAATTGTAGATTTTGATGCTGATGAAGACGTTGAGTCTGAGGGATCGGCTTCACTGAAGGAGTGATATGTGGTCGCTTTTTAGATTATGGGATTTGTTTCCCTTTTGTCTATGTATTTGGCTTTTTACTTTATTTTCATAGATAACTGTATAATTTTCGGCAATACTTTTATTTTGGTAGTCTGTATTTAAAATTCTAGTACTTGGTTGACTTATTTAATTTATCCGTTACGTTTTTTGTTGTATACTTTCTGCTTGTACACACACTTGAAACTTATCGTTGGGATGCGTGACTCGTGTTGTTATCATCCCGACGTCACGATTCCCAGGTTTCGTACATGAGAGTCGAGGCATTACAGATACAAGAAATACGACACAAGTTTTGATCAGTTTTCTCTCCAAGACAGAGTTTTCTTTCTACTTTCTTGCAATACATTTTTTCTTCGTTTTCTGATACTAGTCTTTTCGCATAAAACAAATGTTAAGATGGAAAGTACTACATTAGGATTATTGTAATGAATTCTCTTCTTTCATTGACCCACTTCTGAGATATTTATGAAGTCCTTCCGCGTGAATTAAACAAACGTCAAAATCAAACACCCGTGAAGATTGGTCTATTGAATTTCTTGTATGAACTTTAGACTTTTGGGATTTCCTGATGCAGGGGAAGTTTCTGGGTAAGCCAACTTGCAATACAATTTACACGGTTTTGAATTGATCAAATACTCCTTCCACGTTAATTAAACAAACGTCAAAATCAAACAGTACTCATTAAGATTGTTCTATTGAATTTCTTGTATGAACATTAGACTTTAATTGAGATTTCCTAACGCGGTAGAATTGAAGATTTATCACATCAAAAAATTAAATATGATGCTGTAGCAGTATCTGTGGCTGATGTCGAAAGAAGCCACTGCTTTTAGATCTGAGGGGGAAGTCATCCACTGGTGTTACAATGAGTTTCTATATCATGATGCTCGCTGTAGCATGGCTTATCATTCAGTGAAGGGAACTTAAGTTTACAGCAAAGTCGATGGAATTTATATAAATATTATAAGTAGTCTGCCATATTCCTGTTTCTATTTTAGCTTCGCCATTCTTGGGGGTTGTGGTTTGTTTGTTTTTTTAAACCAATATTATTTATACTTATAATTTTATAAGCATAATGATATATACTGTTTTTAAAATTAATTATGAAGATTTTAAAATTAAAGTTAAAAATAAAAAATTAATAAAATTAAATTAAATATTTAATATGTATAATATTATGCATAAAGTTAATTATAAATAGATTAAGACAATTTTTTTAAATATGGAATTAAGCACTTTCACAATTTCGAACATGATAAACTAATTAATCTACTACTCATTGATGGTTTGATGACTGTCAGGTTTAGGGCCTCAAATGAGACACAAAATTATCATTTAATTTCATTTCATCTTATTTCTAAATATAATTTAAATAAAAAATTTCATGTGATTGGGTGGAGTAGTTCTAGTACCAAAACGGGTGGTTGAGGCTAGCTAGTTCTCTTGAGCCACATGAAATTAATTAATGTGAAACGATGAACACAGCCCGCACCCTACGTATACGACCCGCGGCCTCCATCATCATCTACTCATGCTGATCTGTATCATGTCTTTGTTTGTTTAGCCCGTCTTTTGGGATAGTTTTTTGTGCTTCAGAAATTCAACGATATGGACATAAAAAATCACAAGACTTCAAACATCCAATGATTTATGAACCAAAATTTTCTAAAATGCTGACCAGAATTATGAACCCAAAACGTGTTGAAGCACGGAAGTAATTCAACGTACGAGTCTTTGATCATGACTTATAATATAAACGCGTATATATTGACTTGAGCTAGCGTGCATTGAGTCCGGCCAATAATATTATACCGATAATATTCAAATATTAATATCATGAGTTTGATCTTTATTTATTTACTTTTTGATAAGTAAAACCAGAAATTTTATTGAAGGACATAGCAATCCAACCTTTCCCTAATCTTCTTCAAGAGATTTTAATCTGGAAGTACTTTCACAAAATTATCATTTCATCTCATTTCTAAACATAATTCAAATATAAAATTTTTAAACTAATCATTATAATTTTTCCAAACTTTCAAATAAAAAATTAAAAACATTTCCAACGTTTTACAAATTCCCAAACAAAAATAATATTCTAAAACTATATTATTACAATATTTAACTTTATAATATTTTTTATTCAACCTTTTATCTCTCATTTCTCAAATTCTAAAAAATAATCAACTCAAATTATTTAACTATAATTCGCAAACTATCTTACTGCTATTCACAAAATTATTATCTAATTTCACTCCTCAAATTAAATCAGACCTAACACACAACGAAAGTTCAGTCAATTCTTTAACTTGTGTACGCTACTCTTTAATGACAAACGCTGCTACTTGTCTTTTAAAGGAGAGCCCCATGTCCAATATTTCTGTGCAGTAAGCATAAGGAGAACTCAAGGAAGTGCAAACACAATGACTTCTTCCATGTCCTTCCGTGGACTCTCTTCTTCCTCCTCTTCTATTGTTATATCTCCATGGTTTTACGATGTATTCTTGAGCTTTAGAGGAGAAGATACTCGCAATACTTTTATTGCCCATCTCCACCATGCTTTGCTTCAAAATGGCATCCACACCTACATAGATGAGGACGAGCTTAGAAGAGGTGATGAAATCTCACCTGCACTTCTTGAAGCCATTGAAAATTCCCGACTTTCAATTATCGTGCTCTCAAAAAACTATGCATCATCTACTTGGTGCTTGGATGAATTGCTCAACATTCTCAATTGCAAGGAAACAAAGCAACAAATAGTTTTACCTATATTTTACCATGTAAATCCATCATATGTACGAAATCAAAGAGGAAGTTTTGGAGAAGCTTTGGCTGTATATGTAGGAAAATTCAACGAAGATGTGAAGAAGGTGCAAAGGTGGAAGGCAGCCCTACAAGAAGTGGCCAATTTGGCTGGATACGAGTTGGAAAATGGGTAACTTTAACCACTCTTGTGCCTTTCATTGGGGATTTATTATTATTATTATTATTATTGTTATTATCATCATTATTATTATTATTATAACACATCAGTACTTAAGAAAAATAATTGAAACTATTTCTTTTCTACACCATATAACTAAAATATAGCTACAGAATGCACAAGCGTTATGAAATCTTTTTGAAAAAAGTAAGATCTACTATTAAAAAATTAATTTTGTTTCATGTAAGTATCATATTTACTTACCTTTTTTAAAGAGATTGCGTGGCATTTACATACTTCACGGTTGCAAATATTTTTTCTAAAAAAAATAGTACTCTTGAAAACGGAAACAAATTTAAGATTAATGCATGTAAATGCAAACATGTGTAAAAGATATGAATCTAACAAAAAAGAGAGCATTACTTGTGGTCAACGCTTGTGCGGATTGGGATTTGGGGAGGGGGGATTCTATACCCTACAACCTAGCACTTAATTTTTATTTTACTTTTGGTTGTGAGAAAATAACATATTAGATTATGTTGCTTGTTTTTCATGTGAAGAGTACTCCAGCTTATTAATTTATTTGTATGCAGGAATGAATCGAAATTCATCCAAGAAATCGTTCAAGAGGTCTCTAGAATGGTAAATTATTCATATCTAAACGTCGCAAAATATCTAGTTGGGCTGGAGTCTCGTGTGCAAGACATTGATTTGCTTTTAAGTATCGGGATGAATGACATACGCATGGTGGGAATATTTGGAGTTGGTGGAATTGGTAAGACAACAATTGCCAAAAAGATCTATAACTCAATTTTTTCACAATTTGATGTTCATTGTTTCTTGACAAATGTTAGAGAAACTTCAAACAAAGTGGGTGGCCTGGTCCAAATGCAGAATACACTTCTTAATGAGATTCTAAAAGCCTCTAAATGTTTTGATGTTGGTAATGTTGATAGAGGAGTTTATGAGTTAAAGAGCAAACTTTGCTCTAGAAGGGTTCTCTTAATTCTTGATGATGTGGATAAGTTAGTCCAGTTAGAAACATTAGCTGGAGATCGTGATTGGTTTGGTTTAGGAAGTAGAATCATCATAACTACAAGAGATCAAAATTTATTAAATAACCATAAGGTTGATTCAAAATATGAAGTAAAGAGATTGGACCATAATGAAGCTCTTGAGCTCTTTAGTTGGCATGCTTTTGAGGAAGACAAACCTATTGAAGACTATGTGGAACTCTCTGAGCAAGTAATATCATATGCTGAGGGCCTTCCACTAGCTTTAACAGTGCTAGGCTCAGATCTAAGGGGTCAAAGTTTAAATCAATGGAGAAGTGTATTGGATAAGTATAAAAGAATTCCTAGCAAAAATATTCAAGAAGTACTCTGTATAAGTTACGATGGATTGGATGATAATGAGAAGGAGATTTTCCTCGATATTGCCTTTTTTTTCAAAGGACAACACATGGATTATGTCGTTAAAATATTAGATAGTTGTGGTTTCTCTCCGAACAATGGTATCAAAAGGCTTATAGATAAGTGTCTTATAACAATTACTATTCACAATACATTGTGGATGCATGACTTACTACAAGATATGGGCAAAGAAATTGTTCGAAAGGAATCACGCAAAGAACCAGGTGCGCGTAGTAGATTATGGTTTCACGAAGATGTTCGCTATGTACTAGAGGAAAATGCAGTAAGTTCTTAGATTAAAAGCTCTTTTGATAAGTACTTATAAACAAAGATTTTAACGATCTGATTTTACTTGCACTCTTATAAATTGTCTCATTAGGGAACAAACAATGTTGAGGGGATAAAAGTGGTTCTACCTGAGGGCGATGATCATGACATGATACGCTTGAGTCCTAAATCGTTTGCAAAGATGAAAAGACTCAGATTTTTTATAAGCCGTGGTGCACGCTTTTCTGGAAGATCAATTGATTATCTTTCTAATGAATTAAGAGTGCTTGATTGGTCAAACTGTCCTTTACAATCTTTGCCATCCAATTTTCGTGGAGAGAAGCTCATTGATTTTCAACTGTATGGAGGCCGCATCAAGGACATTAGCGGCCAATTTAAGGTACAATTATTACTTTCCATATTTCCTTTCTTTAAACCCATGTGATCATGTGAACTTCCTCAGGGTTAATATATATTTGTTGTTTTTCAACAGAACTTGAGGATAATGAAATTTTCTGAGTGTAAGTTCTTAACCAAAATCTCAAATATTTCAAGTTGCTCAAATTTAAAGGAATTGGATATTTTGGGTTGTAAAAATTTAGTCGAAGTTCATGATTCTGTTGGATTCCTGGATAAGCTTGTTCGTTTGCGTCTTTATCAATGCTCCAACCTGAAGAGTTTCCCAAGGCGTCTCACGTTGAGATCTCTAGAAGTCCTTACACTTCATAATTGCTCAAAACTTCAAAACTTTCCAGAAATCAAGTGTAAAATGGAATATTTATGTTTCATCTCATTATGGGGCACTGCAATAAAAGAATTGCCTTCATCCATTGGGTACCTCACTCCTGCGCTTAAAGAGTTACTTCTGGACCAATGCACAAAATTTATGTGTCTTCCTAGTAGCATTCATCAGTTGCAAAATCTAAAGGTGCTTTGTCGCAGTGATTGTATTAAAGGATGCTTCACTGGGATTGAACATTTATCTATAGAAGGTTCCAAAGACTTGATGCGTCTCCCAATCAGCAATTCTCACTCGCAACATCGAAAGAGTCTTTCTTTCCATAATTATACAAATCTTTTAAAAGAAGAAATAAAATTATCATTTGGGGACGTCACTAGGTTTAAACATTTCCACATAACAATATTCAGACCGATTAAGAGGTCTGAACCAGAATCAAGTGCTGAATTACCACCACAACTCCGGTCGTCGCTTTATTGGTATCTTGAGGAGTTCTCATTTTATTGCTCATCCACTTTGCAAGAGTTAGATCTATCTGGAATTGTTATTGTCAGCATTCCTTCGTGCATCGAAATCTTTGTTGAATTGAGGATTCTCAAACTATGGCATTGTGAGAAACTTCAAGAAATTCTGCATCTTCCACCAAATATACAAGAGCTATATGCTAGTGAGTGTATATCCTTGGAAAGATTCCCCGAAGTATCAAAAAAATTTCAATTCTATACATCATGTGGCTTGGGAGAGCTAAAATGGATTGATTTGTCCAGTTGCCATAAATTGCTTGCAAATATAGGGAGTCAAGTGCCAAATGCTTTATTTGTTGAGGTATGTCTCTATTTCTCTCTTTGTTTTTGTAGGTGTTTGTGTTTAAGGATTGCCTTGTCCTTGTGAAAATATGCGATACATGTTTGACAGGAACATATTCAGGACCATTCATGTGGAATTATATTTCCAGGAAATAAGATTCCAGATTGGTTTAGCCATACTAAGGAGCCTTCAAATAGAGATTCGTGTGAATTGGATATTAGTGGGCCCTTGTATTTGGATGAAATCATAGGAATTGTTTTCTGTGCTGTTCTTGGATCCAACCCGGATGACTCCCCCTCCGGTATTCGTGTTTTTATAGACAATAACATGCTTGTAGAAGCAAATTTTGAATTATTAGGAGATGGGGATCATGTATATCTAAATTATTCATTTCCAAAATGTATCAAGCAATGGCTACAGTACCCAACAGGAGCCAATCTGAGGTTTATATTTCATAGAAATGAAGAAGTTGCAGCGATGTTTAAAAGTTGCGGAGTTCACATAATCTATAAGCATGAAGAGAATGAGAGTTTAACAGTTGGGGAGTGCTCAGTAGATTTATCGAATGGTATCCAACTTTGTAAGAGACGCCGAGATATTGATGAAGATCACAACTTGGAATTCAACGGGTGTCCACATTACAAGAGGCGCTCTCAAAACTAAAGCAATTCAAATGTGGTTGTCAATTGCGCAGATGTTGACGGTGATTTTGTAGAAGCAGAAGGAGGCTCTAAGGGAAGTTTAAAAGAAGAATAAGTACTTGCCTCTCAATCTATATCCCAAGAAGGCCAGGGCAATTCGGAGAAGGCTTACTAGGCACTAGGTTAGTGTCTTTGCATTGATAAAATTCCCCAGTTTTTATTTTTTATTTTTTTATTATTGGATTAATTTTATTGGATTGGCTTCATGATATTAATGGCATGTTCAAGGATTTTATGCTACCGATGCAAAAGGGTTTCTCAAATGTCTAAGAAGTATGTGGCTCAAATCAAGTGGAACACATCTTACAGATAAAGCAGGCTAATGCCGAAAGTGGAGCGAGGTGTTAGTTGTCAATCCACATCATCTTCCTACTCAGATATAAAACCAAGCAACTCCAAGTCAGTTGCACATGAGGATCCAAAACCAGCTCAGGAAAAAGAATCTTCTGGAAAACAATTAGATGTGATCTAATAATATTGTGTAATTTAGTTTTTGTACTGAGGAATTTTCCCTTCTGTTGTAACAAAATCTTACAGTTGGCACTAGGCCATTGGCCCACCACATGTCTGTAAAAATGTCAGAATCATCTTGGCACATCACTCTCTATAAATAGGACATTGTACAAACAATACAAATCAATTGAGAGGAATATTTGAAAACTCTGTTTCCCACATGGTATCCAGAGTCATTATAGACACACATCTACCATGGCCGACGATCCTTCTACTCCTCCTCTGCAAATAACCCCGCCCCGAAATCATCTTCTTCTTCTTCCCCCCTCCTTCCATATCTTAATCATCTTGTTTCTGTCAAACTCACAAATGATAATTTCCTTATCTGGCGAGCTCATATAATTCCATATCTGAAAGGCCATGGTTGTTTCACTTTGTCGATGGGTCAAGTTCCCCACCTCCTCTTCTTCTATCTGACCAAACCACACCCAATCCTAAGTTTTTTAATTGGACTCAAACAGACCAAATCATCCTCAGTGCTATTATCTCCTCTTTATCTAATAATCTCATCGCTCAAGTTGTTGGCTATTCCACGGCAAGGTAAGTTTGGGCTGCTCTCGACAAACTCTTCTCCTCTCAATCTCATGCTCGTGTCATGCAACTTCGTTACCAACTTGCTACTGTGTCAAATGGTTCCTCCTCTGTCTCTAACTATTTTTAGAAGGTCAACCACCTCTCCGATGCTATGAGTGATGCCGGAACCCCCCTCTCCCCTCCTGAATTCGTCTCCTACTTGCTTACAGGATTGAGCAGTGGCTACGATGCATTTGTCACCTCAGTTACTGCTCGCATTGATCCATTAGCCCTAAGGAGATTTTGGTCTTCTCCTAACCCATGAGAGTCGTCTCTCCCATTCCTCTCATTTGCCTCCCTTCACAGACCTCTCGGAAAATTTTACAACCTCTACACACATTTGGTAATTATCATAGAAGCAATCGCGGTAATTATCGGAGCCATGGTAGGGGTTGCACAAATTCTTTCTCCCCCCACAAATTTCACTCCTTCTTCTTCCCTTTAAAATACACCACTTCCTCACTCGAAACCCACCTGCCAGGTGTGTGGAAAAGTCGGACATAGTGCTATAAAATGCTACTACTAATTCGATCATGCTATCCAAAGTGAACCTCCTCGATCTTTCTCTGCCAACTACACCACATCGTCTTCTAGTCACGACTAGTCTTGGTACCCAAACACCGCAGTTACCAACCACCTCATGTGACTCCCTAACTCCCACATATGGAAATGCTGGAATTGTGACATCGAGATGATGACAACACGGGTCATGCACCTCAACAACAAGTGCAAAGTGTGTGCACATGCAACATGTGTAAGTCAAAAGACACAGCGGATAAGTTAAAGTCAATCAAATAATACTGAAATTGTTAAATATAAATTCACTTAATTACAAGCGTTTTAAAAGATATTACAGTTATCTGATGAAAACATATATAAACCAAAATATAATAACCAAAAGTGGGAAATAAATCCCAACCCACGAGAAAGTGATCCCCGATCACTACTCCAGTGGAGCTGCATCCTCATTTGCATCAAAATCTACGGTACCATGAAACAGTACTGCAGGTAAGTAATAGATCAAACAACCCAAGAGATAAAAATCCCAAACCCTCATTTTCCCAAAAAATGATTATTTTCCAACCTAAGCCAAAAATCTCATTTTGGCCCAGAAACCAACTTCATTAAAATAACCTCCGCCATTTTCATAGATAACGGTCCAATACCAAAATCGACCATCTTTCTAGAAAATGGTTCATATAAATCTCTTTATTCAAACCCCGCAATTTTTTTTTTTTTTTTTTTTCAGAAAATGGCCTAAATAACCAATTAACATTGTAGATGAGAATAGCAGGCGGGACTCTACCACTATCCCTACCACATGCACTATAGGTGGGAATCACAGGTTGGACTACCACCATCCCTACAGCTCACATTGTAGGCAGGAATCACAGGGGAGACTATCACTATCCCTACAACTCAGATTGTAGGCGGGAATCACAGGCAGGACTACCACCATCTCTATCGCATGCACTGTAGGCGGGACTCTACCACCGTCCCTGCTTACCACCATCCCTACAGTTCCTTTTACCTCTCTTTCAGTCTACCAGTGTACTGTAGGTGGGAATCACTGGTAGGACTCTACCACCATCCCTACTACATGCACCGTAGGCGGGAATCACAGGCGGGACTACTACCATCCCTTCTTACCAGCATCCTTACCGCATGCATCGTAGGAGGGAATAATAGGCGGGACTCTATTACTGTCCCTGCTTACCACCATCCCTACAGTTTCTCTCTCTCTCAAACCATTCAATCCATTCATTGTAAACATACCCAAATTTATTTCTCACATGAAAATCCAGTTTTCAAATATACACATGAACATATATGCAATTATGTGAAAACTCAGTTTTCATTTACAAACATGAACATACGTGCAATTATGCAATGTATATGATCGATATGACACAAATATTCAACAGCCAACAAATCCCAACATAATCCAATCACATAAACAACTTCATCCTCCAATCCAACCAACACCCAAATTCCTCGAACTCAACGTCCGGCACAACCAACCAGATCACAAAAGATTTGTTAGCGCAAAATATATTTATATGTCAAAAGGTTTTTTAGAAAATACTTACAAAGCTATAATATAATATTCGGAGGATCAAAGAGATGCAAGAGGTGGCGGCACAACAACGCAATAGTGTAAATTTGACACGGGTCATGGGTCTTAAAAAACTTTTGAACGGGGATAAACAAAGACTTGGAATGGCTAGAGAAGGGCTTATGGAGGTTAGTGGAGTTAATGGTGGTGGCTGGTGGCCGTGGGTGACGGCGTGGGCAGCGGTCAAAAGCCAAAAGCTCAAATCGAAGATGGAGCTCAAGGGGCTTCAATGGTGGCTTATCGGGCTACGGAAGGGTGGTTGTTGGGGAACCGGTGATGAAGTAGTAAAGAGGTGGTGGCCAATGGTGGCACAATGGCAGGCTAGAGTGAAACGGGCCGCGGCTTCCAGCCGTGCATGGAGGTTGATGGCAGCACGGGCTGGGCTGAAATTGAAGGGGGGTAGTGCCGGCTGATGGGGAGGAGAATAGACAGGGTGGTGTTGGTCACTCCGGTGAGCGACGACGCGTTGGAGGGGATGACGAAAATGGATGGGGGAGAAGGGAGAAGGCTCGTGCGCGAGAAGAGAAAAGCAGGGGAGGAAAAAGAAAAAGAAAGAATAAAAGGGGAGAGGGAAAAAGAAAAGGGAAAAAGAAAAAGAGGAAAAAGAAAAAGGAATGGAAAAAAACGAGATCCAGCCTTTTCAACTCAGGGTCTCAAAACTAATCCAACGGAAATAAATTTTAAAATAACGAGTTAAATAAAATAATTTAAACACAGTGTCTTAGTAAAATAAAATAATAAAATTCAATAATATGCTAATTTAAAATAAAGAGCATTTTAAATGATGAACAATATTAATAATAATAAAATACGAATTAAATTTCACAATAAGAAATAATAAAATAATACCACTAAAATAATATAAAACTTGAAAAAAGAATGCCCATAATTATAATAAATAAAATAATTTACTTAGTTAAAATACATGTAAATACGGGGTATCACACCTCACCTCTGATTTAGCCCACCTCCACCTCAACTCATCACCTTATACTAGTGCAGAACAAATTTGTATTGGTGATGGCACTACACTACCGATTGCAAACATTGGTGATTATATGTTCAACACTTCCTCTCATGCTTTCTCTCTCAAACATCTTCTTCATGTTCCTAATATAACTAAGAATTTAGTTTCTATTAGACAATTTTGTCATGATAATCTTGTTTTCTTTGAATTTCATAGTTCTTGTTTCATTGTGAAGGATTCAAAGACAGGGACACCCCTCATTCATGGCCTCGTATGTGATATCCCCATTTTACGTGTATTTTTATTGAATGATTTTATTTAAATTACTATAATTAGTTATTTTCTTATTTTAAATTAAAGATGATTTTTGTAATATTATTTTATGATTTTTAAGTTGTGAAATTGTTTTAATATGCTTTCTTGTTATTTATTATTATTTTGTATTTAAGTTGTTCGTTAATTTAAAGTAGTTATTTTTGGGCTTTAGAATTATTATGTTTTTAGATTTTATTATTTTATTTTATTTAATCACTGCATATAAATTATTTTACTTAACTTGTTATTTTGAAAATAATTTTCGTTGGATCAGTTTCTTAACCCAAGTTGTGAGGGTTGGACCTCATTTCTTTTCCTTCCTTTTTCTTTTTCCCTTTTTTCTTTTTCTCCTCCTTTTCCTTCTCTTTTTCTTCTTTCTTCTTTCTTTTTCTTTCTCCCCTGCTTCTCTCTCTCTCATGTGTGACGTCCCCCTTCCTCTCTCTGCCCGTTTCCTTCGTCAGTGCCTAGCACCGCCGTCACGCAGCCACGTGGCTCACCACCCCTCCCATTCTCTTCCCCTCCAACTGGTGATCATTCCCTTCCGTTTTCAAGCCAACCCGTGCAGCTGTTAGCCGCCATGCACGTCTGGAAGCCATGGCCCATTTTCCTTCCAACTCCGTCGTGCGCCGTCCATTGCTTTCGCCATTGCTTCCATTCTCTTCCCCACTCACCGGCGACCTCACCCCTCCATTTTTAGACCACCTAATGCCACCGTTAGCTCCTCCAAGCCGCATGGTTTTTGAGCCGTTCCACCGCCGTCGCTCCACCTTCGGCCACCATTTCTTCATCATTTCATCACCGACCTAACCCACCCATTTCCAGCTCCGATCTGTCGCCGGAGCAACCACCACGAGCTCAACTCTGTTTTGGCAATTTTTGACTTCCACCGCCGTTTTCGCTGCCACCCAAAGCCAACTACCACTTCCATTAGCTTCATCAACACCCTTAAGCCTTATCCTAGCCTTTCCTAGTCTTCGTTTGTTCCTATTCAAAAGTGGGTATTTTGTGACCCACGACCATAGTGCATTTTGCACTATTACGTTGCTTTGCCACCACCTTTTGTAGCTCATTGATCCTTTGAAAAATATTTTATAGCGCTGTAAGTATTTTCCAAAATTCCTTTTAGATTTAAATATATTATTGCTTTTATAATAAATTGTGATTGGTTGGTTATGACGGACTGAGTTCGAGGAGTCTGGAGTCGGATGGATTTGAGAATAGAGTTATTCATATTTGGATGATTTGGATTGTTGGGTTTTTTGTGTCATGTCATTTGCATTGCATGTTGCATGTATATACATGTGTTGGAAATTGAAAACTTGGTTTTTATGAGTTAAATAGATTTTTGGGTGCGTGTGTATCACGTCCCCAAGCCGAGATGGGGCATTATCTCGGTGGAGCTCCTCTGGTCATTAAGGAGCTAAAAATACTGAGTAGCATCCCCTGGGTTGTCGTTGGGCAACAACCGGCTCGAACGATACTGTAACAATGTCAGCCGACTCTGTGGTCCCTAGGCTGGCGGGGACTAGAGGATGCCTGGTCATGGTACGCGCTAGGTACGGAGCTGGGTATCACTCATGTAGATGTCACATGCGTAGTCATTACCTACGGTGTGGCATAGGAGCTAGAGTGTGCGGATGATCCCTAGGGGAGATCATGGTTCATACAATAAAATGGAAACTGGTTTTGATATTGGATATGGGCCATTTTCTAGAAAAATGGCGGAGTTTTATAAGTAGATTTTCGTGAGCCATTTTCTTGGAAAATTGTGGATTTCTTATTTTGGGTCATTATCTAGGATAGTGGTGAGGAATTGTTTTAAATGAATTTATTGTGGGCCAAAAATGGGATTTTTGGTGTGCGTTGGAAAAAGATTTATTTTGAGAAAAGATCATTTTTGGATCTCATGCATATTGCATCCTATTCATGCATATTGTTGAGGTTTAATGTATTTTTATTTTGTGGGTATTTGGATTATTACTTACCTGCGGTACCGTAGACTTTGATCCATATGAGCAGGAGGAGGCTGAACCTGAGGAGGCGGCTCCGTCAGATGACTGATTGGAGTTTTGTTTGTATTATTCAAAAATTATTTCATTGCCTTTAAATTATGTATTTAGATTTTATAATGTTACCGAAAATTGTAATACTTTTGAAATACTTCTATTTAAGTGAAACTGTATTTAATATTTCTAGTACTTAGTTGGTTGACTTTAATTTAACCGCTGCGACTTTTGTTTACACATGTTGCTTGTGCACATACTTGATACTTAGCGATGGGATGCGTGACCCGTATGGTCATCATCCTGACGCCTCGATTTCCACGTGTCCGTACGTGGGAGTTGGGGGCGTCACACCGTACATGATGGACTTTATACCTTTCCAGTGCTTTCCACCTCTCCTCAAGCTCTAGTTGGCTAGCGCACCACTTCCTCTCAGTGGCACTCAAGACTTGGGCATCCATATCTCCAGATAGTTCAACACGTTCTCTCAAAATTTTCTTCCAGTTTCCATACGCGATCCTCCTTCAATTTTTTTCGCCTACTGTCAAGCCAAACATTCTCAGTTGCCGTTTTGTACTTCTCATCAGCACTCCACCAAACCACTTCAACTTATTTACTCAGATGTATGGGGCTTGCCCCTGCTCTTTCCTATGATGGGTTCCGTTATTATATTACTTTTTTACACGATTTCACTAGGTTTACTTGGTTGTTTCCTTTAATATAAAAGCCTGATGTTATCTTAGTTTTTATTCAACTCCAAAAACAAATTGAATTGCAGTTTAATTCCAAAATTTTATCTCTTCAAAGTGATTGGGGGTGGTGAGTACCGCACTCTTCACACCCTTCTTAAAAATCAAGAAATTTCGCACCACATCTCGTGCCCTCACACCCATCAACAAAATGTGGCCGTGGAAAGAAAACACCTGCACCTTGTTGAAACTAGATTAGCCCTTATGGCCCATGCCTCGTTACCTTAAAAATTTTGGGTTGACTCCTTTCATACAGCAGTTTATTTAATAAATCATTTTCCAACTCCTTTTCTCAATTACCAATCTCCTTTCGAAAACCTTTTTTCAAAATCACCTAATTATACCATTCTCAAAGTCTTCGACACAGCTTGTTGGCCTCACTTAAGGTCCTATAACCACCACAAACTTGACCTCCGCTCCACTCAATGCTTATTTTTAGGATATAGGGATTCACATAAAGGCTATAAATACCTACATGTTCCGTCCAATTGTCTTTATCTTTCTTTTGATGTTACATTTGATGAATGTTGTTTTCCTTTTGCCCAACAATCTGAAAATTCTTCTCAGCCCAATTCTGTAATTCTTCTGTCCATTCCGGTTCCTTTACCTCACTCCCCTCAAATGTCTCCTTCGTCCACTTCATTACCCGTTGCACTCTCTAGGCCCAATATCTTGCCAAGCCCACTCATTCCTCCTAGCTCTACTACTCAAACAAACTCTCTTCCTGTCCCGAGTCCCACTTCCTCACCCAGCCCATCTAATATTTCTCAGCCTCTCGAAAGTTCCTCTCAGTCCCTTTCTTCTTCTTTGACTCCAGCATCTTCTTCTTCCTTTGTTCCGATTCTCACCTGTTCCAGAACCAACTCTTGTCGTCTAAAACAGTTCACCGATGGGACAATGCTCTGGCTGCCGCCACGAAGGTACCTCACCACCACCTCCAATTTGGTTCCTGATGACCCTCGAACTTTCATAGAAGCTGCCAAGCATCTTCAATGGCACACAGCCATGGCAGATGAATTTCAAGCACTTATGCAGACTCACACTTGGACCTTGGTGCTGTCTACTGGCATCAATAACTTGGTCAGTTGCAAGTGGGTTTTTCGCACCAAGCGGAACTCAGATGGCACAATTGAGCATTACAAAGCATGCTTGTTAGCCAAGGGATTTCATCAACAGGAAGGTATTGATTTCTCTGAAACCTTTAGTCCTATAGTGAAACCCACCACCATTCGGACCATTCTCACCATTGTTGTCACTAAAGGCTGGTCTCTTAGATAGTTAGACATTAACAATGCCTTTCTGCATGGGGACCTCCAAGAAAAGTCTACATGACTCAACCCGTTGGGTTTATCAACCCTGACTACCCCACTCATGTTTGTCGCTTGAATAAGGCCATTTATGGCCTTAAGCAAGCACTAAGAGCCTGGTTCTCAAAACTGAGTACAAAACCCCTTGAACTCAGTTTTACTCAATCACTTGCTGATCTTTCAATTTTCTTGTATAAACACTCTTCTGTTACTATTTATTTTTTGGTCTACGTTGATGATATCATACTTATTGGGTCCTGTCCGAATGCTATTTCATTAGCTCCTAATTCTCTAAGTTTGTCTTTTCCAGTGAAGGACTTAGGTCCTCTTCGTTATTTTCTCGATCTAAAAATTCAGCTTTTATCCAATGGTCTTCATTTATCTCAGACCAAATATGTCTGTGACATTCTCAAAAGAACAAATATGGACTAAGCCAAGCTTTTCAAAACTCCCATGTCCACCAATACCCATCTTTCACTCACTGATGGACCTGCCTTCAGTGATCCTACACTTTATCGTAGCACTATAGGCAGTCTCCAATATTTATCCCTCACCCACCCTAATGTGGCCTTTGTTGTAAACAAAACTTGCCAATTCATGCATGCTCCTACACTTCCCCACTGGCAAGCCGTGAAGAGAATACTGAGGTACCTCAAACATATAGCTCATTATGGCCTTCACATTCGGCCATCTTCCTCTTATCATCTCCAAGCTTTTTCAAACTACAACTGGGCTGGGTGCCCTGATGATCTGTAGTCTACAAGGGGCTACTATGTTTTTCTTGGCTCCAATATGATTTCCTGGGGCTCCAAGAAGCAACATACAGTTGCATGATCTAGTACAGAAACCGAGTACAAGCCGCTCGCAAATACCACTGCAGAATTACTATGGCTTCAATCTTTAGTTTGAGAACCTGGTGTTTTTCTTCCTAAGCCTCCTACTTTATGGTGCGACAATTTAGAATCTACATATCTCTCAGCAAATCCAGTTCTCTATTCACGTACAAAGCCTATGGAGATTGACTTTCACTTTTTACGTGACAAAGTTGCATCTAAGGCTTTACAAGTTGCTTTCATCTCTTCCCGTGATCAAGTGGCTTATATTCTTAACAAGCCCCTGCTCTTCTCTTGGTTTCTTACACTTCGATCGAGTCTCACCATGGTTCCCTTGTTGGACTCGCAGGAGGATTGTCTTCCAGCTCAGTTATAAAACCAAGCAGCTCCAAGTCAGCTACACTTGAGGATCCAAAACCAGATCAGCAAAAAGAATCTTCTAGAAAACAATTAGTTGTAATCTAATAATATTGTGTAATTCTGTTTTTGTACTAAGGAATTTTCCCTTCTATTGTAACAAAATCTTAGAGCTGGCACTAGGCCATTGGCACACCACGTGTCTGTAAAAACACTATACAAACAATACAAATGAATTAAGAGGAATATTTGAAAACTCTATTTCTCACACGATGGGAGCGTAGTATAAATACATATGATGTAACCCTACTTTGGCATAGTGAAATTCAACCTCCACTCATTCATGTGGACGTAGGCATACTGCCGAACCACGTTAAATTCATGCATTTTTCTCACTTTCTCTCTCTTTGGTTTTCCACACTATTCATCTTAATTGCTACACATTTCACAACAGTGTTGTTCGTGATATGGTTGTGTGCTCAGTGTTGCCCCATCCATCCACTTGCAGCCTGCTTTTTTACTTCATTGATAATTCTTTATGCATCCCTTTCAAAAATTACTTTATGTAAGTTAATGTAACTGCAGATCTCTACATGTTTCCATTGCCTTCCACGTAGCATGCACTTGCTTCAGTTAACTCAACAAAATTATATTGGGATATTAATTTGGATTAATTAATTCCCTTTCTTGTATTTCTTGGCACTACACAAAATTATGTTATTCTTTCCTCCAAACAGACATGATAGATTAAATGATGAGTCTTTGGCTCTCTATACTGAAACCATAATTAATTAATTAGTAGTACTATTAATAGTCCTATCAACGAAATGCATAACTCATGATGACAAAATTATAAGTTAATGCACAGACCTAATTTCCACTTAATTTTTTCACTGTATACAATTTTTCCATTCACTCCGAATGAATCAATGATGTTGCGTGAAGTATATATCTCTATGTATATATGTGTATAGTTTGAAAATATATATCTTTTGTCAAAGCTTTGTAGGTGAATTCTACTTCTCAGTTGGCTGAAGGAGCTGAATTTGAGGTTAGAATTTGGAGTGCAAACAAAACCTTAACTTGTGTTCTTAGTCAGGACTGGATGAACCATTAAACAGTATAGGCGATATGCTGGAATTGAGTTCACTTTATTGTTTAAAAAAGCAATTTATATATATGTACAAATGTGTATGATACATGGCTTAAGAATGGTTATTGTTCTTCTTTCTTTCTCCGACTTCTCTCTGGTGAATGGTACTTATGCTTACAGAGAGGGTGACGCCTTTCAAGTTTCAAGGAGCTTCTTTCTCCATCTTTTACTCTTCTTCTTTTAGAGGTGAAGATGTTCGCCAAAAGTTTGTTTCTCATAAATACCATATTTTGGATAAAAAGGGAATTGGTGCTTACATAGAAACCGATCTTGAAAGATGAAAGAAATTTTACCAGCACTTTTCAAGGCTATTGAAGGATCAAGGATTTCTAGCATTGTTCTCCTTGAAAATTATGCAGAATTAAGATGGTGCTTGAATGACCTATTGAAGATCCTTGATTGTAAAGAAGCGATGAATCAAATTGTTCTACCAATTTTTTACGATGTAGATCCACTGGAAATACGGCATCAAAAAGGAGATTTTGTAGAATCCTTTGATAGTTGTTGCACCTAAACTTTGACTCAAATTAATGAATCAAAAATTTAGTGCAGTTTTACCTGCAAGTATACAGGTGTTATAGTATCTTACAAGATCGAATCCACAGGGATTGACTTTTGTGATAAAGAAAATAAATTCAGACAATGAAATGAAATTACAAAAAGAAATGTGCAATCACATGAAGATTGATAAAATAACTGAATCAAACTAAAATGATAAAATGAATTGATATGGAGAAAGACTAAGGTTTCGAGGATCCGTCTAATAATTTATGATATTGTTTCCGATCGATTTACTTCAATTAAATTAGAATAATGATTCCGTTTAATTGGAAGATTTAGTATTTAAAATCAAGAAAAATAGTCGCTTATGATTGAGCGTGAACGATTGATGATTAAAACATTCACAAATCAATTTGAATACCACAGGGATTCCTCAAGCATTCACTGTATTCGAAAATCACAATGAATCAAGATGAGTATATAGATAATCAAAATATCCAATAATAAAATCTTTCAATCGGTCAAGCTCACATAAGAAATTTTACGTGGATCCGAAAATAATATTTATATCATTAAACTTCACCTCTAACCTTAGTATGAAAATTTAGTCAATCATATTCATTATAAGTGCTATAGAAATCACATAAATATTATTCATTAGAAAACTAAAATGAAATACAAGAAATACTAGAAAACAACTTAGAAATAATAAAATTTGGAATTCAGTTAATGCTGAGAGAATAAAATCCATGCCGTCATTGAATCGTAGAAAATAGAAATGAAACTAAAGATATCCATCAAGAAGAAGCTGCAGTCTCCCATGTCTCTTGCAAATTAAAACTCCAACCGACTTACACTCCTCCTCTCACGTCATCTCCAACATCCCACCTTCGATCTCCAACGTGTTTCTCTCTACTCCCACGAAAATCAATCCCAGCCAACCCTTTAAATCACCACCGACTGCTTTCTTTCCTTTATTTCCCTCACCTCACGTCTTTTACTCAGCAAACAAAAACTCACCAAGCAGAAAATTAAGTTCATGCACCGACTCTCTCTTCCCTCTAATCATGCACCGACTTACTCTTCCCTCAATTCCAGCACAACATGCACCCACCGACTGCACACGTTTCTCTCTATTCTCTTCTCCCTACCCGTCTACTTCTTTTCACATCAACTCCAAAGAAAATCTGGAAGCTCCTTACACTTTCTCTACCCAGCCAAAAAACAAAAATCCCCATCGACTCTCCCTTCTCTATGAAAACTCAGTAACTCTCCCCCTCTCTACCGTCCCTCTTCTTGATAATTAACCAATTAAACCAACCGACACTCCACTCTCACGTTCCCTCTCTTCACCCGTTCACTCTCCACGTCTTCCCTCCCCCAGCCAGTCTCACTCCAGCCAGGAGGGGGGAAGCCCCCGTAATGCCCCTTCATCCGTCCAGCAATATATCTATATATATAGATAGCTGCCCCAAGTTGCTGCTGCCAAACTCCTTCCTCCAAGTCAAGCACGGCTCCTTCTCTATTCACCCACTCTCTCGTACCTACTGCACCGTCCAGCGACATATATATATATATAGCTGCCTCAAGCCGGTACCAATTCCTCCAATCCCAATTCCAGCCGACACCAAATTTATTTTATTCCGCTTGACAATACCACGTTTTCAGAGGATTAAGCACTTGATTGAATCAAGTCCACTTTAGCTGCACCACACTTTAGCTGCACCAACCGACATCAAATATTTGATTCTCACGTGAAAGTTAAGCCGAACAACAAGAAGTTACCGCCAATTACATTCACACTCCCACCGAAAATTCATTTTTCTCTTTTCACTTTTGTCGTAATTCAGCCCCTTGTATGACTTTAATGTTGCACCACCAAAAATTCTCAAGCCTCCGTGATTTTCGTTCAACCATAAAGATCACATGCATCTTGAATAATCAATGGAAGAAAATAACCACCGATTCTTCATTTTGTACACTTTTCAGTTGTCCAAGTACATCGCTTCTTTCTTCTCTTCGTTCCTCTCAATTAATATGCACTTTTCGTCAAAAGTTCCAACTGAATCCATGTGAATTTTATTTGAGCTGAAAATAAGTAAATAAATTATAGTTATAAAATTAAGCATAAACATGATATCAATCAATTAAAAATCACAATTCGTATTTATGCTTATTAACCATTTTTCCATCTAAAACCAATAGTAGTGTCACGAAGAATTTAAAATACATTGGTTTTAAATAGCTAAAACATGCAATATTTCAGCTCAATCAATAGTCTTGGAGATAAGCTCTTTGATAACGTAAAGATGCTGAAGTGGAAGGCAGCTTTAAAAGAAGTAGCCAACTTGTCTGGGTTCGAATTAGGGAATAGCTACTTCCTATGAGCTGTGCCTATATGTATGTTTATATATGATGTTAAAAGAGAAGTTTATGGATAAAATATAGAGAAATCCAGGATTTGAGAGGGTGCAAATTGGGGATGATATGGTGCCATACAAAACAGTTTGATATTTATCATTCTTTCCGACATTGAGTTTTATGCAAGCCATAAATATATTTGAAATCTTTTTTGGATTTGTTAGGGCATTAATTACCACATTAATTTCATATAATGTATGTATATTGGAAAAACAAATAGAGAAATTAACATGGAAAAAATACAAATCTAAATCTTCTCTCTTTGTTATTTTAATAAAAAAAAAAAAACTAAATCATATAATTCATATATGATTATACTTTGAGAAGTCTTTTAAATTTTTATCTCTTTTGTATTGATAGGAAAGAGTCAAAATTTATCCAAGACATCATTCAATGGGTGGAATCAAGAATATATATTTTTT
The DNA here is from genome assembly GCF_018687715.1 of Carya illinoinensis. Classification (NCBI taxonomy): domain Eukaryota; kingdom Viridiplantae; phylum Streptophyta; class Magnoliopsida; order Fagales; family Juglandaceae; genus Carya; species Carya illinoinensis. The sequence goes on along the minus strand of NC_056766.1, from coordinate 44,686,336 downwards.
TTTTATTGGCACCGGGTGGACTCAAGAATAGTAAACCGTACATCTCTAAATGATGCCAAGTACACCATTGAAATAGAGTCTCACATACAAGACATTTATCGACACCTAAATATTAGAAGGAATGATGTTATATGCATGGAGGTAAGGGTGGCAATATGTTACACGACCTGTTAACCCAACACGAACACGACATGATAATAGAGGGTTAAATTCCGTTTGGTTGCCAAACCCTCCTCAACTCACTTCATCTTATCATTACACCTTTTTCAAATCTCCATACACTTTTTTAAATTTCTATATAAAATATAATAAAAAATTTAACTTTTTGAAATCCCCATACACCTTTTTCAAATTTCTATATAAAATATAATAAAAAATTTAACTTTTTCAAATCCCAACACACTCATAATATTTAAAACTAATATTCTAACAATATTTTATTCAACTCAACTCAACTCAACCCAACATCCAAACCCAACCACGTCTTAATGAGTCCAGGTCAAAACAGGTTGACCCCTTAAGACATGATTGCTCAATAGGTTGATAATTGGTCAACCCGTTATGACACGTTAAGAAAGTTAAAGTTACAATTATACCCTTATACCTAAAAGTAAAATTGTTAGAATTTTAATTTCGATATTTTTATTATTTGGATTGTAATTATAGACTTGTAGTTAGTTTTATTTTTATAGATATTGTGATTTTAATATTTATATAAAATTATTCTAAATTTAATCAAGTCAAACGAGTTCATTTCGGGCCTATTCAACATATTTATATAAATAGTTTGAAACGGGTCGTACTGTATTGTGTTAAAATGTTTCATAATATTTACTAATGAGTCCAAATGGGTTGACAGGACATGACCCGTTATATTAATGGGCTGTGTTAGGGTTTAAGATTTTGACACAATAAGTTTAATAGGTCGGGTTAGGGTTGACCTATATAGTATAATATACATGCTTTGATATGACACGAACATAAACCGTTAACACGATTTCACACCCCTACATGGAGGGGATATTTGAAATTGGTGGAATTGGTAAGACAATTATTTCAAAAGATATCTATAACAAGATTTCTCATCAATTTGAAGGAAGTTATTTCTTGAAACATGTGAGACTTCAAAATCAAGAGGTTTGATTCAGCGACAAAATACATTTCTTTATGAGATTTTAGGAACCAGTTTGGATATTCGTGATATTGACCAAAGAATTTATGTGATCAAGCATATACTTTGCTCTAAAAAGGTTCTCCTAGTTCTTGATGAAGTGGATAAGATGGTTCAAATAGAAAAATTAGCTGGAGATTGTAATTGGTCTTGTTTAGGAAGTAAAATCATCACAACAAGAAGCAATCGACATTTATTCAATGACTCTAAAGTTCATTCAAAATGCAAGGTGGTGATATTGGGTGACAATGAATCCCTTCAACTTTTTAGTTGGCATGCTTTCAATAAAGACAAACCATTGGATGATTATGTGGAACTCTCTAAACATGTAGTACAATATGCTGAGGGCCTTCCATTAGCTTTAACGTTGCAAGGTGGTAAGAGTATACATCGATAGAAGAGTGCATTAGATAAATTTAAAAAAATTCCAAACGAAAATATTTGAAAAGTACTTCAAGCAAGTTATGATGGATCGGATGAGAATGATAAGGATACGTTTCTTGATATTGCATGTTTCTTCAAGGGAGAATGCTTGGCTTATGTCACTAAAACATTTGACGGTTGTGGTTTCTTTTCGGATGATGGTTTCAAGAGGCTTGTAGACAAGTGTCTTATTACTATTGATGAGCCAAATAGATTATCGATGCATGACTTGATACAAGATATGGACCAAGAAATTAAGTTCGCATGTGTTGGAAGAAAGCACGGTAATTATAACATTGAAAAAACTCTAGTTTTAATTATTGATTTTAGTAAGCTGGACTTTACACTAATGTTGCTAACACTCTATGTGTTTCTCTTGCTAGGGAACAAACAAAATAGAAGTGCATAGTAATAGATTTGTCCGAAGGCGAGGACGTGATAAGATTGAGTTCGAAAGCCTTTTAGATGGATGAAAAACTCAATAGTGTTTATAAATCGTAATGCATGATTTTCTAAGTGTACCTAATTACCTCTCCAACAAATTAAGATTACTTGATTGGTCAAATTATCCTTTACAATCTTTGCCACTCAATTTCCATAGAAAGAAACTCATTGCCTTTAGAATGCGTTGTAGCTTCATCAAGGAGTTGGGCAAGGGAAGAAGCATCAATACCCTTTGGGAACTTTGTTGCACTCGGTTTTTCAAATCTAACGGGCTGCAAAAAGATTGATGGTTATACAAATCTTGGAAAGGAGATGAAGGATGGGAGCAGTGTATTACAAGTGTTGAATCTTGAGAATTATTTCCAGTCAACTAAATTTATTCCCAATATCAAATGTCTAGATGATGTTTAATTCCTCTGCCACTTCGGATTTCTTAGATCTCTCGGAGAGTGAAATTGTTATCCATTGTCATTACAAAGAATTCCAGAATTAGTATCAAGAATATTACAATTCAATGGAAGCCACATCAAATCGCTCTAGAGAATTGACTTGACTGGCTGCACCAAAATGCATGTAAACATCTGGAATTCTCACGTGCCAAGTCCTTTATTGTGGAAGAAAGGTATGCATCTTTCAAGTTGACTCCATTTTTTTCAGTTTTCATGACTCAAAACCGTTGAGGAATCATCGTTGGTTTAACAGGGGCAATATCAAGAAGAGTTATTATAAAGTAAAATAGTTAAGAGGAGATAGTGGAATTGTGTTATATGCCGTTGTGTTTTTCAAAAAAGTTCATAGGGCAACAAATATTATTTTTTATGCTGAGATAACCAATAAAGACCCAGATGATGTATGCAGTTGTTTTTAAGGCGTAGATTTGGTTAATAATGATATGAATACATAGAATTGGAGGCCGATTTAGGATCTTTTGAGCGGAAGGTTTTGGACAATTTGAGAGTTGAATTGTATCCCAACGATACTGATCCTTAGTGGGTGCTGATCTATAAAAGTTGCCGAGCCAAAGTGGTATATAAGAATGAAAGGAGAGGAAATAAAAAGAGAAAATGGATGAAGCCGATCCTGGAAAAAGTCCTCAACAGCAATTGAGTTAATGATAGATAACCCAAGACATAGTTGATAAGATCAAGTGCAGGATTGGAATAGGTGAGGTGATCAAAGATTTAGAAGGGAAAGTCATTGCAAGCCTAAGATCCCAACGGGACTCTTTCCCCGACGTTCAGCTGGCAGAGTCATTGGCAGCCCTCAAAGCAATTATCCTGTGTAAGCAGCTTGGTCTTGACCATGTCATTCTGGAAGGAGATGCACAGTTGGTGGTGAAGGCTATACAAGACAGTAAAGAGACATGGAATACTATAGGCATGATAACCAGTGACATCAAGAATTTACTCACAGAGTTGAATAGTTGGTCCATTAATTTTATGCCTAGGAATTGTAATCAGGTGGCACTAGCTAAGGATGCCCTAAAACTCTCTAAGGAGAGCATTATGCTGGAGGGTTTACCTCCATGTATTCATCCTTCGTGATTAATATTAAATCAGATGATTTCTTTTCAAAACAAAAATATATATATAGAGCTGCAATTGGAGGTGTCGTTGGACGACTGAGATGGCGTTGCTGCGCAAGTTCTTTTTTCGGAAGTCGCCCGATGGGCTTCTTGAGATCTCTGAGCTAGTCTACGGTACGTTCCTTATCTGTTTTATTTCTTTGTTAAAAAAAAGTTGAGGGAAATGATGAAAATGTTTCCAAGTTGCAAGGGATAAATGGAAAATTGTGAATAGGAAGAGTAGGATGTTTCACCATCAGCGTGTGTTTTTTGAATTCCAAGTGTTTTATTGAGCATAGGAATCAGTGAATTACATTCAGAAAATCCTAAATCTTTTGTTTGAAATTATAAAAATAAAAAAATAAAAAAATCCCAAAAATTTATAGTTCATTCCCTTCCTTTGCCTCTACATTCCGAGGAACCAAGCAGAGTAGAAAGGAGCAAAAATCTAAGTCGAGGCAGTATTTTTTAGTGGTTATCTAAATTATATACTAGAAAGTTCAAATGGCAACCCAATTTTGTGTTTAGATTATAATATATAGCCACTACTAACTAGGATTATTTTGCCTAATTAAGTTGTGGAAAAAGTTTCCAATCCAGTTGAAGCATTTGCATAAGTTAAAGAGTTCTTCAGTTATGCGGACTGTTTAGATCCCAAGGCCGATGCATCACTAAATGTGCTCCAACACATGAGTGCATCAAATATTGTCCAAGAACTGTTGGAAAGTGGTTCTCATGAGAGTGTGGTAACTAGTGGTCTATTGCAGGAGACAATTCCTAGAAAGCTTTGGAAGAAAAAGAAGCCCAGAGTCTTGGAAAGTAAGGCTAAGAGCTCCTTGTCTTTGTCCTCGGAGATTCAGTCCATGTCCATGTCCTCATCTAAGCAATCTCCTAGTACTTATCTGAGTAGAAAGGTAGCTGAGGCTCCTGACGTTCAGATTCTACCTCAACTACCCAAAAAATCTGACATCAGTTGCCAAGGGATGCCTCAATCTTCTCAGTCAACAATAGTCTCCTGTAAATCTGTGGAAGATGCATCTGTAGCCCAAACGTCTGGCATAGAACGTCAGCTGCATTATCACACCTTATCTGAAAGTGCAGAAACCACCCATCCGCCAACTATTTCTCTAGTCATCACAGATCTAACCTTGTCTGTTTCACACATCTGAGTCTTTAAATGCCAAAATTGTTTTGGTTTCACCCCCTACACCTCCACCTCCACCTCCTCCTTCACCACCACAGCCTTCCTCAACTGGTGTTTCTACGAAACTTTTTCATTCTCCAACTCTTCCACCACTTCCAACACTGCTGCCTCCTTGAGCACCTCCTTGAGAATCTAGCTGTTAGAGCTATGCTGCCTCTGCTTCTGCCTCCAACCTCTCATACCGTGCAAACTGCTGGTCCTGCAATTCCTGCCATAAGTTCAAGGTTTAATCCTCCTTCAGCTCCTGCAGTTACTTCATCAATTAGGCTGCTTCCTCCAAATCCTTCACTGCCTCCAATACCACGACTTCCTCCAACACCTTCTTTGAAGCAACAGATAGCTGTTAGAGCAGGACATCCTCCACCGCCACCCCCTCCTCATTCTCAGTAGGTTGCAGGTCCTAGAGTTCCATCTTTATGATCTTTTGGTTTTTTTTTTTTTTTGGTGTTCTTATGAGTTCCCTCCCCCTATGATAGGTCCCAACTCAGAAATTACAAAAGTAAATAACAAATTCTCTTCGGGTGAGAAAGTACCGCAATGTTTGAATAACAATGATTTTTTTTCGTACCCTTCATTGATAACTGCGGCTACTTTAAATATGTAAAGCCTGGTACAAAAATCCGAAATACAAGCAAACTGGTAGCTAAAGCTACGGAACTGAAACACACGCAAAAGTAGGTCATGCGACTTACTTAAAATAAAAAAACTAACACGTAAAATAAACAAACTAACAGAAATACATAAACGACGTAAAATGTGCAACTGCAAGTGACCCAGTCTACTGACCCAGTCCACACCATTGCACCCCGTTCATTCTTCACGTGCCATTAACTCCTTCGTTGTTTTATCACGTCCATCTGCATGCCGCATGCAACAGCAATTTACGTTCCACTTTTATCCCAAGTATCTGGCATTTGGCCGAGGAGCTCTGGCTGACCTTCGTGGCCTATCAACACCCCCCCCATTAGGTGGACTCTTGTCCTCAAGGTCCACGCCTGGGTACCTCTCCAGCAGTTGTTTGGTTGTTTCCCAAGTGGCCTCTTCGGCTGGCAGATGTTTCCAATGCACCAAACTTTCTTTGATGATTTGGGCCCCCTGTTTGATCCAGCGGTGATCTAGAATAGCTTGCGGTTCTAGTAGTACAACCCCGTCATCAGTGAATGGTGGTAATTCAGTACTGTGTGTTGTAGCGTTTGAGTAACGAGACATGGAAGACCGGGTGGATGCGTGACCCCTCTGGTAATTGGAGCTTGTATGCGACTGAGCTGATTTTCTCAAGGATTTTGTAGGGTCCATAAAAGCGGCTAGCCAATTTCTGGTGGACTCGTTTGAAAACTGTTTGTTGGCAGTAAGGATGGAGCTTCAGAAGCACAAGCTCGCCAACTTCGAACGATGCATCTCTTCTCTTCTGGTCTGCTAATTGTTTCATGCGATTAACCGAGGGTGCAAGGTTGGTTTTGAGATGTTGGAGTAAGTTGTCTCGGTTCATCAATTGCATATCAACTTCATGCACAGGTGAGAGGCCTTCGTGGTACGCTGGAATGGTTGGGAGTAGCCGTCCATATAGTGCCTGAAAGGGGGTCATTCCTGTGGAGATGTGGTAGGTGGTATTGTACCAGTATTCTGCCCAGGGTAAATAAAAGCTCCATTTGCGCGGCCATTGATGGACAAAGTATCGGAGGTATTGTTCGACGCAACGGTTGACGACTTCCGTCTGGCCATCCGTTTGCGGATGGTACGTGGAGCTTAGCTGCAGTTTAGTACCCGACATCTTGAAGAACTCTTGCCAGAAGTTGCTCACAAAAATTGGATCACGGTCACTAACAATTGATCTGGGCATTCCGTGTAGCTTAATAATCCCATCCACAAATTTTTCTGCAACACCCTTAGCCGTAAAGGGATGGGTTAGAGTGAGAAAATGGGCTGACTTACTAAGCCTATCAACCACTACCATGATGGTATCCTTTCCTTGCGAGGTTGGTAACCCCTCAATAAAATCAAGTGTGATGTCGTCCCATACTCGACATGGAATGGGTAACGGCTGTAGAAGTCCTGCCGGTGCCAAAGTTTCAGCTTTTATCTTCTAGCACACCATGCAACATTTGATATATTCTTGGACCGATTTGAGCATCCCTGGCCAATAAAATTGTTGCTTTAATTTCTTGTACGTGCGCAGGATGCCGGAATGTCCGCCCACCTTGGTGTCATGCATCTCATGTAGCAGCTTGGCCCGTAAGGTAGAATCAGCTGGTACGATTACCCTATCCTTATAACGCAGTAAGCCATCTCGCCACCTATAAGTGCCGTCGGGTTGGTCTGTGGCTACACGGCTCATGGACTGGATATACGGGTCTTCTTTTGCAGCTTGTTTTATCTCCTCCCATAAGCTAACCTGAGAAATAAACACGTTATGGAGCATGGGGCTACCACGTTTTCTGGAGAGGGCATCGGCTGCAGAGTTTTTGCGTCCTGGGCGATACGTGATCTCATAATCGTAGCCTAAGAGTTTGGCTACCCATTTTTGTTGCTCTGGTGTGGCGATACGTTGCTCTAGAAAGTACTTGAGGCTTTTTTGATCAGTTTGAATATAGAATTTCCGCCCAAGGAGGTACGGTTGCCAAAGGCGTATTGCTTCTACGATGGCCAACATTTCCTTGGCGTAGGTGGACCACGACTTTTTTGCCACTCCCAGCGCACGACTCATGAAGGCCACGGGTTTGCCTTGCTGTGACAATACTGCTCTCATTCCGTCACCCGATGCATCAGTTTCTATAGTGAAGATGTCGTTGAAGTTGGGCATTGCCAGTGTGGGCGTGGTGGTCATAGCTTTTTTAAGAGCAATAAACGCAAACTCTGCTTCTTCGTGCCATCCAAATTGGCCCTTCTTAAGGAGATTGGTGAGGGCTCGTGCAATAATGCCATAATTTTTGACAAATTTCCTGTAGAAACCTGTCAACCCCAGAAACCCACATAGCTCAAAAATGTTAGTAGGTCTTGGCCATGCCACCATTGCTGCAATTTTAGTGTCATCAACTTTTACTCCTTGACTGGTGACAATATGCCCCAGATATTCCAACTCTTGTTGTCCAAAAGCGCATTTGCTAGCCTTGACAAAGAACTGTTGTTGCTTCAATATCGCCAGAGCCTGTTTAACATGTAACAAATGCTTGTCCCAAGTAGGACTATAAACTAATATATCATCAAGTAGGACTATAAACTAGTATGAATTTTCTAAGATGAGGGCGGAATATAGAGTTCATGATAGCTTGAAATGTTGAAGGGGCATTATTGTGACGCCCTCAAATTTCCGTTTGGGATCGGACGGACATTTGAAGCGTCGAGACATGCAACACAAGGTTACCTGCCCCCGTTCATGACATATAAGATACAATATTCCTAACATGCATCTAACATTATGCAATATTCGCAGCAGATAATTTTTTTTCTTTAGCAATACTATGCACCAAACTGAAAATATCACAAATACTTAAAACATACTTCATATATAAAGATCCATTGAATAACTAAGATCACAGCACTATTCCAAAATAGTTATGATCTAAAAGTACTGGAGATGCAACTCCATCATACAAGTAGTAATTTAACTACTATATTAACATTAACGACGCACCGTCGTTCAGTCGACTATGTCTAGTTGGTCAGCTCCTGATCCTCCTTCAGGTCCTGTAACAAGGTCTACCATTCGGGGGGAATGGTAGTTGGGACTACAACAGTGAGATTTGATTACAAATCTCAGCAAGTTAACAAAAAACTTCCACACAGTCTAATGATGCATGGATGACAGTAAAAGCATAAATGCATAATCAAATTCATAAGTAATTAAAGCATAACTTAGCGTACAACATAGCATAATTGACATAACTTAAATTGAAACATGAACTGAACTTGACTTAGCATGAACTTGCTCTGAAACTTGAATTAACATGAAAAATACATACTTCACAGTTGTTGTGGCCCCGTGTATTCTACGTGTAAATACATACTCCACAATTGTTGTGGCCCCATGTATTCTACACAAACTTGACTTAACATGAAAAATACATACTCCACAGTTGTTGTGGCCCCATGTATTCTATGTATAAATACATACTCCACAGTTGTTGTGGCCCCATGTATTCTACGTGTAAATACATACTCCACAATTGTTGTGGCCCCATGTATTCTACACAAACTTGACTTAACATGAAAAATACATACTCCACAGTTGTTGTGGCCCCATGTATTCTATGTATAAATACATACTCCACAGTTGTTGTGGCCCCATGTATTCTACATAAACTTGACTTAACATGAAAAATACATACTCCACAGTTGTTGTGGCCCCATGTATTCTATGTGTAAATACATACTTCACAGTTGTTGTGGCCCCATGTATTCTACATAAACCTGACTTGACATGAAAAATACATACTCCACAGTTGTTGTGGCCCCATGTATTCTATGTGTAAATACATACTCCACAGTTGTTGTGGCCCCATGTATTCTACACATCACAATGCAGTTAAATACATACTCCACAGTTGTTGTGGCCCCATGTATTCTACATAAACTCAATATGAAACGTGACTGGAATACGAAAGGACTGAAACCCTGACGTAACATAACGTGACTTGAACATAACTTGAAAGACATGACCAACTTGAGATAGAAACATTTCGTAACATGATATAACATATAATAGACAACATATTTAACATGACATACTTGCAACAGTGAACATTACATGACTTGACATACATGTAATAGATGGCATACTTAGCATGACGTACTTGTAATGTACAACAATACATGACATAATATATTATGTAACAGATAAAATCTGATGACAGAATAAATTTTATGTAACAGAAAATTATGTGATAACTTGGCATGGCATGGCATATATGATAACACACATATATATATATATATACGATAGTTTCTTTACTTAGCACACATACATAGTAGACTGCTAGTAAGTTAAAAGCTAACTTACCTCGATCTCCGCATTTCTTATAAAACCTCAAGCGTGATCACGAGGAACTGTAATTAGTGATTCTAAAAGTTAGCACTAAATCACTAATAACTTGAAATATGGAAAATACTAACTTAAAGAGTAAAATTTCCATTTTACTCTCTACATGTAAGAAAATGACTGTTTTACCCATAACTTAAGGATTTTGCATACTAACTCCAAAAGTCACCAAAATTTACATGCCTCATGTAAATTTTATCCTTAACTCAAATATCAATTTAGAAAAATTTAAAACTAATCACAACTATTAAAACTCCATAGAGCCGAAATTCCCATATGCTATTTCCATTGATTTTTGTTTCCAACTTGTTTTGATCAACCTTTTGATCTATGACTTATAAATATGTGATCTTCAAACCAAACCATCACATGGTTTAAAAAGATGTCTTAAAACATATATAAGCTTCTAATTCAAGATCACATGGTTAAAAATTAACCAAAACATAAATTTAGCCAAGAACATCCACACTTTGGCTTATCTGAATATCTCTTTACATAAAATTTCATATCTTTGAAACTAACATCAAATATCTTCAAAATAATAATATAACATGTATATAAGATGCTTAGGATCCTCCAATAAAATTATCAAAGTCATTAGAATAGGTTTAGACCACCAAAGAGTTAAACTTTCTCAAAACAGAAATTGTTTTTCCTCTTTCAATTTCTAAGTTTCTAAATCTAAGAAGATCTTTCATCAAAACCTTTAATCATGCAAACATCCTCAACCAATAGTCATATATACATGTTAACAATACTTCATAAAAATTTCGGACCAATATCTATCTATTAGCTTGGTCAAAAACTCCAAACTATAATATATTCTCCAGTTTATCTCCCAGAATGACCTTTCTATAGTTTACACAATATTTTACTGACCAAATGATATTCAAATGGGGAAAATAAGATATCCACGTAAACTACACTAAAAAATGAACAACTTATATGAAGGAGACTTTATGATAAAACACTTACAAAAGCTTCGAAATGGGCATGCAAAAGAACTCCTAAAAGCTGTCCGAGAGAAAGTGTTTGATATTCTTTTAAAGGAACGTGTAAATGAAGATAAGTTCGTGGGTGATGGCTGGAGATGCTTATGGACGAGATAAGGAAAATGATAAGGCTGGAGTTGAGAGTTGAGTGTAGTTTTCTCCTACCCAAAATATCTATAAAAGATTATCTCAAAATATTCTATCCAATAATATCTACAAAAATCAGTTTAAGATATTTTCCAAATGTGGAGTAGACTTGGAAGAGTAAGGTGGCTAAAATCTTTCCATGTGTATTTTAAATCTCTATTCTTAAGATATTTTCCAAATGTGTATTTTGCTTAGGTGTCATGATCTCACACCTTGATTTCCTTTACAATTCCATCTAATGGTTTCTCTTTATGCCAAGTATCTAATACTATTCATTATGTGTGGTTAAGATCTTGCCAAGTGTCCAAATAAAATATCGCTAACCTAATTTGGACATTTCACACTGTGATTTTGAAAACACTGTGCTTAGTACGTTTACCGAGGTTACTATTCACTCCAAAAATAAACGTAATAAACTTAGTACTGCGACTAGAACTCTTTCCAGACTTTCTATTTAAAGGGATTCGGTTTTGTATCTTTTCAAGGACTTCAAGCCATGAATTTTACAGAGGAGATTCTGAGCGTTTATGAGAGAAAATTCACTTGAGAATTTTCATGAGATTTTTCATATCTTCTTGAGTGTGATCGTGCTTTGAGTGTGAAGCAACATCGATTGGATTTCAGCCTCTGGAGTTCCAGAAGGGAAGTCAACATTTGAAAATCGCCAGAGGTTCTGGCTGCTACTGCGGTAGAAGACAAACGGGTCGTTTGTCTAGGCAAGTAAGAGAGTCGAATTGCAAAGGTTTTGTAATTGATTATTGCTTGTAATTGTTCTTCAAATAATAAGATTGACTTTCCTGGGTTTAGCTGCCCCGTAGGGTTTTACCTCTAAAGAGTTCTTTAAAGGGTTTCCCTTCGTAACCAATCGTTGTGTTTTGCAAGTTTGATTATTTATTTTAAAGTATTTGATTTGTTTCATAATCTTGATAATTGAGATCTAACTTATTTGTTCAAGGAAATTGGTAGACAATTTCGTGGTTTTACAGGGGTACGTTGGGAATTTCAATTGGGATCAGAGCGTGGTTCACTCATTCGAGTGTGATCCGTGCCCTTGTAGATCATGTCGATGTCATTATACGTTCCACCATACTTCGATGGGGAAAACTATGCTTATTGGAAAGTTCGTATGAGGGCTTTTCTTAAGTCTTTGGATGAACGTGTATGGCATTTGGTTGAACGAGGATGGACTAAACCCGAGACATCTATAGATGCTTGGACAAAAGATGAAATCAACAATTGCAATTTGAATAGCAAAGGACTTAATGCTATTTTCATGGCGGTATCCTCCCAAGAATTTAAAAGAATCTCTATGTGTGAGATTGCTAAAGAAGCTTGGGATATTTTGGAGGTTACACATGAAGGCACAAGAATAGTAAAAAATTCAAAATTGCAAATGCTAATCTCAAAATTTGAAGAGATTAAAATGTTGGAAGATGAAAATTTTAATGATTTTTATGCTAAACTAAATGATATTGTGAATTCCAGGTTTAATCTCGGCGAGAAGGTGGAGGATTCAAGGATCGTGAGGAAGATTCTAAGGTCTTTACCTGAAAGATTTCGACCCAAAGTTACCTCTATTGAAGAAAGTAAAGAGCTTGATGCAATAAGGGTAGAAGAATTGGTAGGTTCTTTACAAACGTATGAATCTTCGCTTCCTCAAGCAAGAAAAGGTAAGTCTATTGCCTTAAAAACTATAGAAGAAAATCAAGATGATTTTTCTGATGAAGAAAATCTTAACAATGAGGATATAGATCTTATAGTAAGAAAATTCAGAAAATTCATGTTTAATAAAAAGTATAGTGGAAAGAAAAAAAGAGGTAGAGAATTTTCTGCAAAGAAAAATTATTTTGAAAAATGGAATAAAGAAAAATATGATAAAGTAAAGTGTCATGAATGTTCTGGTTATGGTCATATAAGAATTGAATGTCCAAATTTCAAGAAAAGTAAAGGAAAAGCATTGAATGTCACACTTAGTGATAGTTCAGAATCTGAAACTTCAAGTTCATCATCTGATTATGACAATACTTTTGTGGCTTTTTCTACTGTTGTTAATGATTTTTCTGATATTGAGCTGACAAAATCTGAAAGTGATGATGGCAATAGTGATTCGGAGGTTGCTCTAGTTGTGGATGATCATGAGTTGAGTTTACAAGAAGCTTACAATGATGTGTGTGAAGAAGTGATCAAATTAAAGAAACTCAACAAGAAGCTGTACAAGAAATTCACTAATATGGAGAGTGAGAAAAATAATTTGTTTGAGGCATTCAAAATTTCTGATATTGAAATAGCAAGATTAAGGGATCAAAAAATTGCATTAGAAAAAGAGTTGGAAAAGGTTCAAGAAAAAATAGCAACACAAAAATTAGAAGAGATGTTGAGTATTCAAAAATCTAGTTGTGATCACACGGGTTTGGGGTATATGACTTCCCAAGATATGAAACTTAAAGACTCATCATCCGCTGCCACCTCATCAAAAGATATCATTTTTGTTAAAGGAAGTCAAGATGAGGAAATTCCAAAGAAGGCTGTGTCTACAACTCATGTTCCAAGAGCCTCACATGATAGATCAATGACAAAGAAGCCCAACCAAGGTAAGTGCAAAGGTAAGTTTATTCCTATTTGTCATTATTGTGGTGTTGTTGGTCATATAAGACCAAATTGCTTTAACTTGAATAAAGTGAAGAAAAATGGATGTGAATGAAATCCAAAAAGGAAAGGAAATAGTCTAGAGAATCAAGTTTGTGATATGAGTCAAAAAATCAATTTTTTAAGTCTCAAAATTGGTGAAATAGCAGATTTTTGCTTTCAAAATAAAGAAAAAATCATACAAAGTGATGTTGATAAAAAGAATAGGCCAAAATTTAAAGCAAAGTGGGTGGTCAAAGAGAATGCCATGTCACATTAATGGATAGGATTACTTGCATGTTCTTGCATCCGTTATATTATTGCATTAGCCTAGGACATGAATTTTATTTTTTTTGTTTTGTTTTATGTTTCTGTTTTTCAGTTTTAAATAAGAAAAATATAATATAAAAAAATTCTGGTTTGGTTCAAAACTTTTCTTTAAGAAAAGTGCGTGCTTGATATGTCAAAGTTTGAGCATTTGTGTCCTCACTTAATAAATTCTTGAACCTATGCATCTCTCTACTTTGTGCAATTCACTTTGTGCATACTAACCCTATGGATTATCTTGGCAAAATTCATTTTCAATGCACAGTGAGAAACTTATATGTATGTTTTTTTTATAATTAAAGTTCACATCATTTAATGAGATACTCATCAAAGAGGGAGTTCATGCCTTGAATTGACTAATACTAGTTGAACCTAGTACATCAATAAAAAGCTCTCCTCTTGCCAAACACAAAGAGTTGATCCATATAGAAAAAGTCGGTGTTAATTCATTGCGGAAAAAGACAAACACCCTATACGGTCTACCACCTTAAAGTTCTTATAGAAAAAATCGTTGCTCTAATCATTATGGAAAAAGATGAGCAACAAACATGAACACAAAAAGGGGGTGTACAAACTAGTGTTTAAGAGGAGATGCTCATGTATCTAGGCCCTAGCATAAAGTTTGACTTTTAAGGTGAAGCAACAAACTCTTGTGAGCATCTATAAGAAGCTATCTTTCATGAACAAAGGTATCAAAAAAAAAAAAAAAAAAAGATATTGAAGAAAGGAGTTCATAAAAATGCTTTGTTATAAGTATACTCACTCACACACTCACATGAACTTTGACATTGATGATCTTATGAGAAGTGAACATCCATAGTGTTTGTTGCAAATAAGAGGGTGTACTCTATTGAATTTGTTTTGTGAGTTACACTATGTTTGAATTAAGATGCATCTAGGCACGTTACTTGCCCTTTTGTTTTTTTTATAAAAAAAAAAATTAAAAAAAAAATTTCAATTGGCTTTTTTTTTTTTTTTGTTATATCTACTCTATGCATGTATTGAGGACGTTTTTTGAGTGGGTTCTTGATCTTTGTCATTCGGTTTTCATGGTATGCCCACCAAGTGTTTGTTTTTTTTTTGTCTCAACCAAGTTGTCTCAATCATTTGCTCATTGTTTAAACATACATTCATGCTCATACATCATGTGCATTTAATCCATGAAAAATTGAGACACATGTGAGTTGTTCATCATTTCTTAGTATCTTCATCTTGACTCACATAAGTGATATTTATTCTATTTTGTGTCTTGTCAGATTAGTGACAAAAAGGGGGAGAAAAACAAATTGGAATATCTTGATATTATGAAGTTTAGGGGGAGTTTGAGTAAGTGGGAGTTTAATGAATTTGCTGAAAATAAAAAGGGGAGCAGCAGAATATTGAGGGGGAGAACTAAGTATTGAACATGGTTATTGATGATGACTAGAACACTTTCTTTTTATCGGTTTACATTACATCTAACCTTTGATTATTATTGGGACTAGTTTCAAGGAATGTTCTATGTCATTTCTTATCATAACTGTACTAAGATATTTTTCACGAGATCTTGGTCTGCTGGTTATTTTTGTCTTAGGTACACACTACATTCATCAAGTTGGTTTTGTGACCGATCCATCAAAGGGAAGATTGTATATGCAAGACATTCATCAAGTTGGTTTTGTCACCAATCCGCCAAAGGGGGAGATTGTAAAGGCAAAAATTGGCTAGGATTAGATGACTAAATGATAAGGTTTATCTTATCATTATTTGATTAAATTTGGATGAATGATAAGGTTCATCTTATCATTATTTGATTAAATTTGGATAAATGTAAAATAAGTATTGATTTGTATCTAAACAATATTGAGTCTATCTAGAAGTCTTAGGTGTTGTTTAGATAAGTCTTTGAGGTTAAAATCGAGTTCTGGAAGATTGGTATTTATCAAGAAGAAATCTGAATAGAGTTTAAGTCAAAAACAGAAGATATTATCGCGAAATGTTAGCAGTCTGTCGGAACACGTTTTTGTGTCTGTTGCTAATCGTCAGCAGAGTCCTACTACGACTAGAACTCTTTTGAATAGAGTTTAGTCAATAACAGAAGATATTATCGCGAAATGTTAGCAGTCCGTCGGAACACGTTTTCGCGTCTATTGCTAACCGTCAGCAGAGTCCTACTGCGACTAGAACTCTTTCCAGACTTTCTATTTAAAGGGATTCGGTTTTGTATCTTTTCAAGGACTTCAAGCCACGAATTTTACAGAGGAGATTCTGAGCGTTTATGAGAGAAAATTCACTTGAGAATTTTCATGAGATTTTTCATATCTTCTTGAGTGTGATCGTGCTTTGAGTGTGAAGCAACATCGATTGGATTTCAGCCTCTGGAGTTCCAGAAGGGAAGTCAACATTTGAAAATCGCCAGAGGTTCTGGCTGCTACTGCGGTAGAAGACAAACGGGTCGTTTGTCTAGGCAAGTAAGAGAGTCTAATTGCAAAGGTTTTGTAATTGATTATTGCTTGTAATTGTTCTTCAAATAATAAGATTGACTTTCCTGGGTTTGGCTGCCCCGTAGGGTTTTACCTCTAAAGAGTTCTTTAAAGGGTTTCCCTTCGTAACCAATCATTGTGTTTTGCAAGTTTGATTATTTATTTTAAAGTATTTGATTTGTTTCATAATCTTGATAATTGAGATCTAACTTATTTGTTCAAGGAAATTGGTAGACAATTTCGTGGTTTTACAGGGGTACGTTGGGAATTTCAAGTGGATTCGTGAAAGCTTATAGAGTCTTCACGAGGTTCCTAAAGTCAATAGAAATTCCACGATTGAATTTCTAGCGGGCTGTTACAATTACACAGGCCGAAAGGCATAACCAAATATTCGTAATGTCCATTATGAGTGCGAAAAGCGGTTTTATGAATATCCGGAGGATTCACCCGTACCTGATGGTACCCAGCCCGTAGATCTAATTTGGTGAAATACGATGCCCCATGGAGTTTGTCCAACATATCCTCTACTGTGGGAATGGGAAAGCGGACTTTCACGGTGGCTGCGTTAAGTGCACAGTAGTCTGTGCAAAAACTCCAGTTCCCATCTTTCTTTTTCACTAATAAAACCGGTGATGAGAAGGGGCTTGTACTGGGTCGAATGAGGCCTGAGTTTAACATATCTTGGACTTGTTTTTCAATCTCCTCTTTTTGATAATATGCATATTGGTACGTCGGACGTTAATGGGTTCAGTTCCTTCTTTGAGCGAAATGCAGTTGTCGACTTCTCTGATGGGCGGCAAACTTGAAGGCTCGTTAAATAATTCCGAGAACTCTTGTATTAATTCCTGCATGTCAGGATGTATTTCTTCGCGTGACTCTCGCGTACTGACTTGTAGGCATACGGCAAAAATAGTATGGTTCTGGCGTGCCTCTTTGGACAGCTCCTTCAGTGATGCAGTCTGAATAGCTTCACCATAGGCCCCTTGCAACCGCCTGATCTGGTTCTCCCAAAGAAATTCCATAGTTAACTGCGTCCAGTTGCAAACCATGGAACCTAGCATTTCAAGCCATTGGATTCCCAAGACTAGATCCAGCCCTGTAAGAGGAAGGGAATAGAGAGTTAAGGAGAAAATAGTGCCTTGTAAGTCTACCCGTACCTCTTCAAAATGCCATTGGCACTTCAGTTTATCGCCATTAGCTATTTTCACGGTGAATGTCTCGGTTGGCACCACTGGTAGTCGTAACCCGTTGGCCATTCACTCACTAATGAAATTGTGAGTTGACCCGCTGTTTATTAACACGATGACGTTATGGGAACCGATCCTAGCAGCTATCCGCATGGTCCTGGGAGCTGACCAACCCGTTAATGCATGCAACGTAATCTCAGGTTCGAGATTCTCCTCCTGGTGTACTCTTGCATTTCATCCTTCATTTACGTCGTCATAGATAACATCATTACCGTCCTCGTATCCCTCCAACATGAGCAACTGAGACCCCTGGCATTTGTGACCTACGGTAAAACGCTCATTACAATTGAAACATAATCCTTGAAGACGACGTCGCTGCATTTCCTCCCAACTCAGCCGCCGAACTGGAGCGACATGTGCTACTAGTGCTATCCAATTTGCTGGTGGGAGAGCTGGGGGAACTCGTACTGGTGGTGTAGATCGTAAGAACTGCCTTTGTCGCATTAGTTGTTCATCTCTCATCCTTGCAAAACGTATAGCATCTTTCAAAGTCTATGGTTTAAACATACGGATTCCATCCGAAATTTCTGTCTTCAAACCACCCATGAAGGTGCCTGCAAGTGCCTTCTGTGTCTAGCCTCTGACCCGGTTGCCTAATTGCTCGAATTCTCATTGGTAATCATGCAGGGAAACCGTCTGCGAATTCGGGACAAAGCTTCGTCAAAGTCTTCGCAATCCGAAGGTCCAAAGCGTGCCCATTGTTCCTCTTCAAAATCGCTCCATGAAAGAACTCGACCTTCCTCTTGAAAAGTCCTGCGAATCCATTGCCACCACTGGTTGGCTTCTCCTTCCAAATGGTAAGATGCTAAAGAAACCTTTTGGGTGTTGGGAGTGTTTTGGAACTCGAAAAACTGGTTCACACGGTTGAACCACTCCGTCGAATCATCTCCTGAAAATCGTGGAAATTCTAACTTTGTCGTTTTGGAGGATACCACAAGCTGTCTGACTCACTCAAAAATGAGTAGCACTAATGCTATCCCAAGTGCAGGAGGATGTCGTGTAATAATTAGGAATAAATTCCTAGATCGTCTCCTCAGGGAAAGTTGCTTAAAATTAAATTCGTTGAAAAAATGTGAAAAACTTCACAAAGAGAAAATAATATGATGGTATATGCAATGGATGAAAAAGGGTACTAGTCATGGACTAGATTCATGTCTTTTGAATTTTTTTGTTTGTTGGATTGGAATGTAAAAGACTAATAAATTAAACTAAGAAACTAATAAAACTAAATTAAGCATTAAACTAAATTAGAAAGTAATTGACAAAACATGAACTGAAAATTAAAAATGCCTAAAACCAAGATTCTAGATTTCATCTTTGTAATTAAATTACGGATTCTCAAAATAACACATAACAATTGTAATCACTATTAAATGAAAACTTAAAGAAGTAAGAGAAATAAATAACACGAAATAAGTAAACAGAAACTCAAAAGTATTCTATAAACTTTAAACTGAAGTTAAATAAAATAGGGAACGAAAAGTCTAAACGAAAACGTCCTTTCACGATTCAATTGAAATTCGAAACGAAAAGGAACAATTTCTTACGTATAAAAACTCTAGAACAATTCCTCTGCTCTTCACGTATGATATTCAGAAAAATCAAAAACAAAAACAAAAGCTTAAAATCAAATCTTTCTTGCAATAAATTAAGGTAACACAATCAATTTAGAACTTCTAAAACAATTCCTTTTATTGTATGAAACAAACTAGTAATGAAACAAACTAATAATGAAACAAACTATTAATGAAACAAACTAGTAATGAAACAAACTAGAAATGAAACAAACTAGTAACTTAATGGAAATTAAGGTATTACACTCAATGAAATACAATTCTAGAACAAATATTAATGCACTAAAAAAAATGCTAAAACAACAAAGCTTTGAAACTTAAAAGGAGAAACAAAATTTCTTAAAACAAAAAGGAGCTAATTCTTTCAAGTAAATAGCAGAAAATTGTGTGTTGACAAGTGTTTTTCTAAGATTGAGTTGTCCTCAATTGTACTCAATTGTACTCTAAAAATGTTCTCTCCTTAAGCTTCGGTGTGCACCTCCTTTTATAGCCAAAAATCTTGGCTACTTCATCTCTCATTCAATTGGTTTTGCATTCACACCCAACAACCAAATCTTCAATCTTGCTTTCACACTCATTTTCGGCCTTGCATTCCTCTTTCTTTATTTTGTGTCTTGCATTGCATTCCTCTTCAATTGCCGTGTCTTCCATTGTTTTCCTCTTCAATTATTTTATTCAATTGGTTTAGTAATTCAAACCAAACAACCAAGTCCAACATGCCTAACTTCTTGCCTAACTCTTGCCTAACTCTTTGTTCGGTTTCTTCAATTTGTTTCTTCAATTTCAGCACATGTTCCTTCATTCACCTACTGCTTTGACCGGTCCAAATTCCCTCACAATTCATTCCAGCACATGTCTCCATTCCGTCCATCAATATATATATGTCAAGTAGGTGCCAAACTCCCTTTGATTGCAAACTCAAGCACGGCTTCTTCCTTTGATTGCAAACTCAAGCAGCCGACTTCTTTTCAAGAGTCAAGCAAGGCATCTCTCCTTTCTTTTCTTCATCCAGCAATATATATATATATATATAAATAGCTGCCCCAAGTTGCAAACTCATTCTTCCAATCAATTTCAGCCAAAATTCATCACATGTTCTTCACCCTTCAACAAGGCCGGCTTCTCTTCAATTTGTCACATGTTTTCTTTTCTTTCTTCCTTCATTTCGATTGTCTAATTCAATGGAAAGGAAGCAGCCTTTTATGACTTTTTTAATATTTAATTTGGTGGAGAGTAGCAGCCTTCTTCTTCATATAGTTTCGGTGGACACAAAAACTTCTTGTTGGATTTGATTAAACTTGGTCTCTTGAAGCTCTAAGCCTATATTCATCACCATATATGCTTGGATCCATGATATCTTCATTAAATCACCTTTTTGTTGTAGAACAAAGGCCTGGAATAGGCATTGCATGAACAAATGGAAATGAAAAGTAGAGAATCAATAGGAGAGAAAGACATAACCAAACATGCAAGATAAACAAAATAAACATATATTTGAAGTATGTGAACTCATAACTCATGCACAAAGAGCAAAAATATGTGTCCAATGAACTGTGATCACGAAAATGAAGACATGTGAAGCCATTCCAATATCGACCTAGTTCAGTTTATTTTGTTTCTCAATTCTAGAGGAAAAGATCAGAATGCACAGTAATCAATAGTTGGTAGAATTCAAGCATAAATTCATGCTTTTAATCAATTAAAATCACAACTTTGATTTATTCATTTTAACCATTTTTCCATTTAAAACCAATAATAATGTCATGATGAATTTAAAATACATTGGTTTTAAATAGTTAAAATGTGCAATATTTCAGCTCAATCACCGTCCCCCATTTTGACCTTCACGGTATTGAATACCCTGGTGTGGAGGTTCTTGGTCTGCAAGGAGCACATCAGAGAGACGGTTAAGAGTCTCTTCAACATGCCACAGTCGATCCACCATGCCTAGCTCCATCTGGTGTAGCCCCTCTTGAACTTCACCGAGCCCAGCCTCCAGATGTTCAATTCTCTCTTTATTGGTTCCCATATTAACATGGCTCTGAGGCCAATGATAGGTCCCAACTCAGAAATTACAAAAGTAAATAACAAATTCTCTTCGGGTGAGAAAGTACCGCAATGTTTGAATAACAATGATTTTTTTCATACCCTTCATTGATAACTGCGGCTACTTTAAATATGTAAAGCCTGGTACAAAAATCTGAAATACAAGCAAACGGGTAGCTAAAGCTACAGAACTGAAACACACGTAAAAGTAGGTCATGCGACTTACGTAAAATAAACAAACTAACATGTAAAATAAACAAACTAACAGAAATAAATAAACGACGTAAAATGTGCAACTGCAAGTGACCCAGTCTACTGACCCAGTCCACACCATTGCACCCCATTCATTCTTCACGTGCCATTAACTCCTTTGTTGTTTTATCACGTCCATCTGCATGCTGCATGCAATGGCAATTTACGTTCTACTTTTATCCCAAGTATTTGGGATTCGGCCGAGGAGCTCTGGCTGACCTTCGTGGCCTATCACCCTACAAGCGCAACCTTCCTTTCCAATTCACCACCTCAAGGCTATGAACAATCCGTCGAAAAGGAGTATGTTAAGCCGGTTTGGTTGAGAGGTTTGGTCAGTGACTTGGTGCTAGCAGTTGCCTCTGTGATGGGGGAGGCTTTGCAGTATAGAGATGTAATATATTTTTGTTCTTATTAGCGTCACTTTCTTATCACATTTATCTTGTTTGGCCAAATTACAGTTTTTATGAAGAGCAGATCAATATCTAGAGTTCATGTAATGCTATCACTTCTGCAGATTGACCACCGGCGGGCATATAACTGTGAAATCATGCTTTCAAATGTGAAAGTATCATTGCATGACTTAGTGGTAAGTTTGATGGCATTTCAAACATGTACTTCTCCGGGTAATTGGAATGAAGGTTTAATTTAGCCTAAGCTTCAAGTAGTACAGAGCTCAACTGTACAAATCTTTATCGAAACTATAGGTGCTCAGATAAATGAACATGTTCTGCATTCCACTATATATAGGGCAACATTCGTTTCTTATTCCTAGGTTTTCTTTTCCCAACTTCTCATCCTTATATTTGAAATTCTCTTTGTATTATGTACAAACTGATACCGAGAGTAACAGGTTTTATGACATGTGTCACTTGATTCTAGAATTTCTCCTTTTTTTTTTTTCAATAGGTAAATAAACCTATGTGACCTTACCCTCTGACCTTATAAGGGAAGGAAGGGCCATTTTGTCAAGAGACCATTGATGCCAATTGGTTGCTTGAACTACAGATTCATTTCAATAAAAGAGTTCCAGGATGGTTGGACTCAAACTTAACATTTGAAATATGATTAGAACAATAATGGTGGTGATGTGTGCTAAACGCTTACAACTGATATGAGCCTACAATGGTTTGACTTTAAAGTTTCTGCATAGATATGTCAAACTTTCAGCACAAAAGTTCTTTCTTTTCTTAGAACTCAAAGTTTCATGTTGTTAAAGGGACAAGTATAGTTATATTATTACATTCGTATGGTTATCTTATGTCAACCCTTCAGTTGACAAATATGGGATGTAGGTCATGTCTTTAATTTGCCTTGAGCAGGTTGTGTTATAATTGTTTTGGTGATCATAATGTCATCTTCCACTATACATCCAAAAACAAAACGTGTTGCTCTCTCTCTCTCTCTCTCTCTCTCTCTCTCTCTCTCTCTCTCTCTCTCTCTCTCTCTCTCTCTCTCTCTCTCTCTCTCTCTCTCTCTCTCTCTCTCTCTCTCTCTCTCTCTCTCTCTCTCTCTCTCTCTCTCTCTCTCTCTCTCTCTCTCTCTCTCTCTCTCTCTCTCTCTCTCTCTCTCTCTCTCTCAATTCACTTACATTCTTATTCCCTTATTTAGGCTCTCTCTCTTGCTAGAACTCATCTTTTACCTCTCGGTCATCTCAAATGGGAGTAAGCTGGGTTGTACTTCCCTCCATCATTACATGGCGACTCTGGCTAAGGAGATGCAGGGCACAGATGGGAGAAAATACGGATTCAATAGAAGAAGTGTGGCAGGCGGTTAGACTTTGGATGGCCAGGTTGATGAAGGACTCCTCAAGGTTTCGGAAGCATGTACGTGGGGATAAAGAAATGCTGAAGCGTCTGAACATTGATTGATGTAATACCAGTGAAGTTAAAACGTGCACAAGTGGTCAGGTGGATAAAGCCTCAGCAGGGGAGATATAAGCTCAATACAGACGGAAGCAGTAGTCCAGGTGCTTCAGGCGCGAGTCTCCTTCGAGATGCCAACGGTAATTTAATTTTTGCTTTCTCCGTAGACTTTGGTGTTGGTAGGAATAACGCGGCTGAATTAAGGGCTATCCTATATGGACTAAAGATCTGTCAAAAACAAAGGATTAATGGGGTGTAGGTTGAAACCAACTCACTACTAGTGGTTAAGTGGATTTGCGGTGCTAAATGCGGAGTGTGGTACTTGAAGACTATTGGGATGAAGTCTTGAAAATTTTCAGAGAAGGTGGTAACTCGATTCAGCATATCTTCCAAGAAGGAAGCGCCTCGCCGATTACTTGGCAAAATTTGGTGATCAAGGGAAAAACCAAATATGGAATAATCTTATGCAATTACCGAGGAAACTTCGAGGACTCATCTGAATGGATAAACTCAACCTCCACTATTTACACATCCATTAGAATACTCTCAATGAATTCTCTATCTTATTCTTTAAAATATATCACAAAAACCACTTTTTTTTTTTTAATTTTACATATTGACTTTTACAATATACCATATATCAGCTTATTTATTTTTTCTTCATATCATTAAAATATTTTACTTTTTAATCTTTTTTATTCATTTCAAATATTTTATCTATCTATCAATGATATTTTCATATCTTTTGATATCTGTAATATCTCCATATATAAAATGTCATATAATTATGTACTATTTTAAATTAATATAAATTTATAAGTTAAATCAAAATATAAATTAATTCAAAAATTATAAAAATTATACAATAACAATATATATTAAAATATCACCACCAACCAAATAATTGATATCCAAATTATCAAAAATATCTCCATTCCAACACTTGCCTAGACAATGGCAATCCATGACTACGTCGCCTCCAGGTTCTGCTGGATATGTGAGAAATGAACAAAAAAACGTTTACAAGTGTGAACAAGTTCTTCCAAATGTAGTGGCTTTCCTATAGCATACTGTAAAATCTCTTTAAAATAGAAGATATGATGGAAGGCAATTTTGACAACATTTCTTTATATTTTAAAGAAAAATACATCATACAACATTCATTAGGAGTGCTCTTAGTAATAGTCGTGTCTATGGATACTTCTTGTGTGGTCCTAATATGGATCCTGTTATCATGGTTTTCCTCTTAAAGTGAGGATTTATCATTTATTGAATAAAATAGGGGTTCTGTCCTCGTAAAAAATTAAAAAAAAAAAAAGTATGATTTAGGTAATTAAAGAAATCCGGCCTAGCCTTTAGGAAATTATTTTCTTTGTTTTTTTTTTTTTTGTTGACCTGCTGGCCAGCATGCAGGTTGTTGCCAAGAATATGCATAAAACTCAATGCTGAAAAACTGAAAAATATCAAATAGTTTTGCATGGCACCATATAATGATCTTCATCAATTTGCAAACTCTCAGATTTGGGATTTGTCTAAATTTTCCCCCATAAACTTCTCTTGAACATCATATATAAACATATATATATATATATATATTTAAAAGCACAGTTCATTAAAAATACTTGTCCCCAAATTCGAATCCGGACAAATTGGATACTTTTTCTAAAGCTACCTTCCACTTTGTAAGCTTTACTTTATCAGCCTTGAACTTATATTCACCTCTAGCAAATGCTTCTCCAAAACTCTCTTTTTAATGTCGTACATGCGACGGATCTACATCGTAAAACAGGGGTAAAACAATTTGTTTCAACATTTCCTTACACTCAAGGATTTTCAATAGCTCATCTAAACACCATCTAGAATCTGAATAGTTTTTAGAGAATACAACGATATAAATCATTGATCCTTCAATTGCTTTGAAACGTTTTGGCAAAATTTCATCTCCTCTTTCAATATTGTTGTCTGTGCAAATGTTGATTCCCCTTTGATGCAAAGCATGATATAGATGAGAAATAAAGTTTTGGCGAACATCCTCACCTCTAAAACTCAAGAATACATCGTGAGACCACCTAGGAATGGAAGAAGAAGAGAATGAGAGAGAGGAAGAAGCTCCTAATTGAAAGGTCATGGAAGAAGTGCTCATCCTGATCGATCTGATTAGTATGCAAGATTAGTATCACCAAGAGGTCCAATTATAGAGTACTTATTGCAAATAAATAATAATAGAGAAGTGGGTTAAACTTGTCGACAACTTCTTGGCAACAACCTGCATGCTGGCCTTTAATATCGTACTACCATATTAATTTCACATGAAGTTTATGGGAGAAACATAACAGAAGAATGTGAAAAAATCAAAAGCAAAATCTTCTCAAAATTAAGGGAGGGACAAATTCAAGAATGGAACTTTAACTGCATGGTAATCTACTACTATAATTTTTTAATATATGAAGAGAAAAAGAAAAAATGATATTGTTACTAAATCATCTTTATGTGTGTATTACAGTGAAAAGTCTTAACTCTTTTAAATTTCTTTTGTCTTTTATATTGATAGGGATGAATCAGAGTTTATTCAAGATATCATTAAATGGGTGGACTGAAAAATGATAGATCGTACACCTCTTAATGTTGCTACGTATTGAGTTGGAATAGAGGCTTGTGTATGAGACATTTATCAACATTTAAATATGGGAAGGAATGATATTATATGCATGGTAGGGATATTTGGAACTGGTGGAATTGGTAAGACAACTATTCTAAAAGAGGTCTATAACAAGATTTCTTATTAATTTGAAAGAAATTGTTTCTTGAAAAACATTAGAGAAACTTCAAAAGCAGGAGGTCTGATCCAGCTACAAAAGACACTTCTTTATGAGATTTTGGGAATAAGTTTGGAATGTCATGATACTGACAAAGGCATCAATGTAATTAGGCATAGACTTTGATCTAAAAGGGTTCTCTTAATTCTTGATGATGTGGATGACTTGGTCCAACTAGAAACATTAGCTGGAGCTCGTGATTGGTTTGGTCCAGGAAATAGAATCATCATAACAACAAGAGATCAACATTTATTAAATATCTCTATAGGTGATTCAAAATATGAAGTAAAGAGGTTGGATCATAATGAAGCTCTTGAGCTCTTTAGTTGGCATGCTTTCGAAGAAGACAAACCTATTGAAGATTATGTGGAACTCTCTAAGCAAGGAATGCAATATGCTGAGGGCCTTCCACTAGTTTAAAAAGTGCTAGGCTCAGATTTAAGGGGTCAGAATATAAATCATTGGAGAAGTACATTGGATAAGTATAAACGAATTCCTAACAAAAATATTCAAGAAGTACTCAGTATAAGTTACGATGGATTAGATGGTAATGAGAAGGAGATTTTCCTCGATATTGCTTTTTTTTCAAAGGACAACACTTGAATTATGTCGTTATAATATTAGATAGATGTGGTTTCTCTCCGGAAAATGGTATCAAAAGGCTTAAAGATAAGTGTCTCATTACAATTACTATTCACAATACATTGTGGATGCATGACTTGCTACAAGACATGGGCAGAGAAATTATCTGAAAGGAATCACGCAATAAACCAGACGCACGTAGTAGATTATGGTTTTATGAAGATGCTCGCCATGTACTGGAGGAAAATGCAGTAAGTTCTTAAATTTAAATCTCTTTTAATTGAACACTTTTTACTCACATGAAAAGTATTGAATTTCTTTTCATAACAAGTGGAAAAGAACTACATATTAAATAAAATATCATATATGTATAGAAAGATAATGTGATCATTTTTTTTTTATATTTCCAAATAAAAGTAATGTATTTAACTAACTAGGGGAATCATTAAATCATCATACTTAAATGTGCTTTAAAGATATATAATCATCCCTTTCCAAAGACAAGAATGAGTTTTTTTTTTTTTTTAATCATGAGTATATTGCCTTGTCTTATATGAATGAATAGTTAATAATGACACATTTTGAAGGTGATTAAATACTTTTACTGGCACTCTTATGAATTGTCTCATTAGGGAACAAACAATGTTGAGAGGATAAAAGTGGTTCTGCCTGAGGGCGATGATCATGACATGATATGCTTGAGTCCCAAATCGTTTGCAAAGATGAAAAGACTCAAATTTTTTATAAGCCATGGTGCATGCTTTTCTGGAAGATCACTTAATTATATTTCTAATGAATTAAGAGTACTTGATTGGTCAAACTATTCTTTACAATCTTTGCCATCCAATTTCCGTAGAGAGAAGCTCATTGATTTTCAAATGTATGGAGGCCGCATCAAGGACATTAGCGGCCAATTTAAGGTACAACTATTACTTTCAATATTTCCTTTCTTTAAACCCATGTGATCATGTGAACTTCCTCAAGGTTAATATATATTTGTTGTTTTTCAACAGAACTTGACGGTAATGAAATTTTATGAGTGCAAGTTCTTAACCAAAATCTCAAATCTTTCAAGTTGCTCAAATTTACAAGAATTGGATATTAGGGGTTGTAAAAACTTAGTCGAAGTTCATGATTCTATTGGATTCCTGGATAAGCTTGTTCGTTTGCGTCTTTATCACTGCTCCAACCTAAGTTTTCCAAGGCATCTCAAGTTGAGATCTCTACAAGTCCTTACACTTCATAGTTGCTCAAAACTTCAAAACTTTCAAGAAATCGAGTGAAAAATGGAATATTTATGTTTCATCTTATTATGGGGCACTGCAATAAAAGAATTGCCTTCGTCCATTGGAACAATGCACTAAAATTATGTGTTTGCCTAGTAGCATTCATCAGTTGCAAAATCTAAAGGTGCTTTGTGTCAGTGACTGTATTAATGGATGCTTCACTGGGATTGAACATTTTTATATAGAAGGCTACAAGGACCTGATGCGCCTCCCAATCAGATTTTCTGATCACTTGCAGCATCTAAAGAGTCTTTCTTTCGATAATTATACAAATCTTGCAAAAGAAGAAATAAATTTATCCTTTGGGTACTTCACTAGGCTTAAAAATCTACACCTAACAACATCCAGAATGATTAAGAGGTTTGAACCCGAATCAAGTGATGAATTACTACCACAACTCTTGTCGTCACTTTATTGGTATCTTGACGAGTTCTCATTTTGTTGCACATCCACTTTGCAAGAGTTAGATCTATCTGGAATTGTTATTGTTAGCCTTCCTCCAGTTCTTGAAAGCTTTGTTGAATTGAGGATTCTCAAACTGTGGCATTGCGAGAAACTTAAAGAAATTCTACATCTTCCACCAAATATACATGTGCTATATGCTCGTGATTGTTTCTCCTTGGAAAGATTCCCAAAAGTATCAACAAAATTTCATTTCTATACAACATGTGGCTTGCGAGAGCTAAGATGGATTGATTTGTCCGGTTGCCATAAATTGGATGCAAATATAGGGAGTCAGGCGCCAAATCCTTCCTTTGTTGAGGTATGTCTCAATTTCTCTCTGTGTTTTTTGTAGGTGTTTTTGTTTGCGGATTGCCTAGTGCTTATAAAAATATGCAATATATGTTTGACAGGAACATATTCAGGACCATTCATGTGGTATTATATTTCCAGGGAATAAGATTCCAGATTGGTTTAGCCATACTATGGAGCCTTCAAATAGAGATTCGTGTGAATTGGATATTAGTGGGCCCTTGTATTTGGATGAAATCATAGGAATTTTTTCTGTGCTATTATTGGATCCAAACCGGATGACTCTCCCTCCGGTATTTGTGTTTCTATAAACGATAACATGCTTGTAGAAGAAAATTTTGAATTATTAGGAGACTGGGATCATGTATATCTAAATTACTCATTTCTAGAATGTATCGAGCAGTGGCTACGATACCCAACAGGAGACAATCTGAGGTTTATATCTGATAGCAATGAAGAAGCTGCAGTGATGTTTAAAAGTTGCAGAGTTCACATAATCTATAAGCATTAAGAGAATGAGAGTTTAACAGTTGGGGAGTGCTCAGTAGATTAATTGAATGGTATCCAACTTTGTAAGAGACACCGAGATGATGAAGAGAGCAACTTGGAATTCAACGAATATCCACAACACAAGAGGCGCTCTCAAAACTTGGGCAATTCAAATGTGGTTGTCGATTGCGCAGGTGTTGACGGTGATTTCGCAGAAGGAAAAGGAGTTTGATCTGTGGGAAGTTTAAAAGAAGAAGAAGTACCTGCCTCTCGATGACTCGATCTGTGTCCCAAGAAAGCCAAGCCAATTCAGAGAAGGCTTAGTAGGCACCATCAGTGTCTTTGCATTGATAAAATTCCTCAGTTTGGTTTTTTTTATATTGGATTGGTTTCATGACATATATATATTTATATCAAATATCTGATTGGTTTCATGACATTAATGGCATGTACAAGGATTTTCCGCTGCCAATTGTAAAAGGGTTTAACAAATGATCGGACGCTGGACTTGTATGTGTGCTTGGTGGTGTTCATGACATGGTAATTGTGTGCGGTGTTGCCCCATCCATCCACTTGCAGCCTCCTTTTTTACTTCATCGATAATTTTTTGTGCATCCCGTGAAAAAATTACTCTCTCTAACTGCAGATTTCTACATGTTTCCATTGCCTTACACATAGCACTTGCTTTAGCTAACTCAACACTTCCAAGAAAGTTATTAGCTGCACACAAAGAGAACATGATCTCCCCTTCATGATTTCTTGCTACCTCCCCTATACCTATTTTCTGCTTTACCTTATTCATTGCTGCATCAAAGTTAATTTTTGTGAAGCTCTCAGTTCCATCAAAGCTCTCATGCCAGGTTCAATCTGTTGCTCTCCTTTTTCCTCCTCAGCTTCTTGAAAGACTTTCAGGTTTACTAAAGCCTTATGAATAACCATGCATGGACTATCAAATTTATTTTCAAAAACTGCTTTATTTCTTCTGGACCAAATACCTGCAAGTATTACAGATATTTCTTCTATTTTCTTCTGATTAAAACTCCACTGCAATTTTTCCTATAGTTGAGAAAATTATATGGAACTTAATTAAAGCCCTTTAATTAGTTGGTTCATTGGTTCTTTTATATTATATATATATATATATATATATATATAATCAAAGCATACTAGAAAATCCAGTATTTAATAATTCAACTGTCTCAGTTTGACTAAGATTTTTTTTAACATAAGCATTTGCAACCATAGACATCTTATTCATGGTATTGAGGATTTCTTATTCAAAGAATCCGTAATTAATTAATTTGCAGTACTATTAATAATCCTATCAACCAAATGCACAACTCATGATGAGACAAAATTGTAAGTTAATGCACAGACTTCATTTCCACTTAATTTTTTCATTGGATACAATTTTTCCATTCACTCTAAATTAATTAATGATGATGCGTGAAGTATATATGTTAATAGTTTGAAAATATAAATCTTTTGTCAAAGCTTTGCAGGTGAATTCTACTTCTCAGTTGGCTGAAGAAGCTGAATTTGAGGTTAGAATTTGGAGCACAAATGAAACCATATCTTATGTTCTTAGTTAGGACTTGATGAACCATTAAACAGCACAGGCGATATGCTGAAATTGAGTTCACTTAATTGTTTTAAAAAAATCAATTTATATATGTACAAATGTGTATGATACATGGCTTAAGAATGGTTGTTCTTCTTCTTTCTTTCTCCTACTTCTCTATAATTGAACCTCTCTAGTGAATGGTACTTACACTTATAAAGAGGGTGACTCCCTCAAGGAGCTTCTTTCTCTTCCTTTTACTCTTCTTCTTCTTTTAGAGGTGAAGATGTTCGCCAAAAGTTTGTTTCTCATCAATACCATGCTTTGGATAAAAGGGAAATTGGCGCTTACATAGAAACCAATCATGAAAGGGGAAAGAAATCTCACCAGCATTTTTCAAAACTATTGAAATTAAGATCAAGGATTTCTATCGTTGTACTCCTTGAAAATTATGCAGAATTAAGATGGTGTTTGAATGACCTATTGAAGATCCTTGATTGTAAAGAAGCGATGAAACAAATTGTTCGGAAGTATAGCATCAAAAAGGAGATTTTGGAGAATCCTTTGATAGACTTGGAGATAAGCTCATTGATAACGTAAAGATGCTATAGTGGAAGGCATCTTTAGAAGCAGCAGCCAACTTGTCCGAGTTCGAATTAGGGTACAACTACTTCCTATGAGCTATGCCTATATATATGTTTATATATGATGTTAAAAGAGAATTTTATGAATAAAATCTAGAGAAATAAAGGATTTGAGAGGGCGCAAATTGGGGAAGATATGGTGCCATATAAAACAGTTTGATATTTATCATTCTTTTCGACATTTAGTTTTATGCAAGCCATAAATATATTTGAAATCTTTTTTGGATTTGTTAGGGAATTAATTACCACATTAATTTCACATAATGTATGTATATTGGAAAAACAAACAGAGAAATTAACATGGAAAAAATACAAATCTAAATCTTCTCTCTCTGTTTTTTTTTTTTTTAACTAATGGGGAGTCTTCTACTTCAAGGTCCAACACTTAATGGGGCTCTAACACTTTCCCCCAGCCATTCCTAAACCATCCAAAGCTACTTCTATTGGTGAAAGAACAACAATCAGTCAATGGCATCATCACCTCAGCCATCCTTCTCTTCAACTTGTCTCACGCATTTTGCACACCAAATGCTTGCCATTTATCCCTACTCAACCTAGTTTCTTTTGTTCTAATTGTCCACTTGCCAAATGTTGGCAACTAGCTTTTAAGCTTTCCGTTACTTGGTCCTCTAGACCATTAGAACTTATATTTGTAGATGTTTGGGGGCCCTCTCCTTATATATCACATGATAGTTTTCATTTTTATAATTCATTTGTTGATGATTACAGCATATATACATGGTTTAATCCTTTAGCCTCCAAGGGAGATGCGACATCTACTTTCTTAATGTTCCAAAAAAATGTTGAAAGATTACATGATGCAAAAATTAAATCTGTCCAAAGTGATTAGGGAGGGGAATTTTGACCCCTCACCCATGTCCTCAACTCTCAAGGCATCTCTCATCACCACTCATGCCCAAACACTCACCAACAAAATGGTGTAGTCGAGAGAAAACACGTCATCTTGTTGAGATGGGTTTAGCACTTTTGGCCACGACATCCCTTCCCTACAAATTTTGGTCGAATGCTTTTCATACTGCATCATATCTTATCAACCTTCTTCCTTCACCTTCACTTCAAAACAAATCACCAAATTTCCTACTCTTCAAAAAAGAACCTGACTACACTTTTTCCAAAGTGTTTGGTATCGAATGTTGGCCCAACCTTCGGCCCTACAGCAACCACAAAATTCATTTTCGATCACTCTTTTGTTTATTTCATGGGTATAGTCCACTCCACAAAGGCTACAAATGTCTTCATATCCCTTCAAATCAATTGTACACATCACGGGATGTTGTTTTCAATGAACAATCCTTTCCTTACTCAAAATCCCTCAAACTGGCCCAAACCCACACTCAGCCAACTCATATCTCACTATCCATCATCTCGCCTCTAATACCGGGCCCAAATGCCTCTTGTTTCCCATCTAACCATAACACATTACCCAGCCCATCACATCCTAGCCCAATTCCAAGTCCTTCTTCGCCATCTACACAACCTAATCTGACATTACCAAACAGCAACAACCAGCCTCCTCCTCCAAATCGACTGCCTTCACCTCTTCAATCCCCCATAATCACACGCTCCAAAACAAATAACTCATGTCCCAAGACCTTTACCGATGGCCAAATACCCTACCCACCCACTCGCCACTGTAATTTCACAATCACCGATACTCTCAAAGACCCCCCTCCTACACCGTAGCCTAACATTACCTAGAATGGCGTGATGCCATGAGCAAAGAATTCCAAGCTCTCATACAGAGCAAAACGTCTCTTGTCCCCCCTCCCCCTTCATCTAACATTGTTGGTTGCAGGTAGATTTTTCACACCAAACATCATGCCGATGAAAGCATTGAACGGCGCAAGGCCAAACTTTTTGCCTAAGGTTTCCACCAACAAGGAGTAGACTACTCTGAGACATTCAGCCCAGTAGTCAAACCCACAACAATCAAACTTGTCCTCTCCCTCATTTTGTCCAATGGGTGGCCTCTTCGACAGCTTGACATCCACAATGCATTTCTTCACAGTACCTTCAGTGACATAGTCTACGTGACCCAACAAGTAGGCATCATTCACCCCGAATATCTTGACTATGTGTGTCACTTGCATAAGGCCATTTACGGCCTCAAGCAAGCACCACGTGCATGGTTTGTGGAACTCAGCTATCCCTCCGAGAGTATGGCTTCCACCCCTCCAAAGCTGATCCCTCATTATTTATCTACCATCATCAATCTATTTTTATCTATGTGTTAATCTACGTTGATGATATTGTAGTAACCAGCTCTCACCCAAGTCAAATTGATCATCTAATTTCCTTTTTGGCCTTTGTTTTCTCACTAAAAGATCTAGTCAGACTGTCTTATTTTTTGGGTATTGAAATTACATACTTAGAAAATGGAATCCTCCTATCCCAAAGGAAATACATTTGTGACATGCTCTCAAAGACCAATATGCTCTCGGCAAATGGTGTGACTTCACCAATTTCAACTTTCACCAAGCTGTCTATCAATGACACTCCTTCATTTTCTGATCAAACTCTCTATCGTAGTATTGTAGGAAGCCTTCAATACCTCTCCTTAACCCGACCAGACATAGCTTTTTCAGTAAACAAAATTTGTCAATTCATACATAACCCCAAACACTCAGAGTAGCAGGCTGTAAAACGCCTTCTGAGATACTTGAAACAGACATTGAACTTTGGTATTTTTCTTCACAAATCACCCTCACTTCAAATTCAAGCTTTTTCAGATACTGATTGGGCCAGTTGCCCCAATGATCGTCGCTCCAATGGTGGTTATTGCATCTTCCTTGGATGCAATCTGATCTCATGAAGCTCTTGCAAGCAACGCATCATTGCTCACTCAAGCACAGAGGTCGAATACAAGGCTCTTGCAAATACCACAGCAAAAATACTCTAGATACAATCCCTCCTCAAAGAACTCCACATTTTTCTGCCTAAAGCTCCCATCCTCTAGTGTGACAATCTTGGCGCCACATACCTATCCGTTAATCCCATTCTCCACTCTCGCACAAAACACATGGAAATCGAATTCCATTTCGTTTGGGATAGAGTCGCTGCAAAAACCATCCAAGTTGCTTTTCTCCCATCAAAAGACCAATTGGCAAACATTTTTACTAAACCTATTGTGTCCACTCGGTTCCAAACAATGAGGACAAGCTTCACTGTCATTGACACTCCATTAAGCTCGTAGGGGCGTGTTGAAGCATCCACTCTGGCAGCCAAGGCACAATCCCTATGGCAAGATTCCTCCAAGTCAGCAGCTTCTCCAGAACCTTTAGGAATAATGTAGAACATGCTATGATTGATTTTGTACAAATGATTGTAACGGTATTGGCAGAGCTATATAACAAACTCTACCATACCGAGCACTACCTCACTGTGCACGCCACCTGCTTGTAGGATTTTTTAGGATAGCTCACCATAGCTGCATTCTTTTGTGTATATATACAGCACTATAACATCTCCTTGATAATTAATGAAAACAATTCTTCAAGAAATCCTCTCTATTTTCTCTAGCCTTTACAAATTGTATCCCAATGATATTGATCCTTAGTGGGTGCTGATCTATAAAAGTTGTAGAGCAAAAGTCGTATACAAGAATAAGGAGAACAAATAAAAGGAGAAGAATGGATGAAACCGATCCTGGAAAGAGTCCTCAACAACAATTGAGTTAATGATGGATAACCCAAGACTTCCCTGTTGCTGTTGTTTACTTTAGTTTTTTTTTTCACCTGCCTGTCTTCTATTTTTTTTTTTCCTTTCTTTCTCTTTCTTGGATGCAAACGAGGCAAGCGTTTGATATGCATTTTATCAAACAAGTTATAGTTTGTGTTGTATTCCCAATCTACACTACTAAACTCTCAATACAACTGACTCCAAAATGCACCAATTAAAGAAAACCAAGTCCCTCATTTTGGCTATAAAACATGGCGATAAGCTTATTAAGTTCAAAGCTTAGCTAGAATATACCATACAAAGGAACATAGAGTCCGCAACTTTGCAAGCAATTTGGAATGAAATTCCACCACCCAAAGGCCATCCCTCTGTTTGAAGCTCTGCACCATAAAAAGTGTTAAGATGGGAATTCCACATTGCCTATGGACCAAAATCTGGGTATGTTTATAAGAATGAACAACCCTATCTTAATGAACTGATTTTATGATATGAGTTAGGCTCATGAATTTCTTTATGGCATCAGAGCCAACCACAGGACAAATGGCAGATAGGAGCCCACATTACTTAGCACAGAGAGAGAGAGAGAGAGAGAGAGAGAGAGAGAGAGAGAGGATTGCATCTTATATTATACCATGAATAGGATCATAGAGTTTGCAACTCTGCAGGCCATTTGGAAGGAAATTCCACCTCCCAAAGGCCACCCCTCCGTTTGAAGCTTTATGCCACCCAAAAGCTTCCTAGTTCTAACAACATGCAATCGACACACAAGGAGTTACTAACTGACATAAATTCAGCACCAACTACATAATAGAAGACTTCATATATAGCATCTCTACCCCCAAGCAATTACATAAATAATAAACTTCCCAAAATTATGATTGGGATCCATGATATTAATTAGAAGCACTTTGGGAATTGGGATGTAATTTTCTTGGCTTCATCTCATCTGAAATTAGTATTATTACTCCACATTAAGAGCAGTGCTGTTCTTATGGAGAGATATGCATTATGTTCGTAACGTCTTTGTTTTTTATGCTGTTTTTTTGTAAGGAAAACGCTAAACTCACAGATAATGAGTCCTAACAGTGGGTCCCGATAGTTTTTTTCTTTATTTAATAATTAAGGAAATGTTTTTTAATGATGTTTTGAGTTTTTTTTGTTAATAATTAAAAGTATAAAAAATGTATAAAAATTAAATTAAATTAAATTAAAAAGGCTAAATGGCCTTCTTGAGACATTTTGTCGAGCTACACGATTCTTTTTATAAAAAACTCAACATCTAACATCAACCTTCCAAATATGGTAACTTTTTTGTATGTTGTGCCAAATATTACCATAAAAGTGCAACTTTGACTTGTAACCTTTGTAAGACTCTACATGGTACATATGATACACAGGCAAAACAAGGGCTTCTTCTATCTTTCTGCGAAAGCTCTTTGTCAATCTCTAAACTTATTTTTATCTTCTTCAAGCCCAAACATGCATTACAAATACACTTGGTAAGCCAACTCGTGCCCATTAACATAGTTTTGATATAAATTCATTCTGTCTAAAACAAACGTCCAAATCTAACACCTACTAATTAATTACCTTTAGACATGAGAGCATTAAAAATTTATCACATTAAAGTAGTTTTTATTTTTTATTTTTTTATTTTTTGAAAGGAACAATTATATCAATCATCAAAGATTACAATAAGGATGCAATACATGAAGGGACATCCTCTATACCTACAAAGACAGCAGCAACATTGAGTGCATCTTTAGCTAGGCAGTGAGCCAAATTATTGTAGCTTATAGGAATAAAGTTAACTGAAAAAGAATTAAATCTCTTCAGCACTTCCTTAACATCAACAAGTAAACCAGCTTGGCCCCAACTTTTTTTGTTGCCTTTAATATCATTTATAACAGTCAGTGCATCACCTTCAAGGGTAATATGTTTCAGTCCAATATCAGCAGCCAGACTTGCTGAATGCAAAGCACCAAACGCCTCTGCCATATAAGGATCAAGAAATAGAGGCCTGCACAACCTCATACAGGCTATGACTATTCCTTCCCAATCTTGAATTATAGCCCCAACACCCACTTTGCAATGCACTTTATCCATAGCAGAGTCCCAGTTGATCTTGTACACATCAGAAGGTGGGGCCAGCCACTAGTGGATATGAGATGTAGAAGTAGGAGGATTAGTAGGATGCTGAGAGGAAAGGACAGCAAGGTCCTCTATTTTTTGAGTAGCCTGTCTCATTAGAAGATGAGGACTAGAAAATCTTTGGTTAAAAACCAAATCATTCATTCTCCTCCATAATTTCCATGCCACCAAAGCCAGTTCAATTAAAGCTTTATCATCGAGGTCCTCGCATTTGTAACGGAAAGTTTCTGAAGCTGAATTGATGCACACTTTGTTTCTGCAACTTAGTGGAGCTAAGACACCACACATCCCTTGCTTCCAAACATTCCCACAATACATGTTCCACGGATTCTTCATGCTGATTACAAATTGGACGCCAAAGATCTGTGAGAACCTTTCTCTTGAACAGGTTATGTTTTGTTGGTAAACTGTTATGACAGGCTTTCCATTGAAATAATCTTTCAGCATTAGTAACCTTGATTCTCTAGAGCTTGTTCCAATTCTCTTTGTTGACATGGAAGTGCGACGCCAGACAGAATAGCGATTATCCTACAGGCTAGTTCCAGCAGAAGATTCATAGGGAAAAAGAGGAGAAAATCGCCAAAAAACATAGAGAGAAAAATCTCTAGGGTTTAATTGAATATTATCAAATCAAGCAATCATCAATATCAGTCCACAAGCTGGACTGTTATAGCCAAAAGTTGTATTTATCTGAATTTTGCCAAAAATAGCAAAATCCCAAAAATCACTCCAAATTGAAATTCAAAATAAAATAAGCAATCTACAAGAAATCTAGCCTCAAATCGGGTTTAAATTGACTTCCTAACTGACAAGCGAAATATAAATAGTAAAAAATAACTAAAACTAGTGATTCGGAGGGGAAAAAAGCAGAATTTGAGGTCGAAAAAAAGGCACATGGCGTTGTGCTCAATGTGGATAGCATGCGTGCCGAAAATAGCTTTCCAAATTGGGGTCTTATGCGTGATTCCGACGCCCATAGCCAAAGTTATGGCCAAAAGACTGAAATGCACTCAAAACGGCCCCAATTAGGAACATATCACAATCAATTCCTGCCTTTGCGCTAATATGCCAACTCATGGTATCTCAGAGCCATCAAGGTGCAATCTGACAGCTTAGCATCATCTATCTCAGATCCCCCTGCATCAGTCACCCCGAGTTGGAAAGAACTCGTCCTCGAGTTCAGAGTAGTGTCCTCAGAATCCACAAAACAAGGACTTAGGTGCTTCACATTAAAGACATCAAAAGTCTTCAAGTGATTGGGAAGATTTTTCCAACCCTTATTTTCTTCATCATGGAGAAAGCCCTAGTTTGATCTTGGTCTCTCATCCTTTGAATGATGAGAACTACTATACGTGGAGCATATCAATGTTGACAGGTCTCAATATCAAGAACAAGATGGGTTTCATGGATGGAACGTTTTCTCAGCCTAAAAATCAATCTGATCCATTGTACATTTTAAGGTTTCGTTGCTACAACATGGTCCTTTCATGGATCTTTAATTCTCTTACATGGGAAATTGCTGCCAGTGTTATCAGCACTTCGATTGCTAAAGAAGTTTGGAAGAATCTGAAGATCATATTTACACAAGGTAATGGTCCCAGTTTATTTCAACTCAAGAAAGATCTTGCTTCATTAGTTCAAGATTAATCTTCTATCAGTTCTTATTACACGAAGTTGAAAGTTATATGGGGTGAATTTTATACTGTGAAATCAATCCCTAGTTGTTATTGTAATCTGGGTTGTTCTTGTGGAGCCTTAAAAACAGTAATTGATCAACATAAAAAAGAATTTGTTGCTCAATTTTTTATGTGTCTGAATAACTCTTTTACACATTATTGGAAAATAAGAATGGAGCTACAACAAATGAAACCTTTGGAGAAAAGACAACAAGCTGCAATGAAATTAGAGCATTGTAGGGAATGATTTCAGCTAATGAAAGTACTTGAGTAGAATGTATTGGTTGTACTGATGTAGTGGACATTTTCTTTGTATATTCCTTTGTAGTGGAGTCAGTTATTCTTATCTATATTCCTTTGTAGTGGAGTCAGTTATTTTTTGTACAGAGTTGTCTTACATGCAAAGCTGGCTATACAGCAGCATGTGTGCATCCTTTTTATTCTATAAAGCTTTTAGGGAGAAGTTGTTAGAGGTGCCTTTGTTGTATTTTTCTTTATATATTGCATTGTTTCATTCATTAAATCACAAGGAGAAATTCAAGAGTTTTCCCCTTCTCATCTTCCTCGGCTTCTTTTTCTATTTTTCCAAAGGCTACTCTCCACCTTGTTTTCTTACATGGTACCATAGCAGTAGCTAAGAACAATCATGGCAAAAGAACCAACCAAAAATACCTCACCTAATAGTGAGAAACTTGTTTCACGTTTCCTCAATTTCTCCGATCAAAATAATCCCCATGGGATGGAAAATGGGGAATACAGCCGCTAGCCTAGTCACTGATCTTCTAACCATAGAGAATTATGTTACTTGGCCTAGAGCTATGCGAAGAGCACTCAGAGCTAAGAACAAGATTGTTTTTATTAATGGAGACATTAAGAAGCCTACAAGTCTGGATGATCTTCTCATGGAAGCTTGGGAATGCTGCAATGATGTGGTAGTGTCCTGGATTCACAACTTTGTAAGTAACTCAGTAAAATCAAGCTTAGCTTTCATTGATGATGCTTATGCCATTTGGAATGAGTTGCAAGACAGATTGTCATAGCAAAATGGACCACGTATTTTTCAATTAAAGAAAGCCTTGGCAAGTCTTTCACAAGGGGATGAATCAGTAAGCATTTATTTTGGAAAACTTAAAACTATTTGGGATGAACTCATTTTGTATGATCCTATGCCTGAATGTAACTGTGGTCAATTGAAAATTCTAAAGGAAAAATATCAAAGGGATTGTGTTATGCAATTTCTTACGAAACTAAGAGATCAGATTATGTTGATTGATCCCATCCTACATTGAACAAAATTTTTTCAATGATTCAACAGCAGGAGAAGCAACACTAGATGATTTATGGCACTCCTTCTCCTAACCTTATGCCTATGCTTACTAAGAAAAATTTTGGCACCTTCAAACCTAGTTTTAGGCTTGAGAGGCCCTATTGCACACATTGTAGGATATCAGGACATGTTTTAGAGACCTGTTTTAAGGCTGGGAATGCCGAGGTTGCTGTGTGTAATCATTGCCACATGAGTGGACATAAGGTAGACAAATGCTATAAGTTGCATGGGTATCCACTAGGACATAAGCTATACAACAAAGGAAAGGGACCTAGTGTTTTCGTTGCTCAGTCTAACACCCCAATTGCAGCAGATCAAAATGAAAACAATGAGGAGAAAGTGGGACTCACCAAGGGTCAATATCAGCAACTCCTTACTTTGCTGAAGCAAAAGGATCACTCATCAGCTACACCCCTTGCAGGGTACTGTTGTGAAATTTTGCAAGTTTATGAAATCGTACCAAGTAATATAATGATAAGAAAGATGTCGAACCCACAAGGACTATTTACCTATTAAAATTATTCTAATTCTAAGTTATTTGAAAATCAAGAAAAGTGATGGATTTTGAATTAGAAAAACAGCAACCAATTAAATTAAATCAACAACTAAAGAATTGACCAAACACTTGAAAAGAAGATGATTTCACCCAAGAAGAAAACACTAAGGCATCCAACTCACCTAACCAATCCAATCCCAAATCCTAACCATACAATCAATCAATTATCATTCAATTTGACGGCGAAATATTCTAACTTATCTAAGACCCTCTCCCGAGTAGAATTAGAATTACTCAACTTATGATAACCCGCGATATGTCTATGCAAATTTAAAAGTATTTGAGCACATTAAGATTAATAATATTATCCATAAAAGCCGCACAAATCACGTTGGCACATTCCTATTTCATTCAATTCATGCATACATCATACGAAGCTAAACTACATGCATCATCTCTCGAATTAACATGCAAAACAAATCATTCAACTATTGGCCAAATAATTGAAGGCATTAAACTCAATGATGTATACCCAAAAGGAATGATAAAATTATGATCACAATGAAATAAGATCCAAGATTGTCATGGAGAGGCTACATTGTAGGCTTAGCAATAGAGATTAGTTCATAATCTAATCAAAACAAACTATAATAATTCTAGAATTCATAATGAGAATTATACAAAGAGAAGATTAAAGAGTTAAGAAAGAAACTCTATGTAGATCAAGAATCTCTATCGTTGATGAACTCCAATTCTGCAGATTTTCGACCTCCTGCTTAAAGCTTCTTTTCATCCTTCAAGATGTTCATAGATAGTGATGTCACAAAGATAAGGGATGTTTAAATTAATAAACACTACAAGAATTATTGATAAAAAATTTTCAAGTGCTCTGCGTTCCATGGGTGCAGCAGTTCCTTGCCCTCACTGTCCTTTAATCTGTACGATCCAAGTCGGTTGTTGGCTACTGCTAGATAAGGACCTTCCCATCGGGGTCCCATTTTCCATTCGCTTTGGGTAGTCACCCCGCTTTTCTTCAAAACCAGGTCGCCCATTTTAAAGGTCTTGGGCCTTACTCTTTTGTTGAAGTATTGCGCAGCTTTTCTCTTTTTCTACAACATCCGAGCCTCAGCTATCTCTCTTTCTTCTTCGAGTAAGTCAAGGTATTCTTCTATCTTTTTGTCATTCCGGGTACCCGAGAAATGGCTCGTTCTGTAGGTTGGCAGCCCTACTTCCACTACTGTAACTGCCTCGCATCTGTACGCCAGCGTAAACGGGGATTCCCCTGTCGGAGTTTTTGCCGAAGTTCTGTACACCCAGAGTACCCCTGGGAGCTCGTCCGCCCAATCTCTTTTCTTCTCCACGACCTTTTTCTTGAGGATTGAGAGTAATGCCTTATTTTTTGCCTCAGCTTGACCATTTGCTTGGGATGGCCTGGGGAGGAGTACTTTGCCTTGATCCTTAACTCCGCGCACCATTCACAGTAGTGATCTGAGTCGAACTGGCGCCCATTATCGGTTATAATA
Source organism: Carya illinoinensis (assembly GCF_018687715.1). Taxonomy (NCBI): domain Eukaryota; kingdom Viridiplantae; phylum Streptophyta; class Magnoliopsida; order Fagales; family Juglandaceae; genus Carya; species Carya illinoinensis. The sequence continues at coordinate 44,643,958 of NC_056766.1, read as the reverse complement.
CTCTGAGAAATTCCAAACCTACAGATGACATTCTTTCACAAGAATTTTGTCACGGCTTTGCCTATGATCTTTGCTAACGGCTCTGCTTCTGCCCACTTTGTGAAATAGTCGACGGCGACTATCATGAATTTAACACCACCCTTTCCTGGCGGGTAAGGTCTCACCAGATCTACCCCCCACTGGGCGAATGGTCATGGCACTATTATTGATGCTAATTCCTCCGAAAGGGCATGAGGTATAGGCGTGTAAGTCTGGCATTTTGCACACTTCTTGGCGAACTCCCGTGCATCCTTTAGAGCATTGGGCTAGTAGTATCCTGCCCGGACCGCTTTCCTGGCCAAGGTTCTTCCCCCATTGTGATTTCCACATATCCCCTCGTGTGTCTCGGCTAAGACATGTTGTGCTTCTTGTGCGGAGATGCATCGTAGTAAAGGGACAGAGAAGCCTCTTTTATAAAGGATTCCGTCGATGAGTAGGAATCTTGCCACCCTTTTCTTTATCTTTCTCGTCTCTTTTTTTGCTTCCGGCAATCTTCCTTCATCCAAGTAGTCCACTATACTATTCGCCCAATCTGGGGCGCGTGACCCCAGGACTCCTACCTCGATGCCCACAGCTGGGACATCAATGACCCTTCTCTCGACTGGCCATGGTAGGGGTACCTCCTCCCCTCCTGATGTTGCCCGTGCCATTCTGTCTGCAACTTCATTGTCCGCCCTTGGTATCTGAGTTATAGCGAAGTATGAGAAAAGATCGCATATCTCCCAAACTCGTCCCAAGTATTTCTTTAACTTTTCGCCCTTAGTAGCGTACAGGCCTAAAACCTGATTTACTACCACTTGTGAATCCGACCTGGCTTCTACTTCAGTTGCCCCGATTTGGGCAGCTACAGATAACCCCGTTATCAGTGCTTCATACTCAACTTCATTGTTCATTACCTTGAACGCTAGTGTGACCATGTAATACCATTCCTGGCCATCAGGGCTCAGCAAATGTATCCCCAGGCCTCCGCCTACTCGACAAGACAACCCGTCTATGAACAATATCCACAGCTTCCCTGATGGCGTTATTACCTCTTCTTGGGGAAAGTCTGAGAATTCTACTAAAAAATCTGCCATTGCTTGACCTTTAATGGCTTTCATTGGCTCGTACTCTATATCGAACTCACTCAGCTTGATTGACCAACCTATTAGCCTCCCTGTACAATCTAGCTTCCTCAGTATTTTCACCAATGGAGCCTCCGTCAATACCTTCACTACGTGGGCCTGGAAATAAGGACGGAGTTTCCTAGCCGCCACTACCAAGGCAAATGCCAACAACTCAATTCGAGGGTATCTTGCCTCTACTCCTCTGAGTGCTCGACTCACGTAATACACCGGATGTTGCACGGCTTCTTCTTCCTTTATAAGGACGGTTGATACAACGTGCGGGGAGACTGCTAGATACGTGTAGAGCACGTCTCCCTATTCTGGTCGCTTTAAAAGGGGCAGACTGGCCAGATACTATTTTAATCTTTCGAATGCTTCGTCGCACTGCTCATTCCAAGGATGCATTTTCTGCAATAATTGGAAGGGGAGGCACTTGTCTATTGACCTGGCTATGAACCTTCCAGGGCTGCCACTCTCCCCGCCAGTCGTTGAGTCTTGTTTAGATTTTTTGGCGGCTTCATATTGGTTATGGCTTCTATCTTATCTAGAGAAGCTTCAATTCCTCTCTCCGATACAATGAAGCCCAAGAATTTCCTTGATTGGACCTCGAAAGCACATTTCCATGGGTTCAGCCTCATTTTGTAATGGCGTAAGACTTCAAACGCAGTTCGCAAATCCACAAGGTGTTGGGCGGGTTCTTTGCTCTTTACCAGCAGGTCATCCACATATACCTCCATGGATTTCCCAATCTGTTCCTTGAACATTGGTTCACCAGCCTCTGATAAGTCACCCCTGCATTCTTTAGACCGAAGGGCATAACTTGGTAGCAATATAGTCCTCGATCTGTGATGAAAGATGTTTTTTCTTCATCGGCTGCATTCATCCGTATCTGGCTGTAACCTGAATATACGTCCATGAAGCTTAACATATAATGCCATGCTGTAGCATCTACAATTACGTCGATGCGTGGTAAGGGGAAGCTATCTTTCGGGCAAGCTTTGTTTAAATCAGTGAAGTCTACACACATCCTCCACTTCATGTTTGCCTTTTTTACCATGACAACATTGGGATAACCACTTTGGGTAATGGGCCTCTATGATGAAGCCGGCCGCGAGCAACCTTTCAACTTCGTCACTAATGGCGGCATACTTCTCTACGCTGAACGATCTCCTCTTCTATCGTACTACCTTGTGCGTTGGGTCTATGCCCAGGCAATGCTCAATTACCTCGTTGTCTATACCAGGCATCTCTTCATGGCTCCACGCAAAAACATCCCTGTGTTCTACCAACAACTGTATCAAGGCTTCTCTATCTATAGGTGGGACGTATGTCCCGATATAGGTAGTGGTCCCGGGGCGGTCAGTGTGCAACGCCATGAGTTCTAGATGTTGACTTCTGCATGCTGCTGAACCCGGTCATCCCTAACTTCTATATCTCTCTCGCAAGTTATCGCTACAGGTGGTGGCAGGGGCGGCAAGCCCCATCTTGCCCTGCCATCGTGCAGACTTCCTTCTTGACTTTCTTCAATTCCCTGCACATAACATTCCCGAGCCAAAGCCTGCTCACCTCTCCCACACTGCCATCTGTTGGGAACTTCATTTTGAGATGGTAGGTGGATGTTACCGCCCTTAAATGGTTGAGGGTCGGTCTTCCCAATACGGCATTGTAAGAGGAAGGAGCTTTCACTACTAAAAAGTTTGTCATCATGGTTGTTGTACGCGCCCCCATGCTTGCAGTTACTGGTAGTGTGATTGCCCCTACAAGCTGGATGGTGTCCCCTGAGAAACCCTTCAATGGCATAGGGGAGAGTCTAAGTTTGCCAACATCAATCCCCATTTTGGTAAACACTTCCCAGAACAGTATATCAGTCGAGCTCCCATTGTCTACTAGTACTCGCCTAGTTGTGTAATTTGCTATCACAAGGGTTATTACTAGAGCATCGTCATGGGGATATATAATTCCTTCCCTGTCTGCCTCTTCGAAGGATATCACCATTTGCTCATTGCTAAGCTTTGGTTGTTTGTGTACTCTATCCGCTACGAACACCTCTTCATACCTCGCCTTTTGTGCATACGCCTTTTGGTTGGATGTGGAAATACCACCCCCAGCAAAACCTCCCGCTATGGTCTTTATTTCCCCTATGGGCACCCTGCTTCGATCACCTTTTGGGGGTGACCTCGCCCTCCTGTCCTGGCGGTTTTTGACATGGCGCATTCTTTCCGGACTGAAACTCTGCCTTGCTTTTTGCCTAGTCTCCTGACACCTTTTAGGTTTTGACAGTTCCACGACCATCCGCTCTAACTTGCCAGTTCCTGCCAACTCAGTGACTCTCTTTCTCATGGTCGTGCAGTCCTCAGTCCAGTACAAGCTCGTCTGATGGTACTTGCAATACTAACTGCCTGTTTTGACAGGGCGGTGACTTTCCTTTTCTCTCTCCTTTTCCTGTACGCCCAGATTATTGTGCACCAATCTGAAGTTACGATCTGACCGCCCTTCCCTCGCTCGTTCTCGTCTACTTGGATTACCCTTCTTATCAACCTACCTATTTCTCTGTTCAACTGGAGTATCTTCTTTACAAGGCTCCACCAAAGCCTATAGAGTATCTTTTGCATTGACAAAATCATCCGCCCTGTCCATGAACTCCCTGAGGGTGGAAGGAGTCTTCCAAGCCAACTCTGCCATGAAAGGACTACGTGGCCATACTCCTCCTAAGAGGGCGGCCAAAGTGATTTTCTCATCTTGGTCATTCGTTGTTAAGCGCTCTTTGTTGAAACGGGCCAAGTAGGCTTTTAAATTCTCATCTTCCTTTTGCTTCACCGTTAACAGGTAGGCGGCTGGGCGCCGACGTCTTCTGCTAGGCATGAACTGAGTCAAGAACTACTTTGCCAGTTCCTCAAAGCTATCTATCGACTTTGGTCTAAAGGTCACAAACCATCCTCGGGCGGTCCCTTTCAGGGTCAAAGGGAAAGCTTGGCATGCAATCTTCCCTTGGAAACAGTAAAGCGTGATGTGAGCTTTAAAGTTTTCCAGATGATCTACCAGGTCCTTGGACCCAGTAATTATGGTTTCATTTGTGCTCCAAATCCTAACCTCAATTCAGCTCCTTCAGCCAGCTGATCAGAAGTAGAATTCACCTGTAAAGCTTTGACAAAAGATATATATTTTTAAACTATTAACATATATGCTTCACGAATCATCATTAATTAATTCGGAGTGAATGGAAAAATTGTATCTAATGAAAACATTAAGTGGAAATTAGGTCTGTACGTGCATTAACTTATAATTTTGTCATCATGAGTTGTGCATTTGGTTGATAGGATTATTAATAGTACTCCTAATTAATTAATTAAGGTTTCAGTATAGAAAGATAGAGACTCATCATTTAATCCATCATATCTGTTTGGAGTAAAGAATAATATAATTTTGTGTAGTGCCAAGAAATACAAGAAAGGCAATTAATTAACCCAAATTAATATCCCAACAATTTTGCTATAGTCAGTCGAGGCATGCAAACACGGGGTCAGCGTGCAGGCCACGTCAATTAAATTAAAAAATATATAAAAAAAAGACAAAAATAAGAAATAAAGTCACTCAAAGCTCTTTGTGTGGTGGTCGTTTCTTCTTCATGTGGGTCTCTCGAAGCACTTATGAATTACAAAATTTTGAAACCCAAGTTTTACTACAGCTAAGAAAGCAATTGGGCTACCCTTCCTCATTACAAATTTTGGAAAATTACGTTGGAGATTTCTGTAGCCTATCTTCTTCTACACAGATGAGCATCTCATGCCAGGGCAGTTCGATTACAGAGCTCAAAATAATGGGAAATAAGCTTGCTAAGGTCAGTGGGTTCAATCGAAGGGAAACAGTGTTTGAGCAGAGGGAGGAGAAGATGAGAGGGGAGATGAAGAAGATGAAGGAAGGAAGAAGATGGAGAAGATGAGAGGGGAGACAAAAGGAGGAAGAAGATGAGAAAATAAGGGCTTCTTAAACCATGCGTTTTGCATGAGGCCTTCCATCCTCATTCTCATGTCTGGGTTCAGATCAAGGAGCTGAAAGATCACATGTCATGCCAACTTGGAAAACCAGGCTGGGAAATGATAGTCTCGGTGGTGAATCTTCTTGTACATATGTACGAGGTCGAATGGGAGGTAACTGGCAAGGAACACGTACAGGATGACCCAAGACCAGGCATCGGCTTTGGAACCATCGTATCCGCGCCGAAAGATGACCTCGGGGGTCGTGTAAGCTGGGGTCCCGCATGCCATGTGTAGCAACCCGTTCTTGAGCTGCTCGGGGAGAGTTGAGAGTCCAAAGTTTGAGACCTTCAGGTTACCATCTTTGTCAAGGAGGAGGTTCTGGGGCTTCAAGTCGCGATGGGCTACGCCGTTTTGGTGGTAGAAATGCAGTGCCAAGACTAGCTACTGGAAGTACCGTCGCACCGACGACTTAGTAAGTTTACCTCGGCGAGAGATCTTGGAGAAGAGCTCTCCGCCCGTGGCAAGTTCGACAGCGAGGTAGATTTTGGTCTTGGTGGCGATGACCTCAAGAATCTTGAGAATGTTAGGGTGGTCCTAAAGGTGGTGCATGGCCATGATCTCGCGAATAATCCGAGATGAAGGAAGGAAGAAGATGGAGAAGATGAAGGAAGAAGATGGAAAAGATGAGAGGGGAGATGAAAGGAGGAAGAAGATTTCGAACGATACGCACTGTTTTATTAAGGACACATAGGACCCGACTGCTCGGCAACTACCCCTTCCGCCTGCAGTTAGCATTTTTGATATCCCAATATCAGAAAATGCCATGATCACCTAACATATTAAGTATATATAAATATATATATTTATATATATAACACAGTTTGCCACCGTTTCTTCTGACAAAATTTATGAATGGAATATCGATGGATTCTTTGAATAAGAAATCCTCAATACTATGTAAGATGTCTATGGTTACAAATACTTATGTTAACAATAATCCCAATCAAACTAAGACAGTTGAATTATTAACTATTGGATTTTCTAGTATGCTTCTATTATATATATATATATATATATATTTATAAAAGAACCAATAAACCAACTAATTAAAGCATATTAATTAAGTTCCATATAATTTTCCTAGGTATGGGAAAAACCGCAACAGAGTTTTAATCAAAAGAAATATCTGTAATACTTATAGATATTTGGTCCAGAAGAAATAAATCAATTTTTGAAGATAAATTTGATGGTCCATGCATGGTTATTCATGAGGCTCTAGTAAACCTGAAAGTCTTTCAAGCAGTTGAGGAGGATAAAAGAGAGCAACATATTGAACCTGGCATAAGAAGAAGAGAAACTAAGTGGTTACCACGCACTGAGAGCTTCAGAAAAATTAATTTTGATGCAACATTGAATAAGGAAGAGCAGAAAATGGGTATATGAGTGGTAGCAAGAAATCGTGAAGGGGAGATCATGTTCTCTTTGTGTGCGGCTAAGAACTTTCTTGGAAGTGTTGAGCTAGCTTAAGCAAGTGCTATGTGGAAGGCAATGGAAACATGTAGAGATCTACAGTTACAGAGAGTAATTTTTGAGGGGGATGCATAAAAAATTATCAATGAAGTAAAAATGGAGGAGGCTACAAGTGGATGGATGGGGCAACACCGAGCACACAATTATCATGTCACGAACAACACCGAGCACACAAACAAGTCCAGCGTCTAATCATTTGAAACCCTTTTGCACCAGCATTGTAAAATCCTTTTACATGCCATTAATATCATGAAACCAATCCAATAATAAATAAAAAAACCAAACTGGAGAAATTTATCCATGCAAAGACACTAACCTGGTGCCTAGTAAGCCTTCTCTGAATTGGCTTGGCCTTCTTGGGACATAGATCGAGAGGCAAGTGCTTCTTCTTCTTTTAAACTTCCTTCAGAGCCTCCTTCTACTTCTGCGAAATCACCGTCAACACCTGCTCAATCAACAACCACATTTGATGTGCTCAAGTTTTGAGAGCACGTCTTGTGTTGTGGATACCCGTTGAATTCCAAGTTGCTGTCTTCATCATCTTAACGTCTCTTACAAAGTTGGATACCATTTGATGAATCTACTAAGCACTCCCCAACTGTTGAACTCTCATTCTCTTCATGCTTATAGATTATGTGAACTCCACAACTTTTAAACATCACTGCAGCTTCTTCATTGCTATCAAATATAAACCTCAGATTGTCTCCTATTGGATACCGTAGCCATTGCTCGATACATTCAAGAAATGAGTAATTTAGATATACATGATCCCAGTCTCCTAATAATTCAAAATTTACTTCTACAAGCATGTTATCGTTTATAGAAACAAAGGGGGAGTCATCCGGGTCGGATCCAAGAACAACACAAAAAACAATACCTATGATTTCATCCAAATACAAGGGCCCACTAATATCCAATTCACATGAATCTCTATTTGAAGGCTCTTTAGTATGGCTAAACCAATTTGGAATCTTATTCCCTAGAAATATAATTCCACATGAATGGTCCTGAATATGTTCCTGTCAAAAATGTATCACATATTTTCCTTAGGACAAGGCGATCTGCAAAAACAAACACCTACAAAAAACATAGAGAGAAATAGAGAAATACCTCAACAAATGAAGGATTTCATTTGCAACCAATTTATGGCAACCGGACAAATCAATCCAACTTAGCTCTCGCAAGCCACATGATGTATAGAATTGAAATTTTGTTGATACTCGGGGAATCTTTCCAAGGAGAAACACTCACTAGCATATAGCTCTTGTATATTTGGTGGAAGATGTAGAATTTCTTGAAGTTTCTTGCAATGCCACAATATGAGAATCCTCAATTCAACAAAGTTTTTGATGCTCAGAGGAAGGCTGACAATAACAATTCCAGATAGATCTAACTCTTGCAAAGTGGATGTGCAATAAAATGAGAAGTCATCAAGATACCAATAAAGCGACGATAAGAGTTGTGGTAGTAATTCAACACTTGATTCTGGTTCAGACCTCTTAATCGTTCTGGATGTTTTTAGCAGGTGGAAATGTTTAAGCCCAGTGACGTCCCCAAAGGATAAATTTATTTCTTCTTTTGCTAGATTTGTATAATTATGGAAAGAAAGACTCTTTAGATGTTGCGAGTGAGAAACACTGATTGGGAGACGCATCAGGTCCTTGCAGCCCTCTATAGAAAAATGTTCTATCCTAGTGAAGCATCCACCAATACAGCCACTAAGACAAAGCACCTTTAGATTTTGCAACTGATGAATGCTACTAGGCAGACACATAAGTTTTGTGCATTGTCCCAGAAGTAACTCTTTAAGCGCAGGAGTGAGGTACCCAATGGATGAAGGCAATTCTTTTATTGAGTGCCCCATAATGAGATGAAACATAAATATTCCATTTTACACTCAATTTCTGGAAAGTTTTGAAGTTTTGAGCAACTATGAAGTGTAAGGACTTCTAGAGATCTCAACTTGAGACGCCTTGGAAAAATCTTCAGGTTGGAGCATTGGTAAAGACGCAAAAGAACAAGCTTATCCAGGAATCCAATAGAATCATGAACTTTGACTAAAGTTTCACAACCCACAATATCCAATTCCTGTCAATTTGAGCAACTTGAAAGATTCAAGATTTTGGTTAAGAATTTGCACTCAGAAAATTTCATTATCGTCAAGTTCTGTTGAAAAACAACAAATATATATTAACCCTGAGGAAGTTCACATGATCACATGGGTTTAAAGAAAGGAAATATTGAAAGTAATAATTGTACCTTAAATTGGCCGCTAATGTCCTTGATGTGGCCTCTTTACGGTTGAAAATCAATGAGCTTCTCTCCATGGAAATTGGATGGCAAAGATTCTAAATGACAGTTTGACCAATCAAGCACTCTTAATTCATTAGAAAGATAATTAAGTGATCTTCCTGAAAAGCGTGCACCACGGCTTATAAAAAATTTGAGTCTTTTCATCTTTGCAAACGATTTGGGAGTCAAGCATATCACGTCATGATCATCGCCCTCAAGCAAAACCACTTTTATCCCCTCAACATTGTTTGTTCCCTAATGAGACAATACAAAAGAGTGCCAGTAAAAGTATTTAATCACCTTCAAAATGTGTCATTATTAACTATTCATTCATATAAGACAAGGCAATATACTCATGATTAAAAATAACTCATTCTTGTCTTTGAAAAGGGATGATTATATATCTTTAAAGGACATTTAAGTATGATGATTTAATGATTCCCCTAATTAGTTAAATACATTACTTTAATTTGGAAATATAAAAAAATGATCACATTATCTATTGATACATATATGATATTTTATTTAATATGCAATTCTTTTCCATTTGTTATGAAAAGAAATTCAATACTATTCATGTAAGTACAAAGTGTTCAATTAAAAGTGCTTTAAATTTAAGAACTTACTACATTTTCCTCTAGTACATGGCGAGCATCTTCATAAAACCATAATCTACTACGTCCACCTGATTTATTGCGTGATTCCTTTCGGATAATTTCTCTACCCATATCTTGTAGCAAGTCATGCATCCACAATGTATTGTGAATAGTAATTGTAATGAGACACATATCTGTAAGCCTTTTGATACCATTTTCTGGAGAGAAACCACATTTTAACGCATAATCTAGGTGTAGTCCTTTGAAAAAAAAAGGCAATATCAAGGAAAATCTCCTTCTCATTATCATCTAATCCATCGTAACTTATATAAATTACTTCTTGAATATTTTTGGGAGGAATTCGTTTATACTTATCCAATGTGCTTCTCCAATGATTTATATTTTGACCCCTTAAATCTAAGCCTAGCACTTTTAAAACTAGTAGAAGGCCGTCAGCATATTGCATTCTTGCTTAGAGAGTTCCACATAATCTTCAATAGGTTTGTCTTCTTCAAAAGCGTGCCAACTAAAGAGCTCAAAAGCTTCATTATGATTCAATCTCTTTACTTCATATTTTGAATCAACTATAGAGATATTTAATAAATGTTGATCTGTTGTTGTTATGATGATTCTACTTCTTGGACCAAACCAATCACGAGCTCCAGCTAATGTTTCTAGTTGGACCAAGTCATCCACATCATCAAGAATTAGGAGAGCCCTTTTAGAGTAAAGTCCATGCCTAATTACTTTTATGCCTTTGTCCGTATCATGACATTCCAAACTTATTCCCAAAGTCTCATTAAGAAGTGTCTTTTGTAGCTAGATCAGACTTCCTACTTTTGAAGTTTCTCTAATGTTTTTCAAGAAATAACTTCCTTCAAATTAATAAGAAATCCTGTTATAGACCTCTTTTGAAATAGTTGTCTTACCAATTCCACCAGTTCCAAATATCCCTACTATGCATATAATATCATTCCTTCCCATATTTAACTGTTCATAAATGTCTCGTACACGAGACTCTATTCTAACTGGACACTTAGCAACATTAAGAGGTGTACGATCTACCATTTTTGAGTCCACCCATTTAATGATATCTTGAATAAACTCTAATTCATCCCTATCAATATAAAAGAAAAAAGAAATTTAAAGAGTTAAGACGTTTCATTGTAATACACACAGAAAGATGATTTAGTAACAATATCATTTTTTCTCTCTCCATATATTACAAAATTACAGTAGTTGTTTACCATCTTAAAGATAGCCTTTCTTCTTCCTCGTGCTCTTCTCAGTTTTACATTTTTCATTCTTTATATGAATTATTAAACATTTTAACTACTTTTTTGTTCCATTCTTGAATTTGTCCCTCCCTTAATTCTGAGAAGATTTCGATTTGTATTTTTTCACATTCGTCTGTTCTGTTTCTCCTATAAACATCATGTAAAATTAATATGGTAGTAAGATATTAAATCCCTTAGTAAGAAAAGATTTCTAATTTAAGTATGGTATATATGCATAAAACTCAATGCTGAAAAAACTGATAAATATCAGATAGTTTTGCATGGCACCATATGATCTTCATCAAGTTGCAAACTCTCATATTTGGAATTTGTCTAAATTTTCCCCCATAAACTTCTCTTGAACATCATATATAAACATATATAAAATATATATATATATATATATAAAAGCACAGCTCATTAAAAATACCTGTCCCCTAATTCAAATCCGGACAAATTGGCTACTTTTTCTAAAGCTGCCTTCCCCTTTGTAAGCTTTAATTTATCAGCCTTGAACTTATATTCAACTCTAGCAAATGCTTCTCCAAAACTCCATTTTTGATGTCGTACATCCGACGGATCTACATCGTAAAATAGGGGTAAAACAATTTGTTTCACCATTTCCTTACACTCAAGGATCTTCAATAGCTCATCTAAACACCATTTGGAATCTGAATAGTTTTTAGAGAATACAACGATAGAAATCATTGATCCTTCAATTGCTTTGAAAAGTTCAGGCGAAATTTCCACTCCTCTTTCAAGATTGTTGTCTATGTAAGTGTTGATTCCCCTTTGATGCAAAGCATGATATAGATGAGAAATAAAGTTTTGGTGAACATCCTCACCTATAAAACTCAAGAATACATCCTGAGTCCACCTAGGAATGGAAGAAGAAGAGAATGAGCGAGAGGAAGAAGCTCCTAATTGAAAGGCCATGGAAGAAGTGCTCATCCTCATCGATCTGATGTGTATGCGATATTAGTATCACCAAGTGGTCCAATTATAGAGTACTCATTGCAAATAAATAATAATAGAGAAGTGGGTCAAACTTCTCGGCAACTTCTTGGCAACAACCAGCATTGTAGCCAACAGGTTAATCATACCACTCCATTCATTAATTGACCGGTCTTTAATTTCCTAAATCTTCGATTAAATTAGCCTAAATAGTGAAGTCCACAAAATGGAAGGAAGCTGTCTGGATCATATCTAGCTTGAAATGACATTATCAGAGTGGGGACATCAAAAGATGTTGGATCACGGCCTACTTTAATGTGATAGACTTTCAATGCTCTGGAAATCCCAAAAGTCTAAAGTTTGCGGACGTCGGCATAGGGGAGAGGAAAACGTGGGGAAGAGATGGAAGGGACTCAACAGTGTGTTTAGCACCTTCTTTCTTCTTCTTTTTTTTCTTTTTTTTTTTCAAGTTGGCCTTGTTTTAAAACATGGGCTTGGGTCTGGGCCTAGAATCGAACCGGGTGTTACATTAAGTATTTGCTATAAGTCCGACCCAGGACCAATTTACCATACCATGGATTGGTAGTGAAAAAATATCTAATTCTACGTCATAAAATGATGAGAATATAATTTTTAATTATCTAAATTATCTAATGTCAAATCCAGCGAGGCAAGGCAACTCAGGCATAAACAAGTAATTGAGGCTAGCTAGTTCCCTTGAGCCACAGGAAATTAATTGATGTGAAACGATATGTATCATGTCTTTGTTTGTTTAGCCCGTCTTTTGGGATATTTGTTTGTGCTTCAGAAATTCAACGATATGGACATAAAAAATCACAAGACTTCAAACATCCAATGATTTATGAACCAAAATGTTACGTTACTCTTGAATTTCCAGATTGTATAAGAAATAGAGTGCAGGAATAATGGACGACAGTAGGATATTGATGAAAAATACCTCAAGTGTTCATACGCCTTGGGGTATTCGAGGTCCCCAATTCCTCCATAAAACTACTCAGATACTAGAAGAAAAGCTCCAGAAAAAATGCATATTCATCCCTCCCGGCATGATACTTAACTGACTCTTAAAAGGAAAATACATAAAAGTCCCTGTTAACAAATTCTGGAATTACTACCCAACGCCACCGTTTTATACTAACAGATCCTTATTATAATTGAACCTCTGCTTCTATTAAAGCTGCGTCGTTTCCCTTCTAACATCCAGGTGCTGTCGTTTGACCCAATGAAGCTACGCCGTTTAGAGTTCCAGCTTAAAGACATAACACAAGTCCGAAGCTTCCACTTCAACCCGTACGTATGCTGCCTTTAGTCTTCTTCTTCCTGAAACCAGAATACCCATTTCCATTTTTCCCGATCTCCTCCACACGTAGCATCCTAACATTCCTCCACCCTTACAAAACCTTGTCCACAAGGTGTGGATATAAAGCCCTAAGCTTCCAAAGGTTTTCCCATGAATTTTCTTCCTCCCCGAGCCCTACCCATTTTATTAGCACCTCCGTTGCTGCCCTTCCTCCCTGCTGCCTAATGCACCGATCCCTCACCATTTCTGGTTCGGGAATCACCTCGCCGTCGCTGTTGGTGGGTGGAAGTGTAGCAAGTGGCTGGATCCGCTCCCCCAGCTTTCTCTTTAAGCATGAAACATGGAAAACGGGATGTATTTGAGAGGAGGAAGGTAGCTCAAGCCGGTAGGCCACCGATCCGAGCTTCTGGAGTACCTTGAACGGCCCGTAAAAACGCGGGGCCAGTTTCATGTTCCGCCGTAGTGCCACCGTCTTCTGTCGGTACGGTTGTAGACGAAGGTATACCCAATCTCCCACATTAAACTGTCTTTCTGTTCTCTTTTTGTCAGCCTGATGTTTCATCCTTCCTTGAGCTGCCGTAAGGTTACTTTTTAAGAGCTGCAAATTTTGTTTTCTGCTGTGTAAAAGTTGGTCAACTGTTGGGTTGTTTGATGTACCTGGAATATAGTCAAGTAGTTTAGGAGGGGGATATCCGTATAGGGCCTCGAAAGGGGTCAATTTGGTTGAACTGTGGTAGGTACTGTTGTACCACCATTCGGCTAGTGGTAGCCACTGACTCCAACCAGTTGGTTTAGAACCCGCGTAGCACCTCAGATAACCTTCCACCACCTTGTTCACTGCTTCCGTTTGACCGTCACTTTGCGGGTGATAAGCCGAGCTATAGTTTAGGGACGTGTCCTGGAGGGCAAATAACTCCTTCCAGAAGGAACTCAGGAACACCGGGTCCCTGTCGGATACTATGGTTTTTGGAAAACCATGCAATTTGAACACTGACCCAAAAAATACCTTGGCCACTTGCTGAGCTGTGTAGGGATGTGAGAGGGCCATGAAATGCCCATATTTAGTGAAACGGTCCACTACAACAAAAATTACAGAATATCCTTTAGACTTTGGTAGCCCTTCCACGAAGTCCATTGAAATGTCAACCCAAGCTTGTTGGGGTATGGGAAGAGGCTGTAAGAGACCCGCTGGAGCCAGCGTTTCATACTTTGAAGTTTGACATATTTCACACTCCCTCACCCACCTTTTAATGTCTTTCTTCATCCCTGGCCAATAGAAGTCCCTTTTGGCCCTTTGATAGGTCTTTAAGTACCCTGAATGTCCTGCCATAGGGTCGGTATGAATGAACCGCAGTATTTTCAGTTTGAAGGGTGAGTCTGGAACTATGAAGATGCGTCCCTTCCTCAAAATTATTCCTTGCTGTAATGTTGTCCCTTTAGGAACCTCTTGCTGACTCAACAATTTCTCGATTAACTCGGCCATTTCTGTACTGTTCTTATAGCTGAGCTTCAGTTCTTCTACCCAATCTGAAGTGGGAAATGAAATCTGGGCAAACATCCCAACCTCTTCATTGTCAACTTCCCCTTTTCTTGACAGTGCGTCAGCCACGACATTCTCTCTTCCTCTTTTATATTCAATCCTGAAATCATAGCCCATAAGCTTGCTCAACCATTTGTGTTGAGCTTCCGTCCCAATTTTCTGCTCAAGCAGAAATTTCAGCGCTTGTTGGTCTGTTTTAATGATGAATGACTGCCCCAAAAGGTAGGGTCGCCATTTTTGCACTGCTGTCACAATGGCCAAAAATTCCTTCTCATATGTAGATAGTAGTAGAGCCCTCCCCTTCAACATTTTACTCAGAAAAGCAATAGGCTGCCCTGCTTGCATAAGGACAGCACCTACTCCCTTCCCACTGGCATCACTCTCTATTATGAAGGGCTTTGAGAAATCTGGTAGTGCAAGGACAGGTGGGTTCGTCACTGCTTCCTTTAACTTCTTGAAGGCCAACTCTGCTTCTTGGGTCCATACAAACCCACTTTTTGTCAATAGCTGAGTAAGTGGGGCTGCTATCAGCCCATAATGTTTTATAAATTTTCTGTAGTAACCTGTCAACCCCAAGAACCCCCTCAAAGCCTTAGTTGTCTTCGGAATTGGCCAATCCAACATCGACTGGATTTTTGTTGGGTCTGCTTTCACTCCCTGCCTAGAAATAATGTGGCCCAAATAATCCACCTCTTCCACCGCAAACCGACACTTAGATTTTTTTGCATACAAGCAATGTTGTCTCAGCATTTTCAAAACCTCTCTTAAGTGAATTTCGTGTTCCTCTTGGGACTTACTATAGATCAGTATGTCATCAAAAAAATAAGAACAAATTTCCTCAAAAAAGGTTTGAATATATCATTCATTAACCCTTGGAAAGTGGCTGGAGCGTTGGTGAGGACAAAAGGCATCACCAAAAACTCGTAATGGCCCTCATGGGTCCGGAAAGCCGTCTTAGGAATGTCACTAGGCACCACTCTGACTTGGTGATAGCCCGACCGTAGGTCAAGCTTAGAGAAAATCACTGCTCCAAAGAGTTCATCCAGTAATTCATCAATGACTGGAATAGGAAACTTAGCCTTCACGGTTTCCTTATTAAGTGCCCTATAATCCACACACAGTCGCCAACTTCCATCGGCCTTACGAACTAGTAAAACAGGGGCTGAAAAAGGACTAGAACTAGGTCTAATCACTCCAGACCTCAATAACTCAGCCACCATTTTTTCAATTTCTGTTTTCCGGTAATACGGGTATCGATATGGTGCAATTGCCACGGGTTGAGTGCCCTCCTTGAGGACTATTTGGTGGTCATGGGAACGCGGTGGTGGTAAACCTTGAGGTTCAGCAAATACCTCTTTAAAATCGTCTAAAAGTTCTGAAAAAGGTTCAGCCACACTTCCATCTGCATGTTCCATCTCCCCAACACACATAATCTGTAAAAGAACTCCTTTCCCTTTTGCTATAGAGGCCTTACAAACCTTCTCACCCTCCTCTACAACTGAAGGGTTTAGTTTCAGCCCTTTCAACTCAATGGATTTCCCTTCCCATACAAAACTCATCAGTAACTTTGCAAAGTCCCACGTGATAGGACCCAAAGTTTCTAACCATTGGACTCCTAATACAATATCACAACCAGCCAAGTCTAGTAAATGAAGAGGGGGTTGCAGTAAGTTACCTTGTACCTTCAGCTGTACAGTTCTACATAACCCGTCACTGCTTAAGCCTTGTCCATTAGCTACCCGCACCTTCAAATTAACTGAATAATCCACTTGTAGCTGCAACTTAGAGGCCAAGGCTGAATCGATAAAGTTGTGTGAGCTGCCCGAGTCCACCAAAATCACCACTTGTGCCCCGTGGATACTTCCCCTTAACCGCATAGTTCTTACGGTAGGGGTACCAGCAATAGCTGCCAAGGAAATTTCCAGTTCTTCCTTGTTGCTGGTAGGAGGAGCTGAAATTTCCAGTGGTGGTTTTTCTTCAATTTCTACCACCTGCAGTGATTCTTCTTCCTCACTAAATTCCTCACTCACATCCAAGAGGTAAATGCGAGGAGTTTTACATTTGTGTAACAGGTTCCACTTCTCATCACAATTAAAACATAATCCTTTGCGACGCTTTTCATTGATTTGCTCGGAGGAAATGTGTTTAGCACCCCCCATAGGTCGCTTCCACTTGTTGGTAGCATCACTAGAAAAGGACCCTGCTGAAAAAGTCCCTCCTCCCGCGGTGATTGGCCTGTCCCCCATAGATTTCGCAACCCGCCTTATACTTGGGAGGTATTCCTCTTGCATCTTTGCCAATGCATATGCAGCATTTAAATTCACCGGGTTTAGCATCCTAACCGGAATGCGGATCTCATCCTTCAACCCGCTGAGAAAACAACTCAGTTTATGAGTATCCGATAGTCCTCTTAAACGGTTGGTTAATGTTTCAAACTGCACCATGTAACCAGCCACTGAGGTGGTCTGCTTGAGCCTAGTCAAAGCTTCCATAGGGTCGTCATAAGCTGTAGGGCCAAAACGGAGGAGTAAGGATCTAGAAAAAGCATCCCAATCTCGGAATAAGCCTGCAGCTGCTGAATTGTCGAACCACACAAGCGCGTCTCCTTCCATGTGATAAGAGGCCATCAATAATCGGTGGGGTAGTTGGGTTTGGTGGAAGTCAAAGTAATGGTTGGCCTTAAAAAGCCATGCAGCAGGATTAACCCCTTGAAAGTGGGGAAAATCCAGTTTGACCCCCCTGGAATTGAACCGTCTAGGATCTTGATTGTCATGGTCTGGAGGAATTTCATGGTTAAGTGGGGGTAAAGGGGGGTTCTGGTTATGTGGTTGGGCAAAAAAAGTGCGTAACATGTCTTTAATCGCTTGTATATCCACTTTCACTGTAGCAACATCAACTTTCAAAACACTAACATCTGCTTTTACTTCTAGGATTTCATGTTGATGAAGGTCCACGTGATGCTGTAAATGCTCGAACTGCTGTTGCTTGGATCTGGTGTTGTCCGCCATTGAAGATGGTGCTGTTTGGTTGATTACTGGTTTGGTAATGGTGCTGTTTGGCTGTGGATAGGTCTGTTTTGGGTTAAAGTTTGGCCTGGAAATTATGTAGTGAAGGCTGAATGGAAATTATGAATCTGTATTATGAAATTAGGCTGAACGTAATTTTGTGCTTGGAATGGCCGGTAAGGAAATGAGTAAGGAAATGAGTGGGTCTGTTTGGATAGGATCGGTGACTTGATACCAATTGTTACGTTACTCTTGAATTTCCAGATTGTATAAGAAATAGAGTGCAGGAATAATGGACGACAGTAGGATATTGATGAAAAATACCTCAAGTGTTCATACGCCTTGGGGTATTCGAGGTCCCCAATTCCTCCATAAAACTACTCAGATACTAGAAGAAAAGCTCCAGAAAAAATGCATATTCATCCCTCCCGGCATGATACTTAACTGACTCTTAAAAGGAAAATACATAAAAGTCCCTGTTAACAAATTCTGGAATTACTACCCAACGCCACCGTTTTATACTAACAGATCCTTATTATAATTGAACCTCTGCTTCTATTAAAGCTGCGTCGTTTCCCTTCTAACATCCAGGTGCTGTCGTTTGACCCAATGAAGCTACGCCGTTTAGAGTTCCAGCTTAAAGACATAACACAAGTCCGAAGCTTCCACTTCAACCCGTACGTATGCTGCCTTTAGTCTTCTTCTTCCTGAAACCAGAATACCCATTTCCATTTTTCCCGATCTCCTCCACACGTAGCATCCTAACACAAAATTATCTAAAATGCTGATCGACAAGAATTATGAACCCAAAACGTGTTGAAGCAAGGAAGTAATTCAACGTACGAGTCTTTGATCATGCAGCTAATTAATTATTTTTCTCTTTCGTAATATAAACGCGTATATATGGACTTGAGCTAATCAATTGTACGGCTTGTCTTATGTGTGCATCCAAACGCTCAAATGTAAGTTTTTAACTCATCTATATATCTTTATACTGTACATTAATTTACAGATATGAATTTAACAAAAAGGAGAGAATTACTTGTGGTCAAGGTTTGTGCGGATTGGGATTTGGGGAGGGGGGATTCTATACCCTACAACCTATATCACTTAATTTTTATTTTGCTTTTGGTCGTAAGATAAAAATTAAAAAAAAAATGCTAATTAGATTATGTTGCTTGTTTTTCATGTGAAGAGTCCAGCTCATTAATTTATTTGTATGCAAAAATGAATCGAAAGTTATCGAAGAAATCGTTCAAGAGGTCTCTAGAATAGTAAATTATTCATATCTAAACATTGCAAAATATCTAGTTGGGATGGAGTCTTGGGTGCAAGACATTGATTTGCTTTTAAGTATCGAGATGAATTGAATGACATACGCATGGTGGGAATATTAGGAGTTGGAGGAATTGGTAAGACAACTATTGCCAAAAACATCTATAACTCAATTTTTTCACAATTTGATAGCCATTGTTTCTTGAAAAATGTTAGAGAAACTTCAAACCAAGTAGGTGGTCTGGTCCAAATGCAAAATACACTTCTTAATGAGATTCTAAAGCCTCAAAATGTTTTGATGTTGGTAATTTTGATACAGAAGTTTATGAGTTAAAGCGCAGGCTTTGCTTTAGAAGAGTTTTCTAAATTCTTGATAACGTGGATGAGTTAGTCCATTTAGAAACACTTTCAACAACTCCTACTCATGACCAATTTACCATGGATTGGTAGTGAAAAAATATCAAATTTCACGTTATGGGAAGATGAGAATCTGAATTATCTAATGTCACATCCAGCAAGGCAACTCAGGCATGATATATATTTATCAAACTCATCATGTGATTGGGTGGAGTAGTTCTAGTACCAAAACGAGTGGTTCAGGCTAGCTATTTCCCGTGAGCCACAGGAAATTAATTAATGTGAAACGATGAACACAGCCCGCACCCTACGTATACGACCGGCCTCCGGCCATCATAATCTACTCATGCTGATCTGTATCATGTCTTTGTTTGTTTAGCCCGTCTTTTGGCATAGTTTTTTGTGCTTCAGAAATTCAACGATATGGACATAAAAAATCACACGAAGACTTTAAACATCCAATGATTTACGAACCAAAATTATCTAAAATGCTGACCAGAATTATGAACCCAAAACGTGTTGAAGCACGGAAGTAATTCAACGTACGAGTCTTTGATCATGACTTATAATATAAACACGTATATATGGACTTGAGCTAGCGTGCATGGACTTAATATCATGAGTTTGATCTTTATTTATTTACTTTTTGATAAGTAAAACCAGAAACGTTATTGGCATCAGTTAGGAGATTATGGATACCATGTCCATGTGTGTGCACATGAAGGACATAGCAATCCAACCTTTCCCTAATCTTCTTCAAGAGATTTTAATCTGGAAGTACTTTCATAATTTCGTACAATGACAAACTAATTACCCTACTGCTCATTGATAGTTTGATGACGGACGGGGTTTGAGACTTCAGATGAGACACAAAATTATCATATCATCTTATTCTCAAACATAATTCAAATACAAAATTTTTAAAATAATCATTACAACTTTTTCAAACTTTCAAATAAAAAATAAAAAACAATTCTAAGCTTTTCAAATTCTCAAACAAAAATAATATTCTAAAACTATATTCTTACAATATTTAACTTTATAATATTTTTTATTCAAATTTTTATCTCTCATTTCTCAAATTCTAAAAAATAATTAACTCAAATTATTTCACTATTATTCACAAATTATCTTACTGCTATTCACAAAATTATTATCTAATTTCACTCCTCAAATTAAATCAGACCTAACACACAATTGCGACATGTAATTAAGGAAAGTTCAGTCAATTCTTTAACTTTTGTACGCTACTCTTTAATGACAAACGCTGCTACTTGTCTTTTAAAGGAGAGCCCCATGTCCAATATTTATATGCGATAAGGATAGGTAGAACTCAAGGCATTGCAAACACAATGACTTCTTCCATGTCCTTCCTTGGACTCTCTTCTTCCTCCTCTTCTACTGTTAGCTCTCTGTGGTTTTACGATGTATTCTTGATTTTTAGAGGAGAAGATACTCGCAATAGTTTTACTGCCCATCTTCACCATGCTTTGCTTCAAAATGGCATCCACACCTACATAGATGAGGACAAGCTTAGAAGAGGTGACGAAATCTCACCAGCACTTCTCCAAGCCATTGAAAATTCCCGACTTTCAATTATCGTGCTCTCAGAAAATTATGCATCATCTATTTGGTGCTTAGATGAATTGCTCAACATTCTCAATTGCAAGGAAACAAAGCAACAAATAGTTTTACCTATATTTTACCATGTAAATCCATCAGATGTACGAAATTAAAGAGGTAGTTTTGGAGAAGCTTTGGCTGTATGTGTAGGAAAATTCAATGAAGATGTGAAGAAGGTGCAAAGGTGGAGGGCAGCCCTACAAGAAGTGGCCAATTTGGCTGGATACGAGTTGGAAAATGGGTAACTCTAACCACTCTTGTGTCTTTCATTGGAGATTTGTTATTATTATTATTGTTATTATCATTATTATTATTATTATTATTATTATTATTATAACACATCAGTACTTGAGAAAAATAATTGAAATTATTTATTTTCTACACCATATAACTAAAATATAGCTACGGAATGCGCAAGCGTTACGAAATCTTTTTGAAAAAAAGTAAGATTTACTATTAAAAAATTAATTTTGTTTCATGTAAGTATCATATTTACTTATTTTTTTCAAAGAGATTGCGTGGTACTTACACACTTCACGGCTACAAATATTTTTTCTAAAAAAAAATAGTACTCTTGAAAACGGAAACAAATTTAAGAATGCATGTAAATGCAATCAAGTGTAAAAGATATGAATCTAACCAAAAAAAGAGCATTACTTGTGGTCAACGCTTGTGCGAATTGGGATTTGGGGAGGGGGGATTCTATACCCTACAACCTACCACTTAATTTTTATTTTACTTTTGGTTGTGAGAAAATAACTTATTAGATTGTGTTACTTGTTTTTCATCTGAAGAGTCCAGCTCATTAATTTATTTGTATGCAGGAATGAATCGAAATTCATCCAAGAAATCGTTCAAGAGGTCTCTAGAATAGTAAATTATTCATATCTAAACAACACAAAATATCTAGTTGGGATGGAGTCTCGGGTGCAAGACATTGATTTGCTTTTAAGTATTAGGATGAATGACATACGCATGGTGGGAATATTTGGAGTTGGAGGAATTGGTAAGACAACTATTGCCAAAAAGATCTATAACTCAATTTTTTCACAATTTGATGTTCATTGTTTCTTGACAAATGTTAGAGAAACTTCAAACCAAGTGGGTGGTCTGGTCCAAATGCAAAATACACTCCTTAATGAGATTCTAAAAGCCTATAAATGTTTTGATGTTCGTAATGTTGATAGAGGAGTTTATGAGTTAAAGTGCAAACTTTGCTCTAGAAGGGTTCTCTTAATTCTTGATGATGTGGATAAGTTAGTCTAGCTAGAAACATTAGCTGGAGATCGTGATTGGTTTGGTTTAGGAAGTAGAATCATCATAACTACAAGAGATCAGAATTTATTAAATAACCATAAGGTTGATTCAAAATATGAAGTAAAGAGATTGGACCAAAATGAAGCTCTTGAGCTCTTTAGTTGGCATGCTTTTGAGGAAGATAAACCTATTGAAGATTATGTGGAACTCTCTAAGCAAGTAATATCATATGCTGAGGGTCTTCCACTAGCTTTAACAGTGCTAGGCTCAGATCTAAGGGGTCAGAGTATAAATCAATGGAGAAGTGTATTGGATAAGTATAAAAGAATTCCTAGCAAAAATATTCAAGAAGTACTCTATATAAGTTACGATGGATTGGATGATAATGAGAAGGAGATTTTCCTCGATATTGCCTTTTTTTTTCAAAGGACAACACATGGATTATGTCGTTAAAATATTAGATAGTTGTGGTTTCTCTCCAGACAATGGTAGCAAAAGGCTTATAGATAAGTGTCTTATAACAATTACTATTCACAATACATTGTGGATGCATGACTTGCTACAAGATATGGGCAAAGAAATTGTTCGAAAGGAATCACGCAAAGAACCAGGCACACGTAGTAGATTATGGTTTTACGAAGATGTTCGCTATGTACTAGAGGAAAATGCAGTAAGTTCTTAGATTAAAAGCTCTTTATGTTTATGTTTATCAAAAGGCTTATAGAGGAATATTTATGTTTAATCTCATTATTGGGCAGTGCAATAAAAGAATTGCCTTCATCCATTGGGTACCTCACTCCTGCGCTTAAAGAGTTATTTCTGCCTCGACAATGCACAAAACTTATGCATCTCCCTAGTAGCATTCATCAGTTGCAAAATCTAACGGTGGTTTTTCAAACTGACTGTGTTGGATGCTTAATTGGGATTGAATGTTTATCTATAGAAGGCGGCATGGACCTCATGCGTTTTCCAATTAGCGTTCCTCACTGGCAACATCCAAAGAGTTTTTCTCTCGATAAGTATACAAATCTTGCAAAAGAAGAAATAAGTTTAGCCATGAGATACCGGACTGAGCCTAAACATTTCCACGTAACAACATCCGGAATGATTAAGAGGTCTAAACCAGAATCAAGTGCTGAATTACTCCCGATGCCGGTTTATAATTGGTACCTTGACGACTTTTCATTTTATTGCACATCCACTTTGCAAGAGTTAGATCTATCTTGTTGTGATATTGTCAGCCTTCCTCTGGGCATCGAAATCTATTTAGAATTGAGGATTCTCAAATTGCGGCATTGCGAGAAACTTCAAGAAATTCTACTTCTTCCACCAAATATACAAGAGCTATATGCTAGTGAGTGTTTCTCCTTGGAAAGATTCCCAGAAGTATCAACAAAATTTCAATTCCATACATCATGTGGCTTGCGAGACCTAAGATGGATTGATTTGTCCGGTTGCCATAAATTGCTTGCAAATATAGGGAGTTAGGTGCCAAATCCTTTAGTTGTTGAGGTATGTCTCTATTTCTCTCTATTTTTTATAGGTGTTTGTGTTTGCGGATTGCCTTGTGCTTGTGAAAATATGTGATACATGTTTGACAGGAACATATTCAGGACCATTCATGTGGTATTATATTTCTTGGGCATAAGATTCCAGATTGGTTTAGCCATACTAAGGAGCCTTCAAATAGAGATTCGTGTGAATTGAATATTTGTGGGCCCTTGTATTTGGATGAAATCATAGGTATTGTTTTCTGTGCTGTTATTGGATCCAACTCGGATGACTCCCCCTCCAGTATCCGTGTTTCTATAAATGGTAACATGCTGGTAAAAGCAAATTTTGAATTATTAGGAGACTGCGATCATGTTTATCTAAATTACTCATTTCCTGAATGTATCGAGCAATGGCTACAGTACCCAACAGGAGACAATTTGAGGTTTATATTTGATAGCAATGAAGAAGTTGTAGTGGTGTTTAAAAGTTGCAGAGTTCACATAATCTATAAGCATGAAGAGAATGAGAGTTTAACAGTTGGGGAGTGCTCAGTAGATTCATCGAGTGGTATCCAGAAGTATCAACAAAATTTCAATTCTATACATCATGTGTCTTGCGAGAGCTAAGATGGATTGATTTGTTCGGTTGCCATAAATTGGTTGCAAATATAGGGAGTCAGGCGCCAAATCCTTCATTTGTTGAGGTATGTCTCTATTTCTCTCTGTGTTTTTTGTAGGTGTTTCTTGTTTGTGGATTGCCATGTGCTTATGAAAATATGCGATATATGTTTTCCGTACAGGAACATATTCAAGACCATTCATGTGGTATTATATTTCCAGGGAATAAGATTCTAGATTGGTTTAGCCATACTAAGGAGCCTTCAAAAAGAGATTCGGGCGAATTGGATATTAGTGGACCCTTTTATTTGGATGAAATCATAGGAATTGTTTTCTATGCTGTTCTTGGATCCAACACGGATGACTCCCCCTCCGGTATTCGTGTTTCTATAAATTAACGGTAACATGCTTGTAGAAGCAAATCTTGAATTATTAGGAGACTGGAATCATGTATTTCTAAATTACTCATTTCCAGAATGTATCGAGCAATGGCTACGATACCCAACAGGAGACAATCTGAGGTTTATATTTGATAGCAATGAAGAAGCTGCAGTGATGTTTAAAAGTTATGGAGTTCACATAATCTATAAGCATGGAGAGAATGAGAGTTTAACTGTTGGGGAGTGCTCAGTAGATTCATCGAATGGTATCTAACTTTGTAAGAGACGCCGAGATGATGAAGACCGCAACTTGGAATTCAATGGGTATCCACAACACAGGATGTGCTCTCAAAACTTGAGCAATTCAAATGTGGTTGTTGATTTTGCAGATGTTGATGCTGATTTCACAGTAGCAGAAGGAGGCTCTGAGGGAAGTTTAAAAGAAGAAGAAGTACTTGCCTCTCGATCTGCATCCTAAGAAGGCCAAGCCAATTCAGAGAAGCTGGCTTACTAGGCACTAGGTCAGTGTCTTTGCATTGATAAAATTCCCCAGTATGGCTTTTTTTTTATTATTGGATTGGTTTCATGATATTAATGGTGAGTACAAGTATTTTGCACTGCCGGTGCAAAAGGGTTTCGCAAATGATCGAACCCTAGACTTGTTTGTGTGGTCGGTGTTGTTGTGACATGGTAATTGTGTGCTCGGTGTTGCCCCATCCATCCACTTGCAGCCTCCTTTTTTACTTCATCGATAATTTTTTGTGCATCCCCTTCAAAAGTTACTCTCTCTGAAACTACTGATCTCTACATGTTTCCATTGCCTTCCACGTAGCACTTGCTTTAGCTAACTCAACACTTCCAAGAAAGTTCTTATCTACACACAAAGAGAAAATGATCTCCCCTTCATGATTTCTTGCTACCACTCCTATACCCTTTTTTCGCTCTTCCTTATTCAATGCTGCATCAAAGTTAATTCTTGTGAAGCTCTCAGTGGGTCGTAACCAGTTAGTTTCTCTTCTTCTCATGCCAGGTTCAATCTGTTGCTCTCTTTTCTCCTCCTCAGCTTCTTGAAAGACTTTCAGCTTTACTAAAGCCTTGTGAAGAACCATGCATGGAACATCAAATTTATCTTCAAAAACTGCTTTATTTCTTCTGGACCAAATACCTGCAAATATTACAAATATTTCTTCTATTTCTTCTGATTAGAACTCTGCTACAGTTTTTCCCATAACTGGAAAAATTATATGGAACTTAATTAATACGCTTTAATTAGTTGGTTTATTGGTTCTTATATATATATATATATATATATATATATATAATCGAAGTATACCAGAAAATTCAGTAGTTAATAATTCAACTGTCTCAGTTTGACTGAGATTATTGTGGACATAAGCATTTGCAACTAAAGACATCTTATTCATGATATTAAAGATTTCTTGTTCAGAGAATCCGTCAATATTCCATTCATAAATGTTGTAAAAAAAATGATAAACTGTGTTATATATATATGTGTATATATAATTAATATGTTAGGTGATCGTGGCATTTTCTGATATTGGGGTATTAATTTGGATTAATTAATTGCCTTTCTTGTATTTCTTGGCACTACACAAAATTATATTATTCTTTCCTCTAAACAGACATGATGAATTAAATGATGAGTCTCAATCTCTCTATACTGAAACCTTAATTAATTAATTAGTAGTACTATTAATAATCCTATCAACCAAATGCACAACTCATGATGACAAAATTATAAGTAAATGCACGTATAGACCTGATTTCCACTTATGTTTTCATTGGATACAATTTTTCCATTCACTCCAAATTAATTAATGATGATGCGTGAAGTATATATGTTAATAGTTTAAAAATATATATCTTTTGTCAAAGCTTTGCAGGTGAATTCTACTTTTGATCAGTTGGCTGAAGGAGCTGAATTTGAAGTTAGGATTTGGAGCGCAAACGAAACCATAACTTGTGTTCTTAGTCAGGACTGGATGAACCATTAAACAGCACAGGCGATATGCTGAAATTAAGTTCACTTTATTGTTTTAAAAAAATCAATTTATATATGTACACGTGTATGATACATGGCTTAAGAATGGTTATTGTTCTTCTTTCTTGCTCCAACTTCTCTGTAATTGAACCTCTCTGATGAATGGTATTTACTCTTACAGAGAGGGTGACGCCTTTCAAGGAGCTTCTATCTCTTCCTTTTACTCTTCTTCTTCTTTTAGAGGTGAAGATGTTCGCCAAAAGTTTGTTTCTCATCAATACCGTGGTATGGATAAAAGGGGAATTGGCACTTACATTGAAACTGATCTTGGAAGAGAGAGGAAATTTCACCAACACTTTTCAAAGCTATTGAAGGATTAAGGATTTCTATCGTTGTACTTTTTAAAAATTATTCAGAATTAAGATGGTGCTTGAATGAGCTATTAAAGATCCTTGATTGTAAAGAAGCGATGAAACAAATTGTTCTACTAATTTTTTACGATATAGACCATCGGAAGTACGGCATCAAAAATGAGATTTTGGAGAATCCTTTGATGCTTTAGAAGAGAATCCTATGATCCTTTGATGCTTTATAGGTACTTCCTGTGAGCTGTGCCTATATATATGTTTATATTTGATGTTAAAAGATAAGTTTATGGATAAAATCTGGATAAATACAGGATATGAGAGGGTACTGCAAATTGGTGAAGATATGGTGCCATTCAAAACGGTTTGGTATTTATCATTCTTTCCGACATTGAGTTTTATGCAAGCCATAAATATATTTGGAATCTTTTTTGGATTTGTTAGGGCATTAATTACCGCATTAATTTCATATAATGTATGTACATTGGAAAAACAAACAGAGAAATTGACATGAAAAAAATACAAATCTAAATCTTCTCTCTCTGTTTTTTATTTTTTATTTTTAACTAAATCATATAATTCATATATAATTATACTTTGAGAAGTCTTTCAAATTTCTCTCTTTTGTATTGATAGGAAAGAGTTAGAATTTATCCAAGACATCGTTCAATGGGTGGACTCAAGAATAGTTTTTTTTTTTTGGCACCGGTTGGACTCAAGAATAGTAAACCATATATCTCTAAATGATGCCAAGTACACCATTGAAATAGAATCGTGCGTACAAGACATTTATCGACACTTAATTATTAGAATGAATGATGTTATATACATGGTGAGGATATTTGAAATTATTTCAAAAGATATCTATAACAAAATTTCTCATCAATTTGAAGGAAGTTATTTCTTGAAACATGTTAGACTTCAAAATCAAGAGGTTTGATCCTGCTACAAAATACATTTCTTTATGAGATTTTAGGAACCAATTTGGATATTCGTGATACTGACAGAAGAATTCATGTGATTAAGGACTTTGCTCTAGAAGGGTTCTCCTAGTTCTTGATGAAGTGGATGAGATGGTTCAAATAGAAAAATTAGCTGGAGATTGTGATTGGTCTTGTTTAGGAAGTAAAATCATCACAAAAACAAGCAATCAACATTTATTAAGTGATTCTAAAGTTGATTCAAAATGCAAGGCGGTGATATTGGGTGACAATGAATCCCTTCAGCTTTTTAGTTGGCATGCTTTTGATAAAGGCAAACCATTGGACGACAATGTGGAACTCTCTAAACATGTAATAAAATATGTTGAGGGCCTTCCATTAGCTTTAACGTTGCTAGGCTCAGATCTAAAAGATAAGAGTATACATCAATAGAAGAGTGCATTAGATAAATTTAAAAAAATTCCAAACGGAAATATTCGAAAAGTACTTCAAGCAAGTTATGATGGATCGGATGAGAATGATAAGAATACGTTTCTTGATATTGCATGTTTCTTCAAGGAGAATGCTTGGCTTATGTCACTAAAATACTTGACGGTTGTGGTTTCTTTCCGGATGATGGTTTCAAGAGGCTTGTAGACAAGTTTCTTATTACTATTGATAAGCCTAATAGATTATCGATGCATGACTTGATACAAGATGTGGACCGAGAAATTATTCGTCTAAAATCACCGACAAACGTAGTAAATTGTGGTTTCACAAAAACGTTCGTCATGTGTTGGAAGAAAGCACGGTAATTATAACATTGAAAAAACTCTAGTTTTAATTATTGATTTTAGTAAGCTGGACTTTACACTAATGTTGCTAACACTCTATGTGTTTCTCTTGCTAGGGAACAAACAAAATAGAAGTGCATAGTAATAGATTTGCCCGAAGGC
The DNA here is from genome assembly GCF_018687715.1 of Carya illinoinensis. Lineage (NCBI taxonomy): Eukaryota > Viridiplantae > Streptophyta > Magnoliopsida > Fagales > Juglandaceae > Carya > Carya illinoinensis. Next base: position 44,615,075 of record NC_056766.1, on the reverse strand, counting down.
GAGGACGTGATAAGATTGAGTTCGAAAGCCTTTTAGATGGATGAAAAACTCAATAGTGTTTATAAACCGTAATGCATGATTTTCTAAGTGTACCTAATTACCTCTCCAACAAATTAAGATTACTTGATTGGTCAAATTATCCTTTACAATCTTTGCCACTCAATTTCCATAGAAAGAAACTCATTGCCTTTAGAATGCGTTGTAGCTTCATCAAGGAGTTGGGCGAGGGAAGAAGCATCAATATCCTTTGGGAACTTTGTTGCACTCGGTTTTTCAAATCTAACGGGCTGCAAAAAGATTGATGGTTATACAAATCTTGGAAAGGAGATGAAGGATGGGAGCAGTGTATTACAAGTGTTGAATCTTGAGAATTATTTCCAGTCAACTAAATTTCTTCCCAATATCAAATGTCTTTATGATGTTTAATTCCTCTGCCACTTCGGATTTCTTAGATCTCTCGGAGAGTGAAATTGTTATCCATTGTCATTACAAAGAATTCCAGAATTAGTATCAAGATTATTACAATTCAATGGAAGCCACATCAAATCGCTCTAGAGAATTGACTTGACTGGCTGCACCAAAATGCATGTAAACATCTGGAATTCTCACGTGCCAAGTCCTTTATTGTGGAAGAAAGGTATGCATCTTTCAAGTTGACTCCATTTTTTTCAGTTTTCATGACTTGAAACCGTTGAGGAATCATCGTTGGTTTAACAGGGGCAATATCAAGAAGAGTTATTAGAAAGTAAAATAGTTAAGAGGAGATTAGTGGAATTGTGTTATATGCCGTTGTGTTTTTCAAAAAAGTTCATAGGGCAACAAATATTATTTTGTATGCTGAGATAACTAGTAAAGACCCAGATGATGTTGTGAAAAAACGATGACAATGAATTGAAATAACACCGAACGAGAAAAACAATCACACACGCAATCACACACGACAAAAGATGTACGTGGTTCGGCAAATTGCCTACGTCCACAGGAGCTGCAGAGGATTTTATTATTGAGGAATCACACTACAAGATGGGTCACAACACTGTTCGTCCACAGTGTTTTTCGCGTCTACTGTTACCAAACATAAGAGGCAAAAAATCATATATATAGTTCAAACGGCGGAATCCCTAAATCGCATGTTCACTCGAGCGGCGTGTCGAGCGCGCGTCGAGCGAACTTCCCTTCCGCATCCTGTTCGAGCTCACTGTCGAGCTGACATCGAGCGTTCGACTCTGCCTGACTTCGCTCGAGCGGTCAATGCCTCCGCTCGAGCGGTGTGGACCAGACTCCACAGTACTCAACAATTCTCCCACTTGGAGACTGGTACACTCGCTGTATCGCCGTCTTTCTCAAACATGATATCCTCCACCTCTGCAACTCACTGCTCCTGTCTTCATTCTAGAAGACCAACTGAAGTTGCGCACAACTTCAGTTTCTCAAGCGTAGCACCCTTTGTCAACATATCAGCAGGGTTCTTGCTTCCACAAATCTTCTCAAGTAACAACTGTCCGTCATCTAACAATGACCGTATGAAGTGATACCTGATCTGAATGTGCTTGGTCCTGGAATGGAATGCTGGATTCTTGGCAAGGAATATGGCACTCTGACTGTCACTATAGAGAGTGCCTTTCTGATTCTTCTTACCCAATTCTTCCAAGAAGCCTTGTAGCCATACCATCTCCTTTGCAGCCTCTGACACTGCAATATACTCAGCTTCTGTTGTAGACAAAGAAACTGTTTTCTGTAGATTAGAACCCCATGACACTGCAGTACCACCAAGTGTATAAACAAAGCCCGTGGTACTCTTTCTGCTGTCAATATCTCCAGCTAAATCAGCATCAACATAGCCCTGCACCTCCAAGCTCTCTCCAGAGAAACATAAACAAGTTTCTGAGGAACCCTTTAGGTACCTCAAAATCCACTTCACTGCTTCCCAATGTTGCTTTCCTGGGTTACTCATGTATCTACTCACAACTCCCACTGCATGGGCAATATCCGGTCTTGTGCAAACCATAGCATACATAAGTGAACCAATGGCTGAGGCATAAGGAACCTTACTCATGTAATCTCGTTCCTCCTCTGACTCTGGTGACTGATTCTTGCTGAGTCTTAAGTGACTTCCCAAGGGTGTGCCAACTGGTTTGGCCTTGTCCATATTGAACCTGCTGAGTACCTTTTTCACATACTCAGCCTGTGAGAGTCTCAACGTACCTCTGACTCTGTCTCTGACAATTCTCATGCCAAGGATTTGCTTTGCAGCTCCCAAATCCTTCATTGCAAAGTGCTTTGACATCTGCTTCTTCAGATTATTGATCTCATCAATACTAGCCCCTGCAATAAGCATGTCATCCACATACAACAGCAAAATAATGTAAGAATTGTCAAAATGCCTGACATAGCAACAGTGATCTGCTTGACATCTAATATACCCTGCACTGTGCATAAAGTTGTCAAATTTCTTGTACCACTGTCTAGGAGCTTGCTTCAGGCCATACAAGCTCTTCTTCAGTCTGCAAACTGAACCTTCCTTTCCCTGTACCACAAACCCCTCAGGCTGGTGCATGTAGATGTCTTCTTCAAGGTCTCCATGAAGAAAAGCTGTCTTCACATCTAACTGCTCAAGAAATAGATCTTCAGTGGCAACCATAGCCAGTACCATCCTGATAGTTGTGATCTTTACCACAGGAGAAAAGATCTCAGAGTAATCAATATCCTGCTTTTGCTGGAAGCCTTTTACAACAAGTCTAGCCTTGTACCTTTTACTGCCGTCATGCTCAGTTTTCACCCGGTACACCCACTTGTTGTGTAATGCCTTCTTCCCTGATGGAAGTTCTATCAACTCCCATGTCTGATTCCCTAGCAAGGAATCCATCTTGTCTTTCATGGCCAGCTCCCACTTGCTAGAATTCTCATCTTGCAAGGTTTCTTCATAACTCTGCGGTTCTCCACCATCTATCAACAGAATGTAATTCAAAGTAGGTGAGAAACGCTGTGGAGGACGTATAGTCCTAACTGACCTGCGAACTGCAACTGTAGGAGTAGACGGTTCTGAAACTGCCTGCGGAATAATAGGAATGGGTGCACTAGACCCACTCTCCCCGTCACTCACATCTCTGCACTGCACTGTGACCTCTGGTAGGTCATCCAATCCTACAAACTCGGACCCCTGAGGAGCTACTACAGAAGATGTACTAGACTTATCCTTGTACATCATTTTCTCATTGAAAATCACATTCCTGCTTCTTATGATTTTCCGACCCTGATCATCCCAGAAATGATAGCCAAATGCCTCGTCTCCATAGCCAATGAAATAGCATTTCTTTGACTTAGCCTCAAGCTTACTACGAGCATCAGAATCAACAAGCACATAAGAAAGACAACCAAAGGTTTTAAGGTGAGAAAACTTAACCTCTTTCCCGCTCCAAACCTCCTCAGGCAATCCACAATCCAGTGGAACTGATGGCCCTCTGTTTATCAAATAAACGGCAGTGCTGACTGCATCTGCCCAGAAAGTGGGTGGTAGTCCAGCGTGCAACCTCATGCTTCTAGCACGCTCATTAATAGTCCTGTTCATACGCTCAGCAACTCCATTTTGCTGTGGTGTCCCAGGAATGGTCTTCTCCATTCTGATACCCAGAGCTGCACAGTACTCCTTGAACCCGCCATCAACATACTCACCACCATTGTCAGACCTCAAACACTCCAGTTTCAAGCCTGTCTCTGTCTCAACCATGGCTTTCCAAATTTTGAAAACATTAAATACTTCATATTTATGTTTCAAAAAATAAATCCATACCTTCCTACTATGGTCATCAATGAACGTAATATAGTAGCGAGAACCTCCAAGAGATGCAGCTGGAGAAGGACCCCACACATCTGTGTGCACAAGATCAAGTCTTCCTGTCTTTGGCGTCCTGCCACTTTTCAAGAAGCTGACCTTCTTTTGTTTCCCCATAACACAACTCTCACACATACCGAGATCAACTGTCTTCAGTTCTGGTAGCTTGCCTCTAGACAGAAGTTCCGTCATACCCTTCTGACTCATATGACCAAGCCTACAATGCCACAAATCTGTTGTGCTCTCTGCAACGGTAGTAGCAATAGTGTCGATTAAACCAGTAGTCATATATAGTGTACCAGTTTTCTTACCCCGAGCTAGTACCAATGCCCCTTTTGTGACCTTCCAGGTGCTATCTGAGAACACCACTGAATGACCACACTCATCAAGCTGCCCAACAGAAATGAGGTTCTTCTTCAACTCAGGAATGTGCCTGACCTTTTGCAAGGTCCATTTGTTCTTGTCAGGGAGTGCAATGTCAATGTCTCCCATCCCCACTACGTTCAAAGCCTCACCATCAGCCAAATATACCTTCCCAAAATCACCTGCAACATAATTCCGCATTAGTTCCCGGTGGGAAGATGTATGGAAGGAAGCCCCTGAATCCAGTATCCAGTCATCAACTGGACTATAAACTGCAAGCAATAGTGCATCCTGTACTTCTTTAGTTACCACATTAGCACTATCATTCTCCGTCTTCTTGGGGTTTTTGCAGTTTTTCTTTATATGGCCAGCTTTGCCACAATTCCAGCAAGTTGCCTGCTGACCAGGCCTCGACTTGCTCTTGTCCCTGTACTTTGATTTTGATCTTCCTCTGTTTGAATTCCTGTCATGTGATCTCCCTCGAGAGTCAACATTTAGAGCTGAACTCAAACCCGAGGTCTCGCCTGAATCTTTCCTGCGCACCTCCTCAGCCAAAATCAAATCACGAATATCATCATATTTCAGTTTAGTTTTACCAGCAGAATTACTAACAGTCATTCTCATGGCTTCCCAACAATTTGGCAATGAAGCCAATAGTATCAGTGCACGTATCTCATCATCAAATTCAATTTCAACAGACGACAATTGATTTGTGATAGTATTAAAATCATTCAGATGTTGTGCAACAGACGTACTATCTGCCATTTTCAAATTGAATAACTTTTTCATCAGATGTACCTTGTTATTCACTGACGGCTTTTCATACATACCTGACAAAGCCGCCATGAGATCCGCAGTCGTCTTCTCCTTGATGACGTTGTGTGCAACGGATCTCGACAAGGTTAATCGAATAACCCCCAAAACCTGTCGATCCAACAGGTTCCAATTAGCATCATCCATCTTTTCCGGTTGCTGCCCCAATAGTGGAAGATGAAGTTTCTTCCCATAGAGGTAGTCCTCTATCTGCATCCTCCAGTATCCAAAATCCTTGCCATCAAACTTCTCGATCCCCGATACCTTCAATTCATCTCCAGCCATCGTTTCTCCTCAAACCCGAACCTTGGCTCTTGATACCAATTGTTGTGAAAAAACGATGACAATGAATTGAAATAACACCGAACGAGAAAAACAATCACACACGCAATCACACACGACAAAAGATGTACGTGGTTCGGCAAATTGCCTACGTCCACGGGAGCTGCAGAGGATTTTATTATTGAGGAATCACACTACAAGATGGGTCACAACACTGTTCGTCCACAGTGTTTTTCGTGTCTACTGTTACCAAACATAAAAGGCAAAAAATCGTATATGTAGTTCAAACGGCGGAATCCCTAAATCGCATGTTCGCTCGAACGGCGTGTCGAACGCGCGTCGAGCGAACTTCCCTTCCGCATCCCGCTCGAGCTCACTGTCGAGCTGATGTCGAGCGTTCGACTCTGCCTGATTTCGCTCGAGCAGCCAATGCCTCCGCTCGAGCGAACTCCTCCTGCTCGAGCTCACTGTCGAGCTGACATCGAGCGTTCGACTCTGCCTGACTTCGCTCGAGCGGCCAATGCCTCCGCTCGAGCGGTGTGGACCAGACTCCACATTACTCAACAGATGATGCATGCAGTAATTTTAAGGCGTAGATTTGGTTAATAATGATATGAATACATAGAATTGGAGGCCGATTTAGGATCTTTTGAGCTGAAGGTTTTGGACAATTTGAGAGTTGAATTGTATCCCAACGATTCTGATCCTCAGTGGGTGCCGATCTATAAAAGTTGCGGAGCCAAAGTGGTATATAAGAATGAAAGGAGAATGAAAGGAGAGCAAATAAAAAGAGAAAATGGATGAAGCCGATCCTGGAAAAAGTCCTCAACAGCAATTGAGTTAATGATAGATAACCCAAGACTTCCCTGTTGCTACTGTTTACTTTAAGTTTTGTTTGTTCTATCTGTCTTCGATTTTTTTTCCCTCCCTCTCTTTCTTTCTTGGATGCAAACGAAGCAAGCGTTCGATATGCATTTTATGAAACAAGTTCTAGTTTATGCCATGTTCGAAACCCAATCTACACTGCTGAACTCTCAATACAACTGACTCCAAAATGCACCAATTAAAGAAAACCAAGTCCCCCATTTTGGCCATAAAACATGGCGACAAGCTTATTAAGTTCAAAGCTTAGCCAGAATAAGTAACGAAACTTTACCGATCAGACACTGGAAGAAGATTGAAGAAGAACTTATCGTACAACCAGAGAGAGAGAGAGAGAGGATTGCGTCTTTATATATACCATGCAAAGGAACATAGAGTCCGCAACTCTGCAAGCCATTCGGAACGAAATTCCTCCTCCCAAAGGGCCACCCCTCTGTTTGAAGCTCTGTGCCGCAAAAAGCTTCGTAGTTCCTAAAGCAAGCAAGTTGCCCTTGCCTAAGCCAACTATAATCAGTACGTCCCTACCAATTTACCCAAGAAAGCTCAATTTTTTCAGTGAAAGATTACCAAATAGTCGGACATAACATAGCAGTCTGGTGTGGATAAGCCAACTTTATCCACTTGTCGGCGGGTGACGTCATGCGGCCTCCACCCCGCGACTTGGTAGGTAAAGTATTATCTTATTCAGAAACAAAACCATCCGTCAATTCATCGTTAACAACACCAACATCACCAATCCCAACACCTGACAACAATGAAACACAGAAACCTTAAGACACACCCACCCAGAAATATAGTACATACATATTTGTATATGTGTATATATAGTTTAATATATAGCTGCAATTGGAGGTGTCGTTGGACGACTGAGATGGCGTTGCTGCGCAAGTTCTTTTTTCGGAAGCCGCCCGATGGGCTTCTTGAGATCTCTGAGCGAGTCTACGGTTCGTTCCTTTTCTGTTTTATTTCTTTGTTAAAAAAAAGTTGAGGGAAATGATGAAAATGTTTTCAAGTTGCAAGGGATAAATGGAAAATTGTGAATAGGAAGAGTGGGATGTTTCACCATCTGCGTGTGTTTTTTGAATTCCAAGTGTTTTTCTGAGCATAGGAATCGGTGAATTACATTCAGAAAATCCTAAATCTTTTGTTTGAAATTATAAAAATAAAAAAATAAAAAAATCCCAAAAATTTATAGTTTATCCCCTTCCTTTGCCTCCACATTCCGAGGAGCCAAGCAGAGTAGAAAGGAGCAAAAATCTAAGTCGAGGCAGTATTTTTTAGTGGTTATCTAAATTATATACTAGAAAGTTCAAATGGCAACCCAATTTTGTTTTTAGAGGACTATATTAGTATCTCATTGCATAATGGTTGCAGAAGAAGAATACAAATTTTTTCTAGTTCAACGAATAGAACAAAGTTATAATATATAGCCACTACTAAGTAGGATTATTTTGTCTAATTAAGTTGTGGAAAAAGTTTCCAATTCAGTGGCTGGTGATTTCTCATTCTATCTACATATATGTAGTATTTGACTGCTGCTTCACTACCGAGGCTTGGAATGAAGAGAACTATAAGGTATATATTGGTGGGATAGTTGGTCAACTTCAAGATCACTTACCTGAAGCTTCATTCTTGGTATTCAATTTTCGTGAGGGAGAAGCACAAAGCGAGATTGCTAACATATTGACCGAGTATGATATGACTGTAATGGACTACCCTCAGCATTTTGAGGGTTGCCCAGTGCTGACAATAGAGGTGATCCACCATTTTCTAAAATCAAGTGAAAGTTGGCTAGCACTAGGGCAGCATAACGTGCTGGTGATGCACTGTGAACGTGGTGGTTGGTTGGTTTTGGCTTTTATGTTGGCTGCATTATTGATCTATAGAAAGCAGTACGGTGGGGAGCAGAAGACCTTAGACATGGTTTACAAACAGGCTCCTCTTGAACTTTTGCACTTTTTGTCACCACTGAATCCAATGCCTTCTCAACTGAGGTATCTACAGTATGTATCAAGGAGGAATGTCGCCATAGAATGGCCACCATTGGATAGAGCCCTCACCTTGGACTGCATCATTCTCAGATTCATTCCTGATTTTGATGGACATGGGGGTTGTCGTCCAATATTTCGAGTGTATGGACAGGATCCTTTTCTTGTTGCTTATAAGATCCCAAAAGTCTTGTACTCAACACCAAAAAGACGCAAAGCTGTCCGGGCTTACAAGCAGGTGATGTTGAACTTTTCTCCCATACTGAATTAGGTAGATCTTATGTTTAATATAGACCCGGCTTTCTATCTACTCTCTTCTTAACAGGGAACATAAGGTTTTCATGAGGCTGATCTCAAGCCACCGTTGTTAAGTGCCTTCATTTAAAGGAATATTTTAGAATCAGTTTCAATAGCCTAAAAACTGGACAGAATATCAAGCCTCTGGCACAACCATTTGTGTCACCGTGATCGGTAATCTCATGGAAATATTCTCGAAAAACAGGAGCTCATCTTTTCTTTAATTAATGTTATAGAGGGAACTATTTACATTATCAAAAGCAATTACACTGGTCAATCTAGGTTGGTATATCTCTTTAATTTGGGACTTCAGCAATGATAAGGGTGTGATCAAAGTTTAACATGGCTTTCTGGTCCTGAATTGAAATCCAAAATGGATTTGGATGGCATATCATGACCAATTAGGATAAACCCAAGGGGTTATAATATGGTGGCCTCGGTGTTTTGGGAGCTTCATTGTTTGTATTGTTGAGTCTCCTAAAGATTACCTGGACTAGAAACTTGATTGATACCTTTCTTTCTATGCTTTAATCCGCTGTGGAAGCTCACTGGAAGCAAATTTTGTTTGGATTTATTTTTTCATGTTAGGTGAATCCACAATTTGGTCTAATCTTTGTACATATGACTGTTTGTTTACCTTAGAATTGTGTTTCAGGGAGAATGCGAACTAGTTAAAATAGACATCAATTGCCATATTCAAGGTGATGTTGTGGTGGAGTGTGTTAGCTTGAATGATGAAATGGCACGTGAAGAGATGATGTTCCGAGTAATGTTTAATACTGCTTTTATTAGGTCTAATATACTGATCCTAAACCGGGATGAAATTGACATATTGTGGAATGCTAAGGATCAATTTCCAAAGGACTTCAGAGCAGAGGTATCTCACATACTAGATTTGTTTAGGCATGGCCTTTTGCTGGTGTTTTTCTTAACATGAAATTAATACATTGGTTATCAATTGGATGAAGATTCTCTTCTCTGAGATGGATGCTGCTGCTTCCGTAGTAGCGGGTGATATCTCAAGCTTTGAGGAGGAGGGCCTTCCAGCGGAAGCATTTGCAAAAGTTCAAGAGTTCTTCAGTTATGTGGACTGTTTAGATCCCAAGGCCGATGCATCACTAAATGTGCTCCAACACATGAGGGCATCAAATATTGTCCACAAACTGTTGGAAAGTGGTTCTCATGAGAGTGTGGAAACTAGTGGTCTATTGCAGGAGACAAGTCCTAGAAAGCTTTGGGAGAAAAAGAAGCCTACAGTCTTGGAAAGTAAGGCTAAGAACTCCTTGTCTTTGTCCCCAGAGATTCAGTCCATGTCCATGTCCTCACCTAAGCAATCTCCTGGTACTTATCTGAGTAGAAACGTAGCTGAGACTCCTGACGTTCAGATTCCACCTCAACTACCCAGACAATCTGACATCAGCTGCCAAGGGATACCTCAATCTTCTCAGTCAACAATAGTCTTCTGTAAATCTGTGGAAGATGCATCTGTAGCCCAAACTTCTGGCATAGAACGTCAGCTACATTATCACACCTTATCTGAAAGTGCAGAAACCACCCATCTGCCAGCTATATCTCCAGTCATTACAGATCTAACCTTGTCTGTTTCACACACATCTGAATCTCTAGATGCCAAAATTGTTTTGGTTTCACCCCCTACACCTCCACCTCCACCTCCACCTCCACCACCACAGCCTTCCTCAACTGATGTTTCTATGAAACTTTTTCATTCTCCAACTCCTCCACCACCTCCAACACTGCTGCCTCCTCGAGCACCTCCTTTGAAGGAGAATCTAGCTGTTAGAGCTAAGCTGCCTCTGCTTCCGCCTCCACCCCCTCATACAGTGCAAACTGCTGGTCCTACAATTCCTGCCACTAGTTTATTTCTTAATCCTCCTTCAGCTCCTGCAGTTACTTCATCAATTAGGCTGCCTCCTCCGAATCCTCCACCACCTCCAATACCGCCACCTCCTCCAACACCTCTTTTGAAGAAACATATCGCAGTTAGAGCAAGACATCCTCCACCACCACCCCCTCCTCATTCTCAGCAGGTTGCAGGTCCTAGAGTTCCATCTTTAGTGCCACCACCACCTCCTGCCCCCATTTTTTCATACAAGAACTCACTCCCTGCATCACAAAGTTCGCCACCTGTCCCATCCCCGCCCCCTCCACCAGCTCCTTTTCTTAAAGGTACATCTAGGACTGGTGATGGTCATCCAGGATCCCTTGCTCTAGATGGAAATGGAAATAGTATCTCTGTATCTCCATCTTCTGGATCACCGTTTAATTCTCTCAGCAGGGGAAAGGGGCAAATTCTTTCACGTACTATAAGTGGCAAGAATTATCATAACAAAAAACTGAAGCCATTGCATTGGTTGAAATTAACAAGAGCAGCATCAGGAACTCTTTGGGCGGAGGCACAAAAATTGGGTGCAGCTTCAAAGTACATGCTTTTTTTGGCTAGGAGAACTTTTGTGTCCAAGCATAATCATGCTTTGAGTCTCCTTCACGTCTAATAGGCTATTTCGCTTGTTATCTCTCGATGTAGGGCTCCAGACATTGACATTTCAGAACTTGAGAATCTTTTCTCAGCATCAATTCCAAGTTCAGATCATGTTAGGAAGTCTATGCGAGGCACAGTTGGACCTAAATCAGATAAAGTGCAACTGGTAATCAAGTTTTTGGTTCTCAGGCTGTATTAAGTTGTTTCTGTTCATTTTTCTTACTTGAAGTTGTCTATTTTCGTCTTGAGAAATAATTCCTGGAATATTTGGTAAGAGATGTGCCATCTACAAACTTGTGTTCATTTGGAGACACATCTGCTTTTCTGGTTAAAATTTTACAGTGATTTTTTTTTTTCAGATTCTTCATCTTATGGTACTCCGTCTGATGTAGGATAGAACAACTTGTTTAGGATTGCATTTCCTAAGGGCTAAGGAAAGGGAGATTATTAAGGTTCTAATAGGTGACAGAAGGTATTAGACCTTGTCAATGGATTTTGGCTAAGGTTGGAGGAAGAAAAGGTTGTAACATTTTGAGATAGTGATTCTGGAAATGACTAACTTTAGGACTTTAGATTGTTGAGATGATGAAATAAGGGGAAAAATGATAAAAGAGATCCAAATCAGGTTTATGTGATGGAAAATGTAAGAAAGCATGGCTGTGAATGCATCAAATTTTAAAGAGGATAATGGAAAATGTTCATGCCTTCCAATGAACAAAACATTCAAAAAACTTTTTTAATCAAAAACCTTATAAAGTTTTTGAATCATATTTATTATAAATAAGGCATAGTATATAGACTCCTAGACTATTTGATAACATACCTTAAAAAACACAAATATACTAGCTTTTAAAACCCAAGAATTCAATTATTCTTAGAAATTATTAGAAAACCCTAGTACTAGAAAACTCGGCTTAAGAGCACCAGTAACCTTTCAGAACCCAAGATTACGAATAATTCTTTGAAGCTATTTGAAAACCTTACACTGAACTTCATTCCAAGAGCACCCCTTAAAATACTACTTCGTGCTTGATGCAGAAAAGCATGACTCTTCAAATGGGCTTTTTACCAAAACAAATAACGAAAGTCAAAACTGATATAACTGTTTGCATTTTTAATTTTTGGAACCCCCTTTAACTACTATGAAGGAATCTTATCTCCATTATATGTATCCTGTGGGCTCCACATAATAAAACTTAAAATCACATATAGAAGAAAGACACTTGTACTTATTTGTAGGCTTCTATTTTATGATCTTTTGGTTTTTTTTTTTTTTTTTTTTTTTGGGGGTGTTCTTAAGAGCTCCCTCCCCCCTACAAGCGCAACCTTCCTTTCTGATTCACCACCCCGAGGGTATGAAGAATCCGTCGAAAAGGACTGTGTTAAGCCGATTTGATTGAGAGGTTTGGTCAGTGACTTGGTGCTAGCAGTTGCCTCTGTGATGGGGGAGGCTTTGCAGTACAGAGATGTAATGTATTGTGGTTCTTATTAGCATCACTTTCTTATCACATTTATCTTGTTTGGCCAAATTACAGTTTTTATGAATAGCAGATCAATATCTAGAGTTTATGTAATGCTATCACTTCTGCAGGTTGACCACCGGCGGGCATATAACTGTGAAATCATGCTTTCAAAGGTGAAAGTATCATTGCATGACTTAGTGGTAAGTTTGATGGAACTTCAAACATCTACTTCTCCGGGTAATTGGAATGAAGGTTTAATTTAGCCTAAGCTTCAAGTAGTCCAGAGCTCAACAGTACAAATCTTTATCGAAACTATAGGAGCTCAGATAAATGAACATGTTCTGCATTCCATTTTATATAGGGCAGTCTTAGTTTCTTATTCCTAGGTTTTCTTTTTCTAACTTCTCGTCCTTGTATATGAAATTTTTTTGTATTAAGTAGTACAAACTGATACCGAGAGTAACAGGTTTTATGACATGTGTCACTTGATTTTAGAATCTCTCTTTTTTTTCTCAATAGGTAAATAAACCTATGTGACCTTAGCCTCTGACCTTATAAGGGAAGGAGGTGCCATTTGGTCAAGAGACCATTGATGCCAATTGGTTGCTTGAACTACAGATTCTTTTCCATAAAAGATTTCCAGGACAGTTGGGCTCAAACTTAACATTTGAAGTATTATTAGAACAATAATAGTGGTGATGTGTGCTAAACGCTTACAACTGATATGAGCCTACAATGGTTTGACTTTAAAGTCTCTGCATAGATATGTCAAACTTTCAGCGTAAAAGTTCTTTCTTTTCTTAGAACTCAAAGTTTCATGTTGTTAAAGGGACAAGTATAGTTATATTATTACATTCTTGTGGTTATCTTATGTCAACTCTTCAGTTGACGAATATGGGATGTAGGTCATGTCTTTAATTTGCCTTGAGCAGGTCGTGTTATAATTGTTTTGGTGATCATAATGTCATCGTCCACTATACATCCAAAAACAAAACACGTTGCTCTCTCTCTCTCTCTCTCTCTCTCTCTCTCTCTCTCTCTCTCTCTCTCTCTCTCTCTCTCTCTCTCTCTCTCTCTCTCCAACATTCTTATTCCTTTATTTAGGCTCTCTCTCTTGCTAGAACTCATCCTTTCCCTCCGGGTTTGTCCTTGGCATACATATTCTCTTTGCATACAATCTTCCCATTCATTGCTTGATATGTGATCTTAATCCCATTGTACAGCAAGGGTTTGCTTTCTGATGAGTTTTTCTTATGAATTATGATTTCATGTGGAACATTTACAGAGTTCAGTGCTTGCCCTTGAAGATTCAGCTTTAGATGTGGATCAGGTTGAGAATCTCATAAAGTTCTGTCCTACGAAAGAGGAAATGGAGCTACTTAAGGTTTGGCAATGAATTACCCAATTAATTGGAATATGACATATTATCAGTTGACATCTTCTGCAAATCTTTCATAGCCTTTGGAGGATTCAGGCCCCTCAAGATGATACTTTCATCAGTGCCTTTCAAGTTATAATTGCATTTATATTTCTGTGTTCAGGGATACACAGGAGAAAAGGAAAAGTTAGGGAAATGCGAACAGGTTTGTTGGATTTCATTCGTGCCTTTTGGATGCTAGCCTTTTATTGGATGTCTTCAATGTCAAAAATGGATTACAATTCGATGATCCTTTTCAGAGGATTTATCCCCCTTATATAGAACATATTTACATATCTATGGACTGTCTAGTTTGAGCGGGAAGAGCCCCTAAAATTACGCCTGGGGATTTAGATTACAGCGCCGTATGTAGCATCCCTCTATTTAGCAGTGTTGACCAGCCTCCCTCTATTGCAGCGCCGTATGTAGCCTCCCGTATGGACTGTTTGTACGTTGACAGCCCCCCTCAAATTGATGCCCGTAGATCAACAAGCATCAATTTGCTACTTAGAAAGCAATGTCGATGACGAGTGAGAGCCTTGGTGAAAATATCAGCAATTTGGAGTTCAGTAGAAACATGTGGAAGAGTGATAATACGAGCTTCAAATGCTTCACGGATAGAGTGACAATCGACTTCAATATGCTTCGTGCGCTCATGATAGACAGGATTGGCCGTGATCTGAATAGCACTCGTATTACCGGCATGTAGAGGTGTGGGATCGGTCTCAGAAAAATCTAGCTCAGCAAGCATACCTCGAAGCCAAATAATTTCAGAACAAGCTAAAGACATCGCTCGGTATTCAGATTCTGTAGATGACTTAGAAACTCGGTCTTGCTTCTTACTCTTCCAAGAGACCAATGCATTACCTAAGAATACACACCAACCAGTGATGGAGCGACGTGTATCCGCACAACCAGCCCAATCAGCATCGCTATAAGCAGCCAGACGAGTCGAGTTGCCGGCTGGGAAGAATAAACCACGAGCAGAAGTGCCATTAACATATCGTATGATCCGACGAACAGCATCCAAATGAAGATGACGAGGAGTCTGAAGAAACTGGCTGACTTGCTGTACAGCAAAAGAAATGTCGGGTCTAGTAATAGTGAGATAAACAAGGCTACCCACCAACTTTCGATATAAACTGGGATCAGAAAGTAAGTCACCCTCCTCTTTGCAAAGCTTGACATTTAATTCCATAGGAGTATCCACAGAAGTAGCCTCCTGTAGACCAGTTGTAGCCACCAAGTCACTAGTATACTTATGTTGACTGAGTGAAATACCAGAGGGACTACGATGCACTTCAAGACCAAGAAAATATGTGAGAGATCCAAGATCCTTCATATGAAAGGACTCTGAGAGATGAGTCTTGAGCTGGCCAAGTAAGACAGAATCGGAACCAGTGATCACAATATCATCAACATAGACTAAAAGAACAACAATACCCATGTCTGATTTCCGAAGAAACAATGAAGTATCATACTTGCTTTGCTTGAATGAAAATTGTAATAAAGTTGTGCGGAATTTATCAAACCAAGCTCTCGGAGCCTGTTTGAGACCATAAAGAGAGCGACGAAGCTTACACACATGTGAAGTCGGAGAGCTGAACAATCCCGGGGGTGGCTTCATATAAATACACTCTTTAAGATCCCCGTGAAGGAAAGCATTCTTAACATCCATCTGATGTAGTGGCCAATCACTGGAAGCAGCAAGAGCTAGAATCATACGAACAGTAGTCATTTTAGCCACAGGAGCAAAGGTCTCTTCAAAATTGACACCATATTCTTGATTATTCCCTAGTGCAACAAGCCGAGCTTTGTAACGATCTAAACTTCCATCAGATTGGATTTTGACTGAATAAACCCATTTGCAACCCAGAGGAACAATGGTGGGAGGACATGGCTCAGTGTCCCAGGTGTGGTTGACCTCTAAAGCGTCAATTTCTTCCTGCATAGCTTGTCGCCAACAATCATGCTTGACAGCTTGTGAGTAGCATGTTGGAATATCAAAATTGGATAATGTAGTAGTAAGAGCAGAGGCAAACCACCCATACCTATCCGAAGGTACTGATACTCGAGAAGAGCAACGTACCAAGTGCTCTGAAGGTGCTACAACTGATTGATCCTGGAGCATGGTAGGATCAGATATTGGTTGAGCCACCGGAAGAGACTGTGAGTGGGAGCGTCTTGTATACACAATACCTGGTTTAAAACGGGAGCTGACTGGATGAAGATCTGAGAACTGCTGTTCAAAAGATGGGAGGACCACAGTAGAGGAAGAAGGTATAGAAGACACAGGAAAGAAATGTTGATTTTCAAAGAAAATAACATTCCGAGAAATGCGCGTACGATGTAAAGTGGGATCATAGTAAACAAATCCCTTTTGACACACATTATATCCCAAGAATGCACATCTAACAGATTGAGCAGATAATTTATGTCGCTCATGAGGAGGTAAATGGACAAAACATACACAACCAAAGATACGAAGATTATCATAACCAGGTTGTTTAGCAAACAAGCGGAAATAGGGAGACTCCATGTGTAAGACTTGGGAAGGTAAACGATTAATCAAGTGAGTAGCAATTTTCAGAGCCTCGACCCAGAACATGGATGGAACAAATGATTCTAACAAGAGTGTACGTACCACATCAAGAAGATGACGATTTTTGCGTTCGGCTACTCCATTTTGTTGGGGAGTAGCAGGACATGAACGTTGATGAATAATACCTTTAGAAGCCAAGAATGCCTGAAACTCAGTAGATAAATATTCACCACCAGAATCTGTGCGTAATGTTTTAATAGTCGCAGAGAATTGATTGTCAATGTACGCAAAAAACTCAGTGAAAGTATGAAAAACCTCAGATTTAAAGCGAAGAAAATAAACCCAAGTGAATCTGCTATAATCATCAATGAAAGTCACATAATATTTAAATTTTTCACGTGAACTAACCGGAGAAGGTCCCCAGACATCACTATGGATAAGATCAAAGCAGTGAGAAGCTCTATTAGCGTGTAACGGAAATGGAAGAATTTTACTTTTACCAAGTTTACAAGAATCACATTGAAGAGATAAAGAAGAACGTTCTTCATTATCAAGAAAACCCGAGTGCAATACATGAGATAAAATCTGAGCATTGGGATGACCTAAACGACGATGCCACATCATACTCAGAGTTGGAACATTATGACAAGTAAAGGACTTAATAGACGAAACTGAAGAAAGTAGTGGAACAGGTAAAAATAGTGGAAATAAACGCCCCACTTTAGGTCCCTTCGCGATCGGCTTCCCCGTTACCTGGTCCTGCACAACACATCCATCACCAGAAAAGTGAACAGCACAGTTGTTATCAACTAATTGACCAACAGAAATAAGATTTGTGGAAAGTTGAGGAGCAAGAAACACATCAGTAAATTGAGAAGAGGCATCTCCGATAGCAGCTATTGGCAAGGCACTACCATTGGCAGTCTGAATGGCAGATTGACCAGCATAGGGCCGAACATGACATAGAGCAGTAGGAGTATTCGTCATATGATTAGAAGCACCCGAGTCTACATACCAGAGTTTAGTTGTATTTTTACCTTGAAACCCCATTGCAGATAATGCCGAAATTAGCATTTGTTGCACCATTTCTGGTGTACAGTAATTTGTTGTAGGAGGTGCAAAATCGGAGGAAGCACCTGAGGAAGAGCCATGTGCTATAGAAGTTTGAAATGCGTGAGCCTGACGATTCTGGGGACATATACGACAGTCTTTGATAATGTGACCCTTCTTCTTGCAATAAGAACAGTATTTCTTAGGACAATTAGCAGCAATATGCCCGTATTCCTTGCAGCAGAAACACTGTAAGGTGCGAGAATGAACAGGCGGTCCTCGTCGTTGAGCAGCATAAGCCATAGGAGGGAACCCTGAACTTCCATGAGAGTGTTCCAGAGAAGCTTGAGTACTGAGCCTTTGTTCTTCACGAAGTAACTCACCAAAACAAACATCAAGAGAAGGAACAGGCGAGCGATTCAGCAGAGAAGATCGAATAGATTCATACTCGGGGCGAAGTTTCATAAGAAACTGATCACGGCGACGAGTCTCGTGAAGACTTTGAATAGTGGAAAGAGAGGTAACAGGAACATCCGCAGTAATCAAATCAGAATATTCATTCCAAAGAGTCAAAAAGGCCGAATAATAGTCTTGAATGGAACGACTGTCATGAGAAAACAAGGCAATCGTATGCTCTAACTGAAAACGACGAGCACCATTATCTTGATGATATACTTTCTTTAAGTAAGTCCACATGAATTGAGCAGTACGATGAGGCCGTAAGTGGGTGATAATATGTGGCTCAACTGAGCCAAGAAGCCAAGACATAATTCGAGCATCAAGCACATCCCAATCCTTGGATTTATCAGGATTAGATGCACAATCAGTGCCATCAATATGCCCCCAAAGATCTTTTCCTTTAAGAAAAAGTTCAAACTGAAACGCCCACGTAGAATAATTATTTCCCGAAAACTTAGTACATACAGGTACGGAGTCCATGTTAAAAAATTAAATCCGAGAAGAAAATTAAATGGAACCCGAGATAAGACTAATAAATTATATCCCACGGCAAACCCACAAAAAAATGACCACGGTTAAAAGGCTAAGAAATTACGAAGTGCTTTGGAATAACTAGCAAGGGATCAGATCAAAACAAAGTTCTAAAAACTTTTCACCTCAACCCAAAAGATTTATTCACGCAGGTTGATATTCTCTGGACAAGATGTATCAACTTTTGAGGTGTGAGTCAATCAAATATCTTCAACTTTTGACTATTACTGTTTCTGACTTTATTGAAACTTGCAAGCATGGATTTATCTATATATTCCCATGGCTGAGCAAGTGAAATTGAATCGAGTTCAATAATAGCATGTGAACAATTATTGGGACCGAGAACAGCAAAAAAAATAATTATTTGCTGCAAGCTGGATAAGACCGAGAAAAGCAATGTGAGTTTCAAATGCTTGAGCAAAATTGGATAAGACTGAGAATAGCTAAAAAAAAATAAACAATCGAAAATGATGAGCAACCGTGGGACCGAGAACAACAAATAAACAATTATTTTGCTGCAAGTTGGATAAGACCGAGAAAAGCAATGTGAGTTTCAAATGCTTGAGCAAAATTGGATAAGACCGAGAATAGCTAAAAAAAATAACAATCGAAAATGATGAGCAACCGAGAATAGTTAAAACCGAGAAAAAATCGAGAATAGCTAAAACCTGAGACGTGAAGGAAATTGACCGAAGATCTGTGAAAGCTTGAAGCCAGCTCGCAAAAACAGGGCAAGGGAGAGAAGCGAACAGAGTTGACCGAGAATTACTTAAAGTCCCTGCATCCCGTGTTGACCTGAAGTCCGAGTATGGGTCAAGTGGGAGTTTAGTGGGTTGGCCGGGGTTGGCTCCATTATCTGCTGAGTTTATCTGCTGGGTTGGCTCTTGACCGGATGGGTTTCCTAATACTGCAGAGAACTGTCGACAGCCTCAAAGGACCACAATACTAGAGATAGGCTGAAACAAGATAGAGCAAAAAAGATTCAAGCTCTGATACCATGTCAAAAATGGATTACAATTCGATGATCCTTTTCAGAGGATTTATCCCCCTTATATAGAACATATTTACATATCTATGGACTGTCTAGTTTGAGCGGGAAGAGCCCCTAAAATTACGCCTGGGGATTTAGATTACAGCGCCGTATGTAGCCTCCCTCTATTTAGCAGTGTTGACCAGCCTCCCTCTATTGCAGCGCCGTATGTAGCCTCCCGTATGGACTGTTTGTACGTTGACATTCAAAGCTCACTTTTGATGACATGCATATGGGTACTTTTTGAGAATCTGAACTCTGATCACCTAAGTTTGTAAGAAGTGCACTTCTTGATGTGAACATGTGGTAAAAGGATCCACAATACTGCATCAATTCCACTCGCGAAGGGAAGTGTATTGGTATGGACTACTATTTGAAAATGGTGTTTTCTTGGATTAGACTTTGTTGGCAGAGATTTTTTATGACACAAAATGGAAAAAGATAGAACCATGAGGTGGAGGAAGAAAAACAGAGCTAAGCTTCTGTTTCTTCTCTCTCTCTCTCTCTCTCTCTCTCTCTCTCTCTCTCTGTGTATGTGTGGGAATGCATGCAGATGCATGTGTACATGTGATTTCATGTGTATCATTGTCAAGAGAAGTTGAAAATTTCAGTGTGTGCATTTTTATGTGGGTTTGGTTGCTACATTTATCCCGAAGATGTTTGTCTTCAACCTGTAAATGTGTGATATATGTGCATACCTGTCTCAAGATGTTTAAGGTGCAAGTGGATGGATCTGTGTTTATTTTGGTCTCAAGAATTTAAAATTCTTATTTTTTGTGACATTTATTGGGACTTAAGTTATGCTGGAAAGATTTTTAAAATGCTGTCAGGGTGCTGGTTTTCATTGGAATCCCACTTTACTCTTTGTTTAATTAGATTCAATAACCTGTTAATAAATTTTGAAAAATGATTGGTGTGTTCGGTATATGTATAATACTTGCTTTTCAGAAGCATAACGAATATTTTTCGATACATTGACACAGATGTTGCATTTCAGTTAAACTCACCTTATTGTTCTCTAATGTTTGATGACATTTATCAATCCCTTGATTTTAGCTCTTCAGTTAAGCTGTTGTGACTGCTTAATATGCAGTAACTGCTCAATATGAAAATACGTTCTACCTGATAAAAATATATGCTGTGCAAATGTTCATGACAGTTCTTCTTAGAGTTGATGCAAGTACCACGTGTGGAATGTAAGCTTACAGTTTTTTCATTCAAGATACAGTTCCATTCCCAGGTAAAAAGGAAAAAAAAAAGCTCATAATCTTCCTGCTTTCTGAAAGTGCTATGGTTTACATGTATAAATGTGACCCATTTATGGTTCCATCTAGGTTTTTGACCTTAGAAAGGGTCTAAATGTTGTGAACTCAGCAGCAGAAGAGGCAAGTTATTTTCTCATATTCTCATACTTCTTTGTGCAAGTAATTTAATGTTTCTAGTAATATTGATTTGTTATTATCTTATACCTGATTTCTCATCAGATCAAGAACTCATCCAAACTGAAGAGAATTATGCAGACAGTTCTGTCACTTGGAAATGCTTTGAACCAGGGAACTGCTAGGGGTAAGTTTATATTACATTGGCCTGGCTACTTGACTAAATGCACTAAGATCATTAATATACAGAGGTTAGGAAGCAAAATAATCTATCATCACTGTTAGAAGGCATCCCTACTTTGAATTTATTAGATAATTTAGAAGCATGTCAAAGAAGAAAATTCTCATAAAAGAAGTTGGTCATGGAGTGCCATCACTGATATATAGTAAATTGTTTCGAGTTTCTGTTACCAATTATAGTAAGGATATAAAGAGGAGCTTAATTTCTAGATGATTGGAGAATGTGGAATCCTAATAAATCTTGGAATCATATTGTTTTATAAAGTTTTGCAACAAATCTAGGGCCAATTACAGGGAAAATCAAGGAAGAAAAAGTTATAGATGAGGGATAGTGTAAGATGTAAGTTGCCTTCTGAAACTTTGTAAAGGAGCTGCTTGAAGTATGGAAGGAAGGAATCTAACTATTGTATTGAAGTATAACTAACATGAAATCAATCACTTAGGCTGTTTTCTTTAGTAGACCTGTGTGGAGAAGTATGGAAAAAATGAATTTAAGTATGATCATCTGATTTATTGGGAGTATGTATGATTTGGGTAATGGTCTATAGATCCTCATCCACATAAGTGCATATCCTTTTTGACCTGGGCTGTAGCCAGAATGGTCAGCTCTTAATCTAAGATCATTTAGCAGTTGATGCTCATTGCTCGATATCAAAGTACTTCACATTCTGGTTCCTACCCTATATTCTTCTATATTTTTCCAAAACAGTATCTCTTGCACTCTTATGCTTTGAAGTCTTACATATCACTGTCATCCTGTTCACGTATGCTCCTTGCGTTTTCTATTTTCAAACTGACTTTCATGGTTTTCTATTTCCTTATTTTTCTAGGATCTGCTATTGGATTTAGTTTGGATAGCCTTCTTAAACTTACTGACACGCGTGCACAGAACCACAAGATGACTCTCATGCATTATCTTTGTAAGGTACAAGTTGGTGCTTATCTCTTGTAGGTTCATATTATAACTTGACTTTCCAGTGGTTTGAAAATTCTCTTGGAACATATGGTATGCTTATCAAGTGTCAATGGTTACCTATGCTACCTTAAAATGTGGTTTGCTATAGACGCATTATGTTGACATATTATGAGATGTCAGGTTTTGGGTCATATTCTGCATGGATTTTCTAGTGGTTTCCAGTGGAGAAGTTTACCCGCATAGTACTTGGTTAGTTTAAGTTTGCTTGATTAAGTTGTAGGTACTCTCCGATAAGCTGCCAGAAGTTCTTGATTTTTCCATTGACCTTGCCAGCTTGGAGCTGGCTTCAAAGGTATTCTTATTTGCTTTTGGTGAGAGTCATCCTAAGAATTTTGTAATAGAGCAGGCATTTCTTGATTGAAATGTGTGATTTCCATCCAGATACAATTGAAATATTTGGCAGAGGAAATGCAAACCATAAGCAAAGGATTGGAGAAAGTTATACAGGAACTGTCTGCCTCAGAAAATGATGGCCCTGTATCAGAAAATTTCCGTAAGGTATTTAAGTTGATTAGTTTTTTTGTCACCATAGTCAAGATCTATCATTGCCTGAATATCTAATTTAGCTACTGTAAGATTGTATGAAGTGCTCGCTAATTTATGAGGATATCTGTGTTACATTATCAAAATGACTAAATGACCAGAGCATGGCACTTTGGTTGGGATACCATTAAACTAAAATTTCTGATACTTTATCTAAGGAATTATATTGTTCAAGCATTAACGTAATCGCTTTCCTTATCTTCTACAGACTTTAAAAGAGTTCCTTCTTTTTTCTGAGGCCGAAGTGAGGTCTTTGGCATCATTGTATTCTGGCGTGGTAGGCCTTATTCTGAAAAGTAATTGGAGTTTTTAAGAGTTGATAACTGTAAAAAACTATTCTTTATCATCTGGGATGGTTTACAGGGTAGAAATGTGGATGCACTGATCGTTTATTTTGGGGAAGATCCATCTCGCTGCCCCTTTGAACAAGGTATTTTAACTTGAATCTAAAGCTTTCCAGATTGAACATTGTATTAACTGATCCGTCATCAGAAGTATGAAGCTCAAAACTGTTCCCACGCTTCATGTTTTGGTTTTGAAATCTCTTGGCTGTTTTAACAATTTCTGGTTCCTAAGTTTATGAGATTACTTTTTTTTATAAGTATTTTATGAGGTTAATTTTTTCAAATTCAATAAAACCTGGAATTTTGGTTATCTTTCTATTTCGTGGGTTTTTCATCAGATTGGAAGCTGTGTGTCTAATCATTCCTTTATGCTAATATAATAGTGTGTTTCCCCAAGCTAAAGCTTCACATATTGTCACTCTAGTGACCATGATGTATGGTTTTCTGTATCATTAAAGACCATATGTGTTGGTTATTTATCTATTTATAAAGGATGTATGAATGGAAAAGTTCTAGGTTCCGTAGTTTGCTAATCTTAAAGTTGTCATTTTCTTTAACAATGAGGATCATCAATATATTCTAGTTTAAGGGCCATGCTTGTACAGCTCTTTTCAGTGAAATTTATGCTACCTTGTTACTCTTCTGAATCGCATCTGCAGTTATTTCAACTCTGCTCAGCTTTGTAAGAATGTTCAAGAAAGCTCACGAAGAGAACTGCAGGCAGCTTGAGCTTGAAAAGAAGAAAAGAGCAGAGTGAAAAGACAAAGACGGGTGCCTTGCATGAGGAGTCCAAGCAGCTTTTAAATACTCCAATACGCATTGGAAATGTTAAATTATAAGTGCTTAAATGAAGTATTGCCCTTCTCTAGTGGAGTCTAAAAATGTTCCAGTATGACAAGAACCTTCCACATTAGAGTATGTTTTGTACAAAAAATAGTTGTCAGTGTCTGTAGAAGCATGTATATTGGTCAGTAGATTGAATCTGTATATGGTACAGAGTATAAGGATCAGGATTCAGGCCATAATTGAATTTTTCCACTTTGAGGTAAGCTCTGCCCTCATCAATTTGATCGCTCTCCTATTTTCTTAAATTTCATGTTTATGTATTCTATCTTTTCCTCTTCTATACAAGTGTTCATAGATTTGATAGTACTATATTTTTACAGGGGCAGAGATGGTGGAGTTTGCATGATCCTGTTCCTGAAAGGTAGCCTGTATATATATCCACTAACAAAACTCATTCTTGCAAGTCAGTGTTTTCATGATACAAAAAGTTTCTCTCACTTCAAATGTTTTTCTAGAAACTGCATTTTTATTTGAATATCCTCCTTTATGGCTTATCTATTATTTTAACATAGACGTCTCTGGTTGTGTTGATTCCTAGCAAATTCATATTTCCCTCTTTGTTGTTTAAGGGTGCAAATTGTCTCCAGGAAGCAATAATCTATAACCTTGCAAGTTGTGCTTTTCTAACTAGACTTCTTTCTGTAGATCCCTAAAAATTAAGGATTTTTCTAACCTGAACCACAAAATTTTCTCTCTTCACCCCTATATTTCATATTTTATTCTCATGTTCATAGAATTTAGGTCCATGAAAGTGGACCATGCTCTTTCCCCCAAATAATGAAATTGCAAATACCAATTAAAGAAATGGAAGCAGACAAGTTCTGGAACTTCTGCTCACCAATCTTCGTCTACCCATATAAAACAATGCATTTGTTAATTGAATGACCATTGTTTTGGCCTCTATTCTCATATTTAATTCATTAGTGGAAACGCATAAAGCATTCTAGTTGGTCATCGTGAATATATTCTTTTGAAAAATAAGCTTTAATGGTTATAGAACTGATAATGGACAAATCCCTCTACCTAATCTATTAACAAACACCCACGTCAAGAACTTACACCAAGGCCTATAAACAAACTTCTAAAGGCAATTCGAGGAAGGAGTTTAACTCTAGAAATCGAACGCCGTTAAACATCTCAGATATCCAATACTTTTGAGACGAGAAATTGCGTTACAAATATTTCGAATAAGAGGAATATTATTAATCTTAAATTTGTTTTTTTAGTCTCACTTGTTGATGCGATACATCTTAAATGATTTTAGGTGTCAACTCCTTAAATAATAATCACTTAAAATGTGTCACATGACAAGTATGAGTAAGATGAAAAATTGTCTGCATTCAATAATTATACAGAATTTAGTCCCGAATACCCTAAATATAAAAGACAAAAGCCTCATGATTTCTCAAGCACTCATGTATACAGTATATGGGCATAGGTTTTTAATGGAGATCAAGCTTTTAAGTAAAGGAGATAGGAGTTGGTGCTTGGTGGATTGCAACATTGGGATCCCTCTGCCTTTGAGTGAGAGGGAGAGAGAGGATTGTGGCTGAAGGGATTATGTGGGTCTCTTTGCTTTTTTAATCATCTTTTTCTCACTTTGGATCTATGATTTTTCAAAAGTAAAATGCGACTTTGGTGGGGTTGAATGATTAGAGCGTTAAGGATAATCTCTTTTTTTGGGGGTACTTAATAACCCATTACTTTTGTGATGAAGAATCTTTGAGAGCACTATAGCCGAGGCACTCAAAAGTTGTAACTCTCACATGCAAATAAAGACACTACCTATAATGTTTTCTAGGAGACGAGGGTACTTTTGGAGCTAAAAAAGAAAGTACCAAGAAGTAGACTGCCAAGCCAGATGATTCAGAGCACATGAATTTTGACCAGCTCTCCTCAAGTTTTGTTTATTCCATTGTTTTTACTGAAGATTTAACCTTACGCTGCAGAAAAGATGAAACTCAAAACGTTTATACTGAGCAGCATAAGGTGTCAAAACAGATTCAAATCTAAATCTGTCCTAGATGATCAAGCTTTGGTGAAAGGAATTTGTCATTTTCGGCTAAAATAGAGACGTTCTTGCCTAATATATATAATTTTTTTTTTTTTGCAAAGAGGACGGTATCCCATAATTTATTAAAAGACTCTCACCTACAATGGAGGAATAGCGTGCCTAATATATATAGTTTATTCTGAGGTTTGAGTCTATACTAAACAGTTATACAAGTAATGTTGAAACAACAGCAAGTTCAGAAGTCTAAACCTATAAACTTAGATCCCAACACATTTCAGTAATATTCCTATCTCATGCACGTGAAATTCGCATATTAAGTTTATACTTTAAGGGACATGGAAATGCATATAATTGATACGAATCATGGAGTTGGTAAGGGTGAAATTTTGCTGTACTTTTTTTCTGGTAAGTGTTTGGTAAGCCTGAAACTTTAACTTTTAACCCTGTCAGATTGTCAAAGATGTAGTATGGGGAGTGTTTGGCGTATGACTCACTGATGGAATCATTCCCACAGGATAAACAACAAACAAACCCCAGTAGTTCTCCTTTTTGGCCTCTGCATGTGGCTCTAAATCGTATGTATGGCTGAACAGAGTTGCATGGCGACAAAACTAAAGTTGCAGGCCACCGACACACATTTCCTGCATTTTTTTTGCAGTGCATTAGAATTTCGTTTTCCCTTTTCAATTAAAAGCAATACAACTAAATGGTGAAGACCAAATTAGGAATGCCTCAAAATCTTAACCAAAACTTCAAAAGTGCAGAAAACTAAATGCACGAGGACAATTCAATATTTTTTAAGGTAGAGTTGGCAATACCATGGAGTTTCATGAAGAAGAAATAAATAGAAGACAGTAGACAAAGCTTGTGAATCATAAATTATGGAGATAGGTGTCAGTCTCTTGGGATTTGAATACTGTGTCTGATTTAAAAAGGGAACAGAAACGTATAAGCCATTTCTGACCCCACATTTTGTGCCGTTGAAGGAACTTAGACTTTTACCACCAACAAGAACATGCTGCAGCATTTGAGTTTTGGACACACACCCCCCTTCCTAAAGCCCCCACCAAAAGTAAACGTGCCCGCCACGATACCTAACACCTTCTATACGACTTGCCATATTCACTTTGGTCGTCTACACCTTTGGAGTCCTTTTGTCTGATTCTGATTTGGTAGTTGTTGCAGAAGATATATTTTTTACAACACATTATATCGTTAACATCTGAAATATTTAATTAATAGAATGAAGTGTAGAAGTGAGATTTAAACTCAAAATCTCAAATTATTATTTATTCAAAAAATTTAAACTAAAAGAAAAACGTAGATTTAATTATTAAAAATTTTATATATAGTCATTTTTATGTATTCTTCTGTGTACTTAAAAAATTAATCCAATCAATTATATTAATAGAGTGTATAAAAAATACGTAAAAATAACTATACGTAACATTACTTATTATGATTGATTACATTGTTAACATTTGACGATCTTTGATTAGTATAAAAACATGATATACAGATCAAAAGTAACGAAAGAGTTGATTCTTCTGCAGATATGAAAACAAAATACTTCAGAAAATGAAATGGGAGTTCTTATAAATTTGGTATGGATAAAATTAGTGACTTAAAATATTATTCAGTGAAGTATAAATAGACCACGAGTTGTGAAATAGAACACAAAGAAGAAGAAGAATAAGAAATTATAAAAGTACGAATTACAATAAAATGAAATTCGGCCATAGAAGTTTATGACGTCGATGCAGTGCTAATGTCTTCGAGTTCTCTACCTCCACTGAAATGAAGATTCCTGATTGAAGTAATACCGTTATGCGTATTTGCACATTTCTACGAGATTTCCACCAACAGCTCCGTCCCACCACGGTAATCATTGCCACAGAGAGAGAAGAGATAGAGAGAGAGAGAAGGCGTAAAAAGGAAGTGACTAGATATGGATGTGGATAGAAGGAGAAGCGTGGTGGCAGGGTCTGTGTGGGAGAGCAGGATGAAGAGTGACGAAGGGAGAGGTGGGATTAAGGTCTTTAAAGGAGAAGAAGAAAGCTCTGAGGAAAGTGGGGCCTCTGCAAATAATGGCGGTGGTGGTAGCGGTGGTGGCAGTACTTCAAGGTTCAAGAGTGCCACAGTGGCCAGTAGTGGGAAGAGAAAGACATGGAAATCCGAG
Organism: Carya illinoinensis; assembly: GCF_018687715.1. Classification (NCBI taxonomy): domain Eukaryota; kingdom Viridiplantae; phylum Streptophyta; class Magnoliopsida; order Fagales; family Juglandaceae; genus Carya; species Carya illinoinensis. The sequence goes on along the minus strand of NC_056766.1, from coordinate 44,587,105 downwards.
AGCTTTGATGGGGTTGAAAAGAGCACATTTCAGATATCCAAACGAAAACCTGAGCCTCTGAAGAATTCTGAGGAACATTGCAAGGAGCTGACTGTTTCAGCTGAGGGAATCAAGAAGAGCCCCGTTCAGGCCAGGAAACTGAGATCTGAGGCAAGCAAGGAGGTTGGTGTTTCAGTTGAGAAATTTGAGCGGAGCCCAATTCAGATGAGGAAAACAAGATCTGAACCACTCAAGGAACCCAATTCTGCGCATTTGAGGAAGGTGAAGTCGGACTTGGTCAAGGGTACCGAAGGAAGTGGCAATGGAGCTGAACAGGCTAGTTCAAATCAGTTGAGGAAGGCCAAGTCAGAGTTGAGTCGACCTGTGGATGAACCAGGGGATGTAGTTGCTGATGGGTCTGTTAATGGAGGAACCGACAAAATTCCAGTTGATGAAACTGGGACTGCTGGATCTGATGAAACTTACAAGGAATTCGGTGTATGCCAAGAAAAGGTCATAACTGATCGAAGTGTGGTGAATTATGCTCCAGAAGTGGTGGCGAGCGATGACGAGGGTGATGATCTCGATGTTGTTGATGTAGAAGACGAAGAGGACATGGATGAGGAAACTGATAGTGATGTTAAGAAAATCAATGTTCCAGAACCCAAGAAGATTGTCGATGAAGAGGAGAAGGTTGTCGATGAGCAGAAGATTTTCAATGAAGAGAAAAAGCTTGTCAATGAAGAGAAGAAGAATGTCAATGAAGAGAAGAAGATTGTCAATGAAGAGAAGAAGATTGTCAATGACGAGAAGAAGATTGCCAATGACGAGAAGAAGAGTGTCAATGAAGAGAAGAAGATTGTCAATGACGAGAAACAGATTGTCGATGAACAGAAGAAGACTGTCACTGAAGAGAAAAAGCTTGTCAACGAACAGAGGAAGATTGTCAATGAAGAGAAAAAGCCTGTCAATGAAGAGAAGAAGATTGCCAATGAAGAGAAAAGGCTGCATCAAGTTAGTAGAAGACCAGTGGCCAGTGTGAAGCAGCCTCCTCCGGTGGAAAGGCGTCGTACCTTGTACCAGAATCTATCAAAACCCACTCCAAGGAGCCAGAATTTCTCAAAACCCACTCCAAGTTAGTCTTTAGTTGATCTGCATTTGATGTTTTCTATGTGAATCTATCAGTTGGACTTTTGATTCTGACGATTTTATGATACAGGTTCGTATGAGTTTCAAACTTCTCCTGAAAGCCACAGCAAATTACAAAGTTTTGGTAACTTCTAATTTTGGAAACATAGCAAAATTTGCAAATTCTTCAGGAAAACTCCTGCAATTATCATCAGTTTCTTTTCTACGTTTGGCTTTTCAGTGGACTTGGTAATGTGGAAGGAAGTCCCAAGGTCGGCACTTGTCCTGCTAATTGGATCATTTTTCATCCTCTCATCTTCTTATACAAAGGATGTCAATCTCAGGTTAGGAAATCCGCAGTAAAGGAAATTGATTTTTAACCTGAATTATATACATTCTTTGGCTTGCTATCCTTCTGATTCAGAACAGAGCCCAAAACTAAGATCTTATTAATCACTGTATCTACAGTTTTGTTTCTGTGACTTCCTACATGGGGCTTGTGTATCTTTCAGCCATATTCATATATAGGTCCCTCATATGCAGGTAATCCCTTGAAAACTTGTTAATTGACAAGAAAAGATATTAGCAATTTGACCACTTTCTAATTCTTCTTCTGCTTTTTCCCTTCTTTTTCTGAATGAATGAATTAGGGGTGTTGTATATACCGATGATTCAAGCTGTGTACTGGGGGAACAAGAAGCAATGTGGTTACTGAGATTGGTTCTTCCTTACGTAAATGAGTTGCTGTTAAAACTCAGAGCTCTTTTTTCAGGACATCCTGCAACTACAATGAAGGTAATTTTTCTCTCTCTTTTTATCTTTTCCTTATTGTTAGCATTAATGGAGCTACAAAAAGCCGATTCTTTTTTACCTCTTGGTTTTTGGAGTATGCAAAAGGTGACAAATAGTGAAATTGTGACAATGGCAGCTGGCAGCACTGCTCTTTGTTTTGGCCAGGTGTGGCAGCTGCATAACCATTTGGACTGTGATTAAGTTGGGTGAGTTTCCCTTGAGTTTCCTTTTTTTTTAATCTCTTTATTTCTTTCTTTGCTTCTTTTTTTTTTTTTGGATCAGATTAAAATGTAAGTGGTTCAGTTTAATAGTAAGTGTTTGCTGAAATTGCAGTGTCGGCTTTAAGCATTAAAATTTATACTGACGCATTGTTGTGCTCACTGCCTCAGGTTTCTTGGGAGTTTTCACTGTACCAAAGCTCTGTTCATTGTATTCTGCACAGTTAACCGCAATAGGTAAATTCTTCTGCTTATTGTAGTCTTTCCTCATGAAATTCAGATACAAAACTTTGCTTGCTTTGCTCTTAATCTACATCTAAGCTATATCTATCTTTCTTGGGCTTGTCAGTGGGGCATGGACCCATCGTCTTGAGAACTCAAGAAACTGCATTTCATTCTCTCTCTCTCTCCCTCCTTCACACACACAGACAACGTGCCTCCTTGGATATTCAAAACTCCATATATGGGAAGTAGTTTATCAAATCTTTGTTTGAGAGTTGAGGAAAAATTTGCAACAGGATATTATTGTCTTCAACGTTGTGAAAGAAAAAAGATTTTTGGATAAAACAGCATGAAGTTTTTACTGCATTCTAAGACAATTTTTAAAACGTTGGGTACTACCTTGAACCGGAATTGTTCATTCTGAACATGTTCAATACAACTTTTTTGTTATCTCTTGAGGAAAATGAATATAATTAGGCAATGTGCTTCCTCTGGAATAGTTGAGAACTTAACATCATGTCCTAAAATCCAATTGCAGCTAAATTTTGGGTTCGACGCTTCCACGACATATGGGACTCGTGCTCTCACAAGAAAGCCGTGGCTGCAGCCACTGTTTTTCTGGTTTTGAACCTATCCTCAACTGTTGCACGCATTTGGGAAGGTCAGAACACCTTTGTAATCTTCAGTAGTTTAATAGCTTTTGGTACCCCATTAGCAAAGTTCTTGGCTTTCTTTTTTTTATTTGCTTTATCATATTGAAAACTGTGTACGTTGCATGCAGTGTTCATGCTGTACGTGGCTTTCCGATGTTATCAGCAGTCTGGAATGAGATATGATTGGGTGGAAGATGAGGCAGGAGGTGAGGAAACTTCATGACAAGGACCAGGAGGATCAAGCCAATTCAGATATGGAAACGTAGTACATATATATAAAGGTCGCATTCATGGCCAAATCGTTCACTGTCTGAAGGGGAAAAAGAAAAGAGACAAAAAAAAAAAAAAAAAAATCAATTTTTCTTGCTACTTACATTCAAGAATATAACAAAAAAGGGACCCTTGCGTGTTGCATTTAGCGTGAAGATTACAGTGTAAAAATTAGTTGAGAGAGATGATAAGTGGCTTTCAAAATCATATGTTGTTGGTAAGAGATAAATACTTTTGAGGTTTTCTTGTGTATTATGTAAGATTATGGTGTAACATGCTCCACCTTAATCCATTAAATCTATGAGCTTGTGTTAATAATTCATTCATCACGTGGAATTGAACCGTACATTATGTGCATAGATCGATGGAAGTTGAGTAATATCATTAAAAGAGGGAAACATTACAAGTTTTTGTCAAGCCAAACAGCTTGAGATACAAACTCAGGAATATTCTCCCACCACATTTATAAACTCTCAACATTCTGTGCATATCTAGCCAATTTATGGGCTACTTGATTCCCTAACCTGTTCACATGTGGAACCACACAATCTCCAAACAAATACAAATTCTGAAGGTTTGGTAGCTCTCTCACCAGGTTTCCTAACATAGAAGAAGAATCCCCAATGGCTTAGACTTCATTAACCTTCATCATCCTATTGCTCTCAAGAATCAGTTTTTGTATTCCCATACTAGCACATATTTGAAGACCTCTGAACATTGCCAGAAGCTCTATATCTTCTGGCTCACTAACTTCATTTTCGACGATACTTACTGCCATTACAATATCCGCATTTTCTTCTCTTAAAACAGCTCCAATACCAGTCTTGTGTTGATAAAAAAGCATTGCCCCATCCATATTTAATTTCAAGTACCCTTGAGGAGGAGGCTTCCAACAGCAATATTTTCTTATCTTTGTGCTTGGTACAACTCTGTCTCCTCTGTGAAATTGCTGCAAAGAGAGAGCATTTTCTATTACTTGTCTTGGTTCAATGCAACTTTGCTCACTCACCATTTTGTTTCTCCTGTGCCAGAAACTCCATGCTATAAGGAAGAAGTAATGATATTCATATCACACATTTTACAATATATTTTCCACTATATTGTAAAATAAGAGTATTTTCGTAAACGAATCTCGTTTGGTTATGTAGTTCAGATGAGATGAGATGTTTTGAATAGTAATAAATAAAATATTATTATAATATAATTTTTTTAATATTAATTTTGTATTTAAATTTGAAAAAGTTAAATTGTTTATTATATTTTATATGAAAATTTGAAAAAATTGTAATAATAAATAAGATGGGATTATTTGATTTTTGGTAACCAATTGGGGTAGATAGTTTACAAAAATACCCCTCCTTTCAAAACATTATTATGTAAAATATCCTAAAAAGTTACGTGTATTTATCATTTTTCATAAGGGAAAGCCTTGATGGGAAGATTTTGGTTTACCCCTCTCCTTGCCCTTACGGCGGCTGTTTCAGCTCCTTCACTGCCCCCACCCTACATTATGTCCGTACCCTTCTTATTATCTGTTGGGCCTTTTTCTTGGGCTTTCTATTAGGCCGTTTCAGGATTTTTGTTTTTGGGCTCATTTTTCAAGTTTACAATTACGGCCCACTCGGATTGTTTTGGACTGGGGAAACGAAAATTATTGTGGTAGTTTTCCGTTCGGCTTTCCTGCCTTTTCGCTCCCTCCCTCTCGTTTTCCCCCCAACTGGAATTCCGAGAGACTCAGACAGAGAGAGAGAGATCCAAGAAAGAAAGGAAAAGAAAAAATTCGAACAACTTTATAGTCTATCTTCCTTCTCTTCATCTTTGCTTTAGTATTTGAGATAAAAGACCTTTCCGATCCGAACAAAGGAATGTAATTGGAACGAGACTTGCGCTTTCAATTTCTTACTTCAGTTGATAGATGTATTTCGTGAATTGAGGTTAATAAATACAGATGAGCCTCGTGACTGATTCTCCGGTACGTTCATCGAGTAGCGACGACTTCGTGACGTTCCTCGATGCATCACTCGATTCGGATTCTTCCGAAGAAGCTGAAGATTCCAGTCACCTTGAAACCCAAAGGTGCTGATTCTCTGTTAGTTTTTTTTTTGGATTGTCTCAACTTTTCTATATTGTAAGCCCCACTTACTCAGCCATGTTCATTAACTTGCAGGATAAAACGGAGCAAAGTGGAGATTATGGAAAACGTAGAGGAAGGTTCGGAGTCAACTTCACTTACGCCATCCCTAGAACAGACCGAAGGTAAATTCTTCTCTTTTAGTTGAAAAGATCTTTCGCTATTGAGTTGTGTGAAATCCCTTTTCACACCTAGCCATCCAAATCTTGGGAAACACAGCCCGAAACCAACTTATCAAAAGCTCATCCGGCACCTTTAGTTAGACCAAACTTCTTTCCAGTTGCATACTTTCATAATTATTCTGTAAAGCTTCCTACATTTTTTTTCTTTTCTTTTTCTTTTCTATTTTTGAAACTGCTGACATGGTGGAGCCCAAACTGGAAAATCTTTATCCATTTTTGTGCATATATCTTTTGATTGGGATATTTCTGTGGAAACCTTACTAGAACTGAAATTACTACATAGACAAACGGTTTGAGGCCATCCAAATTGCAACGAATACTCCAATGGTTGAAGAAAAAAGGTGAATTAGGGAAGAGTGACTGCTCTGTAGTGTTTTTTGTATGATTTTTTCTTTTTGTCACTCTGCCGTATTCATCTACACCCTTCTCTGTGTGTGTGGCTCACCAATTTCCATATATATGGCAAACTTTCTGAAAATACGACAGAGTGAATGGCATTACTTAGATTTTCTTTCATTTGGCGTTTAGGTATTGTGGCCGAATTTAATTATATGTAATGCATTATCTCCTGCAGAAGCATCCATAAAGAAGGATGCTTGTACACATCCTGGTTCTTTCGGAGAGATGTGTATACTGTGTGGGCAAAGGCTGGATGACAAATTTGGTGTGACATTTGGGTACATTCACAAGGTAGAAATTCACCAAGATGACTTGATCGGAATTAAGAGTTTTGGTTAACTTTGCCACTTATCATTTCTTTTTATAAGGCAATTATATTGAAAAACGTAGAGCATCACAACCAAAGTACACTGGCTGGGGAAAACAAATATACATAAAATCATAGTAGTTAAAATAGCCAGGACTCTCTAAGGCTGACATCCAGAAAAAAAAGTGTTTTTAGCATTATGGATGCAAATTCATCTGCCATCTTCTCACAATTTTCAAAATTTTGAGCATACATTCATTCCAGACGCACCACATAAGGTATAACAGTACAATTTGCCAAACTTCCACACTGTAATGGCCAACATTTTGAACTCTTCAACCTGCCAACTACTCTACCACCCTTTGAGGCATCACCCAATCAACACCAAAAAGATACTTTGCGACACATTGAAAAGTAAATTTCTAATATTTGTAAAAAACTTTCAACATGTTGAAATATTATTCACAAAGTTCTGATTCCATGACACGAAAAGAATTTAAAAATCATAATTGAGCGATGTAACCAATGTAAAATATGTAATTCCATTTACAATATGTAGTTATGTTTATTGGTCTCAGATGGAATTTGGTTTAAGCCTGTGGAACATCTGTATTGCAGGGACTTAGACTTCAGAATGATGAAGTTGTCAGATTGCAAAATACAGACATGAAGAATTTATTACGCCATAAGAAGCTTTGCTTGGTTCTTGATCTGGACCATACACTGCTAAACTCTACACTGCTTATACACATGACATTAGAAGAGGAATATTTAAAGAGCCAAACAAATTCACTGCAGGGTATTTTCATTAACCCTTTTTTGTGGTTATGCCTTGGTAGTGTAAATTAGCATTTCTCATATCATTAGTTTTGTATGCCTTTTTTATACTGATTCTTTCTATTTAAAATAGGAGTTACTCTGAGTTTGAATGCTTGTGTTTCTGAGTGGTATGATACGATTTTTGTCTGAAGCAAGGTAGAATAGTTCAAATAAATGGAAAGGATGTAATCAGTTGCTTGTGTTTTCACAAGACACCAATACGGGGAGGTTTATTGGAATGCAATGAGGCAGTCTGTTTATGTTGTGGGTTCTAATCGAAGCAAGGCTCATGTGTTGCCAGGGAGAGGGGTTGATAATTCTGGGTGAAATAGTTTGGTTTTCATTTTCATTTCTTTCAAAGACTGGCAAAGTAGTCTTCTTTTGCAAAAGGCAAGCCTAATTACTTGGCCTTTAATTGTTATATCACCTTAAGATACTATTTCCCATGAGGCACACCATAGCTGTCAGGCTAAGTTTTTATGACAGTATACATTTTTTTTTATAAGTTTGTATGACGGTCTACATTTTGCATGGTTTTGAATTATTGAAGAATAATTCCTACCTTACTCTTTGCATCCCTTTCCCAAGTTGACCTAGCAAACTGCATAGAGGCTCTTATTCATTTGATTGGTTATAAATTGGCTTTTGCTTCCATCACAATTTGCTGCTGCCACAGAAGAAGACCGAGAATGTTTAATATTTTTTATTTTGGTTGTGCTGGTTATCTTCTGACTTTCTGAGCGTTGTAGTGAGTATATGTGCTTATTCCTTCATGATATTTAAAATTTATGAAATTTACAGATATCTCAAAAGGCAGCCTCTTCATGTTGGACTATATGCATATAATGACCAAGTTAAGGCCTTTTGTTCGCACATTTTTAAAAGAAGCAAGTGAAATGTTTGAGATGTACATCTACACAATGGGCGATCGGCCCTATGCATTGGAAATGGCTAAGCTCCTTGATCCTCAAAGAGAGTACTTCAGCTCTAGGGTGATTTCACGCGATGATGGCACCCATAAACATCAAAAGGGTCTTGATGTTGTGCTGGGGCAAGAAAGTGCTGCTCTCATTCTTGATGATACAGAAAATGTAGGTACATTTGTGACCAGCTAAGCAATTTTGCTTAACCAGTTTATTTTCATGTTAATCTGATGTTACTTGTTACATGTGCAAACCAGTCTTGAAGTTTCCTTGTGTTTTGTAAGCTTCTTTGATATGGTTTACTCATAAGATTGCTGAAGAGGAAATGGTACCCAATATTCCATCAGATACACTGGGTATCGTTTCTATTTCTTTTGAACCTGCAATTATTCTTTCTAGGTTTTGTAACCTATGTCATTTCAGTTTCTTTTGAACCTGCAATTTCTCTTTTTAGGTTTTTGTGGGTGACAGCCATCCTGTTAAAATGTTGCCATGCATTATTGCAGGCGTGGCCAAAGCACAAGGAAAATTTGATATTGATGGAAAGATATCATTTCTTTGCTTCAAGTTGTCACCAATTTGGCTTCAGTTGTAAATCTCTTTCTGAGTTGAAGAATGATGAAAGTGAGACAGACGGAGCCCTTGCAGCTGTTCTTAAAGTTCTTAAGCGAGTCCACAAGATGTTCTTTGATGTATGTCCCTCTTGTTACTTTGAATTGATAATAGTTGCTGAAGTTTGCTATCGTGATAAATTCTAATGTAGGGGAACCTTCTTGTAGGAACTTAAGGAGACTCTTGTTGACAGAGATGTGAGGCAGGTGATCATTTTCTCAACAACTAAAACATGGCCGGCATTTTATTCTAAGCGGTAGCAAGCACCTGTACACATACTTCAAAATCTAATATCAATTCCACGAGGATGATTTAATTGAGTCCCATATTATGGGTTTCAAAAAGAGTGCAAAAAGTGTTTTTATTATTATTTAAACCTGGCTTATAAGTTGTCTCAGATGTTTGTAAGATAGATATCTACCACTACCTGCTCTGTGTCTCTGCCTCTCTTCTGCTTCTGGCTGGTTTCCACATAATCTAATCTGGCATGAGTTCTGACCTATTGAACAGTACTTAGTCTGGAGTCATACATCTTGGCTAGATTGGTGGTGAAGATCCACTCTTGGAAAAACACTACGTAAGGCAACCTGATTATGGTTCTAACTATTGAATGGACAGCACGTCCCCATTTTGTGGCCATGAATCAGTTTTAAACAGTCCTTTTATTGCTTTTGTATTGTATGTTTGTTGATTCCTTAATTTCTCGTGCAGATTGTTGAATATCTTCCCACTAATTCATCCCAATAAACTTTGAGAAGGAGAACTATCTCATGGTTATTAATTACAAAGATTTTGAATAATCAAGATGTTTTTTATATGTAATTTTCTGCAGGTGCTGAAATTGATTAAGAAGGAAGTCCTGAAGGGGTGTAAGCTTGTCTTTAGTCGTGTATTTCCCACTAGATTCCAGGCTGATAATCACCATCTCTGGAAGCTGGCAGAGGATTTGGGAGCTACTTGTTCAACGGAGATTGATCCGTCTGTGACACATGTGATCTCAACAGATGCTGGAACAGAGAAATCTCATTGGGCAGTGAAACATATGAAGTTTTTGGTCCATCCACGGTGGATAGAAGCTGCTAATTATATGTGGCAAAAGCAGCCTGAAGAGAAATATACTGTCAACCAAACCAAGAACCAATAACTAACCATTCAATGTCAATGCTAACTCTTGGTAGTGATGTATTGGTTTGAGGTAATGACTACTCTCCAGCTATGTAGACCTTTTAAAAAACTATGAATGCCTAACTATGTTTCATAGACTGTTGGGATCTAGGTTTGATCATTTCAAATCACCTACAAGCTTAGAAAAAGGATAATGGTCATATAAAATGTGGACGCTGAGTGTTGGATCCTGATCTAGTAATTTGTGTGACGGGTCAATATGACTCGTAAAATTTTAATTTCATGAACAGTTACCATATACTTCTAAAATGAGTTAGAAATTTCTTCAAGAAGTCTCTGTTTATTTTCCATGAATATTTACTCTATGCTTCTAAGTAAAAGAGAATGTTCTCCTCAAGCTTAGGATTTCAGAATTTATGTTCACCTAATCTTTTGGGGATAATCTGAGGCCACTGGATCAGAAAATGTTGCAACGTTACTTAGATGGGAGCTCACTCAGCTTTATATCCCTTCCAAACCTGAATCCTCCAATCTCACTCAATGCCCGAAGTTTAGCTCACACTATGCATGTAAAAATTATTAGAAGAGTAATGCTATCCATTATTCTATTAACAATCATCTTCTCCGCATTTTTAAATGTAACATTAAATGATTAAAATATTATTTTTTATTTTTTATAAAGTTATTCAATTCTCAAATCGGTGTCTATATAAAACACATATATCTAATAAAATGCTTACATGATATAATTTAATTTAAAAAAAAATAAAACTTAAATATTATAAATTAAATTTTATTATTTAAGTAATATGGATTATGTGTTTTATATACTGACTTGATACTATAATAAATTTTTTTTTTTTTTATCAATCAATCATTTCATTTGATGACGAGGATGATAGTTAAAGATGTGATAAATAGCACTTCTCTTATTAGATGAAAGGCCCAATAGTTAAACAAAAGGCATTGAGGGCATTGAATAAGGACATGTTTGTAAAATGAGATGAATAAGGCACTTTGTTTTTTATATCTCATCTTAAAATTTTTTATAATTTTATTTATAAACATCACTTAAATATAAATACTTTTTAATTTCAAATCTTTAAATCTTTCATCAAATAATTATTCAATCATTACAATTTTTTCAAACTTTCAAACAATACATAAAAAATAACAGTTTTTTCAATTTTAAAAAATTATATCTAAACAATTTTTTTAACTTTACAATATTTTTATTTAACTTTTTTTCTTCTTATTTCCTAAAATCCATTAAAACATTTTAACTCAAATCATTTTACTGTTATTCACAAATAATTTCACTACTATTTATATATATAATTCTCATTTCATCTCACTTTTCAAACAAATTGAGCTTTTGGATATATGCAATGATTTAAATTAGGACGGTGCTACTATGCCACCCAGAGTGCACCACTCCTTTTGACCGCACGGTCATTTTTTTTTTTTCATTTTTCTTTTCAGATTTTTTTAATATATTTAAATATTTTTAAAAAATATAGAAAAAATACGAATACACTTAAAATCACTTTCTTAATCACTAAATTAAAAAATATTAAAAAAATATATATGACCAGCGGTCACTTTGAGGAGCCACGGGGAGAGGGCATAGTAACATTTTCCTTTAAATTATCGTGTTCAATTATTATATGCGGACATCAGAGGCAGAATTTTCATGACTACGTGTATTCGAAAGACAAAAAAAGAAAAAAGACAAAAAACCTCAACGACTAATCAGGTAAAACTCACAATAATGTCGATTAAACTAGAGAAACATTCCCTTTATTAGTGGCATACATGCTTGTCTGCTTGGTAAAGTGACCAGAGATTCATGATTGATACCAAAGCTGGCATATATAATTAGTGAGATTTACGATAGCCAAGAAAATGATCCACGTCTGCAAATTATTGAGTCAAGAGTGATGAGGTTTTGGACAAGAACTGACACGAACACTACCTTTTATCAAGCAAACCCCTTATCTAACAGTCCCTTAGAATCAAATGCATGGCTGGGAATTAAGAAGACTGTTAGGTTCTCAGTTAAGTCATTACCAGTAGTACTCACTGCACTAATTCAATCAGTACAGGATAAAGGTCTTCCAATCAGGTCAGTATGCGTGGTACAACGAAACAAACCTCTGGTTACTGCTAAGACACCACCAATTATTTAAAGAGACAAGCATACATGCATATATGGATCAGGAGTCGACATATATCTATATATATTACAAACATGTACTAAGAAGATGCGTGTAGGACTCTCTTGATGTTTCGATCACTTGAAAAACTTAAAATGAGTGCATGGCACATTCAACACATGGACGACGATGATCATGAAACAGACAAGTAGTTGTTTGTAATGGGAGACTCCGTTCGGATGGTGGAAGTATTCCATCTCATCTCATTTTATCATTACAATTTTTCAACTCACTATTTAATATAGGAGGGAATATAGGAGCATTATGGGTTGCTCCATAAAATGCGAGCCAAAGTGGAAAGTATGAGACGAACATACATTATATATTGCTAACTGTGACAAATTAACGGACAATATTCTGCAGTTGTTGTAGGGTTAGTTCTACTTGATCTAAATCCTGCACTTCGCATTATATTTCTTGTCAATTAGTTATGGTTAACATGCATGGAGAAGCTAGTCATCAAACTTGGACCAAATTATTCAAATTAAGCAGATCATCATGGATAAAGTCCTGATGATGACATGCAGGAAATAATTGAAGCATGGAATGCGGACATGATCGCAGCTTGGCATTTGTTAGGGGTTTCTAAAGATCATCTTGATGAGAAATTATCTTGAGAATGGATGGCATGAAGCATGTATACACACACACACACACACACATATAAGAATCAAGCTAATTTCTTTGGATTAATGCATGCAGAAGCTACGTACACATGAGTCATGCATGAATTGAAGAATTTGCAGAACGGTACATTCCTATATATCAGCTAGCTGTAGGTTAAACAAACAAATATTTCAGCTGCGTGGACAAGTAGGTTTACCAATTATGGGCGATATATGATCGATGATGATCGATGATCAGATGCATGCCACGAACGTACAATGGGATATACGTACGTAAGTTATCAAAATCCAGAAACGGCTGTACCTAAATATGCTAATTTAGAAATTTTTGGAGATAGAAGAATTAATATATACCAATAATGTACGTAGATGATTGGAACATGCAAACTATAAATACTCTTTTTTCTTAGATAAAAGAAGAGATTACTCGATCCATTTCCATATCGCTCATGATATATATATAATCACTAGAACACCCAGTTCAAACGCATATCCCATTTTTACACAGCAGATCGAATTTTGAAAATTCACGAGAAGCGACTGACCCTATTGTATATGAGTTGAATTTTTCAGTGACCATGAGTGGTGTGCTGCTGCATTCATGATAGCTTATCTAAAACTTAGATGATCAGAAGATTGATATGTATATATATATATATATATATATATTACATGCGTAAAGCATATAAAGACTCTGTAAAGTCCCTCTCTAGCTAGCTAGCTACTAGCTATATATGTCACATATTTATTTGCCAAACCCACTAGTACAAGTAATTTTCACCCAAAAAAAACAAAAAGGTGTCGCTTTCATCTTTAATATTATTGTCAACTCATAATATAAATTCAACCTAGCTAAATATTTTTATAATTAAATTCTTGTTCTTCTCCCTTTAGACATTCCGAGCTCTTTCTCATGACAAGATCCTCACGTTACATTATTTCAAGTGAATTGATAGTAAATATATATTTAATTAGTTAAAACATGAGCTATTTTGGTCATTTCATTGCTCGACACAGTGTAAAAAGAATAAAAACATCTCGTGTTTCATACTAATTAAATCGATATATATAATTCCTTTCAAGTGAAATGGAGAGGATCCTGGCATTTACTGTCAGAAGTACTGTTTATATGGGCAAACCATGCATGATGAGTGGTACAAATGTCTCCACTCTCAATATTTCAAATATATATAATATTGAAATTAAGGATCATGCTAGAAGATTACTTCTAGGTTTGACTGTTTGATAGAAGCTGTGGGAATAAGTACATGATCATGTTCTTGAAGGCATATAATGTCATGTTTATAATTAATCATCGCAAACTGACAAATGTTGGTTTGTATTTAGTTAGGAAACTTTTAATTAAACTTTTGTAGCTATATATACAGATGTGCCAATTGAATTAGAGATTAGAGGAGAGCCTTAGATGTCCATTTCCATCTACTTATTTTGTGAAATAAAATAACAACAACATTGTATATACATACAATGTCTCATTCATCGGACATGATTAATTTGCCAAAGAAATGTCTTATTCATCAGACATTAATTAATTAATGCATATATATATATATATATGAACATCTTGTTTATTGAGGCCGTGTTGATGACCAAATCAAGTAACAACAAAAACACGTATCTGTATATAGAAGCAGTACTTTTTGTCAAATATTTTATTGGGAAGATAAATTTTAAAGTGTTTACAAGGCATAAATATCTGATAAAGTTATGTAGAGCATATCTGATAAAGTATTTACAAGGCATAAATATTTTACTGAGAAGATAAATTTTAAAATCTGAATTTCATAAATCAAATTTTATCATTTAAGTGATATAGATGATAGTATACGTACTCTACATATCAGTTTAAAAATAGAATAACTCAATAAAAAAATAATTAATTTTTTTCTTTTATGGAAATTTGTATTTTTGCTTTTATACTTTTTTCTGATTAAAAAATAAACATATATGTGGACAGGTAGTACAATGCATACATATATAGTGGTAGAAAAATGCACTCTACCTTTCAAGATCAGTACTTATCCAACAAAATATGGCTTGGAAGTATTCATGATATGGCTATATATTGTCATTGTTGCCTTTCTTTTGATTATTTAATTATTACTATTATTATCTTTTTATCAAAATTGTTTTAAGGGTGTGTAAACGAATCAAGACTAAGCTCGATCTATTAGAGCTTGAGCTTTATCACAAGTGCTTTTTATGCTCATAAACATATCATTTATTTTCAAACTACTTAATTAATATCTTTGGAAAATTAAATTATTTACATTATATCTATAGTTTTATGTACGTATATATTTTGACAAGCAATCTTATAAATACATTTACATCATATACCATTTACATAGCATGATTTGATTTGGAAGATAATATTGAGGAATAAATCTCACATTGTCTATGGACAAGGTTTTGGACATGTTTATAAGCAATAAGAAATCCTATCTTGTTGAACTGGTTTTATGAGATAAGTTAGACCCATAAATTTCTTCATATAAATATAATTTTAAAGTTGAATCTTACAAATCAAATTATGGCACGTGGATGGTGTATAGTGTAAACATTTTAAATAAAATTATTCTTCAAGTAACACATATATAACAGGAACATACATGATTTCGTTTGATGATTTTTTAAATACATAAAAAATTATCATTGTAAAGTTGAAAATAATATCATAAATAATAGTAAGTACTGCGTATTCATGAGATATTCGGTTGAGACTTACATGATCGAGCTGTATAGTTCAATAATCATTCATAATTTATTTAATAAAAAATAAAATTAAAGATGAGTTAATTTGATAAAACCATATCGAATCGAGTGGCTTCTTGTCAAATAACTTGTTAATTTACAACTCTAATTTGAGCGACTAATCCCAACATTCTACTATATATTTCTTTGACGACAAAGATATATACCTTTATTATAATTTCCATTACCTCATTTTTTTTTATTTTTTGAATCAACAAGTACTGTTTCTCATTCATTCATAACTGATACTTATTCATTACAAGACATCTCTCTTATTAAAATAGAATTAATCTCAGCAGGTCCATCTCCTATTCAGGAGCGTTCTCCCTCTGTATGCAAAGCTCTCTTAGCAAGTTCTTGAGCTACACTATTTTACACCCGCCTTATTTGTTTCTTGGAAAACTTTAAGGTTAGATAAAGCAACCTATATTACTTTGCTTGGGCAATCAAATTTATTCTCAAATACAGTTTAATTCCTTCTAGTCCATAATTCTTTGAAAATGACAGCTAATTCTTCTAATTGAGTCTGCTGAAAGCATTGCTGCATTCTTTCTCATCGCTAGAAAAATTCGATCTCTACCCTACTCCATTTCTATACACCACGTACTTTGCTTTTCTGCACACACATTACTTTCTGCTAGGCATGACGATAACACATGTTCTATTGTCTCCTCTTCCCTACAACAGAAATTAAACTTCGGTATATATATATATATATAATTACTTAATTTTCTTCTCTAAGAAACAAACTTGAATATATAATTTCGATGCTGATCATGAGCTAAGGGACACAATATCATCATCAATACAAAGTGTCATCCACTAAACCTATATATATATATATATGAGTTATTCTATTTACAAGTCGATATGTAGAACACACATCTACAATATTTAAATGGTAAGATTTGAATTTTAGAATTTATCTTTCAAATTAAATTATATTATGTAAGTATTTTACTAAATGAACCATCCACATCTGTTTATTATAAATAAAATTATATATAATGAATAAAAATAAATAAAAGAATTTGACGTTTGGAATCTATTAATGGATGGTTCATATAACGTCTCATGTAATCCTCTCTATCTCTAATATGTGGATCTTCTTTCTTTGTTCATTTATGGATATATATATATATATATATATATATATATATATATATATATCTTCTCCAAATTACCTGACCTGAATTAATTACGTACAACTGTACGTGGTCCCAATATTAAACTAAATAGTGCTTAAACTATAATATATATATAAAGCTAATAATTAATGTCAAACAAAATCAAAAGAAAGAAATAATCACATATATATATATATAAATTATAAAGTTACACAAGCTAGCATTAATATGGAAGAAAATTGAGTAGTATATATAAGATGATGCGCTTAGCAATAATTTGTAGTCATTAGTGGATACTCATGTTGCCTAATTTTTGTTGATTTAATATTGAAAAATCTTGTGGTTAAAATAGAGTTTTGCTATGTACCAACGAATTCACGTACTGATCTGCGTATCCATATTGCTACCTTCATATTTAAAATTTAAATTGACACCATTTTCTGATCAATCATATTAGATAGGTGTACGTATTAATGCACAAAATTGCTTACAATCAAATTTTTTCATTAAAATATATATACACCTTTCTTTGGACTTATTAGGCCTAATATTTATATATATTATATTATATTAGTCAAAATCAAATCACACTAGCTAATTGCATCAATGCAAATATATAGCACGCTTTTGATCTTCATCTTCAAGCTAAGTGCATGCTTAGCTCCCAATTAAATTTCGTTTAGATAGTGAAAATATTTTATCTCATCTAATTATTATAATTTTTTAAAATTTTCACTCAAAATATAATAAACATTTTGATTTTTTCTAATCTCAAGACAATAATAATATTAATAAAATAATATTTTAACAATATTTTATTCAACTTTTAACTTTTATCTAAAATTATATCATCTTATCGTCTAACTTATATTCAAACCGTACCTAAGTCATCATATGTACATTTATACAATAATGTGGAGAGAATGATTCTATCACATTAATATTAATGGAAGTAGCACTCATGCTAGATATTTTAAATAATTTTATATGTTAATATATAAATAGACTCCGTCACTTAAAATATGTCGTATTGACAATATTTTAATCAGACGTGATTATATTTAGGACGAATATTATATATTCATTTTTTCTTATAGTACTCTTGTTTTATATATATTGATCCAATACATCCTAGCCATCATATATCCAACTTGAAAAATAATATTTACAATCTTTAAATGTGTAAGTTTCATACATTTTCTTTAAAAATTGATAGATATGAAAATTATATAAATAAATTATTTTTTAATAATAAATCTTATTTTCTTAAAATGAGTATGCAAAAATTAAACATCTTAAAATTATATCTAACATTATTTATCTATTTTTTTTTATTAAAAAGTTAATCATTAAAAAAAATAAAAATAAAAATTCTAGTAATAATTATCAGATGATATCATAATTTAAGCTGTTATACTCAGAATCAATCCAAACACATCCATCACGGATAACACTATAAGTAATCCCTAATCAATTGGCAAGTGGAGCCCATTTTATCGATCGACCATATCGTGCAAACCAGCTGGCTAGCACATCATGCTTTGATCTAAAGCTCTTTTCGAGTGCTTTGTGAGGCCATGGATTAATCAATATCCATTAGGGACTCTGTAAATACTATAAAAAATTATTTATTTACGATTAATTATTTTTAATAAAAATAAGTAGTTTTAATTAAAATGAATATTTTAATAGTAAATGATTATTTTTATTGTAAAAAATTGATCACAAATACTTTTTATTTTTATATAGTAAAAATTTTATAACATTTTGAACTGTAAATTTTCACAAGAAAAATTATACATGGCAGCCTCATATTTTTTTACACTATTTAAATATATGATTTTACTCTTTTATCTTTTTTTATTCTACACTTCAAAATTTTTGATATATTGAATGTGAGGCTAGCTGCTATGTAGCATATCTCAGTTAAAGCGATTTTGATCGTCCTCTTTTTTGTGTATAAGTTAGTAGGGCACACAATCAATATCACTCAAATGGTAAGATAAATAAACATTTTATTATATATGTTCTATATATCAACTTAATAATAAAATATTCCTTCTACATATTATTTATAATTTTCTTATTAATAACTCACTACAACATTTGTCAGCTTTTGCTGCAAGAGTATTTACTCGGAAAAACTATACTCGTAGTGGGAAACGCTCTTTTTCCACTAAATCTATCCGTGGGAGACTAGTGATTTAAAGTTGATAACACTAAGTGTTTTTTCCCACTAATTCGTGAACTAGTGAAAAATGCTTACATTTTTTCACCAAATAGGTAGTGGAGAAAAACAATAAATTTCATGGCAAAATGTGACTAAAATCAACTATAACTAGTGGGAAATACTAATTTTCACACTAAATGATTTGGTGGCATTTATAGTTTTCATGAACGCATTTTGTGGGAATAGATCTTTCCCAACCAAGGTGCATTGTCAATAACTGGTGAAATTATACCATTTCCCACCTAATGTACTCGTGGGTTAAGAATTTTTTGCATGACCATTTTTTGACCATTTCTCACTCTTCCAAAATGGTCTTTTCTCACAATATGCTGCTTATATCAAAATGCTATATATATAGGCTGAATATGAATATTAATGAATATGCCATCACATATATATATCCATAACATAACTAATGGCAAGTACTTGGATCCAAATTCTGTGGTTGCACCGACTGAAGATATATAACACTTTGGAAAACATCATTCCAATATTGAAATAAATCAACCCATGCATGGAGATACATCAATGTTTGTAAAGTAGGGAGTACAAGAGGGAAGCATACATTTTCCCAACTCACAGCAGCCTAATCAACTAATAGAATCCAACACTACTTAATATAATCCATGTATACATAATATCAACAGTTCTAGACACACATAAAAGGCTGCACAAGATCCAGTTCTAGTTTGCAATCCCCCCAGTATAACTTTGGGCAAACAAAGCTCTTCATCCATACATCCTGCTGTTAAGTACCTGAAAACCATACCAGTTTTAACAGTTTAACATTCCACCAGTTTGCCCAAAACCATATTAGTACATTAACTAAAACATCTAGTTGTTAAGCCCACTACATCCATCTACATCCAGATAAGAACACTCTTTTTTTTTTTTTTTTTTTTTTTTATTAGGAGCTATTGTGCCACACGTGTTACAAACCATAATATCATGACTGTAGTGGAATTCCTCTTTTTTTCCCTTTTTTTTTTTTTTTTTTAGAAAAGACTCCAATGGAATTTATCACATCAAACATACAAGGACTAGGAACAGATAGTATTTGTGTACTAAAACTATTACTGATTAGCTCCAGCGTTACAACATAATTCTAAAATGTAAAATACCACCATCTTTTACTGAGATCTAAGGTGGCACCATCAAGAACATGTTAATCATACTCGAACCACTATTGGATATATATTTATTTATATAATAACCAAACTCTCAACATCATAATAATAACCAGATTTGGATTTACAATCCCACTCATACACTGTAACGCATGATTTGCATTGTTTTGATCTGCCATACTTTTTTCCTGCATCTACCTTGATTTTTTACCAGCATTTTTTAAAACAAACTTGTATTAAAGCCATAGCATGCTCTTCAAGCTTCATTAATTACATCAACCAAACTGCAATCAATTTTCCAGCCAAGTCCTTATGAATACAAACCCTTTGGCTAACCCAAAGGCATTCCAACTATATATAGTTATTTATATAATGACCAAACCCAATTAAAGTCCTACCTCATATCCAGCAACCAGTTATCAAGTAGCTAACATAACTCTATGATGCATTTCAACCATGACAAACTCAAGATCTAAAACAAAGTTGGTAACTTACTTTGTTAGCTTTGATACCAACATTGCTAGAACCAATCTTGAGCCCTTCTAAATGCATGCTAGTGGTATCATAGAGTGTGTCATCAGTAACTGTGCACCAAGTGAAGAAGATATCTCATCCATTTGTGGAACCTGTATAGAATAAATATGTAGTCAGTTCACACAGAAAAGGTTTTGATCAATAAAAGCTCTAGAAAAGTAAAAATCACAACTGTCAAAGAAACTTAGACAAAATACCCAGAATATTTCACATGGCCAGCATTAGGAAAGTCATCACTTGATCCTAGACCAAAAACCGAGTTTAAGGATTATCACCCCATCATACCCTTCATTCATATGCATCATGTGTGAGGGCCATCTGTAAACACCTTCCCAAAAAGATATACAGCCATCTATATAATTATAGGATCATAACAAAACCATCATGTTGTTGACTACTTCACCCCTAAAACTCCCCACACTACACATCAGAATTGATCTCTTCTGTCATGGCTACATGATTGTCCCAATGGACTAATACAACCCTTCCTCCATATACAATCAAATCCAATCCAACACTAATCTAACACCAAATCAGGTTCCATTTATTTCTGACATCCAAAAGCATAACATAACACTAATCTGATGTGTACGCATGCATAGTTGAATCAAGTTTAATTGGAACCTGTTTGTGCAAGGGCAGGGCCTCATTCTCCAATATGGCCTTTTGCTCCTGAGGGTAGCATAAAACCAAATCCAAGTTAATTCCAATAAAAAGTAAAACGTAATTTAGAAAGAGCATGTTATTGATGTAACCAGTTTAAACAATCTAAAGCGGAGCAACCAATACAACCAATTTGTATGCTCAAAGCCGTAATGGAGGAATAAAGTCAAAGTTAATTTGTTATAATTTAATGGAGCTTGATGAACTTAAGTAAATGCCTTATCACTAAAAGGGACTGACATAAAACTGACGCCCAGATCAATCAGAAAGTAGCTCATGGGCTTCAAAATATTTCATCTTACTTCAAGCTAATTAAATGTCGAACCACCAAAAATATTTCACCAAGTTAATTACTCATGCATTACCCATTTACAAGGCTCTAATTAGAGTATAATCCCAGTTTATAATTCAAAACATCCCAACAAAAAGAACCTCATACTTAACTCAAACTCATCAAGTGCAAGTCTGCAACATCAATCCTGTTTAATTACACATATTTTATACAAACTCATCATCACAAAATTACATAGATTTTACACAACTATATCATCACAATATTACACAGATTTTACAAAATCATATTATTGCAACATTACATAGATTTTACAAAACCATATCATCACAATATTACACAAATTTTACACAACTATATCATCACAATATCACACAGATTTTACACAATCATATCATCACAACATTACACAAATTTTACACAACCATATCATCACAAAATCAAACAAATTTTATACAAGATATCATTGCAAGATTACACAGATTTACATTTTAAACAAAGAGATAAGACGAAGGGAGAAGAGAGAGAGAGGCTTACCGTGTCGACCGCGGCCTGCGAGGGTGGTTACTGGATCAACGTGAGGTCGTGCGGCGACTCGGCAAGAGAGAGACGAGAGTCGGGGGGACTGGATCAGGGTCAAGGGAACTGGGTCAGGCCGTCAGGGTGAGATGGGGGGACTGTCGCAGGGTGAGATCGAGATTCGTAGGGAGAGAGAGAGAGAGAGAGAGAGAGAGAGAGAGAGAGAGAGAGAGAGAGAGAGAGAGAGAGAGAGAGAGGAGAGTGACTGGGTGAGGGCCTGAGGCCGTGTGCCGGGGGGTGGGGGAGAGAAAGAACAAAGGAAAGGGCGAGGGCAGGGGGTAGAGAACGGAGAAGAGAGTGATTGGGTGAGGGCCTAAGGCCGTGTGTCGGGGGGTGGGGGAAAGAAAGAACAAAGGGCATGGGGCAGAGAAGAGACAAGAGAAGGAAATAAGGGGAAGGCTACGTCCGTGGGGCGGGAGGAAGAGAGGAGAAGTAACAAGGGAAATTAGGGTCTTATCGAATGGTGGAGATTAAAGTGGTCATTTGCGGCGACAAAAACTCGCCGCAAAAAATTAATTTTACTCATAAAATTGCATCGTCAAACGTATTTAAGTGAAAAATATTCCAACTTATTTGTGGCGCTATTGTGTAGCCGCAAAAGGTAGTTTTACCCACTATTTCAAAATCGTGGAACGTGAAGTAGTGATAAAAACAAATATTTTTTTCCACAAACAAGATTTGTAACAATAAGAAGTATTTTTCATAAGCTTATATAGTGGAAAAAGAACTCGTGGAAAAATGGCAATTTTGTTGTAGTGACTATCCTCGTTATCTTATTTCCAATATATATAATATATAGTACTACTTATATATATATATGGAGAGAGAGAGAGAGAGAGAGAGAGAGAGAGAGAGAGAGAGAGAGAGAGAGAGAGAGTTGTAAAACGACAAAACACGTACCATATAATTGCATTCATATTCGCTCCAATAATATACATATATATATATATATGTATATATGTATTGTGTATGTATGAATCATGTATTTATATATGTATATTTCATATTTGCGTGTGTATGTAATATTCTCTACATTATATATGTGCTTCATTAACCATCTTTTATATCATATATACATGAACCATACACACATATAATTTATATACACGTGTGCACGTATGTACGCGATATCGAATAATATCCATGCATGCATGATACTATTTTCTCCAATTTTAATTAAGGGATAAACTCAATATATATTATATATATTATCTATGAATTATTGTATCAACTTGATCTTCGATATATATTAATAAATTGTTTCAAATTCTTATTACAAAACTATATTTTCCCACATACTTGTGTTTCCTTTTGATCCTTTTCAGCATGCACAACGTTATGTATAAATATATATATGTATGTATATATATATAGTACATGATATATTTTTTTTAAATATTTGTGTGTATTATGTTTAATTATTTATGTGATGATCGGATCAATTGATCCAAGGATTGTGAGAATCTTAATTGTCAACCATGTGAAATGATTATCCCGCATCCATCTCTTATGGGACCTCCCTTCGGCTACAACTTGAAATTAAGATAAGCTTTTTAATGCCATATGTATAATTATTTCCAAGTTCAATGACACGAGAAACTCTAAAAGTACCAATGCTGATGAGGCTGTAATTTAGAATAAAATAACTAAGTTTAATCATTATTAAAAAAATATCGTTTTAGATTAAAAAGTATTATAGACACAATTAAATTTTTATAAAAATAAAATTATAGACTGACATAATTTTATATAATATTTTTTTTTATATCATTTTATTTATACATTTTTTTTAAAACAAAAAATTTACAAATTTATTTAAAATTATTTTCTTAATGATTAAATAAAAAAATAAAATATTAATCGATAACTTTTGCAGTGCTTCACTTTCCAAAACACGCAAAAGAACACAAATGATAAGCAAACGACAAGACTCAAGAGTGTGTGTTAGTACAGTACTACTGATCAGTGCTGTGACGTCGTTTTGGAGGTAATTATTGGTTCTACGTACAATAAAAAGTCACCAACTCCATTGATCTTATCCTTCATCTCATCAGTTTCAACTTTCAACAGCCCCGGCCACGATTTTCATGCAACTTTGATCTTACCCTTTAGGCAGAACTGAGTCAGCAACATAGTAATATTGGTTGTACGTTCATATCTAAAACATTACCTAAGAATATAAGAGCGTCTTTAATGAAGTATCTAAACTTAAAAGACATCTTCAAATAGTTAAAAAGATATAAAAAAATCATCATATTCTAAACACTGCTAGGGCATTGAAATTCCAAAGTGGCATCCCTCTAAAATATTGGAATCACTGTGTTTTAACTGCTATCCATCTCATAAACAGAACACCTTCACCCACATGAAATGACAAAAGCCCTTATCAAGTTTTATTCAAGAAGAAACCTGATTACAACCATCTTAAGGTGTTTGGTTGTTTAGCTTTTGCTACAACAATTGTTAATGGAAGGCACAAGTTTGACCCTAGAGCAAAAAGATGTATGTTTATAGGATATTCCTTTGGAATCAAAGGATACACTTTGTTGGATCTTGAAACCAAAAAGATTTTTGTCTCTAGGAATGTTATTTTCTATGAAAATGTTTTTCCTTACAAAGAAATTCTCACAAATATTCAAACCCAACCAGATCAAGGAAATGTCAGTTTTACTCAAATTGCTACCAGTTTTACACAACCTGTCCCACAAGGAATAGAGACAAATACTCAAATTGAAATTTCTGAAGAAGAAATCTCAGAAACTTCTGATCAAAGTGAACCTGATAATGACCTCCAAAATCCTCCTAGCCATGATTCTACACCAAATACCACCTCTATAACTCACTTACCTCGCAGATCAATGAGAATTCGAAGGGCACCTCCTTACTTGCAGGACTTCATATGCCAACAAGCTGCCTCTCTTCACTCATCTCAAGTTTTGGACAAACAAAAGGGCCAAAACCCCTCAGGTAACCCCTTTCCTCTTAGTAACAGTATTTCCTATGAAAAACTGTCCACTGCACACAAATCTTTTATTGTTTCCATTACCTCACAATCTGAGCCTAAAGATTACCAAGAAGCCAAGAATTATCCTGAATGGTGCACAGCCATGAGAGCTGAGATTAAGGCTCTTGAACTTAATGACACTTGGTCTTTAGTTGATTTACCTCCTCATAAGAAAGCTATTGGGTGCAAGTGGGTGTATAAGGTTAAGTTCAATGTTGATGGGAGTGTGGAGAGATTTAAAGCAAGACTAGTGGCAAAGGGTTATACCCAACAAGAATGTCTCGATTACCATGAGACCTTCTCACCCGTGGCTAAGTTAGTCACTATAAGAACCTTGCTGGCTGTAGCAGCAATAAAAGGATGGAATCTTTACCAATTTGATGTGAATAATGCATTCTTGCATGGTGAGTTAGATGAGGAAGTGTACATGGAACTCCCTCCTGGGTATTTTAATAGTAATAGCAAGAGGGTATGCAAACTTAAGAAAAGTTTATATGGACTGAAACAGGCATCACGACAGTGGTACTCTAAGTTGTCCAAGTTCATTGTTGAACAAGGGTACACTCAATCTAAAGCTGATTACAGTTTATTCACCAAGAAAAGCAACAGTTCATTCACAGCTATTCTAGTGTATGTAGATGATATTATTGTGGCTAGTGACTGCATTGACACCATCAATCATCTCAAAGCTTCACTTCATGATAAGTTTAGAATCAAGGATTTGGAAAAATTGAAATATTTTCTTGGGATTGAGGTGGCCAGGTCTGAGCATGGCATTCACATATGCCAAAGGAAATATGCCCTAGACATTCTAAGTGATTCAGGGACCATCGGTTCTGCACCTGCTAGGATCCCTATGGACCAGAACATGAAGTTAAGTAAAGAAGAAGGAGAATTACTTCTAGAACCAACACTTTACAGAAGATTGGTTGGTCGTTTGCTGTATCTAACAATAACAAGACCAGATATTTCATATCCTGTTCAGTTATTGAGCCAATTCATGGATAGTCCTCGGGTTCCACATTTGCATGCAGCACATAAAATTCTAAGATACATCAAAAGGGCACCAGGCCAAGGGTTATTTTATCCCATAAATTCAAAGCTGCAGTTGCATGGGTATAGTGATTCAGATTGGGGTGCTTGTCTTGATACCAGAAAATCTATGACAGGATATTGTGTTTTGATTGGAGAGTCATTGGTGTCTTGGAAGTCTAAGAAGCAGCAAGTGGTTTCTAGGTCCTCTTCAGAGGCAGAATACAGGGCTATGGCAAATTTGTGTTGTGAATTAACTTGGCTTAGATATTTGTTTGAAGACTTACAGGTAACACATCCCCAATCTGCCATTTTATATTGTGACAATAAGTCTGCTGTGCATATAGCCACAAATCCCATCTTTCATGAAAGGACCAAGCACATAGAGCTTGATTGTCACCTAATCCGAGACAAAATACAAGATGGAAGCATTGTCACTAAGCATGTCATGAGCAAATCTCAGATTGCAGACATGCTTACCAAAGCTTTGGATTCTCAAAGTCTCTACTCATGCATGCTCAAGATGGGAGTAGTAGATATCTACTCTCCATCTTGAGGGGGGCTATTGGAAACTAGTGAAGTTGCTTAGAGGAAAATGCAGAGCAGTATTTCAGTGTACAGAAAATGCAGAGAATATTTCAGTGTACAGAAAATGCAGAGCAATATTTCAGTGTACAATTTTTTTTGTCTGCTTGTACAGCCACTTTCTTTTCTTTTGTTTTTCTGTCAAGGTTGTTAGCTAGGGAGATAATGGAGAATCTGTACGATGGAAATCACATGCTTTTTTGTAGGCTTATATAAGCATTCTTTTGTATAGACATTTTATCAAGCAAGTAAAAGGAGAAACTTTCTTCCATACCTTTTTCTTTCATCGCCCAGCACACACTCTTGATTCTTGCTCACATTTGGTTGCATTTCTTATATATTGTGTATGTATGAATGTATTTATATATGTATATTTCATATTTGCGTGTGTATGTAATATTCTCTACATTATATATGTGCTTCATTAACCATCTTTTATATCATATATACATGAACCATACATACACATATAATTTATATACATGTGTGCACGTATGTACGCGATATCGAATAATATCCATGCATGCATGATACCATTTTCTCCAATTTTAAATATTAAGGGATAAACTCAATATATATATTTTATCTATGAATTATTCTATCAACTTGATCTTCGATATATATTAATAAATTGTTTCAAATTCTTATTACAAAACTATATTTTCCCACATACTTGTGTTTTCTTTTGATCCTTTTCAGCATGCACAACGTTATGTATAAATATATATATGTATGTATATATATATATAGTACATGATATATTTTTTTTAAATATTTGTGTGTATTATGTTTAATTATTTATGTGATGATCGGATCAATTGATCCAAGGATTGTGAGAATCTTAATTGTCAACCATGTGAAATGATTATCCCGCATCCATCTCTTATGGGACCTCCCTTCGGCTACAACTTGAAATTAAGATAAGCTTTTTAATGCCATATGTATAATTATTTCCAAGTTCAATGACACGAGAAACTCTAAAAGTACCAATGCTGATGAGGCTGTAATTTAGAATAAAATAACTAAGTTTAATCATTATTAAAAAAATATCGTTTTAGATTAAAAAGTATTATAGACACAATTAAATTTTTATAAAAATAAAATTATAGACTGACATAATTTTATATAATATTTTTTTTTATATCATTTTATTTATACATTTTTTTTAAAACAAAAAATTTACAAATTTATTTAAAATTATTTTCTTAATGATTAAATAAAAAAATAAAATATTAATCGATAACTTTTGCAGTGCTTCACTTTCCAAAACACGCAAAAGAACACAAATGATAAGCAAACGACAAGACTCAAGAGTGTGTGTTAGTACAGTACTACTGATCAGTGCTGTGACGTCGTTTTGGAGGTAATTATTGGTTCTACGTACAATAAAAAGTCACCAACTCCATTGATCTTATCCTTCATCTCATCAGTTTCAACTTTCAACAGCCCCACGATTTTCATGCAACTTTGATCTTACCCTTTAGGCAGAACTGAGTCAGCAACATACTAATATTGGTTGTACGTTCATATCTAAAACATTACCTAAGAATATTAGAGCGTCTTTAATGAAGTATCTAAACTTAAAAGACATCTTCAAATAGTTAAAAAGATATAAAAAAATCATCATATTGAATTAGTCAAAACTTTGTTATAGTAATTTTTAGTTACAATAAATCTAAAATTAAAATCAAATTTGATAAATACGGTATACATATCAAATATTTATTTTATTATTTTTTTATAACACTCTCTTTTTTCTCTATCTACGTCCATAAATTTCAGCCAATTTCTTTTCCTTTCAAATAAACCAAATTTCATCATCACGATTCACGTATTTTTTCTTCTCTCTCGCCCAGATGAAAAATCATTCAACCTAAAAATCTTTGCTTCTTTCTTCCGCCCACTTCACGGCTTCGGATCACACATGCAAAATCACACTGCTGAAAAACTTGTCGGTAGTTTCGTATGGAATAAATTAATATGAGAAAATAAAATAAATTAATAATTAAAAAAATTAAATATTTTTTAAATTATTAATTACTCATTACTATATAATAAATAAATAAATAATATAATATGAACATTTGATGTAAATAATTAAAGTTAAATTTATTTTATATTATTTTATTATTATATAATGAAAAAATAGCTATTGCAATTTAAACAATTATGTTAATGGAATAGTTAAAATTTAAATTCATCTTATATTTAATAAAAATGTTATTTACATATATATAATTTATTGACAATGCTCTAAGAGCTAACAAATCTAACTTTATCTATCTCTTTTTTCCTTGCTTAAAAATTTACATATACATGAATATATTTGTGTGTTTGTGAATTTATAAGAGAATTTATGTTTAGAAAAATATTTTAATTATAAAAATATTATGTATAATTAAATTTATAAATTAATGCGATCTGAAATTATTTTTATTAATATAATAAAATTTGATTTTTGTTTTTTAATAAATGAGTATTTGCCATGTAGTGAGTAGACTGCCGTGGCCGCATACAGATACAGAGGAGAGAAAGTTGAGTGTGCACTGTGCAGTCAAATAGGCTGGCTTGGAAAGGCGTGTGGACTGTGCAGGGTGTCGAGATGGGTGGGGCCTGAATGAAATTGACTTTACCTACCAAGAGTAGGCCACCCTGAACCAACAACACAAAAATAGAGAACAGATCGACAGACAGACATCCACCGCTACCGGAAATACCATCTCATCACACTTTTCTGTGGAATCATGCCACTGGGACCCAACGGAGAGTCTCACTCTAATTTAGGGAGGTGCAAAAATCGACCACGGGCCGTCATCGACTGCTAACTGGTCGTCGGAGTCTGAAATCGGCCGAAATCAGCGTAGAATCGATTGGCCGACGACAGATAAATAAAAAAACCGACATAAGCCGATTCCAATTCAACCTAGTTCAAACTAATGATGTGGACGATTATCCATGTAGAGAACGACATCGTTTCATTAATTTAAATAAATTAGTAAAATGAAGTTATTTTGGTTCCCACTTTAAAAAAATAAAAAAATAAGAGACATACTACACGGCAATCTTACATTCAATATATCAATATTTTTAAAGTGTAAAATAAAATAAAGTAAAAAAATAAAATCATATTTTTTAATGGTGTGAAAAAGTGTAGGCTGCTGTTTAGAATTTTTCTAAAAAAAACATGTCCCCTTCTCTTCCTCCTCTTCTTAAAAGAACATATTGAAATCACACTGAAAATGAGGCTATCAATTTACTCTTCCTAATCGATTGGTACTAAATCTTCAACTTTTTGAATCATGTAAATATTTGTGTATATTTATTTATTGTTTAATTTATGGATAAATATGAAGAGTACTGTATTAATATCGAACCATTATCGTAAGTTAGGGACGATTCTTTATTTCATTCTGACTTGTTATATAATTGTTCTCATTAACAATATGATTTATGAGTTTACTTCTCTATAGATAGGTTTTGTTAGGATGTTGAATTGAGTTAAGTTCTTTATAAATAATAAAAAATTAAGATGGTAGAGTGAGTTTTATAGAGTCTATCTAAAATGAATTTAGATGTTAAGATGAATTTAAATATATTTATCAAAAGTTAAAAAAAATATGAATTTAGTGAATAAAAATATGTTAATTGAAAAAAATTATAAATTTCGAATGTAAAAAAATTTTGGGTTAGAATAAATTTAATAATATAAAAATTAAATATTTAAATTTTGGAGTCAGATTAAAATTTCACTTAATTCAATATAAATTCTAAACGGGGCCATTGAACCGCTTTGATTAGTTTGTATGCAAAAGGGTCACTGTTCGCATGCGTGTTTCAAACGTAGAACTAAAGCAATAATACATGTCAGTACATCTACAGATAAAAGAGGGTTAAAAGTAGTCAAAGAATGGGTGGCAAATTGTGTGTGTGTGCAAGTGGAGGTGGAAAACGAGGTAAGCGTGGGGTCTGTCTTGTCTTGTATTGGCTTACATCATTTTCCTCCTACTTGCCTTCTTCCTTCTTCCACAACCGTCACAACAGGAATCTCGCAGTTCCAAGCACTTTCTTAACTCTCTGACCAAGGAAATTTAAATAAAACTCCAGCCGCCCTTTTTTACGACCGTTTTTCATGTTGGATGCGACAAATTAACATGGGCAGGGTAGAGTTACCACTCTATTATCATCTATCTATCATTTAAGTACATTTCAAATTTTTTTATTCTTATTTTATTTTTTAAATATTTTTTTAACAGTTTTAATCATTAAAAAATTTTAAAAAAATATAATTTTATTAATACTCATTTCCTTAATTATTAAGTAAAATAAAAAATTAAAAAAAATCAAATACAAAAAAAAAAATTATAATTAAATAGTAATAATATCATTTTCCAATTAACATTATCCACTACACCAAACATAAATCTCGGTGCTACCTTCTATTAAAATAAAAAAATCAAAACAAACAAGTAAACTGATTGGTGAAAATATACAGGGAGTAATGAGAGGGCGAGGTCTAAATATTTAAATATTATGCAGTATGTTTTATTAAAAAATTATGAATTTTATTATAAAATATAAAAATAAAATTTCACTCTTTTTTACTTTAGAATCTATTTTTTTTAATAAAAGGACTGCATGAAATTTATAAATATATATATATATCATTATTTAATAAATAAGAGTAATTGCTAAAATAAATTATATGATATTTATTAAAAAAATATTCTTAATATGAGGGTCATTTTTAATGAGTCTGTAAAGAGATAGTGAAGACTTGAAATTTGTTGATAATCGAGTCAAAATGAGTGATACGATACGATTCATTATCTAAATAAGTTAGATTAAGATTTAAAATTTGACACGTTCATCTTAACTAATTGTGTTTAAATTTATCTATATAATTAAATATTTATGACTTGATATGATACGAATAAGATCTAAAACACGATTTACCACTCCTATTTGTTGGTGAGTTATTTGTACAATTTATAGTTTTTAATTATAACAAGGATTAATCAAGATAAAAGAAAACTCTAAAATACAATTATGAACAAAAATGATAGGTTATAACCGATTTTAATATTTTGTACTTGATCGAGTAGATATGTTATTTTAGCGAGAATCCAAACTAAATCAGTACACGTTTCTTATTATTTTTTTTTCTTTATTAGGCACATAATTTTCTTGTCTTCTCTTAAATATAAACTTTGATATCTTTAACCATTTTGGATGTTGTTATGCGGAAAAAAGGACCCCTTTATTTATGCGGCGGTATGAGGTTCATATCCATATTCTTCAACATATATCGCGGGTTTTGTGTTTCTATGCTATCGATAGAAGATTTTTGCACAAATACAAGATCTCTTGTTAGCTATTTGCGATTTATTTGATGTATAAAAAATATACTGTTAGACGAGATGATCAAACGATGACGATATCAATCCTAACAAACAAATATGGACAGTTAGAGATATGGGCGGAGACGAGATATACGTTGGAGGTAGAGATAAGAATTTTAAATTTGAAATAAAAGTTTAAAATATATTTTTTTTAATATTATTATTATTTTGAGATTTAAAAAAATTGAATTGAGATTTAAAAAAATTAAATTATTTATTATATTTTATGTGAAAATTTAAAAAAATTATAATGATGAGATAAAAATTTTAAATTTGAGATGAGAATTCTCTACCCTCAAACCTGTCCTCAGCCATAATAACATGGTACACGAGTAGTGGTTACGCATTCATATGGAACGGGTAGCACACCTAGTGCAAAATGAACAAAAAAAAATAAAAAATCTACCTTACAAGTATTTTTTTTTAAATATATATTTTTTTCAACATCATTTTCATAAACATCAATAATAATTACTTTTAAAAATAAATAAATTATCTTAACTTATCCAAACCCATCGATAACTTAAATAGTGAATATCTCAATATCCTCATTAATTTCTTTAAAATATATATAAATATATATATACAGAAAACCGAAAAACGAAAAAACAAATCTACACCATATTTTTATCATAACCACTTGTTCATATCATCGCTTTAGTCAGGGGTTGATCGTCATCACTTCACACCTAAAAAAGTGCTTATCATAAATTCATAATATACTCCACGAAAATTCAACACAAAGTTTGGGACCCACACGTATTATTATCATGGAGAAGAACCTGACCAGGTGCCGTCTAAAAATGAGGACAAACTTCGTAATCAACCGTTCGATTTTGACACGTCCTTAACAATCACTGGGTTTGTTACCGTCAGATCAGAGGCGTAAAAGGTTTCTTTGGGATACCACAAAAACAAAAACCACTATATAAGGGCCTGCAAAACTGTGAGCTTGAGAAAAGAGAGAGAGAAAAGCGAAACACTGCGGCTGCGGCTCTGGCTCTGGCTCTGGCTCTGAGAATCCTTTCAAACCCTTTTTGGGATTTTGAAAAACTTTAGATTCACGGAGACTGGCTTGGTCGGTAGGGAATGCAGAGAGATGGTAGGAGCTTCGGTGAGAAAGCCTGAGTTGTCTTTGCGGGGCAAACGGTGCATCGGCGGCAGAACCTGCCACCGGAAACACGTGGAAGACGGGTGATCGTCTGGTCATCCTCTTCTTCTCTGAATGTTCTTCAGTTTTATTGTAGAGCTGCAATCTCGGGCGGCTCCTCTGTAAATTTACGTACCCAAGTTTGGGAATTTTTAATTTGTTTGTTTGTTTGATTTAGTAATTTTTGTGTGAGTGAGTGAAAGTAGCCAGCTGCAATGGGTGATAAGAACAAAGATGGCAATTCGACGGTTCTCCACGGCAAGTACGAGCTTGGTCGGCTTCTGGGTCATGGTACTTTCGCCAAAGTCTACCATGCCAAGAACTTTCAGACTGGGAAAAGCGTCGCTATGAAGGTTGTGGGGAAAGAGAAAGTGATAAAGGTGGGGATGATGGAGCAGGTCAAGAGGGAGATCTCGGTGATGAAAATGGTGAAGCACCCGAACATAGTTGAGCTCCACGAGGTGATGGCCAGCAAATCCAAAATCTACTTCGCCATGGAGCTCGTCCGGGGCGGCGAGCTCTTCTCTAAGATCTCCAAAGGCCGGCTGAAAGAGGACCTGGCCAGAGTATATTTCCAGCAACTCATCTCCGCCATCGACTTCTGCCACAGCCGCGGCGTCTACCACAGGGATCTCAAGCCGGAAAACCTGCTTTTGGACGAGGATGGTAGTCTCAAAGTCACCGATTTCGGACTCAGCGCCTTCTCGGAGCACTTGAAGCAAGATGGGCTCTTGCACACCACTTGCGGTACGCCGGCTTATGTCGCACCGGAGGTGATTGGTAAGAAAGGCTACGACGGTTCCAAAGCCGACATCTGGTCCTGCGGTGTCATTCTCTATGTCCTCCTCGCCGGCTTCCTGCCATTCCAGGACGACAATATCGTAGCCATGTACCGGAAGATTTACCGCGGAGACTTCAAGTGCCCGCCATGGTTTTCCTCAGAAGCGCGTAGACTCGTCACCAAGCTTCTCGACCCGAACCCCAGTACCCGAGTTACGATCTCAAAGATCATGGATAGTTCCTGGTTCAAGAAGTCGGTCCCCAAGAGCATGAAAACGAGTAACAAGGAGGACCAATTACTGGAATTCGAGGACACCATTTGCGAGAAATCAGGCAAAGAAACCGAGTCCCTGAACGCGTTCCACATCATATCTTTGTCAGAAGGGTTCGACTTATCGCCACTGTTCGAGGAGAAGAAGAGGGAGGAGAAGAAAGAGCTTAGGTTTGCAACGACGAGGCCGGCGAGCAGCGTGATATCGAAGCTGGAAGAGGTTGCGGCCAAGGACGGCAAGTTCAGCGTAAAGAAGAGCGAGTCCAGGGTCAGGCTACAAGGCCACGAGAGCGGGCGTAAAGGGAAGCTGACCATAGCGGCGGAGATCTTCGCCGTCACGCCATCGTTTCTGGTCGTGGATGTGAAGAAGGACAACGGCGATACCCTGGAGTACGACCAGTTCTGCAGCAAGGAACTCCGGCCGGCGCTCAAGGACATCGTCTGGACCTCTCCTGCAAAAAACTCTGCACTCGCTTAATTAATTAATAAACGTGACATGCATGCATGTCGATCGGTTGATTCTTGTTTAGACCATTAATGTTGACGATGTTGCTGGTACTATTGCACATTATTTTTGCTTTCAATTGCGTAGAAAATCGAAAGACTTAAATCCATATGTTGATTAATGTTTGTTGTGATGGGTTTGGATCACGAGAAAAGGTGATCCTGTGAATAGTATCCGAGTTGCTTTCGATTCATCTATGCTCTGATGTTTGCATGTTTGTTTTGAGTTTGTTCAATTGGATTGGCGTTGGTTTCTTGTCACATGGGACTGGAGTCTTCTTTTGTCCTTTTCCTTTCTTCTTTTTCCCTTTTCTGATAAATACAATCATATGAAGAGTGATTACAGTGAATTCTTATCATATATATCATTCTGCATTTAAGAAAGTTATTCAGTTCATGCTTTACAGGCCATCGGGAGATCGGTGTCCATAGCTTTTTGAAGTTAATGGCATTACAGAGTACCTGTAAATATCTATGAAGTGTTTTGAATTTTGTAATCTCAACGTGCAATCTCAACTCTTTTAAAGTTAATTGCATTAAAGCTTCAAGATCTGTTCATAGATATAGATGAAAGATATTTATTAGACAGTCAAAGAAGTATTCAAAATTTGATATGATTTGATGCGAAGATTTAACCCATAATAAAAATAAATTTATAATCTAACAAACTTCATTTTATTTGATTGCATCTTATCCATATAAAGGAAGACAGGTGTCTTGCATGCCATCCAGGGGCATTCATCTGTAAAAAAGACAAAGGTATATTCTTATCGCCTCTCCTCGATCCTCAATTATTGTTCTTGGCCTTGATCAATCTTTGTGTTAAAACAGAAAGGAAGTATGCATATATTCATCTCAATTTTATAAGAAGAGCTCATGATTTTGAAAATGATAAATCTACCATATATATATATATATATATAGTAAAACAAGATTACATCATATAACAATTTTCTAAATAAAAATATTTAGGGTTGATTTGTATAAATAAAATGGTTTATAAAATGGTTTTAGATGAAAGATAAATAAAATATTATTAGAATATTATTTTTTAATATTATTATTGTTTTGAAATTTAAAAAAGTTGAATTAAAATTTAAAAGAATTAAAATTTTTATTATATTTTATGAAAAAATTTAAAAAAATTATAATGATAAGATGAGATAAAACGAAATATTTTTTGAATTTACAGTAATTCGTCAATTCATTTTATGAAACTTTGTAATATCAGCACTTGTTTTCACGGAAATATTTGAGACTTTCCTTCAGGAAACGTAATAAACATATTTTGATCTCTATTATATATATATATATATATATATATATTTATATATATATATATCATATAATCTGGATATTGCATTCGAGTGAGTACTGGAACAGTGAAGGAGAAGGAGATATCAAGGAGATAAATCTCATATATATCAAGGAGAATGAAATGATGATAATGAAAAGTCTTATAAATTATGATAAAATATTAGCCTAACTAATGGTATTGGGACAATATGATAATATATAAAAATTTTATATATAATTATTTTTATGTATTTTTTATATATTATATTAATATAATTAATTATATTACTTTTTATTAATATAAAATAACTGGTTTAACCAATTACATAAATGTAGCACGTAAAAAATACACAAAAGTTACCGTGCAGAATCTATATACATTGTTGGCCTGCCTAATTATTGATTTCGGCTGGTTTTCGAGAGTTGTGCAGCACATCTACGAGAAAATTTTTGTTGAAATGTAGCATCATAATCATGAAAAGTGTAAAATTTGTAAATGAAAACAGAGGATTTGATCAAAGTAAAACTGAATTCATTCTCATTATCAAAAATGCTTAATTGATGTATCTGTACAAATGACTATTTATAGACTTGTGATGGACTGTAAAGTCTGTAATGACTATGTAATTCTTGATATCCGACTATACAATTCTTGATATCTTAGCCAACTTTACTTTGCTACCCTTGTAACTAACTTAACTAACTTTCTTTAGATAAAGCCTTTTGTTTGGCTTCTCGGGACTTCAATTCTAATTCCTCTATATAATTCTGTACATTCCAACACCCCCCCTCAAGATGAGAATGGATGTTAATCATTCCCATCTTGCAAAGAAGATGATGAAAGTTAAGAGATCCGAGAGGTTTGGTTAAGATGTCTGCTAGCTGGTGCTTGGAAGGAATATGGATGATCTTGATGAGGCCTTCTTGTAGTTTTTCTCGAACCAAATGGCAATCCAATTGGATATGTTTTGTTCTTTCATGATGAACAGGATTTGAGGCAATATCAGAGGCAGGTTTGCTGTCAGTGTAAAGTAGTGCAGCTTGAGAATGAACTATGTTGAAGTCAGCCAAAAGATAAACCAGCCATTGAAGTTCACAAGTTGTAGAAGCTAGGGCTCTATATTCAGATTCTGCTGAGGATCTACTAACAGTAGGTTGTTTCTTTGACTTCCAAGATATAAGAGAGTCACCTATAAAAACTGTAAATCCAGTGACACTTCTTCTAGTGTCTAGACAGCCCCCCCAGTCACTATCTGAATAGGCCTTTAGGTGCAAGATAGATGCTGCAGATAGAAAAATGCCTTGACCTGGTGTAGCTTTTATGTATCTCAGAACTCTTTCAGCAGCTTGAAGGTGCATGGTGCTAGGATTAGACATGAACTGACTGAGTGCTTGCACTGAATAAGCCAGATCAGGTCTTGTGATTGTGAGGTAGAGTAATCTGCCAATTAGTCTTCTGTAAGAGGCAGGATCAGATAAAGGAGGAGTAGAGTCATTTGCAGTGAGCTTTAAAGTTGATTCCATAGGAAAGGCCACGGGTTTGCAACCAGAGAAGCCACTGTCTTGGAGGATATCTAGAGCATACTTTCTTTGACAAAGAGTGATGCCCTTGGCTGATCTAGCCACCTCAATACCCAAGAAATATTTCAACTCACCCAAGTCTTTGATAGTAAAGGAATCATGTAAAAATTTCTTTACAGTAGCTATTTGCTCAAGATTATCAGAGGCAATTATAACATCATCCACATATATCAATAAGGCCATGAAACTAGTTGAAGTTTGTTTTATGAAAAGGCTTGAATCTGACTTGCCTTGAGTAAAACCAAACTGAAGTAAGGATGAAGATAGTTTAGAAAACCACTGTCTTGAAGCCTGTTTCAGACCATATAAACTCTTTCTGAGTTTGCAAACTCGAGGATCATTAGGGGCTGAAAAACCTGGTGGTAATTGCATGTACACTTCTTCATTCAAGTCACCATGCAAGAAGGCATTATTTACATCAAGTTGATGTAAATGCCATTGTTTGATGGCAGCAACAGCAAGTAAGACACGCACAGTTGTCATTTTTGCAACAGGAGAGTAAGTGTCAAAAAAATCTAGGCCTTCTTGTTGAGTATACCCCTTTGCTACTAATCTAGCTTTGTATCTTTCAACTGTACCATTAGCTTTAAATTTCACACGATATACCCATTTGCAACCTATTGCAGTTTTATTTGGAGGTAGAATGGCAAGATCCCAAGTTTTATTAAGTTCAAGAGCTTTTATTTCATCTGCCATAGCAGCTTGCCATTGAGGGTATGAAATGGCTTGTTTGAAGGTTTTGGGCTCAAAGGTAGAAGAAACAGCAGAGACAAAAGCTTTGTGTTTAGGAGATAATTTGGAAGTAGAAAGAAAAGAGAGAATAGAATGAGGCTTACCAGGAGAACAGCTAGGAGATACTTGAGCTGCTGAAGCAATCTTAGTCATGTTACCACAATAGTAATTCTGCAGATATGTAGGTGGATGCTTAACTCTTTCAGATCTTCTAAGAGCATTATTCTCAGTATTAGCAGAAGTATTGGATGAAGTATTTGAGGGATTTGTTATAGAAGAAGTATTTGGGACTGTTGAGTCATAGATTTGAGGAAAATCAGGAAAAACAAAAGATGTATGGATGGTGTTTGGAATAGAAGGAAAGATTGACTCATGGAAGACTACATTTCTAGATACAAAGGTTTTGAGGGTGAGTAGATCAAGAACTTTGTATCCTTTTATGTGAGGTGGGTAGCCAAGGAATATACATTTGGAAGCTCTTGGTTGAAACTTGCCTCGATTGCTTGTAATTGTGCTTGCAAAACACAAGCATCCAAAGACTTTGAGATGCTTATAATCTGGTAGTTTTTGAAATAAGAGGTAATATGGGGTCTGGTTATTGAGTATAGAGGAAGGAGTACGATTAATAAGATGTGTGGCAGTTAAGACACAATCTGTCCAATAAGGCAAAGGTAGTTTTGACTGAAATAAAAGAGCTCTAGCTACATTCAATAGATGTTGGTGTTTTCTTTCAACCCTACCATTTTGCTGAGGTGTTTCAACACATGATAATTGATGTATAATGCCATGCTCTTGATAAAAAGTAGGCATATTAAACTCTTGACCATTATCTGTTCTAAGAGTTTGAATGTTTGTGTTGAATTGAGTATGAACATAGGTAATATAGCTATTGAGTAGAAACCGAGTGTCTGTTTTTGCTTTCATAAGAAACAACCAAGTAAACCTTGTGTAATCATCTATGATGGTTAGAAAGTATTTATAACCAGAATATGATGTAGTGGAGAAGGGACCCCAAATATCACAATGAACTAATTGAAAAGCTTTATTGGAATAACTGTTTGATACAGGAAATGATAGCTTCTTTTGTCTAGCTAAGGGGCAAATCTCACAGACATGATTGTGAGCAGCTTTTATAGAAGAATCAAATGAACTAATGATTTGCATTCTTGCAGATGGAATGTGTCCTAATCGAAAATGCCATACATCAGAATTGGTATTACAAGTTTCAGCTAAAGAAGTAGAAGAAATAACAGAATTAGGCATTGTATTGTTTGTTTCAGCAGTGAAGTTTTGTAGATGGTATAGACCAGATTTCTCTTCAGCAAGCCCAATCATCTTCCATTTGCTGAGATCCTGCAGTATACATTTGGATTGAAGAAAGAACAATCCAATTGAATTATCTTTAGTCAATCTTGAAGCTGAAATAAGATTGATATTGAAAGCAGGAACATAAAGGGCATTATGCAGAATTATGTTGGGTGAAAATTTCACATTTCCAGTAAAGATAATAGGAACAGTTTGACCATTAGGTAAATGAACTGTGGAAGGTGTACTGGGAATAGTAATGGAATCAAAAAGATGAGGGGAGCAGATCATATGATCTGTTGCCCCAGTATCAAGAATCCAAGTGGAATGATTCTTTGATAATGAAACTGTGTTGCAAGAGAAAAAATTACCTGAGGTAGAGGCAACATTAGCTGTTGCAGTAGGAGTAATATTTGAGTTTGATAGGCTATTGGCAAGTGTAAGTAAATTTTGAATTTGCTCTTGAGAAAAAATCATGTTGGAAATACTTGGATTCTGCTCCAAACAAGAAACATTGTTAGCAATGGGCAATCTTGGAACAGCACCTCCAGATGATGTAAGAAAAGATCTTTTGCCTCGTGGACCCTTCCATCCAGGTGGATAACCAATTAGCTGAAAACATTTGTCTGCAAGGTGGCCAGAATAGCCACAATGAGAGCATGTCACATCTGTTTTTCCTTTTGGCTTTGTGAATCTAACTCCATTTGTTGATGCTTGTCTTGATGGTTGTGCAGCAATCATAGCATGGGAATCAAGATTGATGCCAACTGCATTAGTCAATGATCTTTGGCTTTCTTCTTGAAGCAACAAAGAAAAAACCTTGCTCATGGAAGGTAATGGGGATTGAAGCAATAATTGACTTCTCATGGCTGAGTAAGAATCATGTAAGCCAACTAAGAACTTCATTACATAATCAGATTGTTGACGGTCAGTGAGATTCTTTAAAATGTTACATGAACATCTAACCAGATTTCCACATTTGCAGGATGGAATAGGTCGAAAGCTAATATACTCATCCCATAAAGCCTTGAATTCACTGAAATATTCAGTAACAGATTTTGAGCCTTGAGAAATGGAACTAAGAGACTTTTCTAAAGTGAAAACTCTTGGACCATCACTTCTAAGATATCGGGTTTTGAGTTCTTCCCATATATCAAATGCACTTGTGAAGTAGAGGAGACTGCCACGAAGCTCTTTGGCAATTGAATTCATCAACCATGATAACACCAGATTATTAGCTCTCAGCCAAGCCACTTGAAGGCTAGGATTATCAGGATTAGGTTGAGCCAAGCTTCCATCAATAAAGGCTATCTTGTTCTTCACAGTGAGAGCAATGGAAATAGCTCTACTCCATGCAATGTAGTTCTCACCCGTGAAGATTTCAGAGACAAGAAGAGCACCAGGATTGTCAGATGGATGCAGATAATAGTGACTCGATGAATCATCAGAAGGATTTGTCACAGTAGGAGAAGAATTTGCCATAGAAGCAGAGGAATTTTCCATAGAGGAAAACAAGAAAAGATCAAGAAGAGCAGCGGAAGACTCTTTATTTTCTCGATGATACCATGTAAAATTTGTAAATGAAAACAGAGGATTTGATCAAAGTAAAACTGAATTCATTCTCATTATCAAAAATGCTTAATTGATGTATCTGTACAAATGACTATTTATAGACTTGTGATGGACTGTAAAGTCTGTAATGACTATGTAATTCTTGATATCCGACTATACAATTCTTGATATCTTAGCCAACTTTACTTTGCTACCCTTGTAACTAACTTAACTAACTTTCTTTAGATAAAGCCTTTTGTTTGGCTTCTCGGGACTTCAATTCTAATTCCTCTATATAATTCTGTACATTCCAACAAAAAGAACACCATATTCTAAGCAATAATATTTAGTCATAATTAAAGTTGTTAATGTGTTTACTTATGGTAAATTAATTATGTGGTACAGATGGATGCATGTACATCATGATCTCCAAGCTAGGTAAATTAAAATTAACTCCTGACCTAATTTTCGACTCCTGTCTCCAAAATGTTTACATTTTTCAACTTATGTTTTAACAATCTAGGAAAATAAGGAAACCTCATTATGGTGAACCACCGGCAATGTGGTAGCTCTGGAGATACCTTTGGTTGGTCTGTCTTCTCTGATCTCATGCTTTCTAGTCTTGTACAGATCAATGTCGAGACCAGCCAAATACTACTGCATTTTAAAGCCAAAAAGCTACAGATCACTGTCTGCAATCAATCTGCATAATGGCGGCCTGAATGTATTGTGTTTGAGAAGATTAGAAGAGGACTGATGCCCTTATAGCCTTTGGATGCTGCATGCATGGGTACATATGGAGGGGACCTATTCTGGACATTTTTGCTGTACAAGTGGTCCTGTCAGGTAAGACTAAGACAATTTATATCGGTCAGCTCGATTCACATGAAAATAAGGAGCTCGTCAATTCAGTGTTTGTGGCATGTTCTACAGTAGTTGCTAACAGGCCAGGCACATGGGACCGTTGCATTCATTCTGCATTTCCCGCCTCCACTTGTTTTTATGGGTTTAGATAGCTGAATATACACCCTAGCTCCTCCTCCTCAGCCACTCGTTTGGATAATGAGATAGATAATGAGATCATCTATGAATAATAATAAAATAATTTATAAATAGTAGTGAAATAATTTGAGTTAATATGTTTTATGAAATTTTAGGAAATAAGAGAAAAAAAAGTAAATAAAAATATGAGAAATGATATTTACAGTCAAAGTGCACAAGTACTGCACACTTATTTTGAAAAAAATGAACAAATATGAAACTTATATGAAAAAATTTAATTTTATAATAATGGACACCACTCTATTCTAAAAGAAGTGCACGTCGCTTACATAACTCATGACTGTATCTAGCATTATTCTAAAAATATTATAAAGTTAAAATATTATTAAAATATTATCCTTTAATATTATCTTTATTTTCAGATTTGAAAATGTTAGAATTGGTTTTTGTATTTTGTTTAGAAGTTTGAAAAAGTTGTAATAATTAGATTAAAAAATTGAAAATTTAAAATTGAAAAGTATTCGTATTTATGGTATTTGGATATTGAGTGAGTTGGAAGGACGTTTTTACTATCCAAATCGGGCTTTTGTGGTGTTTTTTTTTTTTTTTTTGAGTTAATTTATGGGTTAGCCTAAGATATTTCTGATGGATGAAGTAAGAGAACATGAATTGAAAGAAATACAGAACCTAGCACTACTTCTTAATTTGTAGTTTACATTATGCAATCGTCTTTATTAAATTGAGTAATAATTTATCAAGCTTATAATTGAATTATACGTCCCATCATGCAGCATGTCATGACTGATATATGTCTACTACAAAGATGATCGATCAAGGATTAATAATTATTCTGTGTGAATAATTTCTGCATTATTTTCTCATGACAAATCTTATTTTTGTTTTTGGCCTCGACAATATCACTGTATTGATTTGGATTAGGAAAAGAAAAGTATAAATGGTGGGGAAATTCCTATACAAGAACAGATGAATTATACAGATATGAAAATTAAGAGAGAGAGAGAGAGAGAGAGAGAGAGAGAGAGAGAGAGAGAGAGAGAGAGAGGAATTGTTGATGTACAAAACAGGGACTATCTTGACATTCACAATCGAGAAAGAACACTTACACTCGTAAGTGGATAACTGCTCTACAATCATTTTAAAAAAAATGAATAAATACAGAACTTACATAATTTTTTTTTAATTTTTTAATAGTAGACCTCATTCTTTTTCAAAGCGACTACACGACATTTACGTACTGTAATATTACTTTTATTTATCTTTATACACTCTAA
The DNA here is from genome assembly GCF_018687715.1 of Carya illinoinensis. Taxonomy (NCBI): domain Eukaryota; kingdom Viridiplantae; phylum Streptophyta; class Magnoliopsida; order Fagales; family Juglandaceae; genus Carya; species Carya illinoinensis. The sequence continues at coordinate 44,543,692 of NC_056766.1, read as the reverse complement.
GAAAAATCAATAATTATGACGAATTTTTTGTAACGAGAATTAGCTCATATTAATAGAAAATAATTTTGATAACAAATAACTAATCACAAATAAATGTTTATTATTGATGCTTTCACAATAATTTAAGGTCAATGAATCCGGAAGTTGGACGAAAGATCCTCCACAATTTATAAGGTAGAAACCGTACTTTTGGAGAAAATAATTATTTTAAAAAATGGTGTGAGTTTATTAATTAAATTGCAGGTAATAGGTATATCGCATGCATACTTTATAGATATTTATATAATGTTTTCTTTCATAATTATGTGGGGGAGGCTTTTAGATTCAAGGCCAATTATGAAGCGGTGGCAGACAGCCCACTTTTTTCCTTAATCTTTATTATTATTTGGTACGAAATGCCATTATTTTTTTTAAGAGAACTGCAATAATCACGTAAAGATTACATGAAAGTAATCACATAAATTGATTTAATTTCATATAATTTATTAGATCTATTTTATAATAAAAAATATATAACTTTTACAAGAAAAATGATATTTACAGTCGTGATTGTACAAGTACCGCGCAGTCTATTTAAAAAAAATAAATTAATACGAGATCCATATAAAAAAAACCAACTTTTTAAATCGTAAAATCTACTTTTTTTCAAAGCGATTGCATGGTGTTTGCACACTCCACGATTATATATAGCATTACTCAACTTTACAATCTGACAAATTATATCATATCACATCAGTTTGTAGGATTATTTTTATGTAATGGCTAAAAAATTTTCCTTTTTTTAAATAAAAGAGTTGGGAGGGTCCTGAAAATTAATGGACGATATTGTTGGTTTGTACAAGTAGGAATTCCATCCAAAGCTAGTACAGATTAGATTAGTATTGGAATATAGTTTAAACTATGCTTTCACATTAATTTGATAATCTCTTCTACCTACCAATTACATGTATGAACTATATATGTCTATTGTCCATAATTAATAATGTTTCTTAATCTTTAAATCACATGTGACAAAGGGAACCATACCTTTGTCAATGGTCATTATTGTACTCATTAGATCCTAGGAAGGACTAATCTGTGGATGGAAGTTGAGGATGATGAATCAGTGGGCCCCCATGTTTGATCAGAGTGTTGATATTTTATGGTTTTGGCACTATAGAAATCTGGCCTTGGAGGTATGCAAATGGATGCTCCTTTTATGCCGTCCAGCTTTGATCGCTGGCTACTGCATGCCTCTCAATGCAAATTGTACCTTTTTTTTTCTTTTAAATATTTTTAGAAAAAATATCAATAAATTAATAATCTATTTCTTAATTATTAAACAAAAAAATATTAAAAAAATAAATACATTCAAAATGAAGGAGCGAAACCATTAAGACATTCTACCATCATCCATGGAAAAGAGTTTCTAGGCCCAGAACATGCTTCACAATCAGGCCAGGTATCACTTTGAATATTGATATGTGATTCAGTGATTGGTAGTACTGTTCAAGGCCTAGCTACCCTCATTAAGATCATGACTTGGTAATAAACTAGTCCAAGATTCAAGAATACCCATGAATTCAACCTCTCTTTTTTTTTTTTTGGTCTCCTAACTAAATCTAATAGAGTTTTGTTATATATAAGCACAGTCACGAACTAATTTATATACCAATACTGATTCTTTCATACTTAAAATTTAAATTAACACTGTTTTCAATAAAATCTACTTTTTGACTAATCACATCATGTTAGTACACAAATTAGTGCATAATTGTACTTGCAACTATATTTTTTCAATCTAATAATACATATGAATTCATTCCCAAGCTTATGATTATGATAAGGGATTAGAATTTAAAGAACTTCAAAAAATCTGGCCGTCTGGGTTTAAAGCTGGGTTTAGGTGGTGAAAGTCTTCATAATACTCTATTACTATTCATTATTTTATTATTACTTTTTATCTACTTTATACTACTATTCATTACTATTTTATACTTTTTAATTACTTTTTCACTACTATTTACAGATTATCTAAGATCATCTCTCTACATTTATCATGAGATGCACTCAGCAGGTTGCAGATACTGATTTGGGCACAAAGAGCTAGCAACTGTCCACTGGGTATTACATTGATTCCTGGAAATCTGCTCTAACCTTTTCCGTAATTGAATAATATATAGTATATACACACATACATACATATATGTATGTATGTATATAGAGCACTCATTCAAAACAGAAGCTAAAAAGTGTATGCCTTGTGGGTCAGAATGATGACTGATTTCCTGGAATTATATTCCATAAGCACGAGAGCAAAACGGCACATATATATATTACTGTAAATCTCTCTTAACTGTCAAAAGAGTTGTTTGATATATCAGTACAATGTCCATTAATGAAAACGCCCAAAAATAGTTATTAGGATGAACTGTTCAGACATCCTCCTCAAGAATAGTTTTTTAACCCTAAAACCTAATCTTCCCACAAAACAAACCTCGAGCAAAACGTTTTGAGATATTATGGGATATGGTTAGAAATCTGTGATGACCTAATTCCCACAGACAAAGGGGAAAAATAAACCTACGAAATCCATACTCAGGTTCAGATAATAAGCACACCAAATAACCTAAAGCCTGTCTTTTTGTCATGTGTTACCTTGGGTCGCTTCAGTTCCTTTACCTCATCAAGTTTCTTCTCCTTAACATAATGGTCAACTTGACGGTTTACTTCAAGTGTTGGTTCTAACTGCATCCCAACATATTGGCTAGACTGCTCAACCAAGGGGCCACTGTTTTCCACCCGGGTAAAATCAATCATGTAGAATGAGTCATTGTCTTTTGCTACTTCTTTGCAATCGCACGAATAGAAAGTAATGGTGTCCTTGGACTTTAGATGGTTTTCCTTCACAAACCTATTCCAACCCCTTGTAAATACAAAACTCTGGCTGCTCTTCCAATAGCAGTAGCGAAACTTCCATGGCCTCATCAATCTGTCATAGAAAGTCAGCAGCATATCTTCCATGGTGCCCCCCTCTGCATTATCTTCAGCAGTTTCAGAAGTACGTGGGAAGTACTTGATGGCATATTTCCTAGGGATGACAAGTCTATTTAACTTACTCACATCACTTGGTGTAAGTTCCTTTTGAAAAAGTTGCTTACACATTAGTCCCCCGCTGCTTTGCAGACTAGCCAAGTTCAAACCATCGTGTGTTTCCGCATGTGAACGTGTCCTAAGAAATTCTTCAAATTTGGATCGATAGGAACCATCCTTTATCATGTTGAGGACTGCTTCGGCACTGTATAGATTTTGAAAGTTTGGCTCTTCAACTGTGATGTCAGTCCATGGAAAATTTTTATGGGAATCCAAACTCCGAAGCTTGATAGCTGCACTATCATAAGCCATAGCTGCTTCCTTTTCAGACTTGAAAGTCCCCAGCCAAATCCTTTGGTGATTAGCATATATTTGTGCGCCCCAGTGCCCATTTTGCTGTGGCACGACACCTTTGAATTTTGTAAAGACAATGCTACCACGTCTTGCACACTTTCTTGGAGGAAGTGCATAAGTCGCACTGCTTGAATTAGACTCTTCTGTCGTTGCATTCACTCTGTCATTTGATATCAGGCTTAACATGTCCTCATCCATTACTTTTCTGCAGAAATAGTAGATTGCAGTAGAGAATTATCATGTTATATCAAAGTGAAGAGATACATAGCATCAAATGAAATTCATCATCAGCAGCAAAACGTATTAATTGTATGGAACAGATTTTCTATTCCTCAAGAAGAGAATGACAACAAATTGAACAATAAGGTCCCAACCCCCCTTGACTGCCCTAGACTCGAATAATTTTTCAAAAGATTTGTATGCTGGATATGTGTAATAGTAAATTAAAGAATTATCATGTCACATCAAAGTAAAAAGATGCATTGCAACAAATGAAATTTATCCTAGTAGTAGCAAAAGTTCTTGTATGAAACAGATTTTCTCTTCCTTGAAAAGATGAGGCAACAAATGGAACAGATTAAAGGTGCGGTACAGAAAATTTTGCAATCTCATGTAAGAAACCGAGGCAAGAAGATGGAGTACGCCCAATCCCCCTTGACTAATTTTTCAAAGGATACGTGTACTGGATATTTGTTTAACTGCACCAATTTTCCTGTTGTCCTCAACCTCAAAAGGAGGAAGGGATTGTTACATGTATGACTCTAGATGATGGTACAGCCCTTAGCTCTCCAATGGAGAGATTCATGATGCGGCTTTCAATTATTTTTCAGATTTGTTGAGTTCTAATGGGAATCTGAAGGGCTCCATCCATGGAGCAGATTACAGAGGCTTTAGAACATATTCCACTGGTAGCAATCCGGGGCAAGATGAGTTTGGATGTTTTTTGCTCAAAGCGTTGGGATATTATGAATGAGGATTTGTTGGAAGTAGCAAAACAGTTCTTTGGTGGCTCCCCCTACCTGCTTGCTATTCTTCCTCTTTTATTCATGAGGAGGACAATCCCTCTTGACTTCACCAAGTTCAGGGCCATGAATTTTCACACGCTGGTGTATGGAAGTCTTTCTAAGGTGAAATTTCTGACTTGTGAATTTCAGGTGCTTGCTGATGTTCCCAAAAGAGCTAGCTTATAAGTTGCTTTTTATTTTTTTTGGTAGTTAATAAGAGATTTTATTCCAAATAAATATGCATAGTCCAAGTACACAGGATGTATATAAAAGTGAGTACACCTATATACAAGTTAAACTAAAATGGTACATTACAAATATTCCCATCCCTTACAAGATTCTTCACCCAAAAACTTAAAAAGTTGCCTTTCTGTACATTTGTTAGTTTGTCTAGTTCTTCCCATATCGAAGTGCTACATTCTTTTGGGATTTTCAAAAGTTTTGAATTTGGGTAAGTGGTAATTTATAAGTAATTTTGTTTTGAATCTGATGACATTTTGTTGGTAATTTATAAGTAATTTTATATCAATGACAAAAATAGAACAACAATCAAAAGACATCTTCCTATATGAGGGTTAAAAAGTTATACAACATACTCTGAATCAATCTGTACGTAAGGATAAATAACTCATAAAGGTCTATCTCAGATGTTTGGCTGCCTATTATTGGTTAAAAGGTGTAGAAAGAACACTTCATGTGAGGTTTGTTAGGTTGAAGCAGTGATGAGAGTAACTAGTAGCCACCAAACCTAGAAAAGATCATGTGTTGGGATGCATTTTCCAGCTACAAGAAACACAAGGGTGTGTGTGTATGTAGGTAACAGATTGCTCATACGTGACTCCGATAATCACATAAAAGGGGGGAAGAAAGATTTAAGGGCAAGGGCACAACCTATGAAGAGATGCATTAAACATCAAGAAGCATTTATGGTTTCAAATGCTTCTGTTCATGATCAATGCATACAAAACACATTGCTTGTATATGATCAGTTATTAATCTTTGATAAAGCAAGCAGACTTGTGATCCATTAAGAAATAAAAATAAAGTATAAATTATAAGTAATAACTTGCCCAAAGTCGCAAAAAAAAAAAAACCCCCACACTGTAAATTGCTATGCTCAGTAATTAAAAAATTATTGAAAAGCTCCATATATATCTATAACTCTATTTTAAGACATTTACATCACATACCATCCACGTGACATAATTTGATTTGGAAGATAAATTTTAAAATTTGAGTCTTACAAATCAAATTATGACATGTGGATGATGCGTAGTGTAGAGGCTTTAGAATAGTATTTCTCATATAAGAACTCAAGAAACTTCCAACAAGAATCAGTGTTTTAGAAAGTAGGTTTCAGCTATGGCTTGCCAAATTAGTTTCTAAACCCTGATTTTATACTCAGTCAAAATTCTTTCTAGAATTGTTCAAAACCCATGAGACACTATTCAACACGTACCTTCTAACCCAAAATTGTTGGTGGTAAACGAGTGTCAGCTTCATCGTTGGAGTTAATTAAGTTAGGTCTTGGATGAACCCAAGTTAATCTTTAAGAGAAAAATACATCCCCTTGGAAACCCTGACCTTTGTTTTGCATTTCCTTTTTTCTTTATCTTTTCTAATCAAGGAAAGCAATAAATTAAAATTAAAAATACAAGAGAAATATGGTGGGAGACCCCAGCAAAAAACCATTGCAATAGATGCAGTGCAGATATTCAACATAAAAAAGGGCAAAAGATCTAACATGCAAATTGAATCTGCGCCCAAGTTCCTTGACTCGAAGGAGGGAATAGCCAAAAAACAAAAAAAGGAATCGTAGTCCAATTGATGGACTAGTCAAATGAAGTTTGAAGATGCAACCAAGAAATGATAGTTGACAAAGATCTCCACATCCTCTTCCTTTAAACTCAGTTAGGAAAAGCACCAGCATATAGTCTAATAGCTAGAATCAAATAGCCTGGATTGATGGTGACCAACCAAAGACACTAGTTGCAATGCTGACTCGGGGGCCCATGGCTAGAGAAGTGTGGCAGCGAGTGCTAGATTTGGAAGCAACGAACTCAGTCATGCTGTGCACATAGTCTATAGGGGCTGCAATGTGCGGTAGTGCGTGAAACTCACACATGAACTGGCAGTAGTTCCACATGAGTTTTAAAGATTGATGGTTGGTGAGCATGATGGCGTGGCGTGTGATGATTAGGAGGCCAAAATGTGATAAACCATGCATTTCTCGACCTAGTGGAGAAAGCATTGCCTCCAAATCATCACACGCCACCCCATCATGCTCTTCTGTATTTGATAAACCATGCATTTCCAGACATAGTGGAGAAACACCTTAGCTTCTATACATAAAATCCGGTCCATCACTAAGATAACAACTAACTAATAAAGGAACACAACCAATCCAAAGAAAGGAAGAATCAAACAAGAAGATTAAGAATCATTCCCAGCATAAACCACTGGAAATGGGAAAAGAAAAGTCATCAATAAGAGAGAGATAGATGGGGTTTATTGCTTTTTTACCAGAAGAGGACGAGACCCTGTAATTTTTCGGTTACAACCACTTGCTTCCGAGGGGTTCCTTCACCAAAAAATCTCAACAGAACTAATCAACACTTTAAAAACATCAAGCTCTACCTAACTCTCTCTTAGGGGTTGATCTAGAGCCACTACTTGCCTCCAATACATTAACCATATGATCTCGAGCAAGACCATCACTAATGTTAATACCGTGAATATAAGGAGAGTAGTGATCATTGATTGAGAATATGTATACATGAAACAGATTTTTTTTTTTTTTTTTTTAATGTTGGGAACCACCCCACGGTAGAGCCCTTAGGACTTCCCATGGAACCTAAACCTTTGGGGAGACTAGCACAGCAACCCACTGCCATGGCCTCCCACTTAGTCGCAATTTGATCCTAGGGGAAATTGAACCTGTGACATGGGGCTCAGGCACAAGAGTTCGCCCTTACCACTTGGGCTACCACCGGGTGGGTGCATGAAACAGAAATTGCTCCCTATTCAACCTTCCAAGCACGGCTTAGTTAAGGACTTTGATTCCCCACCACTATCAAGCAGAGGAGCTGGAACTTACTGATTTAGTTTTTTAGTTTTTGGGGAGAAGGGGGGGAAGCAATGAAAAGATAGAGCAAGTTTCTAGCATATGTTTTGCCAAAAATAGATCAAACCTTTTCTTTCTTGATCTTTTTGCTAAAGACTGTCATTTATTGTATGATAAAGTGTCTCCTCATTGTACAAACTCATGAATCCCTAAAGCATAAGAAAAGCATAACCAAAAAAAAAAAAAAACGAAGCACAACCAAATCAAAACAAATTTGATGTAACTCAACCAGTTTTATGGATTGATCGTTTTAGGTACACCGAAAACTTTGTGTTTTACTTTGAAGTTGTGAGCGCTTGGACAAAGCAGAAAGCAAATAAGACAAGGAGCTAAAAGAATTCATGGGAGGATAGCATAATATAACACAACTTATATTTTATTAAAGGATTTTTTTGGCTTTTACAAACTTTGAGAGGCCAAATTTTACCTTCTAAAAATGCTTTACAAATATTTTGGATGCAAAATATATGGATTATCTAATCAAGAGTAGAACAAAACAACAAGATAAAAACCAAAAGGGCTGTTTTGGATAATGTAAGTGTACATTAGTTCATACAGATATACAAAATATATATAACAATGGCAGTGGGGGCAACCAGTTATGCACACAACAACAAAATTTACAGCATGAGGGGTTATTAGATAATAATATGGAAAGTTCCATTTGAATATGCAAGGAAAGATAACATTATGTGCACACCAAATTAACAGAAAAAACTGTTTTATTTTTTAAAAAATTATTAATTTGTAGGGTTTGTACTCAAGGCTTGAGGCTAACCAGATGATTATCCATGAATCACAAAATCGTGTTCATAAAAGCTCCTATTCAAATAAGATTTAGCTTTGACATGGGTAAACAAGGCCATAACTTTATGAAAAGTAAGACTGAAGTTGATTGGAAAGTTAATACATACAACTAAGCCTTACTTCAATTTTGTAGCCTCAAATTCATATGAGAAATTGTAGATCCAATCATATATAATAGATGCAAATCACATAGTTGTTTAAGCATAGCAGATTGAGTTGGTCTAAGCCGAGAAAAGATAATATTAATGACAACAAGCTAGATCAAACGATTGAATATATAGTTGAAATCTTCTTGAGATAAAAGCAAGCTATTATTTGATAGTAGATCTACCCAATTCCAATTTTAGACCAAATTAATGACTAAATACTCCCAATGGACAATACTAACATGACTAAATAACTAATTATTAACGCATGTTTGCTAAAAATTGACTACCAATAAAAATTTGTGTATGGTATCTTATTTGAAAATGTTGCCAACAGTTGGAAAAATTGTAACGCCCCAATAGAAGGTTCAAATCACATGACCTATACTCCAAAATGAGTAGTTAATGATACAATTAAAACCCCATTAGAACCTTATAGAGAACGAGAACTTCTCATTTTCAAGTAATGTGAAATCACATTCACCACCAACCCTTATCCTTATCATATAGGGTATCACAATTTACCCCCCTTAAATTCCTGACATCCTCATCGGGTTTGTCCGTTGTAGGTGGCACGGCTCAAGTCCCATATTTCCTGATTGGGATAGGCTCTAATACCATTTGTAATGCCCCAATAGAAGGCGCCCAAACCACATGTCCTATACTCCAAAATGACTAATCAATTATACAATTGGAGCCCCATTAGAACCTTATAAAGAGCAAAAACTTCTAATTCTCAAATAATGTGAAATCACATTCACCACCTATCTTTATTCTTATCATATGGGTTATCACAAAACTTATTGAATGTTTTCCTAACAGAACCATTTCATATTGTAAAAAATTGGGCAATAAAAACTTAAAAATTGGGTCTTCAGAATGTGACCAATGTTGATGAAAGCATCATGCATACTCAAGCGCAATAGCCTCGTTAGAATTTAGGCACAAAGTGCAAAGCACAAACACACATCTAAATGGAATGTAGCCCAATTTTTAAAAAAATAATGTGTAATAAAAAGTATTCATAGAATAAACTTTGTAAAGTTTGAAAAATCAAGGGAACAACCAAACAAGCACAAGAGCGTTGTAGGTATTGACTTCTATATATACTAAAAGATGAGCAATATATACAATATTGCATTAATCCTATATATTAATCATCTTGATCATCTTTAAGCATATATACGACCATCACCATCATCATTAACAATCCAAACAAATTATACAAATCTGGAAACTTCATATTTGGATTTTGTTAAAAAAAAAAAAAAAAAAAAAAAAACTACTTCTAAATTTCCAAAATGTGCAGTTTTGTAAGCATATCACTTTAGCCTCTACACTTTGCACTCAAAATAATTAGCGTCTAGCCAAAAATAAGATTGTTCTAGTAATGGGGATCAAGGAGCAAGTTGATCAAGACTTCAATGATCTTCCTTATATACCCATTAAGGTCATTTTGAGAAGAGAAAAGAACTAGAGAAGACTTAATGCAAAGCTTAATTTGAGAGATGAAGATAGCTAAGGAAAAAACTAGCTCTAATATTTCTTATGCAATAAGTAGATCCCCAAAGAGAAGTCTAAAGGCTTGTTTGGGAAGAGAAACCATCTCATCTCATCTCATCTAATCTTAAAAATTCTCATAATTTTCTTCTCAAACATCACTCAATTTTTTTCCCAAACATCACTCAGATATAAACACTTTTCAATTTCAAACAATCAACTTTGTTATCTAATCATTACCTAATCATTACAACTTTCACAAACTTCCAAACAAAACACAAAAAACCATACAACCTTTTTAAATTTCAAAACAAAAATAATATTAAATAATTATATTATAATAATATTCTAATTTTATAATATTTTTATTCAACTTTCTCTAAAACCCAATAAAACATGTTAACTCAAAAAGTTTCATTACTATTCACAGATTTTTCATCTCATTCTTTTTTTTTTTTTTTTTTTTTTTTTTATAAGTAAACGGTAGTATTAATGATAAAAGACAAGAGTCCAAGTACACAAGATTTTTTTTTTTCATCTCATTCCCTAAACATTCTCTTAATGCAAGTTTTAGAGACATGATCATTTCTTTCTAAGAATCTATAAAAGTATCAAACCATAATACTTTTACATGCAAAAGAACAACTTGGCACTTCCTAGTTCCTGCACATCAATTAATTCTTTTAAAAAATATAAATATTTTTCCTCGACAAAATATATCAATATGATTATTTCTAGCAATCAAGGTTTTGAATACAATGTCATATCGGCCGGTACAACTAGTATTTACTATGCTAGAATAATGATCGGCATATGGGAGGTATATATTTGTTTCGTACTAGGTCAAATACCGGCCGTACCAGTGTATTTCAGTCAATATCGGCCGGTTTTCAGTGTACCGACCGAAATTAACATATTTTTGTAATTAATGTAGAAATCTTGACTTCTTCGTAATTTTCACTCCAATTCTCACATCTGAAGACTATTTTCTTAACTTGTTTTAATCCCCTTTTCTCGAGGACTGAAAATTTAATCCATACTCACCTTTTCGTGATGAAGATGAGTGATTTTTTTTTTTTAAATAGTTGGATTGAGAATTTAGAAGTATTATTGAGTTTTATAAATATATATTTTAAATCTTTACGACTTGTATTAATGTAATTTTGAAATATAATTTATACATATATAATTAATTTATCTATATATAGACTATCTTAAAATGGTACCGGTACCAAAATATTTTATTTAAGTGCCTTAACCAAAATGACCACTAAAATAGTTTTCAAAACTTTCTTTGCAATTCTTCGTAGTGCTTTTAAAAATTTAAAAGATACATTAATGGTACGATAACATGAGTTCATCTAATATCTCTAATCAGGACTAACCACATAGTAATTGATATCATATGTGGAAAAAATACCAAGGTAATGGTTAAAACGACTGGGGACAGTATCTTTGGAATAAAAAAGTGTAGGTAAAAAGATATTGGGAAGAAGAAAGTAAGTACTCGGTGTCATTCTTTGAACATAAAACGTGTGAAGGTACTGATACATCAATCATGATCAACACATGACAAAGGTTAATGCAGATGTGACAGATTATAACCAGCTAGCTAGGTCAATCGATAAGAATTGACACGTCCGTTAATTTTGGCATAAGCACTCATTACTAGGCCAAACTTCATCTAATCCGAAATAATCTCAATAGCTAGAGTACTATGTGCTGGTTATATAAAACAAAGGCTAGCTAGCTAGCTAGTAATTTATGTTGGGAGAAATTAAGATAAGTCCTTGGCAAATGATATAATTAGATGAGAAGTCCCTAATTGAAACCATGATCACTTAATTACAGCAGCGTCTGAAACGATTTCTTCAACATGAATCTCAACGATGGCTGTGAAAGAAATACCAACAACATCAAATGATAAAGATCACTCCAAAGCACAGATTCGTCAAATCAATTCCCTCCTATATATGGTCCAATTCCTTAACGGGTTCAGGTTTGGAAAGATGAATGTGATTGCCTATATATTATAACCATTTCCACAAACAAGCAAGGAGATGATTAAAGCTTGGCAGTACCTCCTCATGTGGTTCCAACCATAAGAAGAAAAGAAACTCTCGGCCAATTAAACTTTCTTTCATGACAAGTTCAGGAAATTGGCTTCATGCAATAATCTTTATGCCAAACAAGTTAACAATAAATCCTACTTAAATTACTGATGAACTGCCTTCAAATAAACTATATAATATGCCATTCCAGACACGAATTCCACCTATATTAATTAAATATCCATAAATCAAACCAGCATGCATATATATATAACAGAAATAGTCATTAACAAAACACAAATAACAATATCAATAGAGAAAAAGACACATAAAATCAGGAGGACTAGTAACGAGACAAAATCAGACCAAACTAATTATAAAAAAAATGAAGAAATTAATTGAAGGAATAGTTAATTACCTGAGTGATTAGCCTCCTACAGGCAGAAGCCGCAGTTTGCCACCGAACCCCAAGCAATAATAATATGATGAGCTGCAATAAACAATTAAGACCTTATATTATATATATATATATATATATATTATAACCAAAGCCACGCATCTTGGTCATGATCATGAAGAAAGATCTTCAAAATAAAGGTCATTAAATACAATCCAGGAAATTACGCAAATTGAATCAATCACTGACCCGTAAAAGGAAAATCCCCTCTTCAAAGGCTTTACTCATAGTGGTCCTAGGAAGGTGCATATCTGCCCCGAAGCGTAAACAAATATTTCTTGCCATATTTAGCAGCGTCAGCTCAGACCCACTTCCAAAAGACACCCCGGGCTCTACGAATCGACTAGGTCGACAAAGGTATGAAATTCTTTAGACCAAGGCAAAAAGATGGTCAACAGCTGAGTTTAGATAGTAAATAAAATTACCAAACAGATGAATCATACACAAATTTATGCGGTTTTTATGGGAAGCATGCGTTTGGGGATGAGAATCAGGGAGAAGATGAAATCCAATAGCCCAAAATCAAAGGCCGATTAAGATACAAGGGTTTTACCGCATCCAAATATGCGCCTTGCCTTGCATGATCGACTGCAGCTGAGACGAGAAGAAGAAGAAGAAGAAGAAGAAGAAGAAGAAACGCTAGCAACGTGAAGCATTAATATGTTGTGATTTACAATATGAGTTTCCGTTAAAGCAAGAACAGTAACCTGGCGTACCTTCGGATCGCACTTCCGTCGTCCTCGCTACTAAAGAGTACCATCAAAAGTCACGCTCTTGAAGCTCAATCAGAATTAACAACACTAATAATGATAATAATAATAATACTAATTATAATACTAATAATAATAATAAAATATTTGATGTTAGGGAAAGGAATGAGTAAAAAAAAAAAAAATGACAACAAATCAGTGGCGGTAGAAACTAGAAAGCAAATGGCTAAAATAAATATGGTGGAGTGCATACTTCTGATAAACTTCGCATACAGAAGGATATTAAATGGAGTAATACATCACAGAGAGAGAAAGAGAGAGCGAATGGATAAGTAGGAATATACAGCGTGATGTGTCATTTCTGGGTGCGGCTTTTCTTTTGCCTTTTGTACCTTTCTTTCCCTTTTTTCTCGAACAGATTGGAGGGAGTGGCTTCTGGACTGGAATGAATTAGAAATATCCAGATAAACATGATAAGAAAAGGAAGCTGCTGCAAAGAGACTTATGGGTGAAAGAGAAACACCCAGAGGAAGAGAAGCTAGAGGCTAACAAAGAAGAATGAAGGGGAAGACTAAGAAGAAGATGAAGAGGAAGAGGAAGACACGGCCTGAATGGCAAGCTGACAGAAGAGAAGTGAGCACGCACTCGCAAAGGTATGCCCCTCATACAATTGCTTGCAGCGTGTGCTCACTCTCTTCTGTCAGTCTCTTCCATGTTCCTCCTTTGAATTTTTCGTTGCTTTTCATCGAGAAAAAAGACAAATAATAATCACCCAACGAACGAATCCTCACTCTAAAAGGTATTTGAAGGCTCATCACTATAGGTCAGATCTGAAAGAAACATCAAGTACACTCATCAGCAATCAAACACTCACATACCCATTTACCCTTTTCTGAGGTTAAACCCAACTGATAAACAATAATTAGGGTTTTCCAATCCCCAACCACCCAAAACAAAACCTCGAGTCTCTCTTTCTTCTGACCTTTCTTTGCATTATTCTCTCTTTGTGCTCTCCACACACACACACACCCTCGCAAAACCTTGCCTTTTTCCGTCCCTGATCGGTGTTGCCGCCGGTTACACCCAGAGAACAGGAAATAAATAAATAAAAAGCAGAAGAGATCGAAATGATGGGCCTTTGTCACAACTTGCCTTGCCTCGCTTAATTAGCGAACGAAGGCAAAGGACAAACAAAGGACAAAGGAAGTTTTAGGATAGAGGGGGCTACGTGGAGGACAGGTATGCAGAGGATTGACTTTTTTGGGAAATCGATTTAACGGCTGCTGATTTGACTGCCTCTCTTTGGTGCGGTTTGGACCGTCAGATCGTCCTTGTGGTAGGGTCAAGCTTTCCGAAAATTTTTTTTATATATTATATTAATATTTTACTTATATCTAATTTGATTAAGATATAATATATTTATTATTATTAATGATTATTTATTACATATTTTTTTATCATCAAATAATAATAAATATGTCATATTTGATAAATATGTCATACATATATATATATATATGAGTAGAATTAAGTAAGAGGGTGGTCCTTTGCAGAAATGTGGGTTCCCTGGGGATGGTCTCGAGGGGGGACTGCGTGATCAATTGGGAGAGACAGGAAAAAGACGTCTCTATTTAAATATCTTCTTCTTCCTCCTCTTTCTTCAAAACTGGTATTTATTTTAAGCATGAATGATTGGTTTATCTATACACCGTCGGTCTCTTTCATAAACAAATCTCCATCCCCATAATTATGGTCATCACTATCATACATGCATGATATATAATTCGATATAGATATTGATCATCATCATGATCAAAGGTTGTTGAATTATAGGAACTTGCATGATTCAATTGTCATGAAAAGGTTGTTGAATTATAGGAATTTGGTTCAATTGTTGTCATTAGTGGATTAGCTTGCTGGTTATTTTCGATCGATGATGTGTAATTAGTTAATAATTTATCATTCTTTGAGCAGATTCATTGTGTAATCATGTATCTGAGAGCAAGCAAGCCAATTGCTTTGCCTCTTGGTGGACCTTCCACCTTACTATTTTTCATGGTTGCACGTTCAGCTTAAGTTTTGTTTTCTTCCAGAAGAAAAGTAGAAAACCAGTCTCTAATTGGCCTCTGATCATGATCATGTGTGTGAAAGGAATTGGCCAATGGATCCATGTCATGATGTACTTCTTGAATATATAGTCTGGCGTGATACATGATAATGTACTTCATAAGACGTCTATTGATGATGTTTAATTGAATGTGCAGATGTCAGAGAGATTCTGATTATTCTTTGAAGGATTATGAATCCTAGTCATGCGTGTGGTTTGATTGTTTTTTTGTCCAATCAGTACAAGATGTCTGGCCGTGTAATGTCAAACTGTTCACTGAAGGTACTTGACATATATATGCTACTGATCATAATTAAAGAGATTTATGTAGTAATCACGTATTTGTGAGCAAGCCAATTGCTTCATTTCTCTCTTGGCTGGGAGCTTCCATCTAATTATAACTTCCCATGATGTTTTACTTGTTCAATCCCACTTTTTTTTAATGGGATTTGAAAAACATGCGCGAAAAATAGAACATAATATCTAGTAGTGCTTGTCTCTTGATCATGAGCTATCATGTTTGTGAATGAGTAAGTTGATTGGTCCATGCTCGGCACTTAGTAGTAGATAACATAGCTTAATTTGGAGTCATTTTGTAAACCTCTAAGGGTTGGCTCAAGTGGCCGCAAAGGCCTTGGGCTGGGGGATATGCTTCCTTTAGGTCTAAAGTTCAAATTCTATTGAGTGCAAACAGTCTCTAAGGGCTATCATTATGAGGGATTTTCATTTGAATTATCCAATATACACTTACGGGAAACTCCTTATAGAGGACCGGTGCCAGTCAAAAAAAAAAAAAAATTGGAGTCATTTTTGTAGCTTAATTGACTCATGATTTATCACGATTATTGTGATTAATTAATCAAATTAGATGGAGATTAATCCTAATGTGACTTGATTATATATAAGTTGTTGCTATTTGATTTACTGATTGGCCTAATTATGTATAATCTCAGTACTTAGACATGCTCTTATGCTAATTAATTGCTTGCCTATTTCTCTTATATATTAATTATTGTTCTGTTCACCTTCTCCCTTAAGATCATTGGTCTAAGCTGTTTAGTTAGACATTTCGATCTCCTCTTCAAGTTATTAATAGCTAGAAGTACTGTTGCACTTTACAGATTACAGATTTTTTGTATCTCAAAAGGTTGCCTAAAAAACATATTTGTGAGTAGAAATAATGTTTACTAGGCCAATTGGGAAATAAACACTTAAAAGAATAATTAATTAAAATGGGTTGCACTTTTGAGAACGTAATCGCATTTTTTCCTCTTTTCTTTAGGTTTATATACCCCTCTTTCCTTGAATCTTCACGTTTATTCATTAGTGATGAATCCCCAATTTCCTACAACCCAACTCAAGTATATATATATATATATATAGAGAGAGAGAGAGAGAGAGAGAGAGAGAGAGAGAGAGTATACCTATCTCATGAGAGATAGTACTTGTCAAATTGAAACTTGGAGCTGTTTGGAATCCTTTAACACAATCGATATGGTATTTAGCACCCACTAGACCTAGTTCGCATTAGAACTTATATATGCAAACACATTGACCACAATCAACCCAATAAATCAAATTGAGATTTAGCACATGATGGAGTTATATGCTGGCCGGCATAGATATCACCTCACTATATCAGGACATCATGATCTGATAATGATAATTAATTGTATTGTTAAATTACTTTATAATAAACAATCCAAGTAATTTTTAACAGGAGAAATCAAATCATAAATAAATCAAAAGTACCATAATTTACTCTAGGGATCATCATAAGTAAACCATGTTATACTCTATGCTCGCTCATCTACTTATTGTATAAGGAAAATCATGCTTTAGCTATAGATAAATTGCATAAAAGTAAACTTTTTTTAAAAAAAAGTAAACTTATAATCTAATGTGGCTTGATGTGATACATTAAATTGTAAATTTATTTTTATTATAAAATAAATCTAACGTATCATATAAAGTTATATTAGTTCATGAGTTTATTTTTATAAGATATAATTTTCATGGGTGTAACACTTTTCATTGCATAATTTATATATATATTATCTTTCATTTTATATTTTATTATTTTTAGTTATAGATTGCTTTGATATATTTTAGATGACTTTATTAAAAATTTAAAAGTCAATTAGTTCAGTAAGAAATTATGTAAAACGGTGTCACACTAGCTTATTTAAAAAACACGTTTGATTTTTTTTTTAAATGTTATTTATAACTTATTTAAAATTGAAAAATACTTTAATATTAACTTAATATTTTTTTTATTAAAGAGTTTTTAAAATGATTTAAATACTTTTATAGGACTCCTGATACAATCACAAAGAACTCGTAAATCTTAGTTTTTCGTATCTCCAATGATGGTCATGTCGTTCAATTTGACATAATTTAAAAACTTTACAGGAGGTACACCAGAATAAAAACAACGTAGAAACCGAAAGAGCCAACGTTTTTACATCTTTGATCGAGCATGATCGGTCACCACCTCCTGGCTCCAGATAAAGAAGAACATCTAATGACAGTACGAAAGATAACTGTAGAAAGTTATTGAAACTGCCAAAAATGTCAGTCAACTTCGTAGGTGACAATATTGCTTGCAAAAATTTTATACATAAGTAGGTTTTACTTTTCACTCCACCCACCGGTTGATTTCTCCATGTCACGGTTCTAAACAAAAATCCACTCTCCTCTTACCCCCTCCCCTCTGAAGCCACCATCCTTTGGAAAGGTTCAGTGTGAGAAAATCATGGTCTTTGTCAATAAATAAGAACACCAATAACCGTATCTTCACTTCTCTAACTGCACATGGAGCAATAGTTACAAAGAATCTATTGAGAAATGATGCTTTGAGTGGTTAAGAATCATAACACATCAACCAATCGAGTTTATATGTAGCAAGCAAAAAGCAAGTCCATCCTCAGATTCGTAATGTTGTGTGGTTTTATCTGTAGAAATATAATCTGGTTGTTTTATCTTGAATAATTATTATTCATGCCAAACATCACCCCCACAAACCCCGTGAATCCACTAAAGTAAAAGAAAATAATAGACAAACTTGAGAGAGATGAGATTTACTGAGATGCTCAGATTCGTAATATTGTGTGATTTTATATGTAGAAATACAATCTGGTTGTTTTATCTTGAATAATTATTATTCCTGACAAACACCACCCCCACAAACCCGTGAATCCACTAAAGTAAAAGAAAATAATAGACGAACTTGAAAGAGATAAGATTTACAGAGATGCTCAGATTCGTAATGTTGTGTGGTTTTATCTGTAAAAATACAATCTGATTGTTTTGTCTTGAATAATTATTGTTCCTGCCAAACACCGCCCCCACAAACCCTTGAATCCACTAAAGTAAAAGAAAATAATAGACGAAATTGAGAGAGACGAAATTTATAGAGATGCGAGATTTACAGTATATCTTCACATAGAGATATTTAAACTGAGAGAAAGATATTTGTATTGAGGGAAAATACTACTGTTTGGGAAAAAGCTCGACAAAAGAGAAAAAATTTATACCTGACAACCACGTGTATGGGTGTGTGGTACAAGAGGCTGATGAATAAAATCACTCTATTGCTTAAAACAGACGTTCTTTTTTTAGAACTGCTACAGATACAAAGAGATTACATAAAATAAAACTACAAACTAATGTAGTTTTATAAAATCCGTTAAATTTGTTTTGTAATAAAAATAATTTTATAATTTGATGAATTCTATCAAATTATATCAATTTATGAATTTATTTGTATATAATCTTTTTATAGATAAAGTATTTTCTTTTTTTCTTTTATTTTATTTTTATTTTATTTTTATACGTAAAGCATCGGTACCTGCCCGCAATGCCCGCTGTCGGCCTCCAAGTGTCGGCCTAGCGAGTCTTGGTCCAGTTTGAGCTGACGTACGTCTTCTTTTGATAATTTGGAGAATATTTTTTTTCTTTAAATCAATTTTTTTAAACAAAAAATCATAACTGATTCTATAAATTCAAAAGAGAAAACAAAAACAAGTGCATGTATTCATTCAAATATTAATTCGATGAGTTATTTTCAAATGGAAAAATATTTCTTTAAATTCTTATTCGAACTTAAAAATCATAAGCAAAATAAAGACTATAAAAAATGGTAACTTTATTTTAAAAACAATTATAAAAAAAAATCTTATTTATTCACATATCAATCTGCTGAAAATTATGAAATTTAAAATTTAAAATTTAAATTTAAAAAATAAATTGATAAAATGAATCTTATTATACGTAAAATTATAAATACATGTAGGCCGACTTGTAGCACTGCTCAATAAAAATAGATACTTGAAATGGGTCGTACTGTATTTATTATTAATCTAAATAACAATAACGAACTTACTTTATATGTCTATATTTCTTATTCAAAACGAGTATGTTCGTGGAAAGAAGGGAAAATTAGGCTCGAAGGGGTCGGGGGCCAATTGGCATAGACAGGTACGTACCACCATATATGGCACCACATGATGCATGCACCCAGCTCCATCATCAGTTTGCATTATTTTCTTATAGTACTGTCTACCTCAATGCATATAAATGCTAGGGGTCCGATAAAAGTACCAACTTGCTGCTGCCTCTCTCAATCACAATGAATTATTTCTTTTCGCACAGCACGGGATGGGGCATATACATGCATCATCAAGACATGATGCTACCATCCAAACCCTAGCTATATATATATATATATATATATATATATATAATATAGTAATACTTTTCATCATTTTAATTTTTATCATTTTCTCATCATCACATAACGTAACATTAAATTATTAGATATTATTTATTATAATTTACTTGTGAATTTATCATCTAATATCATATTATAAAATAATGAGATGATGATGATAATTAAAATAATGAATAGATTTTTTTCATATATATATATATACACACACATGCACACTCGCAACGTGCGCACGTGCCAATCAAATCTAAAATTTTGAGAAATACTTATAAAATCAACTCTAGTCTAAAGTATCTAAACTAAAACATTTCAATAGGACCAAAATTCATTTGACAACTTTTAAAGACATACAAATGAGGAAGATTTTTTGTACCATATATATAGGCTAGACCCTTTTTAGGTGTATGTTATAAAATAAAATAATAGATTGTAGGTGAAATGCATTATTGGAGTTTTTAACAAAGAAAAATATAGTTACAAGCATAATTGTGCACTAATCTGTATACTAATGTGATGTGATTAGTCAAAAAGTAGATTTTATTGAAAATAGTGTTAATTTAAATTTTAAATATGAATAAATCAATATTAGTACACAGATTAGTGCGCAACTGTGCTTGTATGTAACAAAACTCTTTTAGCAATTCATGAAGATGACTATGAATTTTCATGGGCCAAACATTTATTTTTCAATTATATATATACAAGGCTGTATATAATATATATGTATATTTTAACTAGAAAAACATCTCATAAAAATAAATACATAAATTAACATAGTTTGATGTAGTAGTTGGAATGTAAAATTACTTTATTATAAAATAGATCTGAATGAAACTATGTCAGTATGTAAATTTAATTTTATGAAATCTATTTGTAACTGCAACACTTCTCAAATATATACACATATACACACACGAGTTGGCTCATTCAAGTGGTAAAACTGCCCTCTGCTACCTTATCTTCACTCTGCCTAGGATCTATATACACACACGAGTTGGCTCATTCAAGTGGTAAAGCTGCCCTCCTGCTACCTTATCTTCACTCTGCCTATGATCTATATATACACACACGAGTTGGCTCATTCAAGTGGTAAAACTGCCCTCTGCTACCTTATCTTATCTTCACTCTGCCTATGATCTGCTCCCTCTGCAACATTTCAGTGTTCTGCTACACCACTACGGCCTCTTACCATTATTGTGAAGATAATAGATGCAGACTAATTGCTCTGGAACCAATATCATGCAGACAGAAGGAAATCTGGAAATGAATGCTTTAAATGGCATGATCTTTTTCTTTTGCTAGCTGCTCGAAATGGTAACTACCAAAAACACATGTCCCTCATTTAGAACACTACTGCATAGTTAAAATTTAGTCAGAAAATTTACTTTTATTAATTTAAATTTAGCTACACACTTTTCAATAACATCAAATAACAAACTTTCCAAATCTATCATTATTCTATTAAAATATTGAGTTTAACATTTTCATTTGTTTTAATTTTAATTGTAATTGTTATTCCATAAAAATTATTTAAAAATTAAAAAAAAAAAAAAGCTCTCCAATTTTCACTGGGATATATTTACCTTATTCAACTGGACAGGTTTGAGAGTAGAGATGAGAATTTTGAGTTTGAGATGAAAGTTTAAAATATTATATTTTAGTATTATTATTATTTTAGAATTTGAAAAAATGGAATTAAAATTTAAAAAAGTTAAATTATTTATTATATTTTGTATGAGAATTTATAAAAATTATAATAATGAAATAAAAATTTTAAATTTAAAATAAAAATTCTCGTTTACCAAACCTGTCGTTATTATGTTCACCTGTAAATTTTTACACCCTACAGTGGGAACAATTGTATGGGAGAAGTCAACATTCTTTTCAAAATAGTGTGGATTTTTCTGCAGTTTTTATTTGCATGAAGATTTACCAAGAAGGAATATTATATGTCTAAAATATGATTTGGCCAGTGACTATGGTGTTAGTTAAAAACACTGTAGATTTTATTGAATTTGGTGTAGATAGAATTTATGCAACTTAGTTAAATTTTGACTATAGTCATCTCACTACTAGTGCTCTTAGCTACTGCATGCATGCCTAGTGATCATAGAAGAAAATGATAAACTTACAATTAGTCTACGATTAATTTACCAGTACTCTACTTAAAATAAAGTTTAGTTAAGGAAAATTGAAATTCTTATAATGAAATGTCACAGTTTCATTGGTTGTAAAATAGTTGTAAGTATATCATTACCTTATCATGAAATTAACACTTGTTGACAATCTCTTGTAATGTTATCTAGGTCAGTGCACCAACATCTCCTCCTTAATTCTCTTCCATTAATTTGATATTTGACACATGTATACTCTTTTGGGTTATAAACTTGTTCATCTCTTTCATCCACCATTTTCATTATCATTTGCTCAATAAACAACACCTAAAAATGCAAATAAATATAAAATCAGATGTAGGAGTGTAAAAATTAACCGGAAAACCAGACCAATCTGAACCGGTGGAACCGATTTGGTTTTGGATGATCCAAGCCTAGACCGGTTCCCTTAGTTCCAGAACCGGCCAGTATCGGTCCAGTTCTAGTTCCAGTTCCATACTTTTTAGAACTGGACTAGACCATTTTGCTATATTATATGTTTCAAATTAATTTTTTTTAATATTATATATAATTTATATATATAATATAAATTATAATTATATATAAGATAATATTATTATAATACATAAAATTTTAATTTTAAACATAAAAATTTATTTGATCATATGCTTTAATCATGAAATATATATTTTAATAACATTTGATGGCCTAATAAATTCTCAATATATTCTTTTTGATAAGTACATTAGTAAATTAATAGTACTAATATGCATTAGCATATAATGTATATTAATTACAATTTACATTTTATGGCCAAATACTAATAGTCTAATACTATATTACTATTAGTAATCTATTTTAAGTCTATATAAATTACTATACTAAATAGTTATATACGAAATAATGATATAGTAATACTAATAATATCACTATCAATGATATACTTATAATAAATTAAAATCACTATAAGAAATACTAATATATAGTTATTCTAATTACTATAACTAATACTAGGGCTATACACCAAACTGAGGAGCAGACCTCCATTGACGGAAACCGACCGTCGGAAGTCGGAACCGGCCGAAATAGACAAAGACCTGGTCGGCGAACTAGTTAAATATATAAGAACTGACGACGGGTAGTTCGGTTTTGGTTCTCCTATGCGAAAAACCGTTGAACCAGTCAACCGGTTCTTATATATATATATATATATATATTTCTTTTATACATATATAAATGATGTTGTTTCACTTATTTCATTTAAATGAGTGAAACGATGTCGTTTTATATTCTGGAAATAGAAATATATATATAAAGGAGCGGCGCTGCACTGTTTCAAAATGCGATTAATAAACCATCCCCACCCCCTTTCTTCTTCTTCCCTTCTCCTTCTTCCTCAATCTTAGGTTTTCTCCTTTGCAACTCTCTTCTTAGACTCATGGCAGACTTGCAACTTCCCTCCTTCATCACAAAGACGCCGACAGAAAACCCAAGACCGCACCGATGCACGTCGAGACCGAGACTACTTGTTTTCTCTCCCCAGTCGACCAGTTTCGGCCTATATATTTCTCCAACGTCGATTTGCCACCGAAACCTCGCTGAACCAATCAGTTTTCATCCCTAAATAATACTATTAAAATTGAAAAACTAGACCAAGTCGGACCAAAACTGGAGGTATTGATTTAGAAGGGTAACCGGTATATAATTGATTTTTTAAAATATAAAATTAGTACATACCTATTTGATCCTAAATTTTATCTAAAACTAGATCAAACTGGCTAATTACACCCCTAATCATGTGTACATTTTTATGGCAAACAATATACTTGGGGAGTGACAAAATGTGAAGGTGAATACATCGTAGTACCTAGGATGTGTGTGTCTTAAGGCCCAATTAGTCATAGTTGACATTTTGGGGCCCATGGCCTTTTGTGGACCAGCTATCTTAACTCGTGGACCATGTCCATTAATGGGCCAAATCAATGCCTAATCAAAATCGTAGTAAAGCACGAAGCAGTACTTCGACAATTCCTCTTCGAGAATTCTTCCATGGCTCTGGAAGCCTACGCTTCAAGAAACGCAGACACAGTCCACGCCGATGTTCTCTCCGAAGCCAGACAAGCTTGCTACAAGGTCCTTCTTTTTCTCCCTCTTATTCTCTTTCCTCATCCTCTTCTTTTGTTTCATATTTCATCTCTTTGTTTTTCTTGTTGGATCAATAAAAACTCAGGCTCGGGATGCTTTCTATGCGTGTCTGGAAAAGGAGTCCAACAAGACACCCACGGAGATCGCTTCGGTTGGACTGCTTTACCCATCTGACTGCAAAGGATCGAGGGCCGAGTTTGTCAAACACTGCCGAGCATCTTGGGTAAGACAGATCCCATTCTTGCAAACATTGATTTCAAGATTTGTCCAATTTTAGTTCTTTTACTTCTTGGTTTTGAGAACTCTTGTCGTGGCTTTTGAAAAATGACAGGTGAAGCATTTTGATAGGCAGTACTGTCGGAACCGGAGGGTGCAGAGGCTTTTGGATGACAAGGACTCAAGACGAGGTCCGTTGACGCTTCCGCAGCCTTACACTTTCAAGCCTCCGAGTTAAGAGTTTTTATGAGCATTTGGCTTTCTGGGTGTTTTAAAGCTGTTAGTTTTACCCGGCATTGATGAATTTTCACTTGTACAGCTATCAATCAAAGTACAGCATACATTGCCTTTGAGTATGGAATCTAAACCTATGATGGTTAATTATAAATCATTATGGGTATTTTGTTAATTTGATTTCTTTATCCTTGACCGTTGTTGGTGGTCCATAGCTTGTTGAAAATCAGTAGTCAAGCTTGAGGAGCAAAAGTCGTGTGGAAATGTTTGGTGTGAACAGTGTCCTATTTAGGTTGAGTCTATAACAGGGGTGTAAAGGTTCACTTGGCACCAAAAGAAATAGAGGCAATCATAATGGTATTTTACAGGTTTTTTGCATGCCACATTCAACTTCGTGCAAAGGCTCTAGAATGGTTGTAAGGTCTGTGGTGGTGTTACTGCGGAAGGAGCCTGTTATTGCTTGGTGTCATTTGTTGTTGGTGTTAGAAAAGTGGGATACTCGTATATGTTAAACCTGATTCCCTGAGTGAAAAACATTGTTATATTAATCATATTTTCCATGCTGAATTAAGGGCATTGGCATCTGATGATGTTATTTTTGTAAAATACTTGGATAGTTGGGCAGTTTAATATTTTCCGTTCTTCCATTGTTCCATGTCTTTAGTGCAAACAACCTATTGTGGCATTGAAAAAATGAATTGAGACCGAATGGCATATTTCCACTTCCCATGAAGTTGGGTAGCTTTGTTGAGTTTGTTGATCATATGAGTGTGAGGTGAGTGCACAGTTTCGACATTATTATGCTCATGATGAGTTATTCCTATTTTTTTAATCTCTTGCTTTTAAAATGTTCTCTTTATCAAAGTACTTTGGATGGGAATTTAAATCACATTATCAATATTAGTGGAAAAGCCAATAAAGACCAATGTAGACATTTTATTTAGTTGGAGAAAGAGGGACCGTTTGCCTTAATTTTGCCAATGATATAATGTGGCTGAAAATTGTTTCGGTCTGGAAATATTTATTCCCTCCAATCTTTCCAGTAGTGTCAGTAGTTCAAAGTAGGAGTTAAAAAAGAAAAAAACTTGGTAGGTAAAAGTAGCCAATTTACTTGCAGTTGACCTTTTCTTTGGCTGAAAGATACTATGTTATTTAGCCCTTAGTGGTTTATCATGAAGTCAATCTTCTTCATTGCAAGAATTCATTATCAATAAGAGAGAGAGAGGAGAGGAGAGAAGAGGGGGGGGGGGGGGGGGGGGGGGGGGGGGGGGGGGGGGCGCCGGGGACTTAGCGAATGACATGATTGAGTGTTGGATTGAGTCGTCAGATGACAAATATAAGGCAGTAAACTCCTCGTTGCAAGTGATAATTTGGATATGTTGTAAGTATTGGAGCATCATTGCAAAGATTAGGAAGGGAGCATCCCCATCCTTTAGAGGGGAAATTGATCGTCGTGTGAATATGTACTTAGTTACTCTGCGTACTCCATTTTGATATGAACCTCATCCTCAAACATCTCATAATGATGTTGACATTGACATAGATGTTAAAAAGTTGTGATCACTGGATTTCTTCCAGACCTTTCTGCACTTCATCAGATATTTTATTTATTTTTTAGCTTTTGCATGGTTATGGGGATTTTGTATGCGAACATTTGAACAGTGAAGAAACATGTTTCTTTGTTGCCTCATGGTGCAGTTCCTTGGTGTTTTGTCTTGGCAATTCCCACCAAGACGCTAGTAGTCTTTATTACAAAAAGGGATCCATGAACACATGTTAACGTGTCAGTACCATGTGTTACTCCTATATATGGGGGTTCCTGTCTCTATTGCCGTGTTTTGATTGTCTTGATTACTTGATTTTCATTGCACTAGTTTTTGGATTCGATATATAAGAATGCCATAAATGTACAACAATGTTTTCGTTCATATGTCACCAATTTCATCCCCTTGGTCTCTGCTGTATCTCTAGGCTCTGCTTTATATCGACCCAGTTAGGCAATCTTTAGAACCAAGCTTGCCTAGTTAACATCATAGTTATCAAGTACGTTCCGTTTTGGTGAAAATTATCAAGATATTACATATCAGGGAGCAAATTGGTACAAAGAATTCTTATCCGTTTGTTTCAATCGTGTCTTTTATAAACTGATATATCTTGATATATCTTAACATGATACATATTTCTCATGTCGGGTCATATCGTTGTGATAATTATGTAGACCACGCAAATTGGCCAAAATAATGTAAATGGTAGGCCACAGTTCCTTTCAAATGAACAGTTGGAAAACAAAAAGGAATCCATGTACTTTGTAAATTGTATTATTTAGGTTGAGGATCAGCAGTGGAGCCGTGAAGGGGTTGTTTTCTTGAACAATGGGGACAGACAAATAATATTAAAGTAACATCCCACTTTGTAATGATCATGAAAATGGGATTTTTCTTGTAATCATCTGTTCTTCACCAGTACCCTTCTTTCCTCTTTGTAAAAATGATGCAGCAGACATATGCAAAATCAGGTTTTATATGCAGATCTCGTGCGCATGCTTATCAAGTCAATGTTTGTTATTTATGTGCATCCGTGTTAAACATTTAGCTATACCTTTAGCTTTTTTAAGATTTAAGTCCAAGACTCGAAGCTTAGTCTGGTAGAAAAGCATTACCTTTTTGTACCCTTTTACCACTACTTTGGTACCTTTTCTTTTTAATTTCTGCAGACTATAGATAATGTTTGATGATGAAGCTTCAAAGGAGGCCACCCACTCAGGCTCAGGCTCCAGCCTCCAGCACAACAAAAATAAAGGAAACCTTTAATGAATGATTGACACAACCGCACTTAAAAGCTGATTAAGATTATTAACAGTGCAATTGTGCCTGTAATGTGTTTTACCATGTCATAATATATTATATTATATCAAATCACGTAATTTATAAATTTATTTATTTTTAATTTTTTTTATAATTAAAATATTAAAAATTTTATATATAGTT
Organism: Carya illinoinensis; assembly: GCF_018687715.1. Lineage (NCBI taxonomy): Eukaryota > Viridiplantae > Streptophyta > Magnoliopsida > Fagales > Juglandaceae > Carya > Carya illinoinensis. The sequence continues at coordinate 44,515,935 of NC_056766.1, read as the reverse complement.
ATTTTTATATATTTTTTATATACTCTATTAATATGATTAGTTATATTATTTTTTTAATAAAAAAATAATTATTTTAACTAATCAAATAAATAAAATATAAAAATGACTACATATTTTTTTATAATTCATGTAACTTTGAAAAGGAACTACTTTATAAGCTTCCCAACAAATCCAGCTTTAATCAGAACCTGAAAAATATCAGAACACAAAAGAAGTAGGAAAGGGAACCACTTTGTCAGGTTGGAGACTGGAGAGCTACTTTTTTCAACATCATACCAAACGTAATTTATTAGAACTACTTTTTAAGGATAACTACTTCACATAATTGCTTCATTTTGGCAAAGAATTAATTATAGCAATTTACTCACTCGATCGATTAATATCCAACTCATAAAATCAATGAAAATATGACGTATAGGATATTTAATGTCATAGGCTCGTTTGGATAGTGAAATGAGATGAGATAAATTGAGATAATTTATAAATAGTAATTAGATTGTTGAGTTGAAATGAGATTATACAGTTTTTAAAAATTGTATGTTTGGATTAAGAAGTGAGATGAGCTGAGATGAATTTAGATTAAAAAGTTATTTTAAAATAAGTATTTAGATAAGAGAGTATCTTTAAGTACGAGTTAAACCATATCATCTCTGAATCCAAACCAACTTAAATCTTAATAGTACTTCAAATGCTTAAATTTGATAGAATTTTTAAACATTGACTCTAGTGATAAGGGTCTTGGTGTTGGTAGTAAGTTCCTATCATGTTTAAAGTTTGAATCATATCAAGCATAAATAGTTTCTAGGGGTCATTAGAATGGAACAATTTTCTCTTGAATTATTTGATGTGCACTATTAAGGAAACTCTTTGTCGAGGATTTATGTACACTCGAAATTAATCGGGACTCTATTCTCAGACATTCAGTGCTAATAAAAATTGGTTATATTTGATAGTTTAAAGTGTTAATGACTAGTTTTTACAATTTAGAATTGATAGACTTATCTGCCACTACCTAATTCCCCATAATTGGTCTAAACCTTTACAGATTCCAACTTGGCTATAATAATATATACACATTTGGATGAGTATTAGCTGTAGGATAGTCAACATAAGGTCTTGGAAATTGCATAGGTCAATTTATATAGGGGAAGGCATTCAGAATGCCCTGTTAAACCAGTAGGCAATATTTTCTTTGAATTGTTGCTAAAGGGAACCCCATCTTCCTTTTTGTGGAGCCCAATTGCTTATTACTTTTATCCATTGATTCTTAACCGTTGGATGGAATTCAGACCTTTTGTAGGTCTTCTTTTGGGGTACCTGATATATATGTATGTATAAAAAAATATATGGAGAGAGAGAGAGAGAGAGAGAGAGAGAGAGAGAGAGAGAGAGAGAGAGAGAGAGAGAGAGAGAGAGAGAGAGAGAGAGAGAGAGAGAGAGAGAGAGGCTTTCATTACATTTGGTTATGTGGTGAGGAATCAAGATTAAGCTGCTCATTAGTCTCTAATCAATTATTAATGTGTAGAGTTTTGGACTTTATGGAGGCTGCCTTTTCTTTTGGCGATACCCTTATTAATTTATTTTTTTATCCTCTTCCTCCTTAATGATAGATAAAACGTTTTTTCCACTAAACATTTTTCCCAGAGTTGACTATGCTGTAAAATAGTATTTATTTCTCTCTCTTTCTCTATGTATTTGAGGGTAGTGAAAGTTCTGGTTAGGAACATGTCAATTTTTGCAAAAAGTCCTTGTATTGTAACCCTAGAGTGTAACTTCTGCATAACATCATTAACCTTATAAATATTGATATGCCTGTCGCATCGATTCTATAAGATTATTAACTTTTGTGCTTGCCACATCGATTGTGTTATATGCGTGTCCTTTACCTATTTAATTAACGCTCAAAGATTGAGTTATGCTTTTAGGTTCTTTCCTATAATCTTACACTATGATTGTTGTTTTAATGATAAACCGTGTGCAAAACTTACGTATCTTAAAATAATATGTAAAATTGTATTTAATATTATTTTTATTAACTATGGGCTTAATGCTGTAATTTTTAAATGCCGGCTTAATAGGTATACGAAGAATAGGTCTATGCTTATGAGAAGCCCATCTAAGAATAAAACAAAACAACATAATCATATATTTTTGAATTGGTTTGGCATATTATGTGTTAGTTGATGGGTGGGATGAGGTGTAAAGTGATCCTATCAACTGAAGAAAGGTGGAGGATGTGATTGATGCAAGATCAGGACATCTACCAATAATTTTATTTATTTCTTTATTTTTGCTTTGCCAAGAATTTGCTAGAAAGTATTTATATTTTCAAGCAGATATATAGGGTTTATTCTCCTTTCTCCACACTGCCTATCTCTATTTACTTTATTTAATTCTGTTTTTTTTTTTTTCATTTTTTTAAGGAAATTTCCTTTGACATGATCGATAGTGACAAAAAAAAAAAAAGACATTTCCGAATTAAGAAAGAAATAAAGTTTCAGAATTTCAAAAAGGAGAAATTCTTTATCCCGGTAAATAGTAATAGCAATTGCAAGAATCTTGTTGTTAAGTACTATATTCCTGCTCTCCTTCTCTCTTTGGGTTGGACTTGTCTTTTAAGTAAATTCAATAATGGGATGATCTCAAAACGACTTATATTGTCACTTTCTTGGCCTAAAATTAATCATGTGATAGTTGATCATAAAGTTTAAGGTAAAGAATATTACTTTTCTGTTTTTACTAAACATTTTTTGCTCAAGTTCGCTCGAGATGTTTTTAATAATGGGCTCGAACAAAAGTTAGACAGATTGTTCGCTCAAAGTTCGCATGATAGTAGGCTCGATTGCAGGACAAACATATTGTTCATTCAAGGCACGCGTGATGTTGGGCTTGGGCGAAGTATTAATCCTAGTGTTTGCTCGAGCAACGTTCAATAGATTGCTTGAGCTAATATTTGATTGGCTGTTTGCTCGAGGTGTACTTGACATTTAGGGTTTCCAACACCATTTTATTTATATGTATATATATATATATATATATTTATTGTTTGTTCTTTTGTGAAAATGCGCATCAAATAACAATGAAGAAAAGAGGCAAAGGTGTGAAAGCATGTTGAGAGAGTGAAAAATCTCTAAAGAGTGAGAGTTGCAATTCTGTGAATAGAGTAATACTCTTGTAACTCATGATGTCTGATTGTAATCTCCTCTATAATAAAATCCCTTATAATTTTGTGGAGGTAGACATATTGCTGAACTACGTTAATTTTGTATCATGTGATTATTTACTTTTATCTATTTGTCATCGTTAACTTCACAACATGACATCATAATGTTAATTGGGAATCAGTAATAAATCTTTATTACCATGGAAAGAATTGTGTGGCCATTGCAAAGTGTGGTCATGATCAGTCCATAAGAAGAAAGTCGAGTAATCTTTTTATTTTACAAGAAATTATAATTTTTTTTGTAACTAAAACATTTCTCTATTAACCAAATATAATGTTTCAAAAATAACCTGAATAATTACATAACAATCAAACCTTATCCTTCTCATGTTACATTAATTGATATTACCACTACTCTCATGCGTACATTGATTTTGGTCTTGGTTTTAGCAAACAATATTTGATTTACGAGCCGCTGAAATTCCCCCACAGAATTAAATGATGTATTTGAATATAGTTTATGTCCTTGCTTCATATATATATATATATATATATATATATATATAATATGAGATAACGAGATAACAAAGAGAGTCACGGCCATTCAAGAATAAAAATGTAGACTAACCTCCATAAATGTGTCTTTTGGGAAAGTAGTTGGACAAGGAATATTACTGATAGGGTCCTCGGTCGAGATTCTAGACACCAAGCTGCCGCGCCCCTTCTTGCTCCTCAATGACCGATGTGGGCTGCCACTTGCTTGACCGTAATGGTTATGGGTGGTGTTGGCTGAGTTCGTATGATTGATCAGTGGCTGATGGTGGGCGAGATTCTAGTGACTGGGCTTGCATGCGTGCATGTGCAGAAGCTGAATCGTCAAAAACAGTTGTGAGTGGGATCAGGTGGTTAAGTGGCTGGCCGACCAAGTCAGGCACACGTGGCTCCTACTGGTGGGCTGACCAAGTCAGGCACCAGGTGTCTCTTGATGGTGGCTGACCAAGTCAAGCACATGTGTCACTCGCTTGGGGGGCTGACCAAGTCTCACACAGGTGTCTTCTGATGATGAAGCACACATGGCTAAGGGTGGTTTAAGTGGGTTGGCCGAGTGGGTGATGGCTGAGCGGTTTAAAGGATGGTTGGTTACTCCCTACAAAGTAGGGGAGCGGTTGTGGCTAGACAGGTGGCAAGGGCGTGTGGCTTGGCTGGTGGGTGGTAACTGTCAGCTTGTCCCCGACCTTGCTCCAGATTCGACCAGGGTGGCCTGGTGCAGACCAGATGCCCTTCAATGGCAACTCATGGCTGCCTTAAGCGATGCCCCACTAGAACGGTTCAAAATAATCAGCAAGCAAATGCGAATGTGGTGCAATAGACACAATCCAAAATGCTGAAATACCTCAACAGCGCATTAATCAAAGGAAAACAATGAAATGAATAGGTTACCCTGATTCACGAATTACACAGGGTGAGCCTTCTCCCTTGGGATTCACGGATTGCACCCAATGGAGCCTAAGTGACAAAGCACCAATGTGTCTATGGGGACTACAAGCCAAATTCGTCCAAATGTTCCAAGATAAAAACTAAGTGATAGCCTATTGCCTCACTTATACTAGAAAGCAATTAAAACGATTATAAAGGAAAAATGGTTCTGGGCCCACGCCTCCTGGTTAAGGCCTCGTGCTGTCAGTGGCCCATGGGTGGCCAGGATGACTCACAGCATAGGCTTCATGCTTGCACGCATGGGTCTTCAGGTTGGCCTACCGGGCTAGCCTTGGCTGGTCCATAGTTCTTGCATGTGTGGCCTAGGTTGTGTGGGTTGGGCGCCATTGGTGAGTCGCTGGGTTGGACCGTGGTTGGCTTAAACATGGCAGGCTGTTGCATGACCCAGGCTAGTGGGGCCTGGGCGTTGGTCTGCATGGCCCAGGCTGTGGTGCCTGGGCGTTGGTCAGCAAGACCCTGGCCAAAGCCAGGGTGTTGATCAGTATGGCCCTGGTCAAGACTAAGGCGTTGAGCAGCAAGGCCCTGGCCAAGGCCAGGGCGTTGATCAGCATGGCCCTGGTCAAAACCAGGGCGTTGAGCGGCATGCCAGCATACATGGGCCTGCTGGGCAGCCGCACTGTCAATTCCAAGGTGGGTGTGCAAGGGTGCGCTGCGCGGGTGCCTAGGCCATGCATGGGCCTTCTGCCTACGCACGACCCATGCATGCACACGGTGTGTGCGTATAGCCCATGCGTGCCCAGTCCGCACTAGGCGTGCGTGCAGTCTAGCCGTGCGTGCAGTCTAGCCGTGCACTGAGTGTGGTGTGACAACCTCGCTTGTGTGCATGCGCCGACTGTTCACTGCCTGATGGAGGGTGACCGTGGTCTAGTATTTACCAAGGGTTCGGTCTGTGGGCAATCAAGCGACGCCAATAGTGCTGTTGGCGTGATGTCCTGGCATGGGCTGGTGTTGGTCAAGGCATGGCCCGTGGCCTCCTGCCTTGGGGTTTTGATAATTACTTGATTGGTGGATTTGTATTAAGGAAAATGATTTATACAGTCTAAAAGTGCGCAAGTCCTGAACATTTTCACTGGAAAAAAGTAAGAGAAATATAAGATTCATATAAAGTACTAGATTTTTTTTTTTTTTTTTTATAATGAGATCCCATTTTTTTAAAATAAGTATACAAAACTTACACATCTTAACACTATATCTAGCACTGCTCATACAAATTTTATCTAAAATTTGCCTAATTTTAAGTCGTCATGCTATAGTTGAAATAGTTTGCCCCCACTTCTCAACTAGAAAGGCCAATTTTGTACAACTTTTGGACTCATTAAAAAAACAAAAATAGTCCTTATAATTAACTAAAGGCTCGTTTGGAAAATGAGATGAAATAAAAATTTTGTAAATAATAATAAGATAATTTGTGAATAGTAGTGAGATAGTTTAAATTGAATATTTTTTGAGTTTTATAAAATTAAAATATTGTTAGAATATAATTTTATAATACTATTTTGTTTTAGAGATTTAAAAAAATTGAATTGTTTTTTATTTTTTATTTAAAAATTTGAAAAGTTGTAATGATTAGTTTAAAAATTTTATATTTGAATTATGTTTACGAAAAAGATGTCAGAAGAGATGTAATGAGATTTAAACACAAGGAAATAAGCGTTAATTTTTGTTGATTGATTTATTTATTTGTTAGAATTTTTGTTGGGCACATTCTCTCGTAATTCTAAAATCTTGTTTAATTGCACAAATTATCTAATCTAATTATTATAAATTTTTTAAATATTGACATAAAATATAATAAATAATATAATTTATTTAAATTTTAAAATAAAAATAATATTTTATTTATTTTTAAACGTATCATCTAATCAATGTTATCCATTCATTTTTTGAAATTCAAAGTCGCACTCTCAAGCAACCTCTCGCCTCAATAGCGACTACTGGGATAGTAGTACGTACCCTACGAAGTCGCCGAAATTGTAGCAAAATTAATCTTGAGTCAAAATAATAATAATTGTAATAATTAAATTAAAAAAAAAAAAAATAGAATGTGGCGGCTAAATTCATGGGAAGTGGGTCACGCTCTGCGTACACCACGCATTCGATTATACAAGTCAAAACTGGCTCACATTTTACTCTTTACAAACTTATATATATTGTCAATAGTTATATATTTTAGAGAAATATTTTAATTATAAAAAAATTATATAAAAGTAAATTTATAAAATAAAATAATTTGATGTATTACGTTAGATTATAAAATTATTTTTATTATATAATAAATCTAACGTATTATATAAAAATATGTCAATTTATGAATTTCTTTTTATTATAAAAAAATTAATATATCACATCTTCTCATATTAGTTTATAAATTTTATTTTATGACATTGTTTTGTGAATATAGCACATATCATAAATTTAATTATTTTTATAGATGAGATGTGGTAAGTTAAAATTAACGTTGAAAATTGAATAAAACATGTTAGAATATATTTTTTAAATATTATTTTTGTTTTAAAATTTAAAAAATTAAATTATTTATTTTATTCTGTATGAAAATTTAAAAAAATTATAATTATTAGATTACAGTGGATGAGTTAGCTATAGCCTGTGAACCAAAAAGAATGTCTTGTAAGATAAGAAACACATGTTGATGATCCTATCAAACATATCCAAAATGTGTGTAGAATGGTGATGAGAAAGTCCCAAAAGTGTAGAAATGAGAGAAAGGGTAATTATTAAGGGAGTGGGCAGCGTGGGGGAGATGATAGGCGTGTGCTTTGGACTGTTGTAGCGAACTGAAAGCGAAACCCATGGGATATTGGCCGACCATGCGAGACCTTGGAGGAGGAAGAAAGCAAAAAATCCTGATTATTCACGCCAATGCGTGCGGGGTGTGCATGGATTAATGTACACTTAAGGGTTTGATGTATGACTTATATATATATTATATATATATATATATATATTTATATATACTTAAGGGTTTGATGTATGACTTATATATATATATATATATATATATATGCTACTTGCATGTGTGTAAATACATTTCTTGCTAACTTATACATTTATTTCTTGCTATGATCACATGAGGTTGTATTTACACACATGTAAATAAAATATATATATATATATATATATATATATATATATATATAATTCGATTAATGCTATACACCACATTAACATTCTATTTGCATTTCACTATATATGATGTGATACATTTACTACCACTTGATGATAAAGAAACATACAATAAATGATCATTTAATGGTGATAAATGTGCTACATCTTATTTAGTGAGATGCAAGTGAGTTGATAGTATAGTATTTAAAATTTTCTTTATTTTATAGATATAGCAAACTCCTCAAGTCTCAAATAGGATTACGAAAACGTAATATCTAACAAGAGTTATTATATTTCCAAATCAATATATAGAGCACACCATCCATATTACTTATTCAAATTTTAAAATTTATCTTTATTTGCTATACTTTACGCATCGGGCTTGAGAATTGTTGTATAATCAAACTTAAATCTTGTTTTTGAGAGCTTTCAAGCCAAGTTTATGAGGTCTCAATTAATCTAAACTCGACTTCAATTCAATCCCATGCATAATAAGAGATCAAGTGCACATGATCAAGGTTGAATTATTTGACTTTGAAAGATTAGAAAGAGCCTTAACTAGAAGTGTTGGTCAATCAAATAAGATGAAGAACACCTCTCCTTCCACCTTCAAATCCATTAAGGTCGTCACAAATCACAATCTAGTCTAGCCATTATGGACATGATCTGATCGAGCAAAGACAAAATCGTATAAATATACCAAATAAATGTCTAAAATCGACGCATCAAGCCAACTTGGTTGAAAGATATTGTTGTTTTAAACAGCTCTAAGATGAGAAAACAATGTTGATGATATTTCAATCTGGTTTCGTGACATCCTCAAAATATAGTTTTTTTTTTTTTTTCTTGGTGCTTGACGCATCACATGATAAATTCGTAAGTCATCATAGTCAAACATTCCAGCCCTACAACTACAACCACAGAGAGTGAGATCCCAAACATCTTGAAGCTCCAATGGGTCTTCACGCGCTTGAGTCGCTAATACGACGAAACAAACAAACAACCCCAAACAAACAACCCCTACTTTTCGCATTTATATAACCCCAAGACATTAACCTCCGAGACAAGAAACAAACAGAGAAGCACAGATACACGGCAACTTCATCAGCTTCCAAACATTCGTAAGCCCCCATAAATATGCTTTCCTTGTGTTTTCTCAAGTACTTCTCATTCCCCTGACTCATTCTCTCTCTCTCTGAGTATCCAATTCGTATAAGCAGCAAGATATGCAACCTTGTAGCAGAGAAATGCAAGGAATGAACTCCCTCTTAAACCCACCTCAAATCTCTCTCCAAGACCTCCATAACCAACAGATACAGATCCAGAACTCTCAGATTCACCACCACCAGCATCACCAGGTCCAGAACTCCGGCCACTTCGACCCCACCTCCCAAGAAGACTTCTTGGAGCAAATGTTCTCCACCATCTCTCCTTCATGTTCCTGGTCTGACCTCAACCCCACCAACCCTACCAAGACCGCCTGGGAACTCAAGCCCAGAGACCTCACCGACGAGTCGGTTCCGTCCAACCATGACAACAACAATGTTGCTTTCCAGTTCGATGACTCCTCCACCCTCGCCTCCAAGCTCCGCAACCACCAGATTAGTGGCTCTGTCAAGTCGGCTTCAGCTGCTGCCTTGATGCTCCAGCAGCAGCTCTTGATGTCCAGGGGTGTGACCGGCGCCGGAGCCGGAGTCGGCGAGTCTGGGCTGATTCAGATGCCGCTGTCTTTGGGGTCAGACGACGTAGTCGATGGGTCTTCGTCTTTCAAATCTGCCAATCCGGTGAGTTTTTTTTACAGAAAAAATGGAAACCGTCTTATGAGTTATTTGCATTAATAATGGCGAATCATGGAGTATTTTTTTTTTTTTCTCTTTTACAGGGAGGTGAGGGTTCTATTCAAGCTCTGTATAACGGGTTCGCTGGATCTATTCACGCACAGGGTCAAACACCTAACCAGGCTCAGCATTTTCAACATCCTCAGGTAGTTTTTGCAGCTGAAATTTGATAAAAATGAAGAATTAACTCGTAGGGTATTATTTTTCGGTTATTTTACGGGGCAGACCTATCCAGGGCCAAAACTACGGAGCTCCTGGCGCCGTGATGAACCAAGCTCCGGCGAGTGGTTCTGCGGGGAGTGCGCCGGCTCAACCAAGACAGAGGGTGAGGGCTCGGCGAGGTCAAGCCACTGACCCACACAGCATCGCCGAACGAGTAAAGACTTTTCCTTTGACTTTTGCGGACTTACTTATTTGTTTTGTTTCATGCCCTGTTTGTTTTCTTACGTTTTCCGAGCATCCAAACGGAAGCAGTTACATATAATTAGGGTTGTATTCGTTCTTATTCTCTGAAATGATTGGGGGTGATTTCGGTATGTGGCAGTTACGGAGGGAGAGAATCGCTGAGAGAATGAAAGCCCTACAAGAACTGGTTCCCAATGCCAACAAGGTGACGACAAAACCAGAAAATTATTATTATTATTATTATTATTATTATTATCAGCCTGATTTATAAGAGAAAAAAAAAAGAAATAAATTTCCATTTTTTTTTTTTTTTTTCTAACATGAAAAAAATCTTAAATATATAGCAATCTGGATGGAATATTTTGTTGGGTCATTTTAGTTAGAGTAATGTCATGTATAATTGTGAAGTGGGTGAATATCATATAATTATTTAAAAAAAAAGTAAGATTTATTATTAAAAATTTAATTTTTTTATATAAATTTCATATTTATTCATTACTTTTAAATTGATTACACATACTCACAACTATAAGTATTATTTCTCTTTTAGTTATTATCTTTTCTGCTCAATATTTATTATATATTGAGGGCAGATGTTGATCATAGTTAATAAATGGAAGTATTTTCTTTTCCTCATTGAATACAACAACTCAATTAGTAGGTGGCTTAGAATATTATTCGGGTTAAGTTTGATATGAGTTGAGTTAAATTGTAAATAATAATATTTTAAAAATTTTATAAAAATATATTTATTTTTTTATAAAAAAATTAAAAACATAGATCAGTGTTCTCCTTAATTTTCGGTCGATTGATGATATTCACGTGAGGAGATTATTTTATTTGAAAATCATTTCTAAGTTTCTGTCTCTATCTAAAAGAAATCTACCGCCTACCAAGTATTTTTTTCTTGAGTTTGGTAATAGGCATGTTCTTTTGTTAATGTATTCAGGTCATATATAGAGGTCAATAGTATGAAATTACTTGTACATAATAAACTTCTGTCGACCAACCACATAAGAAAATACTTATTAAGCACTGTTTGGATATTGAATTCATCTCATCTCAATTTATATTATTTTATTATTATAATTTTTTAAATTTTTATATAAAATATAATACATTTTTTAATTTTTTTAAATTTTAAAATAATAATATTTTTATTTTTTAATTTATTTCATCTCAATTTATTTTTACGTGATCGCATAAAAACATATATTAATATGTTATATATATATTTTTTAATATATGGGAGTTTTGGTACGACAGACAGACAAGCCTTCAATGCTGGATGAGATCATAGACTACGTGAAATTCCTCCAGCTTCAAGTCAAGGTACAGAGAAGGCTCTCTCTCTCTCTCTCTCTCTCTGTGCTTAAAATTACATGTTCTGTACTGGAGTTTATTAGATAATAATAATGGGGAAGGATTGATTCCCTTTGGTGGTTGAAATATCGAGAATTTTTAATTAAATGCATGGGTTTCTGAAACTAAACTTCCATTTTGGGTACAGGTTCTGAGCATGAGCAGGTTGGGCGGTGCTGCTGCGGTCGCTCCCCTTGTTGCTGATATGTCTCCCGAGGTACTTTGAAACCAAGAATTAGATAAATTTATGAAAAATTCTATAATTTGTTATATTTTCATCTTTTTATTTCAACACACACACATATATATATATATATATTAATATATAAATATATATACCTTTAAATAGAATAAAAAAAAAAAATTACATAATGATACATAATGTGGAAATGATATATAATATTTTATATTATATTCTTAATAATCATTATATGATATATTTAATTAAATTTTATAGAGTATAAAATCAGAATTTCAACTCAAAACTACTATATGGTATGTGATCTAAAGATTTTTAAATAGAATAAATTGATAAATTAATGTAATTTTATGAAATCTGTTACATTTATTTTATAATAAAAATAATTTTATAATTTAATGTATATATTAAAATATATTAATTTATAAATTTAATTTGTGTAATTTTTTTTATAGTTAAAGTATATATTTTTTTAATAGAGTATCTTTTTTTATAAAAACACTTGGTGCGAAATTTGTACATACAGTACTTGCATATCATTTTCCATGCTAAGAAATACAGACAAATTGAACGATATCATGGCATCATCATCGTCAAAGTCTCTCTTTCATTCTCAATCAATACAAAACGACAAAACAAAAGCAGCACGCGTGCTCCCTTTCTCAGATTCCTCTCTCTCTCTCTCTCTCTCTCTCTCTCTCACGAGCTTTTTCCTCTGCTATATGATCTACATCTATATCTACGTGTGTGTAAATATGAAAGCTTTTTTCTTTATATGTACGACTGTCACTCTTTATAATTTTACGCAAAGAGAAATGAGTTTGATTTGTCGTTGTTGTAGGGGGGCGGTGACTGTATTCAAGCCGGTGTAGGTGGTGGGTCACTCGGTGGGCGCAACAGCTCCTCAAATGGCCACCAAACGGCGTCGTCTAACGACAGCCTGACGGTGACGGAACACCAGGTGGCGAAGCTGATGGAGGAGGATATGGGTTCTGCCATGCAATACCTCCAAGGTAAAGGTCTCTGCCTCATGCCCATCTCACTTGCAACGGCAATCTCCACCGCCACGTGTCACTCCAGGAACCCCATGATCGGCAACAACCACCACTCGGTGCTCCAATCCAACGGTGGCGAGGGCCCCTCCTCCCCCAGCATGTCCGTGTTGACCGTCCAGTCAGTCACTGTGGGTAACGGTTCCGGTGAGGCTCCCGTCAAGGACGCTGCCTCGGTTTCCAAGCCGTGAGTTGACGGTGTTGACTGACTTTTTGGTCATGCAAAAGCAGTTTTTAGTATTAAAAAAAAAAAAACAGAGAGAGAGAAGAAAAGAAGGAAAGAAAAGTCTACGGAAATAAGGCCTCAGGGGCCCTCTAAGCTTTTGGAGTCGATAAACGACGCCGTATTTCCGTAGACTTTTTTGGCTAAGGCTAACTTCACCACCATGAGCTACCCACCTAATCCAAAGATGTCACACTTTTTTGTTTATTTGTTAATTATTTTATCTTATGCAATTTGGTTATATTATTATAATGTCCTAAACTTTTTCTAATGAAAGCGTTTTAAATACGCATTCATTATGTTATTATTGGAATTTTAGCTTTAGAATAACAAAGTACTGATTTTGTGATTTGTTTATGTATCAGAGGTTGTCTTTTGATAAAGTTTTATGTGGTTTTTGTCTTGTTTTTATTTCTTTTCCTTTTACTCTGCTAAAGCTACTTGCTTTGTGGGTTGGTCCAATTGCAATGTGGATTGAGGATCAAGTCAACCACTCAATGACGTGTCGCTTTTATTGGCATGGGCTCAGTGGATAAAAGTTGGTGAGAAAGTTCATAGAAACTCAGCCAGGCTGTGAGCAATTATTAACTATGAAGAGTTAAATCCATGTAATCAGTGGAAGTTTGAAGCTTGGGGTTGATTTGAACTTGAGTTTCTCATTGACTAATGAAGCAAGGTGAGCTCAAAGTCAAGCTTGAGTGTTTTAACACATCATTAGTAGAAATTTCATCATTTAATCCCCTAGGCGTGGGCTCAAATCTGAGGTTCGAAATTATGGGCGCAAACAATTTCAAAGAGCTATGTTTCATCGACTTCTCATGTCGTGTTTGTGAAATAACTTCAATGAGTAGATAAACACGTGAAATATTTAAATAAATAAGGTAAAATGTTAAGTCAAGATTAGAACATTTTTTCTAATATTATGTGAAATTACTACTTATATCAAAAGTTTAAAGTTTAAATTGATGGAAAGAGATAGATTTAATTATTTATATTATAACTTTGGATATCCTCATCGCCAAAAATGAAAGAAATTATGTTTTATTTACTAGGCTCAATCATAAGCATGCTTATCTTTTGCAAGCCGTTTTGGACCACCAAGCACCAAAATTTCAGAGAGATATGGCTTTCGGCCGGCCCCATGTTGGCAAGATAGTCAACAAATTAATTAGTCTCCCTGTAGGCATGGCTTCATTCATTCTACCACCGAGCTTGACAACTTGTATCGATTTCATCCAAGATGTCTGCCACCGGCAAATGAACATAGCCCTGCCACTTCCCCAGCCACTGCCTCCCCCACACACAACTTAATTCATCACAATCTTAGAATTTTAGAATCAAATTCATTCAATCGCCTCGCCATCACTGTTGATTCAGCTTTCAAAGCTTGCAGCCTTAGGTAAATGATTAGGAGTACAACCAATACTCATATTCTGCACTGCAGCACACCACATCCACTTCAGAATAATACCTTGGACATGGTGTAGTAAATAAAAGCAAATCGAATAGAAAACAGTTTCGATCACGAAATAAATTGCACACTATAGACTTTATCTAGCATTATTGTTTCTTAAACAAAAGGTTAAAAATAGCTATTAGGGAGCAGGAGGAGTAATTCAACCTTAAAGTACTTAAGATTCTTGAATTTATAACTCATCACTTGTAATCGAGCTTTAAAACTCGATCGACTTGACAGTGTGTTCGCACATTAGACAGTAAATTCATATATAAGAAGATTTATAAAGTAAAAGAATCAATCATTTTTGTTTTAATTGCAACTTAAAACTCTCTCTAAATATCATCAAGGGGGTATATGACTATTAGGAATGATAAGAGAAAAAGTAAAACAAAAAGTGGAATCAATCATACACGACATAAGGTTCGTGACACAAGGTTAGTGTGATTTGGTAATGTGACTACATCCATGGAGCTACAGAGAATTTTATTAAGATGACAATTAAAGATACAGTGCGGCCGTACAATAGTTTAATACAATATAATGTAAACCTCAACCAATCACTCTGGCCAATCCTTCACTCTATAGCCCAAGCTTCATTAAAAACTCACAAAAAAAAATTGCAAGGAATCTTTGTCGGGTTGGGTCATCAAACCGGGTCGCACACAACACAAAAAGCCAAGCCAACAATGGCTAAATTATTGGCTTGACCACGTCTACTTGTGGTTTGCACGCTATGGGGGTCTATATCAATGATGCTTGATTATAAACCCCACTTTAACCATCCCTACTTCAAAGCTTTACAAACTTTTAGCATTAAATTCTTATCTTTCATAATTCAAAGCCCACCTAAACCTCATTTTCCTAATTAAGAAATGAATTAAGTCATCAGCAGTGGTAATGTACAGAACAGAGAGTCAAGTAGGTTGCGTTTGGGAAAGTGTGAGGTGTTCTTTAGCTTTAGCTTCAACATATTGTTTTCTACCTACCAATCATTAAGCTAAGACATATCTCAAGATACCTTGGATATACCAAGGAAACAGGAATAATTGAAGATGATCTTTTTTCAGTTTTATTGAAATGGCTAATGATTTAGCATCTCGTTCAAACATCACTTCCATTGAAATATCTTTGTTTGGGCTAAAACAGAGCATTTTATTTGATTATTTCCTTTTGAGCATCTGTGTATTGAGCATTTTGTTTGATTATCGCCTTCAAACTTAAAGTCAAAAAGATGTGAATCAATGAAGTTCATCAATCAATTAATTAAGTAGGTGGAACGTTACTTCATTTCATTGGTGAAGACATCCTTAATTTAAGTTAATTAGGATACATTATTATATATTTGACAGCTGGAGACCAAAAACATTCTATGATTATTAACTTAGGTTAGTGGATGCTAACCTACTAATTGAAATGCATACCAAACCATCCTGAGATTGACCTTATCACACGCATACATTAGCACCAATCCTTAAGATAGATATCAACATGTGGGAGGAAGACATGTTCTCCACTACTTCTTGTCAGCATGCAATGTAGAGTTTTCTGTTTCAAGTCTATCTTTTTCCCCTGCATTTGCTCCAGTATGAAAGCTTTCTTGGAGGAGAAATTTCAATAGAATTCCACTGTCATGAAATCTTGAAATATATATCATATAGTAAAACTAATATTTTCTAATTAGTTTAGACTTTTGGATTAGTTTGTGATTTAAAATGTTATCAAAACAACGGTTTTGATTCTTTCTCCTTAATCCTAATTGGAGGGTCCAATATTGGCTTGGCCGAAATCATGGCCCTAACTACGACCAACTACTCTTGAAGGAAAGACGTTCGAATAAGCTGCTTGGCTGCCCTAATTACTAGGAGGGATAAGCCTTTCCCAATGGAAATCCATAGTATGGCTGTTAGATCACTCTAGTAATTTATGGATAAGCCTCACGGCTAACTACCGCGTGAACCTAATCTATTTACAGTGTTGATCCAATGGACTTCTACGCCTATATATAATAGGTAACTCTAGATCATCTAATTACATACTTAAATTATTATCCATCATTTGTTATTAACTTAGGCATCGGAATTGTCATAAGCACTCATTGCCACCCACATAATAGCTAGCAAGTTAACGATCACGTTCGGTTGTGGGACACGTCCTTTACACTAACTCGCTATTCCTCTTAACTAGGAAAAATTATTAGATATTATTGACATGTGGACAACATGATAGTACTTTCTTACTATATGAGTCTCGTCCTTATAATAAGTCAAAATAAATTTATATTTACAAGTCGGTGTATAAGGTATATCATTGATATGACAAAATTTAATTAACAAAATAATTTAAAATGCACATGGGTTTGGCTCGACTATAATCAAGTTTAGGCGCGATTGAGCCCTAGCTGCCAGCCCATTGTCATTGAAAACCGTACATATTTAAGTGCAAGCCTGGTCCACTAGATTTAAGAGTGGGCTTGTTTGGCTTAATTCCTTTCCCATATTGTCTACTGCATTACTTTATGTGGCAAACAGGAGCAAGTAAAGCCAAACAATACTGCTGCAAAAGCTACTGCATTATTTATAACGCTTACTATTGTCTGAGTTCGTGTATCCCCATTATTCATCTGGCTGTCCATTGACAACAATTACAAATTGACAAAGAAAATAAAGGAAACTAAAGTCTACAAACGTCGTTCGTTTACATAATTTTTGGTGGCTGCAGTATGAGTAGCGGTGATGATCCATATACTACCACTAGCCCATGGTGTATGAAGGGGTTGGTAAGTTGATGACTGTGGTCTTGACCTTAGTCATCATGTTTATGCTGTTGGTGATTCCTTGCGACCCAATTCCACTATCCTTTATGCCCTGTCATGAAAGAAGAATTTGTTTATGTGCATTGAGATAATGAACTTAAGCTGACAGGTTTCTTGAGAGTTAGTTTACCTGGAAAGGAAAATAATCCTACCTGGAAAGGAAAATGATCCGGTCCTCTAGCTGGTGCTGAGTTTATCTGAACTGTCCCAGTCTCCATTGCATCACTGATCAACATTGCTTTGTTGATGTCCCTGGTGAATACACAGCCCTGCATATATAATTCATGTGCTTTGATCAAACGTGTGGGGAGAGATTAATCATAGCAGACAGGCTGCTGAAAAATTAATCATAAGTGTTCGATAATGGCTAAACTACTATATTTTCACTTATAGACAGATTGATCCCTTGGTTTTAAGTTCCGTGAAAAAACCTCTAAGTGGACAATCAGGGTAGATTGAACTAGTGTTACAGGTGGTCAAACCTCAGATAATTCAATTATATTTGAGATGAGGAGATTGTTCATTGCCCTCTAATTAGCAAATGAGTAAATATACATGTTAGGTGTAAGATGGACATTAGTGCAAACAGTATGAACTTTAGGAGAATCGAAACACAATATTCAGAAAACTAGAGGAGAGATGTATACCTGGAGCCCAAAGTTGCTAGCATTGCAATGGTGGATTCCTTCTTCTACAGAACTGATCCTAATAACTGGCAGAACAGGTCCAAATGGTTCCTCCCATGCAATCCTCATATCAGGCCTAACATTATCTAACAACAACGGCCAGATGAGGTTGCCCTCTCTTCGGTACTCTTGGCAAAATGTGGCTCCTTTTTGTTTAGCATCCTTAACCAACCCTTCAATGTAATTAGAAGATGACTCTGACACCACAGGAGTGATATCACAGTTCTCCTCAGGTGGCCCAACGGTCAACTTAGCGACTCTTGCTTTCACTTTCTCAACCAAGGCATCAGCAACAGATTCCATCACCAGGATGACCTTAACTGCTGTGCATCTTTGACCACTGCCATTAACGTCGGCACCAAGCTTTAGAAAATATCTTAGCAGTCACAGGGAGCATAAACAATTAGGCTCAGTTTGGTACTGCAGAGAAGTAGATCATAATACATGGTTCCCAATGCTTCAACCAACCATTTTTATGCAAATAAGAAGCTTGAGACAACACCGAACAACTCCTATATATTATCAAAATAGAGAAGAATAATTCCCTTTAGGACTGTTCCTAAATGAATCCTTAAGACAGTGGCCAAGTCCATTCAAGCAACAGCATCTCAGGTATTAATTATCTTGAATGTTGTAGCAAAAATTAGCAACACAATGACAAAACTTGATTCCATAGTTGTTCCTGACTATATTTTCCACCATATCAAATGGAAAGTTATTTAGTCAATGGAAAAAGGATAAAACTATGTCAACTGGGGCATCCACTCTCTAAGTACTAACATATTGTTTGAATGAGGTATGTATAGCCAGCTTATATCTACAAAATGACTTTCCGATCCCTGCAAACATAACTCAATTAGTTTTCCTTTGTCATTGACAATATATTCTAGTTGCAAAAATTTTCAATCTTCTTGTGCTTTAGTATCAAGAGCAATGGTGATTTAATGGAGCTAACCCCCAACATCTTCCCTCTTGTAAAATAAAGGAAATTTATGGAAAATCCTTTTACCTGTAAGAAAAGCCCCCTTTTATTACGTTTGCTGCTACCAAATCTAGGTCAGCATCCTCAAGTACAATGCAGGCATCTTTTCCTCCCAGTTCCATCTGAAGAGGAACCATGCCTGCCTTTTTTGAAATTGCAATACCTGTGTCTCCACCAGTGAAGCTGAGCAAAACAACAATGCAAGTTAGGGATGACTAATCAAATACCTTACAAGGGAATGGAGAGATATAATTTAGTGAGAAAGAAAGAGGAACTGGATTTACCTTATACAGTTTACCCCAGGATGCATAGTAAGGAAGTCACCAATCTCAGAGCCTCTCCCAGTGACACAGCTAATAAGGCCTCTGGGAAAACCAGCCAAGTGAAAACAGTTAACCATATGAAGAGCAGCAACAGCACCCTGAAAGGAAGTTAACGGTGAGATTAAGAGACATACCCCATTCAAGAAGAGACAAAAAGATGGCAAGAAGCATACATCAGTTCGGATGATAATGGTTGGAGGTGCATATATATGGAGATTACATACATTATTGCGAAGACTAGGTGCAGAATAAGCTAATTCATTAGGTGAAGTACCTGGGTTGGAGGCTTGAGCACGATGGAGTTTCCAGCTATCAGTGCGGGAGCAATCTTTGACACAGCAAGATTGACAGGATAGTTAAACGGTGGAATGGCTAAAACCACTCCAATCGGAATCTGCAACATAAAGCAAATGTGATATGTAAACCATATCCAATATCAAGTTGTTGTATATATGCTTTCACATATCTGTATCTTTTCGTGTTTCAGGGGTATATGATGTACAACATATACATCCAAACAGAACAGAATGCACCCAGCAGCATAATCATGAATGTGCTATATGATGTACAGCATATACAGTCAACTTGGACGGTAAAGCTTATACATTCATTGGTACATTAATTTTTAATTGTTGTTTTGTTTGGTTTTATCCTGGTTCATCATAAACTCCTCTTGCCTTCCTTCCACTCACACGCATGCTCCTCCGCGCGCGCAATGAACTGTTTAGATTAACGTTAATATGCATCAATAGACATGAGATGTTGTTGATATCGATGGATGACAAAACCTAAGCTAATGTACTTACACTCCCATCCACCTTCTCCATGAGTTATCATGTCTAATTTACTGTCCAATGCTGTATTTTTTGTGGGACCTCAACCTTTCGCTGTCCTCTCTACCTGTCACTGCTCATTCTATTTATTAATCAAGATCTTATTATCATTGCGTTTCCCAAAGTTATCATCAAATTTCAGATAGGACATGGGAATAGAAAGAAATTTTCATATGGAATTTAGCCAAGAGTAAACATTTTCATTTATTTTACCGTCATCTTAGAAACTAAAGCAATCAAAATACATTTGGTGGACTAACATGCAGAGAAAATGACAGGGAACCGAGAAGAACTTGGACTGCTTATTTAACTGCATATTAAATAATAATAATAATAATAATAAGCAAGGTTGTATAGATAAAGATGAGGATACTGGGCTGTAGAATTGATAACAACATTTCCACAAAAAATGACAGGGAACTGGGAAGTATGACATCAGAGGAGAGAACCAGGAAATATTAGAATATTAGAATTTGTTACTTATGGTATTAAAGGATTGGCTTTTTGTGAGATTGTTTCAAAAGATTCTCATCGATTTCTTATCTCCATTGTCAGACTGTCAGACAGAAGAACGCGTTACGCCATCAATAAATAACAGTATCTCTGACGTTATAACTTATTTTATCCAAAGAAAGCAAGGATGTGTATGAGCTGCAAATGCAAGAATACCGCTTGTAATAATTTTGCCAGAACTAACTACAAAATACCTCATCTCACTGTATTAATTCAATAAATCCATATTTCGAATTCGTTATTTAATAAGAAATTTCCATCATGAAAAGGGAAAAAGAGTGGAAAAGCATACCTTAGAAGTCAGGCAGTATTTGTTTCTCTCATTTCCAGGAAAACTATCCGAAACCAAGAACTTTCCCTCTCCCAGAATCCTAACCCCCTCTTCAGCACAGTAAGAAACCAGGTCCCCAGACCTCACAACCTTCATCAAATCCAAATATTCATACCAATCGCCTTCATTAATCGATAATTAAAACATGAATATAAGCATGATTTTGATACCTCAGTTACTGAATCTTTAGCTGGTTTTGCGATTTCTTTTACGAGACACTCAGCAATTGGGGCTTTATGCTCTTTGAGGATAGCAGCGGCCTTGTGAAGGAATTCTGCTCTCCTCCAAAGAGGAGTCTTGGCCCATGATTTCTGAGCACTTTTTGCCGTTTCCATGACCATATTTACCTCTTCTTGTGTACAAGCTGTAGAGATAACATAAGAGCAGTTCATGAGAAGATAAGCAGCCCCTAATGTAAATCAAATAACTTTGAAAAGATAAGTTTTGCTGGGAGTTGTAACTGGTTTTGATTATCAAAATTAATGATTTTGGTATAATTCTGCTTGGAGTTTTCACTCAGTGAGTTACACTTTTCTTTCCACCATTCTTTGACTAACCAAAGGAAGTCATGTAGTTGAAATGTGTATATTTATGTCATAATTCACAGAAGATGCTCAAGCTTATTGGCATTCTCAATTCTAAAACCACAACAAATTGATATCACCCACTTTTAATTACCTAGTACATGGTTTTTGCACCATTGAACTTTATATCTCGAAGTCTTGCGTGATCAATAGTAACAAAGATAATATCAGACATTATGGGTCACCTAAAACTCGTGAAACTAAGATTCCTTTAGAAAACACCAAAACTTAGCGACAGATTCTCAGTTCGAGCAAAGAAAACATGAACCAAAAACTTTTCCCTAGTCCAAAACAAAGCAAGATGGTCACCTTGAACCTTGTACTGCGTCTTTCGCGTAGTCGGGTTGATAATAGCAACACTCTTACCGGAAGATGATCTCTTCCACTCTCCTTCTGCGTAGTACTTGTACACATCTCCGTCCAAAATCTCTGAGAACACTCCAGTCCCAGCCATACTTAGAGAAACAAACTCAAGAAAAGAAACAACTTCAAATGAAGCCCTCTTCCACTCCCTTGAAAGAGGCAGAGAGTCTGTCTGTGTGTGAGGAAGTGAAGGTAAGGAGTTTCTGGTGTAGTTTGGTTTTGGTGTTGTGTGGTAATATATATAAGGAGAAGGTAAGCCACGCCTTGCTCCATCCTCCAATGACTTGGGACAAAAGGGGTTGGTGATTAGCCATTAGGTGGTTCAAAGCTTGCCAAATCAGCTACTCAATTCCTTTCTCTTTTTTTTTTTTTCTTTTCCTTTCTTTTAATTTATCAAATTTTCCTTCATCACGCTTGTTTTTTTTTGTTTTCAAACGGTTGCATGCCAACCAAATCGATCAGCTACCCTCGTTTTCTTCACGAGTTCTTATATGTATGTGAAGCTGTATCTAACTTTTCATTTTTCAAATTTTCTAGATAAAAAAGAAATTTTAAAAAAAAATTAAAAAAAAGAGAAAAATAGGATATATATAGTTTTTATAATGTTATTATGTGGAAATCCCTATGCAATTTGTACCTAAGAGTTTCTTGTTTTGTCTTTTTTGTTTTTGGCTCTAGAGCAGTAATACTCTTAATGCTTCTCTATTTTGCAATTTTATGTAAAATAACTAATAATATATGATCTGTATAAGTTTCTATTCATCTTTGTAAATATTTTTTATTATTTATTTCTTTTTCCTAATCTTTCTTTATATTTCTCACATTTACAGTACTTTTAGTTATAAAACATGAAAAAGTCACAATATTATTAGATTATTTTATTTTAATAAAAAGAGAAGTAGTTAAAAATTTTGCACAACATGATAATTAAAAGGACATATAGAGAGCTCACCAACAATAGGATGAATGAGTTTTTTTCATGCTTATTTTCTTTTTAATTTTGTATTGGGCTATTGATGTGATTTTGACAACAGAGAGATAAATTGTTCACATTAGAAAGATTGAAAGATTTGGAAATATTACAAATTTAAAAGCAGTTGAAAAAATATTTAGAAAAAAAAAAAAAAGAATAGACAAATATTTATGATGTATTGCAAAAGCTGTTTGGTAAAATAGAAAAAGTAGATTTTGCTCAAATTTAAGTAGTGTTAAATTATAGCTAATGGTAGTCAACCTTAGCCCACCCTAATTTTAATAGTCTATTTTAATTTTTCGCTCTAAAGCTGAGCATTTAAGCATTTATTACTTAAATGAGAGTGTGATATGTAGTATAATTCATTAACTTGATATCAACGAACCGCTTTCGGCCATAACTTTGATGGGTATACTTCCAAATTAATTTCCATAACATTAACTGATCTTCAAAGTCCTTAAGCAACTTTAATTAATGGCAATGTGTACGTTATAAACAGTGTGTAGTGGGGACAGATAAGAATGCGGGAGAGAGGGAAGGATTGTTTGGACTAAGGGTTCTTAATTGCATCGAAAAAAAGAAGTCAAGTGAGAGGGAGATCAAGAGATTTTTGTAAAGAGATCATGAGCTGATCACATCAGCTTGCACAAAAACTTGCCAAATTACTTTGTGTCTTTGAGATTTGTCATGTAAATCAAGTTTCCGGCCATGAAATGTAAATTAGAACCTGGTGAATTCACTTTGCATGTCTGGATCAGGTCCTGATCAACAGTACGATACGTGTGCAAACTGGGAAACGCATGACAAATACCAGCTAGCTACATCATGATCAGTCATCAACATGAAAGTGAAAGAACATGATCAATACAATGAGTAATTATATACAGCAACAAGAGTTCAAACTATATCAATGCCAACAAAAGGAAAAAAGAAAGATTCATGATGAACATGGAGATCATTAATGCGGAATATTGACTGAAACAATTGAAGCTAGCTACATATACGGCCTGCAATGATCGCAACCTCATGAGTCTATTATGAACCTGTAAATTGAAAATTTATATGCCATTAATTTTTTCAGAACCTGAGTAGTAGAAAGCTGTGCCATGCCTCCTCTCCTCGGCCTCCTCCTCTCTTCTCTTGGTGATCTTCTTTCACATCAGGGAGATTTATTTGATTAAATAGACTGCCGAACAGAAAGTTATCCTAGATTTCATCGATTCTAGCGATGGTATCAATGCCGTACGTTATTGCAGTTAACTCCACAAAAGTAAGTTGGATCTAACGTGCATGGTTAATGGGCGGGGGACCTTAATTACAGAGGATTAATCGAAAACCAATTCCCTCATTTACAAGTATTTTTGCTTCTTTCAACAATTAGGATAGATCGATGTTGCAGACCCATCAATTTTATATTAGAGATCATGAGCTAATTGTTAGTTTATATGTTTTTATCACTTGATTCTTCAGATGATCGTAGTAGTCTATGTGCTCTCATGCATGCATGCATATTAGCCACTTGGCAGTTGCACCAGACCATTTGCCATGCTATGGAGCTGCCAAGAATGCTTCAAATATACAATATTGTCGATCGATGGCTGTTTGATCAGCCATCACCACTACTTTAAGTGAAAGAGGACAATTTTGGCTGGAATGCACGTTCTTACGTGGACCTATGTGCCATTTTCTGCACGCAGAGAAAGACACATCATGCATGCACGTCCTCAGAGAGAGAGAGAGAGAGAGAGAGAGAGCAGTAGTTATGCCTGCTTAAAAGAGAGATTAATCAAATTAATCAATGAGTCTAGTTTATTATTGTAGGTTTGGCGCCGCTGTGCCAAAGAGCAAGAAGAAGAAATACAAGGGTACTGATCATTTAAAAAATTGCAATACCAAATTTTGGACAAAGTGATGCCCCATTATGCAAAATGTAGGCAGGCAGATGCATTTCATGAAGGTCTATGTTTTAATTTAATTTTTTTTTCTTTTTCCTTCAAATACGATCTCGATCGATATTGCGAGCTGCTTATTGAGACTCGGATTATCACTTCAATTCCTGCATTGAAATTGCCCACAATTCACATAAAATTCGATATTGTTGATATTAACAATGCAGCAATCAAACAAATTAAACCAAACGGCCTGCCCAACAAAAATATGAATGCAACTGTATATGTAATAATAATAGGCCATATCTGGTTGTCCTTTTTATCTTAAAAGCTACGGTCCAAGAAATGTTCCCCTTGTATTGTTGATCATTGCATGCAGTAGTATCAGCTATACTACCATACCGTGTGCGGGTGTATATATATATATCAATACCCATAAAAGGCTGTGCCTCAATAGTCTCCCTCCCCCAGTTGAAACTTTCAAAAGAAACTTTCTATTTCTCCTTTCAATAATATGAGGATAGAATAACTGATAAAAAAAAAGTAGGCGGAAAAATCAATTTGCACTGATGAATTCATTAGAATGTTTGAAAACAATGCAAATTTAAAAAGAAAAAGAAAAGAAAATGCTCATAATTCTCTACATTTATGAAAAACCAAAGAAGAAAACCATGTCTCCCAATTGGACCTTGCATATATAGTATTTGCTTTAATTTTCCCCAGAAGATGTTGATCAAACTAATTAGTTAAGAAGTTTAATTTCTTTGCTTTTCTTTTATGGTTTTTTTTTTTATCTTTTTTGCTATATATTCTTGATCTCAATTTGGTAAACCTGACCCTACCCACACCGAATGGCCCCCACTCCATGAAATTTTTGGGGTATATTCCTTGGAACCTCGATCCCTACACAGCTATAGTACGTACCTGCAATATTTATGGCATAAAATATTGATTTAAAGCCTCCACGTGATTAAGATCAGTACATATACAGCATGCATGCCTAATAAAAAAGAAAAATCAAGGTTCAAATATTTTCTAAAAGACCATGCTTGCTTGAGACCATCATGATGAAGTCCTACATACCTGCCTGCAACATTAAGGTAGGAGGATTGAAAGAAGTTTCTCTTTAATTTTTTTAATTTCACATGCTCCAACCAAAAAGTCAATATCCCCCTAACCAAGATTGGAGTAGTACCGGAGGAGTAGCTAAAGCCTGAAGGCATGAATACATGCGTTGTTGGTGGTGATAGTTTGATAGGTACGTATGTACAAGCATCCAGCTTGTGCTTAAAAAGGAGTCTAACCTCTACGGCAGCCTCATTTATACACTCCAGACCAAATTATATTTTGTTAAAAATTGAATAAAATATTACTATAATATAATTTTTTAATATTAATTTTATTTTAAAATTTGAAAAAATTAAATTATTTATTATATTTTATGTAAAAATTTTAAAAATTTATAATAATTATAAAAAATGAGATGAAATAGTATAACCAAACCTTGGTGCAGGTTCAACAAAAAAACCATAGCTAGCAGCCACAAAGTAGTAGTTTCGCGTGGTTCACAGTGCATTAATTCACTTCCATGCATGCATGCACCAACCCCACATATTTATATACATTTTTCAATACTTTTAAGTTAGATGCCCCACCAGTCAATTCATGTTCCTAAATCCTTGCTCGTATCTAAATGAACCATTAGTCAAGACCAAACATAACTTCTAATTACGCAGTCAATCTTTCCAATTACTGTTTAGAAAAAAGATAGACACATCATGTGATCAAGTCTCGTCTCGTCTTGTATGAGAATTTAATATTAGAAAAATACTTTAGTCATAAAGAAATTAAACAAGTAAACTTATAAATTGATGTGGTTTGATGTGATATATCATATTGTAAAGTTACTTTTATTATAAAACAGATCTAACGGATTCTATAAATCTACATCAATTTATAGATTTATTTTGTATAATCTTTTTATATTTATAACAGTTCTCTATTAGTATTTATCTCTCTCTGCATTTAAGCATCCAAATCAATCAGATAATTAGAGAGAATGTCAATCGTCAATCTTTTGCACAATTTAGAAGAAAACTTTTCCAAACTTTTGTCATGCCTCCAAGCAGATAAAATGCTTTCAAAAGACAAACTGACTTTCAAGGGTTGAGATATACCAAAGATATCTCATTTTGAAATGGTACAAATGGTCATGAGTTTATGACCCAAAACACTTGGATGTGAAAGTACTATAGTTTTAACTTGAGAAAGATTGGGTAATAGGATCACCAAGTTCCAACACCAACTCCGGCCCATATCTATCCCTAAAGCATGGTTGACAATTTCTACATGAACACTGATTTTAATCGCAAGCTTTTGAAAGTAGGAACCAACAGTTATTAGTTTAAATGAGATAAGATGAGATGTTTTATTAAAAATTGAATAAAATATTATTATGATATAATTTTTTAATATTAATTTTATTTTAAAATTTAAAAAAATTAAATTATTTATTATATTTTGTGTAAAAATTTATAAAAATTATAATAATTATATGAGATAAAACGAAATAACTTGGATTTGGATATCCAAACCAGCAAGTGTGTTAATGAAGACTTCCAAACAGGAATTTCATACAAAATAAGCGTGGCCCTGGCATTCTCAATAGCTAGTATGTATCTTTTACCTGATCCATCTAGAAAACGGGACCTTTCAAGGCTTTCCTAATTTCTTAGGCGCTACTCAGATCTAAAAAATTTGCTACTAAAGAAACAAGAACTTTAAAATGTGAACAAGCCAACCAACACAAATGTGGAATCCATTGAAAGCATTTGACACAAGTAAAATTAACGAGTACATCATCTACCAGTTATAAATAGATAGTTCTGAATTATTATTATTATTTTATTAGCACTAGGTATCTAGAAATAACGTCCCAACTAATAACAAAGGTGCACTAACCCTCGGCAAAGAGTTTTTTACAGGTACACTTTGGGTAATTTAAAAGAAAAATCTCATAATCTGATAGCTTTAGAGATTGTTTGCATCCAAAAAAAAATTGAACTAACTTGGAGGATGGCCCTAGAGATTGTTTGCATTTAAAGAAATTTGAACTGACTTGGAGTAGCGTACTCCCAAATCCCAAAGCCTTTGCCACTTGAGTCAACTCCTAGAAAATCTGAAAATTGACAAAGACAAGTAACTTCAGAAACTCCTTAAAAGTTGGACATATAAGTTTACAACTATAAAACTCAAAATTGAATATCTTGCCTTTCATAATATCAAGTATCTATCACAATGAAAAATGAAAATGTCTGAGCTACATAAGGAACAGTCTCTCGATGTAAAACAGAGCCTCTCTTTTTTAATATTTTCAACTTAATAAGACTTCACATACTCCTGGATAAGGAATTCCAATCCTAACCAAACAGAACCAAAGGATTTGCTTCAAGCTCCAATCTTCTGTGCTACCCTTTTAGTAGAACCATGTCTTGAACATCAAAGGCAGTGCAATTGACAAAGCCAAGCCCATTGTATCTCACATCAAGGCATAAATGTTCACTTATTCATTCCAAAACTTAAACATAGACAACGAATCTTACTGAAAACAAAATCCTAATGATGAAGTGATGGGAAACGAAATCCTGATGTTGATCACATGCCATTTTGGTTTCTCGCAGAACCCAGATAAGGAGTAAGGTCAGAGCTCCCAAAAACAACATTTTCGACCTTTCCTATAGTTTACTCCGAGGGTTCTCGGCAACCAAATAGAGCATCCAGCTGACGAACTCATAACTAAAAAGGAATCTAATGGAATAATTAACTAAACAAAAACAATGGATTTGAATACAAGGAGCTGACCTTGTATCTGATCTGCATTGATACAAGGAACGAGGGAATGATTGCACCGTGGTTTTATAAAGGTCAAGGATGAACATATATGAAAGTTGAAACCCTAACACCTTTGCAAATTCTATTTTACTATAATTCCCTTCTCATTTTCACCAAATTTTCTATCTAAAATAAAATTTAGTGCCAAAAATACATTGAACAAAATTAACAAATTGGAAAGGTTTATGATTGACGAGTGCTAGAACAACAAATTAATATGATTTTATATAATTTATTAGGTCTATTTTATAGTAAAAATAATTTTATAATCTAACGAGTCATATCAAATCACATTAATTTATAAAATTACTTTATAATTAAAGTATTTTCATTATGAATTTAATTACTGAGCTACTATATCAAGAAAAGAGTCATGACAGGTGATGAGGGGAAGACAAAAATTCAAGAAATGTTTGGTCTATGCACAAATTTTGTATATATGATTTACATGCGATTTGAATAATAAAATGAGATAAGATAAAGCATTTTCATTATCCAAACGAGACCTAATGTAATCTAATAAATTATAAAACTCCTTTTATTATGAAAGAAATAAAACGCATTACATTAAGTCACGCCAACATGTAAATAAAATTTGTGTATAGACTTAATATTTTTCGTAAAACTTAATCATTATTTATACATTGCACATGTTATGTAATTTTCACCTTCCATTTTTTTTCGTATCTCCTCCCTATGTGTCAAGCACTTTTGTTAAAGGAGAAGGATCCATATTTAGTTACAAGAGTTTATGATTAGATTACCATTTAAATTCATCTTGAAGAAATGATTGCAATTTCTCGAGAAAGAGATCTTCAACATCAAGTTTACACAACATATGATTGATGATATGATATATTTTTTAATAATTGATATAAAATATCAATAAAATAAAATTGATAGTTTAAAATGATATGGGCTTTTATTTTTTTTTATTTACTTAATAGTTAAGTAAATATTTTTTATTGAATTTATGATTTTTATTTTTTGAAAAAAATATTTAATGAATTTTAAAAAATATATTTAAAAAAAAAAAGATGAAAAAATTTTAACTGTTCAGTAAATGTTTCGGTGGACTCCCTTTGTTAGCACCGTCAAATGAGAAATGGTTTCAACAATTTTAGTAGGTGTAAATTTTGTGTAAATTTTTAAAACAATATTAAATTTAAAATTTACATAAAAAATTTATTTTTTAATCACAAATCTGATTATTTTAAAAAAAATATATAAAATTTACGTATAAAAAAAAGGAAAATACTTTAACTACAAAGAAATTACACACAAGTAAATTTACAAATTGATGTAGTTTAATGTAGAAAAAAATATCCAGCATTAATCTTAAGAGTTTTTCTACTCATCATTTTTATACTATATACATGTAAAGAGAATAAATACATAAAAGATAAAAACTAAAAATATGTATATAATGTAAAAATGATAAGTAAATTTTAAGAAATTATATTTATAATTATAAAGTAAGATAGCTCACTTTTTTTTATTTAAAACTGTATCTTAACATTTTTAACATTATTCTAGTTTTAGATAAATGAGTTTTGCTATATATATACAAATAAATTTACATATTAATATTAATTTTTTCTTATTTAAAATTTAAATTAATATTATTTTTAATAAATTTTAATTTTTAACTAAAAATATTAAATTAATACATAATTATTCTTACAATTTTTCATAAATAATATCTCTCGTTATAAAACTTTGTGAAGAAATGTAACTTTTTCGGCGGTCGTCGTTTCCGTTTTATAAAAGCAGCTGCGATACGTTTCGGAACCTATTCGTCTTCAGAATCTGTGACCCTGCGATCAAACCCCTGAAAATACCCAAATTTCCAAATTCTTCAATTCACCAAACCCTAGCTCCCAATTCCCTCTAAATAAAAATGACTCTCCAAATCTTCGTCCAATCCCCTGAGCCACAAATTCCCTCCCAGACCCTTACCCTAACTCCATCTTCAACACAAACCCTCCACCATCTCAAGCTCTCTCTCCTCCCCAAACCCTTAATCGAGTTTTTTTCCTCCTCATTCTACTTCACCCTCAATGGCAAGCCCCTCCCTGACTCCACCCTGCTCGAAAGCCCCCAAATTGCCCCTCTCTCGACTCTGGTTTTACACCACAGACTTTCCGGCGGTGGCGGCGATGGTGGTGCCACCGGAGCCGAGTCCCGCGACTGCTATCTCAACATGTACGCGGAGCGAAAGCCCGATAAGGTCGACCCCAACGAGCAGAGGCTATCTAAGTGGACAAATTGCGCGCTCTCTAACGAGCCATTGAGGGAACCCTGCGTGATCGATCGGCTCGGTAATGTGTTTAACAAGGAAGCGCTTGTGGAGGCGCTTCTGGGCAAGAAATTGCCCAAGGAATTCGGCTACATCAAGGGCTTGAAGGACATGATTACAGTTAGGTTTTCGAGGGTTCCAGGGGCGGCAGAATCGGATGAAAACGCTGGCGGCAGGACGCTGTTTGAGTGCCCAATTACCGGCCTCGAGATTAACGGAAAGTATAGGTTTTTGGCTTTGAGGAATTGTGGGCATGTTTTGAGTGCGAAGGCCTTGAAGGAAGTGAAGTCCTCGGCATGCCTTGTATGTCACGAGGAGTTTCAGGAATCGGATAAGATTGTGATAAATGGGAGCGAGGAGGAGGTGGCGGTGTTGAGGGAGAGGATGATGGAGGAGAAGGCGAAGGTGATGGAGGAAAAGGCGAAGGTGAGGGAGAAGAAAGTGAAGAAGAATGGGGAGGAAGGTGTAGAATTGGAGATTTCACGTTTGAGTGGTAGGAAGCATGGAATCGATGTGAAGGCGGTGGAGAAGGCGGTTTCCGGTAAATTGGATGGAAATGGGAAGTCTGCCAATGGTGGGGTAGTTAAAGGATCATTGAAGCGATTCAAGGCAGGGGATATGGCCCCGGCGAATGCTACCAAAGAAGTTTATGCTTCGATATTTACATCGTCTAAGAAGTCAAATTTTAAGGAAACATACTCTTGCAGATCTCTGCCGCTTGGTAGGAACTGATGATTGGTGGTATGGAGTATGACGACGTCTTCTCGTTTGAGCTATCTTTTGGTTTATTTTTCAGTTCTTGTTGTAATTGGACTTGCTCATTTATAGAAAACATGGATTTCTTGAGGTTGCTCTTTGCATCCTTATTGTCATGTCATGTGTTTGTTGGCTTTATGATAAATCAGATGTATTTGTGTTTGCTTGAGTAATTGGTACCCACGCTGGTCTGAAGAAGTTATTTTCACTTATTGCTGAAAGAAGCTACTCAAAATTGGGAGAGAAACCAAAGAATACCTGGGTTTATTGACATGTTTCACAAAGTAAGGGGTGTGTCTGTTTCTATAAATTGACAAGTGAGTGGTGTATAGGTTCCATATTGAAATGTTATTATCCTTGGAAAAAAAAAAATCATGATTTCTAAAACTAGATATCAAGCCGACACCAAGGAATGAGACATTCTAGTCTTGACACCATCTTTGAAAAGGGCCGAGAGCTTTCAAATTTTAAACCCTCCCTAGTTTCAGAATTCATTTATGCAGTCTCGACATCTGAAATTAAATTAATTTGAACCACACAATTAGTAAGAGGTACAAACAGGTAAGCTATGAAAAATGTCTGTGGAAGCTCAGCAGCATGAAGTTGGAAGAGAGCTTTCATTATGATTTGGACCATTTGGTGTTGCTCTTGTATATATCCCTAAAATTTGCAGCATGCGCATGGATTATGCCTATTTCTACCTATAGAATTTGCTTACTCATAAAAAAAAATAAAAAGAAAACAAAAAAAGAAGAGAGTTTTCATTGACTGAAAGTTTGGAACTATCAGTGAAAAAAGTTGGAAGAGAGCTTTTATTATGATTTGGACCATTTGGTGTTGCTCTCGTAAACATCCCTAAAATTTGCAGGATTATGCCTATTTCTACCTATAGAATTTGCTTACTCATCAAAGAAAAAAAGAGTTTTCATTAACTAAAAGTTTGGAACTCAGTGAAAAAGTAAGAGTGCTTTCATTGAGAGTCGAACTCAAGACCTCCCGCTTACTAAACGGGTGCTCTAACCAACTGAGCTATGAAAGCGCTGTCTGCTCCCTTTTTGAACTGTTTAATAATGAATGACTGAAAAAGATGAGTACAGTTTCATTGCATATCTCTTATAGGACCCAGACTGAATTCTGGCCCAATACAGTGGGGTCATATTAACTTCATCCTTAAAATTGGAAGGGCCTAGGTCCTTAGGATGTTGCAGGGAACAAGTGCAGAAGACCCATAAATTTTCTAGCTTTTTGACCCACATGAACATCTCCATCCTTCTTTACTACAATCTCATCTACCTTGGATGATGTTCTTTGCAGGTGAAGTCTTTGTAGAAAACCTGTTATATGCTTAACAATGGTTAATTGTAGTGAAAAAATGGAATGTCAAACAACAATTTTTGTGTTAGTATATGAGTAGTACTATATGTATTTACAATTTTACGACAAATTTGGTAATTTTTTTTCCTTTTAATTCAAATAATTTTAAATTTCATAATCTCTAACGTATCAATACTTTGTCAAGTCAATACATACTATTGTTACATGAGTACAAATTTAAAATACAAATAGCATCTTTTCTCTTTCCACATTGATCTTGATTTTGTTATTGTGAAAAAAAATATATATATATATATATTGTTATCATATTGCACTAAATATAATAGGAAACTTTTTTTTTTTCTTTTAACAAATGATTGAAAAATATTAAAGGATCTTTTGGTGAGAGAATCGGAGAAATGTCATCATTCTCCCATGACAATTAGTCTTTATGCTTTTGATTATTAACCTTCATTTTTTCAATGCTTATGTCATAATTTTAATGCACATTTTTGCCCGACCCGGTGTGGCCCGCAACCCAACCACAGTACAGAATGACCAATCCGACCCGAATGATTTGGGTCGGGTTAAATTTGCGGGTTTTTTGTTTTGTTTTGTTTTTTTTTTTTTTTTTTTTTTCAGCCGGCAGCCTTTTTCCCACCAGAATAGTAATTGAGATACCACCTCACAAACTTCTTCAAGCCCGTCTGCAGATCCGTTGAGGGCTTATAACCAAGTTCCCTCTCAGCCAAGCTGATATTGGCGTGAGTAAACTGGACATCCCCATTTCGTGGCAACTTCATGATATGTCTCTTGACCTTCACCTTCAAGAGCCTATCTAAAATGCTCACAAGGTCTGAAACCGGCACGGGTGAAGTATTTCCCAAATTGAAAACCCGCAGTTGAGCTGGGCCCCTCTTCTTCCCACCACTCCCAGTGCTCTTTGTATATTCTCCTTGCGGGTGCACTGGAAACAACTTGACAAGTGCAGGCAGAATTAATAAAAGGAACTCATCAATAATAAAATGGCTGTTTTCTGAACTTTTAGTTTGTATTTATCAGTGAAATTGAGGAGGATCGAAGATGGTGCATAGTGAAAATCTCTAAGAAGTCATATTCGAAAAGAAACGTTGATGCAAAAATTGAGATAAATGAACATACATCAGTTTTTTGAACCTTCGTGTTGAGATCAAAGACAACTAGGCCAGGAAGATACCTCAGTTTTCTGCAGTTGCTGCCGAGTGCCGTCTCACAGAGAGAGAGAGAGAGAGAGAGAGAGAGAGAGAGAGGCTAGGTTTTGTTTTACTGAAGAAATGAAGAAGGGAGTTAGTATTTACGGGTTATCGAGGCTAGAACTTTTCGCCCGCTAAAGAAATTGTTTTGACCCGCTAGTAATTATAATTCGACTTTTAACGGGTTGGTTGGGTCGGTTCAATTGGGTTGGTCGGGTTATGGCTTTTCTGCACAGGCTATTATTTATAAGAGTAATATTAGATAAAAATTTAAGATATACAAGTCGCACGTATTCTTTTAAAAGATAATAATAACAATAAGATAACACATTTAGAAGATATTAAGAGTTATCACTAATATAAATAGAGTAAGGAAAAAGCTAGGGATCTCCCCGAAGCTCCTTTTTATTTTTATACTTTGTAATTAATATTGTGAATTTTTTTTCTTTTTTATTAAATATTTAAAGTATTAAAAAAATGATATAAAAAAAATTATTTGGACATAATGGAAGCCCCCAGTAGTGGGTGTAATACCCATAGAATAATGTTATATATAATTTTATGATATGCGCATTCTGCATGTTCAATCTCTATTTACCTTACAGGATTGGGTCTAACGGCTCTATTTTGAAGAGGTTTTGGATATTAAAAAAATTAATATTTTATAAAAATTATTAAGTATTTTAAAGAAGGAAAACTTATAAGGGGTATTAAGTTATTATCAATTACAAAAAATTATGTACAATTATTTTTATGTATTTTTTTATATATTTTATTTATATGATTGATTGCTTGTTAAAAAATTAATATAGTCAATTATATTAATAAAAAATATAAAAATATATAAAAATAATTATTCGTAGTACTTTTATTTTGAATTACTTATTAGCCTCAAAATAAACGTCAAAACAATTCAGAAAAATAAAACATCAAATAATTTACGTCCGGAAAAAGATCGGAGGGAGGAAATATAACGAGAGCCACCCTTTCGTCTCGAAAATATCTCTCCATTGTCTGTAACCCGTTCTGTTTACGATGTAGAAGGTAGGCAGGCTATACATCTTGGCCTGCACACGGTTTTATCTAACAGCCTTTTATCCGCCATTTTACTCTCTTCTTTTTCTTTTTTTCTTTTTTTATATATTTTTCTTCCTTCTTTTCTTGTTTTTTCTATCTGTTAAACCCATCTATCTTTCCATTAATAAATTCGAAAACCCTCCAACTTTCTCGAGAAACGCCTGGAAAATCCCCACTGTTTTTCGAGAAAATCCCCATTTCCTCGCGACCCAATCGTCCCCAAACTCTCATTTCCAGAAGCGTTTCACGGATTTTGAGTCTTGAGGTAAGATTTCATTGTCTTGTCCGCCTTCCTTCTTTGTCTGTCTTTCGTTTCTGGTATTGAATGCTTGGATTGGTTAGAGGTTTAGATCTTTCTGAAGCTTTTTAAGATATGGGGTTTCCTTGATTTGATTTGGGGTTCGGTTTCTTGGGCTTTTTTCTGCAGATATAAGGGTTGGGTCCTGTTGGTTCGTTGTTGTTGGTTCCAAAATTTCTTGTATTGGCAAAGGTTAAAATGTCAATTTTGCCGAAAAGCGATTTGATTCACATCCGGGAAGTTTGGAATGATAATCTTGAAGAAGAACTTGCTTTGATTCGGGATATTGTAGACGATTACCCTTATATTGCAATGGATACTGAGTTTCCGGGGATCGTGCTTCGCCCTGTAGGACAATTCAAGAGCAACGTTGAGTATAATTACCAGAACCTTAAGGGCAATGTGGATCTCTTGAAGTTAATTCAGTTAGGTCTTACTTTTTCCGATGAGAAAGGGAACCTTCCCACTTGTGGGACTGATAAGTATTGCGTGTGGCAATTCAATTTCCGGGAATTTGATCCCAGTGAGGATGTGTATGCTAATGACTCCATTGAGCTGTTATCCCAGAGTGGCATTGATTTCAATAAGAACAAAGAGAAGGGTGTTGATGCTCGTCGGTTTAGTGAATTGCTGATGTCTTCGGGGATTGTGTTGAATGATAATGTCCATTGGGTTACTTTCCATAGTGGGTATGATTTTGGATACTTGCTCAAGTTGCTTACTTGCCAGAATCTTCCCGATACGCAGTCAGGGTTCTTTAATCTGATCAAGATCTATTTTCCTGTGCTTTATGATATCAAGCATTTGATGAGGTTCTGTAACAGCCTTCACGGCGGATTGAACAAGCTTGCAGAGCTCTTGGAAGTGGAGAGAATTGGTAGTTGTCACCAAGCTGGTTCGGATAGTTTGCTTACTTGTTGTACTTTCATGAAACTGAAAGAGAGTTTCTTTAATGGGTCACCTGAAAAATATGCTGGTGTCTTGTATGGTCTTGGTGTTGAGAATGGACAGGGTACATATTGAAAAAATACTGTAAAAAAATAATAACAATGAAAGCTATTTGTTAAGAATACATGTGTTTGCTAGTTTCCCTCTATTTGCTTTCTATTGCGAGTACTTGCATATTTGATGAATCTGCAACATCATTGTTAATGATTTAGCTCACAATGAAAGAAAAATTATAATTGTCACTTGGTTGACTAATTGTTCTTCTACCTTCCACACATACTAATAGAGGATGCTTGGGATTCTTTGGAAATGGGTTAAAAGGAAGCCATTGTCATGTATCTTCTTTTCTTTCTAGTCACACTTCTCCCTACCAATATGAAATTGGAGTTCAAAATTTTTGCCGACTGTTAGGCAATTAGCATGGTGCAAATCAATTTTTTTTTTTTTTCTAGTGTAATGATGATTTACCAAATACAGAGACGGGTAGATAGAATGTGGTTTTTACTGCTATCATTGACTGAGCTCTGCTTCAAAGACACTATTGAACATGTGAATGATAATGGATCTGTACTGCCGGGTTACTCAGTTTCTGTGTGATATGTTGATTGTAATACCTTTAGTCAATGTTCTCCCCTGTCCTACGAATCTTTTTTAAGGTTCTTCCCCTGTCCTACTTGTCAGGATCAAATTGGCACGGTTTTAGCTAGACATGTCTTGTGTGTCTAATCAAGAGCGTAAAGTTTCTGCCCAAATTGGCCACCTTGCGTAGTTGAGGACACTGGTATGTGTCTAATCAAGATATCTAGACGTTTTTCTTTACCAGTGTCTAATCAAGGTATCTAGACATTTTTCTTTAGTCCTTGGCTTCAATGCCTTCTTTTCTGCTTTCCTCCCTCCAAGATCTTTGGGATTATTGCCCCAAATACGTGCTTAATATTTTCGAGATGGTGTGCATACATCGTGTCACTTATAAAGAATGAGATCTTGCCATTGCTGGAAGCAAAGGAATTTGCGATCCAAGTGGTAAGAGGTTCTAACCTATATGAAAGTTGTATAAAGGTTAACCCGTTTTGACAAATCCCAAGGTATGTTCAGTCTTTTACCTGTTTCCTTCACAAAGTTTTTAGTCCTGAAAGTACAGTACCCTGTACTCTTGATTGGTGTTGATTGCCAAATTGTCGCAATGCTTCCTTGTTTCAATGTTTGATTGCGCTTGGTTATCGGAACAGCCTGAGGCTCTTTTGAAAGACATTTGCAGCATATATTTATCATTAGGTTTCCGAAACAAAGATTTATAAATATCATAATACAAAAGCACAAATATTTGGCCTTTCCCTTCCAATTGTGGAAAAGGCAAAGGTTGGCACTGCGCTTTACAACCAGTCCGTTAAATAGAGT
This sequence comes from Carya illinoinensis, assembly GCF_018687715.1. Taxonomy (NCBI): domain Eukaryota; kingdom Viridiplantae; phylum Streptophyta; class Magnoliopsida; order Fagales; family Juglandaceae; genus Carya; species Carya illinoinensis. The sequence goes on along the minus strand of NC_056766.1, from coordinate 44,478,109 downwards.
CATCACGTACTTTCCCCCAGGGGCTCAACTGTTTACCATCTTTGCTTCCAGGCATTAAACAGAAGCATGTCTCCTCCCAGTCCCAGCAAGAGCACTTGCTAGCCTGGTTTCGTGCCGACGATTTTTACTGAGTAGATTGTTCGTCCAAGTTCATAGAAGCTATGAGATCGGTACTTTTGATTTCGGCTGAAACTAAAATCCTACTTACCATGTAAATAACACCTCTAGTTATGACCTAAATCAACCAGAACAGTAAAGAATACATTTTCTGAGAACAAGAAAATTATTTTCCCCTACGGCTGTGTGATGAAAATAAAAGAGAGCCCCCTCCATAAATTACATTCAAGTCCATTTGCAAGTTTGTGGCATGAAGTCGAGTATATATCAATACAAATCTATGATAGACACAAATTGGCCAGAGTGACAGAAATGGCAAGTGAATGGCCAAAAATGTTCCAGAGTCCATCAAGTCCTTCGAGAGCATTAACATATATTCATCACGTTCTTGCTAAGCATCGATCCAAACATTACATGTAATAAATCCAGGCACACACATTAACCTAACCTTGCTTCTCTTCGTAGTACCTAGGAGAATGACCAGATAACAGATGAGAAAATTGTGTAGAACGCTCACCAGTTGCCTAAAAGAACATGCTCTACAAGAATGGCTATAAAATATGCTAGCTTATGTTGCAATGATGCGTCTATACACATTACGAAACTAGACAGAAAAAGTTTATGTAAATCAAATATGCTGTATCACAAAACAACTGGGAATAAAGCACAAAGAAAAGAGGAATTTAATGCTAACTACAGATGCCCATTTACGCTTCAAAATTCCCCTATAAAGATTAAAAAAATGCCCAAGAAAAAATATATGAATAATTAAGTTGTATGGTGAGTAATGTAAAGGATGTGACTGAGCCCACTAGATCTGAATTCAAAGAACAAAATGGTAAGAGTATGCATAATCCACCCAGAACAATAGGGATAATCAGCTAGAAAACTTTTTGAACTAAAGTTACGATTAAGTTTATGAAGATCCAGTACAAATATATACAGTATACACTGCGATGCCATCTTATTTAAAGAGTGCACCATCACAAACCACTTGCTTCGAAGCAAGTTTCTCCAAGCTGCTGCTTATTAGAACTAGCTATATGTTCAATGATATTTGGCAACTGTGCTAATGACAATCATGCCACACATTTGTCGTTCAAGTTGGATGGATGTATACATGCATATCCTTAGACTGAGCCAGACATTGTATGAATCTCAGAGAACGCCACCCTACTAGATAATGAAGATCCCCAGCAAGCCTGATATTACCCTATTGTAAAGATCTACCGACGTAACTCTAAACTACTAATCTTCTTCCTTTCCTTTTTTGGCTTAGGCATCCAATCACATATCCTGGCTCCAACACTATGCCCTTTTCAACCCAATCTAGTTTTTAACCAACCTAAAACTCCCCATCACAACGAATGTTTCAAGAGGGTGATAATTGGCTTGTTTGGAACAAAAGGAACAATGAGTGTGGAAAACCCTTTTTATCAACTGCAAACATTTTCATTGCAACACTGAGCAGCCTATATTTCCAAACAACAGGGTGCATCGTCAGCTTGTGAAAGGGAAAGCAATTGTCTTTACCTCTTCAGCAAATTTTATCAAAATGGTTGTCCGGGGTCTCTGCTGACCTTCCATTGGCACAAAATGAGCCGTGACAACAGCTGGAAAACCAGCACTGTCCAAAACACCCTTCAAAGATAAAGAAAAAACCCATCAGCGCTTTCCAACACCTAGGCTTGTTAATAGGAACAGCAGCAATGAAGCACTTACCCTTACTATTCCAGCAACAAACGCCCCACAATTAAATGTACCCATGTCTTTTGGAATCGAAATAAATCTGCAACCCCAATTAGTGCATCAGCTGGACAATAATGTAAACTTACAGACTCAGCCAGTTTGTAGTATTTACGATATAAACTTATAAGAGCCGGCAAATTCATTACCTGTTAACAAGGAGCTCCTTTTCACTGATCATGTATTCATCTTCATGTTCAGTGCCTTTCTCAAGTGAGTCAGCCACCTAATATGATGACAAATAGGAGTTGGTAAGATTATTGCTGCATTTACGGATTTCACACAATTTAACTTTTGTGGTCCATACATAACAGAAGTAAAAACTAGAATGGACAATTCTGACCTGAGTTGTGTATTAACATAAATGAAGATGCATGGATACCTTTTTTGATATAACTAAATGAAGATGCATGGATATCATGGATAACAGTTAACACTATACTTCTTTCCTCTGCTAAGTGAATGACAAAGCAGAGATGATATTTCATTCAGTTCAAGCAAGAGCACCATTTATGTTATTAATGAAGTCTAACTGTTACACATGAAAATTCAGAATCATCATTCGAATTTTAAATGATATGCAGTCTTAAAGTAAATTTTCAACAACTAATGGAATACCCCATACTGAGTGAGTATAAGTGATGAATGGGATCTCACATTGATTGGGAGGGATAAGTTATTGCTTTTTATAATGATTTGAAGGGCCTCCAATAGTACTATTGACTAGCCCTTTTGGAGTATGGCCCAAATGTGGCTTGGGCCTCCCTTGAGGCATTACAAATGGTATCAAAGCTAATTCTAACCAGAAATGTGAGACTTGAGCTGTGCCACCTTGTGATATCCTATATTGAGTGAGTATAGGTTGTGAATGGGGTCTCACATTGCTTGGGAGGGAAAAGTTCTTTCTCTTTATAATGATTCCAAAAGGCTCTTATTGTAGCATTGACTAGGTCACTTGAAGTGTGGCCTAGATGTGGCTTAAGCATTCCTAGGGTATTACAACTAATCAATCAATAGATATTCATACCATATGATTAAGGATTAAATACAAAATTAGCTCATGTGGCTCACTTTAAAGTCAAATTACTCTTGTACTTTTTAGTTAAACTTTTTACCCTGTAGTGGCAAGATTGATCCCTTCGTCCGAATTCTATTAGTGATCTATTAGAGTGCCACGCTAACACCAATGAATGTTTCACAAGTGTCACTTGAAAGTCCACATTTGGATGTGCGCCACATGTATAAAAATTATAAAAATGTAAAAAATTCCAGAAAATTAAAAAAAGAAACTATGAAAAAACTTTAAAAAATAGGTTAAAATTAAAAACAGGAAAAATAAATACACTACAAAACTAGAAAATGTCCTACCGGGACCAATGAGAACTATAAGCTAAGAACAATTTGCTCAAAACAATTGTGCCATAGCCAATGAACTCTTATTCTAACACTACACTCAAACAGAAACATACTCCATTTTTTCCACAAAATAAAGCAATATAGCATACTTCATATTTCCACCAAATAAAGCATCATTTCATTTTCAGATAGTATGATGACTAAATTGAAAGCTTTTGAGTCAAGCACAGCTAAGATGATATGACTGATTTAGACTGTTGACCACAGCATTCAATAGCTGACCAACAAAATGAAATAATATATATTTCTTAGAATTCAAACCAATGAACTACTCGGAAAAGATTAAAAAATAAGTAAAAATAGGCATTCACCTTTCCAAATAACACCTTCCACACGGTACTGTGTACAAAGGAGAGAATGCCCAGCAATCGTGTTTCCCTTCGATTTCCCTGTGGTATCAAGAAATCCATCACCATACCATTCATTCTAACCTCATGAACCTCAATTGGGAACAGTCTTCAAACCCAAAATACTATTTTACTTTGCTTGATAATGAATCCATTACTGCAAAATCACAAAAATACTCGAAGGGATGAGCCTGAAGAACTTCAACAGTGTCCCATACCTTATCCCTATGGCAAAGAAGTTCCAAAACTCGAGCACCGACAGCATAGCCTGCATCCTCCAGTCTGCTCCATTTACCATAAATTTTTTCAACATTCACACAAGGTAAATTTCAAGAAAATTCAATGTAAGCAAACAATTTATTATCTGAAAGTTTCTACTCATGCAATTCCAAACGGGCTTTCGTTTTCTCTTTACCTTCGAATCTAATCTCAGACTTCTATCAAGTTATGCTTTGTTTATCCAGGAAGTGAATACGACAAAAAAAAAAAAAGAAAAAAAAAGGGGAAATTAGATCAAATATACAATGACAAGTTTCTCACATCTAGCACAACAAAACATGAGCGTTTTCAACAACTGATCAGAACCATTCAACCTAGTAGAATCAAGAAAATCTCATTTTTTTCGAGACAGCAACCCTTACAAAACTTCCATTTTTATCATCAATTCTCTAGACAGCCGATCGAGAGCTTGTTGCAATGTAATCAATTATAATAACCCGAACACAGTACACATATACATGAAGAACGCAAATACAAATTCGCCGTATTTTAACAAGTTCACCTTCTTTCTAACTCGGCGATATTGTCCACCTGCGTCTGATTATACTGCACAAGCTCCGAAAACAAGAAGGCAAACGCACTCAAACTCACCTGCAAACAAAAGCACATTCTTTTAAGTGAAGAATTTCAAAATTTCAAAATTTGAGAGCCATAGATATATAAAAATTTTCCAGATTCAAACGCTTTGACACGGTATCTTCGGTGAGATCTAAGAGGAGTTTTGAAAAGTTACAAAAAGGGTAGAGAAATATTAGAGAAAGAGAGAGCGACCTCTTGCTTGCCCTTGGCGAGGGGCTTGTCGAGAACGTTGGAGTACTGCTTGATCTTCCCTACTCCGATCATCGTTTGTCCCTCTTCAGCTCCTGCTGTGTGTTTTTCTCAGATTCAAGGGCTTCCAAGATGTGGGAATGTTCTTTTACTTATTTTCCTATTTTCTCATTATAATTCTATATTTCCTTATTTTGATAGAAAAGAAGTGGCAAAGAAGTAAACAAATTCATTTGATATCCCCAATTTCATATTTATGGCACTATTTCCATTTATACCCATGGATGATATTTGTAAGGGGACTCCTTTTTTTTTTTTTTTTGTATATTTTTTAAATATTTTCTAAATCATTTTAAATATTTTTTTAAAAAATTTATCAACTCATTTAAAAACATTTTGTCAATCATTAAGTAAAAAAATACTACCGTTATTATGTAACCGATTCGATTTGGTCCAGTTTTGTATAAATTTTGAGAACGGACTGGTATACACCAGTTTTATATTTTTAAAAATCGATCCAAATCGATTTTCCTCTTAAACCGGTACTTTTGATTTTACCAATTTCAATCCTATCTGGTCTGATTTTTCAATTTTAATCAAGTGTCAAATTCATTAAAAAAAAATGTTATAAAAAATTCCTATAAAAAAAATCTATTGTATACAAAAATCTATCGTATAAAAAATCTACTATTAGAAGAAAGAGTTTTTCTATGGAGCAGCCACTATAGCTATGCACACATTGCACACACAATATGACTGCTTCTGGTTTTTTCTTTTTAATCAAAACGGTGCGTTTTGATTTAATTTGAATTACCAGTTTCCCTATGCATCCCCATTTGACATCATCCTATGAAAGGAGCAGCTCCCTTGACAACAACCCGCTCCTTCAACTTCCGCCACGCAATGCCTCTCGACAATGCCATCTCTCTCGTCAGTGGCACCGAGCGACGCTCCTCCATCTACCCAGCACCGCCACTCCTCAAGAGCTTGTTGAACAGAGCAAACCAGATTGATGTCCCATGAAACCCACCCTTCTTCCTCGCCACGAACTCCTGTTGGGTTCCTCTTTCCAGCACCACCTCGAGACAACGTCTCTCTGTTCAGCTCCACCTCACAATGCTCCTACGTCTCCCTTTTGCTCGTCACTCCTCATAAGCTGAGTGAACGTACCAAACGAGTGGAAATTGCCCAACAGCTCTATTCTTCTACATGTATTTTGCTTAGCTTCCTGGGTAAATTTTGTACCATTTTCTCGTTCATATGTTCATAATTACATCGAGATGTGATTTTTATGTTTTCTGATATGGATATTGTGGCTTAGGGCATGGATGGAGAAAAAAATATTCTTTGTGAGCATACATGGAAGAGGGTGTGATGATGCCTTTCTCTATGGTGTAGTTTTCATAAAAATGTTAACTTTTTGAGAGGTCATGTCTATCAACCTAGAGTTAAGGGGATGAGGCACGGATCAATCGAACTATAACTTCTTGCATGTTTGATTATATATATATATATATACAATATGAAAATGTCTTATATTTTGGGAAGTATATATATATAATACATTTCATTAAAGATTACAATATCAACTCTATGAAGATTAATTATAATTTTGAAGGGGCCAACGTTATTCATCTAATATATAATTATTAATTAATAAGATCATTTGTTTAATGTTATTCATCTAATTATAAAGAACTTTTCATTATAAATAATTTGAAGTATCATTTGTTCCCCTTGGTTTACAGTTTACCAATGTTGGTTTAAGGACGTAAGATGTCAATAATTTTAGAGTAATCGCTGTCCAACAATATAGTTCGTGATCTTCTTTATTCTTTTCATCCTTCTTGTTATGTGCTTTCCCCTGTAATTTAGTATGGCAAATTAACAATGCGCTCACATCACCCTTCTTGAAGAGTTTATATTTTTTCACATCCTAAGGCATGTAGGATCCTTAATGCTTCCCACAAAGATCAAAGCAAACTTATTTCTCTTAATGACCATGGCCTTAAACTTGAAAGTTCTACTCTTGAAAAGTATTTCTTGTTTTTATTGTTTCATTTAGAATGACTTTGCCTTGCCTATACCATGCCACTCATAGTAAGATTTGAACACTAAGTCATCATAGGATCCCTAGAGCCAAAGCTCAAAGCTACTTATACTTGGAGTTCTCTTTTTTCTTCTATAGGTAGAGTAAAAAGGTCAGTATGAGTTGATATTAGGGAGGGAAACAGATGAGCTGATATTATTTATAGTATGATTTTGAAGGTCATAGTCCAAATAACTACATAGAAGTTAACCCTTGACCTGCTTGTAATTTTCATCTTTATGATGCAAGAAAATATGAATTTGTGTCACGAAGATGGTTCCTTTCATTTATCTACTTCTGATAGTTTTGCCTTGACCATATTATATATATTTTGAATTTTAATAGCAATAAATATTAACTAGCATACAGTTTCTCTTCTTCCTCTACATCACTTCATTTTCTTTCCTCAATATTTAATTTGTTATAATTATTAATTAAAACAATATTGTTTTCAAACAACGACCAATCAGCTTAAACAGAACCAACAAATAGAACACTTTTTTTTTTCCTCAGATAACATGTATGTATGACACTTTTTTTTTCCTCAGATAACAGGTATGTATGGCATGAAAATTGGAAGGACTTGTGTAGTTCTCCTTAAGATCCTACAGCCTCCTCTACATAGCTCCATTTAAAAAGTTAAATTCATTCCTCAACTCCCATTGTTTTGGATCATTATATGTTTCTATTTCATTTCTATAGAAAGTGCTTATATTTTCAAATTCTACATTACGTATGAGAGTTTAATCTTCCTTTTTCTTCTTTGTCATAATGTTCTTCACCTATAAAGTCTCGGAAGACATTCGTAGTCTTAGTATGATGGGGGAAGAGGAAGATGGAATGCCACATATGCCCTCGACGTTGACCTCATAGCCATTAATTATGCCTCCAAATCTTCTTTATGGAAATCCATACGTCTACTATGTGAGTAGGCAGGTTGAAGTAATTCTCATTTTTTAACAAAGTTTGTTTTAAGTGCTCATGAATACTTCTACTTGCATAATTGCAGTGTCCTTTTGATGTAAATATGCCTTGCCATCCGCCTAGTAATCCGGATGACTTTAGCCCATTTGATGATTCATTTTACATATATTTATTTGAATTTTTATATTCCATAAATTAACTAGACATTTTGTTTAGAGTCATTTCATTTTGTCTAACAACGTGTCTATTTTAGCAGACTCCACCTTATATACCCTATCCTCCGCCAAGTAATCTGAATGAGTTGAGAGAAGAAGCGCCCCCAACGTCAACTATGCCAACTGATGCAGAATTTGAACAAAATCTTGAAAGTACATCAAGGATGACTAATGAAGATTTTCATGACGCCGATGGCATTACAAGTATGTTTGGCTTAATTATAATGACTGTAATATTGTTTTGATGCTAATCCATTCATATGTTTCCACTTTTAAAAATGGTCTTTGACATAAATGAAGATTTAGAGGGCACTACTGTTGTCTTGGATGATGAGGTACGAGTTGAAGCACCAAGATTCGGTATGAAATTTGATAGTGTGAAAGAACTTACAGCCTACTATAAAAAATATGCCAAGCAAAGGGTTTTGGTGTATGAACCCAAAAGACTAGGAAAGATGATGATGAGAGGCCTGTGTATGTGACCGTTGGTTGTGCCCATGGCGGAAAGTACCAAAGTAAGAACAGTAATATCTCGAAGCCACGGTCAACAACTAGAACAGATTGTAAGGCGAGAGTAAATGCAACGTTGAGCAAGAATGACATGTGGGTTTTCACCACTGTTGAAAATGTGCACAATCACATAACTGTAAGCCCCAAGAAGACAAGATTCTTGCGATCTCACAAGTAGCTAGATGAATATAGTCAAAGGATCCTCGACCTAAATGATCGAGCTGGCATCCGAATGAACAAGAATTTTTATTCTCTTGTTGTAGATATGGGTGGATTTGAGAATCTTCAATTTCAAAAGAAAGATTATCAGAATTTCATTGACAATGCTCTATTTAAGGTTGCATAAAAGAGATGATGATACATTTAATCAATATTCAAAAGAATGAGAGATCAAAATGATGGTTTCGTTTTTAACATGGATGCGGATGATGAGGGAAGGCTACAGAATGTGTTTTGAGTTGATGCTCGAAGTCGAATGGCTTATGAGTTTTTCGAAGACGGTGTAACCTTTGATACAACGTACCTAATAAATAGGTACAGGATGCCTTTTGTTCCATTCGTTAGTGTTAACCATCATGGACAATCCATATATATTAGGGGTGAGATTACTTTCAAGTGAGGACATGCATACTTTTGTGTGGTTGTTTTGAATGCGGTTGGATTGCATGAATGGTCAAGCACCCAAAGCCATTATAACCGACCAAGATCGGGCAATGAAGAGTGTTATTTCTATTGTATTCCCCGAGATTCATCATAAATATTGTTTATGGCATATAATGCGCAAACTTCTAGAGAAGTTAGGATCTCACGACAAATTCAATGTGAGGGTTAAAGAGCCATTCAGATTACATTATATAACTCACAGACCACCACAGAATTTGAGAAGAGCTGGGGTGAACTACTTGCCAAGCATGATTTGGTTGGCAATAAATGACTTCAATCCTTATACGAGAAAAGGTCGGGTTCCAGCTTACTTGAAAAGTGTATTTTTGGTTAATATGAGCACGACTTAAAACTCGAAAAGCATAAATGCATTTTTCAACAGGTATGTTCATTTTGGAATGACGTTGAAGGAATTTATCGACCAGTTTGATAATACTCTTAGAAGAAGGTCGAAGTAGAGACAACTGTTGATTTCAATTCTATTAACCAAAATATTCCCTGTGTGTCTCACTTCAACATTGAGAATCATTTTCAAAACGTATATACAAATGTAAAGTTCAAAGAGATCCAAAGAGAGTTGCTAGGCTTGATGTGTTGTAATTATTTGTTGGTAAGCACACAAGGGTGCATTTTCAAATATAATGTGTTGGATGAAATAGCTTCTGATGACCACATCAAAACAATCCATTTCTCAGTTTACTATAACGAATAGGAGGTGGAGATAAAATGCATATGTGCACTGTTTGAGATGAGGGAGATTCTATGTAAACATGCGCTTAGAGTTTGTCAGTTGAAGAAGACTAATGTACTGCCTGATGTATATATCTTAGATCACTGGAGAAAATACATAAAAAGGATATACACATTACTTAGAAGTAGTTACGATGACAATGAGCTTGTGGTTTCAAGATGTTTGAAATTAGCAACCAAAATATCCTCAGATAATAGAAAAGTAAGTGTATCCCTGCATGTTGTTGATGACTTTGAGACAAAATGTGAAGGTTCAACACTAGAGTCAACATTCTAACAAATGAAGGCAAAACCAAAGGTGAACTTGGATAAGGGTAAGAAGATATTAAGTCTCAACGTAGTCCAAAGGAAAGGAAGACCCCAAGTAAGAGGAAGGTTCCACCCGTGAAAAAAATAGCAACAAAGAGAAAGAAATCAGTAACTATTGTCGAAATTTGTACCTTTTTAATAGTTAGTATTATGATTCTAATATACCTCTATTATTTTTTCAGAACTTAGATTTATAGGAAAATCTTAGTAGATGAAATAGAATTGGGTGACACCCTAGGAGCTCAACAGGACGGTTTTCATGATGGGGTTGGAATTTGTACCCATGACAGCATTCTTACACATTCAACTCCACCTAGGAATGAGGTTAACTTTGTCTTTTCAATAAGTGAAAACCATGTATGACATCATCATGTAAATAATTTGGTTAAAGAAAAATCATGCTTGAATCTCAATTTTAATTACAGTTGTTTTTTTTTTTTCCAGATGTGTGACCATATTGATGCACACTTATAACTCCATGGTGGTGATGAGGAGAAACATTTTTTGAAGCTCTCGTACTGAGTATGGAGCTATGTGAATGCTATGATCAACTCAAACGATTCCAATAATTTTGGATAATATAATTTTAGTTAATAAGTTGTATTTGGCCAACAGCTTTCTCTAAATTATTTTGCATATGAGTTGTGTATTTGAATTAAAATACATGTTTTAGATGTAGTTGTTTGCTAGTTATAATGCTACTAAGTTCTCAGTGTTATAAGAAAAATAATTAGATAATTGCATGTTGCAGATGTTCATGTTTGCCAGCTGTCATTCTGGTAAGTAATCATCACCTGGTCTTTGAGTGGGATTCAACTTCAGATAAATGCATGTTTTGTTGTTGGATTGAATATGGTTGGACATGATATGTGCACAAGTTGAAAATATTGTAGTTTCATAGATAAAATAATTTGCATTTTATGGAAATGATGTGGCCAAAAAGTTTAATGTATATTCTCATTTTTATGGATTCTTTGAGGTTTAAAGACTTCATAATTTAATTGGTATTTTCAACTTACAAGTGGATTTTATGGTTGTAATTCCATGTTTGAAGGAGGTGGTGGTCACGTTTAAATCACCATTAAATGCCATTTTTTTCTTCATAACAGTACTTCGCTAAGCCGCCAAGTTCAAAGAGCATCAAGCTGTGATAAGCATTATTAACGACATTAGTGGTATCAAGAGGGCTGGAATTACATAGTGGAGCGTTAGTTTGTAATTATTCAAGTCAAATGTACAAAATTTAACTCACATAATCCCTTTTATTTATTTAAATTTTTTGGCAATTTAATGTATAATTGTTATCTTTTGTTGTATTAATGGACTCCTTGTCTTCCTCTAGTGGCTTTAACCAAACAAGGAGATCTTTGTCTTCCTTAATAGACTCCTTGCATTAAGGAGCTTGATATAATTGAAACAATATGATGGAGATGTGATTTGGCCAGGAAAGGAATGTCGTTGCAGAACTGTTGCTAAAATGCTTGGCCAATACAAGTCAAAGGATAACAAAGTTGCGTGCAAATTGCGCAATAATAATGAACCATTATAGCAAACAAAAACAAAAAACTGTTAATACACTCTGAAAAAGAATGTAAAAGGAGTTTATGTACTAGATTTGGCATTCACAACTTCAATAAGAATCCTTCAATTAGCTACCAATCAAATGTATTATGTTTTGGTATCCTATTTTTACAAAATTGTGACTGTCTCTCTCTTTCTCTAAACACAAATTTACAATACTATAGAATTGGGAATGTGCATAAAACATCATAATCAAAATAGTAAAGATAACAGAAATTTTCATTACAAAGCTTAAGTTAATTTTGTACATCATAACCAAAACATAGTTGGAGTACGAATTTTGTACTCATAACCAAAACACCGTTGGAGTACTCCTTATGTACATCCAAAGCGATACACTCAATATAACGTTATGAGATTTACATACAATTTATCCAAACCAAGCCAAAATAATTTCAAACATGACGACCCAATACAAAAACAATAATTTCTATTTTTCCCTATAAAGAGTTGTCTCTCGCTCTCATACTTTATTTTCATTTTTACGAACTTTATTCTCGAGTATCAATACGTCATCAATCATCTTCTAAGCTTTACTCTCTCTTGTACGAATGTTCTCCTCTAGCAAGCGAAGTATATCCGTCTAAACAAAAATTTCACATTTCCTCGTTTCTTCCTACACACAATAAGAACATTTAATTAAAATAATAATGCATACCATGCAAAACAAACCACATATGCTAATTAACATGATAAATTCCTTTACCATTTTATAGTTTGGGCAAGTGAAAATTTTCATTTCTAGATTTTTCGTAGTGTGCGACATCATTGGTCATGCTTTCGAACCACACTAACAAGTTGGTGTTTCAAACACAAAATCATCAGTTATAGACGATGATAATTGTGTAGATGCCATTGGTGATAAATGAAAGCATTGCACACAAGTTCAAATTAGTGAAGAAGAGATAGACTAAATAATAAAGGAAGACCACTTTTCTGAAAATGTACACAATAAAGTTTGAGTGAAAATATACTTGATCTGAAATTTCAAATAATCGTGAAATTATGACATTTACTGCTTGAATTAACATGATTTCTTGAAATAAAATGTCTAGGAAGTAACTAAGAATTAACTCTATTAACTGCTTGAATTAACTAAGAAGTAATCATGATACAGACTTGAGATGTGTAACCAAAACCAAAAATCTGGAAGATGAAAAATACATAGCACCCTCAATAGTCAATAATTCAAATCAGGAACCTGCATGATTGGACAACAATACATGACATTCATGTATGTTCACACCAATCTTGAGCAAAACACTAAAATAAATTGAGTAAAACACAGTCTAAATAAAACTTACCCAATATTCAATACACTTCCAGAAAGCAATTGACTTAAGTTTAACTTAACACATTTACTTGGTTCAAGTTAATTTCTATTAGGTTTTCAAATGCAATTGAGCAATAGATATCTATCTCGAATTCTTGTATATAGAGTTTCAAAAACAGATGGACTAAAGAAAGGAAAAAAAAAATTGTATGCTAAACCCTAGAATACACTTCCGGAAAGTAGAGATTAATTTCTATTAGGTTTCCAAATGCAATTGAGCAATAAATATCTATGAAGAATTCTTGTATAAAGAGTTTAAAAAACATATAGACTAAACAATGAGAAAAAAAATTATATGCTAAACCCTAGAATACACTTCCAGAAAGCAGAGATTAATTTCTATTAGGTTTCCAAATACAATTGAGCAATAGATATCTATGAAGAATTCTTGTATACAAAGTTTCAAAAACATATGGGCTAAACAAAGGAAAAAATTGTATGCTAAATTCTAGAATACACTTCCAGAAAGCAGAGATTAATTTCTATTAAGTTTCCAAATGCAATTAAGCAATAAATATCTATGAAGAATTCTTGTATACAAAGTTTCAAAAACAGATGGACTAAACAAAGGAAAAAAAAATTGTATGCTAAACTCTAGAATACACTTCCAGAAAGCGGAGATTAATTTTTATTAGGTTTCCAAATGCAATTGAGCAATAGATATCTATGAAGAATTCTTGTATACAGAGTTTCAAAAACATATGGACTAAACAAAGGGAAAAAATTTGTATGCTAAACCTTAGAATACACTTCCAAAAAGCACAGATTAGTTTCTATTAGGTTTCCAAATACAATTGAGCAATAGATATCTATGAAGAATTCTTGTATATAGAGTTTCAGAAACAGATGAACTAACCAAAGGAAAAAAAATTGTATGCTAAACCCTAGAATACACTTCCAGAAAGTACAAATTAATTTCTATTAGGTTTTCAAATGCACTTAAGCAATAGATAACTATATTGAATTCTTGTATACAGAGTTTCAAAAACAAATGGACTAAGCAAAGGAAAAAAAAAATTGTATGCTAAACCCTAGAATACACTTCCAAAAAACACGGTTTCCAAATACAGTTGAGCAATAAATATTCTCATCTTGTATACAGAGTTTAAAAAATAGATAGACTAAACAAAGGAAAAAAAATTGTATGCTAAACCCTAAGATACACTTCCAGAAAGCACGGTTTCCAAATGCAGTTGAGCAATAGATATTCTCATCTTGTATATAGAATTTCAAAAAGAAATGAACTAAACAAAGGGAAAAAAATATTGTATCTGTAAACCCTAGAATACAGATTACCCTCTTGAAAAATTAGCCTTCGCGTAAGTGGGCTAAGGGATTCGGCGTCGGTGGACTGTGGACTCGTGTTGATGGTTTGAACGGACCGAGGGCTTTACCTGATGATTTTTTATCTTCTCGGGAGGGCTGAGGTCATGCTGGGGGGGGGGGAGAGCTGAGGTCGTGCTGGGGAGGGAGGACTGATGTTGTGGTGGGGAAGGCCAAGGTTGTGGTGTGATGTGTGACGCCCCCAAATTCCGTTTGGGATCGAACGGACATTTGAAGTGTCGAGACATACAACACAAGGTTACCTACCCCCGTTCATGACATATAAGATGCAATATTCCTAACATGCATCTAACATTATGCAATATTCGCGGCGGATAATTTTTTTTTTTTTAGCAATACTATGCACCAAACTGAAAATATCCCAAATATTTAAAACATACTTCATATATAAAGATCCATTGAATAACTAAGATCACAGCACTAGTTTAAAATAGTTATGATCCAAAAGTACTGGAGATGCAATTCCATCGTACAAGTAGTAATTTAACTACTATATTAACATTAACGACGCACCGTCGTTCAGTCGACTGTGTCTAATTGGTCAGCTCCTAATCCTCCTTCAGATCCTGTAACAAAATCTACCATTCGGGAGGAATGGTAGTTGGGACTACCACAGTGAGATTTGATTACAAATATCAGTAAGTTAACAAAAAAATTTCTACACAGGTTAATGATGCATGGATGACAGTAAAAGCATAAATGCATAATCAAATTAATAAGTAATTAAAGCATAACTTAACGTACAACATAGCATAATTGACATAACTTAAATTGAAACATGAACTGAACTTGACTTGACATAAACTTGATCTGAAACTTGACTTAGCATGAACTTGCTCTGAAACTTGAATTAACATGAAAAATACATACTCCACAGTTGTTGTGGTCCCATGTATTCTACGTGTAAATACATACTCTACAGTTGTTGTGGTCCCATGTATTCTACGCAAACTTGACTTAACATGAAAAATACATACTCCACAGTTGTTGTGGCCCCATGTATTCTACGTGTAAATACATACTCCACAGTTGTTATGACCTCATGTATTCGACCCCATGTATTCTACACATCACAATGCAGTTAAATACATACTCCACAGTTGTTGTGGCCATTCTACGTGTAAATACATACTCCACAGTTGTTGTGGCCCCATGTATTATACACATCACAATGCAGTTAAATACATACTCCACAGTTGTTGTGGCCCCATGTATTCTACACAAACTAAATGTACTCAAGATGAAACGTGACTGGAATACGAAAGAACTGGAGCCCTGACGTAACATAGCGCGATTTGAACATAACTTGAAATACATAACCAACTTGAGATAGAAACATTTCGTAACATGGCATAACATATAATAGACAACATATTTAACATGACATACTTGTAATGTACAGTAATACATGACAGAATATATTATGTAACAGATAAAAATTAATGACAGAATAAATTTTGTATAATAGACAATTACGTGATAACTTGGCATGGCATGACATATATGATAACATACATACATACACTGTAATTCCTTTACTTAGCACACATACACAGTAGACTGCTAGTAAGTTAAAAGTTAACTTACCTCGATCTTCATGTTGCTTATAAAACTTCAAGTGCGATCACGAGGAACTGTAATTAGTGATTCTAAAAGTTAGAACTAAATCACTAATAATTTGAAATATGGAAAATACTAACTTAAAGAGTAAAATTTTCATTTTACACTCTACATGTGAGAAAATGACTGTTTTACCCATAACTTAAGGATTTTGCATACTAACTCTAAAAGTTTCCAAAATTTACATTCCTCATATAAATTTTGTCCTAAACTTAAATATCAAGTCAGAAAAATTTAAAACAAAACACAACTATGAAATACACACTATGACCGAAACATCTATAGGCCATTTCCCTTAATTTTTGTTGCAATTCCTTCCAACTTCAAAACTCATGCTTAAACCAAAATTTTGCAACAAACATCTTCCAATCCTAAGTTCAAAACCATACTTAAAACATCCATTTAGAAAAAGCTAATAATTAACACCAAACTTTTTTGTAAAAAGATCCAAACACTTGAATCACAAGTTTTGACCTTAAATCAAAACATCTCCAAGAATTTCAAAAATCAAATCTTACTTCTAACATATTCATAATATCATCCTAACATCAACCATGCTTTAAATCATCAAACTAAAGTCACCAAAATCACAAAATAACATTTGAAGTTTTTGGTTTTACACTTAGTCTAAAAACAGAAACTTTTTCCTCAACTAGTTTTGATAAATCTCTTGATCTATAACTTATAAATATATGATCTTCAAACCAAACCATCACATGGTTTAAAAAGATGTCCTAAAACATATATAAGCTTCTAATTCAAGATCACATGGTTAGAAATTAACCAAAACATAAATTTAGCCAAGAATATCCACACTTTGGCTTATCTGAATATCTCTTTGCATAAAATTTCATATTTTTGAAACTAACATCAAATATCTTTAAAATAATAATATAACATGTATATAAGATGCTTAGGATCCTCCAATAAAATTATTAAAGTCATTAGAATAGGTTTAGACCACTAAAGAGTTAAACTTTCTTAAAACAGAAACTGTTTTTCTTCTTCCAGTTTCTAAGTTTCTAAATCTAAGAAAATCTTTCATCAAAACCTTTAATCATGCAAAAATCCTCAACCAATAGTCACATATACATGTTTAAAATACTCCATAAAAATTTTGGACCAATACCTATCCATTAGCTTGGTCAAAAACTCCAAACTATAACATATTCTCCAGTTTATCTCCTAGAATGACCTTTCTATAGTTTATATAATATTTTACTAACCAAATGATCTTCAAATGGGGCAAATAAGATATCTATGTAAATTAGACTAAAAAGGGAACAACTTATATGAAGGAGACTTTATGATAAAACATTTACAAAAGCTTCGAAATGGGCGTGCAAAAGAACTCCTAAAAGCTGTCCGAGAGAAAATATTTGATATTCTTTTAAAGGAACGTGTAAATGAAGATAAGTTTGTAGGTGATGTCTGGAGCTACTTATGGATGAGATAAGGAAGATGATAATGCTGGAGTTGAGAGTTGAGTGTAGTTTTCTCCTACCCAAAATATTTATAAAAGATTATCTCATAATATTCTATCTAATAATATCTACAAAAAATCAATTTAAGATATTTTTATCTAATAATATCTATAAAAATCAACTCAAAATATTTTTACCCAATAATATACACGAAAATTACCTCAAGATATTTATTTTTATTTTTATTTTTATTTTTATCCAATAAAATCCACAAAATCAGCTTAGGCTATTTTCCAAAAGTGGAGAGTATACTTGAAAGAGTAAGGTGGCTAAATTCTTTCCATGTGTCCTATTAAAACTTTCTAACTATCTCCAATAATCAAAAACATATTTCTGATATCATAGTGAGTAATAACATAATAACATCAACTATACGATTAATAGATTAGTGAAAACTTATCGGGTCTTCACGAGATTCTTAAAACCAATAGAAATTTCACCGTTAAATTTCTAGCGGGCTGTTACATGATGGGCTTCGATGGCTATCGAAGAAGACGAAGGGCTATGCAGGAGAGGGGGGAATGATTAAGGGCTGTGCATTTTTTAGACTGATTGTTGAAAGACGAGAGTGTTTTCTAAACCGGTTCAAAACTTTAGTAAACCCGGTCTACACGTAATGTGTGCAATGACTTCACCGAAATAGTGGCTTCCACGAAGAATTTTTGAAGAAGAAAAAATCTATTATAGAAACTTGCTATTAAAAACAGTTTGTCTATATTAAAGTTGCAATATCCATATCAAAAATTAAAAATTTCAGATTACAAAATAAAACTAAAAATAAAATAGTTTACAAGTCCATATTACAAGTCTATTTTTGTTTGTGGTAGGAGTCGATCAAGATGTGATGCTAGGTGAAGGAGAAAAGGAAGCTTACCGAAAGGAGGGGCTGCGTGCTGCGTCTCTACTGGGGAGTGGCTCACGAGAGGGCTTGAGAGTGGAGCTTTGGAGGGGATTGGATGCTTTTATGCGGAAATCTTCGATTTGATGGGAATGGGGCGTGTTGCGTCTTTGCTGGGGAGTGGGGCATGCTATGTGTAGCTTGTAGGGACTGGGGGAGGGGCAAAGCCGCATAGATCTAAGACAAGTGATGATGATTGATAAACTTACGAAGTAATGAGAGTCTAAGGTCTCATTTGGTTATAAAGTTTAGATGAGATAAGATGTGATTTTTTTAAAAAAATTAAATATAATATTATTATAATATTAATTTTTAATATTAATTTTGTTTTAGATTTTAAATAAATTAAATTGTTTACTATATTTTGTGTGAAAATTTTAAAAAGTTATAGTAATTAGATGAGATAAAATAGTTTTGTATTTGATAACCAAACCAAGCCTAGAGAGGGCTACATGTTTTAACCCTGAAAGCATTAAAACGACCCGGTATAATATATCTATATATATATTATTAAATATATTACAATATAAATGAATAATAAATATTATATACATATATTATACTATAAATATCATAGTATAATATATAGTAATACTATTGATATTATTATGATATCTTTACTATTGAGTTACTAATACTTAATACTAAACATATTATGATATATTGATGGTTACTAACATATTATCACTTATATCACTATAGTATTATCTAATGATACAGTATTAGTATAACTACTAATACTATTTACTAATACTTAACACTAAAATATTATGATAGTTAACTATACTAACATCATCCTTACTATATATTATACTATTATAGTTTTTTCTTTTTTTGAGAATGAGGGTGACACCTCTGAAATTTTATTGAATAATCCTCACTTTTGGCGGAGAGAAAACGTGATTACAATATAAAACTAACTTATTAAAAAAATCAATACAATAAACATGACCATCGAACCTCAAATAAAACTAAACACATTACTAAACTAATTCCAAAGCTGAGGAATACCCAATATTTCAACTTTCAAATATCCTCTTAATAGCTTAGTAATATCCTCATAAACCTCCCAATGAGCCGACAATCCTCCCGCACCTATTTTTGAAAGATAATTTGTTGAAAAATTTCCTTCCTGATAGATATGTTGAAACTGCACATTCATCCCATCACATATAGTGTATATATATATTAATTATTACAGTGACATCACTATAGTATTATATCACTATAGTATCATCTAGTGATATAGCATTTTTTTTTTATATAACAATCTAGTGATATAACATTAATGTAACTTCTAATACTATAATGATTTATATAGTTGTAACTTGTTTTATGTTTATATATAGACTTAAAGTGAATTAGTGGATTACTCATACTATAATGTATTTATCAAAGATTTAAAGGAATATGTTAAAAATTTATTAGGCCATAAAATATAATTAATATCTTTTTTGTTATTAACAACATATGACCACAAAATTACAAATGTTCATATTTAAGATTAAGAATCTAAAATCTTATGCTGTAAATTATAATATAAAATTATTTCATATGTGATATATAATTATATATATAAAAAATATATATATACATATAAAATATCTTACATAATATTAAAAATTAATTTTTATTTATTATTTTTTCTTACAACTGCTCTGGTCTGTTCCCGAAAAGTAAGTAATTGAAACCAAACTAGTTCCGGCCGGTTTGCAAAAAATAGGAATGGGTCAAACGGGTCCGGTCCACTGGTTTGGACTTTCACTCCTAACCATCAATAGCCTTTTTTCATGGATTTCCTCAGTGGAATAAAAATTTCCATGGTTTTAGAGTACTCTTAATAGATTCTTCATCTTATCTGTTAAAATACATCACTCAAACTCATTTTTTTATATTTTACATACTGACTTTTATAATATACCATATATTAATTTATCTATTTTTTTCATATCATTTAAATAATATTTTTTACTTTTGTAAACGTTTCCTTTCTACCAATAAATTTATAATATCCATATTTTTTTATATTTACAACATATTATTATATACAATATAATATAAGTCAATCTTATACACACAAAATAAAAATATATAAGCCAAATACAAATTAAAAATAAAATAAAATTTGAAAAAATTGGATAAATAATATTTCCAAGATATCTTTTAGAAAAAAAAAATAGAGGTATTTTAAATGATGAACAGTAAAAAGAATTTGTATTAAAATGTAAAAAAAGTAAAATGAAATGAGGGAATAAATGAAGTATAAATAATAAAAAAACTATTTGAATGATGAACAGTGCCCACTACATCTAGTGGGTTACTGTAGTGATTTGTATTTTACAAATTCTTTTACATAATCGGCTGAAACTCATTTTATGAACAATTCTTTAAATATTTTACATTTTTCGTATTACACATGAGCCATTAAGAGTGCTCTAATGGTCTTATGATGATGATTTATTTTAAGTAACCATTTCTCTTTCTTGAGAGCTTGTAATTGGTACATTTTTAAAGTGGAGTTTCTACTATTATCATTTATTTAGTATCCAAAATCTTCACATTAGAAGAATTAAATTATAATTGCTTTGTAAGTATCTAACCCAATTGCTTGTAACTTGAACATGCAATTAAAGTAACTGTTATGCTAAGACCACAAGAAAAATTGAGAATTTATGGAACATAAATGGAGAGGGTAAAAAGGCACAATCTAAGAGCCCAAAGCCCCGCGGGCCATAGGAGGCCCATCAGTCTGGCGAAGTGAAGATAACAACTCACCAGAGGCCTGCCCCATAAGTAAAAGGCCCATTTAGCCTAACCCAAGAATAATGAGACATTGAAAGAAGTGACTAGGGGTGATATGCGCCAACCTGTCAGGCAGAAGGTATGTAGAAGAAGCTAAGCCACTATCTCTTGGGAATGGGTGCCACTAGCGACAAGCCGAGGGGACGCAATGCCTAAAGTCCCTAGAAAATGGCTACTAGGGTGGGAGAAGCAACCATGACTCATACTCTGAGGAAAGAAAGGTGGGTACCATTGTAGCAGGTTGAGAAGCAACCAAAATGATAGTCATGAAGTAGTAACTATGGGGATGTGTGCCAAAAAGAGCAACCATGGTTTACTTCGTGGAGAGAGAGAGAGAGAGAGAGAGAGAGAGAGAGAGAGAGAGAGAGAGAGAGAGAGAGAGAGAGAGAGAGAGAGAGAGAGAGAGAGAGAGAGATGGGACTCGTTGACCCTAGCTAAGAAGGGCCAAGACATAAGTCAGAGCCCAACGCCGCATTAATTATTTCCTTCAAGATAATTAATTCACGTGCTTGAAGAATGGGGTACGATGTGATAGCTCTTTGGAAATGAAGGCCAAAGACACCCCAAATCTAGTATAAAAGGTACATTCAAACTAACATAATTTTAGGGATAAAACACTTCCTAAAAAGAAAACTAACTTAAGCATCGGAGGCGATGGAGGGTCCCTTGACCACCCTCAAACTCCATTCTATATTTGTGTTATTGTAAGACCAATGATCCACTCCCCAACTATCTAAGGAGACTTCGCGGTACGTACGAAACACGCCACAATAGGAAAATTTGAGAGCATCAAATGTGTGTATTGTTCATGTGAGTTACTATTTATGTGAAGAGAAATGTTTTAGTTATGAAAACATTCTACAAAAATAAATTTATAAACTTATGTAGTTTGATATGATGTGTTAGATTGTAAAGTTACTTTTATTATAAAATAGATTTAATGTATCATATGAAGTCATATCAATTTGTATGTTTATTTTTTTTATAATATTTGTATAGATGCATCACTTCTCTTATGTCAATAGTTTATGAGGAGGTTTTCTTTTTGCTCATCTTCGCTGCATGAAATGATTTATTGGACCGTAGCACTTGTATTGGTGGATTGTAAGCAACTTCAATAAATTCTCAAAGTTCCATCAAAGGTACAAAAAGGGAATGCAAAAGGTGCACCCCAATAGAATATTTTCATAAGAACAATATCTTTGAAATCGATACACCCACTTTCCAAGGCATATATTTCTATTTTGCAGCATGAATTCTAAAAATTCTCAAACTGCATTTTGGATCATTGAGAAAATTGGAATTGAAATATATGCTAATTATCATATTTGAATTGAAAGTAGAGGTTGAAAAATATAGACAAGTTGGAAATATTTTGTAGTTTGAAATGCTATAAGGAAAAATGGAGTGGTTTTTTTTAATGAAAAATGTGAATCCCCCTTCAATTTAAATGGTAAAGAACAAACTTTGAGAACAAATGAAAATATAATAATATATGTTTTTTAATGTGTAATGCAATTGGAATGATTTAACTACACATATTTACAAAAGCGTTCTAGTTGTTGGCTGATATACAGAATATACATTCTTTGATTTATAATATATTTATTTTAAAATTTATTTTTATATTAAATTATATTATATAAATATTTTATTAAGTGTGTTATCTATATCAATTTGTAAATAATTTTTTTTGAATTGAATAAATTTAAAGAGTAATGCTACATACAGTCGTGGAGTGCACAAATATCATAAAGTTGTTTTCAAAAAGAGTAAAGTTTACTATTAAAAAATTAATTTCTTTTCATAGAAAACTCATATTTATTTATTTATTTTTAAAATAATTACACCTTATCTAATTACAAGTATCATTTTTAAAATCTAAATTCTCTCAAAAAAAAAAAAAAAAAAGAACAGAAATTAAAAGCATACCGCGGTTTGTGAAAACGGAAACACACACAAGTTACAACATAAAACGCCGCGTTAGTCTTTCAACACGTTCCTTCGCACACGCCTCCGCTCCCAAACCTCAAAACCCTCCCCAGGGTCTCTCTATCGCCCTCTCTCTAATGGAAGATGACGACGAGTTCGGCGATCTGTACACGGACGTGCTCCGACCTTTTGCTTCGACACCAACAGCTTCATCCGCAGCTCAAGATTCCCTCCTGGCATCCCATGCGCCGCCGTCTCTCAATCGCCCGACCGGTAGTGACGACGAAGAGATTGTCTATGGAGCTCCTCGCCTGAATTCCGCTGTGCCCAATCTTCACTCTGACCTAAACCTAGCTCCCCGCGCCGTCGAGCCGACGCGCGACCTCACTCCCGTTGCCGTGGTCAATTCCTCTCAGAATTTGATAGCTGGCGATGTGAGAGAGGAGGATTTAGCTGCTGAGTCTAGGGTTTTGGACAAAGGGGGTGTGGAATTACCGATAAGGAATCCTCTTGAGGATGTGAACTATGGAGGGGACAGGACCGAGGATCTGATAGAACAGGACGTAAAATTCGATATTGAGGAGGCTACTGCTGGAATTTATGATGCGAGTTCCGATCCGATCATTCCAGGACTCTCCGGCCCGACAGAGGCGAACCTAGAAGCTTCCAGAAGAGAAGATGTGGGTGGCGAGAACGATTGGGACAGTGATAGCGAGGACGACTTGCAGATAGTGTTGAATGATAACAACCATGGGCACATGGCAATGGAAAGAGGCGGAATTGGCGGGGAGGATGACGATGATGATGATGAAGACGGGGACCCACTTGTTATTGTGGCAGACGGGGAGCTGAATCAGGATGCGGAGGCACCGGAGTGGGGCGATGATGCAGCACAGGCCGCCGCTCAGGATGGTGAGAGGAAGGAGACCGGCGAGGGGGGGAAGGTTAGCGGTGGCGTGGGTGCCACCATGGCCCCCAAAATTGGATATAGCAATCATGGGTACCATCCATTTCATTCTCAGTTTAAGGTCAGTTTGTTCTATGTTGTTTATTGAGAACCGGGGAATCTTGTACATGGGGTTGACTGAGTTTTGCCCTTATATGATGAGATTTAGAGTGTGGTTGTGGCTTGTAATTCTCGTAAAGGGTGAATTGTTGGGAAAATTGATGCTTTTGGATTTGGATAGTATGTATATTCTGTTTGAAAAAAGTAGAAAGAAGTGCACACTTTAAAATTTGTATTCTTCTCCAAGCTGTGAGTAATGGAAATGAAACTTGGTTGGCATAGTAAGTCTTTGGTAATTCTTAATGTATGCTGAGATTTTATTTCTATTGGGAGCAAAGGTTGATGCTCCCAGCTGGCAGGTAACGCAATCCAGTTTAACAAAAGTTTACGCCATGATGCAATGTTGGGATCTGCATATTACGGACGGATTTGATCTCTTGTATACTCCCTATGTACTTGAGTTGTTCCTTTTATGCCTATCAATAAGGATTTATTACTAAAAAAAAAAAAAAATTACTAGGGAAGACTTTGAACGGGTTTCTTTTCCTTCCAATCACGTCCTTAATAAGTACCTCACCCAGGTTTTGGTGTGAGGATAAACATCCCCAAGCCACCTAGATAGGTTTTACCTCTTGTATACCTTCTTGTGTACTTGGGCTATGCCTTTTTATTAATACTACCGTTTACTTATCCAAAAAAAAATAAAATAAACATCCCCAATATATAAGATATATTATGTGTTTTATTCTGTAGGAAAGTTATGTGGAGTTAGGTATCATTCTTCATACTGTTTGTTTCAGTGCCTAGAATTCAGATTTGAGCCCAGGTTTATACTAACTATAAGGAGATCTAACCATTCAGTTGTGCGGAGACATTTGGTGCAAAAAATGAGGGCATTTTGGTCGTTGTATTTCCGTAACAATTCTGTTGGCCAGTGAAAGGACCAAAATACACCATGTTTGCATTAAATGGCTCCTCAGTAAAATGGAGGGGATCGTATGAGGGCAAACACGTTTCCTTGAGCAATCCTTTAAATGGAATTGGTGCCGCATTAGTCTAATGCAATTGATATGTAGAGAAAATCCTTAATACCTCTTTGCTTCCCTGATTCGTGTTCCCTCTGTCTTATTTCTTCTTTGAGTTTTATCTTTAGTTTGTTGAAGATGGATCGTAGTTTTTGGATAGAAGCTAAGAGGTTTGTGTTTAGTAGGAAAGGTGGTAACTTTTTTTGTATTACTGAGAGGAGCAAGAAGATGTCCAAGTCTCTTCATCTTAGTGGAGGAATGGTTATTTGGATGGAAAAGATGGGGGAGGATTGTCTGAGGATAGCGGGCAATAAAGACTCTTTTCAGACAAGAAGGGAAGGTAATAGAGTTTTTATGGTCCAAAAGTGTCAAAATGCATTTGGCATATTTGTGAAGCTTATTGAGTTTGGCACTAGTAAGGGGAATGGAATCATAGTGATTCTAAAAGGGTGGAAAGGGGGTGGTTGGGCAGGTTTTGTGAGATTAATGAGAGAGATGGTTGATTTTAGGAACTCTGTTTCAGGTTCTGAAGACAGAGTTGCTCCTATGGAGGGTGGTGGTGAAAATCCAAGGCAAAAGGGTTCTGTTCTGTTTAGAGTTTTGGCGTTGGTAAATTTAGGAAGGATGAATCGGTGTTGGATGGTAACAAAAGGAATGACGATTTGTGGTGGATGCAGATGGATGGAAGGAAGAATGGTTGGACTGCGGAGGAGTTGTAGAAAGTTGGAGAAGTTGAAGGGTCTCTGTGGCACGTAAGGGTAGAGTTATTTGGTTGGAAGGAGAGGTTGGAGTCAATGCTGAAGAAGGTAGAAGAAGGGTTGGGTCTGTTTATGGGTTTGGGCCCAAATTTGGAGTATAAGGAAGAAGGAAAAAAGGATTTTTTATTTTTTGGGGGGGGGGGGGGGGGGGGGGGGGGGGTTAGCAGAATGGGCTTGTGGGTTTTAATGTTAAGTTAGCGGTTGGGCTGGATCGAGGCCCAGTAAACAAGCCTGGTTTCTGGAGGGCAAAGCCTTCACGCGAGATACAAGGCTCTAACATCCCGAGAGAAGGGGTGGCTCAGCCCAAGGGCTCGGTGGCTCTGACAGACACTACGACGTCACATAAAAGGTCGACAACGGCATGTGAGTCTCTTAGAGGCCCTTCGATAGGGATCCATCCATCGGCAATTGTTGAGTTACTCAGATCTAAGATTTAGAACTCTGAGGTGGTCCATTTTATACCCTCGATGGCACAGGAAGTTGAGCTTTCTTCACAGAAGGGGACGGCGGTGGTAGTCGATCCCTGTGAGAGTACTCAGGTGGTGTGTTCAGCTCCGGCGAAGGGGAACATGTTGTCTTCCTTCGAGCCCGAGGTTCAGAAGGGAGATTCTCATCTCGGGTTGGGAGGTTCTCTGCTCAATCGTTACTGGTTCCTATTGAGCTACGTTTCGAAGGCAATGAGAGGGTTTCAGAGGGGGTGGAAGTGGTGGAGGGAGATGTGGAATTGAGTGGTAATGTCACTGGGTCCATTGAGGAGTTTGTTTCTGGGGTCCCGGGCACCTAGAACTTAAACTCTGAGATGTAGATGGTTCTTGGAGGAGAGGAGGCAGAGGCAGGTGAGTCAGGAGAGCTGAGGGAGTTGATGAAGAAATGGACCCTGATCCGTTGTGTTCTATCCTTCTTGAAATTGATTGGCCTAATTCCTCATCTGATTGGGTGATGCGGAAAGTGGATGAAATTAAGGATTTTGTGGGACTCTTTTGTTGGATTTTGAGGAACAATTTAGAGCACTTCTAATAGCTATAGAGGCCGGTCAACCTTCATTGGCTAGATCCGCTCTTAAGAAGAGAGGGAATTGAAGAGGTTATCGTACTTTATTAATTGTTAATGCAAAGGGAGGAAGCGCCTTTAGAGATAAAGGCAAGGAGAGGGTTGTTTATGGATTTTGTGGGACTCTTTTGTCGGATTTTGAGGAACAATTTAGAGCACTTCTAATAGCTATAGAGGCTGGTCAACCTTCATTGGCTAGATCCGCTCTTAAGAAGAGAGGGAATTGAAGAGGTTATCGTACTTTATTAATTATTAATGCAAAGGGAGGAAGCGCCTTTAGAGATAAAGGCAAGGAGAGGGTTGTTTATAGTCATCAATGAAACCAACAATCATCTCTTGGAATGTGAGGGGGCTGAACGATTATAGAAAACATCTTCGGGTCAAGAATATGATTCGAAAGTGGAGAGCTGATGTTATTTGTTTCCAAGAAACCAAGCTGAAGTTGGTTAATCAAACTATTGTGAATAGTTTATGGAGCTGTCAATGTGTGGGATGGATTGAATTAGTTTTGAAAGGGGCTTCGGGTGGTATTATTATTATGTGGGGTAGGAGGTTAGTGGATATGGTAGATCATTATGTGGGAGAGTTAATGGTTGCTTGCTGGTTCAAATGTGTGGATGACGGATTTGAATGGGCTTTTGCGGGGATTTATGGTCCTAACGAGGATAATAGTAGGAGTATTTTATGGGATGAAATGGCGTGTGTTTACTGCTGTTGGGATGTTTCTTGGTGTTTTGGAGGGGATTTTAACATTACTCGGTTCCCTAGCGAGCGAGTGGGGGATAATTATTTTTCTCATGCCATGAATACTTTTTCTGATTTGATTTTTGAGCTTGGTTTGATCGATCTTCTGATGGTGGATGGGGATTTTACATGGTCCAATGGGAGGGCATGGTCTAGGCTGGACATGTTTCTGGTTTCAGCTTCTTGGGAGGTTCGTTTTCCTGATTTGATGCAGAAAAGGTTACCCAGATTGTGTTCTGACCATTGTCCTATTTTGTTGGAGAGTGGGGGCACTTTTAGATAACTAAGGTATTTTAAATTTGAGAATATGTGGTTGGAGGCTGAGGGTTTTGTGGATAGGGTGAGAATGTGGTGGTCTTCGTACTCTTTTTCTGGTACTCCAAGCTTTGTACTGGCACGTAAACTTAAAGCATTAAAAATGGATTTGAAGGAGTGGAATGTTGAGGAGTTTGAGAACACAGAAAATGAAAGGAAACTTTTGATGCAGCAGTTACAAAGTTTGGAGGAAAGGGAGCTGTTGGGGGACTTATCCGGTGAGGAATTGGAAAGAAAAAATGTGCTGGTGGATGATTTAGAGAAGATCACTTTAATGGAGGAAATCTCTTGGAGACAGAAATCTGGGGTCCTTTGGCTGAAGGAAGGTGATAAGTGCATGAATTTTTTTCACTGTATGGCGAACTTTCATCAAAGAAATAATGCAATTGAGGTTCTTCATGATGGTGAAAACATCATTTCAGATCACGAGGACATTAAGGATCATGTTGTCAATTTTTATGAAAAGTTGTTCAGCGAAGAATATTCCTGGAGACCAAAGCTTGATGGGCTGTTTTTTGACTCCATTGATCAGGCAAGTGCAGAATGGTTGGAGAGAGCTTTTGAAGAGGATGAAGTTCTCGATGTGGTGAGAGGAATGGCAAGGGATAAGGCTCCGGGGGGTCTAGATGGTTTTTCAATCTTGTTGGGATATAGTGTGGGTGGATATTATGAAGGTTTTTCGTGAATTTTATACATTTATGAAATTTGAGAAAAGTTTCAATGCTACATTTATAGCACTTATTTCTAAAATGGTAGGGGCTGTGGAGATGCGTGATTTTCGGCCTATTAGTTTGGTGAATGGGGTTTACAAGATAATCTCTAAGGTGATAGCTAATCGTATGAGTGGGGTGTTGGGAAGTATTATATCGAAATCTCAAAATGCCTTTGTAAGAGGGAGACAAATCCTTGACTTGGTATTAGTTGCTTATGAGTATGTGGACAGCAGAGCTAAATCAAATGAATCTGGAATTTTGATTAAATTGGACATGGAAAAAGTGTACGGCCATCTTAGTTGGGATTTTCTCTTGTATTTGCTCGGGAGTTATTGTTTTGGAGAGAAATGGTGTATGTGGATCAAACATTGCATTTTGACGCCAAGATTTTCCATTTTGGTGAATGGCACTCCGGTTGTGTTTTTTAATAGTTCACGTGGTTTGAGACAAGGAGATCCGCTATCTCCTTTTCTTTCCGTCTTTGTGATGGATGCATTGAGTAGAATGTTGGAAGCGGCAGTAGAAGGTAGGTAATTGTCAGGTTTTGAGGTGGGCAATGAGGAATGGAATAGTATGCAATTATCTCATCTACTTTTTGCCGATGATACTTTGATTTTCAGCGAGCCCAATCAAGAATATATTCAATCTTTGAGAGCGTTATTGTTATGTAGAGCGTTATTGTTATGTTTTGAAGCTGTCTCGGGTCTCAGGATTAACCTAAACAAGTCTGAAATTGTTCCGGTGGGTGCTGTAGGTAATATTTCTGTTTTGGCTAATGTTTTGGAGTGTAAGATTGCTTCACTGCCGTTGAAGTATCTTGGTCTTCCCTTGGGGCCTCCTCACAAATCTGTTTTGATATGGGATGGGGTTATTTAGAAGAATGAGAGAAGGTTAGCTAGATGAAAAAAGTTATATTTGTCTAAAGGGGGAAGAATTACTTTGATAAAGAGTACGTTGTCTAATCTTCCTACGTATTTTCTTTCACTTTTCCCTTTGCCGGCTGGGGTTGCTAGTAGAATCGAGAAAATCTATCGTAATTTTTTATGGGGAGGAATAGGAGAGGAAAAGAAGTTTCATTTGGTTAGTTGGAATAAGGTGTGTCAACTGGTCTCTTGTGGAGGATTGGGGGTGAGCAATTTGAGGTTGTTTAATAAAGCACTCCTTGGAAAATGGCTTTGAAGATATCATGAAGAGAGAGATGCTTTATGGATAATGTTGTCACTGTTAAATATGGGAGTGGGTGGGGGGGATTGGTGTTCTAATGAAGTTAGAGGAGTGTATGGAGTGAGTTTGTGGAAGGGCATTAGGAAAGTTTGGGGGGAGTTTTCTAAACATATTAAATTTAAGGTGGGGGAAGGGAAGAGGATTCTCTTTTGACATTTGGTGTGGGGTATCAGCTCTTAAATCAGATTTTCCATCTCTTTACAGGATTGCAAGGGATCAAAATGTTGCTGTGGCAGATTATCTTCAATGTATGGATAATAATATTCTATGGAATGTTGACTTTATTAGAGATGCTAATGACTGGGAAGTGAATGTTGTTTCAGATTTTCTGGGAAGAATTTATAACACTAAAGTGATGCAGGGAAGAGAGGACAGGCTATTGTGGGATCATGCTGGAAATTTCAGGCTTTCAGTCAGTGCTTTTTATAAGGTGCTTAATTGTCATTCTGGCTGTTTTTGCCCCTGGAAAAGCATTTGGAGGGTGAAAGTACCTACTAAAGTGGCATTCTTTAGTTGGGTGGTTGCTCTAGGGAAAGAATTGACCACAGATAACCTTAGAAAACGTGGTTTGTGTATAGCTGATTGGTGCGTCGTGTGCAAGAAGGATGGTGAATCTGTAAATCATCTTTTTTTACATGGTGAGGTGGCAAAGTCTTTGTGGAATGAGGTTATTGGTCAGACAAGTTTATATTGGGTGATGCCTAAGGAAGTTGTGGATCTCCTTGCATGTTGGCGTGGTTTTGAGGCAAGGAAATGTGTTGCTGCCAGATGGAGAATGATTCCTCTGTGTTTAATGTGGTGTTTATGGCTGGAAAGGAATGGAAGATGTTTTGAAGACAGAGCGTTCTTTTGAAGATCTTCGTTATTTTTTCTTTTCTACCATGAGTTTGTGGGCTAGGATCTTTGTAAGGAATGATGATAATGTACTGAATCTGTTTCTGCTGTAGTTTCTTGCTTTCTAGTGTGCAGTAGGTATTTCCTTTGTATACTTCCTGTGTACTTGGGTTGTGCCTATTTATGGTAATAAAATTCTTATTAATTATAAAAGAAAAGATATATAGGGAAGTCTCTGAGGTTAAACATTATGAATTTTTTTTTTTGATAAGTACATCCATTATCGATGCTGGCACCGAACATTATGAATTTTTAGCACAAGCTTGGGCCGCTAGGCATTGTTTGTACCTGTGTTTATGCATTATCGTTGGCGTTGTTGCTTTTTATCATCTTCATATAAGAAGAAATATTTGCTGTTGAAAATTTGGAATCATGAGTGAGCAGATATGCATGGGTAGTTTATACCACAATATATGTATGGGGCATGTCTTAATCGATTTATTTCGTTTATCTTTCACAGCAGTGTTGCCACTGTTGGGGTGTTCAAGAGGGAGCAGTTATTTCTAGAGGTGTTTATTTACTTCCATGTTGTTTCCTCTATGAGCAAGAAAAATCCAGATGCTACATTTGCAAATAGAAAGCATGCAACTACATTATATGTAAAATAAAGTGACAAAGTAGCTTGTATACTGCACCCTACAAACCGCCGCCCACCGCCACCCACCGACTGCAAAAATTATGTTGTTATTATCCTATGATAAAATAAAAATTAAAAAATAAAATAATTGCTAAAGGCAAGCACAAGCGACCATCCTGTGCACTAATTTTGGGTTTCCTGATTACTTTCATTTGCAAAGTTAAGCTGATTCTAGTTTGCAAGGAATGCTTATGACTTTTGGGCTTGTACGTCTTGCTGGTACAATATTCTGGTAACAGAAGTCCAATCCTTTTATTTGCGTATGGGACCAATGCCTTGAAAGTCCTCTTGAGATCTAAGATCTACGAAGTGAAATGTTTTGGAAACTTCTGCTCTCAGTTTTGCTTCCATTGCCACTATTCTGTATTAACTCCTGCTTTTTACACTGAAGTATGTGTGCTTCATATGCCATATAGTCTCTTTATATTGGATCGTTAAGTTTATATTTATGGTTTGACGAGTGGTAAATCCTATTAGGTGGTACGGTTATTTCGGTTTTTTTTTTCTTCCCTGAATTTCTGTCATTTGTTCTTTCGTACAATAAGAAAAGAAAAATAATTTAACTCAATAGTTATTGGCTTTTACCTTCACATTTGGTTTGAAGATGGTTAACTGCAATAGGCCTCTTAGAGTTTATTATATCTTGTTTATATCATTTGTTCAGTTTCCATGTCACGAAAAGTTGTTTGATTCTACTTATAAAATAAAATAAAAAAAGTTGTTTTGATTCCTATTTTCAAGTATTTCGATTTATGTCTTGTTTGTGACTTGAACAAAAAATAAACTTGCGAGAAAACTTAAACATTAATGCGTAGGAAGGTTTATATTGGGTGATGCCAAAGGAAGTTGTGGATCTTCTTGCATGTTGAGGAGGTTTTGAGGGAAGGAAATGTGTAGCTGCCAGATGGAATGTGATTCCTTTGTGTTTAATGTGGTGTATTTGGCTGGAAAGGAATGAGAGATGTTTTGAAGACAGCTTTCTCTTAGAGAACTTCGAAATTTTTTCTTTTCTACTTTGTGTTTGTGGGCTAGGATTTTTGTAAGGGATGACGATACATTGATAATGTACTGAGACTAATACTTTTTCCTGCTCCTAGAGTGTAGTAGATATTTCCTTTGTATACTTCCTGTGTACTTTGGCTGTGCCTAGTCTTGGTAATAAAATCTCGTATTAATTTTTTAAAAAAAAAATTAATGCCCAGGAAGGTTGATCGCCCCTCTCTTGCTGTTCTCTTTACTGGTGGGCTTGTGTCTTGTTTCAATATAAGAAACAACACAACAATTATCTCCCTTGAACACTGCACTTGCAAAACTTCGTCTTTGTTTGTATAAAGTGAAGAATTTTCTGTACCTGCAATTATTCTTTTTTATGGTTAAAGCATATTTTTTAATTATTGGTTTATACTTGTTTGTGTTCCTTGTTTTCCATGCAAGTCCTGATTATTTACATTTTGTTAAAATGCAGTATGTTAGACCTGGTGCAGCGCCAATGCTTGGAACAGCTACCTCTGCTCCTGGAGGAGTGCCGGGCCAAGTTCGCCCGCTTGTCAACATGGGTCCTATGCCTGGTCGCGGTAGAGGTGACTGGAGACCAACAGGAATGAAAAATGCGCTTCCAATGCAAAAAGGTTTCCATTCCGGTTTTGGATTGCCTGCTTGGGGCAACAACATGGCAGGGAGAGGTTTTGGGGGTGGATTGGACTTCACACTTCCTTCTCACAAGTAACTTTCGTTTGGTTCCATAGTTGCATATGATGGTTGCTTGTTTACTTTCATGATAGGTCATTTAATTGTCAGTTGTCTGTATTGCTGTTAGATAAGTTACAAGCTAAAAGGCCTTGGTTAGAGTTGGTTCATTAACATTGGGTTCGATTGGGTTTCTAGGACCAAACCCGAGTACACACATGATTGGTGGTTGGAATGTTTACAAATTTTTGAAGTTTACCTCTGGCCTGTATGCCATTGTTCCTTCTCAACACAAATGCATATATCTTCTCAATACAGACTATTGCATATGAAATGCATCAACTATTATCTCGAACATTTGTTTTTTTTTCTGAGCCGATCAATGTTTTATTTGGTGGGTCACCAAGATGTTTATAGTTTTGCGTCTTGCTTGTCTTAATTCTGGTTGGTCAATATGCACATGAATAGTTGAGATTTGCACTTGGGCTTATCCCATTTATTCCTAAGTTGACAAAAAAACTTGGATTCTGTTTGCAATGATATAGTAGAGAATGTAGTTGTCAGCTTATTCCTAAGTTGACAAATTTTTGAAGTTTACCTCTGGCCTGTATGCCATTGTTCCTTCTCAACACAAGTGCATATATCTTCTCAATACAGACTATTGCATATGAAATACATCAACTATTATCTCGAACATTTGTTTTTTTTTTTCTGAGCCGATCAATGTTTTATATGGTGGGTCACCAAGATGTTTATACTTTTGCGTCTTGCTTGTCTTAATTCTGGTTAGTCAATATGCACATCAATATTTGAGATTTGCACTTGGGCTTATCCCATTTATTCCTAAGTTGACAAAAAAACTTGGATCCTGTTTGCAATGATATAGTGGAGAATGGAGTTGCTCCCCTGTAGCTCAATACCCTGGAAACCTTAAGGTGACCCAATTTCCTTCTTCATATGGTGGGTGACCAACTGAGATTTCTGCTGAAACAATGGAGGAAACAACAAACTTTATTTGAGTGATTATTACCTTTCATTTTCAAACCCTAAAGTAGCTTAAAGGATATGTCTATTTATCATATACCCTGTTTGTAGTCATATCCTTCGCAGTGGTGAGTCTGTCGAGGGCATTATGAAGACAGTTGTAGCATGAACTTTGGGGGGTGTAATGTGGAGTTTTTAATCATGAGGTGGAGGTTGTTGACCACCAAAAAATGTCTCTGAGGCTCTAATCCTGTTGTTTAGTTCTTTATGTTGTGCATTCTTATCTTGATAGCCTTGGTGTTTGTTTTTTTTTTATAAGTAAAATAAATTATATTATCAAAAGAAGGCAAAAGCCTGATACAAAGATTAGTGACCACATCTAGGTATGAACAATGGATATAAGGAACTCATGTAGCCCCAAACCATTGAAATCAACCGCTAAGGTCCATGCCTTGGTGTTTGTTCAACCATGAAGTTGCATTCTTATCTTATCTAGATACCGTTGATGCTTGTAGGTCAAGATTACTCAACTCCATTTCAAATATTTACTTTTGCTGTTGTACAGTATCATGCTTGTATCTCAGCTAACCTCAGAGGTGGCTCTTTTTCTGTGGCATGGGATGCTCTTTTTTGGTTTCAGCAGCCATCTATGTTCTCAAGTGAATTAAGGATGATAGACCGTAGGCGTTATTTTTTCTTCACTAGCTCACATAGGCATGACCTCCTGCGGCAGATTTTAGTCTGTTGTCTACATCCTTTTAAGCAGATATGTTCTTCTAAATATTATTATTTCATACAATCTGCAATAGGTGTTCCAAAATTTTATGAGTGAGTTAAAGAAATATCTTATAGATGGTGCTAAAGTTTAGTCCCTTTAACCTACAAGTGCGAATTGCAGTCGGGTTTTAGGTTTCACGGTATGCTATAATTTTGTGATACCAACATATCTTACTGGGCAGAAAAGGAAAAAGGGGAAAAAACTTTGGTCATTCGTAGATTGTCTTGATCATCATGTAGTGATGGAGTTTAGTGTTCATTTAAAATTTTGCTAGTGCCATGGCTGTGTCTGGTACATCATACATGAACTCCATCTTGTTTTGGCAGTGTGAGAAAAAGTGTTAAATCTTTTTTGTTATAGGATTCCTTTTTTCTCCACAATTTTGGCTGTAGTCCATATCATTTATATTTAGGTGCTATAGGGTCCTGCAAAGTAATTGAATTTCAATGTTCAGTATTTTTGCTACGATTTGCTTATTGGGCTGCTCAAATATTTTCAGGACTATATTTGATGTTGACATTGATAATTTCGAGGAGAAACCATGGAAATATCCTGGAGTTGATACATCAGATTTCTTCAACTTCGGTTTGAATGAGGAGAGCTGGAAAGATTATTGCAAGCAACTGGTAACTATATTAA
Organism: Carya illinoinensis; assembly: GCF_018687715.1. Lineage (NCBI taxonomy): Eukaryota > Viridiplantae > Streptophyta > Magnoliopsida > Fagales > Juglandaceae > Carya > Carya illinoinensis. The sequence goes on along the minus strand of NC_056766.1, from coordinate 44,442,529 downwards.
CATTTAATCATACTGCTGAGCAATATAAATGGAATCTAAGTTGCTAGATATTGATTGTTCAGGAACCAATCCGCCTGGAGTCTACCATGCAAAGCAAAATTCGGGTTTATGAAAGTGGGCGAACAGAGCAGGTAATGAGGTCTTTATGTATCTCAGAAAGTTCATTGTGGTTTTCAATAGAATATTTGGTTTCTATTCGCATGTTCTGGTACTAAGGAAAAATTTTCTATTTGTTTTATTCACCCCAGGATTATGATCCAGATTTACCCCCGGAATTAGCAGCTGCCACTGGTGTTCATGATGTTTCAGCTGAAAATGCGAATCTTGGAAAGCTGAACGTTACACAGAATGATTTAGCAAAGGGATCTGCTCGTGTGCGCCCGCCTATAGTATGTACAGCTGTCTATTGTTAATATTTAGAGGATGATTCTTGTAGATGATTATGTTCTACCACTAATTTAATCCTAATTTTCATTATTCTTATTGCCCGTTTCATTTATTTGCCTCTTTAACTATCTCCTTATTTTCCTTTTAGCGACTTAGATAAATATGCTGTAGCTACTAGGCATATTGTTTTTGCTTGCTATATCTGTTTCCAGGCTTAATGTTTTTTTTTTCCCCCTGTTGTTTGGCTACCAGCCCACTGGGAGAGCAATACAGGTGGAAGGTGGTTATGGTGGGCGTCTCCCCTCCATTGACACCCGACCTCCTCGCATTCGCGATTCAGATGCAATTATTGAGGTATTTAATAAAACCTTCCTCAAACTGCACTGATCTAATGGTGTAGTTGCATGCTAAACTTTATAATGCATATGCGGTGTAGATAGCTGAAATTTTGGATGTACAGATTGTCTTGCAGGACTCTTTAGATGATGATTCCTCCACAGGAAATGGTGTCATAGAACAACCAGTCAATGATCCATCAAGAGAGGATAGAGGAGGTGATGTAGCTGAAGAACATGGCGTGCAGGTGGATAGTGAGGATTATGACGGTCTTCCACAGGTGTACAATGGTAGAAAGAGAGATCAGGTTGATAGAAAAAAAATTCCGCTCATGAATTCTGTTCGTGATAACTTACCTAAGGGGGAACGGGTATTATCTTTCCTTCCAGAAGCTCCAGTCCAGCATTCTGGTTCAAGGGGGCAGACTTCTGCCTATCCTAGTGAGAATCTTGGCACCCCTTATGATGAAAGGTATGAAACAGTCTTGGGAAGATTTAATCTGTGATATTAATTATAAAAGCTATCCTTTAATCTTACCAATATGATACTTTTATGTTCGAGTACATTCCTTCAATTTAGGGTGCCTTTTACTTGGGCTATGCCTTCTTTTCTCATCAATAAAATTCTTCTTTACCGATTAAAAAAAAAAATTGGGAGACAAGTTCACCTCGATGTGACTAATCCCTAACTGCAAGTACTAGGGATTGGCATTGAAATCTTCATTTCCCTTGTGTTTGTGTTTTTATTTTAGGTTTTACAGACCAATCTCTCTAATGAATGCTCATCATTATACACAAGCTGAGGACATCATGGTCTGAACATATGAATGCATGTAGAAGCAAAATAAACTATCATTTGCATGATGCTATGATTCAAGAAGATCTCGTTTATAATATAGAGTTGATACACATACACCCCCCCCACCCCACCCCCCACATAAAAACTGATCTCAGTAGTAGTCTACTTTATCTGTCCAATAAAAGAAATATGTCTGTATTCCCTTTTAAAGCTTTTCAGTTGGCCCTATATTTTTTTGCATTATGGAATTTATCATGGTGGCTTATGATGGTGTAGTTTGTTTTTTAAAGTTGTTACCGGCTTTCAACCATTTAGCTGGACTTCATAATTGTTGGCTATAATAAACTGCCATACGTTACTTATCAAAATATATATATATATAATGCCATATGCAGAGGTTATGTCGTATTTTCCACAAATTTCTCTGTAACTAACTTCTCCAGATCTTTATAGCCTGATCTGGAATTATTATAACTTGTAACATTGCATCAGCACTTGCGAAAAAAAAAAGATTACATCAGAACTTGTTAAATGTGTATAACTCAGCCATCTTGTGTACTTGGGCTATGCCTATTCATGTCAATGTAACCATTTACTTAAAAAAAGTGTATAACTCACTGCTTTTGAATACAGGCCGACACAGGGAAGAGAACATGATCAATCCCCTCACATGACTCCCAGTCGAAGTACACGTGACGGGAAATTTCAGGATAATAAGAAGGAAGAATCGGTTGATAGCATGGATGGTAAACACAGTTTGCAATTATCATCTCCTGACACAGTTAGGGATTCCAGGGAGTTAAGCATTGAGCCTAAAGATGTTGGGCATGATGAGCGTATGCTTGCTGACGGGAGCCCTGAAATGGAAAAGGATGAAATGACTAATTCGATAGGCACAGATGACAGCCTTAAAGATGGAGTGGTAAAGAAACTAAGTTCTCGAGTCGAACAGCCTCTGCTCCCAGAATTTGATGAGGGAGATTACTCAAAGGCTGCAAGAAGTAGCGAAAACAGCAAAACAAGATCAGGAAGCAGCAGGGACTATCAGAAGTGGCGGGATGGGGCTGAGGAGGAAGTCATTCAAGGACGTTCAGCACGTGTGGGTACTGTGAAAAGGCACCCCGATGAAAATGAACCAGGACACCGAAGAAAGAATCGTGATGGAAGACAAGAGATAGAAAGAAATCCCATGGCAGTAAAAGGAATAGGAGAGTACTCCTATAGGGACTGGGATTCTAGCTCAGGTCATCAATTGCATATGAAAACTGATGGCTTTAATAGGCGAAAGGAGAAGGACAATCTTGATGGACCCTGGTCACGCAGAGATGATGATCCTTATATCAGAAGGATTAGAAATGAAGACACAAGGAAGAGGGAGCGTGGTGATGAAATGGGATCCAGACAACGGAGTAAGGTTCGAGATGGTGAGAGGAGCGACAAAGATGAATATCTACATTCAAGAAAACAGTTAGATAATGGCAGCTATAGGGTTCAGTATGATAAGGATGCTGGTTCACGCCATAGGGAAAGAGATGATGGTCTGAAGAGTAAGTATGGAAATGTAGATGATTACCATAGCAAGAGAAGGAAAGATGAGGAATATCTGAAGAGGGACCGTGGCAACAAAGAAGAAATCTTGCATGGCCACAGGGAAAGCACCCCCCGCCGAAAGCGAGAAAGGGATGATGTTTTGGACCCGCGAAAGAGAGATGACCAACTAAGACTTAGAGATAATCTTGATGATCACCACTCTGTAAGGCACAAAGATGAGATCTGGTTGCAGAGAGAAAGGGGTGAAAGGCAGAGAGAGAGGGATGAGTGGCATAGGCTGAAACAGACTCATGAAGATTATCTGCCCAAGCGGGAAAGAGATGAAGGACGGGTTGCTGTAAGGGGCGGGCGTGGTCCAGAGGACAAATCATTAGTTAGTCATGCTAGGGCAAAGGAGGATTACAAAGGATTTGATAAAGAATACCAATTCAAAGACACAGCACGACACAGTGAACAGTCCAAGAGAAAGGATAGAATTGAGGATGAAAGTTCACATCATAGGGGACGTGATGATGTTTATCCTCGTGGGAATCAATTTAACAGTGATGAAAGAAGATCTAGGCTGGATAGGTCAAGTTCTCGTAATGATCGTGCTGTTAATGCTTCTGATAACCAAAGACTACATGACAAGAAACATAAAGAGAATACAAGAAAGTTGAAAGACTCTGACAGTCAAGATCACAATGCTGTAGGCTCTTCCAAGAGAAATCAAGAAGACCATAGTGGTCAAATTAATGAGGCGGTATGTTGCATGTTTATATAGAAAAAAATTCTCCTGTTGGAATAGTTGAGTTGGACCAAGTCTTAAGGTCAATCATTGTTACTCAAGAGGCCATTTCCAAAGGCTTCAAAAGTGGCTAGGTTGTTAGCTATTTTCCTCCTTAGTATTTCGAGTGCCCGGTTTTGCTTACAATTAATGAGTAATTCATTGGGGCAAGAACCTCAAACATAGGCATCTTTTATATATGACTTGTCGTAGATAATGCAATGACTAACATTAAAAGTGTTCGCTTTAAATATGTAAAGGGAGGGAATGACAAAGATGCAGACAATCTTCTTTTTTAGACCTGACTCAAGGAGATTGTTGACACCATTTTTATCACTCGAGTAAATTTCTGACTTAGAATTAAATTCTGATGACTTGGCTCATTCTTGAGGCTTACAGACATTTTTAAAATGCTTTGCTTCTCTTGGTCAGATTGCATTTCCTATGATTTCCATTGATTAACCTGTGTTTGGGCTGAGAATTTGGGATACTCTTCGCTTGGATCAGTGAGTTGTGTCCTTTTTTTGGTTCATTACTTTACCGTTATTGGTTGATTATTTAGTTCCCTGTGGGGTTGCGCTCATTTCTCATTAATGTTTCTTGGCTTGTGCACTTAAACCTGGTAGGAAGTGTTGAAAATTTAGTTTTCTTCTTGTGCGTTTATATAGGGCTTAAAAGGCTCCAGTTATCCAGGAAATGGTCAGCATGAGATCCCAGCTAACCGTCGTGTGTCCAGAAAACATAGGGAAGATGCTTCATCAGAAGATGAACAACATGATTCAAAAAGAGGGCGCTCCAAGTTGGAACGTTGGACTAGCCACACGGAGAGGGATTATAGCATCAACAGTAGGTCATCATCTTCCTTAAAATTGAAGGAGATTGACAGGAAAAACAATGGTGCATCTTTTGAAGCCAGCAAACCTCCAGATGAATCTGCTAAGATGGTTGAGGCTGCTGATAGTCAACAACCATTGGCTGAAGAGAAAGATGCTTCTGATCTGGAAAGCAAAGATGTTGACACAAAACCTTTGGAGGATAGGCACCTGGATACAGTGGAGAAGTTGAAAAAGCGAAGTGAGCGGTTCAAGCTTCCAATGCCAAGTGAGAAAGAAGCCTTGACAATTAAGAAGATGGAGAGTGAAGCTTTGCCTTCTTCCAAGAGTGAGGCTCCTGCAGATGCCGAGATCAAACCAGAGCGACCACCTCGAAAAAGAAGATGGATAAGTAACTAAATGTAAAATCCAGAGACCTGCACTATTTTTGCTGAATTGCTTCTGCAGCATTGAGGGAAGTCTTGGCCTTATTCTTTTAATATTCTGGAACCCAGCTGATCCAATTATACCATATTTTATAAATGGTTTCTGTAGGGTTTTGGAGATAGCCATGTACCACTGCAATAGTTATATCATCTTGTAACCATGATACCACCCTATACTTCTAATATTATGTGTAAATACTGGTGAATGTACCATTAAACTGGTCACCAATGGCGGCAAAGAATTATTTTTAGCATTAATTCTTAAGCATATGACTCAGAAATAATCTGGGTTGCCGGAGGTGGCAAATCTGATCTGTGGGGAAGCCTGTGATCTAAGAGGCTCGGCTGGCAATGTTGACTTGTTCCAGTTGTGGCAAATGGTTGAAGAAAAGAGCTATGAGCACAAGAGCAGCAGTTGTAGTTTTACTACGGTGCTTAAAGTCGTATCTTTTATCTCTGTATTCTGTATCTTTGGTTAGTAGAATTGCCTTTTGTATTTGAGGAACAAGTGAGGTAAAAAGAAAAACAAAATCCCAATTTTGACACCGAAAGAAACAAGAAAAAGGAATGACTTTAGTCACATCTTCTGAGTTTCTCCAATGAGATGAACCTCTTCTCTGAGTTAAGAGCAATACTGAGGTGGGGATTTTTCCACAATCGCCACCAGAACAAAAAGGGATTTTTCATCCATAATCAATTACTCGAGAGTAGAATCCCAAGAGCTGATTGGCCATGGCATGACATAAACCATGGAGGAACTTCATCTGGTTTACTGACTCTTATCGTTTCTTTGGCAAATAATGCATGAAAACTCTTTAAGAAGGTCCCTTATACTCGTGTAGGTTGGACAGTTAACTACAGTTCAGATTTCACTGTGATTTCTGCCAGAGTTTTGAAAGGCCGAAACGATGGTTTTGGAACCGTAACAAAAATTATGTGGCTGAATCTTTTATATCGGATTCAATTCCCATCGTCTCGGTGTGTTTCGGATCATTCCGGCATTGACCATTTCTTTCCGAAAATCTAACACGGGTTTTTTGTAATTATTTTGAATCCCAAGGCATATCTGTAATCTCGCCATCTTCTTATTACCCCCCACTGGCCGCTGATTTCTCTTCTGATTTCTCCCTCCCCCTTTCCTTTTCGAATGAGTTTCTCATAAACAAAAACAAAAACATGACGCCGCCACCTCCACAACGTCGCAGCTCCCTCGTGTTGCTCACCTGCTCCACGCCGTCGTGAATCGTGACTCGCAGCTCCCTCCGTCGTCTACGCGACGACGCCACTTCCACCGCCGCAGCTTGTGTCTTGGACTCTGCTGTTCCTCTGCCGTAGCCTGTAGATCCCCTTTAACGTCACTGCAGGTATTAGATAATTTAGATAATTAGCTGTAGATTCCCTTTTTGCTCTGTGTATTGAGAATTTGAGATTGATGTGCATGCTAGTATGGTTTTGTAATTGATCAAGAATCCACCTAGTATGCTAGTATGCTTGATAATTCCTGCAGTGATATTGTATATATACAGTAGATATATACATGCAGTGATATTTTGAGATTGATGTGCATGATAATTCCTGCAGTGAAATTCCATGAACCCCAATTGCAAATTTCGCTTAATATTTGTGTTCACGATAATTGGTTAGTCTTTTGAATTGCATGTGTAAAATTTCTTTGTTTCTGACAACAATAACCTTCCAAAAGTATGCAAGAAAATCATGAAATTGAACAGAGATGGATCATTGCATAAAACGGAACATTCACTAACCTATTAGTCTATTACTGAGTCTAGTAAGTGTTTCCCTGGCATCTTCTTGTGAAAAATGTAGAATCAACTTCATTATCGTCTTTGGTACTTTGGAATTCATGCTCTTAATTTTTTAATAAGTAAAAATATTCAGTTTCTTCAAGTTTTCAGCACTTGATGCAAATATGTTAACATCTCACAAAATCCATAACAGTTCCTTGAGAAAAAGTAATCACTTTCATGGACTATAGAAAACTATGTGGGTGTACTGTACCTGTAAGGGTAATGGGCAGATTTTCAAACCATTACCTCAGGCAGGTGGATTCTGAAACAATTTTAGGAAAGACAGACAGGTCAAAACTGAGCCCATGAGCCTATTGACTATTGAGAAGTATTATTAAGTTTATCAAGTTTGTATGCTTTGAAGACTTGTCTAGGTTTTATTTTGGAATATAGTTATTATATATATAATTTATTCATATAACGTCTATCTTGAAACAGTACATTGAAACGCACTGATACCAAAATATTATGTTTCAATGCCTTAGCCGGAACGGTTACTGGAACAGAATTCAAAACTTTGATTTCTTCCCCAAAAAAGAAAAGAAAATAAAATAAAACCACTCCTTCAACCTTGCCACAAAATTTTGACATATGAAGTGATTTAACTCTATATGTTAAGTAAATAAATAAGGTAATTATAAGATCTTAAGACCTTGAAAATTATTTTCAATTAAATAATCTAGATTATAATATTATTGCATATAATTTATAAAATACAAAAAAATTAAAGATTCTCTATAAAGAGGAATTTAAAATTTTTACCCTTAAGAGATTATTTTAATATATATATTTTTTTTTCAATAAGAAAGCCTTTAACATGTGTGGGTCTCTTGAGCGGCAATATGATGTGTATATATATATATATATTTCTTTTGATAGGTAAAAAGAGATATTATTAATCCGCGTAAATAGGCAAAGCCCGAGTATACAAGAAGTATAAAAAAAAGAGCCTAATTACAAAAACTACGCCCTCCGGAAAGTAGCGTAAAAGTCATTAAAACTTGTTCCATTCAATATAATAAAAGAGGCCCAAAGCAACAATGTATGAAGAAAAAAAGAAAGGAAAAGAAAAGAAGCCCTAAAACCATCTTGAGAGCATTCCTTATTGTCGAAACAGTGGCTATTTCTTACATTCCATGTGCACCACATTAAACATAGAGGCACCATCTTCCATGCAGCTGCGATCTAGCAATTTTCCCGAATTCCAAGACAGCAATATGATGTGTATATTATGTACCACACAACTCTACAAGCGAAGCAAGCTGCTTCTATTAAACAGCACAGTCAGAGTCTGGAACCGTACAAAGCAAAACCCAACCTTCGACTCAGATGAGTTAGTCGACCCGGGTTTATTCATATTCTGGGTATTTTCCGACATTATGCTTTTGCTCATTTTCGGTAAAAACAGTCTTGTGCTGTTGCTGGTTATGGTTCTTATTTAAATATAGAAGCAAAGTTCCTTCATTTATGTTTGTCCTAAGTTTTATGTTCCAAGGTTTCGATGCCATTAGACATTTAGATTACTTGATAGGGACACCTAAGCTTTGAAGTCCATGCGCTTTTCTTGATGTCTGCTTGTTTGAAGCAAATTATGTAGGCCTAGTGTATGCATGCCAACTATTCGTCAAATTGTAATGCACTTTTTCATCACTGGCTTGGTCTTGTTTCCCTTTTGACATGGCTATGGCTTGCTTGGGATAATTGTTTCAAGTCATGTTTTTAACTTGAAAGCATTAGTTCTTATATTTTTCGTATAATTGTTGATTTAGTTACTCAAATTCGTTCTGATATCACTTCAGATTAATATTGACATAAAAAATGTAAATGCAATTGGGAGTCTCTCATGTCTGTCTTGTTAAGGTATTTTGGCTGCTTTACCAGTACCCTCATTTGGATCCTAGACTGAGCCCTTAAATCATAAGCTCTGTTCATATTTTAAGAATCCCTCTCAATTAGAGAAAAAATGAGGTTCTTCAGTATTATAAGCTCTTGTATGCCTTCGTATTTTAACTGCACTGATTTTCAATTATTTCTTTTATCATTATCTAGAAATGATCTTACATTTGGCTTTAGTGGTTTATGCAATTTATTATATCCTTCATGACAGGACTTGTCTTGAGCAATGAGACTCAGTTTTGTTTGCTGCATCACTAGCAGATAGTAAACACTTGAAAGAGTCCTCCCTGTTATCGAAATCTTACCATCAAAAGCAGTCATTTCTGTTTCCGATTGACCTCAATGTCTCTCAGAAGACCACCACTACCTCGTCTTCTACTTAACAAGGTCTCTTGTATGAGGAATGCCCAGCAAATCTTGCGTCATGTCAATGTCTCCATTTATGATGGTGGGGCGCTCGTGCTAACAGGTGCCAATGGCTCAGGGAAGACTACTTTCCTCCGCATGCTAGCTGGATTTTCTCGGCCTTCTGCGGGTGAGATCCTGTGGAACGGTCATGACATTACAGGGTCCGGAGTATTTCACCAGTACAAGCTTCAGCTCAATTGGCTCTCCCTGAAAGATGCCATCAAAGAGAAGTTGACAGTCTTGGAAAATGTCCAGTGGTTCGAAGTTCTTGAGGGCAAACAGGGGAAGTCTTTGCCTGCGCTGGAGCTGATGGGTCTTGGACGGTTGGCGAAGGACAAGGCAAGAATGCTGTCAATGGGCCAGCGGAAAAGGCTGCAACTTGCAAGGTTGCTGGCAATGGATCGGCCAATTTGGTTGCTTGATGAACCTTCAGTTGCATTAGATGAGGAAGGGGTGAAGTTACTTGAGTATATCATTGCCGAGCACAGGAAGAAGGGTGGGATTGTGATTGTGGCAACACATCTCCCTATTCAAATTGAAGATGCCATGCTTCTGAGGCTGCCACCAAGGTTTCCAAGAAAGATGACATTCGTAGATATGCTTGATCGGACAGACCTCCTTTAGCATCCCACTACTAATATTATTGTTTTCACATAAACCCAGAGAAGACGACATGCAGTTGCCCATACCATATATATATAAAAATTAAAATGGCCTTTTCCTTTGTACCTTTGCAAAGCCTGAGCTGGGCCAAACTGGGTATTAGAAGCGGGGATCTGTACCAGCATTGAGTTGACTTCCTTTATTTTTAATTTTTTTCATATTACGAATAAAATGGCCTCAATAGGACTAAACTGTTTTCTTCACATTCATAGTGATATCATATGAATGCAATGTAGAACTACCCCTTCCAATTCTCACCGAAATCCAACTTGATATTGTTGTGCAATTTTAATTAGGAACTATTTAAAGAGTTTTGTTAAGTACAAGTAAAATCGCGTACTAATTTACGTATTAATATTAATTTCTTTATATTCAAAATTTAAATTAGCACTATTTTCAATAAAATTTACTTTTTGACTAATCATATTAAATTGATGTTGTTCAGTTGTGTTTATAACTAGATTTTTCTCTACTTAAAACTAAATTTTGCTACTTATCATTTTTATACAAAATATTTTTTTAATTTATTCTTTTTAAATTAATTAAAATTTTCTACTCATTAATATTTGATAAAAATAAAATAAAAAAGAGTGTTGTGTGCAAAATAATGAATAGAATTTTTCCTTAAAGATCCCATTTACTCAAAATCCATCAATCTTTACATTATTTATGTTTGTTGGAGCTTTAGCAATTTAGTAGTATACCCAAAATGCCCTCCATCTTTTTTCCCCATTACACCAGCAGCAGCAAGTCGTAGATGACCAAAATGATCCTTTCACGCTATAAATATGAGTCGATGTCCCAAACGGCAAAGAGGGCTCCTTTCACACTCGTTTTGGAGAAGAGGCGCAGAGGGGGTTCGGTCTGGTGGATGCCCTCTCTCTGTCGCCGATGATTTCTTCGACCCTTTCACCGTCCACTTCTTACTCAGGAAAAAGAAACAAAAAAACAAAAAAGAAAGAAACAAAAACTCTCTCTCTCTCTCTCTCTCTCTCTGAAACAAGCTGGTTCTTTTCTTTTCTCACTATCCAAACGAGACCTTAATTCTTTCACTCATTCTCTCTCTCTCTCTCTCTCTCTCTCTCTCTCTCTGATGGGTGTGTGTATATATATATATATATATATATAAATATGATGTGATGAGGCTGTGACGATGGTTGGATTGTTGTATAAGAGTGTGAAATCTTCAGGTCTGAGGAAAAGGGTCCGATTTCCATGGCGGGGTGACTCGGATGGCCATTTTTGTGAAATGTATCACAGAGGCAACTGTTTGTTGCAGCCATGTTATTGTGTCCCTTCCTCTGCCTGATCCGGAGCCCATTCTGAGCCTCCTGATCCTTTCTGTCTGTCTCCCTTTTTCCCTTTTTTTAACTGTATAGTCGTAGATCTGGCTCTGCTATTTTGAACTTTTTTTTTCCATTTTTTCTTGTTTGGCTACTGAGAAAACTGGGAAAAATACGGACGGCACTCTCTTTTGTTTTGTATGTAGAGACTGAGCCTCCTTTTCCCTCTCTATCTCTCTTTTCCCCCTTTTTTACCGTATATTCTTAGATCTGGCTCTTATTTTAAACTTTTTCCTATTGATTCTTGTTTGGCTAGCGAGAAAACTGGGAAAAATCCCGGACAGCACTCTGTTTTGTTTTGTATGTAGAACTTTCTCACCGATTTTTGTCAACCAAAAACCTGAAGAAGCTTTTATTTTGATTTTTTGTTAAAAAAAGAAAAAAAAGATTAAAAATAAAAACTAAACAAAACTTGTTAGTGATTAAGATAGCCCCTTCCTACTCAATGCAATTCGAAATTTTCCTTTTATTTTTGCAAAAATCGAAGTACTTTATGCCGCACTTTTATTTTGCTCAGCTCCTTGAGTTTCTTTTGAAAACCCCCAAGTTAAAAAAATGGCAAGAATAATAAAAAAAATTCTAGAACTCATGTTCAAAAGAAAAAAAAAAAAAGATAAAAACATCACAAGTCATTTTAAAATTAATAATTACATCACAGAAAAAGAAAAAAGGGATATGTAGCCATGGAAATGGCTCCCACCCATATCCTAGAGGGAATGTTACTTAAAATGGATTTTATATGGTTAGTTTTGAAGCCACAGTCAAGAGGGTGTGCAGCATCTTGTTGGTCTGTATTGTCTTAAGAGATTTTAACACCCACTCTCATTTGATCCTCAATTCGGGAAAGTAGGAACATAGATAACAGTCGGAGCATTATTAAAGCTTTTATTATTATTTTAAAGATTTTTGAATCAATCATTGAGTATTTAATAATTGGTATTAGAGTAGTAATCACATCATAAGTTTAAGTTACGGAGGTTTGATCTATATGTTGGATTAAAATACTTGGGATGTTAAGTTATTAAATATTAATAGATAACTAAAGTTGCCAAAAAGAGAAAATGCTATCACTAGAACATCTATCTCAATTTCAATTAAGATATACAGTATTAAATATGAATATATTGATTTTTTATATTTTATATCAATTTCAAGACAAATAACCCAAAGCAACACTCTCAGGAGTTGGGAGGATGAACAAGGAAGAAGGGTAAACATGGAACAAAACGAAGATGGTGGGAAAAGGATGGTAGTATAAACAGAGATCCGCGGAACACGCTTAGGGTTCAATCTCATTAGTTTAAGAATGAGGCTCTGCTCTCGGAGAGGCTGCCTGGCGGGCGTTCGCCACTCTCTGAATGACTGCGGAGCCGATGATTTTCTTAATTGCCAAACCTGCCCTCCACTCTCTGTCTCTGTCTCTGTCTGTCTCTGCATTTGCAAGCGAAGTTATGAGGCGGTGATGATGTTTCCGCTTGTGAATCAGACACTGGGAATGGACTGACCCGTTTCTTGGGGGGGCGACTCCGAGTGTCCTGTGTCAAATGGCTATAATGGCCTTTTGCACAGGCAACTCTTTGTTGCAGCCATGGCCGGGGATGCCCTGCCCTTTCTCCTTTGTCTGAAGAAAGGCGAATCTGAACCTTTCTCTCTCTCTCTCTCTCTCTCTCTCTTTTCACCTAGTTATTTTTATAGATGGATTGAAAATTAAATCTTTTCTTTTCTGTTTAAAGACTTCCTTTTTTCTTTCTTCCGTAATCTGTACAAATTATTAGCGGTAACTGAATGGAGAGAGGCTTTCAGTTATCCAACTTCAATGATTTTCCATCAGAGCTGGCCATGGAGGCATGAATTAAAAATGGTATGATTAATTTTTAAAATCTAAAGCATGACAGAGAGCTTTATTAATCTTGACGACATGGTTATGTCGAATGCATTTCATTTTAGTTATCAAAGAAAATAAATTTAGTACAATGCTATTCGAGGAAGACGGTAGGTGGAGCCCTGAAGTGCACGACTTCAGAAATGGGTATTATTTCCAACTGTTTTTGCAACTGTTTCCCATTGTCCAGTCATAAAATCCATGTAAAGATTTGATTTTTGTAAGATTTAAGAGTCTCTGTATTTCTTCCATGAATTCAACTGTTTACAAAGGCTCCGTTATATGGGAGAATTACAGGACAGTTTGGACATTCACTCAAGCACATGGTGTGCGTGCTGCCTAAAGCTATTTACTGGAATATTGTTTTAACCGTAAGGTGCCATTTTACAAAGGACTACCAGAAACCAAAACAAGAGAATTTCAGCAAGAGTTTTCTAGAAGTTTCTGGAGGAGCTTTCATGCTGAGATGGCTGGACTGCTGCGTGTGCTGCTGAGGTGATTGCTGTGAGACTTTGCTTTGATGAGGTGGAGTCGGATCTTAGTTGGGCTGAGCTGTTAATAATTTTTACCTCATCTTGTGACTTGTTGTCTTCAACAGGCATTTTCCTTTATGTCATATGGAATCGTTTTCCCTATGGGCTGTGAGACATGCGAGATGTAATAATGTACTTTGAATTGGAATGGGATGTGTTCATCTCCAAAATACTTTCTTTCCAGTAAATATCTAGTTTTGAAGATATCAATGACATTCAAATCCACTGGGGCCGTGAAATAAGAAAATGTGGGGGCGGAGTAATCGATACAGCCTCAGATGTGACGATCACAGTGAAGGGAGGAAAAGAAAAAAGTTTTTGACTATGTTGGGGATGAATCACCATGTTTACAGTGTTTGAAACTCAGGAGAAGAAATTACAGTCTACAGCAAATCATAATCGATACAAAATATGCCACTCGAATCAATCTTCTTTATGATATGCAAGCTATTTGTCAATGTCTACTACACAATGCCGTCTCACGAGTTAAAAAGGAAAAATAATTAAGAGAAAGTGAAAGTCAAGAGGCAGCAGGGACAAACAATGCCAGATTATACTTTATCCATCGTCTCAGTATCCCATAGAGAATAACAAAGCGAGGACCACGATTGAGACCACAGAGAGACACACGCTAGCAACATTTGCTGGCGCACTTGAAGGTGCTACAGTAGGTGTTGCGGGAGCAGGAATAGCAGCAGCAGTGTCTTTGGCCACAGGAGGAAGAGGTGGGTCCACAACGTCTGAAGCCTCGAGGGGTGGAAGAGGGGCTGCTGCTGGTGGCTGTACTTCAGGAGGAACCAAGGAAAGTAGAGAACCTGCTTGAGCTGGTAAGATGTTGTATTGGGGTTTATCTGTATTGGTACATGGGCTCCCTGTAGTACCAGAAAATAGCAATACGTGAAGCATTTTATTGCATACACCATCTTTTGAACTGAACTGAAAAAAATCTGTAAAAGATGTGTCTGGGGAAAAGTATATGATGTACTAAGTATTATAACATGAACAAATTGCCCATATTAAGTATATCTGAAATGAATTTCAATGGCTAACAGTAGTAATTCAAGGTTAGAATGTAACACTTACTGATATACTTGCTTGCAGTTCCTGGATATTCAGTTATGATCCCGTCAACTCCAACTCCATCAACAAAAGTAGCAATCTCCATAATAGGGTCTGAGAAATAGTCAAATGCCAGTGTGATGTACTCGTTCCTAAGGACATAGACATACACCGAGATATTGGCTTTCTGAAATTCTGCAACAACATTTGTCATTGCCGTGGTGAAGAAATCATTCATCAGAATGATGGATGACCTTGCGATGGCAACTGCATCAGCAAACTTCTTGATTTCCTCCATTGGCTGTTTTGGTGCATCACCTATCTTCTCTTCAATCAACAGTACTCTTTTGTAGGTTGGGACATTCATAAACTTGGACAACACTGAAGTGTCATCGGATTGTATCAAGACTTGCTGAGTGGATTGCTTGTCGAAGGTGGCATTGCTCAAGGCAGTGTTAACAGCACCGACTATGTCAAGCCCCTTCTTTGATGCTAGGTAGGCAGCATTCTGAGAAGGAAATATGTTTGTCAATGCATGAACTTTGGAGTTTAAACATGAAGGAGAAGAGTTTCTTTGCAACGTCTAGATTTGGATTGGACTGAATTGAAATTATGAACAATGATGCTTTATAAAGACAAATATCGCTAGAGCAGAGCCGAAAGGTACCTGAATATTGATCAAAACTCCAGAAACTGCCTTTGCTTTAGTTAACTCCAGAAATTCGGGAAGGGTAGTAAACTTACCAGCATTCTTGTATGCTGGGTTTCTCTGGAAGTCCTGGTACACACTTGCAATTTGTGCTGCAATGTGAAAGTTTTAGGTATAAGTAGGATTTAAAGCTTATGAAACCTGCATTTTGTCATTTTGTGAAGTGCATGGAAAAAAGTTTTGAAGAGGTTGTTTACGTTTCAAGGTTTGAATCTCGCTCCATGTAAGGTCGAATGAAAAGACTCCAGCCTTGGATTGAATTTCTGGTACAGTGACAGACCTAGAAATGAAACCAGTCATTGCAGTTGTATCTCCAATGAGGTCAGCTGTATCCGAGCAGAAGGCCACTCCATCTTTTGACATCTGAACTGAGCAGTCTATTATGTCTGCACCATCATCTACTGCTTGCTGATAAGCAAGGTCGGTGCAGCCAGGATAAATCCCACTTGCTCCATTTTTGGTGATAATTAACGCTTTTCCTGAAAACGCACAAAATTGTTGTTCACAACTAAAGCTTTTCCGTCATTTCTTGAACAAATCTTAGAACGTTTAAAGTTCTCATATCAGCACTCTTGGAAAGATCTAATATACATACCTTTGACGGGCTTGCTGACGTTCTTGTTATTTGCAAAGCATCCTGCACCAAGAAAGAGCAACGCAGGGTCAGACCATAACTCAGAGATTCATTTAAGTGCCAAATTATGTACTTGCTCTTTAGATTCCCATCAGTATATTTTCATTTTTAATTGGTGTTGCACGACACATTACATGAAATCTCAAGGGAAATATCGGGAAGGCATGACAGTCGGGTAATCTCACCAATGGCTTCTGATGCTGTAGGAGAGAAATCTGTAAGCACCCCATCGACAGAGAACTCGGAATTATCAACAAACTGAAGGTATTCGTTTGTAGGGTCATAGCTATAATTATAGCTTCCAAGAAGATCATTTGCAAAACCAGAAGCATATACTTCTAGTCCTTGTTTGTGAGCATCAGATACTAGGCTAGTAGGAGTTTCCCCCAAATACTTGTTTGCTTGTACCGGCCATATGTATTCTTTGGGGACAAGGATCCCAGATGCAAATGACTTGATTGATGCAAGATCCTGCAGTAGGGAACCGTACTTTTTATTGGTTGTGGGTTCAATCTCATCTGCAGTGAGGACCTGGAAGATGAGCTTTGTCTTGGCTTTGTTCACTTTCCCATTCATGCTCTTCAAGAAACCAATCTCCGGAGATGAAACGTAATTGATGCCCATAAGTCTCAATGCCTTCTCAACGAATGATGCCGGGCTGTGTTTGTGTTGGTTGTAGAATGAATCATACTGCATACCAAATACCAAAGCGATCTTACTTTTTGAGGCAAACGACTCTGCTTAATCGATTATCAATAATTAGCTGAGTGAGAGAGAGAGAGAGAGAGAGAGAGAGAGAGAGAGAGAGAGAGAGAGAGAGAGAGAGAGACCTGAACATTCAACCAAAATTGGGCTGGTTTAATTCCTGTTACATCTTCAATAGTGGATATAGGTGATTGCAAATCGAACAAACTTGGTCGAGAGAGTATTCCCTGGGTCACTGTTATGAAGATCATAACAAAGCAATTAGTGATTAAGTTGTTTCCTGAACAAGTTTTTTAAACATCTGCTGCATACATGCTATCACAGCAAATTGATTCATCATGTAATATATGGCTGTGCTTCTGCATTTATAAGATGAATAATGTGCACAACAGCCATGCTTGCTTTCCAATTGAAAATATGATATATTCCTACCATTTATGTTATTGTTTGAAAAACTTAATTAAGAAAGCCATGCAAAACAATTGTTTGAAAAAACTTATACTCTAATTCGAGATTGGATTTTCTAAATAAGTTGGTACTTGAAAAGAAAAGATGTGTACCAGACGTCTAAATCCGTTCATTAATGTAACACAGCATGATATAGAAGAAAGACAAGGTCTTTGAGACTTACATGATACATTGTTGAATAGCTGATCGATTGTGTAATCCAGAGCAAACCACCCATGAACTTCCTTTCCATTTACATCGTAGGTCTTTTGCCCCTTTGGATATACAAGTGCTATATTAGTTGAATTATCAAGCCTAATATCAGAGAGGCATATACCAATGCCATCTTTTGTTAGTTGCAGATTGCAGAACAAAGCTGTATCTCGCAGACTCAAAGACACTGCCATTTGATTTGCAAATGAGCTCGACTCAGGAAACAGCCCCGAGAACCCGCCTCGGGCTATTACAAGTGGCTGTTTACCTGCAATCAAGTGTAGCATCACATAATCTCTCTTTCAATGTACTGAAATAAAAGATTAAGTCCATTGCCAGTGATGGATTTGAGCTTCTAAAATAAATTTCTGCAGTTGGAAAAGTACTTCCTTTGAAAGAAATCCGGATCTTGGAACTTACTACTTTGATCTCATTCATACAAAATTGTCCAACCTTTCTTCTTTCTTAGAATTAGAATGTACCTTTCTTTTCAACATAGCTCCAAAAACAGATAAAAGTTAATTAGCAAAAATAGAATTATTACCATTTAATGTCAGCCATTTCTGTGATGGTGGAGCCACTACAGATTTCTTCCCTAAAGTTGAATGGATCAACAAAGAAATGAAAAGCAAGCACCTGATCATCTTCTTCTGATGCTGTCATGAATCCAAGAGTTACAGTTGGTCATCTTAAGGAGTAACATTAGGGAGAAAACAAAAATAGAACATGTTAAGTACTAAAACTTAAAAATAAATGTTTTGGGAGATTCTTTGCCTACTTTTCTTTCACAACATGGGTGAATAAATTTGTCAGTTAAAACTAAATGACATGAAATTACTATGTCATTACATTTAACACCCGTTATATATTTATTAGTTACCCAAAAAAAAAAAAAAATCCCTGCAAGATAAATGCAGTCAGTTTTATGTATGGATCGTAATTCCAGCTTCAAAATCTAAAAATTCTAACTAAAACAACAAAATTTTCAATTATTCTATTGCATTATCTTATCTCAAAATTTCAAGAAAACAATGACATCAAAATTCTACCATTTCTCCCATATAGGAATAAACTCAAAATATTCAAACCATTCCTATATACCTCCTTGAAACTTGTGGAATGAAAAGAAAAAAAAAAAACTCCTAGGGAATGTGATGGAAAATATTCAAACCATTCCCATATATCATCCACAATGATATTAAAAAAATTACCATATAACTTACCTGCATCTTGCAGGTTATGTGGGGGACACAAAACATTCCCTGTCAAGTTTCAAGTGAAAACTCTCAAGGGAATGTGATGGAAAGGAGACGAGGACTGATGGAGGTAATGAATAAGATTGGATTAACCCCAAAATATCTCTCTTATTTTTTTCTTTTTATTTTTCCGATGACTGCCGTACAAATTTCCAGCATAAATAACTGACCAGTATTCTATCACAAAGGAAAAACTGTTTTAGCTTTGGAGTTTGAAGTCCTTACTAAATTTGCTATTCTTGTTCCTCCTTTTTAGATAGAGGCTAGGTTGTTTTGCAAGAACCAAACCAAACCATTCACATAGATGCTGTGCTGTTTCGAAAAATGAGGAAATATGGTTGGAAGAGATTTCGAATGTTAAAAAAAATCATGCCAAATTAAGGCATGAAACATAATCCTCCTCATTTTACTTAAAATGATGTATTTGTTCAACACAAAATTTAAGTTATTTTGAGAAAGATTGCTAGGCTTGCAGCCGGTGAAACTCGTTGAACCAAGAAACAAAATCTCATTCAATGAGAGGAGCAAAAACATATGACAAGGAAGACCTTTTCCTTTCCATTAATAACTCTGTTTTTGACCACTAAATAGCTAAATTAAGAATCTACACTAGTAATGACATAAAGAAGCGAGCATAGAGATTTAAAGAATGAGTAAAGGCAATATCTTTTGAAAAATGTTTAGGATTAAAAAAAAACAAAAATCATCCTAAAAATTTGACAAGAGAAAAGGTAAAACAAAGAGTAAAATCAATCATATATAGCACAAGATATACGTAGTTAGATAATATGTCTATGTTTATAAAACTGCAAAAGGTTTTATTCAAATGATAATCAAAGATACAATGTGATGGTTGTACATGAGTTTAATATAATATATAGTAAATCCTGATTAGTGGGTCAAGTTGGATTATGAGCCAAAATGAGTCAAAAATCTTTCTCAAAGACTTTGCCCCTAGATCTTACGAGGCTTGCTCATGATTGCTTTGACTCTCCATGGCCCCAGTCTCTTCGAAAATCTATAAAAAATTATAACAAATCTTGGTTAGGTCTGGAAATAAACTCCTAGTCCCAAATAATCAATGATCAGGCGGTTGGACGCTACTTTGAAAGACCGTGGTTGTATATGAGGTGAGATGGAGAAAGAAAACGCTTGACGTTATTTAGATGATATATAAATTTCTAAATATTTTTTAATTCAAAATTTTAAAATTTTTCGTATAATCATCATTCAAATATAAAATCAATACAACTTTTATAAATTTTAAAATAAAAATTATATTCAAATATTATTTTTTAATTTTATAACATTTTATTCAAAATTTTCTCTATCATTTTTTAAAATATAATAAAACATCTAATATCATACCATTTTACCGCTATTAACAGAACTATGAGATATTCCAAATGTCAAAAACGAGCCTAACCAAAGACCTGGATTATCTCAGTTACGAAGAAAATAAGGATTCCTAGAATCCTTTGCTGAGACATCGAAATTGTTCTTGATGAAAAGCCATAGGAAACGCGAACCATAGAGTTCAAGAAAGCTCTATACCATGTGAAAACTTGAGCTTTGTGTTCTGAAATAGCTAGTTTGCACAAACTGGACAGAGGTCAGCTAATCTACAACAAACCATATGAAAAATATATTTCTAACATTCTAAATACAAAACTTCCTTGAGATTATCATGGTCACCCTCCAAGTCTGCGATCTCCATCTCCAAGGTTGAAGAAGAACGAGTTTTCTTTTGTGGGTAGAAACTTTTTTCCAAGCTGCCATCATCATTATCATCATTGTCAAGCAATCTCTTAGAAAGTTGGATATCCAAGTGCAGATCAGCATCATCATGGAGCACGCCTGGATTGGCTCTCTCTTCATGCTTGAATGGCACCATATGGGCTCCACAACTTTTAAAGATCATTGACCATGAAGAAATCTGAAACTCAAATTTCAGACTGTTCCCCTTCAGGATATTGGGTTCTACAATCAAGTAAAGTAGCCATACGTGATGTAATCCCATCAAATGAGATATTCTTTCTTCACGCCAGGGAGCCTGTGACTGTACCCTTGGAACAATACCACCATTGATCATAATGCGAAATGAAAGATTTGGTTCAAGAGGGACCGGAGTCGGGGGTACAAAAACAGCACATAAAAGGACTCCTTTGATATCATTCCAATTGAAAGGCCCATTGATTTCCATCTCACATGAATTATCTTTTGATATCTCCTTCCTATGGCTGAACCAATCTGGAATTTGATCTCCTTGAAATATAATACTGAATGTATTGCTCTGATCAAGATGTCTCTGTCAAACGAATCATGTCATAAGTTTTAGTAAAAAAATCTATAAAGCAAGAGAGAGAGAGAGAGAGAGACCTCAGACACTGAAGGATTCCCAATATTCATGAGCATTTTGGAGCATCCAGACAAACGAATCCAATATAGCACTTGTAACTCACATGCAACAAATCGGAATTTCTCTAATAATTGTGGACAACTTTCCAATGATATGCATCCTCCAGCATAAATCGCTTCTATAGTTGGTGGAAGTCCTAAAATTCTTTGCAGTTGCTTGCAATCATCCAACCAAAGCCTCCTCAATCCAACAAATCGTTTAAAGCTTGCTGGAATGATAACTATATCACTCCCTGATAGATTTAACGTATGCAATGAGGATGAGCAATTAAATCTTGTAAATAAACTTGAGTCTGATAGGCATCCAAGTTCCAAAATTCTTAGTGATGGAAACACCATTGAAGAACAATCATCATTAGATATGCTTGAATTTGTGGAAATTTCATATTCCGTTGCAGACGCGATAGATGCCACCTCCTGTCCGATCCTTACAAGTTGTGAACAACCACTGAGCCAAAGATACTGCAGATGTTGCAACTGATAAATGCTAGCTGGGAGATATACAAGGTTTTTGCAGCCACTTAGATATAAAGAACTTAGTCGAGTGATATTCTTGATGGATGAAGGCAGTTCTTTTATACCAGTGTGCTCTAATCCAATGTCTGTTAAACATTCCATCTTGCACTCTATTTCAGGAAAGTTCTCAAGTCTTGAGCAACCTTTAAGTTCAAGCAATTTTAGAGATCTCAACTTGAGCCTCGTTGGAAAGCACCTAAGGCTGGAGCATTCCAAAAGATTTATATTCTCAAGCTTATCAAGAAACCCCACATAATCATCAACCTCAACTAAATTTGTACAATGACGAAGAGTCAATTCTTTTAAATTTGGACTTCTTGAAAGATCAGGGATTTTTGTCAGGAATGTACAATAAGAGAAATCCATGGTTGTTAAGTTTTGATGACTCTGTTAAAAGAAATGTTGAGAGATACATTAGTTGTAGGAAGATCAAAACATAATGCAAAGGAAATATAGATATATATATATATATATGAATAGTAACTGTACCTTGAATCCCTCCCCAAGTTCCTTGATGGGGCTATTATGAATTCTTAAAATAGTGAGTTTCTCTCCATGAAAATTGGGCGGCAAAGATTGTAAAGGATATCCGGGCCAATCAAGCACTCTCAACTCATTAGGGAGATAATTAGGTCCTCCAGAGAAGCATCCATTTTGATTTATAAACAATTTGAGCCTTTTCATCTTCGTGAAGACCTCAGAACTCAAGCGAATCGGGTCTTGTTTAGGCAAATCTACCAATATGGCTTCAATTTTGTTTGTTGCCTGGCAAGAAAATGTATCAAGTGTGCTAGAAGGAAAATAGAAAATAGGAAAAAAAAAAAATCTGCACAATTTAGCAATTGGTAGAATTGTTATTTAGATAATATTCACATCCATGCGTTTTTATGTTATCATTTCTGTTTTATGATTTCAGATCTATATTTTTGTTTCTTCTAATCTATGGGAATGCCTAAAAAGCAAGTAACCATAATCAAATAACAAAGTAGATCTTTTTTCCAAATTTACTTGTAATCTTCTCACTATTAATGAACACAGAAGGCAAGGTAATAAAAATATACCAATCTTGGAAATAGGAAAAGGATATTTGTGGATATATATATATATATGATGATGTATTTATTCTTTGTATTTAGAAATAATATTATAATGAAAAAACAAGATTATATGCACTTACCGTATATTCCTCTAATACGTAACGAACATCTTCATGAAACCACAATCTACTACGTTTACCAGGTTCTTCTGGTGATTCTTGTCGAACAATTTCTCTGCCCATATCTTGTAACAAGTCATGCATCTCCAAGATTTCATGCCAATCAATAGTTATAAGACACTTGTCTATGAGGATTTTGATACCAATATCTGAAAAGTAGCCACGACTATCCAGTATTTTAAAAACATCATCCATGTGCTTACCTTTGAAGAAGCAAGCAATGTCAAGGAAAATAGCCTTCTCATTATCATCCAACCCATCATAACTTATTCTAAGTTTTTCTTGAACTCTTTTGCTAGGAAATCTTTTGTACTTGTCTAATGCACTTTTCCATTGATTTATACTTTTATCTTTTAGATCCGAACCTAGCACTGTTAAAACTAATGGAATGCCCCCAGCATATTGTATTACATGTTCTGTGAGTTCGGCATAATCATCAATTGGCCTGTTTCTTTTGAAGGCATGCCAACTAAAGAGTTGAAGAGCTCTATCGTGGTCCAATATCTTCAGCTTATATGTTGAAGCAACCCCATGATTACTTAATAAACTTTGATCCCTTGTTGTTATGATGATTCTACTTCCTGAACCAAACCAATCATGCCGTCCAGCTAATTTTTCTAATTGCTCCAATTGATCCACATCATCAAGAACTAAAAGAACTTTTTTGTAGTGAAGCATCTTCTTTATCACGCTGATTCCTTGATCATCGCTGTCAACCGTCAAACTTGGATCTCCTAAGATCTTAGAAAGAAGTGTCTCTTGCAGTTGAACTAGACCACATTCTCGAGTTGAAGTTTCTCTAATGTTTGGAAGGAAACAACTACCCTCAAATTGATAAGCAATCAAGTTATAAATTGCTTTAGCTATAGCTGTCTTACCAATTCCACCACTTCCTAATATTCCTATCATGCCTATGTCATTCATTCCAACATTTAGAAGCAAATCAATCTCTTGTATGCAAGACTCTATTCCAACTTGATATTTGGCAACGTGTAACTGCGAAAGATTTATTACTCTTGACTTCACCCATTGAATTATTTCATTGATAAACTTAGATTCGTCCCTAACAATACAAAAGAGAAGAGAAATCTTTTATGAGGTCAACATTTTACAGTACTGAAAGATAGTAACATGAACTAGACATAAATGAAGATTCACTAGGTGTATATGAATGTATTTAGAAGAAAAATCTTGAATTAAAGGGAAAAGAGTGGTTAGAAATACGTTTCTTTCTTTAAATGGTAACCTGACAGATTGGCCACTTGTTTTAGGCCTGACTTCCATTTCTTCACCTTCTCCATCTCATCTTTGAACCTACTTTCATGTTTAATGAATGCTTTTCTAACACTTCCTTTTTGATTTCGTACCTGTGATGGATCTACATGGTAAAATATAGGGAGAACCATTTGCTTCTTTGTTTCTTTACACTGAAGGATCTTTATCAATTCGTTCAAACACCATGTTGATGACGCATAATTTTTAGAAAGTATAATGATTGAAATCCTTGAGTCTTCAATAGCTTTGCAAAGCGCCGATGAAATTTCTTCTCCTCTTCAAAGCTCATTGTCTTCAAAGGTATCGATTCCTCTCAAACGTAAAGCATTGAGTAGATGTGCAGTAAAGTTGTTACGAGTATCATTTCCTCTATAACTCAAGAATACATCGTAGACGAATTGAGGATTTGTTGAAGAAGAGGAAAAGGCTCGTTGGAGATCCATGGAATTAGAATTAAGTACCTGTGTATATTAAAGGCTGGTTACTGCTGATAAGAGAGAATTGAAAAACGTCCCTTCCTTGGAAGAACAATAATACAAGTTGGTCAATCACACACGTTGAAGCAAAGACCAGAAAGCAACTTCTTGAAAATTTCCTTTCATAAAATAAACTTCTTTGAATCAACCAGACAGTTAAGCCTCAAGAATTTATAGCCGTTCCTAACTTCCTGGGGTGGGCAACTGCCAACTAGGCATTGACCTCTAGCCGTTCTAGAGAGAATTCAAAGCGTATGTGTACTGGAACAGAACCCTTAACAGTTGACGAGCAATTAAAAATGTCAGAAAAGACAATAATATTAATTAGAGCTGTTCTCAGACCACATTAATAATGGAAACGCGTTTAAGAAATAGTCATCTTTGAAAATGTATGAAGTTTCAACTTCCAGAGTAGTTGAAATGTCATGCATGGATTGTCTATGAAACTCTAACTTATTCTAAGCTCTTTTCTTTTTTTTTTCCCCCCCAAGCTATGATTCTCTACATTGTTTACAAGTTCCTCAAGTTTTGACTTTTGTACAATGAATGAGATAAAGAAACATATATCTTCAAATGCTGCAAATGAAAGAAAAATATAGGTTTTTCTAGCCTTTAAAGTTTTAAATCTTTTGAGCCGCCTGATGGATGAAAGCATATAGAGAAATGGTATTTATAATTTTCAGATATATAAGCTTCACACGCTTTCTTTGAAAAAAATGACTGGGGTTAGGGGTGCTACCCGCACCATACGGTGCGGGGTAGGCACCCCCCCGCCCCCCGCCCCCGCATGGGGCGGATGGGGAAAATCCCCCCCGTCCCCCGCCTCCGGCGTGCGAGGGCGGGGTACCCCGTCCCGCATGACGGGGTACGGGGTGGGGGGGCAGTCCGTCCGGCCCCCCGCACCCCCCTTCTGGGCGTGCGTCCGGCGTGGCAGAGAGAGGAGGGACGGCGTGGCAGAGGGAGAAGGGACGGCATGCGTCCGGCGTGGCAGAGGCAGAGCACGGCGTGGGGAGGGACTCGGGAGAAACTTTCTGGGTATGGGTTTCGGGGTCTCGGACGCCGGGGGGGGGGGGGGGGGGGAAAGGGTATAAGTCACTTGCCGGCGTGGCAGAGCACGACGAGTTCGCGAGCCTTCTTCATCAGCCCGCTCTTCCGCTTCGAGAACGTCACTTGCCGGACGGACTGGGGGGGCAGTCCTCGTTTCTTCGTTTCTGATATTCCTCTGTGATGCGGGATGGGGTGGGGGGGCAGTCCTCGTTTCTTCGTTTCATCTTCATAAGAAACAAAGCCTAAACTTGAGAGTGGCACACAGATCGAAGAGTGTTGAGAGATTAACCGAGAAAGAGAGGAGTCAAATGGGCAGAGTGTTTATTCGAATCTGAAATCGTTTACAGAGGAACTTACGGGGGAACGGAGGCGATGGAATCGGCGGGGGGCCGGTTGTTGGTCCAAGATGCAGCTCGGAGATCCAACGAGGAAGAACTGCTGCGAGGGGCAATTGGGGACGAACCCGCCTACTTTCCCTTCACCTATCTCCGGCTTAAACTTATATATATATAATATATATTATATATTATATATATATTATATATGATACGGGGCGGGGGAAAAACGGACCGGGGGGGTCCGTCCCCGTCCCCCGCCCCCGCTGGATTACAGCTTACGGGCCGGGGGGCCCCGCCCCGGCCCTGACGGTGTGGATGCCCGGCCCCGCACCATGCGGGGACGGGGCGAATGGGGCGGGGCAGCGGGTAACGGGGCCCCGCTGCCCACCCCTAACTGGGGTCTCATTTGGTTACGTAGTTTAAATAAAATAAAATGAAATATTTCAAATAATAATGAAATTTTTGAGTTAAGATCAGATGAAATGATTTGTAGAAAAAATATGTGTTTGAATATTGAGATGAAACAAGATAATTTTTATTTTTTAGAATTTGATAAAAACGTGGGTCCTAACCATGGGAAGGAAAAAGAAAAATTAAAATGATATTGAAAAATGACAACTGGTGTTGAGAAGGAAAAAAAAAAATTGAAATGGTATTGGAAAATGTCAAGTGGTGTGCACTTTCCGTCCAGCGCATTCGCTCCAAAAAAATATATGTAATTGAAGGAAGATTGCAGAAGATAGTATTTTGTACTGTTCAGCCACTTTTTATTGTATATTATCAGATTAATTGTCACTTTTTACTGTATATTATCAGTCTAATTGCATTTGGTAAAAGATTTATTCTATGAAGTAGCCACTGTAGTGGTACACACATTGCACACCCTATGTGGTGGCTTTTTTTTTTTTTCCCTCTAAAGCCTGTCATCACACAACCCCTCTCCCTCTCTATCCCGTTTTTCTCTTTTCACACGTGTCCCCATCACAACCCAGATCCATCGCCGCCGTAGACTGAGCCTCCCACTGCAACCACCAAACACCACCAACCCAAGGCCCGTAGCTCCTCCCTCTTCCCTAGCACGCATGCCCTCTCTCTGTGCACAATTTCCCTACGTCGCGGCTCAAATCTGTCACCTACTGCCTCGCGTCGCCGCCCACGAGCATGCCAAACCTCCACCCCTCTGCCATACCCTCCTTCCCCAACCTACACCGACCTTCCTCTCTCCCTCACATGCCCTTTCCCTCACGAGTCATCTCTCCCTCATGGCCAGATCTGCACCACTAGACAACTATACTGCCACTTTGACATTTGGCATCACCATCAGTTCTACCGTAGCCTCCCCATGACCACCACTTACAAATCTCACAAAAGATGGGCGACACGGGAGGGATGGGAGAGAGAATGGCGACAACAGTGGGTGGTGAGGGGGGGGGAGGCGAGGTTGGGCTTGGGCGAAGAGGAAGTAAAAAGATTTTGAAATAGATGAAATGAGAGGGAATGTACAGAACATGGATTTGTTGTTGGGAGTTTTTGGTCATTTTACTTAAGCCACGTCATGTGTGATTCGATTGCTCCCCAGACTTTTTCTTGTTAAAAACCGACTAAGATGAGAATACAATTGTGTATTTTAATATTTGAATAGACATAACAAAGCAACCATACAATTGAGAATAGATATAGTATATCATCTTGATATCCAAACCGGACGTAAATCTAAAATTTATGTGAAAACATTATTTCTTTAATAATATATCTCTTTTTTTTTTTTAAAATAGAACGAGGCACACTCTAAGATTGTATGTTACATGATCCGATTTTTCGAATGGAAAATTTGGATTTGAAAACCCCATCTTCTCGTATAAAAATAAATAAATAAATATGTTAATAAGTACTTAGATTGTGCCAAATAATTAATTGATATCTTAATTAATTTTTTTTTCCATTCTTTTAAATCTGTTATGCTAAATATTAATAGAAAAAATTAGGGAAACACACTTGGAGGGCTGAAACATATTAAATGTAATTTTTTTATAGTTGAAAAAAATATAATTTTTATTATTAATTATAGAATAAATGTAATATATAATTTTCTTTTAAACTCAGCAAAAAATAAGTAATTTCTTATTATTTAATATCACATCAAAAATATTGTTATTTAAAATTATTAGTATATGTAAATGGAAATGGCGTGGTGGGATCAACTTCCCAAAATATCCTTATCACAAACGTTGGCCCAATAAGACGAAGCAAGGTAATAGGCTTCAGGAAAAATGTAAGATCCTTAACCCGCATCAGATCCCACCTTATTCCGGGAACTGAATTGCTCCTCGCTTTCTTCCAACGACGAAATCAAAGAGAAAGAGAGACAGAGAGACAGAGAGGAAGTTCTAGAGAGAGAGATGAAGATCACGGCGCTTTTGGTGCTGAAGTGCACCCCGGAAGGGTCGGATCCGGTCATACTTGCGAACGCGACGGACGTTAGCCACTTCGGGTACTTCCAGAGGTCCAGCGTCAAGGAGTTCATCGTTTTCGTCTCTCGCACCGTCGCCAAGCGCACGCCACCCTCCCAGCGTCAATCCGTCCAGCATGAAGGTTCCGATCTCTCCTCCATCGAATCTTCGTTCTTTGTTTTTGCCTTTTGCTTTTCTATACGGATTCGTTCGGCTTAGAGCTTATTTGTATTTTTGTATGCATTAGCGGTGCAATTTGGGTGAGTTTTTTGGAAACTTATTAGGTTTTGGAGAGTTCTTGAAAGATATGTTCGGAAGTCTAAAGTTTAATTTAGATGTCATTTATGAGCTTGGATTAGGTCGTGGATTCTTCTGGAATTTGGTTGGACTATGTGCAAGTTGATTAGGTGTTGTTGATTTTCTATGAGCTCTAATTGTTTGTGTGCGCGTCTATATACCGCTGCGTGCAATGTATTTGTTTTGGAGTTGGAATTCCCACGATGAGTGAGGTGGCCGTGGCCCTCTACTGGTGGGATCATACTTGGTTTACGGGGATTATGGAACTTTATATATGTCACAGCTACACACTGTAATTGGAGTCCAAGACTACGATTCCAGTGCTACTAAACATGGTGGAAGTGATCAAAACTTTTGTTTAATTCATGATGAATGGATTATGGCGTAGTTTGCAATGACGTTTTTTGGGTGCTTTGTTAATAGAAATGGGCGAATTTGGATTTCCAATAGGACGTTCGTGTTCCAGAGCTCGTTCTTTTGTAAACGAATCATGGGGAATGTTGTCGTGATTTTCATGTTAAAGTAACATAATTCATCCCAATTTGTTTGTCTTGGTTTCTGAGCATTCCTTCTATTTTTGTAAAGCCAATTTGGTTGGTGTTGTATAGAGTACAAGGTGCATTCTTACAACAGAAATGGCCTTTGTGTATTGGGCTTTATGGATGATCACTACCCAGTTCGAAGTGCCTTTTCTCTGCTCAACCAGGTATACCCAATATAATCCTTGTTTATCTGTTTATGTAACTTTTTTCTAGAAGCTAAATTTTTTATCAATATGTTAGATAATTGATTAACCTACCAGAGATTTGTTTCCTTCAATGTACAAGCATACCATTTTATGTTCTGCTTTATGGTCTGCAAGGTTGAAGGGCATGGTTTTGGAGATGCTCAGGGAAATAAAAAGCAGATCTTCTAAGATAAATATTAGTATTTTTGCCCTTGATTTCTCTTTAGCCACATCTTCATAGCTATAGTTGTGCTGAAGGTTTGATTGGGGTGTGTAGGTGGGTGAGTGGCTGGAAGTCTGTTGTGATGGGGAAGGGTGTGTGATTGTGTGTTCTTGGTATTATGCATCCTGAGGTTCTGGTAGATTCAGGTTCTAGGACTGGTGAATCTTTGAGGCTTTATACCTGCTTGCGTTAAATTATAGATGCTGATTACAAACTTTGCCAGGTGCTAGATGAGTATCAGAAAAATTTTGGCGACTCGTGGAAGACTGCACAAGCAGATAATACCCAAGCATGGCCGTATCTGGGTGAAGCTTTGACAAAATTCCAGGTGTTTATAGTTTTTATTCTTCATCATTGTTTAAGATTGGGTGTCATGGACAGCAAGTGGATTGATAGTATTTTATTTATAACCACTACTATGTTATTTGGGTTTTTCTTTTCTTTTCCTCTTTATTTTTTAATGGTTGAAGCATCAAGAAGTAACAAATGATAACTGAATGATTTTTTTTCTGCTTTCTCTTGTTTAACGCTTCAGGACCCTGCCGAGGCTGATAAGTTGTTGAGAATTCAGAGGGAGTTGGATGAAACTAAAATTATCCTCGTAAGTCCTGCGTTATTGCTACATTAGTTTATTTAAAGTTAGATGATGATAAATCGAACTGTGTTCCTTTTATGTTCATGATTCTTGCATCCACCATATTTTAGTTGCACTTGAAAGCCTGTGGGATACGGAAAGTTTGCTGAAAGATATTTACTTTGATCTTTATTATAAACCGAGTTCCTTTTATGGGAAGCATTATAGCTCGCTTTTCCCATCTGGTTTTTGCATGCAGCCCTAACTTTTAGGGAAGTGTTAGGTTACTATTCCAACCAACATACTCATGTACCAAAAGACCATCTTTCATGTGCCCACTTGCCTCTCACTCTATTTAGTGGGCTATCTCATTTTTTAACCATGTTGGATAGGTTTGTTATTATTAGCTGCAAATGGGTGAAAATGGTTTGAAGTGTTGTTGGCTGACCTTGTTTATTTGATTATGAAATGGAAGTAAGAGGCACAGCGCATTCATTTTCCAAGATGCTGTTATTTAACTTGTTTCCACTATTTTATTTTTCGTTAGTCAGAGTAAGGTTTCAATGGAGGAAGATCAATTTCACAATTGCCTGTAGTAAGCTGGACTTGTGCAATTTTTTATTTTAGCAAGCTGGCTAGTTAGCTTGCCCATGTTTTTCGAGTTCTGAGATATGTATGGATAGCTTACTCTGTGTTGTGTAATAGTGCCATCTTCGGCTGCCTAGCACAAGTGCAGGGGTTTGAGTCTTGAGAGGAGCTACTATATAATATATACTTGCAGAAGGGTGGACCCATATTCGAGCCATCCCTCCTAGGATTCTACTTAGGTGGGACAAGTGCTGGGCAATAACCCTATGATATGGTATAAGATATTGGATTCTTGTGGACTCCTAGGAGGCATGGATTGAATACGGTTCCATGTGAATATGTGAATTCTTTATTGTGGGCATTTGAATTAATTGAACTTCTTTGACTGAGATTTGGATTGTTGAGTAGCGTGGACTTGGTCCTTCTTTTCTCGTGGCAATCATTTGATGTATCAGAGTGGTTTCACCCGTTTTACCTCTCTCTCTCTTAAGTTCTTGTTTTCTCACGGCAAGCATTTGATATATTTGGATTTTTTTTTTTTTTACCTAATTTGCCTCTCTCTTTTTTATTTGTTATTCACACGCAAGCGTTATTTTTGGTTTGATACAGCATAAGACTATTGACAGTGTACTTGCACGAGGTGAGAAACTGGACAGTTTAGTTGAAAAGAGTTCAGATCTAAGTTCAGCATCACAGGTTGGTAGAATAAATTTATGTTAGCAATGTGCATTCACATTTCTGACCTCAGAGTTGAGGATGGAAATTTGCAGTTAGATCCATTGAATACATTTATCCTTTCGAAATGAGCCATGGATCTAAAGTTGTGAATGGTTGAAACAGATGTTCTACAAGCAAGCCAAGAAGACAAACCAGTGTTGTACCATACTGTGAGCTTCTGCGGAGAGGAGCAATCCTGTAATTGCATCCACATTTTCCAGTGTCAAAAGTTGATGGATGACGAATTGCGATTCTACTGTGTCTATATCGTTTATCAATTGTTTGGTTGTTGTTAATGGATTCAAGAAATGGAAGGAAAAAAAGAAAAAAAAGAAAAATCAATTGTTTGGCAAAATTCTGTGGCCTTTACCCATATCTCATCCCACTCCCAGACCAAAGAAAGGAAGGAAACCTTGTATCAACAGATCTAATATAGTATTTATGTGTTTGCTAAGCTCAATTCAGATGGTGTATTGTGATTCATCCATTCTGGTTGTTCTTTTTAACTCACTCCATATAGCTGTTCTGAAATTGGAATAATCTGAGTTCTGATTCCACTCTGGTTTGTCATGATCCAATCACCAAATATGAGTTGTCAAGATGCCATTAGGAATGGAGCACGCATTCCATGATGCCAACCTTAGCGTTGCTGCCCTTCATTGTATGCACAAAAGCTTTTATGGGAATAGGAAGGGACCAGTGGATTGTCGTAGTCAATTTGGATGGCACTATTGCCTTCTAGATGCCATTTTAATTCATACCAACATTTAATTTACTGTGGGAAAGGCAGTCTCAGCATTTAATTTATTGGATTTAAGACGCATTTAGCCTGTTCTTCATACACAGGGACGACAAATAAAGGGCCATTTTGGCTGGTATCCAAGATTCAGAGCATTAAAAACCCGAGGCTTGAAGCCTTTGACGTGACTCGAAAGGAACTTGCATCTCATCTAGATATCAACCAAAAACTGATGAATCCTTAAGCTTCTGACGTGACTCAAACGGCTATTGCATCTCATCTAGATAAGGCTGCATCAAAGCAGTCAGCATCAATCCCAACGTCACCACCAGATAACTTGATACGATCCAAAAATTGACCAATATTCTCAATTCTCTTGGATTCTCTTATAGAAAGTAATTCCACCACAGGAAAAAGTACATCAAACTCTCACAATTATTCAAATTGTATAAGACCCAGATGATATTTTACAAGAAATGGTTCACAACTTCAGAATCTAGAAAACTGACCACATACAAACTTTCCTGCTGTACAAACACAACAAAATTAGCAAATAGACACAAGAACCCTAAATCTGGATGCTGCTCGAGATTTTTGGTCTTTTACTTTATAAAATACTGAAAACAGTGAAACCCCAATATACGATAACCATTCAGCTATTTTCCCAGAATGGATTTAAACCACCAGATGCCTTTGGTGTCACTAGGGCCTTCTCCCTCTGGGGGAGGATCACTCTGTGGTGTCTTGTGGAGTTTGCTCACATCATAGCCCTCATCTATGGCCCTTTGAACTAGCTGATTATATATCTCCTCATCCATATGGGTTTGCCTGCATAATATCTAAGAGAACACCACCAAAAGAAAAAGGAAACAAAAAACAAAAGCAATTAGTATGCTATGATTGCTATCCGCTATGCAATACACAAACCATTAAAAAAATTAAAATTGAGTTATCTTTCGAAATTGGTTCTTTACTGCAAGAAAGTGACACAATAAGCCAATTTTGATTGTAGGGAAAAACATATACACAAATACTGCTTATCAAAGAACCATGCCTACAAATCCAAACTTCTTAATTAATACAAATTATTTTTCTCCTCGTCAATTCCTCTATAACAAATCAATTCAAGACTTGCGGCTAAGTCGCAGATTATCAAGAAAATCAATAACAATCCCAAAAGAACATAGATTTATTGAATTCAAGAATGAAGAATTAAAAGAATTTTCTAACATTTTAAAAAGGGCGATAAAAATCATAATTAAGATCATTGACATACCCAAAGATACTTCCTGCTAGGTTGGCCAATCAAGGCATATCCATAATCATCGTCAAGGTACAAGACCCAGTAGTCCCCGACCACAGGGATGATGGGCAGGAATGGAGGCACATAGAATTTCACTTTGAGCTTAGCCTCATCACTGTTGGCGTCAGCCTTGTATGCAGTTCCTTCTATGTACCCTCTTTTCCCATCAGACCAGGTCTCGTTGAGCACATTAACAGTTCCATCATCTTTCAAAGTGTACGTAGCCCTTGTGTTCTCACCATTCTTCGGCTGGAACCTTGATGGGAACGAGGCTATCTCATACCACCGCCCCATGTACCTATTTAGGTCCAGACCCTTCACCACTTCCATCTCTTTCTTTGCCATTGCTTACAATTCGCAGTGTACAGTCACAGAGAGAGAGAGATAGAGAGAGAGAGAGAGAGAGAGAGAGAGAGAGAGAGAGGGCTTTTTTGCAGTTACAGGGAATGGCGCTTGCTCTTGATACTCCCTCGAGGGTTTTTTGCAGTTACAGGGAATTGCGCTCGCTCTTGATAAGGTATGGAGATTGGAGAGAGATGCAGGTCTGTGTTTAGAGTGATGTGATATGACATAAGACGTGGAGGACTTAGAGCCTTTCATCTGTTGCGTGTAACTGTTGAGGCGAACGTTCCAGATATAGATAGGTGTTTCTAGGATGTTTTGGTTTTTTCTTTCTTTCTTTCTATTTCTTATGTTTGCATTCTCGGAAAAAGTGTTGGTTGTTGTGAAGAACTGTGATGCAAAACCCGGTGATGAAGGCTGACCAAGAAAATACAAACTATAATCTAACTTGGTGAGGAAGGAAAATAAAATTAAAAAGAAAAATGAAAAACGTGGTGGGCAAGAAAAAGCATAGAACCAAACATATCATTGTCTAGATCAAGACATGAAGAGACATGAGACATCACTTGATGAACAGAAAATGGATTAGAATTCTCATCATTTAATACCTTGGGCCATGGGATATAAAATGCAATGTCCTAACCTTGCAGAGAAAACAAATGTTCATAAAGTCTCTTTAAGTTGTGGATTAAGATCCTTGAAACTTATTGGCAATTTTCCATATGCATGTTACTCTTTAGAAGTTGTAATTGTTAATGATTTGAGTTTAGGCAAAGGTGGTAATGAAAGACCAACAAGCATCACAAGATGAGGAGTATGATACTCATTGTTAAAGGATTGAGATCTTTTGAAGTTTGGATACCAACTCTAAAATTTGGCTACGTTTAGGTGTTAAGTTGAATTGAATTATGAATAGTGATATTTTGTAGGTTTCAGATATGAGTTTTAATTTTTTTAAGTTGCGATGAGTTTAACCTTTTGGATTAAAATGTATAAAATAAATTGAAATGGGTTTTCATTTTTTTATAGAAAATTAAAAAAATAATAAGTCTCATTAATAATTAATTTGAGATGTATTCAACTGAATAAATCTTCCAAACACAACTTTAATATATTTATTACTATTATTAAAAATTTAATATGTTTTTTTTATTAGGAAGAATTTAATATATTTTTAGAGATCCACATGAAATCTAATCAATGTAGATACTAATGTGAAAAGAATAATGATACCTATCTTCTATTTTACTATCATTCTCTCGTCATATC
This sequence comes from Carya illinoinensis, assembly GCF_018687715.1. NCBI lineage: Eukaryota > Viridiplantae > Streptophyta > Magnoliopsida > Fagales > Juglandaceae > Carya > Carya illinoinensis. The sequence goes on along the minus strand of NC_056766.1, from coordinate 44,407,362 downwards.
TCATGATACGATATTTAATGGTTGTTAAGAAATGTTGAGAAAATAATAAAAAATAATTAGATAAATAAAAATTTTCTAAAAAAAATATATTTTTTGTTCTATACAAGTTGTACCTAAAAAATAAATATTTTGGTTATAAAAATTAATTTATAAATTGACGTATAATATATTAAATTATAAAATTATTTTTATTATCAAATAAATTTAACTTATCAAATCATATTAATTTATTAATTTAATTGAGTAGAATTTTGTAGAATAAACAATTATCTAACTAAAATATCTATCAACTTTGCCTCTCCGAGAGGTTAACATCAGTCCAACCACCTCTCACGATTAGCATGCACCTCCTTTCTCTCTTTTTCCTTTCATTATCCTTTCCTATTTTTTTTTTTTTTTTTTATTTTTATTGTTGTCTCTTGGATTCGTCTTTGTAGGGTTAGATCTACCACTTGATATGGAAAAATAGACTATTACAATATAAATTTACAAAGACATGAGCATGGCGCCTGTCGATGCAGATGATTGCAAACGACAATCATTATGGCATCAGCATTCACCCTCTCTTGGGTTTCTGATCGCCCTATCTAGGCCTTTGTGTCCTATGACAGTTCTGCTATCGATTCATATTTTATCTTAATTCATTTTATTTTATTTAATTATTATATATTTTTTTTAAATTTTACATAAAATATAATAAATAATTTAATTATTTTTAATCTCAAAATAATAATAATAATATTAAAAAATAATATTTTATGTAACTTTTAATTTTCATCTCATCACATCTCATCTTAACTCATTATCTAAATTTCACCTTAAGTTTAATTTTTTTTTTTTTTTCTAAATGGAGTTTTAAATTCAATTTGAGGAATATAATATAAAAAATTAAATTTCCATTTTTAATAAGTCTGATTTTTTAAAATAAGTGATCATTTTAGGTAGAATCAAAGTAAAGCTCCTAAGTTCAAACTCTCATTATATATTTTATATTTTTAATTAAATATCTGACATGTTGGATTCATTTATTGAGGAAGAGTCTGACTCATATATGATGAAAAGTGTTAAGATAAAAAATAAATAATTAAATTTATATTTTCTCATTAGTTTAAACTTTTTAAACTTTTAGAATAGTGATGATTTCAAATTGTATCATAGTAGATATATTGAATTTAAATCCTGACTCTTCATTCTATTATATTTAATTGAATATTCGATATATTGGACCCATTTATTGGAGGAGAGTCTGGCCAATATGTGAAATTGAATGTGTGTTTCTTTAACCCCTTATGTATTTTTGTTCCATATCAATGAATTTGCCTAAGAAAAGAAAAAGGTATACTTACTACGTGATTTTCCCCCAATCGAAGAAAGTACGAGGAGTTTTCTATGGTTGCGTGAGTAATAATATTAATAGAGTTGGTGTAATTTCTTCCTTGATTACGTAATAAATAAAAGATAAATTTTATGTACAGTTATTTTTATATATTTTTTTATATTTTATTAATATAATTAATTATATATTAAAAAAATTAATCCAACTAATTATATTAATAAAATATATATGAAATATGTAAAAGTGACTGTATATATTTAAAAAAAAAAATCTATATAAGTAATATTACTCGAAAAGAAATCAGCCCAACCCAATATGGACCCAAGTAGCCCTTGTCAAAGCCTTTATTCATGGGCTGTATTTTCGACTGCGGCCTAATCCTCTCACTTTTTTTAGCCTTCTCAAGTGATGTTTAGTGCTTCTTTTCGGCCCATTGAGACTATAAATAATTTACATAAAAATAAATTTGTAAAATAATATAAAAAAAAAAATTCTATATCATTCCATCAGCAGAAAGTCGTACATTAAAATAAAAAAAGGAAAAAAAAAAGTAAAAAAGAAAAAGAAATAGGAATAACTTACAAGCCAAAAGGAGAGGCGTGAGAGCAGAGAAGCTTCGAGTTTTGAACCACTGGGTTGTTACCTCACCAGATTTTGTAATAAAAACTGATTTGACTGAACAGTGGTATCTGAGCGTCGTTCTGGAGTGGTAACACCTGACTTCTTCGAATACATGGAACAGCGTAGTTAAATACATGAAAACTAGTTCACTTTCATAACTAAAACCAGTTTGTGCCTTGGATCTCACTCTCTCACACTGTCTCGCGCGCACAGAGAGAGAGAGAGAGATGTCGAGGCGATCTGGGGCATGCTTGAGGTGGTGTTTGGTGGTTTTTGCAGTGGTATCAGCTCTGGGAGTGTGTGGGCCGGCTCTGTATTGGAGGTTCAAAAAGACTATGAGGCTGGGCGGTACCACAGCCTCTTGTCCTCCTTGCATTTGTGATTGCCCTCCTCCTCTGTCCCTTCTCAAGATTGCTCCTGGTATAAATTCTCTCTCTCTGGGTCTTGCCTTAAAAAAAATGGTCTTGGTGTTTTTGCCTGTGGGATGCTGTAAAAACAGATTTTTGATTGACTGTATATTGATTGGAATGAAATTATGCTGTTTTTCCCCGTGGGATGCTGTATAAATTTGTTTTTGATCGACTATATATTGTTTGAAGTGAAAATTAAGCAGTACCCATGTATTGCTTCTATTGTCGGTGCTGATTTTAGTTTTGGAGCTCTCTCTTTGTTTGGTATTCGATTAGGTTAAGAAAGTTAAACCCAATTCAGATTTGGTTTTGTTTTCTTCTTCTGTTTCATCATGTGCTGAAACATTTGAGATCGAGAGGTGCTGCCAATTCGTTGATTTGAGGTCTATTGATAATTTTGGATTCTGGGCTTTCTTTTTGGAATAGTTTTCGAAGTATGAATACAAGTACAGGTTCAAAGGTGTAGTTCTATATTCTTTTGTTGCATTTTAATCGCAATTAACTAGGAACCTAATATTTCCCCTTTGTGATTTTCATTTATTGTAAGTTCAAATTTTGGATTCTTGTTTCCGATTGTATTTTGTCCATTCTGGGTATCATAAGCTTGTTGAAGTGAAAGGTAACCTACTTCACTTTCTGGTGTTTTATGTGTAAATTGGATAGGACTCAGTTTGTGTTTGAGAGATCTGTTCTGTTGTTTGTTCCGAATTTCATCTTTGTCTCATCTAGATGCCATTATAACAATAGGAGAATCATTAAGATCTGACCTTTTCTGATCTTATTTGCTCTTATCTATACGCCTCACAACCTTTTAATGGTTATTGCCTTGAAAATAGAACTTTATATCACATATTATGTGTAAATGATTATCAGCTAGGTTCCATGAAGTCCTTTCACAATTTGAATTTACAATTGATTGTGTACTCAATTTTATTGCCTTGATTACGAAGCCCAAGCCCTCTAGCTGCTGGTGGCTTAAAACAATGTTTCAAGTCTTAGCTCCATACGAGTTTGGCATTCATGTTTTGTTAAATGATTTGTGTCAAGCAGAATTTTCCTGAACTATTAAGTATATCATTCAATAGATAATTTTATACACTTGCACTGCTAAAATAATGTTATTAGGTATTGGGTTCAACGTTTATTGTCTCATTATTTCACTTCCTTCAAAATTCTGGCGTTGGTCTGTTTTTGATTATGAAGAGGGTCATTACCCGTTTCTGGTCTCACCCAAATGGGGTCCTACCTAGGTGCTTTCTTATGAATGATTATGACATTGGATGTTGAACTTCAGAAATATTTCACGTGGATGCTGAGCACTATGTGATCGAATAACTTCAATGATTCAATGTCTCTGTATGCATTTGGCTGTGATTTGTATTCAGTCCTCTTTAAAGTTTGGTAAGATGCTTCATCATTGTTATCTGTCTTTGATGTTAAAATAATGAAAGATTTTATTGGCTACTTTTCTGAATGTTAAGGCTATATGAAATGGGAATCCTCCTAATGCAGTCCAACTGTTTATGATAATGAACCCAAGGGTCGGCTGAAAAAAAAAAAAAAAATCAAATTTTGATCCTAGTATTTTTTATTTAGCTGCCTGCAGCCTTCTTTTTTTGATAAGTAGCTGCCTGCAGGCTTCTTATTCCAGGATTTGCATAAACTAATTTGGCTGCCAAAATCGCATGCAGATCTGGGATTTTTACTATTGATTTCCTTGTCTTTTCTGTTGTTTTTCTTTTCGTTACAGCCTTCATTGTAGTATTCGGTAAATGATTTTTGCATTTGTCCTAACATTGTTCATCTCTGTGCTGTGAATTCTTTTGCAGGGTTGGTCAATCTGTCCATCACAGGTTAGATTTCATCTTTCTGAGTTAATATGCGAAGAAGCTCCTGTGTTTAATACACTAAATTTATCTGAGATCTGTGAATTTGGTGAAGAAATTCCTGATACATCTATGTAATATTTATAAGGAATATTTTATACGAATCGAATTCCATCTTTTATCTTTCATTCTCTGCTTTCTTTCATGAAAAGGGTGATGTGAGCTGTCCATTTATGTTCCTTGACTTCTTGTGCTTATACTTTGGACTCTGCATACCAAGTCATCTATACTGTCCATCCACAGCTTAGGTTGCATTTCTAGATTAAAAATGTGGATATACTACAAAAATCATGTGTTTTTTTTTTTCCTCTTATGTTTGTCTTTATTTCTTATTAACTTCGATATTTGTGTAAAGTTAATTTTACCAACTATGGAGCACCAACCTTAGTATTTTCATTTAGCTCTTTGCCAAATGGCTCTGTTGTCAGGGATTTTTATATCCATAGGTCCTTCTTGGAGTAGATTCTTCTTGATATTACGATAAAAGAAGTTGAAAATATAAACAGCTTATTATACCATATCCTAAGTCATGCCATCTTCCAAATTGAAAGTTGAGGGAATCCTTTCAATAGATGTAGTTGTTGGCCCCAACAGGGGCCTAATTTTTGTAACCTTTGCACGAGGAAGACTCAAAGGTTTCCTCATGATTTTCTTGGCCGCCAAGTGCTTCGTGCTTTTACCTTTCTAAAAGCCTGAACTCTTCCTTTGCATTGCTGGCAGACCTGGTTATCTTTGTAGTTATTTTTTTATCCCATGAATCTGATGTTAATCATGCTTATGAACAGATTGTGGAAGTAATGACCCAGACCTCAGGCAGGAGATGGAGAAGCAATTTGTTGACCTTTTGTCAGAGGAGTTGAAGCTGCAAGAGGCTGTTGCTCAGGAGCATGCTCACCATATGAACATTACCTTTACTGAAGCTAAAAGGGTGGCTTCCCAGTACCAGAGAGAGGCAGAAAAATGCAATGCTGCCACTGAAACCTGTGAGGAGGCCAGAGAGCGGGCTGAGGCATTGCTGATCAAGGAAAGAAAGGTGACTTCATTGTGGGAGCGACGCGCCCGTCAAATGGGTTGGGCAGTGGAGTAATTGACTGCAGGACGTGATATATTTTTTTTCAGACCGAGTAGTGAATTGTTCCACCCACGGTTATTTATACAGGCAGGCAAGCAAATTGCCTGAGTTGTCATTTTGTGGAAGCAGAATTCCTCGCTCTCTCTCTCTCTCTCTCTCTCTCTCTCTCTCTCTCTCTCTCTCTCTCTCTCTCTCTCTCTCCTTGTAGTTGTTGCATTGGCCTTATATGTCATGTGTGCATTAATCTTTACGTTGTAAATGACAATGTAAAGGTTTTCTCAGTTCTACCATTCACTAATACAATCATACTCTGATGATCTGATAATATATATATTACTCGTTAATCGTTCCAAGCATATCCTTTCTGGGTAGGACCACATTTTCATATGTTGCTTCTCGTACGCATCTCATTTCGGCTTATATTTAACGAGGCTAGTTTGGTTGTTGGAATGTATTAAGATTAATTCAGTTCAGTCTAATTTTAAGCTGAGTATAGTATTCAAATATAACTTTTAAATTATTAATTTATCTCAATTTAAAATTTTCTTACACATAAGACTCATAATATTTTTTAATCAATATTTTTTTTATACGTGAGATTTATAATTTTTTTTTAATTTTGTATAAATAATATTAAATTTATTTTAATATTTAAATATATTTTAAATGAGTTATATAATTTATTTTACTATTTTAATTTACTATTAGTCATAAAAAATTTAGCTCAATTCAGCTTATTATCTAAACGTAACCTAACTTAACCAACTTGGCTTCCGGCTTATGGAGGTTTAAAAAAAAGAAAAATGGACATGGATTATGATATAGTTTGAGAAATTGAAGTTTGAATGATAGATGGAGACAGAATTATGGATCTCAAAAGTCAAAACTACTCAAGCATAAACATGTGGTTGAAGATTGTAACATAAGTGTGGAGTGGCGGTGGTCCAGGTTGTCATCTTTTAAAAAAGATTAAGTTATTACGTAGCTTTGGCCCTCTAACCCTGAAAAAAGATGTCCTAGATTTGTGTAGTCCCTATCCTCATCTACAAAACATCACTGCACATGGGTCATGACCCACTTGGCTTTCTGTATGCATAAAATACACACGCACACTCTCTCTCTGTGCGTTAACGTTTGACACAATCAAGTAAAATGCCTTTTGGGGATTAAGGTTGCACGTTGTAAATTGCTAAACTATAATCAATGGTAATCTGAACCCATAAGCGTATCGGTTACCAAATCCTCTACTAAGCTTGCACTACCATCTTAATTTTCTAATCCCAACGAGTTGCCAACTGGCCGCCACCATCCTTCTAGGCTGGTGACTGGTGAGTTCGAAAAGATAACTATAGTTACATGCAACTAGTGTCTAAGTTCCAATTAATCTCTGGGCCTATATGCTTGGTAAGAAATTTCTCGCAAATACATGGAGGGTAATTTTTCGCAAAGGGCTGGTTTGTAGAGTTAGTTGGTGAATAGTAACGAGATGATTTAAGTTAAATATGTTTTAAAATTTGAAAAATAAAAGAAAAAAAGTTAAATAAAAAATATTATAAAATTAAAATATTATAAAAATATAGTTTTATGATATTATTTTTTTTAAAAATTTAGAATTATTTTTTATTTTTTATTTAAAAATTTGAAAATTTTGTAGCGATTATTTTGAAAAAATTATAATGATTAGGTTAAAAATTTTGTATTTAAATTATATTTAAAAATAAGAAAGAATATATTAAAAGAATTTTGCTATATACAAGTACAATCGCGTACTAATATGTGTATCAATACTGATTTATTTATATTTAAATTTTAAATTAATATTATTTTTAATAAAATTTATTTTTTGATCAATGATATCATATTGGTATACAGATTAGTACACAATTGTAGTTACAACTATATTTTTTCATATTAAAATGAAATGAGATAAGAAGATAAAAATTTTGTGTATCCTTTGAGTCCGCAAACCTGCCCTTGGATTTATAGTTACGTCTAACAAACATGACTTAGCTATCTCAAATATCAATGCATGATCTATGAAGCTACTGAGTACGTACCGTGAAAGAAGACCTATGATACATTTTCCTGCTATCCAAACAAGACCTATGATACATTTTCCTGCTATCCAAACAAGGTTCGAGTATTGTATCAGACACCGACTTATTAAATAAGATACGTTGGGTCATTTTTGTCGGCTTAACCGTAGTTGACTTTCTTCATAGGAAAACCGGTCTAGTACCAGATGGTAAGGAGATCCTACTGCCTACAGCTGAATTGTCGAAAAAGCAAAAGGCACCAAAAAACGCGGCTTCAACCTGCAAAGTTCGTGCACTTACGCGACAACAACACAACCAACACAGCTGTGGTTTCATTTTTATACTTCCATACAGTCATCACAAAGGCATATACAAATAAAAAATATATATTCCTTGAATTTATATCAGAATAAAAAGAATTATTGAGATCTATCTTGAGACTGATTCAACAGATCTATCATATACTACCCAGATCCAAATTTGTCAAAAAATAAGCCTTTTGTTTTTTGGGTCTGATATCCGAGGTATAGTGTTGTTTCCTTGAAGCTTCTCGGATTATATACGGATTTTTGGTGACAGTCTATTGGGTTTCTCGATTTGGAAAGTTTACTAAAAGTATGTTGTCAGATTGGATGGAAAGTTCAAGGAGTAATAGAGTGGAGAAGAGAGGGCTTGAGCAGGGTGTGGAGGATGATGACGAGCATGGACATGGAGCGAAGAAGCCAAAGTTGCCGGCTTTGGCGAGGTTTGTTTTGTAGAATTTTTTTCATTGAATACGTTACTTTTTGTCGATATGTATTCTTACTTTGATTATTGAATAGTTGTGCCTATGGACATCTGTAAAGTTTTGTGGATTTGGTTTTGCATGAGAAGCTAAGGAAATTGTGAGATGATTGGGAGATTGAAATCCAAAATTGCATTGAGAACTGAAACTTGGGTGTTTAACAATAAGAGGAAGGTGAAATGCTAGACAAGTCCCTGTCTCTTAGATGCGGTCAATAAATCTAATGAGATATGAGATAGCAGGGGATGGTGTCGGAAGAAGATATTGGAGACGACCACCTTGTAAATTTTGTCAACTTATTTTTGTGCTCTAGATGCTAATCATATGTTCCAGACTTATATTTGTCAACTCGTAAGTATTTTCTAAAGGGTTTGATTTTGCGTCTCAACCTCCTTAAGTTTCTGGAATTTGATCAACATCATAGTTCAATATCTCCAGTTAATGCTGTTTCTATTTTCATTACAATGTTTTGGTTTGATGTTATGCGACGCAAGTATTGTTATGCGTGCAAGTATTCAACTTCAGTTTTCTTGAGTCCATTTCTAAAAAGTTCAGCTTTATGTGCAGTGTAATTGTGGAAGCTGTGAAGGTAGATAGTTTGCAAAGACTTTGCTCATCTTTGGAGCCTCTTCTCCGCAAAATTGTGAGTCATAGAGTTATCAATCAATCACCTAATGGACGGGAGCCAGCATCAAATTGTTCATATCGTGCATGTTTCTTTACTTTTAAGCCCTAGGAAATGGCAAATCATAAGAACAGAAAGCAGTTGCTGCTCTTTTACTTACTCATTTTACAGCATCCACAACAGATCAAGGAATATACCACATTAAATCGATAATATTCTTCCATGGATTGTACATTCACATGTATAGACCAACGTGAATTATGTCTAGCTTTTCTTAGGCATCAATACTTCCACTTTGGCCCAACTATGTTGAGGTTTCTCATTAATTCTGCTATTTTCATAAATGCAGGTCAGCGAAGAAGTGGAGCGTGCTTTGACAAAGCTAGGACATTCTCCACTGGCTGGAAGGTGAGTTCCAGCATTAAAATTTAATGATAATAGTTAGAGAATCAACTGAAGTCACTTCAATGAGCCTGCTAAAGGGTCCTCATGGAAACATGCATTATCAGGATTTTTTTTTTAGATCGATAAACATCATGATGAACCTGATACTGAGACTGTTGCAGGACATAGAATGTGTATCTATAAGGTTAATTACAGAAGCAAAGCCAGACATACACTCAACTTCCTGGGTTTCATTGACCTCTTTGTGATCTTCCTCATGATTCATGAGTGCAGAGGCAAGCTTATGAAATAAAAGTTTGTATAACTTATCCAAGATATGATAGTTGTAATTCTAGTGGGAGATAAGATGTTCAAACCTATATGTTTGATATTCAGACGGTTCATTTATAATTATTTGCGGATTAAGTTAATGAAGAATTCACGACTGCAACTTGTAGTTTAAGTTTATGCATGGCATATATGAACTGCTAGACAAAGAGAAGAATAGATAACATTGTGACGTATAAGTTCTTCATGTGACTTTATCCAACTGATTATATCAACCAATTATAAACTGAATGATTGTCTTTCCCAATGGTAGGTCTCCACCAAGAATACAAGGCCCATGTGGAAAAAACCTGCAACTTCATTTCAAAACAAGAATGCCACCTCACCTATTCACAGGTGGCAAGGTTGAGGGAGAGCAAGGAGCAACCATCCACGTTGTCTTGCTAGACCTGAATACAGGCAGTGTTGTGCAAACTGGGCCGGAATCAGAAGCCAAACTGAACGTTGTGGTGCTTGAAGGAGATTTCAATGAGGAGGCAGATGAAGCTTGGACCAAAGAGCAGTTTGAAAGCCATGAAGTAAAGGAACGTGAAGGGAAAAGACCACTTCTAACTGGGGATATACAGGTGATCCTCAAGGAAGGCATAGGAACTCTGGGAGATCTTACTTTCACTGACAATTCTAGCTGGATAAGGAGCAGGAAGTTTAGGCTTGGCATTAAGGTTGCCCCTGGATATTGTGAGGGAATTCAAATTCTTGAGGCTAAAACAGAGGCTTTTGCGGTGAAAGATCACAGGGGTGAATGTAAGTTTTTAAACTGTTGCTACTAGGCTACTTCAGCCTAGATGGAACATTTTGCATTTTAGGCCAGTCAGGATCGAGGGTCGAGTGATTCCTTTATCTAAGAATAAGTTGGTTTCTATCATTTACAAAACCAGCTATCATGAAGAACTTCATTTAAATGAGAAACAGTTGAATTCCCCAACTGCTCTCTCTTTGGTGATATCATAGGGAAGGCACCGTGCTTTATGGTATGATCTGGCAGATGATGGTTGGTAATGTCTATTAATTGCAGTAGGGAGTGAGCGACCTCACCTCATATTTTCAATTTTAAATGAGGATTACTCTATGACAACTTGAGCACATACAGTTAAAAGTAAAGAAGTCAGATCTTCTGCAGAAATTTTCTTACACAACTTTTTTTTGTAAAGTTCTGAGAGCTCTCATATTTTAGTACGAGTTTTCTGTTGCTAGTTCTATGGCTATGCATATATTTAGGTTCTAAGTGAATTTTCAGCATTGTCTCTTTCTTTCATGAAATTCGTGCAAAACTTATTTAAAGGAAATGATTCCTTTTGTAATTCAGTATACAAGAAGCATTACCCTCCTGCTTTGCATGACGAAGTTTGGAGATTGGATAGAATAGCTAAGGATGGAGCACTGCACAAAAAGTTAATCAAGGCTGAAATTGTCACTGTTGAAGATTTCCTCCGCCTTCTTGTCAAGGATCAACAGAGACTAAGAAGTGTAAGGATTTATCTCGTTTTCAATACCATAAACACATTTCTCTTTCCTTTTCCAATGCTCATTCTTTCTTTGAGTTTGGTTTTTCTTCATTTTCTGTTTCTCATGGTGTCGTTCACAATATAGATCCTTGGAAGTGGAATGTCCAACAGAATGTGGGAGAATACAGTGGAGCATGCAAAGACGTGTGTCTTGGGTGGGAAGCTTTACATTTACTACACTGATGAAATCCACAGCACTGGCATCGTGTTCGACAATATTTATGAGCTCAGAGGCCTTATAACTGATGGGCAGTTCCTCCCTCTGGAGTCGCTTTCCGACCGTCAAAAGGTAGGACTTGAATTTTCAGGAATGTTAATCATGTCACTATTCATCAAAAAAAGAAGTTAATCAACGGTAGTTATCTATTAATTTATCCATATTTAATTTATCACATGTTCTTCGTTACATTATTGTACACAAAAAATACAAAGTTCTACAGAAGTACAAAAACTAACACCACTAGATAATTAGTATGCTCAAATACAATCTTACTTGGGTATTTAACTAACAATTAACAAATAAAATGAGCCAAGGTCACAGGAAGCGTTGAACAGCATCTGAAGGTCAATTCATATATTTATTATTTGGGATTCTGAAAATTTGTGAAGCGATGATTATATGTTTTGTTGTATGGTGATAATCAATATTTTTGGCTCCACTGGCATGAGGGATTACATAAATGGAACGGCAGCGGCTTGGCTGTTCTGTGCTTCATGCAGGTTTTCTCAAACATTTTTCACAGAATTCGCTCCAAATCCTCTTTAGAGACTGAATGATTTTGTACTCCGATTGAAACATCTATAATTCTAGTTTAATAAGCATTTTTTATACTCTCTTTAAGTAAATCAGCCCATTTATTTACAACTTCATACAGATTTCAGTGGATACTCTGGTGAAGAGAGCATACGAGAATTGGCATCAAGTTGTGGAATATGATAGCAAAGTTCTGAACTCTCTCGCCAGTAATAAGAATGGGATATCACCTGCACCAATAGCTGACCACAACTATGCCACAGATCGGAATATAACAACTCTTCAGAACAGTCAGCAATATAGCCCTGAACTGAGCACACAGAGTCACTATAACAACCAATCAGTCCCTCAGTTGATTGAATTTCCATTTGTGAGGTCTAGTCAAACACCAGTTATGACGTTAAATAAACAAGCAGTGTTATCAGGCAGCATAGATTGTATGTCAGCTGGAACTCCTGCAGTTGGTGGTTCATATTTTTCAGGAGATTGGTCTCAACCGAGGAATGAGCAGGGATCAGAAGATGTTTTTGCTGAGGAAATCCGCCTTAGGAGCTCGGAGATGTTGGAGAGTGATGACATGCAGAGGCTACTAAAGACATATAGTATGGGCGTTGATGTTGGAATGGGGGTTGGTTTTGGTCATCCTGATGAGGCCTGTTTCTCTTACAGTGTAGAATATGCGCCTCAGATGGATAGGACATCTAGGCATGAGCATGGCCGGAGCTCAGGGAAAGCTGTTGTTGGATGGCTTAAACTTAAAGCCGCTTTAAGGTGGGGGATATTCGTGAGGAAGAGAGCTGCAGAAAGGAGAGCTCAGCTTACTGAGATAGATTGAGTTAACTACTTGGATCTGCTGTCATCTCGGGTTTCAGTGAGAGAATATCATTCAGTGCCTTAAAATTTAACCATCTGATTGTCCAGAAGACACAGATGAAGAAATGAAAGGATGGAGTTTATTTGCATTAAGAATGAAGGGCTACAAATGATTTCAGTTTTCCTTCTTTCTTTCTTGAAACCGAAGATATACCTGAAAAGAGGAGAAAGAATAGTCATACATCAAGTTTGCTGGATGTTTTTACCTCTATTTACTTGTTCGAAGCACCTTTCTCTTTATTTATTTTCCTTCTCCTATGAATCACCCCAACTTATTTCCTTTCATCTGTTTGTAATATCATTATTCTTTTTTTCCAAACTAATTCACGATATAGCGTTTCTAAATAATAATAATCTTTTATTCTCTATTATGCTTTTGAAGACAGGCACATATCCTCTTTCTTTGCATATGCTTATCCGGGGTTAACTATAATCCTGAATGCATATAGCAACGAACAAGTGTTGTCATGAAATTTTGACAAACATTATAGATTTTGCATAATGATTGACATCAGTTTTGACATTCTTATTCAACATGTGAATTTCTCCAACCGTATAAAAGTTTTTCTTTTTTCGTAGTGTTGCTTGAAAATATGCCACGAGAAAGTACTTAATGCAAAGTAGTCACCTTGAAGGCCAAAGTTACACTGCAACTAATGGATTTAGAAACGCTAATGAATTTTGGAGGGAATTAAAAAGCCTATTAGGTATGAATCTTGACGGCCAGACTTAACGCATCATATAAAAATCTCTTGCTTCTCTCTCTCCATTTAAACAAAGTTTGCAAGATTTTCCACTACTCAAATGAAAAACTAAAGAGAGTAGAGGGGTGTGCTCAACCAAATTTTGGATATCAAGATGCTAACATCAGTCTTTAACGGTATGCTAACTAAGTTACACAAAATAAGTAAACTCTGACATAATTTTATATGATATGTTAGATATACTTTACAATAAAAGTAACTCTACAATTTAATGTAGGACATCAATTCACGTCAGTTTGTAAATTTATTTATATAAAACTCATTTGTGGCTAAAACATTCCTCGTTTTAAACCTTCACATAGGGTATGTCTACAATAAGCAGGATGCCATCTTCCATCAACAAGAAGAAGATAAGTCAAAAGAGTTAATTAAGAAAAAGGTTTGATATTAGCAATTGTAACCAGAAAATAACATTTGGTAACAAAGAGAATAATAAATATAAAAAAAGATGAAGAAAATACATAATGATACAAGCTCCTCCAAGAGAAGTAAATTTATGACGTTGATGCCCTTCAATTATCTTAAAAAACTCTCAAATGCACGACCCAAGAGAGTAAGCATCAGATGCGAATTCCCCATCACACAGCATCGTCTGATTCTGTTCCTGTATGAGGTGCACACGATCTTATCACAAAATGATCAACAGGAATTGAAGCCAAAGCTAAATTAGAAATACATGGACGCAAAAGAGATTCATGGTGCAATAAACTAGAATTATCTAATTGGTAGTAACTGGAAATCAGATACCTCTTTGCATATGCAAATGGTATTTTCATGCTTTAATGAAGCTGAAGATGCAGAAAACTTAAAACTGGTAGGACACAAACAGAAGTAAAATATTTTGTAAAGATCAAGGGTACTGTACGAAAACCAATGAGGCTCACTTCGATGATATGAATGAAGAGGATTGATTAGCTAGTTGTCAGGTGTGCTTCGATGATATGAATGATTTCCAAGGACCCCTTTTTTTCAGGAATACTCAGATACTTCTTATAACTTCCTCACATACTGTCCAAATAGGCAGCTTTATTTGGTCACAAATCTAGAGCTGATACCTTTGTAAGATTACTTCTGTGCAACAATGACTTAGGAATCATTAGTAAGAACAGAATGCGTTTAAAACTCAAAATTCCCACACTAGTGAAGTTTTGTTGACAAGTCTTGCTGCAACTTTCCAACTAATATATGCAATGGCCCACCAAGTAAGGAAGCAGAAGACAATCATGTCAATCACTATTGAATCAAGGATTATAACTTAACCAGAATTTTAGTTTCTATGATTCACTAAATCTGATTATCTGAACCGTGTCTAAAATATTTCTTGAACAAAGAAATTAGCACATAGATGAAATGAATCAAGAGCAGAAAAAGCACGAAATTTATCATACCCGTTTCATCAATGTATTCATTATATCATCCAAAGAACCAAAACTGTTTTGAGTGATACCATCCAGTGACCTTGTTTGCTCAAAGAGGTAGTCCTCATTGGGCATCTTTGTGCCTAGAGCATATCTCTCAACCTCACTGTTTTGATCAAGGGACAGAGCACCACCATGTAATTGGGGAATCAAAGACTCATCAAAACTCTTGCTGGAGATTGCAGTATTTTGGTCCAAACTCTGGCTCAAAGGATTCACTATACCATTGGCAGGAACCAGAGAATTTAAGGCACTGACAGTATGATTCAAGTTATGGTTGTAATCCTGTTTTTGTTCTTCCCAGTTTTGATTTGATGGGTAATTCATATTGTGGATGACACTACCAATCATGCCTTCATGGCATTGAATATCTCCTCTTGAATCCTCTAGAGGGGCTAAAACGGCACTTGTTGAAGGAAAATCAATTGAACTGTTACCAATATGAGGGCTGGTAGAAGATATACTCAAGTTATTAGAAGGCAATTGATCATGATTAAAAGGCTCATTCAATGGCAAAGCATTCGATGAAAACCTGGATGACTGAACTGTACCCTGCCAGCTTTCATTACTCTGATTATGAACCAAAAAATTAGATGGGCCACCACTGCAATTCTCAAAAGCATCTGCAGTCAGTGAAGCCACTCCAAGTGAAGATTGACTTCCAAATGCTCCCCCATTGTGCGCTTGATGTGGATTCCCTCGTAACACCAAAGAATTGCTTGAGTGACTGGGCAATAAACTGGGTGAATTACCAACATTCACTCTCGAGTCAGAGAAGCTAGTAGTGACAGTGAAACCTCTTGAATCCTTAATGGGATTGAAATCTCCGATCCACGTAGTGCACTTGTTCTGTTGCAACTGGTTGAGCTCTAATGATGTAGGAATCCTTTGAAATAAACTTGCACTTTGGTTTGAAGGCAATAGAGCTGGCTGGAACTTGCCAAGAGTATTGATGGAGCTGCTCAAGTTTTGACCAGTCGGTTGTACAAGTCCAGAAGAAGTAATTCCATGAAGTGTCAAACCTGCAGGGGAGTTTAGTCTACCAAACATACCACCTGGTGTATATGATGATAAAGCTGAGCTTGGGAGCCTTCCTGATCCAGCCAACGAGCGAAACTCCCCAAATCCATCTAGTGAACCCATTCTCAAGTAAGAGGAATCTTTACCCCCCAATGCAGCAACCATACTAGCTTGCTGTGCTGCCACACTGCTGATTCTTTTCAGGTAGAGTCTATACTTCTGCAGCATAACATGAGACAGTAAGCTTAAAGGACCATACCTAAAATAAAGTAAAGAATCCTCTCAATTAATAAACGTAAATATAAACATTATCTCCTAACCTGCCCATTAGTTGTACTACTTAAAGAAATCTAAAATGACTCTCCTATTCTAGATTTACGAGGTAGTTTTTCAATATCAAGAATTGTTGTGGGATCCTAATTCTATAAAAAACACTTCACAAATAACTCAAATAACATCTATATATTTAACAAGAAATAATTTACCTTTCAGATTTATTCTTCAATTTTTTCCAGGTAATTCATGCCAAACTTCGATAATAGTAATGGCCTTCAAATTACAAACAATATTATTCCATCTAACCCAAATCCATGTTATTTTCATGGGTCCAAATGCTTTCTAATTCAAAAACTCTAGGTATAAAGGCATTAGGATATTATATTTATTTCTAAAGGTGAAGAAGAAAAAAGGAAAGATTTATGCCTGCAGATGGCTAGCCACATTTTCCCTCGTAAGCCCTTCTACATTCATCAGGTCAAGAATTTTCTTAGGAACAGCCTCTGCATTAGAAGTAAATTGAAAAGGAATCAGGAATGAAAATCCATAAGCAACAATTACAACTTTTCACTTCTTTGTAGCAGAGACTCACTTTCAAGTCCCAATTGATTTACAGCTGCAACAAACTTTCTGTGCAGCTCTACTGACCAAACTACCCGAGGTTTCTTCTGGTTTGAAGCATCGTCATCCTCATGTTCATTTTCTTCATCTTCTTCTTCCTCGTCTTCATTTTGTTCCTTCCGCTTCCTACTGAGTCTGTCATCCTGATCTGCATTACCTGTCGATGCGAACCCCTGTCCACTGTCACCAGTACCATGAAGAGCTCTGTCTTCATTCAGGGACTTCTTTTGGTCCTTGGAGTCAAATTTCTTTCTTCGAATTACATGTTGCCATATGTTTTTTAGCTCTTCAATTCGAACAGGCTTCAACAAATAGTCACATGCACCATGAGTAACTCCCTTCATCACAAGCTGGGTATCACTATGGCCTGACAACACTGGAAAGACATTAAAAGACTATTAAGTCAATTAAACATCCCATTCCATAATTCTAAAGAAGAAAACACAGCTCAAGCTTACTAATGACAGGTAGGTCCATTTCGAGCCCCACAAGCTCAAGGAGCTTAAAACCATCCATGTCAGGCATATTCACATCACTGATAACAAGGTCAAACTTATCTTTGTTCTCCCTCAACATTTTCAGAGCCATTACCGCCTGGTTAGTTGTTGTAACTGCATAAACCAGAAAACACATCTAATAAGCCAAATTTGAAACGAATGTGAAATTCGAAACTCAAATGCTACAATCAAACATGAATAATTTGTAGGGGCGGGTCCGAAGGAGTCCGAAGGACCCAGCATTGGAAAGGTTCCCCGAAATCAAAAAATAAAAAAAAGAATTTGTAATCGCAAATTTTTTTTCTGAAGAATTTATATGTAACCCATAATCCACAACATAATCTGCATAACGGCAAGAGTATCTAACAGTACGTAACGGTCCACTAAAATCAAATAAATTCAGAATTATACCGAAATAGTGAGGTGAAATCCCATTAAAAAACGATGTCTAAAACGTTCAGTAGAACATGAATTTGAGTATGGAATCACTCTTCAGATTAACAAATCCATTCAAAACTTGATTCACACGACACCATAAATGGACACGGTTCAACAAAATACAGGCAATACCTCACAAAACAGATAACTTTTGAAAAATCGGAAAACCAATATGAATCCGAAAATGATATGGCCATCCTAATTCGAAGACGCCTATCAGAAAACCATCCGAATGCTCATAAAATCAAACGCAACGCGCTAAAGACTGAAAACAATTAAAACAGAAAGGGAACAGACCCCGATACTGGCATTTACGAAGCAGGGTGTCCAACAATTTGAGGCAAAATGGGTCGTCATCCACAGCCAGAACACGCATACCCAACGGAAAACAGTCCCGTACTACATCTTCACCCGCCAAACCACCTTTTTGGTCCTCCACAGTCATCGTGAACGAACAACTCCAGATGGACCCAGATGAGAAACAGAGTACCAAACAGAGATCACAGAGCAAGTGTCAACTTTGAATGCTGGGACTCAAGTTTCCGTGCCTTTTTCACCAAAACCCAGAAGATAAAGACATGAACAAGAGACTCGCAGAGAGAGGGGTCCAAAGGAGCAACTGAGATTTTGAGAAAGTGGAGAGAGAGAGAGAGAGAGATATGGAAATGGAGAGTAAGTTAAGGCTGTACGAGATGCATAATGATGGTGATGGCCAGAACAGGGTTAAGAGATTCAACCCAACAAAACAGACATCTTTTTAGTATTTTAGCGGAATGACTTTCCCTCTCTCTTCCTTCACTGGTAGAATTGTTCTCTCCTCTGTGTATTTTGTCTTTAGCTTTTCCTTTCCAACCGAACAGAAAAGCCTTTTGTTTTTTTATTATTAATTTTGTACATTAATATTATCGTCATTGAGCTCCTTTTGTCTCTTCTCCCTCTTTGAAACCCTCCTCTCTCTCTCTCTCTCTCCCTCTCTCTCTCATAAATTATTTTTTGGTAAACGCTGTGTGTCTCTCCCTCTGTCTTTCAGTCTTTCTTTCTCTGGTCTATATATGGAAGTGGAAGACTTCTAGGGCTTGATAATGTAGGTCTGACGTCCACAACAGCTTGATAGACCCTACCATTTCTCTATTATCAACTAAACAGGCAAAAAAATAATAATCATCAATGTGGAATATTCAGTTATCATCAAATTACTCTGCTTAATTATAAAATCCATTTTTCTTATATTTTTCAATAATTAAACCTTATATTTTTCAGTATGTTTAATCACATAGAATAATAACAAAGAAAAATACTTTAATTATAAAAAAAATCTCATAAAAATATTTCGATAAAATAACATAATTTCATATATTACGTTATAAAGCCTTTCATTTCTTTAAATAAATTCAAAAAAAAAAATTTAAAAAAAAAAAAAAGGAAGAGGAGAAGAAGAAGAAGAAGCCCTTTATCTCTAATGAATTGTACTTCCTATGTTAATTCCATGGATCCCTCCATTGCTGAATTTCATTGAAACAATGATTTAATCATACCCATTATAAGTATATATATATATATATATATATATTTTTTTTTTGTAAGGAAAAGGTACGTGTGTATGAATATAATGGTCATTAAGGTTCATAAATATTTAATTCCAAATCATTAATACCATAAAAACATTCCTTTTAAGCCTTAAATGCTAATGATTTTCGAATTTCCTATTTCTGGAAGTATATTTACAGCTCCTATAATTCTTATTTTCTTTCCTATTAGATGCTGGGGACCCGTGACTGGAGACCTTCTTAAATTATTGTCATGTTTCAAGTTCTATTTTTTGTCATTGCTGGTTTTGTTCCATATTTTTTCCCTATTTTTTCAGTTTATTTCTGAGGAATATTATTGGCTTTTTTATTTAAATTGGTGGCCATAAGCATAAGGTTATAAGATTTATGTTCATAAGTTCGATATAGTTTGGTTGCAGCTTTCCATAAAGTTTTGAGATTATGTCCATTTATTTATGTTCATGCATGAACTCCAACGGGCTAGTTCAAGTGGAAGAGGCTTTAAGACTCGTTTGGTTACATAGTTTAAATGAGATAAGATAAGATGAGATATTTTAAATAGTAGTATGAGTTTTAAGTTAAGCTGAGATGAAATCATTTGTAAAAAAATGCATATTTAGATAATAAGGTGATAAAAGATTGTTTTTATTTTTTAAAATTTGAAAAAGGGTGAGTCCCACTATTTGGATAGCAACCATGGGTTTACTGTTTTGTACTGTTCATTTACTATTTTACACTGTTTACTTACTATTTTGCATTACTCATTTATTGTTTTTTCAATTTGCACTGTTCATTTAAAGTTTTTTCTATTTTTATACTATTTATTTAACTTTTTAGTACTGTTTGTGTTAGGGGATGTTTTTAAAACTTAGAGATGAAATTTGGGTGATAAAATGTTATTTGGTTAGTCAGATGATCTCATCCGTACAGCTCTAGATGAGATATTTAGTATCCCATCTGCTAACCAAATCGAGTGTATTTTGATAGTATGCTTCCTCAAAGTCTAAGATTTGAATTCTTTTGAATATAAACAATTTCTAAGTTGGAATAGATGGATTTTCTTTTGAATTATCTAAAATACACTTGTAGAAAATTTTTTATTGTTTGTAAATCTTGAAACTAGTCAAGACTTTGTTCTGGAACACCCGATATCAAAAGAAAAAGAAAAAAAAAAATCTACTTTGATGCATGCATGATTCATCAATCTATTATCCAAAATCCCATATTCATGCATGCATGCATGATTCATTTATTACATTCATCGGATATTTTTCGAATGCAACAAAGAAAGCAACTTTATATCTCAATCACTAAAGTGCAATCATTCCAATACATCGCAAGGTTTAATGAGATTTGTCTCTATTTCACAGGAGATATTCAGAATGGGGTCTTCATATTTTTAACTTCATTTTAATTATTTATTTGTTTTTTTTTTAAAAGAGTAAGGTTCTATAATGAAAGGGTACAAGCAAAAAAAGTTTTTTTTTTTTTTTGTTTTCTTTTTTTAAACACCTTTTGCTTAAAATTAAAAGAAAAATAAGTGGCCATCTCTTTCTATTTTATTATATACTTTTTTTTTTATAAGAAATTGAATTCATTTATTTATCAGAGAAAAGTTACTTCTATGATCAGATATATACAAAAAAATTCTCATATTACAAACCCATTACTACATTTAGAGTTTTACCAATACACAAATTTCTTTATAATTAATATAGTCTTAACGTAATTATCTACAGATAAATCGTCTAAAAGACAATACTCTACTTAAAACATAGATTTATATCTATTATCTCTAATCAAGTTGTTAATGATGTATAAGTTCATATTGTTTTATTATTATTATTATTATTTTCAATTTGGGTGATGTTGTTCTAACTTGTCCAGTTAGCTAAGTTTTCATGTCGGTTCCTTTAATGTGATCATATAATTAATTTATAGAAGAAAAAAATACAGTTACAAGTATAATTATATATTAATCTATGTATTAATATGATGTGATTGGTCAAAAAGTAAATTTTATTAAAAATAATATTAATTTAAATTTTAAATATAAATAAATCAATATTAATATATAAATTAATATGCGACCGTATTTATATATAACAAAACTAATAACATACTCATAGAACTCTAAAGTTGAGTCTGGAATATTCCTAGCTTGTATGGCAACGTACCAACCACCTTTTTGTAATATATCTATATATATAACCATTTTTATCCCACCAAAAAAGAAAAAACTACTTTTTTTTTATCACATGATCTTGTGACACTTCAAATATATTTTTTTTTCATTGACCTTTATTAACGGTGCATGCAAGTAAAGTGAATACCATTTCCTACAATGAAAGGAGAAATTTAAGAAAAATAATCATTATAGTCGTAAGTGAGTAAGTGTTAAGTAATCATTTTAAATAAATATGATATTTACATAAAAAAATAAATTTTTTAATAATAAACTCTATTCTTTTTTAAAATAATTGCATAATATCTGCTCACTTCACGATTGAATAGAAATTGTACCCAAATTTTAGGATTTAGATACAAAGAAAGGACCCATAAACTCTTAAGAATCTTGATTCATAATTACTTGCTAGGTTTGTGTAGGGAAAATTATCATGGTTATTTGCTATATATATATTTAGTGTAAATAACACCATAATTAGCCAAAAGCTGTTCCGGAATTAGGGGGAGTTGAGGAATTTGCTTCACAACTCTGTGCCTTTTCTCTGGAATTAGGTCAGATCCCCATAACTAAAAGGTTGCCAAAAGTATTACAGCATGTGAAGTTGTTTGGGAAGATGATGACCATGAGATGTTACCACGTTTCTAAATCTGATTGGCTGGCCACAACTCCCCACCTATATAGATATATAAAACACACAAATTGAGATTCCGGACCCAGAAGGACATAATGCAGCCTTTTTTCTGATCAAAAGCAGCGTCAGTTGGTACCATGATATCATTGATATGGACCTATCCAGTTGGGACCCCCCCCCCCCCCCCCCCCCCCCCCCCAAACAAACCCTTCTTTCTTTTCCTTTCTCTTGTTAATGTCACAGCTGTTTGATCAAGCAAGACTCCCATTTTATCCATGTGCTTTGTTAGATGTAGTCGATAAATATAGTCGGGATGTAAACGGTTATATAAAATAAATAAATAAAAATTATAAAAATAATTTTTTTTCATTGTAATATGGAATGAATAAAAAAAATTATAAATATAGGTCACATATTAATTCACTTTTTTCAAAACGACTGCACCCCGACTGCATTTGCCGACTGCACAAATCATTTCTGTTTATCTATTTAATCTAGTTATTATAATTTTTTTATTATCTACACAAGTTAAAAATCTAATAACCTAATAATATATGACTCAATTTTTTAAATAAAAAATTAAGGTTCAAAACCCCTACCCCTGTATAAAAAAAAAAAATTATCAACATAAAATATAATAAATAATTTATTTTTTTCAAATTTTATTACAATAATAATATTAAAAAATAATAGTCTAACAATATTTTATGTAATTTTTAAATTTTATCTAAAACCATTATATCTCATCTTATTTCACTATCCAAATAATTTCATTATCCAAATAACACTTACAACTAGTCAAATTGGATATCCACTTATTTTGCATAAAAAAAATGACATTAAGTCGTCTGAATTTGTATTCTCAATTTAATTTTTATGTATTTAATTTTTTTAATTTTTTATTTGACGGTTAAGAAAATAATTATTATTATATTAATTTTTTTAATTTTAAATATTTAAAGATATTTAAAAAATATTAAAAAGTAAAAAAAAAAAATTTACACTGAAAGGCACGTCCAATGGTCAAACATAGACCACATGGTAGCACTACCCTTGTGCATGACACAGGATACAAAGGATGTCTTTCTCCCTCCATATAAGACCAATTTCATCCTGTGCGAAGTTATCCTTTATAAACTTGATTCTTTTTTTAACTGTGAACGAAAAAAGAATGCTACATTATTATACAATAATATCTTCTTCTTTTTTTCATGAGCAAATATGTATAAGAAAATATTTATTTATCATTCTCTTTGTTGTTATCTTTTCAACATCTCTTGATGTGATATTAAATAATAAGTTCATAAGTAAAACATAATAAATAGTCTCCAATTATTTAAAAATAGTGAGTCGATGATGGTAAAAAGATATTGAGTAACATTACTTTAAGTATAACAAGAATTTTTCTATTTACAAGCTGGTGTATAAAATATATCATCTATATCATTTACATGGTAATATTTGAATTATAAATGAAAGATTCAAATTTTAAAATATTTCTTTCAGATCAATTGGCAACATCTTAGTTTCTCACTAAGAGAACCAATGATCGAATCTCACTCCCCCATGTATAAAAAAAAATTATGCTATATAAGCAATTTGTTAAGTGTGTTATCTACACCGAGTTGGACAAAGTTGTGTAGATCATTTAAACAATTTTAAGTTTATATTAGCACTAGTAAGAAAAGAATAAAAAATTTTGTGTGCATTCAATTTTATGTACTCTTTTGCATATTCTCTATAGATGTGATTAGTTATGTATTAAAAAAATTAATATAACTATTTACATCAGTAAAATATATAAGAACAATACGAATGTGACTGTATTTAATATTTCTTGAAAAGAATATATGATGTCTATAGTATGAATGGTCGTAGAAAGACTTTTTTTAAAAATAGAAAATAAAAAATTGTACAGAAAAAATGCAACAGCAAGACCTTGAGGAAGTCTTCTTAGGGTGGTTGAAAACCTTTTGCTACACAAATCCAAAGGAAATCAGACAGAAATTCACGTGTCAAACTAGATTGCATTGCAATTGGTTAACACTTTTTTAAGTTAAAGACGACTCTTCCTTGACAACTAATAAAAATTGGCAGCCAGCTCAGTCGGGTTTCAATTGCTACAACATGTGGGACATTGTGATCACAGAAAAGAACCTTTTTCTACTCTTGTTATTCATCTCACATGTGAGATTAGTATGTCTCCTAATTGCCATATAAAATCCCTAATCTTAAGAAGAAAAATCTTCAACAAGGAAACGCGAAGTAAAGGAAAAATTATATATGCAATCCATTTTTTAACACATCCGCACACCGTCTGAGTTGGTAGATAATCTATAATTTGGAGTGATGAAGTTCTTCTATTTGCATGTCGACACGTAGAACGCACCATTCACATAATTTAAATAATAAAATTTAATTTGTAAAATTCAAATTTTATATTTTATTTCTCAAATTAAATCATATCATATAAGCATTTTGTTAGATTTTTATCCATATTGACTTATAAATAACATTTTTTTTCCCAATTTTATTAGAGGCTCCATTTGCAAACGATAAATGATTAGATTGTAAATAAAATAAAAAAAACTGAAATTTGAAACTCAAGCTTGGCCCAGCCCATGAAAAAAGCTTGACCAAAAGATAGGTGTAAGGGGAGAAACGAGCTTCGAATTATGGGCCTTCACTTTCAACTCTTGCTGCATCCCATGATTTCACAAACCCAAATTATGGAGTAATAAGACGAGAACTTTTCACAAGGAGTTTTGCTAAATATAAATACAGTCGCGTATTAATCTGTGTATTAATATTGATTTATTCATATTTAAAATTTAAATTAACATTGTTTTCAATAAAATCTACTTTTTGACCAATCACATCACATTAGTACACAGATTAGTACACAATTGTGCTTGCAACTATATTTTTCCTTTCATAAGTTGTTGGGAGATAAGCACTTAAAAACAATATTTTTTTTTTTTAAGAAGTAGACGGTACCTTAATTTAATTGATAACCCTCACTTATGGTAGATGAATACCGTGATTACATCTGGATACCTGGAGGTTACACATAATAATAATAATAACAACGGTTAAAATACACAGATGCACCGACTGTAATTTTGAGCAGTACCTTTGGAAGGGCAGAGTAGCAACGCCCTATTTTAACAGTGTTAATTACATTTATCTACCCAAAGCCATATCCTTTAATTTTTTCGCCCCATATCGATTAAAGTTTCGATATCTCGTGCATCGAAAAGAAAACCTAGAATGTATAACAATACTTCATTATGATTAGATTATACTACACTTGAAAGCTACATATAGAAGCATATACAATCCGATCTCAAGGGTCAATAGGTAAACCAGTGTAATCACTTCATAAATCTGAGTCCAAACATTGCAGCATTTTTTAAACATGTGCAACAAAATGCTATAGATACTTGTGAAAAAGAAAAAAGAAGAAGCTAGAAAGCAATGGAAAGCCTGAATTGTGTTGAAGAAACATGAAATGTGTTGACACAAACAATGATATAAATTAATGTAGCTGATTAAAGATAAATTCAGCATGGAAAAGAAAAGAAGAAATAGTGTATTTTTTTTAGTCCAAGTGTGCAGTTCAGCAAGTGAAAAGATCATTGACCAATAAGTAAATGAAACAAACACATGTATTTCATTTCTGAAACTGCTGATAGTCTTTACATAAAGCTCAAGTTTGTTAATTATACATGAAATCCAGATCAAGCAGTCTCTGGGACTAGCTGATATCAATTTTTGCACTACTCATGGGAAATACAACAGCAGCAGATTGCTACCTCAAAAATGATTGCTGAACAGGATCTGGATCAAACAAATTATATCTGATTTCTATCATTTTGCGATTTCAAGAAACTTACTGAACCAAACAGCTTAGATGCTGAACATGGGGTCCATGAAGCACGCAATCATAGCTATACTTGGAGAAAAAAGGAGCCCATCTGTTTCAATTCTCTACTAATCAAATGATGAGAAAGAACCAGCTATCGTTTTCCAAATCTCAAGCACTTGTTGTGTCTGTCTTCTGTAAAGCTTGAGTTAGAAGTGAGTTGTTTCGTCGGTCTTGTGAGTGAGAGTTTCTCCATTGCATTTACAAACTTGCGCAAGTGCTTAATATACTCAGGATAAGTTTCAAGGTTGCAATGCCCCCCACCCTTGACCCATAAGGGATCGTATTTTTCCTTGGAAAGTTCCCATAAACGCTTTCCATGGGACCAATCAACAATGTCATCATTTGTTCCCTGTAAATGATCCATCATGGGAAATGCCATTCGCCCATACCAATAGCAGTCAGTATAAATCAAATTAGAACCATACATTAAATCAATTTGTAATGGGCAAAACAGAAACCTATTGTAGGAAGTAAGGCCATGGGTAGAATACCATAGGGATGACATAATAGGGTTCTAAGGACAGAGAAAAAGAAAATCAATATTCCTTATGAATGAAGCAGAAGAAATTCAGTTTATTGTTCCTGATTGGATTTGCTTCCTGTGACATAGGCTGGCTATGTGGTTTTACTCATTTCACCAGCATAACTACAGTGACAAAGGACAGCAGTTGGCACTTGCTGGTCACTCCAGACTCTTCTTCATACAAAATATAAAATAAATGAAGCAACAAGAAGAGTTCTCATTGTTGATAAATGAAAACCTCCCCACGTGTGAATTTCTGGTATTTCAAAAATAATAAATCCATAAAAGCACCCAACTGGAAACTGAAAAAAATACGAAAAGCCAACACAAGTCCAAGTTCTTGATATTTTCGCAAGAGTCACATCCTTAAAATCTGATAGAATTACAGACTACCTTCCTACCACAAAGTGATTGACGACCATTTCTACTTATTTTATTTCCTCCTCTCATTAATTGATTGGCATCAGATGTATCATCTTAAGGTCATCAACTTCCAACAAGAACTCCCTGAAGGTTACAATTCATGCAAAATAAGCCCTTCACTCCCTCTAGAAGTTCTGCATTGTCAGTTTCAACTCTTGAAAATACACTTTGGTTCTCTCTCATCTTTGACAAGATGAAAAGTTAATTAAAGAGGTTTACAATAAGTTCTTTCAAAATTGACTATTTGTCCCTCTGTTAGAGGTGTTCCAAAAATGTCTGCAATCGAGTAAATAGCTCTATGAACGAATGGATCGGATCGAATTGGAAAATGTAAAGATTTGTACAAGTTATACCTTTCGTCACCACTTTGTGGAAAATCGTTAGGTATGAATATGTTAAATGAATATGTTAGATACCTATGACTCGATTGGTGAAATAGTATCTCTCTCCAAAAAAACATGTTTTTTTTTACCGCCGCACAAAGAAAATATTTTGTTGCGAATGAACAAGATATTGAGGAATTGTCCATATGTAAAATCATCATTATTGACACGGGGCCTTTTCCACATAAAAAGGGAATCTTTTGTTACAATCGAAGCAGAAGTGATGTGGATTATTCAAGAATCGAAGTCGATTTGCTTTATAAAAAGAAGATATCAATGAACTTCTATGGAATGGTTTCGCAGGATTCGGCCAATTGTCTTGATCGTGGGATATCACTGAGAAATAGGAATCTGTGTTATCAAAAGATTTCCTACGATTATTTCTAGTATGGAATGAGTCAATCATCCACCACTTTGGTATCTTATTGAACAAAAATGGTGATATTGTTCCTCCATTGATCAAGAATTTCGATTTCTGGGAAGTATCATGATCATCCAATAAGAAGGGTTAATGAGAAGTCTAATCAAATGAAAATAATTCTGTCAATGATTTCTTTGCATTTTCCTGTATCTAGTGGAAAAACTTGAAAATAGATCCACCAGATTTCTTTTTGCTTATTGGAGATTCCAAATCTTAAAAGATTCCACCTTTATTGCCACAAGTTCAGAGACTCCTGAAACTTGGGAACTAATTCTATTCTTCTGTTGCATTGTATTAGAAATAAATACATTTTGATAAGAGAAGATTCAACAGAACCTATTCCATTGTATTAGAAAGAAATACATTTGGATAAGATTCAACAGAACAGAAGATGATCAAACATGTTATTACGACTATACAAACAGTGAATTTATGAAAGTGGGAGGAAAAGAGCTGAAGAAGAGGGAAAAAATCAAGGATTCAAAATTCAAACATAGTTAACAACTGAAAGGACAAAATATGATGGTGCTTACGGGTTTCTTAGTGACGGCATCCAATGGAGTTGTCAGTGAATTACTTGGCATGGTATAAAGCATGCAGTTTATGAAAGATCATTTACAAAACCAAAACATCTAAGGAGTAAAATGAAACTAGAAATGCCATTGAATCGTATCTAGAAAGTAACTGGTAGTAAGCACTAAGCACTAGACTTTTAACCTAAGATTTTAGGAAAAATTAGTTGGTATAAGCTGCACTAAGAAAATAGATAAGAACTAGAATATAAAGTTCTTTGGGTATATAAACAAATGGAGAATTTGACAGACTATTAAAGTTTTGGCAAGAAAGAAAAATACTTACATGTATAACTAAAACTGGACAGCTGACATTCCGAATTTTGTCTATATTCTGAAAAGAATGAAGGAGGCTTCCTCAATACAAAACCAATTCAAAAGCTTATAAAAAAGAACAACTAAAAAAAAGAGCCAAAGAATACTTTAATCAAACTTACTTTAAAAATGTCAAACCAAAATGTCATCTTGACTGGATATAACACCCGTATGCCCGAAAGAATGGCGCTATGAAGAACAACACCTCTCAACTTTTGAAACCGAGAAGCCAAGTGCACAGTTGGTCCACTTCCAACAGATTGGCCATACAAAATCAAATCCTCTTGCTTAATTCCATATTCGCTCTTCAAACAGTTGTATACAGCCTCTATGTCATAATAGGTGTTCAACTCAGAAGGCTACCACGATTGAAGAGACAACACTTAGCAGGTATACATACAGACAAATAATCTAGAGAGATATTATTCTTTAGTAATTAACTCAAACTCTGCACTGAGGCAAAAGAAAACAGCAAATGCAAACTGTCTTACCTTACCAGTCGATGCTCCATATCCTGAATAATCATAGCTGCAATATAATAATCGATACCAAGTAATTAATGAAGGAAAGGTTCTTCCTACTGCTTTTAATGCAGAAATGAATACAATCAGGCGCCAAAATTAGGTTAACTAATCGCATCCCAGAACATATTCTCCATATGCAACAACAGTCAATAGAAAATAAATAACAGCCAAAAAATTGATGTGCCTTTCAAACACCTATATGTAAAATTATCCATGATTAATAGGGAAAAATTATAGACTGCAAAGTTTTGAAAAAATCAGACCAGAACCATACACGCTCTATTCCCCCATTTTAATAGGCCTCTTCTTAAAAGTTCAATCAGAATAGTAATATTATACTCCTTTTTATTCTGCGCGAGTTTTTTTCCCGATGAGTGAGACTCCTAAATCCAAGTAAAATAAACGTGTGTAAAGCCGTCAGCATTAATGCTGAACACACCACCACATCACGTATGGTTCTATGGATCGCCTTCTCAATCAATAAAACTCATGCATCAAATAATTCTCGTATATGTAAGGACAGAGAAGGCAACGGGAGGGAGGTTAAAAAAGGATCAGAAATCAAAGAAAAAAAAACCCATAAATATGAAAAAGGAGAATATTTTGGAAGCTTAGATGGGGAAAAAGAAAGAAAGAAACTAGTGAAGAAAAAGTCGGAGAATCAAAACCAGAAAATAGGTTTCTAAGCAATTACACAAGCAAGACAGCAAAATAAAAAGCTCATTTTTTTATGTGACGCTATCAGAAGCAAGGGATTCAAAAACCCGTAATACAACAATTGATAAGACTATACAAACTGGGAATTGAATAAATTAATCACCAAAAATGAAAAATAAGTTACTCCAATAATCCAACCCCCAGAAGAAAAATAAAAAAGCACCCAACAGAGCATAGAAGAGAACAAAGACCACCCATTACGGCTATGATCACAAACCAACCAACCTGCCAAAACCCAAAAGTACCTCATGATATTGACACGCAGATGAGCCCTAAGCTCGATAAAGAGCTCGTGCATCTGACCCAAGTCAGCAGCGTTGCCATGCGAGTACAGCAACGTGAACCGTGCAAAAGGGTGCCTCCAAAGCATGGCAACGATTTTGTTCCCGCCCTTGGTGTCCAGCAAATGCACGTCCACATTCTTGTCGGCCGTCACCCCGGGGAACACCAGCCTCCCATCCTCTTCCCTGTATATGTCATAGGTTGGCGGGTCTGGTGGAAAGAAAGCGAATTTGGCAGCCACGCTCGACGTCACATTGCCCATTTAACACGTACCCAATTCAGAAATGGCAACACAACCCCGTTATTGTTTCAGCATATGGGATTGAGGCTTTCTCTTGGGTTTTCAGGAAAATAAATAAAAATTGTTTCTTTTTCGTGTTTTCGGGTTTTGTGATTTTTTTTCTTTTACTGGGGATGATGAAACTAACGGGAAGGTTGACAGAGAATAGATCCGATCTAAGCGGGTGAGCTGGAAGTGGTGCTTTCTAGAGAGGAACAAGGACCCTGAAAAAAAATGAAAAAAAAAAAAAAAAAAACTAGACCAATGAAAGAATTGGCTATGTTTTTGAGGAACATAGAAAGTTGGAAACCGTAGAGGGAGTTCTTGGTGATGATGATGATGATCTGTACAGCTCTGTTTTTGTGATTTTGAGGAAGAAGTTACAGAATGACTGTTTTAGCCTTCATTAGAAGTTCAATTTGTTGGAAAATGGTTTTATGGGTTTGTCCAAAGCTTGGGCCATTGCATTATAAGAGCAATGCATGAAGTGGGATTTGTCAAAATCCGTTTGTCATTTTGTGCTAAGATGGGAGTATCCCTTGGTTTATACTTTATATATGTTCTAGTTCATTTCAAAATTACACAAAGGCTACTTCACATAACTATAATTGAGATTTTGAATATTCCTATTGACATGTTTTGTTTTCATTGAAAGGAACCCCTAAACAACTATTGCACAAATCAATTATATTGTGATATGATATATTTTGCATTCATTTCCATTATTCATCATTTCAAGATAAAACTATAACTTGATAATAACATAAAAATTGTTTATGCATATACCAACACTTATGAGAAGGTGTTCAATGCAGCTAGCTCACAAGAAGTCTTCGGAAATTATAGGAGATTTTGGCATTTTATGAAAAGCTTAAGAGCTGTATGAAGAGGAAGAGGATGCCCCTAGTATCCTAAACAGGTGGTGCTTAACTGCACCAAAACCATTAAAACTAAATTAGAGGGTTGTGATGAATGCAGAAAGGGAAAGATCACAAGATGAAGAGCTGAACGGCTGAGATTTGGTCAAAGAATAAAGGGATCTTCAGAGAGACGGGAAAAGAGAGGTTGGCAGATTGGGCGGTCAAAAATGTCAGAGTCAGAGAGTCAGACATTCCTCATTTCGCTTCGCTTAGCTACTGTTTTTCACTCGTGGACGACGGTTTGGATGGTTTTCCTGCTTTGGAGATTGGAGTCAATTCCACAACTGTCCTTATTCTTCTACTTTGACCATCCACAATAACCCATTTTATCTTAGTTCGGAAATTTCAGTTTCTATTTTTAAGCACATTTCGGTTGCAGCATTATCTTCAACGATAAAGGGTGGCACAGAGCTGTTTTATCTGTCTGCTGATAATTAGTTTATAGCTGCAAACACTTTATTTAATGGATGAAATAATTATTATTAGCTTTAATTGAGGTCCAACTGAAGAGGGTCACTGAATTAAGGACTCATGATATTTTTCAGCTTTTAATGAAAAATTAGAACAAAAACAGAGCCTCATAGGTTTGGTGAAAACAAAAACTCTGCAGACACTTCTGTCAGATGAATTTCACATTACAATTGCAATGTTCTGTTGCAGTCCTTAGTGTATAAAGCTTCTTTTATGTGAAGTGAATGTGTGGTAAGGAAAGTTTTGGCTTTGGATATGGAAATTGGAGTAGGTAAAGAAATTAAATTCACTAGCCTTATAGAAGTAGGGGACCTCTGGGGCTTTAAAAAGCAGGGGGGACATTTAAAACTCTGAATGGAATAAAGATAGTAAATATTCTCCATTTTTCAGATGAAATGTTTGCATCAGCAATATTAGTATCCATCAGACAAATAAATATTTAATATAAGTCTTATTTGGTGGGATAGTTCGTTTGAATGTGACTGTGTAATTTGTAAAAACTATTTAGTAAATCTTTACAAGTTCAAATTCTTTCTTAATTAAAAAAAATGCATGGTTCACAAATTCTTTCGGATTTTATTTTATTTTTATTATAAAATAGATCCGACGTAACACATAATGTCGCATTAATTTATAAACTTTTTTTTTAAATACTTTTCTTTATTTTATAGGCTTAGTATTTCTTAAATAATTAAATCAATTTTTTCTGTAAAAAATATAATACAAGCAAATAGTAAAGTTTAGTCCAAAGAAAATAATGGGTCAAAAAGCCCATAGATTGCTTAGAAGTTGCTGCACTAACCAAGAGAAAGCAAAATAGAAAAAGGCAGGTCTAAATGAATATTCATAGACAAATCAAATTTGTGATGTTATGTCTGTCATGTCCATCAACTGTAACTTGCCTATATTTTAATCATATACATTTAAATTATTAGAGTATTTAATTGAAATGAATGTTCTAAGCAGAGATGATTTGAAAGATTACTCTTCAACCACTGGAAACACTACAAAACTGCTTTAGAATCTAACAAAATTAAAACAACTCTGCCCATCATACTGATAACATATGATTACTGGTTTACAGAGACTACCCATTATTTAAAGATATATCATTGAAGAAATCTAGGAAATGGAACATCACTTTTTCAGGTGAATATTACCTTTTCATGGCAGATATTGAATAATACTATGAGATGGGGGAAAAGAAGGCTGAATTGCTGTAAGGAAAAAGATGGAATTGTGAGCATCACATCACCAAAAGAAGGGTCAACCTTCAGCACTACTACATCTTACCTGTAAAGGAGCTAGAACACATAAATGCCATTTTTTGACCCAACCTGATCCAAACCCATGTGCACAGCAACTTAAAGTGTTTCAGGAAAAGCAATATGCGAACTATGAACCTTAAGTTGTCAAGATAAGGTAGGATTAGATGGGACATCGAATGTGTGACACATTGTTGCACATTCAAGCAATTAGTTTAAGATTATCCTTTGAAGTTGTATTAGTTAATACTGCATCTTGTTCAAGTTAGCAAATAGCAAACCACTCCCAACTGCTTATATTCTTATATTTTCAAGCAGCTACCAGATTTCACTCAGATTAATGCTTAACTGCTAGCATTCAGATTCCATGTTCATTCATCTGTTCAAAATACCAATTATTAGACAAAAAATAAAAGTGCAGAGTGTACTGTATGCTATTCTAAGGTCTCTACACCACACACATTTTACGTTGCATGATTTGATTTAGAAGAGAAATTTTAATATTTGATTTATAAATTTGAATATTTTATATCAAATATTATCATTTAAGTGATTTGGATGGTGTGCTTTATGTACTGACTTGAGAATAGAATAACTCGAGATACAAATTTTGATAAAAAAAAAAAAAAAAAAGGGTGCAAGCAAAATTCAAGGTATGACAACTACACTATCATCTTGACCACAACACTCCATTCTACACATATTGTTATATTCCTAGTGTTTGATCCGGTGAGACTGAAACTAGAATACAATCATGGACAAAGCTAATTGCCAAGTTTAAACAAAATGTGCTCTTCTTCTACCGCAGTCTTATGATCTCAGACAACTGAAACCTAAGTTTCTGCAATTTTATCCAAAGTTGTATCCGAGATTTCAACTAAAGTGAAGGCTCGCTTTGTGCCACTAGACTCTGGTGGAGGGGTGTCATTATTCATTAAGCCTTTCTCATCGGTTCCTTGTTCATTGATCAATCTTTTGACCCTAGGAAAAATGGCCCCCATTCAGGTATATTGTGTTGTCATTCCCAACTGCCATCATTTTCCGAAGACCGTTTTTATGTGCCAGCTAGCTCTTTATGCATGTGACCGAACACAACCAGTGGGATACAGAGCTTGGCCAGACCCTTTTAGGAGGGATAAAGGCTAGCTTGTGCTACATCTGCACCAAAAGATATTGCTAGGTAATAGAAGTTAAGATGATCTATTTCATCTTTAGAATACATGGGCAAACCTGCTGCTATACAAAGAACTTCATTTTGCTCCTTTCCATAATCGGCCTCAGTATGTTGACAAGGTCACCGAGTACAGCAAGCAAACAGGCACATCAGGATAATAACGGAAAATCTTAATCACTTTTTAACATTAAAACCTCGAAAACAACCGGCCTTTACAGTTAAGGAGCCACCGTACAAGCTTGTGACCAAATGTTGTGAGAGTCATGAAGTTGAATGCTATGCGTTATAAAGGTGATCTCGAAGGAGTTCACAAGCTATGACTTGTTAGAAAGGTGATCTCATCCCCGGTACCAAACACCAATATATGATTCAGCATTTTTACTCTTCTATTTAAACACACATATATTAATGTATTGATACGTGTGTTTAAATAAAAAGATGAAATTGAAAAATCAGACGATGCATGATATAAAGATGATAAGTACCATTTCTCATTTTTTATTTTTCTAATAGGAAAAAACTTCTAATAGGACGTGGTGTGTAATTATGTTTTATACCTTCCAATAAAATATCCATACGTAGGAGATTTATATCATTCACCCGTAAAATCGATGGAGTGAATAAATTCTCAACCTTTTTCTTTCTCCTCCCGAAGCCTCTCTCTCTCTCCCTTCCCTTCCTCCCCCCGGCTCTCCAAATCATGGAACCTCCGGAAGGCATGTCAAGTAGCTCCGGAAGGTTGTTTTTCAGTCTACATTGGACCTCAAAGACAAAGTTTGCCAATCATCCATTGTTCGTGATGCTGCTAGAGGGCGCTGAAATGGAAATCTTAGACAGATTAACAGAATGCGGGGGTGGAGACTTCCTGTAAGGCTGTAAACCCCATAACTCTCGCATCCAAATTGGGAAAACAGATGGCAATGGTGTAAAACAGACGGCACTTCACATGGTCAACAAGAAAGGATGTATTCTTTTGGAAAAGCTGATGGGAGAGAATCTTATCAAACAATAAACATCCAATATTGACTGATCGAAATATATATCCCCCCAAGTGTGCGTAACGTGTCCTCTTGGCTTAATTTTGCAACCCTTGCAGTGAAAAAATAAAAAATAAAAAAGAAAAAAAGAAAAAACCCAACACAAAACTTAAATCATAATTATAATGCGAAAACTGTAATGGCAAAACTCTCGAGCTGAGTCAGCACACCTTTGGGAGCCCGCTCTTTTCTTTTCTTTTTTTCAAAAAGACATGACTATCTTCATATCACAAAGACTCTGGACTTGTTGAGGGTCTAATTCTTGCGGGCATTCCTCTAGGCTCCTCAAATCCATCCTGAATCCAATAAGCTGAATACTTCCGGGGTGTGATTGACATTTTGCTCACATCAAGATCAATCTCTTGCTCGCCAATGTCTTCATCACTAATGCCTTCAGCTTCATCGCATGGAGGTCTGACCATTGACCAATACACAAAGTATGGTCGGATGAATCTTCAGATAATCAGGAAACGAGGTTAGTTCAGTAGAACGTTCAAAAGCACATTAGTAAATGTCAAATTTCCCACAAGAGTAGTCAACACAAGGTTGGTGAGAATCCTTATAAAAAGAACTCAGAAGAAATGGACAAAACAAACACCGATTCACACTCAGGGAGCACCAATCTGAATGTGCACATTAAATATATTTTCCAGCCTTGCATAGTTCTTAAATGAGCCGCTGAACATCCCAAATAAATTTTAGTTTTCAAAACAGCCCCTCAAAAGATAAAAGGCATGAAAATGACTTCTGTCCATCCCTTGCATTTGAATAACAGGCTCCCTATATGATGCCTGAATTTGCAATCACTGCTATTATTCATTCTAAAAAACAACAAAAACAGATTTGATCCCAACGCTGATAATGCATACCTGTCACTTTTTCTCAGCAAACATGGGTCGAATGGGAAGAACATGTCAAGCCTTTCCATCCCACCAAAAGCCTTTGAATGTTCGGATTCCAGTGAGTCGCTAAAAGCAAATTCCTCAGATGAAGAGAATAGATTGGCTGCTTCTGCTTGTTGGCAAAACTCATCAACAATAGAAGGCAGACATACCTGGCAGAAATGCAGCTGAGATAAGACATACATTCCTCTTTCTTATAAAAGAAGTTTTATTAATGACTAAAAATGCACCAACCAAATACACAAGTAAAATTGAAAAGGGGAAAAATACAATTTTCACCCTACCACCAATAGACATTTTACACCTTAAACCCCAAAGTACACAGGCAATACATTGCACTTCTAAACTCCTCAAAAAGTTTCAATATACCCTCTATTAAGATCTGATGGTCCAGATTTTTTTCATTCATTTGTCAATTTGTTGTAGTTGGATGGTACAATGTACAAAAGTATTTTTCACCTATTAGAATGATCATAAGTGCATTTTCACCCTTAAAATAAATGGAAAAGATTGAAGAGCAAGAATCAAACAAGGCACACTAATCATAGATAAGTATGAATCCTTCTCAGCATCAAAGGAAACATAACTAGGACGCATCAAAATTGTAATTGTACCAATTAATCTTTTTAAGAGTATTGGGCTGTCCCAAAACATCTCCTCACCTTCAATGGGCTCAATGGATGCTTCAAGATCGGCTCTATAAAGAGCAGATGAGACTTGAACCAAGCAACATCCATCATTGATTTCATTCGGAAGCAAAGCACATACATGATGGCCTGTGGACAAAAAAGAAGCCATCAATTTGCTATTAGTCAAAAGCAGTACATCAGCTTCCTGCACAGTTGGATAATAATTGTCAAACATGTATTGTTTACTAAACATGCTTATTTAGTAAACAGGCAACATTAGTATAAAGAAATGAAGACATTGTCGGGTCACCTCCAATGATTTTTTTAAAAAAAATCCACTAACCTCCAATAAAAATGTTAACAATTTAAAATGTATCTCGTGCTTCATTTCACCAGATATTATCCATATATAAGATGCCATCAAAACTTTACAGTGGACGCAATGAAATGGTTGAAACTACATATTATGCAGCTAAATAACTGATCGTTTAGTATAGCTCAATTTCTTGAATTCCAGTATCAAAAAGTGCTGGAAGATAATATTTAATATACAATTGAGAAATCATGATCACAGAATGCAAATTTGTTTGATACCATACTCTATCCAAATTCTTTCCTGTCAATAATGAAAGGTCTAAAAAACTTTAAGAGTTTACAATCCAAATATTGCGAAAGCATAATATACCTGGCATGCAGAGTAGAAAAGTCTATGGGATACAGGGTTTATTTCACCACCTTCTGTTTTACAATATTCCAAGCACCAATCTACTAACCTGGGAACTCATAATCACAAGGTAACCACATTAATCTTTAGTTGTTGCAACATCAATATAAATAATATTCTAAGAAAATATCATGTCTCAACCTTTTCAACATGATAGCGACAAAAGGGGATGACAGAAAATTTGCACGCGATAAAAAGCTAGCAAGATAAGCAACAGCACTCATCCTGCACAGCACAAGGGAAAAAAAGGTTAGAAACATAGATTATGCTTTGATGCTCCTCTAACACCTGAACCCATATTACAAAACTTAGGGAACTAAACAGTGGCCATAAATGTAGACGAACAGAATCTAGCATAGGGGAAAGGGAGCTGCAAGAACTTAAAACCCTTGGCGTCTACTAATCACCACTCTTTATACTAAATCTACAGTAATACATTTCCCCCTTAAACCCTTGACATCATCATGAGGCCATTCAATAGTAGGTGCAGCAGCCAAGTCCTACACTTCTGGCTAAGATTGCCTCTAATCCCATATGTAACGATGCAAGTAAAGCCCAAGTCAAATCTTATTTTATACTCCACAAGAACTTCTTGCTCCTAGACAATGTGAGATTTCATTCACCACCTTCTCATGCTAAATCCAGGGTATGTTACAATCCATGTCAGTTTAAAATCCAACTAATTGATCCTCATCCCAATGCAATTACACAAAATAAGTCTTATGAGAAGCCCTAGAGATATAAAATTAACACCACAAGATAATTTAAATTTTACACTAAATTTCCCATACCAGAACCATAAAGTTAAATCTCATAATATCAATAAAATCCTTGTTTCACTGATAAAAAAGTTCAATATCACAATTCAATGACACCTTCCTTAACAAAGTGCCAAAACAAAATATATACCTCTAGAGTTGGAACAATACAAGTACAGATAAAACCCACAAAATTAAAAAAAAAAAAAAAATCATGTCTTAGAAGTATGAAAAGAACAATTTGAAAAATAGAAGTTTGGACCAACTTTAAGTGGTTCAAAGACCACAAACAATAACCAACACAAAATTAATGTTCCCCAAAACAGAAGCATAAAAACCAATAAAACAAATTTTTTAATATAAAATACGTTAATATTACCGAAATGGCAGCGGGTAGTCTTTGCTAACAAAAATATCTGCAAGCATTGTGGCAAATCTCACACCGCAGTTTTCAGGATCTAGAGCACAGACATAGAACATCACAAACTGCAATAAAAATAAGCAAAAGCAAAGGGTTTTAATGCCAGCATTACCAAAAAAAAGCTACCATGCAATTTATACCAGTATGAATGAGATAAACAGATCAATTAACTAGAAAAAGGTATATTTACCTGAGCAAATTTTGACTTGTATGTAGTAAGAACCGTAATTCGGAATGAGTCTAAAAGAGGTTCAAAGACCTAATCACCACATTTAAAAATATAATAATATTAGGAATGAGACAAGGATAATAACAGATCAACTGCAGAGAAAATTCGAACATCCAAATGTACCTCGTTCAAACGACCATTGGCTTTACATGATTCGAGATGCTCAAAAGTTAGAGCCATCAAGCTATCTAATTTTTCAGCAATTAAGTTTCCTCCTAAACTCTTCCGACTTAATTCTCTTGGAAGCTGCAAAAATAATGAAATTATTTTAAATATGAGGCCAAATAATCATAAGCATTCTAGAAGAACAGGAATAAATAAGATGATACATAAAATCCCACCCCTACCAATATACTATGAAATAATTTTGAAAGGGGGCTGAACATTAACTTTCCTTGGTACATATTATTTTTACCTCGTACTAGTACATTCATCATTAGTCACTATCACATGTTTAGAACACTCAGAGCTAGACAAGACCAACATTGCCGGCTAATCAAATTTATTTTTTTAATAGGTCAATAGGATTTTCTTAAATCAAGAAAAAAGAAGAATCCCGAGTACACGTGAAATATACAAAAAGAACAACTAGTTATAAGTTAGGAGCTAGAAATGAAAACCTTTTTCGGGTAATAAGTAAGAAAATCATGAAAACTAGCCCCATTGATAACAATAATAGAAGCCAACAAGAATAAAGTGTGGAAAAAGAAACATCTAAGATCATCCAGTGAGCATTCCCAGTCCTCAAAGCTCCGGCCAACAATAGTTGAAAGTGGGCCCAAATCAAATTTATTAGGCCATATATTTGAAACACGGTCAAAATTCTACAATAGTCAAAGCCAGCAAGGCATTTCCAACAACCTGCTACCATTTCTTAGTTCAGAAGATTAACAGATGAAAGATATAGGCCAGTTTTGAGCATCGTATGGACCATACCTCATAATCATCTTCCTCGTCATAATCTGCAATTTCATCCACATTCTCAAGCTCCATCTGAAATATTCCTTTACTAGAGTCATCTCGCAAAATGTCATCCCATCCAATCTCCACCTATGAGACACTTGATACGTGATTACACACAAATGCATTATCCATTTTTTGGCAACTAACTTGTTTGAGAAATTCAATCTACTTACATCCAACTCTATCAGCATATCCATCAGTGCCATAAGCATCGTGCTCCTAACAAATTCTCCAATTGCACTACTCTCAAGCTTTAACATGTTCTCAACATATATGACAGCCAACTACAAGGAGAGGTGGTCATAAATTCAGTTACAGTTTGATCCATAATAGCAGACAAATTAATGCCGAAAACATGAGCATATGGTATTGGAATTTTTTGTTGATAAGTGCATATGGTATTGGAATTGCAATCTGGAAAAAGTGCAAAAGGTATTAAAAACATAATATTTTTAATAACTAATAAAGCTTCATTAAAAATTGCAAAAGGCACAACGACATACAGGAAAATTTAAAAAGAAAATAGAAAAATCCAAATTTTAAACAGGGACACATGGTGAAACACAGATGTCAGTCAGTATATACAAAAAAGCAGCTAAAAAACACAAGCCTCCATGCTCTAAAACTTTTCTTAATCTTCCTGCCCCAGAAAAAATGCATAACGACGAGGCTGAACTGGTACCAACCAAGGGGAGGTAAAAAAAAATAGTTATATATTTATCCAAAAAAAAAAAATACAGTTATGAATCATAAAGCTAGTTTATTGACATGGGTGCCGTCAGGAGGCACACCACATTGCCCAAAGCATTTGACACTGCACAAAACTGTATCACATTTAAGCTTGAATTTAAGATTGGGAAGCACTTGTTGAACTCACGGGTTCCTTTGCATAAATTGGCATTCTTTGAGAAACAATTGGAGATAGTATAGAGGGAGCAAGAGGCACCAAATCAGCTATGTGTTTCAGGGCTGAATGCACACGAGAAAGAACTTGTTCCTTTTTTGCAAGACCACGTGGCTGCGTCAATGTATCTACGAATGAGTATGGTGGCGTGAAGTTGCTTACAAGCATTTCCAAACATGAATTGACATGTTTTCCATTTGAAGCAGCCTACAATATTGATAGTGAAAATGAATCACTAAAGGTTCACCAAAATGTCCTCTGAAAGTAAAGGGGCAAAAAAATCTATCTGTCATAAATATGAATAGAAGGATGCCTAAAGGCCACATACCAAGGATATGATTAGTTCAAGCAATGCATCCATCACATCAGGTCTGTAGTTCCACATGTTCATTCTAAAAATCTGAACATTTGAAACAAAATTTCATTAATTTTAACAAAACTTTCAAAGAGTAATTAAATCTAACAAGTATAACAGAATAAAAAAACCAACAACAAAGCAT
This sequence comes from Carya illinoinensis, assembly GCF_018687715.1. Lineage (NCBI taxonomy): Eukaryota > Viridiplantae > Streptophyta > Magnoliopsida > Fagales > Juglandaceae > Carya > Carya illinoinensis. The sequence continues at coordinate 44,366,063 of NC_056766.1, read as the reverse complement.
TCATATACTCACTGAAGTAAGAAGAGAGTCATGGAGAATGACATCTATATAAGAAACTGCTCCAGATAGTGCCTTTAAACTGGTCTGCCGAGCATATATAAAAAGAACATAAGATTTGGAGAAATAAATTATGAGGTTAATAGGAGTATTGAAGCTTTGAAATACAGCCTCAATCCCCCTCTCCCCCCCCCCCCCCCCAAAAAAAAATAATAATAAATAAATAAATATAGGTAAAGAGCCTACCACAAGCAATGCCACCTCCTCAGGGGCAAGTCGTTCATTGTGATGCATAACCCCAACAAGCTGGTCGTAACTGTCACTATCACCCTGAGAAAGTAGAATTTATGCTTAAAGATAAGGTTTTAGCAAGTGAGTTACATGTTCCACTCTCATCTCACTAAAACCACATTTCACTCATCTGACTCTGCTCATGTGGCACTGCCAGTCAGCCGAGTAGTAGCTCATCTAAAAATTAAAAATTAAAAATTAAAAAAAAAAGGATTATTGGATAATGTCACTTCAACAAGATGAGATGGGAGTGGGATGAAAGTGTGGTATATGACATTTTCTTTAATAAACCAGAACAGGGCCAAGACATTGAAACGGGCAACTCCATATTAGAATTTTCATTTTTAGGCTGCTATATAGAAAATGCTGCTAATATATAGTTAGAAAGACCCCGATATTGTGTATTCAATATTAGGCCATATGAGGATTGAAGAAAAACAACATAATCATATGGCAGACAAACATATTCAAAATCCTGCTGAAAATATCAAAATGTTTGAAAAATCTGCTCAATGATTTGCACCAATAAACATAAAAACCACGAGGAGAAGAAGAAGAAGAAGAAGAAGAAGAACAGACAGCAGGAATTCAACAAAATACTTAGAAAAAGGAAAACCACAAGCACTTTAAAATTGGTTGGGCATTCAAAACAAACAGCTAGTAAACATTTGCAACTCATTGCCCATACAAAGAATTAACAACAGGACCAAGACCTCTCAAGTATATTTTTTTATAGAACCATACTAACTCATATCCACAGGTTATCCCTCAATTCATTCATCAAAAGTTCCACAAAATAAACTCCCTTCAGCACACGGGGCAATCAGATAATCTACATACCATTAAGGAAAACCAAATATATTTTTTAGAAAACTGTGATAACTCATCCGCGCGTTCTCTCTAATAATTCATCCATCACAAGTTCCACACTAATGCTAAAATCATTATCAAATGAGTGGCAAGATAAAGAGATGTGCTAACCAGCTTTCCAAGTCTTACTATTACCATGACAATTTTTTATAAGTAAGAACCTTTTTTTTTTTTATAAGTAAGAAGTAAATTTTATTCATTCGAATGAAATAGGCACAAGATCATTTAAACCTTAAATGATTAAAGAAAATAAAGCCAAGTACTAGTTATCAAAAAAGAAGAAAGAAGAAAGAAAGTCGTCTTAAATAAATCAAAATGCTGCATTTGGAAGAATGCTTACCAATGAGACTGAATTAAGAGCATCCTTGACATGATAGACTACCTCAGAATCACTAAAATTATCATCATTATCCATTTCATGAAACCCCGCCCCGTAGCTAGCTAATTCCTCGGCTCCCATGGTCTTTGACCCAGACCCTACTGCTCCCACTATTTCAGAGGGGCCTGGGAGTGTGGATATGAGCAAGACCTGCAAAACAGAGAAATTAAATCTAAACATCCCCATGAATGAATTGTAAAGCAGTCAGAAACTTTGAGGAATGGTCTCGCACAATTCTTTCATAATTAGAAAGGGGTTCAATTGTATAACAATGCTGAAAAAAAAATGCGGTCAATTGTATAACACGAATATAGATTTTGGGGGCTACTTGCATCAGATTATAGAACATATAACAAAATAAGTTTGGCTGAGAATTTATAAAAAATGCATAAGATAGATTCAGATGTAAAAGAAAAAAAAATGCATAACATTAATAAACTCCAGTTTATTCATACTTGCATAACATTAATATTTGCATGCTGGCCTAGAATTCATTCTTATTCTCAGTTTGCAGCGGCGTGGAAGATGATGCCTTTGTGTATTATGTAGTGCATCTGGATAGAAAGGAATGAGAGGTGTTTTAATGATAGGGAACGTTCTGTAGATGATCTCTGGAAATTTTTTATGTTTTCCCTGTTTTCTTGGTTTTCAGCCATTGTTCTTAATGGTGGGGCAGTCCATGAGTTTTTGTTTTCGCTGTTTTAGTACTTGAATGTTTTTAGGTGTTTCTTTTGTATACTTCCTGTGTACATGGGCTTCGCCTATTTCATTTGTTGAATAAAATTTTTACTTATCATAAACTAAATAAATAAACTCCAACAGATTGCTTGTAAAAAGGCATTCGTGCTTCTAAATACACCAATAAGATCTAATAAAGAAGGAGAAATGATATTTGCAGTCTAAGGGTGCGCAAGCCCCAAACACGTATTTTGAAAAAAGTAAATAAATCTAAGACTCACATGAAAAAATAATTCATTTTTTTAATGGTAAACCGCACTTCTTTTCAAAGGGAGGGCATAGGGATTGCACACCCTAGGATATCTAGCATTACTCAATAAATATATTTGTAACATCTGGATAATTCTTTCTCCTCAAAAGTGAGTATCCATATAACACTCGACGTAGCCTTACACCAAATTAACTAATTTCTCTTAATTTTATTCTCCAAACAAATCATCCTGATATAATAATCCGGGTGTAAGTTTTTAAATCTTCCTCCAAGGTTTAAAAACTTCCACCTGAGTAACCCATAACAAATGACCGTTCCACCCATTTAACTCTCAAACCCATCAATCCACATCACTGTTGCTATCAAAAAACATAACAACCCCTATACGACGCATTTACTTGTGAACCGTAACTCAACTCTACATTTAGAAATCGGGAAGAGTGTAACAAGTCCAGAGAGTTACCTAAACTATCGAGTAGCTGGAATTGTTACACGGTGGGGCTGGGCTGGCCGGTGGCACACCGGAAGGCCAGAGACATAGAGAGGGACAGAGAGTCGTATGCTTGCGGACAGCGATGCGAGGGGTTCCGTGAATGTTGGACGTGCTACTAGTGAGCTGATCCCCTCTGCTCTCCGGCAATACACAAGGAGACAGTGAGAGGGGGATAGAGAGAGAGAGAGAGAGAGTCATAAAGAGAGAAGCCGAGACAGGGCGAGAGAGGGAGAGAGTCTTACCTGCGGTGTGAGGTTTTCGGAACGGCGAGGGGCGGCGTGGCACTAACAGGGATGGGCGGAGTGGGGCAGGGCGCTGCAGAAGATCACAGAGGATGAGAGAGAGAGACCAATGAGCGAGGAAGAGAGTCCAACGGAGAGCACAAACCGGATGCGAGCGGCAACAGAAACCTGGAGCGAAGGGCGGCGGCTTGGAGACGCAGAAAGGGAGAGAAACGAAAAACTGAGGGAGAGACGCAGAGAGTCAGAGAGTCGGGGGCTGGGGCTGGGGCGCTGGACGTAAGGAAGGAGAAAAACTAAAGTATAAATGGGTTTTAGGGTTTGTCCAAACGAAGTCGTTTTGGATCTCGGTTTTTTCGGCGGGCTGGGTTGTATTGGGCTTGGGCTCTTCCTCTGAGCCGGTCTTGACAATAGGTCAACAAAGTTAACAATTTAGGAGCTTCAATTGCAGTTTAACTAATAACGTCCAGATAAGAGTGCTGAAATATTGCGAAATTCTTTTATAAAATAGTAGAATTTATTATTAAAAAATTATTATTTTTTTCATATGAATCTTATTTTTATTTAGTTATTTTATAAAAATAAAACGATACTCATATATTTCACGACTGTAAATATCATTTCTCTTTAAAATAATATTTTTAGTAATATCGAAGCTATACATATAATCATTGCATACCAGATGATCATCAACATAATTGGCCTTATTTACAAACAACCCTCAAATCTAAACATACGGTCTTTGTAAAGATAGTTTGGTTGGACATTTTGGTAAGGAATACACACCAGATATTGTAGATTTAGCAAAATTTTATTTGCAAGAAAAATTTATAAATTTAAATCTTGAAAATCAAATCTTGACATATCAATAATGTGGAAGCCAGTGTATTATCCACGTCAGTTTGTTAATAGAATAACTCGTAAAGTAATAATAAACACAATCACTTTCACAACTCCTCACGCAATCACTAAAATGATGGTATTTTCATAAAATGATGTTACTTTTATAAGTTTTTATACAAAAATGCCCATAGTTTAAATCATAACTGTAAAAATGATTTTGTGTGCACCAATTTTCATATATATATATATAGATAGTAGTCTTTTGGTGATTTTAAATATTTGTCAGTTTGTGCCAACGGATCAGTCATCAGATAGCTTTGAAGTGTCTTTTGAATTATGTCAAAATATGTTAATGTAGGGATCAATAACTAAAACTTTAGAGGATGTCTTTGACTCCGTATCAGAATTATTCTTACCAGTTTTATCATTTTTCTGCAATTGCTTCTGTAGTAGATAAATCAAATATCTAACATTACTAATCGTATTAGCAATTATTTAAAGAATTTGAGATTCCATCAAATGTCAGATTATAGAAAGTATTAAGATGTTTTTATTTATAGAGTTATACTTAGAGACAATGGTCATTAGCTTAACTGGAAAGAAAAATTTATTGATAGATTGCCTTATTTATTTGCTCACAAAATTAATGTTGAACTTACTAATATTTCAGAACTCTTAATTAATAATAATAATTACACTTATGGTGATATATGAGGTCAATATAATTAAGAAGCTTGACGTATCAATATGTGTAATTATATATATATATATATGGGAATTCATTCAAAGTACAGGTCGAGTTTTGTGTTTTCAATTGGATGCTTAATTGCAGGTCTTATATTTTGACTAAAAAACCTTCGAGATAGAGGTTGAGATAAAAAATGATCGAAAACCAGAGGAAGAAACAATTAACACAAAGGTTGATTGTTGACACTTGACCGAGGCTGAGCTGAGCTCATACTCTTGATGCATGTATATTCTAATTATATATTCTCCTGATAATCTTTAGCCAGGTGACATTTTGGACTAAATCCGTAAATTATGCCGAATTCCCACCTAGAAGTAATACATGACGGCAGCGGCACCTAGCTGTAATCTATGTATTGCTTTCCAATTCCTTTCATTTTTGGGACTCTCTCCATGCCAATAAACTCCCTCAAGAAGAGTCTTCAATATCATTGCATCAGCTTCAAATTCAAACCCACTCTGTGCTATATATACACGTAACTTTCTCTCCTGATAGAGATCGAGGATATCTTCCAAGAGCCGATGAATCAGATAGTTGACACCATGCACCAGAGAGGAAAAAAATAATAAGAAAAAGAAAATATGTGCTACATATACGTATGGTCTTTGATCTTCTCAAAGCTCCAAGCAATATCTCATAGAATATTGTCTGTTTTTTTAATATCCTTCATCAATGGCTTCCAAAACCCTTGCATATGCGATCTCCGCCCTCATTTTGCTTCTCCAACTCTCCTCCTCTGCCGGACAGACAGTCGTGAAAGGCGCATACTGGTTTCCTGGCAGTGGATTCCCGGTGTCCAGCATAGATTCCACCCTTTTCACCCATCTCTTCTGTGCCTTTGCCGACCTCGATGCCAGCACCTACCAAGTCACCATTTCTTCCTCAAACTCGGCCCAATTCTCAACTTTCACCCAAACAGTGCAGCAAAAGAACCCTGCTGTTAAAACCCTTTTGTCCATCGGCGGAGGAGGGGCCAATGCATCAACCTTTGCTTCAATGGCTAGTCAAGCCAGTACTCGTAAATCGTTTATAGATTCCTCCATACAGCTAGCCAGGAATAACAACTTCAGTGGCCTTGATCTCGATTGGGAGTACCCGTCCACGACCACAGAAATGACCAACCTTGGTTTACTCCTCAACGAATGGCGAGCAGCCGTGGCCAACGAATCCAACACCACCGGCAAGGAAACGTTGCTTCTAGCCGCAGCATTCTTCTACTCCTCTGACTATTACTCCTCAATTTATCCCATTCAGGCAATCTCAAACAGTTTGGACTGGGTCAATGTAATGGCCTATGACTTCTATGGCCCCGGTTGGTCATCCTCTACGACCGGACCGCCGGCTGCATTGTACAATCCAACAAGCCAAGTTAGCGGAGACAACGGCATCGAAGCTTGGATTCAGGCAGGTGTACCGGCCAACAAACTAGCTCTAGGTTTGCCATTTTATGGCTACGCATGGCGTCTGTTAGATGCTAGTAACAACGGAATATTTGCACCGGCAAATGGATCGGCCCTATCCTCAGACGGGTCCCAGACATATAGCCAAATCCAGGATCTAATAACTCAGAGTGGATACACAACAGTGTACAACTCCACCATTGTTACAGATTACTGCTATAAGGAGACAATATGGATCGGTTATGATGATAACCAGAGTGTTTCTACCAAGGTTACATATGCTAAGGAAAAGGGATTGCTCGGTTACTTTGCATGGCATGTTGGCGCCGACAAGAACTCCACTCTTTCTAGCACAGGTTAGTTTGAATTCATTAATCCATTAATATTGTTTCTACATATTCAAACCCCTGCTTGTATAACTTTTAATTTGTGATCATACTTGAGTTGCGCAATCTTTTGTGATCAGAATAGCCTGCTCGATCGGTTAATTTTCAACAAATAATTCTTGAAACAACATATATAAAGAATTAGGTTGTGTTTGGTTGGATGAGATTACTTCAAATAATCTGTGAATACGAATAAAAAAATAATAAATAATTTGTGAATAATAATAAACTGTTTATAAATAATAGTAAAATAGTTCTTACCAAAGACATATAGAGTAAGAGTTAAATATTAAAATAGGTTCTTGGATTTGATCTTGTCAAGTGGTCGGACAATATCTTTGCATTGCAAGAAAATTGTTCAATTGTGATAAGTTATTTCATATGAAAATGACTATTATTATTTATCAAAATGAGTTTATTTTAGTTACAAATAGTCATTTTTATCGCATATAATCTGTTACAAATGATTATTTTTCTTGTAATGAATTTATTACTACGTAATGTATTTCTTTTTTCGGATTTCTAACTTCTAAATTCTAATGCCTAAACTTACTGTTCATGATGCAGCTTCAACTACATGGGGATGAGCATAAAGATTATATTAGCTATAGAGACTATATATATATATATATATATTAATTTATATATTGGTTATGGAAGCTTATGCTATCCACAATATATAAGGCTAATATATATATAATCAGATATACATGTTGTATTTATAAATAAGGCCTGATGGGTACTGTGGTTTATATAAATGGATGAGATTAATAATTTGTATTGATGAGAGTTATACTATTGTATCTTATATTAAAGTTTCATTTTGCCTATAAAATTAGTGGACCGCAATGATATGCATACAACTCTTCGATCTACCTCTATCTTATAATCCATGCATTTTAATTCAAATAATGCACTCATGTCACTTTATTAAATTGAATTTTAATTTAATAAAATTATCTTGTAGTATTTTATATTGAGTTACAAAATGGTTGTAAAAGAGTTATAAATTAATTATTTTATAAAAGGAAAAACATAACTTGATAAAAAATTAATATAGATAGTACTCTTGACACGTGGATATTGATATATATGCCCGCTATATATTTCGGTCTATCTTATCAGTAATAAAATTATCATTATACCATTGACGAGAGTGGGAAAACTTCAGCAACTATGAATATTCTCATATAAAAAATCAATATTTTCTTTTATAAATATGATGGTGTCGAAGCAAGGGGCTTGGGCTCGGTTGCAATAAGCTACCTAGAGGCCTGAAAAATAATTCCTGTTGGATTTCTGCCCGGTTGGATTTTCAACATAGACCCAATATTCGATCGAGCCCATTAATATCCAACTCAATTCTGCCCGAATTAGTTGGTTAGCAATAATCACAACGCCTCGTTCGTTTATCTAAATCGAAACTATTTTATCTTATTTTATTATTATAATTTTTTAAATTTTTATATAAAATATAATAAAAAATTTAATTTTTCAAATCTTAAAATAAAAATAATATTAAAAAATAATATTATAATAATATTTTATTCAACTTTTAACAAAAGATCTCATATGAATTATGTAACCAAACTAAACCTAAGTTATAACAAGAAAAAAACTAGGCCCGTTTGATGAGTGAGATGAGATGATAATTTTGTGAATAATAGTATAATAGTTTTTTAATAGTAGTAAGATATTTTAAGTTAAATATTTTTAAAATTTTGAAAAATGAGAGAAAAAAAGTTGAATAAAATATATTATAAAATTAAAATATTGTTAGAATATAATTTTATACTATTATTTTTGTCTGGTGATTTGAAAAAGTTGAGTGTTTTTATTTTTTGTTTGAAAGTTTGGAAAAATTGTAATGATTAGTTTGAAAATTTTGTATTTGAATTATGTTTGGAAATGAGATGTGATTATATGAGATGAAAATTTTGGAATGAGATATATTTCCAAACAAGCCCAAAGGGGCACACATTAAGCTAGCCGGAAACAATTAAATGCATTTTTCTTGTTTTGTTTTGATCCACATATTACTTTCATGTTTTTAAAGGCTAGTATTATTATATAGTGAAATGATATTTGTAGTTATAGAGTACAAAGTGCCGTATACTCTTTTTATAAAAAGTAAGTAATTAAATATGAGACTTACATTAAAAAAATTTAATTTTTTAGTAGGATCCCACTTTTTTTCAAAATCAGTGTGTGGTGCTTGCACAATACATAATTGTATCTAATATTATTTATATGTATTATATATATATATATATATTATATGAAAGGGATAGATCACTTATCCCATTCATTTGAAAGGTATTGAAGTTGGCTACATCTAATGTGATATGGACAAATGATGTTAAAATGATTCTATTCATTTTGTACTGTAATCCAGACTAGCATATTCATGCCATATATCCATATTAAGAGGTAGTTTTACTTTATCTCAATTTATTTCATTTCATTTTATCTTATTATTATAAATTTTTTAAATTTTTATAAAAAATATAGTAAATAATTCATATTTTTTTAAATCTCAATTTAATTTTTTTAAATTTTAAAATAATAATAATATTTTATTTAATTTTTATCTTTTATTTAAAATTATCTCATCTTATTTTCTTATTTTCATTGGTCCAGTACCAACTTTTATCTTTAAACAGGTATCTAGCACTTTTCACATGCAAGAATAAACCAACCGGATCATGCTACATGGTTGCATGCGTGACTATATCCGGATAAGCTAGTACGGATCTATCGTACTAGCTAGCTTATCCACCTTATAAATGCCCAATGGATGGCGAATTCAATGCCATATGATCACGTAAGCCTAGCTAAGTGCTTGTCCGGCTAAATGGAGTACCGATGAATTAAAATTTTCAAGTCTTTATAACAATCAGCAACATAATTATAATTTTATCTTTATTTTTTTATTTTTTTACTTCTGTAATGTTTTTACTATATAACATTTTTATTCCTTTAAAATTCAGCTTGTATAAATAGACTACTATACATAGATTATACTCATTCAATACATTTTAGACAAATTTTTTCCAGAAGCCTCTTCTCCTTTCATATTCTTGCTCTGCTAAGGTTTCTGTTCTCTAAATATATTCTACACTTTACATGGTATTAGACGTTTTATCTTCTTAATTCGTTTTTTTTTCGATGACTCCTGCTGCTAAATCTGTTTATGAGGATACAACTTCTCCTTATTTCCTTTATCCGAGCGATAGTCCTGGTGATTTTACAAATTACCTCTCGTATCTTTACTAAAAGAAGCTAGTAAATTAGAAAATTAATAAAGGAATATTAGAAAATTATCTCACATTAACTCGGCCAGATTTATGTTATTTTGTCAATAGACTTAGTCAATATATGGCTAAGCCTAGACAGCCTCATTTATAAGCTGCCTACAGAATTTTACAATACGTCAAAGGCACTCTTGGACATGGTCTTTTCTTTCCAACCGATAATACATTGTCTCTTAAAGCCTTTGCTGATTCTGATTGAACTTCTTGTCCTGATAGTAGACACTCTACAAGTGGTTATTGTGTTTTTCTTGAAAATTCTTTGGTTACATGGAAGATCAAGAAATAGACAACTGTTTATAGATCTTCTGCCGAGGCTGAGTATCGATCAATGACCTCTACTACTTGTGATATCATTTGGTTTCTAACCTTATTATTTGATTTGGGTGTTTCACATTCTCATAGTGCTCAACATTTTTGTGATAGTCAGGCAGTCTTACATATTACTGCTAATCCATTTTTCTATGAAAGAATGAAGCATATTGAACTGGACTGCCATTTTATTCAAGAAAAAATACAAGCTGGTGTTATCAAGACCTTTCATTTGCCTTCTAAATATCAACTTGCTGATGTTTTAACCAAACCTCTTGGTTATCACCAATTTAATCATTTAGTTTCCAGGATAGGAATACATTCTATCTATTCTCCATCTTGAAGAGGGATCATGACATAATGGACATAATTGTAATTTAATCTTTATCTCTTTATTTTAACTTCTGTAATGTAGTTGCCGTATAGCATTTTTATTCCTTTAATATTCAGCTTGTATAAATAGGCTACTATACATGGACTTTACTCATTCAATACATTTTACACGAATTCTTTCTAGAAGCCTCTTCTCCTTTTCATCTTCTTGCTCTGCTAGGGTTTCTATTCTATAAGTGTATTCTGCACTTTACAAGAACCTTTATTTTTAGAAAAATATTTTAACCACAAAGGAATTACATAAAAGTAAATTTACAAGTTGAAGTGGCTTGATGCAGTACGTCAGACTATAAAATTACTTTTAGTGTAAAATAAATTTAACAGATTGTTGAGTTTGGCTTGATTTCCTGCTGAAAATGTGTTTTTTGGGGGCTTGGCTTGACTGTTGCTTGACCCTGGCTCGACCGTAGCTCGAGCTAAGGTTCCGCTCGACCTCCGCTCAACAGTCCGCTCGAGCGAACTCATCCAGAGAGTTCCGCTCGACCTCCGCTCAACAATCCGCTCGAGCGAACTCATCCAGAGAGTTCCGCTCGACCTCCGCTCGAGCGAAATCTTCCAGAGAGTTCCGCTCGACCTCCGCTCGACTGTCCGCTCGAGCGAGAAAGTAACCCTAACGTGCGCTCAACACTTTGCTCGACGTCCGCTCGAGCGAATGTTCTGAATTAGCGCATTGTGCTATAAATACATCATTTTCTCTTCATTTTGAAAGGTGTTCAGCAGCCAAGAAAGAGAGAGTTTTAAGAATCCTTTTGTATACAATCCTAAGAGTCCATTGAGTGTATTGGGGCTTTAGGATTGGGGATTTTGTGATCAATACTCTTGTACTTCATCTTTTGTTCATAGTGAAATCATTGAAACCGACCCTGACAGTGGACGTAGGCTCACATTGAGCTAAACCACTTAAATCTTGGTGTTCTTTGTGTGATTGTTGTTTATTTTGTTGCTTCCGCTATTATTTACTTCAACTTAGCCTTTGTTTGTTCGGTCCATTCCCAACAAACTGGTATCAGAGCGTCAAGCTCTTTGCAAAATCTTGAGGAATGGCTATGGCAAAGTTTGAAGTGGAGAAATTCGACGGTCAAAACAGCTTTAGCTTATGGCGCATCAAGATGAAGGCTTTTTTACGACAACAAGGCTTGTCGAAAGTTTTGAAAGGGAAGGTATCCGAGGATTCTCCTGCATCGTCAAGAGAAGAAGATGAGAAGGCACATAGTGTCATTTTGTTGTCACTATCAGATGGAGTTTTGAGGGAGGTTGCCGATGAGGAGACCGCTTTCGGTCTTTGGTCCAAGCTTGAGAGCTTGTCTATGAAAAAGTCGCTCACCAACCGTTTGTATTTGAAGCAACGGTTATACACGCTCAAAATGAAGGAAGGTACTCCTATCTCTGAACACTTAGATGAATTTAATAAGATTATCATGGATTTGAGGAATATCGATATTAAGCTTGATGATGAGGATCAAGCATTAATTGTGTTGTGTTCGTTGCTGGTATCATTTGAAAATTTTGTAAACTCGATGTTGTATGGTAGAGACACCATCTCTTTGGTAGATGTAAAATTTGCTTTGAACTCTAAGGAGTTGAGAATAAAATTGGGTGTACAAGGCACGGATAGTCAAGCCAGTGGTTTGTTTGTTAAGAGTTCATCTAGTAGGGGTAGATCACATGAGAGAAGTGCAGAGAAGAACAGGAGTAAATCCAGGGGCAGTTCACAGTCAAAATTTAACAAGAAAAATGTTAAATGTCATTACTGCCATAAATTTGGTCATTACAAAAATGAGTGTTCTAAATTGAAAAATAGAGAGGAAGGCACTAGTTCCTCTAATGCTGTTAGCGTTGCTGATGAAAAGTCTAACGGCGTAGATATTGTTCTAGCAATTAGTGGCTCAAATAGTCGCTATGGTGACAAGTGGGTCATGGACTCAGCTTGTACTTTTCATATGTGTCCCAAGAGGGACTGGTTCACTACCTGTGAGTCAGTCAACGGTGGCTTCGTTTTGATGGGAAATGATATGGCGTGTAAAATTGTTGGGATTGGTTCAGTTAGGATTAAGATGTTTGATGTGATTGTCAGGACATTATCTAATGTTCGACACATCCCAGATTTGAAGAAAAATCTTATTTCCTTGGGCACTCTTGATTCTTTAGGTTTCCGGTACACTGGTGAAGGCGGAGCTATTAAAGTCAGTAAGGGCTCCATGATTGTAATGAGAGGAGATATGACAGATGGTCTTTATTTCCTTCAGGGCAGTACATTGACAGGTACAGCTGCAGTGTCTGTTTCAGATAATCCAGACTCAGACAACACCCGTCTATAGCACATGCGTTTGGGTCACATGAGTGAAAAGGGGATGTCTATCCTGAGTAAGTAGGATTTGTTGTGCAATCAGAAGATAGGAAAACTTGAATTCTGTGAACATTGTGTGTTTGGAAAACAGTGCAGGGTTCAGTTTACTACAGGAGTTCACAGAACTAAAAGTACTGTGGACTATATTCATTCTGATCTTTGGGGTCCATCTTCAGTTCCATCGAAAGGTGGAGACTAGGGGTGAACAAATAAGCCGCTGTTCCGAACCAGCCAATTTAACCGACCCGAACCGACACAAAAAACCCGAGCCGTTCCAGTATTCTTCGGAAGCGGAAATGGCCGCACCCGTTTCTGACTTAATCGAAAATTACCCGATACCCGTTTCTCTCGCTCTCTCCTCCTTGCTCATAAACCCTAGCAGGCAAGCATTTGTCGAATACATGATGATCTGAAACCAAATGTCTTATGCAATGAAAGTGAGAAAGAATACCAAAATCTCCGTTCTCCAAATAAAAATTTCCTGATGAGAAAGTTGCCTCTAAAAGCAGCTAAATTCGGGTTCAAAATCGTGCGTTGTACATATAAGTATATTATTTATTAAAATGTTATTTCAACTTTGATAGAATCGATTGGATATTGTCGAAAGAGAGAGAGAAACGGACCTGTTTGACAGATTCGGCGATCTCCGGGCCAATACCATCCCCAGGGAAGAGAGTGGCTCGGATCGACGTGGTCACGGACGAGAAGGCCCTGGACATAAACGGTGGATTAGCATTTGGGATTATGGCGGAGGAGAGGATCTGGCTCGACCGGTTTCTGAGGACGCGTCTAAGGAGCTTGGAAGCCATGATCATTGAATCACGGCCATGGTTCAGACCAGTAAATACTGGAAACCTTAGAAGACGTTATCATTATCGAAAAGAAGCTTGTAGAAGCCAGAGGAATGTTGGTTTGGGTTCGGCTTGAAAGCAAAGAAGCTGAACCATTTGGGTTTGGGTTACTGGGTATTCGAAGAGAAAAGGTCTGAAACGAATGTCTTATAGCATACGAAATAAATTAAAACGGAAAACCCGAAACAAAACGAGTCGGGTAAACGGGTAACGGGTAACGGTTCGGGAAAGCCATATCGGTAGTGGAAACAGGCGGGTCGGGTCGGAATGATGCTAATACGGTCCGGGTCGGGTCGGGTCGGGTGAACAGCCCTAGTGGAGACCAGTATTTACTTACCTTTATTGATGATTACTCACTGAAGGTTTGGACTTATTTTCTAAAACGTAAGAGCGATGTATTTGCTAACTTTAAACAATGGAAGGTTTTGATTGAAAATCAGACAGGCAAGAAGGTTAAGCGACTTCGAACCGACAATGGTATGGAATTTTGCAGAGGTGACTTTGATGAATTCTGCAAAAATGAAGGCATAGTGAGGCACCGCACAGTGAGACATACTCCACAACAAAATGGAGTAGCTGAGCGGATGAATAGGACTCTCTTGGAGAGAGCCCGTAGTATGCTTTCAAACGCCGGCTTGTCTAGAGATTTTTGGGCTGAAGCAGTCAACACAGCTTGCTATTTGGTTAACCGCTCTCCAGCCACAGCTATTGGTTTAAAAACTCCAAATGAGATATGGTCAAGTACTCCCTCTGATTATTCAAATTTGAAAGTTTTTGGCTGTCCTGCATATTTCCATGTTAATGATGGAAAACTTGAGCCAAGGGCAAAGAAGGGCATATTCATTGGATATGCTAGTGGGGTGAAAGGATTCAGGTTATGGTGTACTGATCCCAAATCACTTAAGTTTGTAATTAGTAGGGATGTAGTATTTGATGAACAATCCATGCTTAATCTGAGGAAGGAGTTTACTGTGTCTACAGGTGAAGAGCAGAGTAATGGCAAGAAGGTGGAGTCACAGGTTGAGGCTTCAAAAGGGATGTCAGACGACACCCAAGATCATGTCACTTCAAATGAGCATGATCTTGATTTTGATGATGGTGCACAGGGTGAGCAAGATTACAGTATTGCTACTGGTAGACAAAGGAGGCAGATCAAGCCACCTCAAAGATATGTTCATGCAGATATGGTGATGTATGCACTTACTACAGTAGAGGACATAGATAGTCAAGAGCCTTCCAGTTATTCAGAAGCTGTCAAAAGTAAGGAGTGTGCACAATGGTGCGCAGCAATGACTGAGGAGATTGAGTCTCTTCACAAGAACCAAACTTGGGATTTGGTTAAGTTGCCTAAGAAGACGAAGACTGTTGGTTGCAAATGGGTTTTCAAAAGGAAAGAGGGAATCCAAGATGTTGCAGATGCAAGGTACAAGGCACGTTTGGTTGCAAAAGGCTATAGTCAGAGAGAAGGCATCGACTTCAACGAAGTTTTCTCTCCAGTTGTGCAACACAGTTCGATTAGGGTGTTGCTTGCCATAGTGGCAGCACATGACTTAGAGCTTCAGCAACTTGATGTTAAAACAGCGTTCCTGCATGGTGACCTGGAGGAGACCATTTACATGCATCAGCCGGAGGGGTTCATTGTTCAAGGCAAAGAAGATCATGTGTGCAGATTGAAGAAGTCATTGTATGGTTTAAAACAGTCTCCAAGGCAATGGTATAAACGCTTTGACTCTTTTATGATAGATCATGGTTATGTGAGGAGTAGCCATGATTGTTGCGTTTATAATAGACAGTTATCTAATGGGTCTTTCATCTATTTGCTACTTTATGTTGATGATATGCTTATTGCTGCTAAAAGCATATCTGACATTAGTTTGCTGAAAACCCAACTTAGAAATGAGTTTGAAATGAAAGACTTAGGTGCTGCAAAGAAGATTTTGGGGATGGAGATCCACAGAGATAGGAAAGCTGGAAAGTTGTATTTGTCCCAAGGAAAGTACATTAAGAAAGTTCTTCAGAGGTTTGGAATGTCTGATTCCAAACCAGTAAGTACACCACTTGCTACACATTTTAAACTTTCAGCATCCCTATCTCCTCAGACAGATGAGGAGGAAAGCTTTATGGCTAGTGTTCCTTATTCTAGTGCAGTTGGCAGTATTATGTATGCAATGGTTTGTACTCGTCCAGATATTTCACAGGCAGTGAGTGTTGTTAGCAGGTACATGGCTAACCCGGGTAGAGCTCATTGGCAGGCTGTGAAATGGATACTCAGGTATCTGAAAGGTACTTCGAACCTTGGTTTAATATTTGATAGAGAAACTGACTACAATTTAAGGGTGGTTGGTTATGTTGATTCTGATTATACTGGGGGCTTGGATAAGAGAAGATCATTAACAGGGTATGTTTTCACTTTGTGTGGCTCTGCTATTAGTTGGAAAGCAACACTACAATCTACTGTTGCTTTATCAACTACAGAAGCAGAGTATATGGTAGCAGCTGAGGCTGTTAAGGAGGCCATTTGGTTGAAAAGCTTGATCAGTGATTTGGGATTACAGCAGGATGCAATTTCAGTGTTTTGTGACAGCCAGAGTGCAATACATTTGACCAAAAATCAAATGTATCATGAGAGGACAAAGCATATTGATGTCAGGTATCATTTCCTTCGGGAAGTTGTTATAGAGGGCGTGTTGGAAATTCAGAAAATTGCTACTACTGAGAATCCAGCAGATATGATGACAAAGCCAGTTCCAGTATACAAGTTCAAACTTTGCTTGGACTTGATTGGTGTTCGGGGTATGTGATTCCCTTAGGGGATTTGGTGGAGGGGTTCGGTTTCTTGGTTAATGGTTTTTTTTTTTTTTTGTTTAGGCTTGACGGAATTCAAGCCAAGGTGGAGATTTGTTGAGTTTGGCTTGATTTCCTGTTGAAAATGTGTTTTTTGGGGCTTGGCTTGACTGTTGTTTGACCCTGGCTCGACCGTAGCTCGAGCTAAGGTTCCGCTCGACCTCCGCTCGACAGTCCGCTCGAGCGAACTCATCCAGAGAGTTCCGCTCGACCTCTGCTCGACAGTCCGCTCGAGCGAACTCATCCAGAGAGTTCCGCTCGACCTCCGCTCGACTGTCCGCTCGAGCGAAATCTTCCAGAGAGTTCCGCTTGACCTCCGCTCGACTATCCGCTCGAGCGAGAAAGTAACCCTAACGTGCGCTCGACACTTCGCTCGACGTCCGCTCGAGCGAATGTTCTGAATTAGCGCCTTGTGCTATAAATACATCATTTTCTCTTCATTTTGAAAGGTGTTCAGCAGCCAAGAAAGAGAGAGTTTTAAGAATCCTTTTGTATACAATCCTAAGAGTCCATTGAGTATATTGGGGCTTTAGGATTGAGAATTTTGTGATCAATACTCTTGTACTTCATCTTTTGTTCATAGTGAAATCATTGAAACCGACCCTGACAGTGGACGTAGGCTCACATTGAGCTGAACCACTTAAATCTTGGTGTTCTTTGTGTGATTGTTGTTTATTTTGTTGCTTCCGCTATTATTTACTTCAACTTAGCCTTTGTTTGTTCGGTCCATTCCCAA
Source organism: Carya illinoinensis (assembly GCF_018687715.1). Taxonomy (NCBI): domain Eukaryota; kingdom Viridiplantae; phylum Streptophyta; class Magnoliopsida; order Fagales; family Juglandaceae; genus Carya; species Carya illinoinensis. Next base: position 44,348,674 of record NC_056766.1, on the reverse strand, counting down.
CACAGATCATATGAAGTGACGTCAATTCATAAATTTATTTTTATGTAATCTTTTTATCCATGAGCAGTTCTCTTTTATTTATCCCACAAGCAGCCAAGGGAAAGCACTTATTCCATTCCCAGGCAATCAATGGGCCCTGAAAATGAGATATCGATTCCTTAGGGCCACTTCGAGCTATCAAATACCAATAATGTTAGTCCTCAACGATTCCGACGGAGAATTGTATATCCCTACAGATGGCTTCTGGATACATGCAGTTAGCTAGCCTAGCAGCACTAAATTAAAGGTGTGACTGCAGAAAAGCATTCATTCCTTCGATTGACGATGCATGTTCGCACAATTGTCCGCATCTCATTTGGAATGGACGTCATGCATGCATGCGTGCACAAGTGGAAGTGTAACCTAAGCTAGCCAGCCATCCACAGATAGATTCTCCATGATCTAATTAAAAGCCTAGCCCAGCTGTCTTGGATTCGGACAATGAATTAAGTGGCAGTGTCGCTGTTTGGGACAACATGAATCGATATTAATCGATGATCGATCATATCTTTATGGTCATGAAATGGCTATATATAGGCGTGCTCTGCCTTCTCAAATCTGCGCACCAAATCCCACATATAGCTCTAGCAACCAAAGATCGAGTACTACGTACACTACTCTGTCTCAGTCTTCGATCTCTTCAAATATGGCTTCAACTGGCGTTGTGAAAGCCGGATACTGGAATTGCGGAAGCACATTCCTGGTGTCCGACATAAAATCCTCCCTTTTCACCCATCTTTTTGCTGCCTTTGCGGATGTCAACTCTAGTAACTACCAAGTTACCTTTCCTACCCTATACAAGCTCCAGTTCGAAAGCTTCACCCAAACTGTGCAAATAAAAAACTCTGGAGTTAAAACCCTTTTATCCATCGGTGGTGGAGCCTCTGGTGTAGCTTCGGCCTTAGCTTCAATGGCTAGCAAGAAAGAAAACCGTAAAATATTCATAGATTCCTCCATAACTCTAGCCAGGGAAAACAACTTCCATGGTCTTTGCCTCAGCTGGCTGTACCCCTCCACGACCTCGGAAATGACTAACCTCGAGTCCCTCCTCAAGGAATGGCGAGCAGCGGTGGACGACGAGGCCAATAAAACCAGAAAATGTCCGTTGCTTCTAACCGCAGAGGTATTTTACTCGTCAGCAATAGGCTCGGCGAGTTATCCCTGCACGACTATTGCAAACACGTTGGACTGGATCAACGTATTGGCCTTTAACTTCTATAGCCCCGGTTCGTCACCCACGGAGACTGCACCCCCTGCTGCATTGAAAAACAAGCAAAACGGATCACTTTGCGTTGAAGCAAGCATAAAAATCTGGATTGATGCAGGTTTGAAAGCTAAAAAAATAGCCCTATGCCTTCCGTTTGTTGGCTGGGCATGGACTCTGACAAATCCATTGAAGCATGATTTATTTGCACCAGCTGCGGGACCAGCTCTTTCTGTAGATGGATCCATTTCTTTTGCCCAAGTGAAGGTATTCATAACCGACCAAAAGGCCACAACAGAGTACAATGACACCTACTCCACAAACTATTGCTATGCTGGTGTTACTTGGATTGGTTACGATGATTTGGAAAGTGTAACCAATAAGGTTAAATATCATGCACGTAAGGAACAACAACTGCTCGGTTACTTTGCATGGCACGTGGGCGCCGACAATAATTGGTCTCTTTCTCAGAAAGGTATATATATCTTTTCAAAGTTTCTTGATTAATTATCAATTAGTTTGTGATGTTACTGAAAATTAATGTCTTTTTGGTTCTCACTTCTAACTTGTACTTTTATTTTTGTCTTCACAGCTTTCGATACATGGGATAAATGTGCTAATTCTAAGCAGTGATCAAGGTGGCTTGAGTACCAATAATAATCAACAACGTACAAGGCGTGGAATAAGGCGTGGAACACATCATATATGGTGTGTTCGTAATATATATAGACGCTTTTATATATTCTCAAGAATAAGGCCAACCTTATGGCTCATGTTGTGAGATATGGTGTGTTATGTGTGTTAGAAGCTTGTATTATCATTGGTATGCATGGCTAATAATATTAAATATGTTTGCTTTTTATATGTAATGGTCTTCTAAATACATGATGTTGAATGGCATACGTGCATGAATGATTTTTCCCTAAACCATATATATATATATATATATATACACAATCTTTTTGGGGGGTTGGGGGAAAAAGAGGATTTCAAGAGCCAATTTACAACGTAAGATAGTATTAGTTTCAACAATAATATCAAAACTGTAAGCAATAAATATGAACTTGATATAAAGCATACAACAAACAGGACTTTGTGTTGCGAGCAAAAGTCACTGCAAAATACGTAAATAACTGCAGCGACTTCTGCTCGCCCCAAGTATTTTGGTTGTTAATGCCATACATATGTTGTGGCGCTAAAAAGACTCAGCTAGCGAAAGTAATAGATCATATATCCATGACCCAAGTGTAAGGAGAAAGTAAACACCATCTGATCAAGAGAAGAAGAGCCATGCATATTGGTGTCATTATTTTGCCTATAACTTTGGTTATGAGTATCAAAATCGCTCATATAACCCTAACTTGGAAAGCTTTTCTTGGCGGGCATGTCATGGTCATCACACTATGCTTAGTGGTCCCGAACTCGACCTTTAAATCAACCATTTTTTCCTTCGAATCATCAAAGTTAATTTTCTTTTTAAGAAAATGTTTTATCTTTCATTTTTAAAGATGATTTTGTTTCAATTTGGGCCAGATTTCGTTGTAAGATTCTTATTTTATTATATAATTTATTTTTATGTAATAATTAAGATTTTACCTTTTTTGAGTTCGGCTCTTGGGTTTTAGAATGAGTTTTCAAATTTTATAAAAAAATCTTACTCTTAGGGTTTTCTATGTTTTACATCTTTTCTCAATCACCATCTCTAATTTTTATTGATTAACTAGCAATCAAAATAGTTATTGTTTTCATCTCCGGTGTTACACACATACACACACACACATATTTTAAGAGTTCTTCTCCGTACAGGCAAGTTGTGCACCACTGCTGACATGACAGGTTAAATTATTTTAAAAAAAAAATAGAAGAAAGAGGGAAACGAAATCGTATGAAGAGAATAGAAAGAAGCAGACCAGCTTCATGATTTCATCTTCTCCCTTTGCAACTAAAATCTATTTCTCTATTCCTTTGCTCAGAAATGGCATGGAAATTAACTGAAATCAACATATTTCACTCGACAAGTATAACCAAAAAAGATCACCATCAAGTTTTCCAAAATCATGCTTCTCTTTAAGATTTTCCTTATTTTCACAAGAAACAAGCAGACTTTTTCTATCACGAGCGGGAACTAATGCATTTGAAAATCTAAACAAAGAAAACTCAAAAGATGAACAGACCAAAGCATATTTAGGGTTTCCAAGTTCATCCTTGTAGGCATCAACAATTGCCTAAAAATACGTGGGGGGGGGGGGAGTCAACAACTGTAAATTGCGAAAGAAAAAAAGGGCCAGGGTTAGGGCTTTCAAAAAGAAAATAAAAAGTCCTACTTGAACATCACGATCGGAGAGAGAAAAGGGAAGGGGGGCCACGAGAGCCATCAGGGTAGTCAATTGCGCATTGGGGAAAGTAGAGGGCTGCGGCTTAGCGAATGGTGTCGTTTGGAAGCCGAAACCCATAGAAGCTGGCTTCTGAAACAACGGAGTCTGTAGCTGTTGTTGTTGTTGAGGATGAAAAGAGAATGGTGTGGCGAAGAGAGAGGAGCCGAGTCCGGTAGCAAAAGACGGCGTCGTTGGTGTCCCGAATGCCATCCTTAAAATCATTCAAATAGGATTTTCAACCCATGCTATAAGAAAATCAGATTTTTGTGATCAATTTATTGCAACCAAAATACTATTTGCAATCAAATTTAGCTTAAAATAGTCATTTCACTGGAATTAACTGGTTTCAAATAAGCAGTTTTCTTATAGCGCGGCCAGACCCAATATTAATTGAGCCCATACTTAAAGTCACAACCTTAATAGTACTGTCGGCCGAAGTATTGGTTGGAAATTAAAATATAATCGAGACAAACTAGAATGAAACACTAGCTTGTAAATTAGCAATTAAATGAAACATACCTAAAGCGCAAGATGCTCTAAATAGGTTCCAAACGGGTCTGCAGGTTCTAAACTAGAATGTCATCATGGTGGTCTCTTGATCGATGATCTACACAGATCATGAACCCAAACTCAATCCCATATTATCACATGTCGTATTATTGAAACTTCAAAAACAATTTTGTGTGAAAAGTATTGATGAAGTTTTGTTTTTTCAACTAAACGGTGGGACTATGCATGGTGAAGAGCCTCTCTTTCAAAATCATAAACTTGTCACCAGAATTTGCGCGTGGGGTCTCGAAAGTTTGGGGAGACTTTGATAGTACTTAAGTTAATAAGCTGATCTTTACTTGAAATTAATAAAGAGAGTTCAAGAACAATTCAGCTAATTATCTCGTTTTTAAATATAGTCTTCACTCTTAATTGGATATTTCCCATAAATAGGAGCCATAGATGTTTACCTATTGTTGGGCTTAGAGCTGTTGATCTGCATTGAAGTGGTTAGTTCTGATAAAGTATAATTGAACTCTAATTATAAATTACTTGTGAGTGAGGACCAATTAATACTCATTTATATAACTCCTACAAAGTGGATTTATATAAAATAAAATTTCGTATGAGCCATAGGCCCATATTGGTCTTCAAGTCCAATATTTGGTTTTTTTAACATCGTGGAAGGCACAACATTTTGTTTCATCTTCTCTGTAAAATTCTCCCTTCTTTCATCAACATCCTCCATAATCTGTGTGACATCATCTTGCCATTTAGTATGAGATTCAAATTGACTGTCTCTGGATTCTACGAGATCCTTTAATATCAATTGAACATTTATGCCCTTTATCTCAGCCTTCCCTTTAGGGATATGCCACTACAAGAAATCTCCCTTTTTGCAGCGTTTTTTATTTTGTTGCAATAAAAATCGCTGCAATAGATAGTTTTTTGTAGCAAAATATGTAATGTTGCAAAGATTTCGCTGCAAGAACTGATTTAATGAAGTGGGCCGCTAGGCTTTATTTTTTGCAGCGGAAACTTATTTTATAGCGGCGAAAATACGCCTTGCTTTTCTAAAACACTTGTTACAACGGCGTGATACCGTTGCTATTGCCTCAGGGCGCCAAAAATTAGAGGACAATTTATTTTTCCCCCCGAAACAACTCTGTTACCAGCTACCCTTGTCCACTTCGAAGTTCTTGCCGATTTCCTCCACCTTCGGTGCCCAGCTAACCAACGATATACACAAGGTTGGAAATCTACCGTCGATCGTCGAAGAGGTCCTGAACCCTAGATTCTCCACCACTACATTTCCCTTCCGCGGAAGCTACGGTCATCGTTTCCTCCCCATCCCGCTCTGTGTGTGTGTGATTAGTGTCGGAGTGGTTTGCCCCTCCGATTTCCAACCGTTGTATCGGACGTAGACATTGTGGAACCTACTGCTACAGGGTATACCTTCCGCCACCACAGGTATCACTGCAACTCATTTTTGTCTCTCTCTCCCCCTTCAGCCGCGCACCTTGCTTTACAAAAATTGGAGCTTTTTGTTTGTCTATGAGGTTGTCATAGAAGTTTGAGTGTAAAAGCAGGAATCACTTTCACCATTTATATTTCCTTAATTTTTTCTATGCGTCGTTTTTTGTCTACTGCTGAGATGTTGGTTTAGTATGTTCATTAATGGTCGGGTGAAGGAAGCTATTTCCATCCAATATCCTGGAAAATGCAAGTTATTTCGTGAAGTGGGGTTTTAGATGCTATCTAATGTATTAACTTGGTTTTGAAAAGCCTAGAAAAATTTAGGTCTGTAAGTGTATATCAGGAAAATCTAAAATGCTGTTGGCCTTGAGATTTGTATTCCAACGTTAATGATTTTAGGGCCAACACGAATAAAGTATGTGCATAAAAGTAGGATCTGTTGTCCCTGCTTCTAATCTTTAGAAAAGCGAATGAGTTTCTGTTGAAACAAAAACATTTCGCCGCATGACCCTATATATATATATATATTTATATAGTTTATATATCTTCCTTTTAAAAGCTAGCCAATATATAGCCTTGGTCCAATATCCCACAAACAGCCAAGAAGAAGAACTTATTCGTTGGCGATAGGGTCTGAAATTGAGAGATTGGTTCCTCAATCCACTTTGAGATATAAAGATACAAATAATAGTCGATCCTAAACGATTCCGACGTAGAAATGTCTATGATTGATGCTTGATATATGTATAGGGCTTAGGTTAATTATAAATCTCAGATGGCTTCTGGATGCACATTAGAATTGAAAAGTAGTGGCATATCAACTAGTTTCAAAAGGCCGAGGATAATAGATATTCAAGTACGTATAGCTTAAAAAAGAAGGATTAATACGGGGAAGCAGCTCCAAAGTTGATATATAGCTGATGGTGATATATGCTCTGCACTAAAGCTAAGTGTACGTACTAAAAAGAAATATTCAATATTCCTTGATTGACGATGCAGTTTGTTCACACCAGAGTCCACATCTCTTTTGTAATATACATCATGCATGCAGAAGTGGAAGCATGACGTACGCACGCTAGCTAGCCATGCACAGATCATAGATTCGCCATGATCTAAAAGCCTAGCCCAGCTGTCTCGGATTAGGCCATTCAAGTGGCAGTGTCGCTGTTTGGGACAACATGAGTCGAATATATTAATTGATGATAGTATCTTTATGGCTTCGATCAAATGGCTAGCTATATATAGGCGTGCTCTATCTTCTCAAAGCTGCGTACCAAATTAAATCTCACATATATATATATATATCTCTGGCAACTACTGCAAAGAGTAGAACGTACCGCACTGCCCCCAGTCTTCGATCTCTTCAAATATGGCTTCAACTGGCGTCGTGAAAGCCGGATACTGGCATTGCCACAGTGCATTCCCGGTGTCCGACATAAAATCCTCCCTTTACACCCATCTTTTTGCCGCCTTTGCGGATGTCGACCCCACTTACCAAGTTACCTTTCCCACCCTATACAAGCACCAGTTTGAAACCTTCACCCGAACTGTGCAAATAGAAAACCCTGATGTTAAAACCCTTTTGTCCATCGGTGGTGGGGCCCCTGGCGTATCTTCGACCTTAGCTTCAATGGCTAGCATGCAAGAAAACCGTAAAATATTCATAGGTTCCTCCATAACTCTAGCCAGGGCAAACAACTTCCATGGTCTTTGCCTCAGTTGGCAGTACCCATCCACGGCCGTGGAAATGACCAATCTTGAGTCGCTCCTCAAGGAATGGCGAGCTGCCGTGGAAATTGAGGCCCTGAAGACCACCAAGGCTCGGTTGCTTCTAACCGCAGAGGTATTTCACTCGCCGGATATCTGCTCGGCGCGCTATCCTTGTAGGGCTATTTCAAACAACTTGGACTGGATCCACGTATTGGCCTATAACTTCTATACCCCCGCATCGTCACCCAACGAGACTGCACCCCCTGCACCTTTGAAAAACAAGAGAAACGTATCACTTTGCGTGGAAGCAAGCATCGATACATGGATTACGGTAGGTGTGCATGCCAAAAAATTGGTCGTAGGGCTTCCCTTTTTCGGCTGGGCCTGGATTCTGAATAATCCATCGCAACATGGTTTATTTGCACCAGCACATGGACTGGCCGTCGTACTGGGTAAATCCGTCGATGGATCCGTTCCTTTTGTCGCAGTCAAGAAATTCATAGGCTACCAAAACGCCACAACAGTGTTCGATGAGACGTACCTCACAAACTATTGCTATGCTGGTACTACGTGGCTTGGGTACGATGATTTGGAAAGCATAATCTCGAAGGTTACATATTCACGCAAGGAAAAGGGACTGCTCGGTTACACTGCATGGCACGTGGGCGCCGATGATAATTGGTCTCTTTCACAAACAGGTTAGCATATTATATATATGAATTTTACAATATTTTTATATACCTTTCCAAGTTCCAACTCATGATGGTGACGTCTATAAATTTTCTTTTGCGATACTCGTACGATCGAGAATATACAGTGACCTATCCGAACGACTTATATATATATATATATATATATTCGTTAAATGTAATTAAGGCTGAAATATCTTTAATTGAGTCGTCTCGAACAATCCTTAAAGAAAGAAAGAAAGAAAGAAAGAAAAAGCAATTAACTAGCTAGCTGCAATGTCAAATATTATAATTAAAGTTGTTTATTTTTGTTATTTAATGCAAATTTTGGTTTATTTATTATATAAAGGGGTGGCGTTCCAATTTAAGTTTTTCATTTAAAGAACTGTGTTTTCTGTCATTTATAAGCCATTAATTAGCTCTTGGCAATTAATCTAATTTGGTTGTATGCATTACAACATGTCATGCATGCTTTCCTTTTTCCTGAAAATTATTATTATTGTTATTTTGTTCCATCTACCAACCTCATGTACACTTCTTATAAATTATTGTCTTTGCAGCTTTCAAGACATGGGATACTTGTGCTAATTAGTGATCATCAAGTCGGCTTGTATTATATATATACCAACAATAATCAGCAACATGAAGCCCTGAAATCAGATATGGTACCGTGTGTTTGTATTCTCAACAATAAGGAAGATCGAGGATATGACCTTATGATCTAGACGTTGTGTGTATTATACAAGAATAGAAGCTTGTATTGTAAACAATAAGGCCGTCCCTATGAGCCGGCTCATGGTGCATGCAGCATGATGTGAGATATTACGTACTGAAAATAACGAACCAGCTACGAGTTTTAAAATTTTTTAGTTGAATATTGCTTGTTTATTAATTAATCCACCTCAAAAAGATTATTTTCATTTTCTAGGAAAAACTTTCGTACACGCATGATGTCCATACAACTCATTGTATGAGACTCATTGAATATTATTCTAGAATACTAACAAGATGTTAAATGTTAAATGTTAACATTTTCCAAAGAATATAATAGATCTTTACCAAAATAAATGTTAAATGGACTTAAAAAAAATTTACAAAAAATTTGCTAGCTTATTCACATGTCAGAAAATTAACAAAATGATTATTGTAAATAAAAGTATATTAAAACTGTAAATACATGTAGCACTACTCTCAACTTTTATCCCATGCATATGATCATGTGCAAGCCACGCACACGACTTGGCATTATAATTTCCAGCCACACATGCATGTGCTAGCTCGCTGATCTCAGTCAACTTTTGCTTCTGGTTAATGGCAAAATTATTTATCTTAATTCATCGATAAAATATTCATGCCTAGGAAGTCATCACAAGTACTAATTAATTAATATCAATAATATTGATAATTCAAGTTTTTCTTAGCATACAGGTAACGTTATCTTAGTAATTAACCATATATATATATGTACGTGAAAGATATAGTACTAGTAGCTAGTCTAGTACACGTACGAATTATCTAGAGATTAGGGAAAAAGAACAGACCTCGCGGGTGGCCAATCACTCCAAGCGACATTATATTACATTAACAAAGTCAAAAAACGCACGAAAAACAGGCCAGAAAAGCACTCCCTAAGAGCATAACGATCGATAATTTAGCAATGGCTAGCACATTAACAGGATATCATGACAATATATAATGGGGCATCCGGCAACCATCCCATGTTTTATACATATCTGGCAGAGCCCAAACCTTAGGCTGAACACAGCAAATTAAACCCTGCTTGTAGTAGCTCAACAAGCTGCTGGCTACACGTACATGAGGACAGATCATCACCAAGATCAAAATACAAATTAAGCTTCAACGACATTAATATTACTGGCCTTATTGTGCATTAATAAATACAAACATATATAGATATTATAACCGAATATTGGCTCCATTAAAAGATCAGGATAATATATATAAAAAGCTTCAACTTCAGGGAAGACAATTGAAGAAGAGGTTTTGCAATCCATAAGCATCCTATCTATGCCCAGCTGCATATATATATGCAATACCAGTAAAAATTATTAGTACATGTGTGTCGGAAATCAAACGGACGAATTAATGAAATGGCGCTAGAAATCCAAATAGGAATAATAATAATAGTAATAAAAATAAAAATGATTAATGCATGGTGCATGCGGCCAGTAGTTGTACTGCACTTACCATAGGACACCGACAGTACCGCAGGAAATTATAAGTGGAAGGAATTCGAGACTGAGTACTGGTTGATCGGTCTGCTGCCATTCAGCAAATTTTGAATTTACAGTGGCAGAGTCACCAGAACCGAGAGTGGCAGAGGGAGGTTAGATGGAGCCATCAACAAAGCCAAGGAGATGTTGACATTGCAGCAATGGCAGCACTTGACTACGCCAGAGGAGATAGTTTGAAGAATAACTTGATGGTCTGGAGGTGGACTGTGGGGTTGAAACACAGAGTAGGGACGGGATTTCGGAGGCCATTTGGATCGAGGGAGGTGAATCCTACAGGACTATTGATACCATGACAAGGTTTGAAAAACCACCGCTTGTTTACTGGTGGTGCTTGTATTTCATTTATAGAATATTCTGAGCAATATTACAGCAAGTTAATTTACAGACAAAGTCAACATATCCATCTATAGCTATTGTCTATAATCAAGGGATTGCCTAGATTCATGGGATTGGGTTTTGATAAGAGATACAGCATTATTGATAGCATGATCTGAGGAGGATCTTGTGGATTCTTCTATAACCGTAATAGAGCAATAATGCCATGTATGGATCGATGGATGAGCTATCTATCTACCTATGGATGAGCAATAATGCCATGTATGGATGAGCTAGCGCAATACGAGGGAGAAACCGAGAGATATAGAGAGAGAGAGAGAGAGAGAGGCTGGCCGAGGGAGAGAGAGAAAGAGTTTCATTGAGAAAAAGGAGGGGCTGGCCATGGCTGTGGGTGGAGCTGGTTGGGTATATCTCAGTGTAGGGCTTACGGTTTTGGTGTGATTTCTAGGAGACATAGAGGCATGTTGATGCATCGGTGGCATTTGGCTTCGCTGGTGTAGTGGTTAGTTGGTGGTCTCAAGCGACTTATACATTGGTGCAACCCTCACGGTGGGAGGTGGGTGGAGGTTGGTAACAGTGCTGCTGGTTGTGAGAGGGGCTCGGCAGAGGAGATGTATATGACAGAGCTTGATGTCCCCACCTGGTTAGGCAGTGCATGTGGGAGTGAACATGAAACTAGAGCTAGCTAGGGGGCTTCCTTGACCTTGTCTGGTGGTGCATGGTAGTGGGAAAAATGGAGCGGTAGGGGGTAACCCTAGGTTGGAGATGATGTCCTACGTGCGGGGGTGGTTCGGGTCTAGGTTTTCCATTTGCAACTGGGTCTTGGCTCATAATTTCCTATGGATTTTGGGTCTTGTGCCTATTTCGCTCAATCACTAAACAATCTAAACGGGTAGATCTTAAATCCCAACAACATGAGCCGAACTTGTCCAAATAATATTTTTGGACTTTAAATAGTTTCTTGGATCCAACACCAATTAAATAGGGCCCATTTAGACATAAATATTAAAGAAAAATTCTATTTAACATCCTCACATTTCACACATTACATTTATTTTAATTTATTTTTTATTTTTTATAACAAATATGTAGTATATAATCGATAAATAGAATAACTTAATTAGTTTAACAAGAATAAAATAAAATAATAAATAATAAAAATAAAAAATAATATTAAAATATATAAAGTGTGTGGTGTAAGATGATGTGTAGTATTACTCAATATCAAATAGACTTTATAGCATCTTTGCCAATTATAATTCTGCTCTTGGACGGCTGCTAGCTGCTGTTCCCGATAATGATCGGCCTCCTCCTTTCAATATTATTCAAGTAACGGTACCATCCAAGCACTCATTCCGTTATGGAGGTCTCGTATCTTAAACCAAATCATGATCCTTACTGCTCCAAGTTCTTTTCCCAATCATGAATTTTTGTGCCACAATTAATCATGGAACAAACACTTCTTACTAACCTGCACTGGACATCTCATCTCTCCACATCATCTAACTTAATGTTGTAGTTAGTTGGCATTGAAAAATGTTTTGTTCTAATATATATATATATATAATATCCAATTACCATTACATTTTTTCCAATTACTTTCTTAATTATAGCTACCTACAGAAATAAAATTTCATTTCTTATAGCTACCATTACATTTCTTCCATTACAATTGAAATTATATATAAAAGTCTATCATGACCACGCACCAAGGTTGTATTTTCGTACTTACATTACATCCGACATTTGTGGCTTAAAAAATTATTTCTAGCTACGAGGTGGTCGTGATTTGGCCTTTTAGGATTTATAGCATCATCCAAGATTTTATCTTAGAAGTACTGTACTGAATTCTTATAATATTGATTTTCGAATGACTAATTCCAAGAGGTTTGATTAGTCTTTGTTATGTGTTATAAATAACTTACAATTTGAGTATCTAGTCTTTGTTAGTATTTTAGCCAATTAAATGATTATTCATGTTGCAGATGGAGACAAAGAAGTAAACGGTGCATGGCTCACCGTTTACTATTTTGGCATATTAGGCACCGAAGGCACCGTTCGGTGCTTTTGTTAAGCACCTCCCCACCTCCCAAAAATCATGCAGCAATTTGCTGCATAGTACTGATCTGCTCTCCTATAAATAGGAGAGCTTAAGTATCAGAGAGTGCAATTGAGTGCAAAGCGTGGAAGAGAGAAAGCAGAGAAGTGTAGAGAGTGGGTGAGAGAGAGTTTTCTATAAAAATCATTTTATAGTGAAATTACAGTAGCTGTGGACGTAGGCAATTGCCGAACCACGTTAAATTTTGTCCCTCCTTTATTTAGAATCGTCTCTGTGTCAGAACAGCTCCCAACAACTGGTATCAGAGCACTGGTTCGAGCTGTCTGAAAATTTAAGTTGTTCAAAATCAATTTTTGACACCTCCACGGTGTTCCTCGCGTCGAGACGAATCCGTTGCCACAAACGGAATCGAAAACGAAGGTCGGACGAGGCCACACGCGCCCCTAGAAGACCGGCGCGTGCATCTGCTGCAACTCACGCGCCCCACGCGCTCCGGAGGTTGAAGACGCGTGTACCACACGCTCCCACGCGCCCCCACGCGCGCCAGAGGTTGAAGACGCGTGAAGGACACGCGCCCACGCGCCCCCACGCGCCCTAGAGAGGTTCGGCGCGTGTGCCACACGCGCCTCACTCTCCCCACGAGCACAGTACTGTACGCGCGTGTATTACACGTGCCCATGCGTTGCCCACGCGCACTGTGAAGCGCGTGTATCTCACGCGCCAGACAGATCAGAACCTTCCGTTTTTCAGATCTGTTTTTTGGCTAGATCTAAGCCATTCGGAGTCTGATTTCGACGATCAAATAGTGCTTTCCAACTATTTGGATCATTCCGGACTCATCCGTACGGTCGAAATTTTGAGATTCGGCATCAGTACATTAGATCTGAACCATCTACGTGTTGCAGATCATTTTTTGGGCTAGATCACGCCAGTTGGAGTTCCATCGCGACGATCAAATAGTGCTAACAAACTATTTGGATCATTCCGGACTCGTTTCCAGCTAATTCGAGTGTTTCGGACGCAATGGTGATCTTTGTTTGTTTGAATTTGAACTCATTTGTAAAGTTATGGCTGGAGAAGAAGCTAAAGGTGTTGGTATTGAAAAATTTGATGGTACAGACTTTGCCTACTGGAGAATGCAGATAGAAGATTATCTCTATGGGAAGAAACTACATCTTCCACTCCTAGGAAGAAAGTCAGATGACATGAGCAATGAAGATTGGAGTTTCCTTAACAGACAAGTGTTGGGAGTCATTCGACTAACACTGTCAAGATCAGTTGCACACAATGTGGGAAAGGAGAAGACCACGACGGATTTGATGAAAGCTCTATCGGACATGTACGAGCAGCCATCAGCCAATAATAAAGTGCATTTGATGTACAAGCTATTCTACTTGAGAATGGCAGAAGGAACTCCAGTTATTCAGCATCTGAATGAGTTCAACACCATCATCAATCAATTAGCTTCAGTGGGGATTGAATTTGATGATGAAGTACGTGCACTAATTGCTCTAGCTCAATTGCCAAAGAGCTGGGAGGCCATGAGAACAGCTGTCAGCAATTCTTATGGCAAAACAAAGATGAAATATCAAGATATCCGGGACCATATTCTTAGCGAGGAAGTTCGCAGAAGAGATACGGGAGAAGCATCAACTTCCAGTTCTGCCTTAAACCTCGAGACGAGAGGTAGAGGAGCCAGTAGAAGTTCAAATCGGGGCAGATCGAAGTCCCGAAGAGGCAGAAGTAAATCAAGGTCCGGAAAACAAGTACAGTGTTGGAATTGTGGCAAGATTGGCCACTTCAAAAATAATTACAAAGAAGCAAAGAAGAAGAATGAGCATGACTTTGTTAATGCCACAACAGAAGATCTCCAAGATGCCTTACTTCTTTCAGTCGACAATCAAATTGAATCTTGGGTGTTAGATTCAGGAGCCTCGTTCCACACTACAGCACACCGAGAAATCATGCAGAATTATGTCACTGGTGATTTCGGGAAGGTGTACTTAGCAGATGGTGAAGCGTTGGAAATCGAAGGCATGGGAGATGTACCAATCAATCTGCCCAATGGAAGTGCATGGTTGTTACAGAAGGTGCGACATGTTCCCAAGCTCATGAGGAACCTGATTTCTGTAGGACAACTTGATGCTGATGGGCATTCGGTACTATTTACCGGTGGCACGTGGAAGATAACAAAAGGAGCTATGGTAGTAGCTCGAGGCACAACAACAGGTACTCTATACATGACTTCAAGTATTAGAGATACTATTGCAATTGCTGATGCAAATGCCAACCTATGGCATCAAAGGCTTGGTCATATGAGTGAGAAAGGAATGAAAGTACTATTATCCAAGGGGAAGTTACCAAAGTTGGAATCAACTGATTTCGACATGTGTGAAGGTTGCATTTTTGGGAAACAGAAAAAAGTTAGTTTCCTGAAAAATGGTAGAACTCCAAAATCTACAAAGTTGGAGTTGGTGCACACAGATTTGTGGGGGCCATCCCCAGTCGCTTCTCTTGGAGGATCGTGGTACTATGTTTCATTTATTGATGACTCAAGCAGGAAAGTATGGGTTTATTTTTTGAAAAATAAATCTGACACATTTGATACTTTCAAGAAGTGGAAAGCCATGGTTGAAAATGAAACAGGCTTGAAGTTAAAATGTCTGAGGTCAGACAATGGAGGAGAGTACATCGATGGAGGGTTCAAAGAATTCTGTGCTGCAAATGGGATTAGATTTCAGAAGACTATTCCCGGGACACAGCAGCAGAATGGCGTAGCTGAACGCATGAACAGAACTCTCAACGAACGTGCCAGAAGCATGAGGCTGAATTCAGGATTGCCTGAATGTTTTTGGGCTGATGCAGTTAACACTGCAGCCTATTTGATTAATTGGGGACCTTCAGTTCCCTTAAAGTTCGATCTACCAGAGGAAGTCTGGAGCGGAAAGAAGGTAAATCTTTCCCATTTGCAAATTTTTGGCTGTGTATCATATGTTCACATAGATTCTACTGATCGTAACAAGTTAGAAGCCAAATCTAGAAAATGTTTTTTCATCGGTTATGGTGATGAAGAATTTGGCTATCGATTTTAGGATGATAAAAATCGCAAAATCATCAGAAGTAGAAATGTGATTTTCAATGAGCAGATTCTGTACAAAGCTAGGTCACAAGCTGAACCTGAGGAGCAGCCAAAGAAACCTGAGGTTGTTGACTTTGATGTTACTCGAGTCAACACTGATCAGAACGAGGATCAAGAGAATGATGATCCACAGATCGAACAACGTACACCACTCATTGTTATTCGAAGATCTTCAAGGACAATCAGGCCACCACAGCGGTTCTCACCATCTCTATACTACATCTTGCTAACAGATAGTGGTGAACCGGAAAGTTATGATGAAGCTCTACGAATTGAAGATTCGATCAAGTGGGAGAAAGCCATGCAAGATGAGATGGAGTCACTGATGTCAAATCAGACATGGGAGCTAACTAAGCTTCCAAAAGGCAAGAAGGCTTTGCACAATAAATGGGTGTACAGAATTAAAGAAGAACACAATGGTAGCAAGCGCTACAAAGCCAGAATGGTCGTGAAGGGATTTCAACAAAAGGAAGGTGTCGACTACACAGACATTTTCTCTCCAGTTGTAAAATTGACAACGATCAGGCTAGTGTTGGCAATTGTGGCTGCAGAGAATCTACATCTTGAACAGTTAGATGTGAAGACTGCATTCCTTCATGGTGATTTGGAGGAAGACATCTATATGCACCAGCCACAAGGATTCTCAGTGAAGGGAAAAGAGAATCTAGTTTGCAAACTGAAGAAGAGCTTGTATGGCCTAAAACAAGCTCCACGACAATGGTACCAGAAGTTTGACAACTTCATGTGCAGTAATGGATTTACAAGACTGCAGGCTGACCATTGTTGCTATATGAAGAACTTTGACAACTCTTATATTATTCTACTGTTGTATGTGGATGATATGCTCGTTGTAGGGTCAAGCATCGAGGAGATCAATAAACTGAAGAAGCAGTTGTCAAAGCAATTTGAGATGAAGGATTTGGGTGCTGCAAAACAAATCCTTGATATGAGAATTATTAGAGACAGGTCTAATGATACTCTCAAGCTCTCCCAAGAGGAGTATGTGAAGAAGGTGCTCAAAAGGTTTAACATGGACAAGGCGAAACTAGTGAGCACACCCTTAGCTAGTCACTTTCGACTAACTAAGGATCAGTCGCCAAAGACGGAGGAAGAGCAAGAATGCATGAACAGAATACCCTATGCATCTGCTATTGGTAGTCTTATGTACGCCATGGTCTGTACAAGGCCAGATATTGCACAAGCAGTGGGAGCTGTGAGCAGGTACATGAGTAATCCAGGAAAGCAGCATTGGGAAGCAGTTAAGTGGATTTTGAGATATCTACAAGGCTCTTCAGATACGTCACTATGCTTTACGAAAGCAGGTTTAAAACTACAGGGATATGTAGATGCTGATTTAGCAGGTGACGTTGACAGCAGAAAAAGTACTACTGGATTTGTGTATACGCTGGGTGGTACAGCTACATCGTGGGCTTCTAAGTTACAGAAGATTGTTGCTCTCTCAACTACAGAAGTGGAATACGTTGCTATAACTGAAGCAGGGAAGAAAATGGTTTGGTTGCAGTCATTCTTGGAGGAATTGGGAAAGAAGAATGAAAAAGGCATTCTGCACAGTGATAGTCAGAGTGCTATTTTTCTTGCAAAGAATCCAGCCTTTCATTCCAGAACAAAACACATATAGTTGCGATACCATTTTATCCGATCTCTTCTCGATAGTGGACAACTGATACTTGAAAAGATTCGAGGAGTAGAAAACCCAGCAGACATGTTTACAAAAGTAGTTACTGTTGACAAACTGAAGCTGTGTATAGCTTCAGTTGAACTTCGTACTTAAAGGCATGATTTGAAGTTGCTGTGATAATTGCTATGAAGATATGTAGACTCATTTGTCTCCAAGTGGGAGATTGTTGCAGATGGAGACAAAGAAGTAAACGGTGCATGGCTCACCGTTTACTATTTTGGCATATTAGGCACCGAAGGCACCGTTCGGTGCTTTTGTTAGGCACCTCCCCACCTCCCAAAAATCATGCAGCAATTTGCTGCATAGTACTGATCTGCTCTCCTATAAATAGGAGAGCTTAAGTATCAGAGAGTGCAATTGAGTGCAAAGCGTGGAAGAGAGAAAGCAGAGAAGTGTAGAGAGTGGGTGAGAGAGAGTTTTCTGTAAAAATCGTTTTATAGTGAAATTACAGCAGCTGTGGTCGTAGGCAATTGCCGAACCACGTTAAATTTCGTCCCTCCTTTATTTAGAATCGTCTCTGTGTCAGAACAGCTCCCAACAATTCATAGGTTGTCAGAATTGATCTATATCACCATATATATATGATCAGTCATATTGTAGATGCGTTGATGAGTTGTTAGTTTCAACCAAGCTATCTAGTAATGAAATAAATTTCCAGAATCATGTATATCGAGTGTTAGACACAATAACCAGGAGAAAATGTAGCGATTTCATTCTCGTTTTTCATATCTACTCTCGTGAATTTACAGTCTGTATATATACAAGTATTGCTGCTAACAGAATTACATGGAGATAGGATTATTTGACACCTGTCCTACGTAAACAAGTCTAGAAGATTCACTATTTCTCTGCCGTGAATGCGAGGAGACTACCGTGAGAGTTTTGTGCTGTGTATGCGTGATGTCTGCTGTGCCTGATGTGATGTATTTGCTTTGTGCTCAATTGCGGGACAGATTTAATTTGGTTTTTCTCTTCTTCCTTAATATCTGGGGACCAGTACCCATGCATGCATGCATGGACTAGACAACAAAATGAAGCAATCGAAGGCGGCCTTCCCCACAATGATTAGATTCTTAGAAACTTAATAATGGATTTATATATACACAGATAACTACTTCACATGATCCTAAACAAATGTCGTACGTTAATGATCGACAATGTAGGTACTCGATCGGCTACATAGATGTATGTATGTAAATATGATCCGATCATGGACATGGTTGTCGTAAATATGATCCGTACAAACCCCATGGATAGGCCTCGTGTCCCAATCATTTTATATATAAGTACTACTCAATTGCATTTACAATATTATAATAGATCAAGAATTTTATCTCAATCTCTTAATTGATATCAAATAAGAACGATATATCGTTGAGCATGTAATTAATTGAGAAAAGTAACCTCATAAATAACATCACTCATTTTTAACAGGGTTTCATCCTTAACCTTAGTTGAAGATTTAGCTAGAAATATTCATGAAAATAATATCTAAAATCTAAATAATTCGTTACCCAGTTTGGCATGTTACGACCTTTTAGAGCACGATTCAACTTGTAACAGCACCCGTCCGGCAAGGATATCTCTCTTGGACTTATTTTTGTATATTCGTATCTCATATGGATACGGTTAACTAGATTTCCATACTGGCCGGTGACGCATTTTTAGGATTTATCTCTATGAATTGATCCCGATATTGGAAAACTATAGGTATGTGGTTGATTTTGTCCCTAAAACCCATATAGTGCTTGATGTAGCTGAATCATTTAATGGAATTTTAGATAGGACCATCACTAGTCACATTCATGAAAATAATCTCTAAAATCTAAATAATTCATTACCCAGTTTGGCATGTTACGGCATTTTAAAGCAAGATTCAGCTTGTAACAGTGTCCGTCTGGCAAGGATATCTCACTTGGACTTATTTTTGTAGATTCTTATCTCATATGGATACGGTTAGCTGGATTTCCATATTGGCTGGCGACGCATTTTTAGGATTTATCTCTATGAATTGATTCTGATATTGGAGAAATACAAGCAGTTGATTTTGTCCCAAAAACCCATATAGTGCGCTTGATGTAGCTTAATCATTTAATGGAGTTTTAGATAGGACCACTAGTCATATTCATGAAAATAATCTCTAAAATCTAAATAGTTCATTGCCCAGTTTGGCATGTTACGGCCTTTTAGAGCACGATTCAACCCAGTTTGGCATGTTACGGCCTTTTAGAGCACGATTCAGCTTGTGACAACTCGTCCGGCAAGGATATCTCACTTGGACGTATCTTTGTATATTCGTATCTCATATGGATACGGTTAGCTGGATTTCTATATTGGCCGGTGAAGCATTTTTAGGATTTATCTCAACGAATTGATCCCGATATTGGAAAACTACAGCTATGTGGTTGATTTTGTCCCTAAAACTCATATAGCGCTTGATGTAGCTTAATGATTTAATGGAATTTTAGATAGGACCATCACTAGTCAGATTCATGAAAATAATCTCAAAAATCTAAATAATTCATTACCCAGTTTGGTATGTTACGGCATTTTAGAGCATGATTTAGCTTGTAACAACGCGCATCTGGCAAGGATATCTCACTTGGACTTATTTTTGTAGATTTGTATCTCATATAGATACGGTTATCTAGATTTCCATACTGGCTGGTGACGCATTTTTAGGATTTATCTCAATGAATTGATCCCGATATTGGAAAACTACAGGTATGTGGTTGATTTTGTCCCTAAAACCCATATAGTGCGCTTGATGTAGCTTAATCATTCAATGGAGTTTTAGATAGGACCACTAGTCATATTCATGAAAATAATCTCTAAAATCTAAATAGTTCATTACCCAGTTTGGCATGTTACGGCCTTTTACAGCACGATTCAGTTGTAACAGCGCCCGTCCGGCAAGGATATCTCGCTTAGACTTATTTTTGTAGATTCATATCTCATATGGATACGGTTAGCCGGATTTCCATATTGGCCAGTGACACATTTTTAGGATTTATCTCTATGAATTGATCTTGATATTGGAGAAATACATGCAGTTGATTTTGTCCCTAAAACCCATATAATGCGCTTGATGTAGCTTAATCATTTAATGGAGTTTTAGATCGGACCACTAGTCATATTCATGAAAATAATCTCTAAAATCTAAATAGTTCATTACCCAGTTTGGCATGTTACGGCTTTTTAGAGCACGATTCAACTTGTGACAGAGCTCGTCCGGCAAGGATATCTCGTTTGAACTTATTTTTTTATATTCGTATCTCATATGGATATGGTTAGATGGATTTCTATATTAGCTGGTGAAGCATTTTTAGGATTTATCTCAATGAATTGATCCCGATATTGGAAAACTACAGGTATGTGGTTGATTTTGTCCCTAAAACCCATATAGCGCTTGATGTAGCTTAATGATTTAATAGAATTTTAGATAGGACCATCACTAGTCACATTCATGAAAATAATCTCTAAAATCTAAATAGTTCATTACCCAGTTTGGCATGTTACGGCTTTTTAGAGCATGATTCAGCTTGTGACAGAGCCCGTCTGGCAAGGATATCTCGTTTGGACTTATCTTTGTATATTCGTATCTCATATGGATACGGTTAGCTGGATTTCTATATTGGCCGGTGAAGCATTTTTAGGATTTATCTCAATGAATTGATCCTGATATTGGAAAACTACAGGTATGTGGTTGATTTTGTCCCTAAAACCCATATAGCGCTTGGTGTAGCTTAATCATTTAATGGAATTTTAGATAGGACCATCACTAGTTACATTCATGAAAATAATCTCTAAAATCTATATAGTTCATTACCCAGTTTGGCATGTTACGACTTTTTAGAGCACGATTCAGCTTGTGACAGAGCCCGTCCGGCAAGGATATCTCGCTTGGACTTATCTTTGTATATTCCTATCTCAAATGGATACGGTTAGCTGGATTTCTATATTGGCTAGTGAAGCATTTTTAGGATTTATCTCAATGAATTGATCCCGATATTGGAAAACTACAGCTATGTGGTTGATTTTGTCCTTAAAACCCATATAGCTCTTGATGTAGCGTAATCATTTAATGAAATTTTAGATTGGACCATCACTAGTTACATTCATGAAAATAATCTCTAAAATCTAAATAATTCATTACCTAGTTTGGCATGTTACGGCATTTTAGAGCGCGATTCAGCTTGTATCAGCGCCTGTCCGGTAGGGATATCTCACTTGGACTTATTTTTGTAGATTCGTCTCTCATATGGATACGGTTAGCTGTATTTCCATATTGGCTGGTGACACATTTTTAGGATTTATCTCTATGAATTGATCCTAATATTGGAGAAATACAAGCAGTTGATTTTGTCCCTAAAACCCATATAGTGCGCTTGATGTAGCTTAATCATTTAATGGAGTTTTAGATAGGACCACTAGTCATATTCATGAAAATAATCTCTAAAATCTAAATAGTTCATTACCCAGTTTGGCATGTTACGATCTTTTACAGCATGATTCAGTTGTAATAGCGCCCGTTCGGCAAGGATATCTTGCTTGGACTTATTTTTGTGGATTCATATCTCATATAGATACGGTTAGCTGGATTTCCATATTGGCCGGTGACACATTTTTAGGATTTATCTCTATGAATTGATCCTAATATTCGAGAAATACATGCAGTTGATTTTGTCCCTAAAACCCATATAGTGCGCTTGATGTGGCTTAATCATTTATTGGAGTTTTAGATCGGACCACTAGTCATATTCATGAAAATAATCTATAAAATCTAAATAGTTCATTACCCAGTTTGGCATGTTACGGCTTTTTAGAGCACGATTCAACTTGTGACAGAGCTCGTCCGGCAAGGATATCTCGCTTGGACTTTGTATATTCGTATCTCATATGGATACGGTTAGCTGGATTTCTATATTGGCTGGTGAAGCATTTTTAGGATTTATCTCAATGAATTGATCCTGATATTGGAAAACTATAGGTATGTGGTTGATTTTGTCGCTAAAACCCATATAGCGCTTGATGTAGCTTAATGATTTAATGGAATTTTAGATAGGACCATCACTAGTCACATTCATGAAAATAATCTCTAAAATCTATATAGTTCATTACCCAGTTTGGCATGTTACGGTTTTTTAGAGCACGATTCAGCTTGTGACAGAGCCCGTCCGGCAAGGATATCTCACTTGGACTTATCTTTGTATATTCGTATCTCATATGGATACGGTTAGCTGGATTTCTATATTGGCCTGTGAAGCATTTTTAGGATTTATCTCAATGAATTGATCCCGATATTGGAAAACTAAAGGTATGTGGTTGATTTTGTCCCTAAAACCCATATAGCGCTTGATGTAGCTTAGTCATTTAATGAAATTTTAGATAGGACCATCACTAGTCACATTCATGAAAATAATCTCTAAAATCTAAATAATTCATTACCCAGTTTGGCATGTTACGACATTTTAGAGCATGATTTAGCTTGTAACAGCGCCGGTCCGACAAGGATATCTTACTTGGACTTATTTTTGTAGATTCGTATTTCATATGGATACGGTTAGCTGGATTTCCATATTGACTGGTGATGCATTTTTAGGATTTATCTCTATGAATTGATCCTGATATTGGAGAAATACAGACAGTTGATTTTGTTCCTAAAACCCATATAGTGCGCTTGATGTAGCTTAATCATTTAATGGAGTTTTAGATAGGACCACTAGTCATTTATAATGTCCCAACAAAATGTATTTTAAGTTCCTAAATAAATGCATATAACAAGAGGTTTGAAAGTGACTTCCAAAGCGACTTAATTAAAAAAAGAAAAAGATCAAGAGAGATTAATTGAAAAGATCTTCTATTTTAAATGTTTTTACAATTTAATGAAAGTGAAACAAACATCTGAATTCCATATATATTAACATGTAGTAGCAATATTTAATATCTCTAAATCCACTCATTGAAGAGATGGTTCTAAATCGTAGCTAGAGCATATATTTATCCTATCAAGGGGATGGACTTAATTATCCTATTAATTTGAAACTGAAGTTGGCTCCATCTTTGATATGGACGAATGATGTAAAATGATTCTATTTCAATAATTCGTACCGTGTAATCCAGGCCATCATAAACCATGACTCATGACTTTTTGCTACAGTATTATTCATACAACAGTCCATATTGTTGATTCTCACTTGAAATATAGAAAAATCAATACGCAAATATGAAAACTTGTCACATCAGCTAGCATAAATTAAAAGCTTCTAGCATTTTGAGCCTTTACCTTTTTAATATATATCCATAATGGGTACAAACAATTATAGAAAGATGATATGTTGTTCTCTACAATGTGTGCATATCACGTGAATGATGGACATACATCATGAGATGGATTCTTGTTGACGACGCGGACTTATAAATGATATAATTAGGATGCTCGTAATTAATATGGATTTGGACTTATCAACGTACGTTTTGGATTTCTGAGGTGTCGTAATTCACACGTACATGATATGCAATAAAATGAATAATTGCATAAGAAAAACTTAAAATCTAGATGATTGAGAACTTAGGTATATAAGGAATATTATAACAAACAAGCACAGGGGAGAGTTCATTTTTTTTTTTTTTTTTTTACGGGATACTGTTTTGAGTTTCTTAAATTTTTTTAAAATATCCATAATGGGTGCTAATTAACTTGTAAAATGATACTACGTGGGCATTAGATCATCGTGATGAATCTGTTACTTTGTATCGTATTAGTACTACTCATGGTTTGCTAAGAGCACCGCGGGTACAATTTAGGAACATTGCACCAACAGTAATAAAACATTGCTCGATCCCATACAAACGCCATGGATAGGTCTCGTATCCCAATCATTTTATATAATATAATTACTCAATTGCATTTACAATTTTTTTAAATGAATACCCTTATTTTCTATATAATTAATCAATTACATTTATATATTTTTTTAAATGAATACCCTTATTTTCTTATCCAAATTAAGTTGAAAATTAAAGAACTACACCCTATATATAGTTCTGTGGAAAAATTAATTAATTAGCAACTTGCTCTTAATTCCAAAAACAATTTAATTACCAAGAAATCGTGGGTTTTATGTCAGTAATACTTAAGTTAACGAATCATGATCTACATGATGATCAGCAGCCTCATGATGCATGCATTGTACCTACTTTTATGAACTGTGATATTAACGATCGACTTGGATTTTCGAAGTATCATTCACATCTGAGAAAAACTTTTAATTCTAGTATACGCGGAGTTAGAGCACTAATACAAAGGAAACCACTCCCTAGCTATGTACTTCATTTTCAAAGTAAACTTTTAATTCTAGTATATGTTATTACTCAATTTTTTTTCGTACGTAACCTAAACAATTTAAGTGCCCTTTTGAAATTATAAATAAAAGTCTATCATGACCACGCACCAAAGTTGTTGTATTTACTTATCATTACTTCCGACATTTGTGGCATAGAGAAGTCATACTGCATAACTATGAGGTGGTCGTGATTTGGCCTTTTAGGATTTATAGCATCATCGTAGATTTTATCTTAGAAGTGTACTGAATTATTATTAATATTGACTTTCGAATGACTAATTATTCCAAGAGGTTTGATCCATTTGACCACTATATTATTTGTTATAAATAAATTACAATTTGATCTGTATCACCATTGTAAATGGTATGGCAATTAACATTTATATAATTGTTATGTTTTTATTAATCTGACCTCTCTTGTTTCTTTGTGTTACAATTGGATGAATAGAATGAAGGGTCTGGATTAATGAAGCCTTAATGATCTGAGATCTTGATCACATGACCAGCACGTGACTCGTAAGCTACATCAAACCGAGGCCAAGTTTGAGCCGTAGGATCAGTACACGTGGAGCCATCTGTCATGTCCTATATATGTATCGCTTCAGCAGTCTGTTTAACCTAATTCATTTTGGTATTCTGTTCAGCCGATTGAGAGAAGTGGGGTTCGAGAGAGAGAACAGAGAGGGACAGATTAGGGTTTCATTTGGGAAGAAAATCTTTGATTTTCTTGAGTGTAAATGAGTGCTCTATAATCTAAGAGAGTTTCTGAGGCTTCTCTGTGATGGACATTGATATCAATAAAGCTCTGAGACCCATTCCTGCCGTGGACGTAGACCATTAGGGTCGAACCACGTAAATCGGTTGTATTGTTCTTTCTTGCTTTATCTTTGCTTTATTTCTCTATTTTCTTGATGATTAATCTTGTTATTATTCGATTCCTGGTTATTATTTGGATCTGTTTGCATATTAGGGTTTAGTCACAATCTGTTGGTTCGTTGGTTCTGTCTTGGTTAAATCAGTATTTACTTTCAATATCATTACATGTTATACATTTTATATATATATGCTTAAAAGATTATTCTGAACATATTTGTATAGAGTCTTGCATTCGTTTTGAATCTTTGGTATAAACTGAGTGTTGTACAAAGGAGAAAGACTCAGGCATATAACATTACAAGTGGTATCTAGAGCCTAGGTCGATGGGGACCATGAGGTTTGATATTGAAAAATTTACTGGGGAGAATGATTTCGGGCTATGGAGGATTAAGATGAGGGCATTGCTAGTCCAACATGGACTGCAAGATGCCCTCCTAGGTGATAAAAGGAAAGGATCTTCCTCGAAAGAGGAAGACAAGGAGTCTGTCCATAAGGACATTCTCCAAAAGGCACACAATGCCTTAATCCTTTCCCTTGGGGATAAGGTCCTGAGGGAAGTGGCCAGTGAGGAAACCGCTGCTGGTATATAGCTTAAATTAGAGAACCTGTATATGACTAAATCCCTAGCAAATAGGCTTCATAAGAAAACCAAACTTTATACTTTTAAGATGACCCCTGGAACTTCAATAGGGCAGCACCTTGATGAGTTTAATAAAATCATCCTAGATATAGTAAATATAGATATCAAGGTGGAGGATGAGGATCAAGCTATTCTTTTACTGAGTTCTTTGGACTCATCTTATCAAAGCATAAAGGAAACCATAATGTTTGGAAGAGACTCACTTACACTAGATGAAGTACAATCTGTACTTCATACTAGGGAACTTCAAAACATAGGGGAATCAAAACAAAATCATGGGGAAGGTTTGACTGTCAGGGGTAGAACAGAAAAAAGAGAAAAGAGGGGCAAGAATGAGGGCAAGAAGTTTAGGTCTAAGTCAAAGGGAAAACACTTTAAGTGTTTTCACTGTCATAAAGAAGGACATTTCAAGAAGAACTGTCCTGAAAGAAAGAATAATACAGAAAATAAGAATAAAGAGGCAGGAGATGCCTCTGTAGTATTAGAAGGATATGAAAGTGCTGAGGTACTCACTGTAAGTGAGGTTGACTCAAAAACAGAGTGGATAATGGACTCTGGCTGTTCCTTTCATATGTGTCTAATCAAAGAATGGTTTGAGACATTCTCTGAGTTAGATGGAGGGCAAGTAATCCTAGGAAACAATAAGTCCTGCAAAATCATGGGTATAGGGTCAGTGAGACTAAAAATGCATGATGGTACTGAAAGGGTTTTAAGGGAGGTTAGATTTATACCTGAGTTGAAGAGAAATTTAATTTCTCTTGGCATGCTTGATTTATTAGGCCATACTTTCAAATCTGAGGCAGGGGTTCTTAGGGTTACAAGAGGGTCCTTGGTTATTATGAAAGGAGTGATTAAGAATGGTTTATACATACTACTTGGTAAGACTATAGTTGGGGAAGCATCTTCTGTACAGAATACTGTACAGAACCAATCTGTACTGTGGCATAGGATGCTTGGGCATGTGAGTCAGAGGGGACTTTTAGAGTTGCAAAAACAAGGTTTGTTAACTGACCAGAATCTAGGCAACCTACCCTTCTGTGAGGACTGCATTTATAGGAAGGCCAAAAGAGTTAGCTTTAAGCCAGCAATCCATAATACCAAACAAACTTTAGACTATGTCCACTCTGATCTATGGGGACCTGCAAGAGTAAATTCACACAATGGAGGAAGTTATTTCCTATCATTTGTAGATGATTACTCAAGAAAGGTTTGGGTCTATATCCTTAAAAATAAAAGTGACACCTTTGAGAGATTTAAAGAGTGGAAAAACCTGGTAGAGAACCAAGTAGGTAGAAGACTCAAAGTTTTAAGGACTGATAATGGTTTAGAGTTCTTGTCAAATGAGTTTAACATGTATTGTAAAAGAGAAGGAATTCTTAGACATAAAACAGTGAGAGAAACCCCCCAACAGAACGGACTTGCTGAAAGAATGAATAGGACTATCCTAAAAAGAGTGAGGTGTATGTTGTCAAATTCAGGGCTGCCCAAAACCTTCTGGGCAGAAGCAACAAACACAGCAGTACATCTTATAAATAGGTGTCCTTCTTCTGCAATAGGGTTTAAAACACCTCAGGAACTATGGTCTGGAAAACCTCCCACTTATGATCACCTTAGAGTTTTTGGGTGTGTAGCTTATGCACATTCAAAAACTGACAAATTGGAACCTAGAGCACTTAAGTGTATTTTCATAGGGTATCCTGAAGGGGTTAAGGGATACAAACTATGGGTAGAAGGACCTGGTAGGTTTAGATGCATTGTGAGCAGAGATGTGACCTTTAATGAGTCACACATGGCTCGGGTACAAGAGTCACAGTCAGTTAATAATAATGACAAGTTCTTAGAGGGATCTCAGATTGAGGTGGAGCAGGTTAATACCCAACCTGAATCTGTAACTGGTAATGACAGTGACTCTGAGGGTCAAACTTCAGAGGATACAAGTCAAGGTGGAGCTAGATCTTGGAATCTGGCTAGAGATAGACAGAGGAGGGTGATTAAACCACCTTCAAGGTATGGTCAAGCTGAACTTACCATGTTTGCCTTAACAGTTGCTGATGAAGTAGTTTATCAGGAACCTAGATCCTACAAAGAAGCTGTGACCAGCAAGGACTCCTCTAAATGGATACTAGCCATGCATGAGGAAATGGAATCCTTGAATAAGAATAAAACTTGGGTTCTAGTGCTAAAACCCAAAGGAGTAAAACTAGTGGGATCCAAGTGGATTTTTAAGAAAAAGGAAAGCATACCAGGGATAGAAGGGACCAGGTATAAAGCTAGGCTTGTAGCCAAAGGCTTTACACAGAGAGAAGGAATTGATTTCAATGAAATCTTCTCTCCTGTAGTTAAATATAGCTCAATTAGGCTACTATTTGCTTATACAGCCTTTGAAAACTTGCATCTAGAACAATTAGATGTTAAAACTGCTTTTCTGCATGGAGAACTTGAAGAAGAAATTTATATGCAACCTCCTGAAGGTTTTACTAATGAAATTAAAAACAATCAAGTGTGTCTTCTTAAAAAATCTTTATATGGTCTTAAACAGTCACCTAGATAGTGGTATAAAAGATTTGATACACACATGATTAACAATAATTTTAAAAGAAGTTGTTATGATAGCTGTGTCTATTACAAGGAAGAAAAAGGAATATTTGTTTATCTCCTATTGTATGTTGATGACATGCTGGTGGCTTGTAAAGACATTGTTATAATTGATCAAGTTAAATGCATGTTGAAATCAGAATTTGAAATGAAAGAATTGAGCCCTGCTAAGAAAATTTTAGGAATGGAAATTGAGAGGGACAGGAGTGCTAGACTGTTATACTTGTCTCAGAAAAATTACATCTCTAAAATCCTTAAAAGATTTGGTATGGAACTTGTTAAATCTGTTAACACACCCTTAGGTCAACACTTTAAATTATCTATAGATTAGGCCCCTAAAACAGATTCTGATATTGATTTTATGCAACAAATTCCCTATGCTAGCATGGTGGGAAGCATAATGTATGCAATGGTCTGCTCTAGACCTGATCTGACTTATGCTGTGAGTGTGGTTAGTAGGTTTATGGGGAACCCTGGTAAACCCCATTGGCAAGCCATTAAATGGGTACTAAGGTATCTAGTTGGCACTACTAACCTAGGACTCAGTTTTGGAAAGGGTATTGAGAAAGGATGTGAGTTAATTGGTTTTGTAGACTCTGATTTTGCTGGAAATATAGACACTAGAAAATCCTTAACTGGATATGTGTTTACTGCTTTTGGAGGGGCTGTTAGTTGGAAGTCACACTTACAATCTGTTGTGGCTTTGTCCACAACAGAGGCTGAATATATAGCATTGACTGAAGCAATAAAGGAGGCCATTTGGTTAAAGGGCATTGCAAATGAGTTAAGTATTTTTAATGGTAATATTTCTGTGTACTGTGATAATCAGAGTGCACTTCACTTAGCTAAAAATCAAGTTTACCATGAAAGGTCTAAGCATATTGATATAAGGCTTCATTTTGTTAGGGATGTTATAGAGTCTAAGGTTGTGGGTGTGGAGAAGGTCTCAACTGAGGATAATCCCTCAGATATGATGACCAAGTCACTCCCAAAGTCTAAGTTCAGACACTGTCTGAACTTAATTGGCATGGAGTCTAGAGTCTGTCCTCATTAGAGGGAAAGGTGCAGGAATAAGCCAATGATGAGGATTGATATTTTTTGGCAAATAAATGTTTTGCCAAGGTGGAGATTTGTAAATGGTATGGCAATTAACATTTATATAATTGTTATGTTTTTATTAATCTGACCTCTCTTGTTTTTATGTGTTACGATTGGATGAATAGAATGAAGGGTCTGGATTAATGAAGCCTTAATGATCTGAGATCTTGATCACATGACCAGCACGTGACTTGTAAGCTACATCAAACCGAGGCCAAGTTTGAACCGTAGGATCAGTACACGTGGAGCCATATGTCATGTCCTATATATGTATCGCTTCAGCAGTCTGTTTAACCTAATTCATTTTGGTATTCTGTTCAGCCGATTGAGAGAAGGGGGGTTCGAGAGAGAGAACAGAGAGGGACAGATTAGGGTTTCATTTGGGAAGAAAATCTTTGATTTTCTGGAGTGTAAATGAGTACTCTGTAATCTAAGAGAGTTTCTGAGGTTTCTCTGTGATGGACATTGATATCAATAAAGCTCTGAGGCCCATTCCTACCGTGAACGTAGACCATTAGGGTCGAACCACGTAAATCGGTTGTATTGTTCTTTCTTGCTTTATCTTTGCTTTATTTCTCTATTTTCTTGATGATTAATCTTGTTATTATTCGATTCCTGGTTATTATTTGGATCTGTTTGCATATTAGGGTTTAGTCACAATCTGTTGGTTCGTTGGTTCTGTCTTGGTTAAATCAGTATTTACTTTCAATATCATTACATGTTATACAGTTTATATATATATGCTTAAAAGATTATTTTGAACATATTTGTATAGAGTCTTGCATTCGTTTTGAATCTTTGGTATAAACTGAGTGTTGTACAAAGGAGAAAGACTCAGGCATATAACATTACAACCATATATGATCAGTCATATTTTACGTAATGAGTTGTTAGTTTCAACCAAGTTATCTAGTAATGAAATAAATTTCCAGAATGTACATCCAGTGTTCGACACAATACCCGGGAGAAAATGTAGTGATTTCATTCTCTGTTGGACATTTCTACTTTCGTGAATTTACAGTCTGTATATATACAAGTATTGCTGCTAACAGAATTACATGGAGATAGGATTATTTGACACCTGTCCTATATTTACAATTCTATAGGATTCACTTTTTCTCTACCGTACGTGTATGCGAGGAGTCTGCTGTTATGTATTTGTTTTGTGCTCAATTGTGGGTCTCTGCCTTGACAGATTTAATTTGGGCCTTCTCTTCTTCCTTAATATCTAGAGACCAGTACCCATGCAATATGCATGCATGGGACTAGACGACAAAATGAAGCAATCGAAGGCCTACCCCACAATGGTTAGATTCTTAGAAAGTTAATAATGGATTTATATGTACACCGATAACTACTTCACATGATCCTAAACTAATGTCGTACGTTAATGATCGATAAGGCAGGTACTCTACTACTATATATATATATGTACGTACGTAAATATGATCCGAGCATGGACATGGCAGTTGTAAATATGATCCGTACAAACCCCATGGATAAGTCTCGTGTCCCAATCATTTTTGAATAATAGTATATATAGTTGTGGAGTGCGCGAGTACTGCAATTATTTTAAAAAAGAGTAGGATCCGTAATTAAAAAGTTAGTATTTTTTCATGTGAGTCTCGTACTAATTTACTTTTTTTTAAAGAGACTGCATAACACTTGCACAATCCACGATTGTAAATATCATCTATTTTCATTTTATATATGAGTACTACTCAATTGCATTTACAGTTTTTTAAATGAATGCCCTTATTTTCTATACGATTAATCAATTACATTTATATTTTTTTTGAATAAATACCCTTTAACTGATTTAGTGATATAATTTTATCAAGAGTTTTATATTATAATAGATCATGAAAAAAAATGATTGAACTATTAAGAATTTTATCTCGATCTCTCAATTTATATGAGATAAGAACAAATATTGTTGGACATATAATTAATTGAGAAAAGTAATCTCATAAATAATATCACTAATTTTCAATGAGGTTTCATCCTTAACCTTAGTTGAAAATTTAGCTAGATATATTCATGAAAATAATCTTTAAAATCTAAATAATTCATTGCCAAGTTTGGTATGTTACATCCTTTTAGAGCACGACTCAGCTTGTGGCAGTACCCGTTCGGTAAGGATATCTCACTTGGACTTATCTTTATAGATTTGTATCTCATATGGATACGGTTAGCTGGATTTCCATTAATGGCCGGTGGAGTTTTGCTACGTATAAATAAAGTTGCGTACTAATCTGTATACCAATACTGATTCCTTCATATTCAAAATTTAAATTAGAACTGTTTTCAATAAAATTTATTTTTTGATCGATCACATTAAATTTGTATGCATATTAGTGCGTAGTTGTGCTTGCAACTAGATTTTTCCAAATAAATATATGCATATAACAAGAGGATTGAAAGTGACTTCCAGCGCCACTTAATTAAAAAAAGAAAAAGATCAAGAGAGATTAATTGAAAAGATCTTCTATTTTAAATATTTTTACAATTTAATGAAAGTTAAACAAACATCTGAATCTAATATTGTTTAATGCTAAATTCCATATATATTAACATGTAGTAGCAATATTTAATATCTCTAGATCCACTCATTTAATATATGGTTCTAAATCATAGCTAGAGCATCATATATTTAGCCTATCAAGGGGATAGACTTCATTATCCTATTAATTTGACATTGGAGTTGGCTGCATCTTTGATACGATGTAAAAAGATTCTATTTCAATAAGTTGTACCGTGTAATCCAGGCCAGCATATTTATGACTCACTTTGTGCTACATTATTATTCATACAACAGTCCATATTGTTGATTCTCACTTGAAATATAGAAAAATCAATACGCAAATAAGAAAACTTGTCACATCAGCTAGCATAAATTAAAAGGTTCTAGCATTTTTAGCCTTTCCTTTTTTAATAGATATCTATAATGGGTACAAACAATTATAGAAAGATGATATGTTGTTCTCTAAAATATTGTGATCTGGACTTATCAACGTACGTACGTTTTGGATTTCTGAGGTTTCGTAATTCACATACATGATATGCAATAAAATGAATAATTGCATAAGAAAAACTTAAAATCTAGATGAATGTGGAAGCTGAGAACTTAGATATATAAGGAATTAAGAAACAAGCATACGGGCCAGGAGAGTTCTTTCTTTTTTGACGGGATCCTGTTTTGAGTTTCTTAATTTGTTTTTAAATATCCACAATGGCCGGGTGCTAATAAAGTTGTAAAATGCTATTAGTACGTGGGCATTAGATCATCGTGATGAATCTGTTACTTTATATCTTCGTAGTACTACTCATGGTTTGCTAAGCTCTGACGTACTTTAATCTGTTACTTTATTAAGAGCACCGGTACACAAAGTATATAATTTTTTTTCCATGTATTGTTCATATTTTTATTTATGTACTATCTAGGAACATTGCACCAACAGTAATAAAACATTGCTCGATCCCATACAAACCCATTGGATAGGTCTCGTGTCCCAATCATTTTATTATATATAACTACTCAATTGCATTTACAGTTTTTTAAATGAATACCCTTATTTTCTACATAATTAATCAATTGCATTTATATTTTTTTTAAATAAATACCCTTTAACTGATTTATTAATATAATTTATGGTGACTTAAAAATAATGCTCTTTTGAATATTAATTTAAGAGTAATGCTACTCTTTACATCCTTGATTTTAAGTTGCTTATTCTAATTTTAAGCGGTTGACATATAAAATCAGTACTTATAACGCACTACATAATTAAACAGTATGATTGTGAGTGACAAAATCAAGGATGAAGAATAGTATTTCTCGATGATATAGCTACAAATCCTGTTTACAATTAAATATTTACTAAAATTAAACACAACTAGCTAGATAATTAGTTTTCTTACCCAACTTAAGTTCAAAATTAATTTAAAGAACTACACCCTATATATAGTTCTCTGAAAAAATTAATTAATTAGCAACTTGCTCTTAATTCCATAAACGATTTAATTGGCAGTTAGTTAGCTTGTATTCTATTCTTGTAAAGAACCTGATCTGTTTTTTATTTACCGCCAAAGTTCTGCAGCTAGTACTATATATAAAATCAGACTTTGGGGGTTTGTATTACTTACTCGAAATAATTGAAAAGGTCTCATAATCTCATTTCTTCCAGAGTTTTCTTCTTCCTTTCAGTTGCCAGTGGGTTAAAGTAAAAGAGCTCCTACGAAAATCCAAAAATCATAATCGGTTTAAATTATTATATTGGCAATTACTTTATTGGACGCAATAAGGTGGGTAGATATATATGGCATATATTAAATGATATGGACTTTTTTGTAAACTAATTTATGTATCTATGTATTAAGCCTATTGTACTTTATTGATATGCCAGCTTGTTCAATTTTATATGGGGGCATAGATAGAGCCAGTACCACCAAGCTATAGACACCACCAACAACAAAAACAAAACCAAAGTTTGTAACTAATTGCTTCTCCTTTCCTCCAATGGCTTCGAGTACTACTGCTGATCATCCAGCAAAAAAAGCCGGATACTGGTTTAGCACGTTTGAACTCCAAGTAGCAGACATAAAATCCAACCACTTCACTCATCTTTATGCTGGCTTTGCCAAGGTCCAATATCCGATTCCGCCACATCAAAAGAATGATGATGTGATCAAATTTCCTGACAACAGTGGAAGATTCGAATCCTTCTCCGAAACCGTCAAAGGAACAAACCCTCGCGTGAAAGCCCTTTTATCCATCGGTGGTGATGAAGGCCCCAACATATCTTCAGCCATTGCTTCAGTGGCTAGAGATGCTAAACTGCGTGAAGCATTCATTAACAGGTCCATACAACTAGCCAGGGAGAACAAATACGATGGCCTGGACCTCTGCTGGCTATACCCCTCCAATGCCGAACAGATGCACCTGTTTGCCTTACTCCTCGAGGAATGGCGTCAAGCCATAAATGACGAGAAAGCCAAACAGACTAATAATTATGAAAAGTTGCTTCTGACTGCAGCGGTCTTTCACCAACCGGTCATTCATGGTACAGACGGTAACAATATCGATTATCCTTGTCAGGCTATTTCAAAGTACTTGGACTGGATCAACGTACTGACCATTGACTTCGATACTCCCTCTCCCTCCAATTCACCCGGGAAGACTGGACCGGTTGATGCGTGGCTCAGCTGCGGAAAAGCAGGAATTGACGACTGGATTAAACGGGAAGCTCCGACCGAAAACTTGGTCCTCGGCCTTCCATTTCATGGCTATAATCACGGGAATGGAGATCCCAATGACATCGCTGCTAAAGTTAAGGAGGCGTTTAGGGGAATAAACTTGGGCGGTTACTTTGCATGGCATCTGGCCTCCGATGACAATTGGACCTCTCAAATGCAGGTAATTAGTAGCATGGATTCAATAATATTTTTATGAGTACTCCTAGGTTTACGTAGTGATTTCAATCAAGCAAAACTTAATAAACTATTGCGGCTAAATGTGATTTATTA
This sequence comes from Carya illinoinensis, assembly GCF_018687715.1. Classification (NCBI taxonomy): domain Eukaryota; kingdom Viridiplantae; phylum Streptophyta; class Magnoliopsida; order Fagales; family Juglandaceae; genus Carya; species Carya illinoinensis. The sequence continues at coordinate 44,313,123 of NC_056766.1, read as the reverse complement.
AATCTAGTTTATTGAAAAAAATCTCATATAATATAAAAAGTGATCACCTCAGTATATCATGCATGTATTTCTTAAATAATGGTAATTATTTATAAATGCTTTTAGAATTGAGAAAGTCTATTTATAAGCCTTATTTGTTACACACCCAACAGTATACCATTGGTGCATAAGCTTAATTAATTTTCATGTCAACTATACTAAAAAATACAAATAATTGGTGTTTTCATTTTTATTAAAGTTATAATATTATTGTAAGACATGGAGTACTTACGTGTAGCAAATATTGAAACTCGATAGAATTTTGCAATCCCCATTAAGCAAATCATCAAAATTAATAAACTGGCAGGTTTCCGACTTCCTGATACATGATGAGTGATCATGATCTCTATATTCTAACTTTTTCCTACATATCTTCATTAATTATAAACGCCTATGTACGTACGTACGGCCTGTTAGGTCGTTTGTGACGATAACTTTTGTAAATAAATTTTAACCAAAGCCAAACGCCGGGAAAACAAGAATCTCTATATATCCTAGCTATCTTTATTTTTTGAAAATTTTATTTCCTATTTTCTAATGAACATAATTTCTCTTTCTTTTCGTAGCTTCCAATGCATTGGCTAAAGCGATTAATAATTGGCCAAGTCTAGTGGAGAAGCCATGGCTAGTACTGGAGAAGAGGTCGATATTAAAATAATTATTGCTCCACAGATTAATATTAGTGTTGATAATCATATATGTAAAATATTATAAGCTGCTTGTATTATCAACAATAAGGCCGGGCCAATGGCTTGCTGGCTATCATGCTGTGTACCTACGTTGTGTGTGATAATAATAATAATATTATCATTATAGAAGCGTGTATTACTATTATTCGCATCAATAAGGTTAATCTTATGACCAATTGTACGAGATGTCGATGATCAATGTTCTCATGTCTTTTTCAGGATTATAATATATTATATATATATATATATATATATTAGTTTTTAAGTTTTTGAAAGTTTTGGAATTTTAAAGCTTGCCTCTTACATGCACTCTTATCCTTTACCTCTTGCTTTTCCTCTGCTTTTCCTCTAATTGTCTCCTAGTGATGGCGGTGAGCTGGGCCTGGCCTGGGCTTGGATATTTTGTCCCTCACAATGTCCATATACCTGATCATTGTATGAGACTCGTTGAATATTATTCTATCCCATGCATATATGCAAGCCACGCACACGACTTGGCAATATTTCCGGCCACACATGCATGTGCTCGCTGATCTCAGTCAACTTAATTTGCTAATTATAACTTATAACTACCCCCAATATGTTTATAATTCTTGGGAAAATTCCACCTTTTATCTATATATACATGATCTTTTGCAAGACATTAATCCACCCGGCCGGCCATATTATCTGCATGCACGCTCAAGCTGGGAGCTGGAAGATCATGATCAGCTTCAAATAGGAACGTCGTAAATGAATTTGTCAGTCATGACGTTGATGTTTCTATAGATGCATGAGTTTGAAGTTTCAATCCAATCGATCGAAGGTATTCCCCACAATTAGCCGTAAATTAATGCACGAATTAATAGACTAGTACTGTTAGGAATATGACTTAATATCACTTCCATTTTCTTTTTTTCTTTTTTTTATTATTATTTTTTATTTTTTATTTTTAATGAAGAGTGAGCAATCACCTGTTCAATAGTGATGTCCAACCGAATTTATTAATAAAACCCTCGCTTATGGTGGAGGAAAACCGTAGAAACAAAAGAAAGTCTTCAGGGAAAAACCCAGGAAAAAAACTCTAAACAAAACCAAAGCGCAAAAACAAAAATAAACAAGAACCAAACCACAACCAACCTTAACAACAACATATAGAAGGAAACCCTGATAAATCTAACCGTATCAAGCCTCGAAGAACCCGAGGCATAGAAGAAGTATTAGAATAGTCCGGAGAAGCACCAGTCGCGCCAGCTTTAGCCAACCAGTCTGCTACTTTATTACTTTCACGTAGAATATGCTGGAAGTGGCAATTAATATATTGGGCTAAGACCACGATCTCATCCCAATAATCCTCCAAGTACCAAACCGACATCGACCTCTATGCCACCAAGAAATAATCATCATCGAGTCAACCTCTACAATTATATTAAAAAGTTGAAGGGACATGCACAACCGCAGGCCATATAATAGTGCTAGAAGTTTTGCTTTATTATTAGAACCATTCCACTAGGTGAGGCAAAGGCTTTCACAAGCTGTCCAGTATCATTGTGAATAACACCACCAGTACCACAAGAACCCGGGTTCCTGAGACTACTCCCATCCGTGTTCAGTTTAAACCACCCTAGAGGAGGTTTATGCCACTGCACTTCTTTACAAGTCCTTTCTTTTAAAGGAGCTAGTCTGATTTGTAAAGACTCCAGAATCATGCCATCAAAATGAGACAAATTGTAGTACTTATCACTCACAAGACCAAGTGACCCAATCCAAATAGAGATTGATTTAATAACCGTATCATACGATTCTAAAGTGCCCTCCATTCTTGCTAGACATCTTCACCTCCAAAGTCTCCAGGTAATTATGACATGCATGAGACCCATAATAACACCCAACTGAGAAGACGGCTTAGCACGCCGGAACCAACAGGAAACATCCTGTTCCCAATTTCTGCCCATTGGTAAACCAAAAAGAATAGAGAAAGTTGACCAAATGTTTTTTGGGAAATCACCCTCAAAGAGAACATGATTTATGTCTTCATAATGACCTACAGAACAACAATAACATTTGGAAACAATTGGAATACCAACACAATGCAACCTATCATCCACACTCAAAGCCCTGTGCCACGCCTTCCAGAAATGAATATACATTTTTAAAGGTAGGCTTTTATGCCAAATCCAAGGATGCCAAGCAAAAGAAACTCCTCTGACTCTAATACAATGCCATGCAGATTGAGTTGAAAACATCCATTCCTCTGTTTGGGTCCAACGAGAACATCCTTACCCGAATTAGGACCAGATAAAGAGACAAGGATATCATCGACATTATCTAAGCCCACCAAATTTTCAAGCAAGTTCATGTCCCATCCGTCAGACAATCGGCGTTTTTTGATTTTCATCAAAGGCTGACCCACAAGAGGCAAATCATTTATCAAGGGGCAATTATCAAGCCATTTATCATACCAAAAAAAGATATCTCCTTCTCTAACTCTCCATCTGGAATTATTCAAAACCAAAGGAATACAGTGAGCAATCATTCTCCAGAATCTTGAACCTTTAGCAGCATCTATTAATAACCAAGGTTTTGAGCCCACATATTTAGCCTTAAAAAAAACTGGCCTAGAGAGAATTACCTCATAGAAGATTCCAGGCAAACCTCATGTGCAAGGCTGAATGAACCTCATGGAGAAGCCTCACCCCGATACCTCCTTCTGCCATAGGCATACACATTTGTTTCCAAGCTACCTATTTTTTCTTGAAATAACATGACGTAACAAAATCAGTTTCCCTCCAGAAGATAGTAGTCGCATTTTCCAACCACTGAGTTTTTGTCTCATTTTATTCACCATATCTTCAAAATGTAATTGCTTAAGATGATCCAGTATAATGGGCACACCAAGATATTTGAAAGGAAAGTGACCTTCTACGAAGCCAGTGTTGTGGAGAAGACGCCTCTTCCGAGATTGGGAAATTTTACTGAAACAAAACACAGTAGACTTTTGTTTATTTATGACTTGTCCCAACCATCTTTCATATTGTCCCAGAATACTTAGGAGCTCCTGAACCGATCTTTGGCTCCCATTAGTTAACAATGCTGATAATGAATTGATCCCAACTAGAGTTACTACTGGTTGGCGTGTGTGCATTGACTACAGAAAACTGAATTCTGTCACCAAAAAGGATCATTTTCCCCTACCATTCATGGATCAAATCATTGAACGTGTAGCGGGCCATAAATTCTATTGCTTCCTAGATGGTTATTCTGGATATAACCAAATTGAGATTGCTCCTGAAGATCAAGAAAAGACCACTTTTACATGTCCATTTGGTACCTTTGCATATCGAAGGATGCCATTCGGACTCTGTAATGCTCCTGCTACATTTCAACGATGCATGATGAGTATATTCAGTGACATGGTAGAGCGTTTCGTTGAAATATTCATGGATGATTTTTCTATTTTTGGTGATTCATTTGATGAATGTTTGACTCATTTGGAAAGAGTGCTGATTAGATGCAAAGAAAAGAATTTGATTTTAAACTGGGAGAAATGTCATTTTATGGTCACTCAAGGGATTGTTCTTGGTCACATTATTTCTTCTCAAGGTTTTGAAGTGGACAAGGCCAAAATTGAATTAATTTCTAAATTGCCCATCCCAAAGAACATCAAGGATATCAGATCTTTTCTAGGTCATGCAGGTTTTTACAGGAGGTTCATCAAAGGCTTCAGCACAATTTCTAGACCTTTGTGCAATTTATTGTCAAAGGAAAATTCTTTTGTGTGGACTGATGATTGTGAGTTAGCTTTTACAAAGCTAAAAGGTATGTTGATTTCAGCCCCAATTATGCGATCACCTGATTGGAATTTACCATTTGAAATTATGTGTGATGCTAGTGATTATACTGTGGGAGCTGTGTTGGGTCAACGTAAGGACAAAAAGCCTTGTGTTATTTATTATGCAAGTAGAACTTTAAACAATACTCAAATGAATTATTCAACAACTGAAAAAGAGCTACTTGCAGTAATTTTTGCACTTGACAAATTTCGCTCTTTTTTTATTGGATCTCAAATTGTCATCTTTACTGATCATGTTGCGTTAAAGTACCTTTTAGCGAAAAAAGATGCAAAGCCCAGGTTGCTTAGATGGATCCTTTTGCTGCAAGAATTTGATCTGATAATCAAAGATAAAAAAGGAGTTGAGAATGTTGTTGCTGATCATCTGTCTAGACTTGTTCTTTCAGATTCCATAGAGACAGTTCCTATTAAAGACACATTTCCAGATGAGCAACTTTTTGGTATATCTCAAGTGCCATGGTACGCTGACATTGCTAATTTTCTTGCTACAGGTGAAATTCCTCACATTTGGACTCGACAAGATAAGAGGAAATTTTTTGTGGAGGTAAGAAAATTCTTTTGGGATGATCCATATCTGTTCAAGTATTGCCCAGATTAGATAATTAGACGATGTGTTCCCAATAACGAATTTCAAAGTGTGATATCTTTTTGTCACTCTGGGCATGTGGTGGCCATTTTTCTGGAAAGAAAACTGCTTTTAAAATTTTGCAATGTGGTTTCTATTGGCCTACCATTTTCAAGGACACCCATGAATTTTGTAAAATTTGTGAGCGTTGTCAAAAGTTGAGAGGTATTACCCGCCGGAGTATGATGCCATTAAATCCAATTTTGGTTGTTGAAATATTTGATTGTTAGGGCATCGACTTCATGGGACCCTTTCCAGTTTCTTTTGGCAATCTCTACATTTTGGTAGCTGTGGATTATGTGTCCAAATGGATTGAAGCTGTTCCATGCAAAAACAATGATCACAAAGTGGTACTGAAATTTTTGAAAGAAAATATTTTATCAAGGTTTGGAACATCTCGAGCCATTATCAGTGATGGGGGTAAACATTTTTGTAATAAGCCTTTCGAGGCCTTAATGCAAAAATATGGTATTACTCATAAGGTTGCTACCCCTTATCATCCACAAACAAGTGGCCAAGTTGAGGTATCTAATCGGGAGATCAAAAAAATTTTAGAAAAGACGGTTAACCCAAGCCGCAAAGATTGGTCTTTACGACTAACCGACGCACTTTGGGCATACCGTACTGCTTTTAAAACCCCGATTGGTATGTCCCCATATCGACTCATTTTTGGAAAGGCATGCCACTTACCTGTGGAATTGGAACACAAAGCTTATTGGGCAATCAAGCGATTTAATTTTGATGTGGATAAAACTTGCTCTCTTCGTAAGTTTCAGCTTAATGAGTTAGAGGAAATCAGGAATGAAGCTTACGAAAACTCTCGCATTGCCAAGGAGAGAATGAAAATTTTTCATGACAAAAATATTTTTCGAAAATCTTTTGAGCCTTCCCAAAAAGTTTTGTTGTATAATTCAAGGCTCCATTTATTTCCTGGCAAGCTTCGATCCCGATGGATCGGCCCCTTTGTTGTAAAAACTGTTTATCCTTTTGGGGCCATTGAGATAGAAAATCCAGAGAATGGTAATGTTTTTAAGGTTAATGGACAAAGGTTGAAACCATTTTTGGATGATTTCACTCCAGAGGTTGAGTCCACTACTCTGGAGGATCCTACTTATCAGAATTAATTTTTGATTTCTCATTATATATACCGTATTTGTTTGTTTTGTTTTTCTTTCTTTTGCTTTTTGTGTTTTTTGACAGAAATCCACTCCTTATGTGCGTTCGAATATCTCAGGTGAACTCTTTCCTCTCTGTTTAATCATTTTCGTCTCAATATATGTTCTACAGTGTTTATCTTGCTCCAATTCATACCTTTATAGCATACATCATCGAACATTCAATTGATGAACATTGAGGACAATGTCACATTTAGTTGGGGGGAGGGTTTTCTGTTGAAAATTTATTAGTACCTAAAAAAAATAATAATAATAAATAAATAAAAAATAAAAAAAATAAATGATTAACACACACTTCTGGCATTTTTGTGAAATTTGAGTATCTTGGTGGAGTAGTTGAGTGGAATTATTTTGTAAAGATTTATTTTCAACCTTAAGCATAGAACATGACTTATGATGCATCATATTTTGTTGAGTAGTGAATTGAAACACTGGGATGCGATATTTACAAAAATGAGAATTAGTTTGATTTGTATAGAATGAAGGGCAAGTTTTGAAAGAAAATTTTGCACATGCTTACACTTGTAGTGTTCCTCATTAATGTTCATTGATTTAAAACAGGAGAAGTAAACTGCAGGACTATCGAGCCTTATAAAAAAAAAAAAGAGAGAGAGAGAAGAAAAAAAAATCATGTAATTTTTCCTGAATAAAGGGCTAGAAATAGTTACCCAAAACTTTGGGGGTTGAATGTTCAACCTTTAAACAGAGTTGGCGTGAAAACTGCTAGTCCCTTAGGCTTTGAGGTAGTTAGAATCAATAATGATTAATCTTAAGGTTGAAAAATCCTATGATAAATCATGTTTATTAGTGAGGAACATACAAAGGTTTAGCCACACACACATATCCGAGTTCTAAGACATTTGCCCCAATTCTATGTGAACAATTGTTGAGACTTTCCTTGTGGATACAACTCCTGGTGTTGAGTAGTCACGAATCAATTTTTTGTGAGAATTCAGAATTATGTTTGATTGTTTTTGATTGAATTTCGAGATTTATGCAATGTTCATCTCAATTAATTTTCACTATTTTGCTCAAGGATTAGCAAAAAGCTAGTTGGGGGGGTGATTGAGCTGAAATATTGCATGTTTTAGCTATTTAAAACCAATGAATTTTAAATTCTTCATGACACTATTAATGGTTTTAGATGGAAAAATAGTTAATAAGCATAAATACGAGTTGTGATTTTTAATTGATTGATATCATGTTTATGCTTAATTTTATAACTATGATTTAATGGGACAGTATTTCCTCACATATATAGTCTGTTTTTGATAATTTATTTTTGAGTGTTATTTCTTTCTTCTTATTTTCAGTTTAAATAAAATTCAAATGAGATCCGGTTGGAACTTTTGATAAAAAATGCATACTAATTGAGAGGAAGGAAGGACGTACTTGGCAGCTAAAAAAGAAGACACAAAATGAAGAATCAGTGGTTATTTTCTTCCTTTGATTATTCAAGATGCATGTGATCTTCATGGTTGAACGAAACTCACGGAGGCTTGAGAATTTTTGGAGGTGCAACATTAAAGTCTAAAAATGGAGCTGAAATGCGAAGGCATGTGGGCTGATAAAATAAAAAAAAAATAAAAAAAAAAGAAAGAAAGAAGGTTGGTGCAGCTAAAGTGGACGGAGATAAGAGATAGAAGGCTGTGTGAGGTCGGTTGGAGAGAGGGAGAGTGAGACGTTGGATTAGAAAGAAAGTAGGTTCCATCAACTGGATTAATTTGATTGGAGGGAGAGGGAGCTGAGGGCTGTGCTTGGAGTCGGTGGTGCTTGAGTTGGAGTTAACATGAACCAGCAGAATTTTCTGGATCGGATTGGAGTTGGTCACTGAGTTAAGTTGGTCAGTGGGATGTGTGAGTGAAAGAAACGTTATTCTGCTGGCTGGAGAGTCGGTTGCTTGTTGTTGGAGTTGAGTGTCGGCTGTAATTTTCCAGAGTGCTGTTTTTAAAAGGAGTCAGTCGGTTGGGAGTTGAAGAGAACTCCCCAGCCTTGCTAGCTTCATTTCAACAATGACATGGATTTTATTCTATTTGCATCAACTGAGTTTTAAATTTTATTGTTTCTAAATTATTGCCTAGTATTTCTTGTATTTCATTTTAGTTTTCTAATGAATAATATTTATATGGTTTCTATAGCACTTATAATAAATATGATTGGCTAAATTTCCATACTAAGGTTAGAGGTGAAGTTTAATGATTTAAATATTGTTTTCGGATTCATGTAAAATTTATTCTGCGAGTTTGATCGATTGAAGGATTCTATTATTGGATATTTTGATTATCTATATACTCATCTTGATTCATTGTGATTTTCGAATACAGTGAATGCTTGAGGAATCCCTGTGGTATTCAAATAGATTTGTAAATGTTTTAATCATCAATCGTTCACGCTCAATCATCAGCGACTATTTTTCTTGATTTTAAATGCTAAATCTTCCAATTAAACGGAATCATTATTCTAGTTTAATTGAAATAAATCGATTGGAAACAATATCATAAATTATTAAACGGATCCTCGAAACCTTAGTCTTTTTCCATATCAATTCATTTTATCATTTTAGTTTGATTCAGTTATTTTATCAATCTTCATTTGATTGCACGTTTCTTTTAGTAATTTCGTTTCATTGTCTGAATTTATTTTCTTTATCACAAAAGTCAATCCATGTGGATTCGATCCTGTAAGATACTACAACACCTGTATACTTGCAGGTAAAACTGCACTAAATTTTTGGTTCATTAATTTGAGTCAAAGTTTAGGCGCAACATAAGCCAACCCATAGTTTGCATGGGAATTCAATGATTATCTAGCGAGTTCATGCCTCAAGATATTGGATTATACCCTAAGTTTTCTCAAACTACATGAGATTCTATGCACGAAGTCATTGCACAAGATGTTTCTACACAATGCTATGAACCAATTAATCTTGAAGAAAAAAAAAAGTACTAATATAGTCCCTTGGCTTGGGTTTTGTTAATAACTTACCAAAACTATGACAAAATTACAAAATCAAAGACATCCTAAACTTTACTAGATTTGAATTGGAAAATCTAATTGTTGTTTTTTGAGCAATATTCTAAAGAATTGACTCAAACCATGCTTCGCAATCAAACACCAATATGAGGTATATATCTAGAAGAAGAAGAAAAAGGAAAAAAAAAAAAAAAAAACACCTAGAGCTACTCTGCATGCCCATGTTGGACTTTGTCATTAGCATCACCTATTTCAGGTGCTTGAGCAAGATCCATGAGGGGGAGAGCAGATCGATGGTGAGAGAGAGGGAGAGCCTCGGTGGAGGGGCTGGGGACCTTTTTTTTTTTTGGGGGGGGGGGTAGCTATGCTAGTAGCTAGAGGTGGTGCGATGGCTACGGAAGCAGTGGCATTGGGAATCCGAGGGAGAAAGGAATTTGAGGGAGAAGAGAAAGGGGGATCAATGAGAGAGAGAGAAGCTGTGAGGGAGGGGTTTCGCTAGGTTGGTCGGGGACAGTGGAAGTGGACGGTGATAGTGGGTCGACGTCAGCTTGCAGTGGCTGCTGTGTGGAGGCATGAAGAGAGGGGATTGAGGGAGAAGAGGGATTGGGGAGAGACGGAAGGGGCGGTGGAGATGGCCAGAGGGAATTAAAGGGATGAAGGGAAAATGCAGGGGGTTTAAATGTTATTATTTTTTCCAGCGCTTTTGATTGGCCACTAATAAGTATTAATTGGCCAAAAAGTCACTACAGTTACAATATTTTGTTGTGACGAAAACAATCGCCACAATAGGTATAAAAGTCGCTGCAAAAAGTGAACAGTAAATCCCTCATAGCATTTCCCACTTTTGCAATGGAATTCAGTGGTGACTTAGACAACGTCATAAAAAAGAACTTTTCGCAGCGATCTTAAAATTGATAGAAATGGCCTATTTTCTTGTAGTATATACGTATAAAGCGTCTTACTTATGGTGGATGAATATGTTGTTTAGGGTTATATAAAAAATATTAAAACAAAACTCTTTAACAACTGATCCCCCAAGACCTTCCATGTACACTACCAAGTCTAAATACGATAAAAATTCCCACCAATAATATTGAGTTGCAAATCATGACTAATTGCAAGAGGCTTGATCTACTCGACCACTATATTTTGTGTTATAAATAACTTATGATTTGAGTATCTAGCTTTTTTGAGTATTTTTGACAATTAATTGATTCAGAAGTTTTGATTCATGTGTTAGGATCGATCTATAATATCACCATATATGTTCAATGTTGATGCGTCGATGAGTTGTAAGCAAAGTTTTGAATACTGTTTCTTGACTATTTTGATTAAGGCACTGAAACAAAATATTTCGGTACCAGTATATTTTGATGTATCGTTTCGGGATTAATTATATAATATTATATATAAATATTTATATGTATATATAAACTAACAACTAATAAAATAAATACATATATATGTAAGTGTTTATCATGTATATGTGTATATATATAGAAGAATTAAAAATTTATAAAATGAATATATGTTAAAAAAATCACAAACTTGAGTTAAAACACAAAAATAAAGAAAACAAATAAAATAATAGATAAATTATTAAAAATAATGATATTTAAAAAAATAGAGAATGAGGGGACATATTTAAAGTTATAAAAAAATTTAAAATTACATAAATATATTTTATATTTTAGAATTAATTAAATACCAATTGGAGTTAAAATTTACAAAAATGTCATTTAAGTATAAGAAAATTACAAAAACAGCCCGAAACAGAATGAGGACCGAAACGCTCAATTCCGGCTGAAATGATTGGAATTTGACCGGAATAGCCGAAATGGGATCAGAATGACCGAAATTTGAAACGAAATGGAACAGAGTGGTAGAGTGTACCGGACATTACACTAGAATGGCAAATTCCATCCATTCCAACCAGAACGGATGGATTTTATATAAATACTCATGTGGCCCTACACTTTAGGGTGGACAATCACGATCATGTACATGTATCTAATCCAAAACCAATATGGACTATGTTAAAAGTAGCTATCATTATTAAATTTTAATAGCACATATATATAGCGTCTTACTTATGGTGGCTGAATATGTTTTTTAGGGGTTATAAAAAATGTTAAAACAAAACTCTTAAACAACTGATCCACCAAGCCTAAATACGATAAAAATTCCCATCAATAATATTGAGTTGCAAATGTCTAATTGCAAGAGGCTTGATCTACTCAACTGCTATATTTTGAGTTATAAATAACTTACAATTTGAGAATCTTTTTTTTTTTTAGTATTTTTTACAATTTATTAGAAAAGTTAAACAAAACTAGATAATTAGTTTGCTTAACCAACTTAAGGTGAAAATTAAAGAACTACACCTTATATATAGTTTCCTATTAAAAGTGATTATAGTACTTTAGGTGGTTCTAAGAATGTCCTGGATTAATTGATATCAATTAATTATAAGGTCATAGCTCATAATTGTAAATACAATATTCTAGACTTTGGAGCACAAGACGGCTTCGTCAACTTCGAAGAAGTGAAGGAAGCTATTAGCCGGGATGGTGCTAATGGCAGTAGAAGTAGTCGAAGGTTAAGACCAAATCTTGCGATATTGAGGAGGACAAGTTGGGACAACATGGTGAAGAAGGCATTGTTGTCAAGGATTTCTAGGTTTGTGCTTTGCTTGATCTCCATTTCTGTTATGGCGGCTGACAAGGACCTGTCTTATTCTTTCAATTCCCTTTTTTTTTTCCTTTGTTTCATGAAGGAAATTCAATGTTGTTGCATACAGTTAATTTGAGCCAGATTGCTTAATTATTATGTCCTTAGAGGTTTTATATATGCATTTATATTGTATTTTTATTTTATTTTTTGGTTATTATGGGAATAAGCTTCAATCTCGTATAGTATGAAGGCTAGATTTGGTTTGGAATTTTTTTTTTTTTTTTGGGGCTTCTTTCCTGGAAATGTGGTGCTTTGGAAAGGTCTCTACAGCTCTGTTGATCAAGAAGAAAGATGTCTATATTTCTTTTTTAAATATTATTAGTTGGGTCAAACGGGTTCGACCCGCGCTTTTTTTGACTGGCCTGTCCGGGTCGGGTTGGGGTCTTGGATGAATATGGTCGGTTCAGGCACATACCAGGCATTCTGAGCTTGGGTTGCAGGCCTAGTTCGAACGGTATATGCAGGGATGAAAAATTTCATCCCTACTAAACTAATCATTCGAACATCGACCTAAAACGTTCGAACAAAATAAAATAAACATTTAAACAGATGTTATATATTGTCAAACGAGAATTTGGTGTGTTAAGTAATAAAATTTAGCAGGACATTGACTTGCCGTTCATACAACATACAACAACATTCAAACGTCAGAGTTCATCAATGTTTAAACATATATTATGTATGATCAAACAGAAAATTGGCAGGTTAAGCCAATAAATTTAATGGGACATTGACTTATTGTTCGAACAGATTAATAGACCATTCGAAAAAATACGTTAATCAATATTCGAATGCAAAATAAAGAGTTTGAATGGAGATTTATTGTAGAAATATTTGGAGGGAATGGAGGAACAATCGAACGAGATATATTCTTTTCGAATGGTTGCAAAATTGTTTACAATTATTGATGGCAACAAAATTCCTTACTTGTTGTGTTTCAAACCAAGTATACAATAATATCCAACTAATCCCCAATACAGAAATCCAAATACAAGAATTCCTCTTTCAGAGATCCTCCAACAGTATGACAGTATATAGATATGTACACAGATTCAAAACAATATATATATGTACACAGATTCAAAACAGAACATAACTCAGGAATCTCAAAAAATGATAAGATTCTGATCAACACCGAAACTTAGTTGAGATATTCACAAGATATGATAATGATAACAGGATAACAAGAATGATCTATAAATCAGTAAAGAAACAAGAAATATGCACAGAAGATAGAAAGAAAAGGGAAAGAAGAAGATACAAACAGAGATTACGTGGTTCGGCCCTAATGGCCTACATCCACGGCAGGAACAGCCTCAGAGATCATTTTATTGATGAATCTTCAAGGCCAAAATGCCATAGTACAAGATCGAACTACAATGGAGTCAAGAAAAGCCACAAAATCATGGCATTTCACTTTCCCTCACAAACCCTAGTTCTTTCTTTCTCTCGGACTCACCCAATCTCTCAGACGGCTACAGTACAAATGAAATCACTCTCTGTCAACCCTAGTTCGATAACCACATATATATACATCAAGTAGAGATTGATCGGACGGCTCTCATTCACCCCAAGCTTTAAGTGAGACGGCACCGTTTAAGTCACTGCAGGTTCTTATAGCTTCATTTATCATATAAGTGCTGTTGCTTATCACGTGAGTTAACAATCTGCATTGAGATGAGTTAGTAACAAATTTAAGATAAAAGTAATTGACACATTTATCACATTACTTAATTATGGATACATATTTAATTTATATAAAAATTAGCAATTAAATAATAGAAATAATAGAAACCAATAATTAATTTAGAAAAGAAAAAAAGATTTAATTCATATTTAAATTAAATGTACAAAACGTCAATTAAATATTGTCCATACCAAAAGCAAAAGAACTGTAAATTAAAGATACATACTACTAAAATCCTAACTCTCTACACTCATCCTCGACTACAGTTAGGCGTATCTTTAGCCGTGTCAATCAAGTACTGATCTTGACCTGAATCACAGATATGGCATCAATCTTTTTACGTAAGTTAGAGATGCTAGCATTAATCACTGTATCTAAGTCAGACATTGCAGTATGGATCTCTGTATGCACTGCATCGATCGCCACTAATGTCCGTTTGCTAATATCTGCATGCACTATATCTGCCATCTCCTCACGAGTAGTATACGATTATCGAAAAAGTAAGAAATAATATGCATATATACTATTTCATTATGTATTTCAATTAACATTTGTACACGTAAGCATATTAGCTGGCAGTTAATTAGCTTGTATTCTTGTAAAGAACCTCTATTTTTGATTTATCGCCAAAATTCTGCAACTACTAGTATAAAAGCAGATAGTATGGGGATTTGTATTACTTACTCAAAATAATTCAAAAGGTCTCATTTCTTCCAGAGTTTTCTTTTTGAGAAAACCTTCTCATGTGATGCCCCCAACTCCCACGTACAGACACGTGAAAATCAAGACGTTGGGATGATGACAACACAAGTCACACATTCCATCGCCAAGTGCCAAGTGTGTATACATGCAACAAGTGTACAATAAAACCACGCAGTGGATAATAAAAGTCTTATAACTAAGTACCAGAATTTTTTGTTTAAATATAAACTCGTTTAAATCACACATAATAAAATATTACAAGTCTCAAATATTGTTTCAAAACCAAATTACAAGACATAAAAACTAGTAGAGATAATTTTTAACATAAAAGACTCCAAGTCAATACTATGGCAGAGCCGCCTCCTCGGGCTCAGCCTCCTCCTCCTCAACCTCTGCATTAAGATCTACGGTACCAAAAACGGTACCGCAGGTAAGTAATAATCCAAACACCATAAGATAAAAATATATTACACTCAACAATATGCATGAAAATATGCTGAATGCACGTGTCCCAAAATCCACATTTTTGCATGCAAGCCAAAAGTCTCATTTGGCCCCAAAATATAATTCCTTTGAAACTCACACCAAAAGTCACATTTGGCCCGAAAATAATTCCTTTTCAACTCACACCAAAAGTCTCATTTGGCCCAAATCCAAGTTCAAATCAATAACCAATTTATCTAAATGCACCATGACCTCCCCTAGGGGTCATCCGCACATCCTGGTTCCCTTCGTCACACCATAGGTAATGACTATGCGTGTGACTTCGTAACGAGCGATGCCCAATTCAGTGCCCAACACGTACGTAGCCAAGCATCCTCTAACCCCCACTAGCAGAGGGGCCATGGAGTCAGTACGAGAGCGTTACCATCCCGCCCTTGCCCAGTGACAACCCAGGAGACGTCACTTAGTAAATTATGCTCCTGAGTGACCAAAGGAGCTCCACTGAGATAATGCCCCATCTCGGCTTGGGATCGTGATACACACGCACCTGAAAATCCATTTACGCATGGAAACCCGATTTTCATAATTCGACACATGTACATGTATGCAATTATGCAAAAAATCTAATTTTTCATTTTTAAAACATGAACATGCATGCTCCATGAAATGCATACCTCAAAACTCAATTTATCCAACAAATCTCAACATCCACAATAAACAAACAACTCCGTCCTCAAATCCATCTGACCCCCGACTCCTCGGACTCAGTCTAGAATAACCAACCAGTCAATGAATTTATTGTAAAAGCAATAATATATCTAAATCTAAAATGAAGTTTAGAAAATACTTACAGTGCTATAAAATAATTTTGAAGGATCAAGGGGATGCAAACAGCGAAGAAAAAGCAACGTAACAGTGTAAAAACATTGTGGCCGTGGGTTGTAAAATACCCAATTTTGAATGGGGATGAACCAAGGCTTGGGATTGATAGGGAATGACTTTATAGGTGTTTATGAAGCTAGTGGAAGTGAGGGTTGGCCGTGGGTGGCAACTAAAATGGCGGTGGAAGTGAATAATGACCAAAACGGAGTTGAGCTCGTGGGAGCTGCTCGAGCAATGGATCAGAGTTGGAAATGGGTGGTTTAGGTCGACAAGAGGTTGGTGATGAAGCTGTGAAGAGATGGTGGCTGGAGGTAGAATGACGGCGGCACTGGAGGGAAAAGACGCCGCGGCTTAGAGGAGCTCGTGGTGGTTAACGGTGGCTCGAATGGAGGTGAAATTTGGTGGATGTGATCACTGGTCGGAGGGGAAGAAATTTGGGTGGGTTTTACAGGTCATGGCGCCGGTGAACAGCGGCACTGGGCTGCTAAAGAAAACGGCAAAAATGATGAAAGGAGCAGCTTCGCGTGCGCGGGGGAGAGGAAAACCAGAGGAAAAAGAGAAGAAAAAAGAAAGAAAAAAGAAAAGAAAGAGAAAGGAGAAAAAGAAAAAATGGGGAAAAGAAATGAGGTCTAGTCCTCACCTCTGGAGTCCAAAAACTGATCCAACGAAAGCAACTTTAAAAGCTATAAATTGAATAAAATAATTTAAACACAACATTTAGCTGAAATATAATAATTAACTATTAAAAACTAACAATTAAATTTTAGATCTAAAAAATAAACTAAATTAAATTAAACAGCAATTAAATTCAAAACAATAATTAATATTAAGAAAGCTCTACAAAATAATTTTTATAGTTAAATAAATTCAATTAAAATACGATAATTTAAAATAAAAGAACCAATATTTTAATTAAATTAAAATACTCTTTCAGTGAAAATACACATAAAAACGGGATATCACATCCCGCATGTGTCTCCTACAACCCTCATATATCGGATGCCAATGGCAACTTGCCACGTGTGTGGTACATGAAGGAACACTAGAGTTGCGCAACAGACGAAACCCCTCCCTCCCTCTCTGAAGCAAAAACACACCCTCTCTCTCTGCTCTCTCACTCTTTGCGCATACAAACAAAAAGTTGTGAGACTCTCTAACAAATTCTAATCAAATATGCCACAAAAGCATTTGAAAAAAAATGAAAGATTAGGAAATAAAAGAAAATGATTGGTGGTTTAGACAAAGACTAGCAGAGTACAGTCATAGTAGCTCAAGATGAAGATGCTCTTTATTTTATCTTAGGTATATCTGTGCACAATGTCTCTCTCTAATCATCATATACAGAACTCAAGTGTAACGATTACTATAAATTAGAATGAAAATACACCAGAGCAGGGCATCTTTGCTTTCACTGCATAAATCTCCTTGGTTAATTTTCTTTGACAACAGTTGTTTCATTGAGAGCTTGGTTGGAAATACAGCAGATACATCAATACAGTTGGAAAGAAAAACAAATTGAGACAAACATAGTTACTAAATAATTAATCCAACTGGAAACTAGAGAATAACAAGACCAAAATACACACCATGATTTTGACTAGTTCTTCGTTGTGCAAACAATGATAAATCGAAGCCAAAAACCCTACAACAAAACACAAACCATTAGAAATTAGGGATTACAAAAAATTAGGGATTAGAGAAGTTGCAGGTACCTGAGTGAGGTCCTCGATGGTGAAGTTGCAAGTCTTGATTTCGGGGTCTTGATTTTGTGAGGGAGAGGGAATGAGGAATTGTTTATTCTTTCTTTTGTAACGCGGTATTAGAGCCATTTAATATGGGGGTGATGGAAGTAAATTAAGAAAGAAATTGGGTGGCCAGGTAATTGCTTTCAGTAACATATAGCTTGTGATGCCCCCAACTCTCACATATAGAAATGCAAAAATCAAGGTGTCAGAATGATGACTACATGGGTCCCACACCCGAACAACAAGTGCAAAGTGTGTGCACATGTAACACGTGTAAGACAAAAAATGTAGCGAATAAGTTTAGGTCAATCAACTAAGTACGAGAATTGTTAAATACAAATTCACTTAAATAAAATCGTTTCAAAAAATATTACAATTATCCAGTGAAAACATAAATAAACCAAAATACAATATCCAAAAGTAGGAAATAAATCCCAACACTCGAGAAAGTGACCCCAGATCACTCCTCCAGTGGAGCCGCATCTTCAAGCTCAACTTCATCATCTACCTCAAACTCTATGGTACCATGAACTAGTACCACAGGGTGTCGAATACCATGATATTGCGAGTCTTAGCAAGTAATAAACCAAATAGTCCAATAGATAAAAATACCTTCATGTAACAAGAAATATGTGTGCATATGATCAAATATGCATGATACCCAAAAACATCATTTTCGTCAAAAATGATTATTTTCCAACACACACCAAAATCCTTCTTTGGCCCAAAACCATTCCATTAAAAATAATTACCCGCCAATTTCCCAAAAAATGGCCCAACATAAAATCCACCATTTTCCTAGAAAATGGTCCACTTAAATCCTTTAATCAAAACCTGTCATTTCCCTAGAAAATGGCCCGCTATTTGATTATCCCATATCGCCATGATCTCTCCTAGGAACTATCTACACACCCTGGCTTCGTTCATCACACCATGGGTAATGACCATGTGTGTGACTTTGTAATGAGCGGTGCCCAGTTCCACGCCTAGCGCGTTCATGGCCAAGCATCCTCTAACCCTCGCCAGCAAAGGAGCCACGGAGTCGGCATGTTATTCTTCCCTTTTGTTTGGGCAAACCTCGATCTTGACATATTATTCTTCCCTTTTGTTTGGATTCCCATCAATGACAATAATGTCTAGTCTATAAATAGTCATGAGTAAGCGTATAGAGTTGGTGATATTCAAAGAAAACTTGGTTAGTCTCAAAAAGCATATTGAACGGTTATTTTTCAATGCAAAGGGATTTCATGGAATTTGCGAGAGACCAAACCGCTAGTGATTTATAAAATCGCAACAAAATGGATTTTATATTCCTAAATACATAAATGCATGTAAGAGGTTTGAAAGTGACTTCCAAAGCCACTTAGAAAAAAATAAAATAAAAGAAGAGAGATTAGATTACCTATTTTAAAGAAGATTAGATTACCTATGTTTACAATTTAAAGATGGTTAAACAAACACATCATCTAATCCAATATTGTTTAATTAAGACTAAATTCCATATATATTAATATGTAGTGGCAGTATTAGTACTTTCTTGTTTTTAAAGTTATTATATAGTGAAACGATATTTATAGTTATAGAGTGCGAAGTTCCGCATACTCTTTTTGTAAAAAGTAAGTGATTAAATATGAGACCTACATGAAAAAAAAATTAATTTTTTAATGGGAATCCACTCTTTTCAAAATTAGTTTGTGGCGCTTGCACATGAATACATGATTTTACCTGGTTTTACTCGTATATATAATATAAATATATATATATATATATTATATGAAGGGGATAGACTTATATATCCTATTAAGTTGAACAGTATTGAAGTTGGCTACATCTCATGTGATATGGAAAAATGATGTAAAATGATTCTATTTCATTTTGTACTGTAATCTAGACCAGTATATTCATGCCGTATATCCATATAATTATAAAATGCTTCCACGTGGAATATAATTATAAAATTTTGACCGGTTTACCTATTTCTACCCATTTTTCAGATTGGTTCCCTACTATTTGGACCCTTCCAGATCCATCTAAGGTATTAAATCTTATAAATTTTGACTCAAAGTTCAGGTTTTTATACAAAAATTCTCTATGGCCACTGGAAATACACAAACCACGATTCCAAAACTCTTCAAAGACAACTATGACCATTGGTGCATACAAATGAGAGCCCTTCTAGGTGCTCAAGATGCTATGGACATGGTAGAAGATGGATATGAAGAATCCACTTCCAAACAAACCGAGGCAACCATGACAGACACCCGACGTAAAATCATCCAATCAGATAGAAAGAAGGATTGTAAAGCCAAATCCATACTATACCAAGGTCCAGATGAAGCCACGTTCGAGATTATAGCACCATTAAAGACGTCTAAAGAAGTGTGGGAAACCCTACACAAGACATACAGAGGAGTAGACAAAGTGGAGGGAATTCGTCTTTAAACACTATGAGGTGAGTTTGAAATTTTACAAATGAAATCTTTTGAATCCATTTTTGAAGATTATACAGAAGTTATGATAGTTTCAAACCAGTTCAGAAGAAATGGAGAAATTCTTATACATGAGAATTTCTGAGAAAATTTTGAGATCACTAGATCCAAAATTTGATTATATTGTTGTTGCCTTGGAAGAGACCAAAGATCTTGAGACTTTGTCCGTGGAAGAGCTGGTAGGCTCATTTCAATCCCATGAGCAAAGAGTCGCTAGATGAAGTGGTGATAGACCACAAGAGCAGGCTCTACAATCCAGGATGTCCCTTACAGAAGAAGGGCACAAGCAAGGGGGGACATCACAATGAGGAAGAGGACAAGGCCAAAGTTATCGTGGAAGAGGTTCTCAAAATTTAGAACCTGGTAGTAGAGGTGGCCGAGGATAGTGGAATAATGTCCTAAGAGGAAGAGGACTTGGAAGAAGAGGCGGTTTCAACAACCGTCCGAACGTTGACAAAAGCAACATGGAGTGCTATAATTGCCACAAGTATGGCCACTATAGCAATGAGTGCTGGGGGGGACCATCAGATGAAGTTAGCAAGCAAGCTAACTATGCTAAGAAGTAGCATGTAGAAGAAAACTCAATGAGTTTGATGGCACAATAGTCAACCGAACATGATGTAGATGTTTGGTATTTAGACTCCAGAACTAGCAACCACATGACTAGCAGAAAAAATATTTTCATTGAGATCAATGAGAAGACTCATGGAGATATCTCGCTTGGCGATCTCTCCAAAGTTCTAGTTCTAGGAAAAGGTGATATAGTGATCAAGCAAAAGATTGGAGATCATTCTTTTATCACCAATGCCTATTATGATCCAGACATGAAGACAAATATTTTGAGTCTAGGACAACTCCTGGAGAAAGGCTTCCAAATTAGCCTGAAGGATATGCAGTTGACCCTTCTTGATGATCAAGGAAAGCTAGTGACTCAAGTGAAGATGTCGAAGGACAAGATGTTTCCGCTAACTATTCAACATGACGTGCCAAGATGTCTGAGTGCTGTTATCAACAACAAAGACTGGTTATGGCATCTCAGGTTAGGACATCTCAACTTTGAAAGCTTGAAGCAATTTCGAAGCAAGAAGATGGTGAAAGGCTTGCCCAACATACAACATCCTAATGAGGTATTAAAAATTGTGTTCTTAGCAAGCAACACAGAAATAGCTTTAGAAAGGAGGCTGACTGGAGAGCAACCAAGCTGCTTGAGTTAGTACACACCGATGTGTGTGGTTTGTTGAATCCAACTTCAAACGGACAAAACAGGTACTTCGTAACGTTTACTGAAGACTACAGCAGAAAAATGTGAGTGTACTTTTTTGCAGCAAAAATCAGAAGTATTTGAAGTATTCAAAGAGTTCAAAGCTTTTGTGGAGAAGCAAAGTGGCTATCGCATCAATGTTTTACGATCTGATCAAGGTGGTGAATATACCTCAGGTGCATTTGAAGAATTCCTTAAGCAAAAAGGAATTAAGCATCAATTCACACCAGCCTACACTCCACAACTAAATGGTGTAGCTGAAAGGAAGAACTGCATAATCCTGAACATGGCTAGAAGCATGTTAAAGGATAAGAATATGCCCAAGAGTTTCTGGGCTGAAGTGGTTTCATGTGCAATTTATCTGCTAAACAAGTTTTGTGATACCCGATATTTACGTGTATTTTTACTGAAAGATTACCTAAATTATTATAATAAGTGGTTCTCTTATTTTAAATTAAACATGTTTTTCGTTGTATTATTTTATGATTTTTATGTTGTGAGATTTAAATAATGTGTCTTCTTGATATTAATAATTACTTCGCATTTAAATTACTCTCTAGCTTGAATTATTTTATTGTTGGGCTTTAACTATTTTATTTTATTAATATTGAGTTGTAGTGTTTTTATTTAGATTTTATTTATTTTATTGTGCTCTTTATTTTAAAATATTTTATTGTTGAATTCTAATATTTTATTTTATAAAATCACTGTATTTAAATTATTTCATTTAATTCGTCATTTTAAAATTTATTTTTGTTGGATCAGTTTGAGACCCTGAGTTGAAAAGACTGGACCTTACTTTGTTTCCCTTCCTTTTTCTTTTTCATTTTTTCTTTTTTCTCTTTCCTCTATTTTTCTTCTTTCTTTCTTTTTTCTTCTTTTTCTCCCTACCTCTAGCTTGTGCGTGGCCCCCCTCATTCCTCTCCGTGCGTTTATCTCTCCAGCCAGCCCAGCTACAGTGCACTGTCGGTTGACACCGCCCTCCCCACCACCTTCCCCTCATGCCAGTGAGCTCACCCATGCCGGCCACCACTCCCCATGCCCCACCCTCTCTCTCCTAGCCTTGTAGGGCCGAAATGGCCATGATTTTCTTGTGCTGTCATGCGCCACCACTACCACGACAGCTTCCCCTCCTACTAGCCAACATCCTCAACCAATCTCAGCCCCTAACTCTCAGTCGTTTGCTCCCATAAAGCCCATGAGCTCCCATGGTTTTATCCCCTTTCCACTGTCGTCTGACGTTGCCTGGCTGCTGCACCACCACCAACGCTTCCCCATCCACTGGTGAGCTCCCCTATCCATTCTCATTCCCTATCGTGACCTATAGCCACAGACTCTCCCTCACTCTCCCACGGCCTCTTTTCCTCAAAGTTCTGATTGTCCTCCATGAGTGATTCTCTAGCCTTCTTTAGTCTTTGTTTGCCTTCGTTTAGATTTGAGTATTTTGGTACCCATGGCCACAGTGCATTTTGCACTAATACATTACTTTGCCGATGTGATGCCCCCAACTCCCATGTACGGACATGTGGAAATTGAGGCGTCGAGATGATGACAACATGGGTCGCACATCCCATCGCCAGGTGCCAAGTGTGTGTACATACAACAAGTGTACAATAAAATCATGCAGCAGATAATAAAAGTCTTATAATTAACTACCAGAATTTTAGTTTAAATACAAACTCGTTTAAAGCACACATAAATAAAATATTACAAGTCTCAAATATCGTTTCAAAATCAAAATTATAAGACATAAAAACTAGTAGAGACAACTTTTAACATAAAGACTCCAAGTCAAAACTCTAGCGGAGCCGCCTCCTAGGGCTCAACCTCCTCCTCCTCCTCCTTAACATTTGCATCAAAATCTACGACATAAAAATAGTGTCGCAGGTAAGTAATAATCCAAACGCCACAAGATAAAAATATATTACACTCAATAATATGCATGAAATGATGCCAAACGCACAAGTCCCAGAAATCCACATTTTTCCATGCACGCCAAAAGTCTCATTTGGCCCAAAATGTTTCCTTTAACCAAACCTCGCCTCTTTTTCAAAAAATGGCCCAAAATCTATGTCTCAAATCCATTTCCATTTTCACTAACCGAATGCACCCTAGGGGTCATCCGCACTCCCTAGCTCCCTTCGTCACACCACGGGCAACGACCATGCGTGTGACTTTGTAACGAGCGATGCCCAGTTCCGTGTCCAGCACATACCTAGCCAAGCATCCTCTAGCCCCCACTAGTAGAGGGGCCATAGAGTCGGTATGAGAGTGTTACCATTCCGCCTGCTCTCGTTGTCACCCAGCGACAACCTAGGGACGTCACTCAGTATATTACACTCCCGAGTGACCAAAGGAGCTCCACCGAGATAATACCCCATCTCAGCTTGGGGTCGTGATACACATGCACCCAAAAATCCATTTACGCATGAAAACCCAGTTTTCATAATTCAACACATGTACATGTATGCTATTATGCGAAAAATCCAAATTTTCATTTTTAAAACATGAACATGCATGCTCCATACAATGCACACCTCAAGACAATTTATCCAACAAATCTCAATATCAACAATAAACAAACAACTCCGTCCTCAAATTCATCCAACCCCCGACTCCTCAGACTCAGTCCGGAATAACCAACCAGTCAATGAATTTATTGTAAAAGAAATAATATATTTAAATCTAAAATAGAGTTTAAAAAATACTTACAGTATTATAAAATAATTTTTGAATGATCAAGGACTGCAAACGACGAAGAAAAAACAACATAATAGTGTAAAATACACTGTGGCCATGGCTTGTAAAATACCCACTTTCGAATGGGGACGATCCAAGGCTTGGGATTGATAGGGAATGGCCTAGAGGTATTTATGAAGCTAGTGGAAGTGAGAGTTAGTCGTGGGTGGCGGAGGAAACGGCGGAGGAAGTGAAAAACGGCAAAAACGAAGTTGAGCTAGAGGGGGCTGCTCCGGCAACGAATCAGAGTTAGAAATGAGTGGTTTAGGATGGCAAGAGGTTGGTGATGATACTGTGAAGAGATGGTGGCTAGAGGTGGAACGACGGCGGCGGAACGACTCAAAAACTGTGCGGATTGGTGAGGCTCACGACGGCTAATGGCGGCACGGGAGGGGCTGGAAATTTTGTGGCGTTGTGCGTCAGCCGGTGGGGGACTGAATGGTGGGGGTGGTGATGGCCACGCCGGCGAGCGGCGGCAGCCTGGGCAGCTGAAGCAAATGGCGGGAGGGAAGAGAGAGAGAGAGCATACGTGGGGAGAGAGGAAACCGGATGGAAAAAAAAAAAAAGAAAAGAAAGAAAAAGAGGAAAGAAAGAGAAAGGAGAAAAAGAAAAAGAGAAAAATAAAAGATGGGGAAAAGAAATGAGGTCTAGTCCTTACCTCTGGAGTCCAGAATCTGATCCGACGAAAACAATTTTAAAAATTATAAAACGAATAAAATAATTTAAATATCACATCTAGCTAAAATATAATAAATAGTTAGTAAATATTAACAACAAAATTTTAAATCCAAAAACCAACTAAAATAATTTAAACAGTAATTTAAACTCAAAACAATAATTAATATTAAGAAAGATCTACAAAATAATTTTCACAGCTAAATAAGCTCAATTAAAATACAATAATTTAAAATAAAAGAACTAATATTTTAATCAAATTAAAATATTCCTTCAGTGAAAATACTCTTAAAAACGGGATATCACAGTCGATGCCATTTGCAGCTTGTTGATCCTCCAAAAACTATTTTAAAGTACTGTACGTATTTTTCAAACTTTCTTTAAGATTTAAATATATTTTGCTTTAACAATAATTTGTGATTAGTTGGTTATGCCGGACTGATTTTGAGGAGACGAGGGTTGGATGGATTTGAGGACGGAGTTATTTTATGTTTGAATGATGTTGGATATTTGTATCTTATCATTTGCATTGCATAGTGCATGCATGTACATGTGTTGGATATTTAAAACTGGGTTTTCACGTGTAAATGGATTTTGGGTGCGTGTGTATCACAACCCCAAGCTGAGATGGGGCATTATTGTGACGCCCCCAACTCCCACATACGGACACGTGGAAATCAAGGCGTCGGGATGATGACAACATGGATCTCACATCCTATCGCCAAGTGCCAAGTCTGTGTACATGCAATAAGTGTACAATAAAATTATGTAGCGGATAATAAAAGTCTTATAACTAAGTATCATAATTTTGTTTAAATACAAACTCGCTTAAAACACACACAATAAAATATTACAAGTTTGAATATTGTTTCAAACCCAAATTACATAACATAAAAACAAGTAAAGATAATTTCCAACGTAAAACTACTCCCAGTCAAAACTCTGGTGGAGCTGCCTCCTCGGGCTCAGTCTCCTCCTCCTCATCCTCTGCATCAAAATCTACGGTACAAAAAATGGTGTCAGAGGTAAGTAATAATCCAAACACCACAAGATAAAATATATTATACTCAACAATATGCATGAAAGAATGCCAAATGCACATGTCCCAAAATCCACATTTTTCCATGCACTCCAAAATCTCATTTTTGCCCAAAACATATCCTTTAAAATAAGTTTTTGCCATTATCCCAGATAATGGCCCAAACCAAGAAAACCACCATTTATCCATAAAATAGTTCATAATATTCTCATACAAAATATCGGCATTTTTCCAGAAAATGGCCCATATCCAGTATCCAAAACCAGTTCCAATTTAATGCATGCATCATGATCTCCCCTAGGGATCATCTGCACACTCTGACTCCTATGCCACACTAGAGATAACGACTACACATGTGACATCTAAACAAGTGATACCTAGTCTCGCGCTCAGCGTGTACCTGGACCAGGCATCCTCTAGTCTCCCTCACCAGCCGAGGGACCACGGAGTCGACACAACAACGTTACCGTATCGTGCGATCCGATCATTGCCCAGCGATAACACAGGGGATGCCACTTAGTATTATCCACTCCCGAGTGACCAGAGGAGCTCCACCGAGATAATACCTCATCCCGGCTTGGGGTCGTGATACACACGCACCAGAAAATCCATTTACAGCTAAAAATCCAGTTTTCTCAATTTAACACATGTACATGTATGCCCCATGCAATGCAAATGGTAAGACACATCAAGATACAAATTAACCAACAAAACTCAACATCAACAACAAACAAACAACTCTGTCCTCAAATCCATCCGACTCCCGACTCTTCAGACTCAGTTCGGAATAACCAACTAGTCACAATTTATTGTAAAAGTAATAATATATTCAAATCTAAAATGAAGTTTGGAAAATACTTACAGCACTATATAATAATCTTTGAAGGATCAACGAGCTGGAAAGGGCGAAGAAAAAGTAACGTAACAGTGTAAAAATACTGTGGTCGTGGGTTGTAAAATACCCACTTTTGAATGAGGACGAATCAATACTTAAGATTGATAGGGAATGTCTTAGAGGTGTTTATGAAGTTAGTAGAAGTGAGGGTTGGCCATGGGTGGCAGAGAAAACGACGGTAGAAGGGCAAAGAGCCCAAAATGGAAAGTGAGGTCATGGGGGCTGTTACAGCGATGAATCGGAGCTGGAAATGGGTCGTTTAGGACAGCAAGAGGTCAGTTATGAAGCTGTGAAAAAATGGTAGCCAGAGGTGGAACGATGGCAGCGCTGGAGCTCTTGAACGCCGCGACTTGGAGGGGCGTGTGCTGCTTAATGGTGGCGTCGGATGGGCTGAAAATTGGAGAGTAGTTGCGGGGGCCAGTGGGGAGTCAAGTGGGAGGGGCAGTGCATGCCACGGAGGCATGGAGGCGGTGCAGTGGCCGATCAAAAAAAAAAGAATGGGAGGGAAAATAGAGAAGGTCGTGCGGGAGAGAGAAGTCGAGGAAAAAAAGTGGAGAAAAAAGAAAAAAAGAGAAAAGAAAGGAAGGAGAAAAAGAAAAAGAGAAAAAGAAAAGATGAGGAAAAGAAATGAGGTCCAGTCCTCATCTATGGAGTCTAAAAACTGATCCAACGAAAACAACTTTAAAAGTTATAAATTGAATAAAATAATTTAAACACAACATCTAGCTAAATATAATAAATAACTAGTAAACTAACAACTAAATTTTAAATCCAAAAATAAACTAAAATAAATTAAACAGCAATTTAAACACAAAATAATAACTAATATTGAGAAAGCACTTCAAAATAAATTTCACAACTAAATAAATTCAATTAAAATTCGATAATTTAAAATAAAAGAACCAATATTTTAATTAAATTAAAACACTTCTTTAATAAAAACACACGTAAAAAGGGGTATCACAATTATCTCGGTGGAGCTCTTCTGGTCACTCCGGAACATAATATACTGAGTGACGTCCCCTGGGTTATTGCTAGGTGACAACGGAATCAGACGGGATGGTAACACTCTTGTGCCGACTTTGTGTCCCCTCTGCTAGCGGGGGTAGAGGATGCTTGGCTACATACGAGCTGGGTGCGGAACTGGGCATCGCTCATTACGAAGTCACACGCATGGTCGTTACCTATGGTGTGACGAAGGGAGTTAGGGTGTGTGGATGAATTCTAGGGGAAGTCATGGTGCATACGGTTAATGAAAATGGATATTGATTTGAGACTTAGATTTTGGGCCATTTTCTAGGAAAATGGCTAGGAAAAGATTTTAAAGGAAATATTTTGGGCCGAATGTGATTTTTTGCGTGAGTTGGAAAAGGAATTATTTTTTAGAAAAGTTTATTTTCGAATCTCATGCATATGGCATCCTATTCATGCATATTGTTGAGGTTTTAATGTATTTTTATCTTATAGGTTGCTTGGATTAGTACTTACCTAGGGTACCATCTTTGGTACCGTAAATTTTGATTCAGAGGACGAGGAGCCTGAGCCCGAGGAGGCATTTCGCCGGAGGAGTGATCGGGGATCACTCGTGCATTGTGATTTATTTCCTGTTTTTGTTTATTGTTTTAATTTGAATTATATTTATGCTGGTTAATTGTAATATTTTTGGTACACTTATATTTAAGCGAACTTGTATTTAAATAAATTATGGTACTTAGTTGACCGACTTTAATTATTCTGCTGCATTCTTTGTTGTACATGTGTTGCATGTACACACACTTAACATGTGGTGATAGAATGTGTGACCCGTGTTGTCATTATCCCAGACACCTCGATTCCACGTGTCCGTACATGGAGGTCAGGGGCGTCACAGGTGTCCAACCAAGAGTTTAAAGATAAAGACACCACAAGTAGCATGGAGCACTTGCAAGCCAAGTGTGAGTCATCTTAGAATTTTTGGAAGTATGGCTTACGCCAAGGTGCCTGAAGCAAGAAGGACAAAACTCGGTGACAAAGGAGAAAAGTGTATCCTAGTTGGATATGGTGAAGCCATTATGAGATACAAATTACATAATCCTAATCCTATCACCGATAAGATGTTTTATAGCAGGAATGTCATCTCTGAAGAAAATGAATCTTGGAACTGGGATCAGACAAATGATTCCAGAAATACGAAGCTGATTGAAGAAGAAAAAGAACCAGAATAACAATCATCTCCACCTGGTTTCCCCTCACCACAAAGAAGTGAAGTTCAAGCATCGACTTCACAAGAACTATTTGACATGAGGCCTCGAGGAGTTCGAAGCCTGAGCGATTTGTATGAGAATACAGAACCAATGGATGATGATGTCAATCTATTTTGTCTGTTGATGAGCAGTGATCCAGTTAGCTTTGAGGAAGCTAACAAAAAAGACAAATGGCGAGGTACGATGGATGAAGAAATCGAATCCGTCGAGAAGAGCAAGACATGGGTGTTGACCAATCTCCCAAAGGTCAAAAAACCAATGGAGTAAAATGGGTCTACAAGACCAAGAAGAATGCTCAAGGTGAAGTCCAAAGATATAAGACAAGTAGCATGAAGGAATTGACTATGGGGAGGTGTTTGCCCTGATCTTCACTAGAAATAATCCAGGTGTGTTTGATTCTTTCAAACAAAATATGGTTCAAGAATTTGAGATGACAAATATAGGGCTTATGGCTCACTTTCTGGGCATTGAAATCGTACAAAGTGAAAAGGTATATTTATCTCCCAAAGCAACTATGCTAAAGAAATTCTCAAAAGATTTAGCATGGAGAATCTCAATCCAGTTACAATTCCTATTGAAATAGGTCTCGAGTTGATGAAGAATGAAGAAAGAGATGCTGATCCAACCTATTTTAAAAGTTTGGCTGGAAGTCTAAGATTTCTTATGTGCACCAGGCCAGATATACTCTATGGAGTTGGACTAGTCAGTAGGTACATGGAGACTCCTAACCAGTCTCAGTTAAGTGTAGCAAAATGGATACTCCGTTATATCAAGGGCATTATCAATGATGGTAGGTTTTATACATCAGATGAAGATTCTAGACTCATAGGCTATTCAGATAGCGATTGGGGAAGAGATCTAGATGAAAGAAAGAGCACGACTAGATTTACATTCTTCTTGGGAGAAACAACCTTTACATGGTCTTCAAAGAAGCAAGCCATTGTAACACTATGATCATGTGAGGATGAGTATGTTGCTACCAACTTAGCTGTATGCCAGGGCATATGGTTAAGAAATGTATTGAAATACTTAGGATTTCCACAAGAAGATCTCACAGAAATTTACATTGATAATCGTTTAGCGATTGCACTAGCGAAGAATCCAGTATTTCATGAATGAAGCAAGCACATTGATACAAGGTATCATTTTATCAGAGAGCATGTGAAGAATAAAGAAGTAGATCTAATCTCTTGCAGGGCATACGATCAACTTGCTGATATATTCACAAATCCTCTGAAACGTGACGTGTTTACAAGACTAAAGGCCATACTAGGAATGAAGAAATTTAGAGAGTCAAGTTTAACGGGGGATGTTGAAAATTAAACTTGACATATGAAAGCCACCATAGTTGGTGAAGTATGAAAGCCACCATAGTTGGTGAAGGTTGGGTAACCACCATTGAAGCCCTTGTAATGAGGTCATTGCATATGTAATTGATGTTCAAACCTTGTCTATAAATAGAACTCATTGTAATGAACAAAAATAAAGTTGTGTGGAGAAAAAGAGAATAAGAAAGAAATAGTTTATTTCTTTGAGAAAATATTGAAAGTATTTTGCTCTTTTTTTCTTTTTTTTTTCCCTGGGTATAATCATTCTTTGAGGTGCACAACAAGTGACCTCTAATTCACACAATCCAACATACATCTCATGTGATATGGAAAAATGATGTAAAATGATTCTATTTCATTTTGTACTGTAATCTAGACCAGCATATTCATGCTGCATATCCATATAATTATAAAATTCTACCACGTGGAATAGTTATTTACCCTTAATTTTCCCATTGGTCCAGTATTAGCTTTTCTCTTTAAATAGGTATGTAGCACTTCCCACAAGAATGAACCAAACAGATCATGCTACACGGTTGCATGCATGACTGTATCCGGATAAGCTAGTACGGATCCATCGTACTAGCTTTAAAAAAATGCCTAGCTAATTGCTTGTCCAATTGAAGTGATGAATTCAAAATTTTCAAGTCTTTATAACCTTTATTTTCGTCCCACAAGCAGCCATGGGAAAGCAATACTTATTCCATTCCCAGGCAATCAATGGGCCCTGAAAATGAGATATTGATTCGTTAGGGCCACTTCGAGCTATCTGCAACTCCTGTAGGACTCTTTTCAATCCAATGTTAGTGGCTGATATTATGAAAGTCATGGTTTTTTCTCAAGGTACAACTGACAATTGATTTGGAGTCAAGAAAGATGTGGGCAATTTTCAGTGAAAAGTTGCTACAAGCTTATTATGTCTAAATCTCGTCTTGGTTCTGCAGAATGCTCTTCAATGGGGAGACAACAAAGATTATGGAAAGCTTTGTGGAGGATGCCGGTTCCTAATAAAATAATAGTGTTTGCATGAAGGGCATGTAAATAGTCTACCCTCAAAGGATAAATTGATGCAACAACAGGTGATCACAGTAGCTACATGTCGATTCTATGTGCATACACATGATCAGTGTACAACTCCACAAGATAGTAGGATAGTAGCCAAGTCTAGGATCTAATAACTTAGAGTGGATACACATTAGTGTAAAACTCCACCATTGTTACAGATTACTGCTATAAGGAGACAATATGGATCGATTATTGACTCACTCAAAAATGAGTAGCACTAATGCTATCCCAAGTGCAGGAGGATGTCGTGTAATAATTAGGAATAAATTCCTAGATCGTCTCCTCAGGGAAAGTTGCTTAAAATTAAACTCGTTGAAAAAAATGTGAAAAACTTCACAAAGAGAAAATAAAATGATGGTATGTGCAATGGATGGAAAATGTTACTAGTCATGAACTAGATTCATGTTTTAGATTTTGATTGTTGGATTGGAATATAAAGGACTAATAAATTAAACTCAGAAATTAATAAAACCAAATTAAGAATTAAACTAAATTAGAAAGTAATTGTCAAAAAATGAACTGAAAATTGAAAATGCCCAAAACTAAGATTCTAGAATTCATCTTTGTAATTAAATCACAAATTCTCAAAATAACACATAACAATTGTAATCACTATTAAATGAAAACTTAAGGAAGTGAGAAAAATAAATAACACGAAATAAGTAAACATAAAATAAATTACCCTAACTTCTAATCTAAACAAATCTCAAAAGTATTCCATAAATTTTAAACTGAAGTTAAATAAAATAGGGAACGAAAAGTCTAAATGAAAACTTCCTTTCACTATTCAATTGAAATTCAAAACAAAAAGGAAACAACTTCTCACGTATCACTCTTGAAAATTAATCTCTAAACCTTTAATGAAAACTCTAGAACAATTCCTCTACTCCCCACGTATGATGTTTTAGAAAAATCAAAAACAAAAACAAAAGCTTAAAACCAAACCTTTCTTGCAATAAATTAAGGTAACACAATTAATTAAAACTTCTAAAACAATTTCTTTTATTGCATGAAACAAAATATCACACTTGATTAAAACTTCTAAAATAATTTCTTTTTGTTGCATGAAACAAACTAGCAATGAAACAAACTAGCACACTTAATTGAAATTAAAGTATTACACTTAATGAAATAAAATTCTAGAACAAATTTTTAATACACTCAATAAAAATGCTAAAACAACAAAGCTTTGAAGCCAAAAGGAAAAACAAAAATCTGAACACAAGAAAGAGCCAACTCTTTCAATAACAAAAGCAGAAAATTGTAAAATGTAAGTTGTAGAAGTCTAAGTTTTAGTTGTGTCTTTGTTGAGTTCGGACTGCATCCTTTTATAGCCGAACATCTTGGCTAGTTGCATCTCACATTCAATTGGTTTCACACTTCAATCTTGCATTCACACTTAATTGCATTCACACCTCAATTGCATTCAATCTTTTATTGCCGCCTCTTGCATTCAATCTTTTCCTCAATTTAAACCAAGCAACCAAGTCCAACACGGTTCTTCATGCCTAACTTCATGCCTAACTTGTTGAAAATTCATACACGGTTCTTCTTTGCCTCCAAAACAAATTAACCAGCCGACTTCTCCTATCTCTTCTCTTCAATCTGTTTTTTTCAATTTCAGCACACATCACTCACTCACCTACTTAGACTTCTCTTTATCTCTTCTCTTCAATTTGTTTTTCAATTCTGCCGTCTAGCCACTCTCACATATATATATATATATATATATATCTTTAGATGGCTGCCTCAAGTTGGTGCTGCCCTTCCTCCAATCAATTTCATTTCAGCCGAAATCCATCTTCAATTCACACTTGGTTGAAAACTCAAGCATGTCTTAACACTTCAACAACAGCCGACTTCTCTTCCAATCCATCACATGTTCTCTTTCTATCTTCCTTCATTCGGCTCTTGTCCAATTCAATGGAAAGGAAGCAGCCTTTTATGACTTTTTCAATGTTAAATTTGGTGGAGAGCAGCAGCCTTCTTCTTCATATAATTTCGGTGGACAGCAGCAGCCTTTGATGACTTCTTCCTTCATTTCGGTGGACAGAAGTTGGTGGACAACAGTTGGTTTCTTCTTCCAATCCATCACATGTTCCTCACCTTCATTTCATGAATGCCCTTGGTTGAAAGTTCAAGCACGGAATCTCTTGTACCTACTGCACTGTCCAGCCACACACACACACACACACACACACACACACACATATATATATATAGATGGTTGAATTCAAGTTAGTGTTGCCAAACTCCTTCCTCCAAGTCAAGCATGGCACGGCATGCTCTTCCATATTTATTTGTTTTTCTTTTCAACATGCCTCTTCTTTGTTTCAGCCTCTTTTTTGGACTTGGGTTGAGTTGGTGGGTTTATTTTAGTGTGAAAAAATGGATCCGTGAGTTGAAGGGCATGAGTATTCGGTGGGGTGATTGGTGTGGCCGTGTATGAGGTTAGATGGAGTTGGGAGTGTTTGAATGGTGGGAAAGCTCAAGACAAAGTATGAACAAGACATGAACATAATAAACCATGGTATGCACGAAAAAATGGATATGGAGATTAAAAAAAAGAAAATACTCAACAACAAAATAACACTAAAAAAATTAGCTTGAGCAACTTCCATTCACGGATGGCAAGAAGTTCTTCTATCTTTTGAGGTTCATGGATTGAACCCAAAAGATGGAAAGATAGCTCAAGAAACTTTATGAACATGAAGAACAAGAAAAACAATGGTACAAACGCAAATGATAATGGAAAGCAAGAAAAATTATGAACTAGAATGCACAGTAATCAATAGTTGGTAGAATTCAAGCAGAAATTCATGTTTTTAATCAATTAAAATCACAACTTTGATTTATCCTTATTAATCATTTTTTCCTTTAAAACCAATAATAATGTCATGATGAATTTAAAATACATTGGTTTTAAATAGCTAAAATATGCAATATCTCAGCTCAATCAATTATGATGATACCCAGAGTGTTTCTACCGAGGTTACATATGCTAAGGAAAA
The DNA here is from genome assembly GCF_018687715.1 of Carya illinoinensis. Classification (NCBI taxonomy): domain Eukaryota; kingdom Viridiplantae; phylum Streptophyta; class Magnoliopsida; order Fagales; family Juglandaceae; genus Carya; species Carya illinoinensis. Next base: position 44,278,852 of record NC_056766.1, on the reverse strand, counting down.
GGGATTGCTCGGTTACTTTGCATGGCATGTTGGTGCCGACAAGGACTTCACTCTTTGATCTACTTTAGGTTAGATTGAATTCATTAATCCAATGTTTCTACATATTCACACCATGCTTGTATAACTTTTAATTTGTGATCATACTTGAGTTGCACAATTAATCTTTTGTCATCATAAAGAAGTAGGTTATGTTGGTCAGATATGATTGCTTCAGATAATCTATGAATAGCAGTAAAAAAGTAAATAATAATTTATGAATAGTAATAAACTGTTTATAAATAATAGTAAAATAGTCTCTTACCAAACACAGCCTAAGAGTTAAATATTATATTAAAAGAGGTTCTTGGATTTGATCTTGTCAAGTCGTCAGGCAATATTTTTATGAGTAATATTACATATAGTCGTGGAGTGCGCAAGCGCTATGCAGTCGTTTTGAAAATGAGTAGAGTTTACTATTAAATTTTTTTTTTCATGTGGGTTCTGTATTTATTTAATTTTTTCAAAGTGATTACGTGGTGTATATACAATCACGACTGCAACTATCATTTTTTATATTTTATTACTACGTAATATACTTCTTTTTTGGATTTCTAACTTCTAAATTCTAATTAATGCCTAAATCTTACGTGGGGATGAGCATTGAGATTAGATCCGCTTTAGAGACTATATATATATTGGTTATGGAAGCTTATGCCATCCACATGAATATGTAAGGCTATTAATCATATATACATGTATTAAATAATGATGGATACTGTGATTTATATAAATGGATGGGATTAATAATTTGTATTGAGAGTTATAGTATTGTATCTATTAAAGTTTCATTTTGCCTATAATGTTAGTGGGCCGCAATGACATGCATACAACTCTTGTATGTCTATTTTATAATCCATGCACTTTAAATCAAATAATCCACTCATGTCACTTTATTAAAATGAAATTTAATTTAGTAAAATTATCCTGTAGTATTTAATAAAAGATCAGTTATAAATTAATTATTTTATAAAAGGAAAAACATAACTTGATAAAAAAATTAATATAGATACTCTTGACACGTGGATGATATATACCCTTGACGAGAATGGGAAAACTTCAACAATATATTCTTGGCGTCATGCATGATCAACTATGAATATTCTCAGATAAAAAATCAATATTTTCTTTTGAAAATATTATGGTGTCGAAGCTAGGGGCTTGGGCTCGGTTGCAGCTAGCTAGCTAGAGGCCTATAAAATAATTCCTGTTGGATTTTCTACCTATACCCAATATTCGATCGAGCCCATAAATATCTAACTCAATTCTGCCCGAGGTTGGTTAGTAATAATCATAAGTTATAATCATAGTAACTCAATTTTGTGAATAATAATAAAATAATTTTTTTAATATTAGTGAAATAGTTTGATCAGTTGAATATTTTTAGATTTTGAAAAATAAATGAGAAAAAGTTGAATAAAAATATTAGAAAATTAAAATATTGTTAAAATATAGTTTTATAATATTATTTTTATTTGGAGATTTGAAAAAGTTGAAATATTTTTTATTTTTTGTTTGAAAGTTTGAAAAGTTGTAATGATTAGTTTAAAAATTTTATATTTAAATTATGTTTGAAAAGGAAATAGAATGTGATGAGATGAAAATTTTGAGACGAGATGATCTATTTCTAAACAAGCCAAGAGTGGCACACATTAATTAGCGTAGAAACAATTAAATGTATTTTTCTTGTTTTGTTTTGATCCACATATTACTTTCCTGTTTCTAAAGGTATTCTATAGTGAAATAATATTTATAGTCATAAAATTTGAAGTGTCGAATTCTCTTTTAGTAAAATGTAAGTGATTAAATATGGGACTAATATGAAAAAAAATTAATTTTTTAATAAGATCACACTCTTTTTCAAAATCAGTGTGTGGGGCTTACATAACACATGATTGTATCTAGCATTACTCGTGTATAGATAATATATAAATAAATATATATATGGTTCTAAATCATAACTAGAGCATGAATTTATATATATATATATATATATTATATCAAGGGATAGACTTATCCTATTAATTTGAACGGTATTGAAGTTGGCTACATCTCATGTCACCATGTGATATGGACAAATGATGTAAAATGATTCTATTTCATTTTGTACAATAATCTAGACCAGTATTCATGCAGTACATCAAATTATAAAATTATTTTTAGTGTAAAATAAATCTAACGGATCATATAAAATGACGTCAGTTTGTAAATTTATTTTTATGTAATATCTTTATACACGAGCAGTTCTCTTTTATTTATCCCACAAGCAGCCAAGGGAAAGCACTTATATTTCCATTCCCAGGCAATCAATGGGTCCTGAAAACGAGATATTGATTCCTTAGGGCCACTTCAAGCTATCAAATACCAATAATGTAAGTCCTCAACGATTCCGACGGAGAATTGTATATTCCTGCAGATGGCTTCTGGATACATGCAGTTAGCTAGCCCAGCAGCACTAATTAAAGGTGTGACTGTAGAAAAGCATTCATTCCTTCGATTGATGATGCATGTTCGCACAATTGTTCGCATCTCACACTACCAGAAAAAGGATAATTGCGATCCATTTATAACAATAAAAAAACTATTAGCAACCAAGTGGAAGCGTACGTAACCTACGCTAGCCAGCCAGCCATCCACAGATAGATTCACCATGATCTAATTAAAAGCCTAGCCCACTTGTCCTGGATTCGGACAATGGAGTGGTAGTGTCACTGTTTGCAGTGGCGGGCGGACCTGCGAGTGGACCTACCTTATCTCCAAGGAAAAATGCTGTTTGCACACGCCGAAGGGGACACGCTGCGTACACGGGTCCCACGTGGACAAATGAAACGCTGTGTTTCATATGCAAGCAGATTCACTTCCCTTCATCACAGACACAAAGCCACGAAAACAAGTCAGCCAATTCTCAACTTCATCTTCCCATCTTCTTCTTCGTTTCTCGTCTTCACATTCGTGGATTCAACCGCATACCTCCTTGCCATCGTTCCAAGATGCTATGAACTGCTATAACAGACTAATAAACTTGAATGGAAAATATGAGGATCTAGCTTTATACCCATACTTTCTTCATGCTATGAGGATCTTTACACCCATATCCATGTAACATTTGTTTCATAGGCAAATTAAAATACAAACGAGCTAGTTTCTGAAGAGGAAATTCACATAAAGTATAAAAAAGTTGCACAATTTTTAAATCCAAAAATAAATCACTCACAACGCCTAATTTTGTGTTTTTGTGAACAATTAATTCAGACCAATCATACAAAGACCTCTTTGGCTACCCACAGCGATGACCACTAGTTGGGGCAGATTCGGTGGCTATCTAAAGACTGGGTTTGGATCATCTTTTCCGAGCGAGGACCTCTATCTTGGATTTCTTGGATCAGTTCAGTACAAACTCCTTGTACTGCTGTAAGTGTTGATGGCTGGGTTTGCTTTCTTGGGTCAGTTCTTCGATTTGGCTGGATGTACACGAGATTTCATCTACTTGCACAGGTACACGAGAGCTAGATGTGGTTTCTAGATTTCAGTTTGACATTTCTCTCTCATCTTTTTTTTTTAATTTTTAATTTTTATTTTAATAATACACGTCGGTCGATTCCCCCGCGTGTACCCAATCCCATGTACCTGTAGAAGAACTCTATCTCCAAGGGCCATGGCCACTCCAAAGTTTGTAAAAAATTCAAAATCTATTTTATATTTTATTTAAAATTTTATAAATATAGTAAATGGTACCTCAAAAAGATTTACACTTCTTTAAAATTTTCTAAAATCTCAATATATTTAGAAATGTCTTTCCCCAATTTTTTTCTTATAGTTCTGAAATTTTATATAAGTTCTATATATTATTTATTTTCTAGAATGTGGCATCATCAAAATTAAATTAAAACTAAGTTTAAGAAAAATAATAAACTTATTAGTATGTGTCTCCAAGTTTTTTTGTTATACAATATTAGATTGCTTAATATGAAATCCAAACTGAAAATATATAGAAAAAATTTATTTAAGGTTGATAATTTACATAAAAAATAGTTGAGAGATTTTATCCTTTAGACCTCATTGAGTAATATATATATATATATATATATATATATATATATATATATAAGGTCTCAATTATAACATGATATGCTTGATGTGACATGAAAATATTTAGATTTTGTATGAAATTTGAGAAACTAGCTTACAAACTAGAATTAAAGATGAACTTTTAAAAGATCACTTGATAGTTTCTATGAAGAAAATAAATTCTAAATATTTTATTATAAAAATAATAATGGATTGATATTATTCCATAAAACATTATCGTCAGAAATTTGAAACATATATTAAGTTATGTTTTTTAGAACTTTATTTCTATGTATATGCAGCAAATTATTGATAGTTATATTATGTTTTTTAGTTTCTTTTTATTTTATATAAACGTGCCACACAATAGAAAATTGGACCCCATGTAAAAGTTCTTGATTCCGCCAGTGGCTATTTGGGACAACATGAATCGATGATAAATCATATCTTTATGGTCATGAAATGGCTATATATAGGTGTGCTATGTCTTCTCAAGCTGCGCACCAAATCCCACATATAGCTGTAGCAACCGAGTATGTACTACTGCTCCATCTCAATCTTCGATCTCTTCAAATATGGCTTCAACTGGAGTTGTGAAAGCCAGATACTGGAATTGCGGAAGTGCATTCCTGGTGTAGGTCCAACATAAACTCTTCTCTTTTCACCCATTTTTTTGCTGCCTTTGCGGATGTCAACTCTAGTAACTACCAAGTTACCTTTCTTACCAGCCTATACAAGCTCTAGTTCGAAAGCTTCACCAAAACTGTGCAAATAAAAAACCCTAGAGTTAAAACCCTTTTATCCATTGGCGGTGGAGCCTTTGGCGTATCTTCGGACCTTAGCTTCAATGGCTAGCAAGCAAGAAAACTGTAAAATATTCATAGATTCCTCCATAACTCTAGCTAGGGAAAACAACTTCTATGGTCTTCGCCTTGTTGAAAAATAAATTTCACATTGTCTGCGGATAAGGTCTTGGACATGTTTATCGCCTCGTTTAACGGTTTTTTTTTTTTTTACACCCCTAGTCCTCACTCACAAGTTTATAATAAGAGTTCAATCATACTTTCTCAGAACTAACCACGTCAATGATCAACAGCTCTAAGCCCAACAATAGCTAAACATCTATATATGGCTCCGGCCTATTTATGGGAAATATCCAAATTAAGAGCGGAGAATCTATTTAAAAACGAGATTACTGAATTGTTCTTGATCAACTCTCTCTATTAATTTCAAGTAAAGATGAGCTTAACTTAAGTACTGTCAAAGTCTCCCCAAACTTTAGAGACGCCACGCATGAATTATGGTGACAATTTATGATTTTGAAAGAGAGGCTCTTCGCCATGACCAGTCCCACCGTTTAATTTAAAAAACAAAACTTCATCAATTATTTTCAACCAAAAATGTTTTTGAAGTTTCGATAATACGACAAGTGATAAAATGGGATTGGGTTTGAGTTCATGATCTGTGTAGATCATCCAGCTACCACCATGATGACATTCTAGGTTAGAACTTGCGGACCCGTTTAGATTAACCTACGTAGACCATCCTCAGCTTTAGGTATATATGTTTCATTTAATTGCTTTACAGAATAGTGTTTCCCAACCAATAGTAGCACTTCGGACAGTATTAAGGGTGTGACTTTAATTTATGGGCTCGAAATGTTGGGTCGATCTGGCTTGAAAATCCTACCTGAATGATTTCTAAGGATGGGATAATCATGAAGGTTATAATTAGCTTCCAGCTAGCTATATATCATACATATTAGCAAAAGACAATATTTGATTTTTTATTTATTTATATGGGAATATTGAGACATATATAGTTGATGCACGACAAAAGTAGTTGTTTAATAATACATGAGAATCGTATTAATTAGGCCTTCAAAGCCTTTGAAGTTTAGCTAATTGTGTTGATTTAAATTAGCATTGCAGCTAAAGTTTTTACCAGTTTAGTTATCATGGTCATAGACCAATTGATCTGGTAGGATATGTGAACATTTATATACAGCAAATTAACTATATGTTTAGCTAGGAACAAACTACGTACCCCGGCCCCGATAAGTTAATTGTTGGGAAATTTCCACCTTGTAACTATACATGATCTTTTGAAAGACAATCCACCAGGCCATATTATCTGCATGTATGTTCATGTTGGGAGCGATGTGAATAATCGATGCAATTGACCTGTTCTGGCAATTTCTGTGTTGGAAATAAATTCAACTGTGACGAAGAGAACAATTGCTGCCTTTGATCATGCATATTTGCAGTGATTTTAGGTCTATTTGCGGTGATAAAACCCACTAGAAATATTTTTAAGCAACAATAGTTCTACATTGTTGGGAAAAAGCAAGTCATTTCCAGCAATTTCTACAGCTTTTGCAGCGATGTATATCGCTACAATTGACCTTTCTCAATGATTTATCTATAAATGGATGACACCAATCACATCGGTTTTTTTTTTGTCATTTGCGGCAAAAAAAAAAATTGCTGGTAATATTATTTTCCTGATGATTTTGTCGATCGTTGAAATTGATCAAAAGTGAAAATTTAATTTCATCGAAATTGCAGCAAACTTAAAATCATTGAAACTGGTCAAATGCAGCTATTTTTAGGAATTTCCGTGACGATTTTGAGCACTAAAAAATTTTTGATTTATTGTAATGAAACAAATACCATGGTACTTATAAAAGATAAATTAATAATGCATATCTACTATGAGTCTGGAGGTGGTCTTTTGTTTTAGGTATGTAATTTTTTTGTTTTTTTTAGTCGGTTAAATAGGTTGTTCGGGAGTTGGCATAGTTTGTTTTAGACATATTGGGAGTAATCTTATGGTAATAATTTTAATCTATAATATGAGAGGTATCGTAGTACTCTTCGATTATTCCCTTAATTTCAGGGACGTGAAGGCTTAATTTCTTGTCGGCCGCATGATGCATGCATGCATGTACAAGTCCTCGATGTCATGATCGATCTAGAGCCTCATATGTTATATGTACACGTATGCGCACTACAAGAAAATTACTTATTTGCAGCTAGTTAATTATAGTGAAATAACTATTTGCAGCTAATATTGGTTACAAATAATCTTTTGGTTGTAATAAATTGATTACAAAAATCAGTTTTTCTTGCAGTGACGTGACGCACATGAACACAGTAACGAGAATGTTAGATGTCCGGATTGTGAATTAATGCTCATTTACAAACATGCTCCATGCAATACATACATCAAGATACAAAATATCCAACAAATCCCAACATCAACTGACATACAAATAACTCTGCCCTCCAATCCATCCGACCCGAACTCCTCGGACTCAGTCCAGCCCAATAACCAATCACAAATTGTTGTTAATTGCAAAAAAAATTTAAATCTTAAAGGTTGTTTGGAAAATACTCACAGTGCTATAAAATATTATTCAAATGATTTTGGATGTGCAAAAAAGCGATGACAAAGCAATGTAACAGTTCAAAATGCACTGTGGCTGTGGGTCACAAAATACCCACTTTTGTGAACCACGGCCGGTGAACACCCCCACCAAATCTCAGCCACATCCGAGCATCCGTTAAGCCACACGCGCTCCACCAACCTGCAGCCCAAAATCCTCCCCACGCCATCGTCACGTAAGCACCGGCCACCACTTCTTCACCACTTCATCACCAATCCCTTGCCAACCTAACCCACCCATTTCCAGCTCTAATATGTCACCAGAGCAATCACCATGAGCTCAACTTCGTTTTGGCCATTTTTTACTTTCACCGCCGTTTTTGCCGCAACCCACAGCCAACCACCACTTCCACTAGCTTCACAAATACCTTTAAACCATTTCCCATCAATCTTAAGTGTTGGTTCGTCTTCATCCAAAATTGAGCATTTTATAACCCACGGCCACAGTGTATTTTACACTATTACGTTACTTTTTCGCCACCTTTTACCACTCATTGATCCTCCAAAAATTGTTTTATAGTACTGTAAGTATTTTTCAAACTTCCTTTAAGATTTAAATATACTATTGCTTTAACAATAATTTGTGATTGATTGGTTATGCCAAACTGAGTCTGAGAAGTCGTGGATCAGATGGATTTGAGGATGGAGATATTTGTGTGGTTGACTGATGTTGGAATTTGTTGGTTATTGGATGATGTTTTGTTTCGTGTCACACATTACATAGTGCACGCATGTTCATGTTTGTAAAATGAAAACTGGATTTTCCTGTAATTGCATGCATGTTCATGTTTTAAAACTTGAAACCTGGGTTTTCAAGCGAGAAATGATCTTGGTTATATTTGAATGATTAGGTTGACTGGTTTGAGTTAGAGGTACTGTATGAATGGTGGTAAATAAGGATGGTGGTAAAGTCCCTCATGTGATTCCTGCCTACAGTACTTTGATGGTTGGTTATTGGGCCATTTTCTGGGAAAATGGTGAGACTTAGATATGTGGGCGGCCATTTTCTGAGAAAATGGCGGTTATTTTAATTGATTGGGTTTTTGGGCCAAAATGGAATTTTGGCGTGCGTTGGAAAAATGATTATTTTCAGGAAATGATGATTTTTGGGACATATGCATATGGAATCATGTTCATACATTTGGTTATTGCATAATTGTATTTTTATTTTGAGGTTTGTTTGTTATGTTACATACTTGCGGTGCCATCTTTGGTATAGTAGATTTTGATGCAAAGGACGTGGAGGTTGAGCCCGATGAGGTGGTTTCACCGGAGGAGTGATCGGGGATCACTCGTGGATTGTGGTTTATTTTCCTATTTTTGATTGGTATTATATTTTTACTGGTTATTTGTAATATTTTTAGTACATGTTTTTAAGCGAGTTTGTATTTAAACAATGTTCTGGTACTTAGTTCAAAGACTTTTATTCCACTGCGATATTTTAATATACACGTGTTGTATATACACACACTTGGCACTTGGCGATGGGATGCGTGACCCGTGATTTCACCATCCTGACGCCTTGATTTCCACGTGTCCATATATGGGAGTTGGGGCGTCACATTGATCACGCATATTTTTAATGATTTTAGGTCTATTTGCGGTGATAGAAACCCGATCAACATAGTTTCAAGCAACGATAGTTCTACATCGTTGGGAAAAAGCATGTCATTTCCGGCAATTTCTACAGCTTTTGCAACGATGTATATCACTACAATTGACCTTTCTCAACGATTTATCTGTAAATTGATCACACCATTCACAACTTTTTTTTTAGGTCATTTGTGGCAAAGAAGAATTCACTGGTAATATTATTTTCCCTACGATTTTTGTCGATCGCTGAAATTGATCAAAAGTAAACACTTAATTTCGTTGAAACTGCAATAAGTTTTAGGGATTTTGCTTTTGAGCGCTATAAAATGTCTGATTCTTGTAGTGAAACAAATATTGTAGTACTTAAGGATGTAAAATGCCTAATTCTTGTAGTGAAATAAATACTGTAGTACTTAAGGATAAATTAATAATGCATATCTACTACGATTCTGGAGGTGGTCTGATCTTGTTTTAGGTACGTAAATAAATTTTTTATATTAGTTGGTTAAATAGGCTGTTTGGGATTTGGGATAATTTGTTTTAGACATATTGGGAGTAGTACGTAGTACTACTCTTATGGTAATAATTTTAATCTATAATATGAGAGGTATCGTCGTACTCTTCGATCGATTAGTCCCTTAATTTGAGGGACGTGAAGGCTTAATTTCTTGTCGGCTGCATGATGCATGCATGCATGCAGAAGTCTACGATGTCATGATCGATCTAGAGCCTCATATGTTATATGTACACGTACGCGATATGATACTTTCTATTTACGTCTATATATTTTGAATGATTATTTAAAATTATTGTAATTAGTTGTTATTTTATTTTAAATTAAACGTGTTTCTCATTATATTGTTTTATGATTTTTTTTAAGTCGTGAGATTTAAATAATGTGTTTTCTTGATATTAATAATTATTTTACATTTAAATTAATCTTTAACTTGAATTGTTTTATTGTTGAGCTTTAACTATTTTATTTTATTAATATTGAGTTGTAGTGTTTTATTTGGTTTTTATTTATTTTATTGTGATTTTTATTTTAAATTAGTTTATTGTTGAATTTTATTATTTTATTTTACTAAGTTACTGAGTTTAAATTATTTTATTTAAAATTTGTTATTTTAAAATTTATTTCGTTGGATCAGTTTAAGACCCCGAGTTAAAAGGATTGGACGTACGTGTTGACGCACATGAACACATTATATATAATAGAGGATGTTAGATGGCCGGATTGTGTGCTAAAAGTAGCTAGATTGCTTTAAGATCAGATCAACACTTAGGACAATACGTACATTTTATAAATCTTTCTTTTCGAGACGTACATTTTATTATTTAATAAACATCTAACGTAGTGAAGACTAACTTCTAACAACAGATCAATATCTCTAGCTAGAAACTAACTACGCCGGCCCCGAAACGTTAATTCTTGGGAAATTTCCACCTCGTAACTATGCATGATCTTTTGCAAGAAAATCCACCTGGCCATATTATCTGCATGCATGTTCATGCTGGCCGATAGTGGGAGTAGTACTACGTACTAGCTAGTCTTTTGGTAATAATTTTAATCTATAATATGAGAGGTATTGTTGTACTCTTGGATTAGTCCCTTAATTTCAGGCATGTGAAGGCTTAATTTATTGTCGGCCGCATGATGCAAGCATGCATGCACAAGTTTACAATGTCATGACCGATCTAGAGCCTCTTATGTTATATGTACATGTACGTACGTGCATGACGCACATGAACACATTATAAACGAGGATGTTAGATGGCCGGATTGTGAATTAATGCTCCTTTAATTATGTTATATATACGTAGTTTTGTGCGGTAAAAGTAGCTAATTGTTTTAAGATCAGATCAACACTTAGGACAATACCTACATTTTATAAATCTTTTTTTCCGAGACGTACATTTTATTAATTAATAAACATCTAACGTAGGGAAGACTAACTTCTAACAACAGATCAATATCTTTAGCTAGAAACTAACTACGCGGGCCCCGACATGTTAATTCTTGGGAAATTTCCACCTTGTAACTATACATGATCTTTTGCAAGAAAATCCACCTGGCCATATTATCTGCATGCATGCATGTTTATGCTGGGTGCGATGTGAATAATCGATGCAATTGACTTATTCCGGCGATTTCAATGCATTGAAATAAATTCAACTACGATGGAGAGAACAATCGCTGCCTTTGATCACGCGTATTTGCAGCTATTTTAGGTCTATTAGTGGTGATAAAAACCCGCTGGCAATATTTTCAACAACGATAATTCTACATCGTTGGGAAAAAGCAACAGTCATTTCCGGCGATTTCTACAGCTTTTGTGACGATGTAAATAGTTGCAATTGATCTTTCTCAACGATTCATCTGTAAATGGATCATATCATTGCGAACGTTTATTTTTTGGTCATTTGCGGCGAAAAAAAAAAATTCGCTGGTAATATTATTTTACCAACTATTTTTGTCGATTGATGAAATTGATCAAAAGTGAACACTTAGTTTTGTCGAAATTGTAGCGAACTTAAAATCATTGAAACTTGTCAAATGCAACGATTTTTAGAGATTTTTGCTATGATTGTGAGCGTTGAAAAATGCCTGATATCTTGTAGTGAAACAAATACTGTACTACTTAAGGATAAATTAATAATGCATATCTACTATGAGTATGTAGGTAGTTTCTTGTTTTAGGTACCTAAAGAAATTTTTTTTATATTAGTCGGTTAAATAGGCTGTTTGGGAGTTGGGATAATTTGTTTTAGACATGATAGTGGGAATAGTAATACTTACTACTCTTATGGTAATAATTTTAATCTATAATAGGAGAGGTATCGCTGTACTCTTCAATTAGTCCCTTAATTTCAGGCACGTGAAGGCTTAATTTCTTGTCGGGCGCACGATGCAAGCATGTATGCACAAGTTTATGATGTCATGATCGATCTTGGGCCTCATATGTTATATGTACACGTACGAGCTGACACACATGAACACATTATAAACGACGATGTTAGCTGCTTTAAGATCAGATAAAAAATTAGGACAATACGTACATTTTATGAATTAATAAACATCTACCGTTAACGTAGGGATCGAAGACCAATTGCATCCAACAGATCAATATCTTTAGCTAGAAACTAATACCCAGTCCCCGATATGTTAGTTCTTGGGAAATTTCCACCTCGTAACTATACATGTGATCTTTTGCAAGACAATCCACCGGCCATAATTTCTGCATGCATGTTCATGCTGGGAGCGATGTTAATGGAGGTCATTCACTACAACACTTTTGAGCTTTTGGGACGATTTTTCTTTAACATGAAATGAAAATCATCTCAAAATGTAAGATGTACGGACGAATTTTCTGATTTCTTCCAAAAAAAATTCTGAAACTTGCTTCCCGTTAGAATATGTTCGAACGGTTTACTTGGGGATGATAAATTTCTTCCCTAGCGAAATAGTCATTTGCGTTTGGGAAAAAAATTGGCAGGTCGTTTGCTGGAAACTAATTTACCATTCGAACGTCCATTGAAACCATTTGAGTATTTAAATCACCAAGTTTTGAACTGTCAGTTAACGTTCGAACGGTAACCCTATTTTAATAAAACATTTAATTAATTAAAGAATTAATAATAGTAATCAACAATTAATTTATAAAAGAAAGATATAATGCATAATTAATTAAACTTAGAAAACATCATGTATTGTGCATACCAAAAATAAAACAAAATATAAAAAAAAAAATCAACTTTTGCAAATCTAAAAACAAAAAAAAAAATATTAGAAATTAATAATATTCTAACCCTCTTTTAACTTTATAATTTTTGTATTCAACTTTTTCCCTCACATTTTTCAAAATCCCGTAAAATATCTTAACCCAAACTATTTGATCACTATTATTCACAAAATCTCTTACTACTATTTACATATTTATCATCTCATCTCATTTGTATAACTAAACGAAACCCAATCCAACAAAACTTATTTTCCAAACAACAAGGTAAATAAAATTATTTCTTTTCCTTCCATTTTATTTTTCTCTTTTTCTTTTTCCTTCTCCTTTTTCTTTTTCTCTTTTTCTTTTTCTTGTTTTTTTAATTTGCAAATATATAAATATATATATGTTTAATGACATATAAAGTTGAGTGTTTTGATTTTTTTTTTAAAGGCCATCAAACAATTTAGAATCGGCCACATGACAGCATTAATACCATTAATTTTAACACAAGAAAACTATTCTCCATAATTTTAGTTTAAATATTTATTAGATTTACTAAGGTCTATCACTTAGATTTACTAAGCTCATTGTGTACGTGGAGGCTGGGACCACTTTCCTTTAATTCATTTGTTTTTCCTGGGACCACACATTTTATTTTTAGATCCAATTTTCCCCATCTCGTCTGCTTCTCTCTCTAATTCCCTTAGGCACATTTCCAAAAATGCCCTACAACAAATAAGATTAAGTGCTCAGAACTGTAAGGGTAAAACCAAAATATTAAACTTGATGTGGCTCAACAAAGTAAGTGTCATGTGTATCCTTGTTAGAACGCGCTGCATTATGAATCTTTTTAAGTGTAAAATATCAAGGATTATCAAATTATTCAAGTACAATAAACACTTTATCAATATAAGTAATTGGGATTTGGGACAACATCAAAAAATTAATATGCATGCCTTGTTCCTATATGGGTTTGAAAAGGCTATAAATACGCACGCATACATGGCTAGCAACTACCACTACTCTTAAAAAAAAAAAAAACTACCACTACTCGTACCACCAAACACCAGAAACCAAATATAGTAACTACACCTGCTTAATTCGGCTTTCCTCGATCGAATGGCTTCCAGTGGTGGTACTGATGTTGTGAAAGCTGGATACTGGTTTTTCCGGCCTGACAACATCCGGCTGGTAGCAGAAATACCTTCTGAACTCTTCACACATCTTTATGCTGGCTTTGCCGTGGTCAACAGTGATACTGGCGGGATGACCTTTCCTCCCAAATACGAGGAACAATTCCAAACCTTCCCCGACACGGTTCGACAACGAAACCCTACGGTGAAAGCTCTGTTATCCATCGGTGGTGAAGGCGCTGACCTATCTGCAGTGGTGGCAAGCAGTGATAAGCGTAAGAATCTCATAACGGAGTCCATAGATCTAGCCAAGAAGTTCCATTTCGATGGCCTGGACCTCTGCTGGCTGTACCCCTCCAAAGCTGACCAGGAGGAACCGCTATCCTCGCTCCTCTTTGAATGGCGATCTGCCCTGGACTTAGACTTCACGAAGACAAGGGAGCCAACTAATAAGTTGCTTCTTACTGCGGCGGTGTTTCACCACCCAGGCATTCCTGATATAGACGGTAACATTACTTTCAATTATCTCAATCCGGCTATAATTAATGCTGTTAATGAAAAGTTGGATTGGATCAACGTACTGGCCATTGACTTCTATACTCCGAGTCCCTCCAACTCACCCGAGCAAACTGGACCGGTTCATGCGTGGCGTAATCCTCGAGAGCAAAACAGGTGTGGAAGTGAAGGCATTAAAAAATGGATTGACGGAGGGGTTGCGGCCAATAAATTAGTCCTCGGCCTTCCATTTTATGGCTATGCATGGATTCTAACGAATCCGAGTTCCCTTTCTGGATTATTTGCACCGGCTCATACAGCAAGTGAACTGCCCATGGCCTACAGAGATATCCAGGATGAACTCCGGAGGGGTACTTATGAAACCGTGTATGATAGCCAGTATTATGCTGTTTACTCGAATAAAATTAATGGGGACAAATGGATTGTTTATGATGATGGATTGTGCATCTTTGGAAAGGTTAGGGAGGCAATTGACCTTAAATTGGGTGGTTACTTTGCATGGCGTGTGGGCGCCGACGACATCTACTGGACTCTTTCTCGTTCAGGTAAATTAGCGGCCGATTTCCAACTTTGTGATGCATGCATGAGTGTAGTTAATTCTTGAGTTTGACTTATTATCCAGCGGAAAATTATCACTAGATATATATATGCGCTAACGTAAATGAATGAATAATATGAATTGAGATGAATCAATGAAAAAGATCTCATGAATATTCCTTGTTTTTTTTAGTATATATTACATGATATCCAGTAATTTTGTCTTGACTAGATATAGCTAGGCTGCCAAATTCCATGACATATTGTTTGAATTTCGTAGTACTGTTCGCATGCAATGAATATATATGCAAGCTCTCTTTTCTGAAAGTCAAAGCAGCTGTATTGCCAGTAGCTTGGAAACTCAAAGCAGTCTGAAAAATAGAACCAGTATCTGCCACATTCTGCATTAGAGGCAGAAATATATTCCACTGATTTCGAATAGAAGGGCAACTGAACAATGCATGCACCAGATCTTCACACTTTCCATTACAGAAGCCACACACTTCCTCATTAATTAGTTTCCTCTTCTTCAGATTACACTGAGTAGGTAGACCATCCCGACAAGAACTCCAAGCAAAAATTTTGATCTTATGAGGGACTTTCATCTTCCAAATTGCCTTCCACAAAGCCTGATGTTGTCTTGCACTGGAACATTCACCCACTGAAATCTGATCACCCAGCCTTGTCAGTCTATATGCACTTCGCACACTAAACAGCCCATTTCGCTCAAGAGACCACAGCCATTTGTCAGGTTGGTTTCAAGGGCATATAATAATTTTCAAATTTTCAGAAGAGACATTTGGATTGAATAGGGCTCTGACTTTTGCTAATTCCCACCAATTGCTATCCCTATCCAGAATGGGTCCCATGCATTAATATAGTATTGCTATTGTAATTAGACACGGAGTACTTTTGTGTAGCAAATATTTAAACTCGATAGAATTTTGCAAATCATCAAAATTAAACTGGCCGGCAGGTTTCCAACTTCCTGTTACATGATGAGTGATCATGATCTCTATATTCTAACTTAGTCCCACATATCTTCATTAATTATAAACGCCTACGTACGTACGGCCTGTTAGGTCGTTTGTGACGATAACTTTTGTAAATAAATTTTAACCAAAGCCAAATGCTGGGTAAACAAGAATCTCTAGTTAACTCTCTTTTCTGAGAATTTTATTTTCTATTTTCTAATGAACATAATTTCTCTTTCTTTTCGTAGCTTCCAATGCAGTACGGGATAATGCGATTAATAATCCGAGCGAAATGCAGGAGTCAACAAAAGACAAATCAATGATCATTGGTGATAATCAGCAGAAGTCAGATCAAAACACAAGAACTAGTACCACTAGTACTACCACTAGTACTACTACTAGTACTACCACTACTACTACTGCTGATACTAGTACTCATACTGCTTCTGTTAATATATGTAACATATTATAAGCTGCTTGCATTATGAACAATAAGGCCAATGACTAGCTGGCTATCATGCTGTGTACGTACGTTGTTTGTAATATTATTATTATTATAGAATCGCGTATTATTATTATCATCGTCAATAAGGTTACTCTTGTGACCAATTGTACGAGATGATGATCGATGTTCTCATGTCTTTTTCTTGATTATAATATATATTAGATATATATTAGTTTTTAAGTTTTAAAAGTTTTGGAATTTTAAAATCGACAACCCTCTGACACAATCTTCTCATTTACCTCCCTGCTTTCCTCTTGTCTCCTAGTGATAGCCTGGTGGGCTGGCCTGATCATTGTATGAGATTCGTTGAATATTATTCTATCCCATGCATATATGCAAGCCACGCACACGACTTGGCAATATTTCCGGCCACACATGCATGTGCTCGCTGATCTCAGTCAACTTAATTTGCTAATTATAACTTATAACTACCCCCAATATGTTTATAATTCTTGGTAAAACTCCACCTCGTAACTATATATATATATATACAATGATCTTTTGCGAGACATTAATCCACCCGGCCATATTATCTGCATGCAAGCTAGCTCAAGCTGGGAGCTGGAAGATGATCAATTTCCAATAGGAACGTCGTAAATGAATTTGTCAGTCATGACGCGCGTTGATGTCTCTATTTATGCATTAGTTTGAAGTTTCAATCCAATCGATCGAAGGTATTCCCCACAATTAGCCGTAAATTGATGCACGAATTAAAAGACTGGTACTATTAGGTATATGACTTAATATCACTTCCATTATCCATTTAGTTCAGACCAAATTTTACGATTGAAAAGCAATAATAATATTGTTATATTTTCAGCCCTAGATCTCACAAACAAATGCTCAAAGAACCAAATTAATGTAACTGGTTGTAATATGCAATTAATTTGAACAAAAGATAACCAAAACTCCAAGAAATTATATGATTAACGTGATTAGTTTTCTATTTTAAACAAGTTAGAAACCCGAAATCACAGTATATACTCATGAAAGATCAGAATAAAATTAAGAATAATAAAAGAAATGCGAAACCAACACAAGAAATTACGTGGTTCGACTCTAGTGGTCTACATCCACAGTTGGAACAGTCTAGGAGTCTTTATTGTTGAAGAATGCATCAAAAACTTGAGTTTATAATCACTTACAACCTTTACTCACCGTACAAAATATGGATTGGCTTCCTCATATTATCCTCTTATAACGTCTAAACCACACCATAAAAACACATTTGATAATCTCTTCAAGCTCCAATTTGATCTTGATAAAACAAGGGTTTGAAAACCCCTTCGTTTCTCTCCCCATGGATCGCGGCTTCCAGATTTTGGTAAAGTGAAATTGTGCTCCTCTTTTCATGAAGGCATACTTGCCTTTATATAAAATTACAAGTTTGCCATTAATCAATGTGACGCTCCCAACTCCCACGTACGGAGACGTGGTGTAACGCCCCGGTCTCATAGGGGTCGGAGAATTACTACTTGTCACTTATAAATTTGCTTATCATCAAATCTAAAAATCCTTAAAGTCTTCAAAAATAATAAACAATATCATATTTTCCACAACTAATGCTTAATTATGTCCATATAGTCATTTCAATGAATAACATAAATCAAAGGGTCCACAATTTCCCATTTGTCCCAACAAAATAACTGGAAAAAAAAAAAACATCCGTAAGTCTTACTAAGTCCAGAAACAATAACAAATCTAAGGAACAACAGAAAGTCCTTCTATTAACAGTACCCTAAAGAATTCAACACTCTATTCCCATCATCTGAACCTTCCACTTCCACATTCACAAATTTCTATTCTTGGTCCTCAGCTGTACCGTCCATATCATCTGAAAAATATTTGGAGATAAGGGGGTGAGTTATCAACAACTCAGTAAGCAAAGCACATATACTAGTGTACAGCATGAGCATTTTCATAGAGTTTCATATGTAGGAAACAGAAAAATTTTATTTTCATATGCAGATCTTAAAAATATTATCAGGAAAAACAGAGCGATAATATGCAGATCTTAAAACATATTTGGCCTAACATAACTGATGATTCTCATCTTATCATATCATATCGTATTGTATCATGCATATACCATATTTAACCCCCATGGTAGAGTTGTGCTATCCCCCGTGGCCAAACCAGGCAGTATCATATTATGAAACTTTCCATTTTTCAATCTCGGAGCCCCGAGTGTGCACACAAGAAAGAACACATAAAAGACCTTGTTTCCAAAGTTGTTGCACTCATATCATATCATGTTGGTACCAAACATATCACGTGAACTAGTATCATCATATCAGAACCATATTCAGAATCAGAATAATAACAGATAAGTATGCCAAAGGTTTTTCATATTCATATGATATCAAATCACGTGCGAAACACATTCATATCATTTTCAATTGATCAATAACAGATCTAAAACATTTCATAAAACATGTATAAAAAACTCAATTTTCATATTCTCTCTTTTGCACATTTCATAAACATGTCAAATATTACTCATGTCTACACTATTTATGTCAAAAAGCATTTTTCTCTTTCGTACATTTTTTTCATGAGTGAATGCAAAACACATATATTGAGGTTGTTTTCATGTTCTCTTTTAAAAACATAATAATGCCCATTTCACTAACCAACCTCAATTCATTTCTTTCTTTTTATACAAATCTAGCATAGGAACCCCGCTTAGCTGATTGCTGCGGCGTATTATCATTGCCTTGAATTTGACCTCTATTAGCCTCGTTACCTATTCATAAAAATAAATATACACTAAGTGTTAAAGACCTACAATCACCACTTCGATCTAATTAATTAAATTCCATATTCCACATCAAATATCAGCACATTAACGTAAACCAAACAACCATATAATAATCCCCGAACAGCCCACACTTCAACCCAATCTACCATATACCCACTTCAATACTAACCTATACACCCATCAACCAACATCAAACTCAATTAATAGAAATATCAGCACCAATACAGCAACCCAAAACTCAAACAACCACCAACTCAACCAAATAAGCAATAACCACATCAACCTTTTCTCCATTCACAACTCCACAAAAAAAATGTCGAAATCTACTTAAATTCTATTCCACACCCATCGATATTCTTTATTGTTTATACCCAAACAAAAACTAGCAACACCATTGAAAATCTACTCAAATTGTAGCACTAAAACCCCAAGCAAAACAAAGTAGAAGCATGGGTTGCAATAGAAAAAAAAAAAAAAAAAGCTTTGCAGAAAAAAAACAAGGAAAAATAGAAACTAAGTGGAAGAGGGAATGATGCAAAAGAGGGAGAGGAACATCTGAAATTGGAAGAAATCTACCAGTGAGAAGAAGAAAGAAAGTAAAGAAAAGAAGACTCTCACCATCCCTGCTCACCACCATCTCTATAGTACCTCTGACTCAAACCAGTCAATCAAAACATTCAAATATACCCAAACATCATTTCTCACTTGAAAACCCAGTTTTCAAGTTCAAACACATGAACATGCATGCAATTACACGAAAATCTAGTTTTCCTTTTTCAATACATGTACATGCATGCACTATGCAATGCAAATGACAAAACATAAATATATCCAACAATTCTCAACATCAACTAAAATACAAATAACTCCGTCCATCAATCCATCTGACTCCCCACTCCTCGGACTCAGTCCAGCATAACCAATCAATCACAATTTATTGTTAAAGCAAAAATATATTTAAATCTAAAAGGAACTTTGGAAAATACTTACAGTATTACAAGATATTTTTTGAATGATCAACAACCTGCAAAAGGCAAAGGAAAAACAACATAACAGTGCAAAATGCACTGTGGCCGTGGGTCACAAAATACCTAAATTTGAATAGGGACAAACGAAAACTAGGGAAGGCTAGGGTTGGATTTAGGGGTGTCGATGAAGCTAATGGAAGCGGTGGTTGGTCGTAGATGGCGGCACAAACAGCAGTTGAGGGCCAAAAAATCCAAAACGGAAAGTGGGTTAGTTGAGCTTCACCGGTGATTGATCGGAGCTAGGGTTGGGTGGGTTAGGTAATTGGAAGGCCAATGATGATGTGGTGAAGAAGTGGTGGCCAATGGTGGAGGCACGACGGCTTGAGGAGCACAAAACCGTGCGGCTTGGGTGGTGCTCATGGCTGTTAATGGTGGCGTTTGGGGGGTTGAAAATGGAGGGGTGAGGTCACCGGTGGGTGGGGAAGAGAATGAAAGTAACGGCGACGGCAATGAGTGGTGCACGATAGAGCTAGAAGGAAAGTATGCCACGACTTCCAGCCATGCGTGGCGGCTAACGGCTGCATGGGTTGGCCTAAAAATGGAGGGATGTGATCACCGGCCAGAGGGGAATAGACTGGTGGGGGTGGTGCACTACACGGCGGGCTGACGGCAGTAATCTGGGTGGGACAAAAAATGGATGGAGAGGGAGGGGGAGGGGGCTGGGTCGAGCGGGAGAAAAGTAGGGAAAAAAAGAAGGAAAAAGAAAGAAAAGAAGGAAGAAAGAGGAAAGAAGAAAAAGAGAAAAGAAAAAGAAGAGAAAAAGGAAAAAGGGAAAAGGAAAAAAAGAAGGAAAGAAGTGAGATCCAGTGCTTACATCTAGGGTCCAGAAATTGATCCAACAAAAACTATTTACAAAAATAACAAGTTAAATAAAATAATTCAAACGCAATGACTTTATAAAATAAAATAAAATAATAAAATTCAACAATAAACTACTTTAAAATAAAAAGCACAATAAAATACATAGTAGCCAAGTAAAAACACTACAAGTCAATATTAATAAAATAAAATAATTAAAGACCAACAATAATAAAATAATTTGAAGCTAAAGAGTGACTTAAATGCAAAACAATAATTAATAACAAGAAAGCATATTAAAATACTATGTCAAAGCAACGTGCAATGCACGTTTGCTTAGTTTATATTTAATTTTTTTTAAGAACTAATTTTTTATTAATAAAAATGTAATGTTTTTGGTTAATTAAATAACTAACGATGTAATGTTTATATAATTAATAAATGATTACATGTTGTAATATATTATAAAAGAAGAACATTAATAAAATCTATAATATGATCCTATAAATAAACATCGCCTATAGTTTTATGAAAGTTATTTGAAATAATTTTAATTCTAAGCTAACGATCCAGCATTTTACTCATCTTGTATTATTTCAATAGAAAGGACATTAAAATGCCTATATTTTTTTCTCCTTCAATTTCTGTGGATCTATATAAACTTGAATCCTCTAAGTTTTTTTGATAATTTCTCCACAACGCTTTTAACATATGGTTGATGCTCCTATAAAATAAATTTTGAATAACAGATTAATCAATGATAATTTCTACTTATCATTTCTACACACCATACTTATTTATTTATTTATAATAAATATGTAGTGTATAGATGATAAGTAGAACAACTTAATAGTTTAATAAAAATAAAATAAACTAATAAAATAAAAAATAATATTAAAATATATGATATGAAATGATGAGTAACATTTTTTGTGAATTAAACAAATAATAACATTACTACTGAGATTGTATATATCATTTATAAAATCAAAAATAGTAATTAGCACAAAGTACAAAAAAACAAAAAATCTTTAGGCTTGAAGAAAAGTATTAAAATAAAATTTTTAAATAGGAATTGTCACGCTCATTAAAGGGATCCATAATTATTCTCTTTAATAGACGTAGAAATCAATGTATTTTTGGCCAACCTTTACTGATGTGCATTTTTAACACCCTATGTAAGTGCCCCTTTTTCTTGGAGAACGAAGTTCTTTTATTAGCATTCAAAATTTTAATGTAGTTGGCAAAGCATTGGAAACAAACCTACCCACAACAACGTGTAAAGTACGTTTTTTTAATTTAATAAAACGATTATTTTTAAAAAATAATATAATTTTTATAAAGAAATAAAATACCAAAATTTTTATAAGATATTATTATTTGATTTTAATGTTTCCTGATGAATTTAAATTGATAAAGAAATAATATTTTATTTGAATAATTGTATTCGTAAATCTAGTTAGCAAATAAATTTAAACTTAATTATTTTACATTTATCTTTTTTTATATAAAGAATGAATAGAAATTTTAAATCACATATATAAATTTATATATAGATTATAATTTATATAAAATAATGTTATATTATAATTTGCATGTTATATAATTTATTACTAATCTACTTCTCCTGTTGATGAAGTAGGTTCTTAGCATTGACAGCTTTCTTATATGACCTACTATTTATGTTCATAATCAATATTTATTTAAGTGATTAGCACCTATACTAATTTAAAAAAATAATATTAGATACAATATTAAAGTGTGCAAGTCTTATATATATATATTTTTTTAAAATAATAGAATTTACTATTAAATAAAAGTTTTTAACGTAAATTTTTATTTATTTATTTATTTTTTAAATATGTGAATGATAAAAAATAGAATTGAAATTTACATTAGGATTACAAATAAATGCCAATATAAAAAAATTAATGACATAATATTTTACTATAAGATTAAATTACCGTGTCATATATACATTCGTAACATGAAATTTAAACATATTAACAAATGAGATAATTCAAAATAATCCAAAATAAGAATTAAGAAAATTAATTAGAATCCTTGATCAGTTGAAACAATTTCCCTTACATATTAACAAATGAAACCTCTGCTCCGTCGAGAAATGTAACCGACTTTATCCGCTCTGTTGACAGTTTTTCGCAGGGCAAAGGCAACGCCAATGCGGCAAGCGAAAGGGAGAGAAATTCCGGCGGCTGCTATGCCAAAGGCTTTTTTGCCACTGCGACGAATTGAACTCTGCCACTCCAACTGCATCGAACTCTACTCCGATCCCTCCATCTCTGTCAGCAACTGCTCTGGAGAAAAAAAAAAAAACAGAGCATGGTCATCTTGCATTGCTCTATTTTTATACAACAAGCAGAGCATATTCTTGGCTTTTATCGGGTTACAAAACAACGAATGAATCGGGTTGATCGAATACAGCTCGTCAACCCTGGTGACATATTCTTCCAACCCACACGGCAAGCTCTGTTTCTATACAACAAAAGCAGAGCACGGTAAGCCTTTCTCTTCCACTCTCGTTCTCACACTCTCTCCCTCTCATCATTTCTCTCTCTCTCTCTCTCTCTGAGTATCGTGCATAATTAATCTACTGCTTCTTCTTTCACAGAATACGGACAGACGTCCATAATTGAATGAAAATTCAATGTGAATTAAATTTAACTGCGTTAAGAATTTTCTTTGAAAACCACCACTTCCGTTTGAGAACTTCTGTTAAAACAACAAATTCCATTTCATAGACACTTTTTATATATAGAAGAAATGGCACAACTTAAAAAATCATAAAATAACCCAACAAATAACACATTAAATTTAAAACAAGAGAACTATTATTTATAATAATTTCAATAATTATTAAAAAAAATACACGTAAGAACATGGTATCACAATTGGAAGATTGTAATGTGATTTGATATTAAAGGAAATAATGAAAAGGAGGAAGGCAATTGTTGATGTTGCCCATTCGAGGTTCTCAAATTATTGTTGGTGTGATTCCAACGCTGCAGAGCGATTCTGCATTGGCCCAACTCTTGAGTTCGATGAGAGACTGAACCTGGGGGTTAGGCATCAGCTTGTCATCAATTTGGTGTCAGGAATGTCAATCACATCATCAATCCTTTTACCTGAAGGAATCGGATATTGGACCCTGGCAAAGCCAGCATAAAGATGAGTGAAGAGCTTGGATTTTATGTTTTCTACTTTGAGGTCAGACGTGCTAAACCAATATCCGGCTTTCACAGGGTAGGTATTAGCACTCACTTTTTTGGCTGGATTAGCACTAGTACTCGAAGCCATTGTGGAGGAAATTAAGGCGAAGCAATGTGGTTACAAACTTTGGTTTTGTTTTTGTTGTTGTTGGTGTCAAGCAGCTTGGTGGTACTAGTAGTGGTACTGCTGGCTCTATCTATGGGGGATATTTATACCCTTCTCATTCTGCCATATATGGCCGGTTCTATATATAATATTAATGTACCATATATAATTACTAGCGTAAAATGAAGATCATGTCTACATATATGTATCGTGTAATTAATATAGTCCATATACTACGATACCAATTAATTACATGCTGAATTAATGAGGAACAATACATATCTAAATAGTTTTTGGTAAAATTTGAATTTTGTGGGCTATATAATCATACGGATATATATATATATATTTTTCCTAAAGGATTAAGTTATTTTTTATATTGAGGTGGGCCGAAAGAAGAATTTTTACTAGTACTAGTATTCAATGGTGGGAGAGATTAACAAAAACTAAATTATTTTATCTCATCTCATGTAATTATTATAACTTTTTTCAATTTATACATAAAATATAATAAACAATTCAACTTTTTAAAATCTCAAAACAAAACTAATATTAAAAAAATTAGATTTTATTCAATTTTCAACAAAATATCCCATCTCATCTGTACTTCATAACCAAACGAGGCCTAAGAGGTTGTTTGGATTTAGTGAGATAAGATGGTTTTAGATGAAAGTTGAAAGTTAAATAAAAATATATTATTAGAAAATTATTATTATTTTAGAATTTGAAAAAATTTAATTATTTATTATATTTTGTATAAAAATTTAGAAATATTATAATGATGAGATGAGATAGATTGAAATTGTGTCTCAATCCAAACGGTATTAAAGTCTTTTGGAAATACGTTTGAAATTAATCATGCAATCGTGGGAGTAAATAAATAAATAATTTTTTTTTTTTTGTCCAATAAAGTACTAGTAGAGATACATAAATTAGTTTACAAAAATGTCTATATCATTAAATATATGCTATATATATATATATATATATATATCTACCTTGTTGTGTCCAATAAAATACTTGCTAATCTAATTTAAACCGATTATTATTTTTGGATTTTCGTAGGAGCACTTTTACTTTAAGCCACTCGCTAGTACTGTCAGATTTAATGATAAGTAAATAACATTACAACTACTTGGCGGTTATATCTAAGATGAATATTGAACAATAATGGGACACACAGTACTTTAATTAATGTGATAGGTACGTATTACCTGGCCACTTAATTACTTTCTTAATTTACTTCCATCACCACCATATATATTAAATATTGGCACTCGTACCGTGTTACAAAAGAAAGAAGAAAACTCTGGAAGAAATGAGACCTTTAGAATTATTTCGAGTAAATAATACATGAAATCCCCAAAAGTCTGCTTTTATACTAGTAGTTGCAGAATTTTGGCGGTAAATAAAAAACTGAGGTTCTTTACAAGAATACGTAGAACACAAGCTAATTGCTTATTAAAAAAAAAAAAATACATGCTAATTAAGTGCCAGCTCATTTGTTTACGTGTACAAATTAATTGAAATACATAATATAATACTATATATGCAGATTATTTCTTACTTTTTCGATAATCGTCAATGTTATTTTAAATTTTGAGAGGGGCCAAAAGGAGAATTTTGGAATAGTAGTATTCAAGGTGGTGGGAGAGATTTCTTTTAGAAATAGTTTTGAAATTATGGAATTATGGTGTTAATGCCGTGTTTCGTATGCCTGTATGCCTGAACAATGTCCTCGCAACTCGAGCTGGGATCTTGACCTGCAACACAAAAGTGAAGGTGGGCACGGGGTGGTTTAGAGAACTTGCAATGCCAAAGTTAGTCTCTCGAGTGTATCATGATATATAGCTGGAGAGTTAGTCTCTCGAGTGTATCGTGATATATAGCTGGAGAATAGCAGAGTTCAAAGAGAGTTTTTTGTACCTAGGATGTAGCTTTTAAATGAAGCTTGGAGGGGATATTATGTCCTTTTTCCCAGGGTTAAGTTGTCCCGCCCACATTTATTTTAACAAGGACATTCAATGTAACATGCCGTTATGAGGCAGAGCATTTAATGCGGTGCCACCCTTGCTGTTGAGTTTGGCTTGATTTCCTGCTGAAAATGTATTTTTTGGGGTTTGCTACAGTTCTGCTACAGTTCCGCTACAGTTCCGCTCGACCTCCGCTCGAGTGAACTCTTCCAGAGAGTTCCGCTCGACCTCCGCTCGACAGTCCGCTCGAGCGAATGTTCTGATTAGCGCCTTGTGCTATAAATACATCATTTTCTCTTCATTTTGAAGAGCCCTCAGCAGCCAAGTTAGAGAGAGTTTTGAGAATCCTTTTGTATACAATCCTAAGAGTCCATTGAGTGTATTGGGGCTTTAGGATCAAGGATTTTGTGTTATCAATACTCTTGTACTCCATCTTTTGTTCATAGTGAAATCGTTGAAACCGACCCCGACAGTGGACGTAGGCTCACATTGAGCTGAACCACTTAAATCTTGGTGTTCTTTGTATGATCGTCATTTCTTTTGTTGCTTCCGCTGTTATTTGCTTCAACTTGGTCATTGTTTGTTCGGTCCATTCCCAACAAACTGGTATCAGAGCGTTAAGCTCTTTGAATCTTGAGGAATGGCTATGGCAAAGTTTGAAGTGGAGAAATTCGACGGTCAAAACAGCTTTAGCTTGTGGCGCATCAAGATGAAGGCGTTGTTACGACAACAAGGCTTGTCGAAGGCTTTGGAGGGGAAGGTATCCGAGGATTCTCCTGCATCGTCAAGAGAAGAAGATGAGAAGGCACATAGTGCCATTTTGTTGTCACTATCAGATGGAGTTTTGAGGGAGGTTGCTGATGAGGAGACCGCTTTCGGTCTTTGGTCCAAGCTTGAGAGCTTGTATATGAAAAAGTCGCTCACCAACCGTTTGTATTTGAAGCAGCGACTATACACTCTCAAGATGAGGGAAGGTACTCCTATTTCCGATCATCTAGATGAATTTAATAAAATTATTATAGATCTAAGGAATATTGATATTAAGCTTGATGATGAGGATCAAGCATTAATTTTGTTGTGTTCGTTGCCGGTATCATTTGAAAGTTTTGTGAGCTCAATGTTGTATGGTAGAGATACCATCTCCTTGGTAGATGTAAAATCTGCTTTGAATTCTAAGGAGTTGAGAACAAAATTGTGTGTACAAGGCACGGACAATCAAGCCAATGGTTTGTTTGTGAAATATTCCTCTGGTGGTAGATCTAATGGAAGAGGTTCGGATTATGGTGGGAGTAGTTCCAGTGGTAGCTCTAAATTTAACAAGAAAAATGTTAAATGTCACTACTGTCATAGATTTGGTCATTACAGGAATGAGTGTCTCAGGTTGAAGGAGGAAAGTAAAAGTTCCTCCAATGTTGTTAGCGTTGAACAATCTAACAACTCTGATATTGTCCTAGCAGTCAGTGGCTCTAGTGGTCACTTTGGTAACAAGTGGGTCATGGATTCAGCTTGTACATTCCATATGTGTTCCAGGATAGATTGGTTCACTACCTATGAATCAATCAACGGTAACTCCGTTTTGGTTGGAAATGATATGGCTTGTGATATTGTTGGGATTGGTTCAGTTGAGATTAAGATGTATGATGGAATCGTTAGAACTTTGTCTAACGTTCGGCATATTCCATTTTTGAAGAAAAATCTTATATCTTTGGGCATTCTTGACTCCTTTGGTTACCAGTATTCAGCTGGAGGTGGAGTCATTCGAGTCTACAAGGGCTCTTCGGTGGTAATGACAGGGAAGAAGACAGATGGTCTTTATTTTCTTCAGGGCAGTACAGTGATTGGTGGAGCACCTTCAGATGTTCCAGATTCAGGTATTACTCATTTATGGCGCATGTGATTGTGCCATATGGATGAATGAGTATGGTCATTTATGAGTAGGCAATGTTTTGCTTTGTGTAATCAGAAGACAGAAAAAAAAAAAAAAACTTGATTTGTTTGTTTGCATTGTATTCTTGTAAAGCAGTGCTGAATCAGTTTTTTCTGGAGTTTATGTCTTTGTGATTTTTTGGGTATACATCTAGTGTGATGTGGTGCCCTGTTTGTACTCATATTTGTTGATGACCATTTGAAGAAGAGTCTGGATTTGTTTATCCTTGTTTTGGGATGTGTTTGATGTGTTCAAGCATTTGTGAAGGCTAGTGATCTACAGACAAGAAGGTAGAGCGTTGTTCATACCATACAGTTGGGTCCACTCCACAGAAATGGAGTAGCTGAATGGAATGAGACGGACTCTAGTGTGAGAGCCCGTAGTTTGCTTTTGGATTTGCCAGGCTTGTCTACAGATTTGGGTGAAGCGGTCAACACAACTTGCTATTGGGTGAACCTTCTCTTCTTTACAATTTGTTTTTCAGTTGTTGTTTCCACAGGAAAGGAGAGCATGGTTATAGCAAGAAGGTGGAGTTGCTGGGAGAGCTTCACAACAGAGTGCAGGTGGTACTCTAGATCATGCTATTGGTTAAGTATGATTTTGATTTTGGCATTGGCGTACAATGAGAGCAAGTCTACAGTTTCATCTGGTAGATAGAGGAGACAGTTTAGTCACCTTTGGGATATGCTCGTGCAGACTTTGGGGTTTTTTCTTACTTTGGCAGAGAATATTTGTTGTTAGCCTTCGTGTGTATTCAGAAGCCGTTGCTCAAGTAAGCAGTCTGTTCAGTGGTGCGTTGCCTTTTGTGTGAAGATGTTGATTCTTCATTAGGACCAAGCTTGTGATTTGGTCAAGATTGTCTATGGTGTTGAAGACTTTTGGGTGGAAATTGAGTTCTTCAAGGATAGACGTTGTGTTCGGGGTTTTGTGATTCCCTTCGGTGGTTTGTTGGTGGGAATCGATTTCTTGGTTGATGGTTTTTTGTTTAGGCTTGACGGAATTCAAGCCAAGGTGGAGATTTGTTGAGTTTGGCTTGATTTCCTGCTGAAAATGTATTTTTTGGGGTTTGCTACAGTTCTGCTACAGTTCCGATACAGTTCCGCTCGACCTCCGCTCGAGCGAACTCTTCCAGAGAGTTCCGCTCGACCTCCGCTCGACAGTCCGCTCGAGTGAAATCTTCCAGAGAGTTTTGCTTGACCTCCGCTCGACTGTCCGCTCGAGCGAGAATGCAACCCTAACGTGCGCTCGACACTCCGCTCGACGTCCGCTCGAGCGAATGTTCTGATTAGCGCCTTGTGCTATAAATACATCATTTTCTCTTCATTTTGAAGAGCCCTCAGCAGCCAAGTTAGAGAGAGTTTTGAGAATCCTTTTGTATACAATCCTAAGAGTCCATTGAGTGTATTGGGGCTTTAGGATCAAGGATTTTGTGTTATCAATACTCTTGTACTCCATCTTTTGTTCATAGTGAAATCGTTGAAACTGACCCCGACAGTGGACGTAGGCTCACATTGAGCTGAACCACTTAAATCTTGGTGTTCTTTGTGTGATCGTCATTTCTTTTGTTGCTTCCGCTGTTATTTGCTTCAACTTGGTCATTGTTTGTTCGGTCCATTCCCAACACTTGCGGCGGTGCATTTAATGTGGCATAGCTTCCAAGTCGTGTCTTGGAGGTGGGTGAACAACGCGGTCACTTTTGGTCTCCTTCATGAGAGAATGGAGAGTCACTCGTATCTTCCATCTACCTGTTGATGTAAGTCCTCCAACACTAAGGGTACTGACAAAGGATGTCAGAGTCGGCACGTCACTTTTGGAGACTGATTAAGCTATAACCATTAAAATGGGGTTGATCATAGTTGAATGATGGATATAGGAATTTTCAAGGAGAATATTTCTTTGGGAATTGAAGGTATTGATTTAGTTTGTATAATTCTCTGAGGATCAAAGATCTGGATCGAATTCGAGAAAATAATTGTTATAGCTCGAGGTTATAGTGACAGGTTTTATGATTAATCCATACCGAGTTAAAGGATAATAGATGGTACGGATTTAGGAGATAATTCTTGTTAATTTCGAGGATAAAGATCTAGATGATGAATATGGTAGAAATGGATCACTTGTACATTGGAGGAGTATTGGTTTTGACTAAGGACGCATGAGAACGACTCGTAATAGTTGTGAGTGCATGGATTTGGAGAGTACAAGTCCTTGTTTCATTTTGGTTTGGAAGAAGTGGTTTGGTAGATGTTAATTTATGAGGACATAGTCTTTTTGCATTTTGGCGAGTTATTAGAATGCCCGCGGAAGCATGATTTTTGGAGATAATTAGGTATTCAAAATTTGTGCTGATTTTGAGGAATTAGTGGCGACTTGAAGTTATAGTAAGAAATTAATCATTTGGTTGTACAAATTATGCATATTGATGGTTTACTTTGGAAGTGACTACTAGGTTACCAAGGTATAGTATACAATGAAGATTTCGATGATATAGCATAGGAGTCGATTGAGGTTCATACAATTTATTCTAGGAAAGTAATAATTATTGCAATTTATTGGGTGTTGTATTAAGGTTCTTGTGGAAGTAGAGGTTTCGGATTACATGGTCACCCTAGGAGTAGTAGACGTGATGGTCACTGGGAGACTAGTGCGAGTATGATGGAATCGCCCATAGGAGTAAATTTGGGAGGACATTACTCGTGCTTGTATGGGAATAGTTGATGGCATGTTTTCTCAAGTGTTCTAAGTCGTATCTTGTATCCTGCTTGGTGCTAATGTTTGATCTCATAAATTTCGAGGACAAAATTTATTTTTAAGGAGGGATGTGATATCCCCATTTTACATATATTTTTATTGAGTGATTTTATTTAAATTATTATATTGAGTGGTTTCCTTGTTTTAAATTAAAGGTAATTTTTGCATAATTATTTTATAATTTTTAAGTTGTGAAATTATTTTAATATGCTTTCTTGTAATTTATTATTGTTTGTATTTAAATTATTCTTTAAATTAAAGTAGTTTATTTCTTTTGGGTGCTTTAAAATTATTGTGTTTTAGATTTTATTATTTTATTTTATTTAATCACTGGGTTTGAATTATTTTATTTAACATGTTATTTTGAAAATAATTTTTGTTGGATCAGTTTCTTGACCCAAAATGTGAGAACTGAATCTCACTTCTTTCCTTCATTTTTTCTTTTTCCCTCTTCCTTTTTCTCTTCTTTCTCTTTTCTCTTTTTCTTCTTCCCTTTTTCTTTTTTTCTTTTTTTTTTTTCCCTTCCTTCTCCTGCTTCTCTCCCGCGCGACGTCTCTCTCCTCCCTCTTCCTTCATTTTTTTTCCGTCCCGTTCACTGCCATGACCTGCACCCCACCATCCTCTTCCCCACCTACCGGCGTCCACCCTCACCAATTTCTAACCCCTCTGACGCCACTGTTAGCCGCTGTGAACCCCACCAATCCGCACGGCTTTTGAACTGTTCCACCTCCTGCCATCACTTCTTCACTACTTCATCACCAACCTCTTGCCGACCTAACTCACCCATTTCCAGCTCCGATCTGTCGCCGGAGTAACCACCATGAGCTAAAATCTGATTTGGCCTTTCTGGCCTTCCACCACCATTTTCGCTGCCACCCATGGCCAACCACCACTTTCACTTGTTTTACAAACACCTCTAAGTCATTTCCTATCAATTTCAAGTCTTAGTTCGTTCCCATTCAAAAATGGGTATTTTATGACCCACAGCCACAGTGCATTTTGCACTGTTACGTTGCCTTGCGGTCGCTTTTTGCAACTCTGTGATCCTTCAAAAAATATTTTTGCATCTCCGTGGACACTGGGGGCGTCACAATATATATGATATGTAGTACGTACTTTCTAACTATTCCAATTTTATACATCTCAAGGACTTTTTTATATTTCAAAAACTCTTTATGCAGTTATTTTTGTGTACTTCTTGCATGATCCATTGATATTGTTGGCTGCCTCACATTTTTTTAAAAATAAAATAATTGCTTTAACCAATCACATCTTAGAAATGTGCAAAGAGTATGTAAAAGTGACTGTATGTAGCATAATATACATACAATCAAGGTGTACCAATCATTTGCACTATATAATATTCAACAAATTAAGCAGCACTAATATATATAAACATATACAAGGCTATTAAGACAAATGCACGTAGCATTATATATGATTTGAATTTTTGCAGTACGTTGTTCACATGAGAATACTCCATAAACATATACTGCATGCATGCGTAGCCTAGCAGGAGGAAATTCATGACGCGTTTCTCCAATTATGAATAAATTTTCTGGCACCACATGGTTTTCGTATTTATTTTACGCATATAGTTTTTTTCTATTTCTTTTAGATTTTTAAATATTTTCGGAGGGAAGGCATGCAATTAGTCTATAAATAGCACTTGAAACTCTTGCCGAGTGGTCACAGAAGAATTAAGAAATAGACTTTGAGATTTCTTTTGTTTGACAGAAAGTGCTGCAGAGATATGGGAGTTATGAAGAATCATCATGTGGGTGATCTCATTGTTGGATTTGTATGTCTTTGTTTCCTTTGCTGCATGGCTGACGATCACTACTACGATTTTTATGTAAGTAATTTCCTCTTAGCAGCTTGCTTGCACCTCGTTCAAAAAATAGACACGATCGAGCTGCATGCAGTCTGCATGGATGCATGCATGCATTTTATTGTTTTAAATTTTCTGCAAATGGTGATCAAGGCCTGAAGAATAATTATATGCAGGCTGGAACTTTGTTTTTTCTTTTTCTTTTCTTCGATTCCCTTGATCTCATGATATATAGTTATTCATGATTTGAGAATAAATATTATATTGATTGATCTGGTTGCAGGTGACGGAGAAGAATATTACAAATCCGTGTGCCAGCAAGAATTTTACTCTTGCTGTAGAGCGAGTCCCTGGCCAAACAATTCATGTCCACAGAAAAAAAAAAAAAAAAAAAAAAAAAAAAAAACAAATACATGGAAGGCTTAATTGTTTGGGTTTTGGTAAAATCAAATGCTAGGCAAAAGGAAAGTTTCTAGTGCATTTCATGGATGTTGGATTGCATACAAATATATGTATATGTATTTGATCGAAGGCAGGCCGGAACCACTGTTATGTAATATATATATATATATGTATGTATGCATATGATGATTTAATCACAAATATTTTGAAAATTGACGAAGTTTTTTTTTTTTTGGTCTTGATAATTAACAAGGCATGGAGTGAAGCAACCAAGAAATCCATGGTCAGATGGTCCTGCGTATGTAACACAATGTCCAATAAAACCAGGAAAAACCTTCACATATGCGGTCATATTTTTAGCGAAGAAGGAACACTTTGGTGGCATGCTCATAGTGACTGGAGTCGTGCCACAGTCCATGGAGCTATTGTTGTTCTTCCTCCTAAAGATACCCCTTTTCCCTTTTATCCCCAGCCTTACGAGGAACATGTCATTGTACAAGGTATAAGCTCTCGATCTAACTCCATTTCTAAATATTTTTAAAAATTATTTTGAACTTTTATTAGCTGATGTGGCAATACTGTCACATGGAACTACCACATGATCATGATGATGATCAGTCTGTCTGTCACTACAAGAAAATTGGACAGTTATTGCCAGTTATTTTCTGTAAAAATAACTATTTCTTGCTGAAATGAGCCTATTTTAGAAGGAAATAGTTATTTTCCATAAAATAAGTAGCAATAACTGCCCAGTTTAATCTCTTGTAGTATGTAAAGTTGTACATCCTTGTAAAATTCGAGTCAAGTACTACTATATATGCCTATTAACATTTAGACTTGTTTGGATAGTGAGTAATTGAAATGAGAATATATTGGATGAAAATTGAAAGTTGAATAAAATATTGTTAGAATATTATTTCTTAATATTATTTTTATTTTAGAATTTGAAAAAAAATTGAATTATTAATGTATTATATTTTATTTAGAAGTTTAAAAAAGTTATAATAATTAAATGATTTAGATGAGATGAAATTGAATGAATTGAGATGATTTCAATATTGTCTAAACAACGAATCAGTTACTAATATATGTTGTAGATCACCTGAATATTCATCTCACTTGGTGCAATATGCTCATGCAGGGGAATGGTTTAGTGGAAACGTGACGGAATTTGTTGATACCGAAGAAAAAAGACACACTAAGCCAAACCTATCGGATGCTTACACAATCAGTTGCTTATTTAATTGCACAGCTGGTATGAAATATATATACACGTGTCTTAATTAACAGCCCCACCAAGCACCTTATTTCTGTCGACCGTCACTCTGTTTTTTATATTTTCCAGATCATTTTATTTTTGAGAGTGAATTTTCATATAGAGTAATGCTGCAGAAGTCTTACAGTACCATACAGTATTTTTACCTAATCTGACTTGTTATTTTTATCATTTTATTTAAGTACATATTTAAATATTAAGATGAAATGATAAAAATAACAACTCACATATTAGTTAATCAGACGGGTCATCATGTGTGTTGTAAATCTTCCGTATGGAATTTTTCTTTTTTCATATATATATATATATATATGTACGTAGGAGCATAACGGCCGGCTCGTTTCTTCAACTGTGTGTCCGCATTTTCCTTTCTTTCTTTCTTCATATATATCATATATATATATATATATGTGTGTGTAAATATATATGTTAAGAATAGTGCTAGGGGCCGGATCATATTAAAAAAAAAAAAAAGTGACTTTTTGACATTTTTTTATAGCGAGATCTAGCATTTTTATAGCGTGAAATTTGTATGTTTAGGATCTGCCGGACTTGTATATAATATTTAATACCACGCTGAGTATACGTAACATGATCAATATGACGCCCCCAACTCTCACGTACGGACATGTAGAAATTGAGGCATCGGGATAATGACAACACGGGTCACGCATCCCATCGCCAAGTGTCAAGTGTATGGATATGCAACACGTGTACAACAAAAACAACGCAGCGAGTAATAAAAAGTCTTTCAACTAAGTACCAGAATTTTACTTAAATAAATACTTACTTAAAACAAGCGTATCTGTTAAAGAATGAAGAAAATGCTGAGGTGGAAAGGCATCGACCATTGTAAGCCACCCTCCTGCTGTGTTGCAATGCAGGCCAGAAAAAGCAGCTACAACCTGCAGAGGGAATGTACAAACCTGCAGAGTGCAAAAGATGAAATGTTTTTGTTTGTATTCATGTAGTGTATTTCTGTCACATGCCATGCCATTTCTTTCATGTAAATGGAGTAGTGCGTATGGCAGGTTTTGTATCCTAGTGATTTTGTAGTATAGTGACATGCATGAGGCTGCTATAAATAGCAGAGTTTTTGTATAGCTTCGATAGAAATAAAAAAGACAATGAGCTTTTCCATCGTGTTCTTCCAATATCAACATATTGTTCTTACAATTCTTATATGGTATCAGAGCTTAGGCTATGGAAGAACACAGCTCAGGAAGCCACAATCAAAACCAAAACTCAAACCCAACCAAGGACCCTGCTCATCCAAGCAGTCCATACTACATTGGCACAAATGATAATACTGGCTCCATGCTTGTTACTCATAGCTTGGACGCGAGTAACTATTATTCATGGGCTAGATCAATGAAGAGAGCATTAAGAATCAAAAATAAGCTTGGCTTCATTGATGGAAGTCTATGTGAGCCAACTGACCCAAATGACCCTCTCATGGAACATTGGTTGCGTTGCAATGATGTTGTGATCACTTGGATGCAAAATACCATGGCCCTTGATATCAAATGCAGCACAGTATATGCAGAAACAGCACATGAACTTTGGCTTGAGTTGGAGCAACGTTTTGCACAACAAAATGCACCTCGAATCTTTGAGATTAAACAAGCTGTAACCATGCTGATGCAAAACCAAGATGCTGTAAGTGTTTATTTCTCCAAACTCAAAACTTTACTTGATGAGCTTTTGAACTATGAAACAATTCCAAGTTGCAGCTGTGGAGGCTTGAAAACTGTTGTGCAAAACCAACAAAGGGATTGGGTTATGAAATTCTTAATGGGGCTGAATGATTCTTATAAGGGAATCAAGGCTCAAATTCTTTTAATCAAACCCTTTCCTAGCCTTAATGAGGTTTATTCCATAATACAACAAGAAGAGAAAAGAAGGGAAATATCCACTGAGGGATCTGCTCATGACTCTATGGCACTATTTACTCGAGGCAACTACAAGGAAGGTGGTAGACCAAACACTTCTACACAAAAGAGGGATCGATACTATTGTTCTTTTTGCAAGATGACAGGCCATTCTCTAGAAAGATGTTTTAAGGCTAATCCAAACAAACCAGTTTGCTCTCATTGTCAAGTTCCAGGTCATACAGCAGACAAATGTTTCAAGCTTCATGGATACCCATCAACTCACAAGTTTGATGGGAGGAACAAACCTTCAGCAAATCAAGCCACAGGTTCTCCAATTTCAGCACAGGACTTGGTAAATGACAAGTCTCAAGTATCTTTAAGTCAAGAACAATATTCTCAACTTATGGCTCTACTTAAACCAGCCTCAAGTCCCTCACATCTGAACCCTTCAGCCAACAATGTTCAAAGCATCTTTGCATCTTCATCTACTGATGAAAATGTCCATCAAATGTCTGGTATACCACTTTGCCTATCTGTTTTTAATTCCAAATCTTCAAACAAATTGAATGTGCCTTGGATCATTGATACGGGGGCAACAGATCATATGATCTGCTCCCCCTCATTGTTCTCTTCAATACAATCACAAACAACTCACTCTGTTGCTCTACCTAATGGTGAGATAGCTGCTGTTACTCACATAGGAACAGTAAGAGTTACAGATTCTCTTATCCTACAAGATGTTCTTTGTGTTCCTAGTTTCACCTTCAACCTAATTTCTGCTACAAAACTGACACAGACACTTCATTGCTGTTTGCTTTTCTTTCCTTATTTCTGCTACATACAGGACCTTTCAGTTTGGAGGACGATTGGCATGGGTGAAGTGAGGCAGGGGCTGTACCACATGCTGCAAAGGGAGGTCTCTCCCTCAGCCTTGTCAGAAGCAATGGACAAAATGAATCTCTCATCTTCATCTTCTTATTCAGTTTCCACTCCAACCACCAACAATGACCAAACCTTTGATATTTGGCATTATAGACTAGGACACTCTTCTTACTCAGTTTTTGACATAGGTGGTGATGTGCATTTTGCCAAAACTCCTAGTGATAAACCTTGCTCCATATGTCCCTTAGCCAAACTTCACAAACTACCATTCCACACCAGTACACACAAAACAGAAAGGTGTTTTGAACTTTTACATTGTGATATTTGGGGCCCTTGCAATGAGATTGGGAGTGATGGTTCAAAATACTTCTTAACTATTGTTGATGATTTTAGTAGGTGTACTTGGACTTATATGTTAAGACTAAAATCTGATGCCACCACCACTCTTCAACACTTTTGTGCTATGGTGGAAACTCAATTTGAAACCAAAATAAAAATCATTCGAAGTGACAATGGAGGGGAGTTTAACATGAAAAACTTTTATCTTGAAAATGGGATCATACATCAAAGGAGCTGTGTTGAAACACCACAGCAAAATGCTGTGGTGGAAAGAAAGCACCAACACATTTTAAACACAGCAAGGGCACTAAGATTTCAAAGTGGGGTACCTTTAAAATATTGGAACCATTGTATTTTAACTGCTGTACATCTCATAAACAGAATACCTTCACCTATTTTAAACAACAAAAGTCCTTATCAAATCCTATTCAAAACAAAGCCGAGCTACACACATCTTAAAGTTTTTGGATGCTTGGCCTTTGCCACCACCATTGTAAATGGAAGGCACAAATTTGACCCTAGAGCAAAGCAATGTGTGTTTATGGGATATCCCTTTGGAATTAAAGGATATACCTTGCTGGATCTTGAAACCAAAAGGGTATTCACTTCAAGAAATGTTGTTTTCTATGAGAATGTTTTCCCCTACAAAAATGGGACTTCCACTAATACTCATTTGCAAACTAATCAAAACAGCATCAGTTTCACTCAAGTCCCAACCATTCTTACTGAACCTGTCACAAATATCCCAAACATTTCCCAAGAAAATGGGACAGATTCACAAAACAGCATCTCAGAACAGGAAGTCATTGAAGTCCCTTCTCAAATTGAGACAGAAATCAGTCCACAAGATCCTCTTCCTCATGACAATGCAACAAACACCACCCCTATCAATCACTTACCAAGAAGGTCAACAAGGGTTCGAAAAACACCACTCCATCTGCAGGATTTCATATGTCAGCAGGCCACTTCTCTTCACCCATCTCAAATGTTGAACAAACAGAAAGGCAAGAGACTCACAGGTAATCCTTACCCTCTCAGTAACAGCATTTCATATGAAAAATTGTCCAAATTGCATAGAGCTTTTGTTTCCTCCATTACATCCCAAACTGAACCTAGCACTTACCAAGAGGCCCAAAATTCACCTGAATGGTGCACAGCCATGAGAGCTGAAATAGATGCTCTTGAACTTAATGAAACTTGGGACTTAGTTAGTTTACCACCTAATAAGAGAGCAATTGGATGTAAGTGGGTGTATAAAGTTAAGTTCAAAGCTGATGGGAGTGTGGAAAGGCTTAAGGCAAGGTTAGTGGCAAAGGGATACACCCAACAAGAAGGATTAGACTATCATGAGACCTTCTCACCAGTGGCTAAGCTTGTAACTGTAAGAACCCTCTTGGCTGTAGCAGCAATAAAGGGATGGGGCCTTTTCCAACTTGATGTAAACAATGCATTTTTGCATGGTGAGTTAGATGAGGAGGTTTATATGGAATTACCCCCTGGGTATCCTAGTAGTGATAGTGAAAAGGTGTGCAAATTAAAGAAAAGTCTATATGGCCTAAAGCAAGCATCACGACAGTGGTATTCTAAGCTTTCCAACTTCATTGTTGAGCAAGGATTCACACAGTCCAAAGCTGATTACAGCTTGTTTACCAAGAGTACTGAAGGATCATTCACAGCCATTTTGGTCTATGTGGATGACATTATAGTAGCTGGTAATTGCATTAGAAGCATTAATTGTCTCAAAACCAGTCTACATGAGAAATTCAGAATCAAAGACTTAGGGAAGCTGAAGTTCTTTCTCGGAATTGAGGTGGCCAGATCTGAAGATGGCATCCATATATGTCAGAGGAAATATGCTCTAGACATTTTGAGTGACTCGGGAACTATTGGATCTATACCTGTTAAGGTTCCTATGGATCAAAACATGAAGTTAAGCAAGGAGGAAGGAGAGTTGCTTCCAGAACCAACAATTTACAGAAGGCTCATTGGTAGATTGTTGTATTTGACAATAACTAGGCCTGATATCTCATATGCAGTCCAGTTATTAAGTCAGTTCATGGATAATCCTAGGATCCCTCACCTACATGCAGCACACAAGATCCTAAGGTACATCAAAAGGGCACCAGGCCAAGGCTTATTTTATCCAAAGAATTCAAGGTTACAG
This sequence comes from Carya illinoinensis, assembly GCF_018687715.1. NCBI lineage: Eukaryota > Viridiplantae > Streptophyta > Magnoliopsida > Fagales > Juglandaceae > Carya > Carya illinoinensis. The sequence goes on along the minus strand of NC_056766.1, from coordinate 44,238,976 downwards.
CTACATGGATACAGTGATTCAGATTGGGGGGCCTGTCCTGATAGTAGGAGGTCTGTCACAGGGTATTGTGTCTTAATTGGTGATTCACTTGTGTCTTGGAAGTCCAAGAAACAACATGTTGTTTCCAGATCCTCCTCGGAAGCAGAGTATAGGGCCATGGCAAATCTATGCTGTGAATTAACGTGGCTCAAGTACTTATTTGAAGACCTACAAGTAGAGCATCCCCAAGCTGCCCTTCTATATTGTGATAACAAGTCAGCCCTATACATAGCCACTAACCCTGTGTTTCATGAAAGAACCAAGCATATAGAGCTTGACTGTCATTTAATTCGAGATAAGATACAAGAAGGATGGATTACTACAAGACATGTGCCAAGTAAGTCACAAGTGGCAGATATGCTTACCAAAGCTTTGGATTCCCAAAGCCTCCACTCTTGCATGCTTAAGATGGGAGTAGCAGATATCTACTCTCCATCTTACGGGGGGCTGTTAAAGAATGAAGAAAATGCTGAGGTGGAAAGGCATCGACCATTGTAAGCCACCCTCCTGCTGTGTTGCAATGCAGGCCAGAAAAAGCAGCTACAACCTGCAGAGGGAATGTACAAACCTGCAGAGTGCAAAAGATGAAATGTTTTTGTTTGTATTCATGTAGTGTATTTCTGTCACATGCCATGCCATTTCTTTCATGTAAATGGAGTAGTGCGTATGGCAGGTTTTGTATCCTAGTGATTTTGTAGTATAGTGACATGCATGAGGCTGCTATAAATAGCAGAGTTTTTGTATAGCTTCGATAGAAATAAAAAAGACAGTGAGCTTTTCCATCGTGTTCTTCCAATATCAACATATTGTTCTTACAATTCTTATAGTATCAAAATAATACAAGTTTTATAGTAACATCATAAAACCAAAATACATAATTTAAAGACAGAAATAATTTCCAATAAGTAACCAAGAGCACCAAAATAAGCCTCCGGCGGAGTCGCCTCCTCAGGTTTAGACTCCTCCTCATCTGCATCAAAATCTACGGTATCAAAGGTGGTACCGCAGGTAAGTAACAATCCAACAAACCTCAAGATAAAAATACATTCATGCAATAATCAAATGCAGGAACATGATGTCATATGCTTATGTCCCAAAAATCATCATTTCCTAAAATAACCAATTTTACACGCACGTCCAAATCTCATTTTGGTCCAAAATATTTTATTTAAAACATTTTCTCGCCATTATCCTAGATAATGGTCCAAAAGTCTAATCTCGTCATTTTTCTAGAAAATGACCCATTAACTAAACCATCAGAGCACTATAGGCGGGACTCTATCCCTACTTAACACCATCCCTACAACTCCATCTGTAGGCGGGAATCGCAGGCGGGACTCTACCACCATCCCTATGCGTGCACCCTAGGCGGGAATCAGAGTCCCCACCATCCCTGCTTACTACCATCCCTACAATACTTCTGACTCAAACCAATCAATCCAATCATTCAAATATATCCAAAATCATTTCTCGCTTGGAAACCCAATTTTCAAATATGCATGCAATTACACGAAAACTCAGTTTTCCTTTTCAAACATAAACATACATGCACTATGCAATGCTTACAACAAAATACCAAAAATGGCCAACAACAACAATTTCCAATATCAATCAACATCAAACAATTATATACACAACTCCGTCCTCCAATCCAATCAACCCCCAACTCCTCGGACTCAGTCCAGCACAACCAATCAAATCACAATTATTGTTAATGCAAAAATATATTTAAATCTTAAATGAAGTTTGGAAAATACTTATAGCGCTATAAAATATTTTTCGAATGATCACGAAGGTGCAAAAAGTGGTGGCAAGGCAACGTAACAGTGTAAAATGCACTGTGGTCGTGGGTCACAAAATACCCACTTTTGAATGGGAACAAACTAAGACTTGGAATTGATAGGGAATTGCTTAGAGGTTTTAGTGAAGCTAGTGAAAGTGGTGGTTGGCCGTGGGTGGTGGCGAAAATGGTGGTAGAAGTAAAAAATGATCCAAACAGATTTTAGCTCGTGGTGGTTACTCCGGCAACGGATCGATGCTGGAAATAGGTGGTTAGGTCTACAAGAGGTCGGTGATGAAGTGGTGAAGAAATAGTGGCTGGAGGTGGAGCGACAACTACAAAATGGCTCAAAAGCCGTGCAGTTTGGAGGAGCTCGTGGTGCTTAATGGTGGCATGGGAGGGGCTGGAAATTGGTGGGTAGGTGCGCCGACTAGTGGTGGATCTAACGGTGGGGGTGGTGTAGGTCACGGCGATGCAGGCGGCACTACTGGGAGAGGAGAAGCAAACGGACGGAGGGAGATTGAATGGATCATATCGACATTTTTGCGAACAATATTGCAAAAGTTCAAATAATTTGTAATGCTACTACATGAAAACAGCTCATTTTGATCATCTAATAAATGGATGATTGAATGGATCACACCAATACTATGGAATTTATATAGTCACTCTTGGTAATGTTGATCACATGACAAGATTTAATTTTCAAACTGAGAGTTTCACTGCTACTTGATTGGCTGAAGCCATCTAGGAGAAGTAGTTTAGGCAAATTATTTAGCAGTAGACTCTAGACCCGGATACCCAATATCAGTTTGGATTTGCATCACACGCACTCGCTCCAATGAATTAAAAAACCAACTGTAACAACGAATTATATAGCTTTTGCTTTTAGTTTCTTTAAATGTATATTATTTATTATATAGTGTTGCGTGAAATGCTCAATATATATTATATTTTTGGCTGACTTAAGAAAAGTCTTTCGACAATTAAGCCTACGTACAACTACCATATATATCCATGTTCAGATCATACATACGCACACACACAAATATATACATATATATATATATATATTAGTCATTACCGATCATTAACGTATATATGGCATTATAAGTTCAGGATGTGAAGTAGTTATGATCTGTACCTCTTGCAATTAGTCATTCGGAACTCAAATATTGATGGAAATTTTTATTGTATTAATCTTAGTACGTACTGTACGTGGAAAGGTCTTGGGGGCTTTTAGTACCCTGCATGCACAATCAGTTTTCTAAGAGTTTGGTTTTGATATTTTTTTTTCTAACCCTCAAATTATCTGTTATATATAAAATATATGCCTGCCCTACAAATAAGACACTATATATTAAGAAAAATAAGCTACTTTAGTGATCTATCTCTTGTAGGTCATGCACGCGTACTCTGACCATGCGCATTACGAAAGCATGCATGAATATGAAAAGAATTATATGAGTTTTCGTAGTACTATCGATTTGGGATAAAATTTGTAGTATTTTAATGATGATTTCACTTGCCAGTATTGTTATAAAACTTGTGTTTTATAGTTACAAAGAAATGCCAAGATTTATATGGAAATTCACTGTTTAATAATCTATATATAAAAGTCTTGTTCACAGAACAACAATATACACGTACGTCTTTATCTTGTGACTTTAAAACAGAATGTTCAAGATTACATCAAACACAGCATATGTATATAACAGCTATGATCACAAGACCAATTTATACCAACACAGATCCATCTACCAATATATACAGCATCTTCCAGATCAGATATATCTCATGAATCAACAATATAAGCAAGAACAGATTTATCAGGATATTACAGAAATCATATAAGAACAAGAAAATAGAAAGAAGTAAGAAAGCAAGGAACGAACACACCGAGATACGTGGTTCGACCCTAATGGTCTACATCCACGGCAGGAATGGCCTCAGAGCTCTTTATTGATGAATCAAATCAATCACAGAGAAGCCTCAGTTCAAATACATCCGTAAGCACTCAAATCTCACAAAGAAATTACACCGATTTCTTCCCTCAAGCTCAAACCCTAGAAACCCTAGAATTTTCCCCCTTTCCCTCTCTAACTCTTAATCTCAGCCGATACACCAAATGAACTCTCCCCTAGGGTTACAAGAGAACAAGATATATATATATATATATATGGTGCATCAGGATTGTAACACGTGTATCGGATCCAATGGCTCAGCTCATATACTCGGATTAAAGGCACAAGCTCCTCACGTGCCTGTTGAAGGCATATTTAAGCTTCACGGGGCCAGTTCGAGCCACGAGCTCTTCATGCACTTAAACACAAAACAAACCATTAGTAAATGAATAATCAACAGATATGAAAATGATTTGACATACATATTACAATTCTCCACCTTGGCAAAACATTTATTTGCCTAATGTTTACAAGTAACCCTCATCATTGGCTCATTCCTGCATTGTCCTCCTAATGAGGACTGACTCTTGATTCCATACCTACTAAGTTCAGACAGTGTCTGAACTTTGACCATGGGACTGACTTGGTCATCATATCTGAGGGGTTATCCTCAGTTGAGACCTTTTCCACACCTACTACTTTGGACTCTATAACATCTCTTACAAAGTGAAGCCGTATATCAATGTGTTTAGACCTCTCATGAAAAACTTGGTTTTTAGCTAAGTGAAGTGTGCTTTGATTATCACAATGCACTATGATGTTACCACTAAAAATATTTAATTCACTTGCAATCCCTTTTAACCATATGGCCTCTTTAATAGCTTCTGTCAATGCTATATATTCTGCTTCTGTGGTGGACAATGCCACCACAGATTGTAAGTGTGATTTCCAGCTAATAGCCCCCCCAAAAGCAGTAAATACGTATCCAGTTAAAGACTTCCTAGTATCTATGCTCCCAGCAAAATCAGAGTCTACAAACCCAGCCAACTCACAACCTTCTTTCACATTGTTCCCAAAAGTAAGACCCAAGTTAATAGTACCAGCCAGGTATCTTAATACCCATTTAATGGCCTGCCAGTGGGGTTTTCCTGGGTTCCCCATAAATCTACTAACTACACTCACTGCATAGGTTAGATCAGGCCTAGAACAAACCATAGCATACATTATGCTTCCCACCATGCTAGCATAAGGGATTTGTTGCATAAAACTAATATCAGAGTCTGTTTTAGGGGCTTGATCTAATGACAATTTGAAATGTTGTCCTAGGGGTGTAGATACATGCTTAACATGTTCCATATCAAATCTGTTGAGAATTTTAGAAATGTAATTTTTCTGAGATAAGTAAAGCAAACCAGCATTCCTATCTCTTTCAATTTCCATTCCTAGAATTTTCTTAGCAGGACCCAAATCCTTCATTTCAAATTCTGATTTTAGCATGCTTTTAACTTGATCAATTAAAACTATGTCCTTACAAGCCACCAGCATGTCATCAACATACAAAAGGAGATAAACAAATATTCCCTTTTCTTCCTTGTAATAGACACAACTATCATAACAGCTCCTTTTAAAATCATTATTAATCATGTGTGTATCAAATCTCTTATACCACTGTCTAGGTGATTGTTTGAGACCATACAAAGATTTTTTAAGGAGACACACTTGATTGTTTTTAATTTCTTTGGTAAAACCTTCAGGAGGCTGCATATAAATTTCTTCTTCAAGTTCTCCATGCAGAAAGGCAGATTTAACATCTAACTGTTCTAGATGCAAGTTTTCAAAAGCTGTATAAGCTAGTAGTAGCCTAATGGAGCTGTGTTTAACCACAGGAGAAAAGATTTCATTGAAGTCAATTCCTTTCCTCTGTGTAAACCCTTTGGCTACTAATCTAGCCTTATATCTGGTCCCTTCTACCCCTGGTATGCTTTCCTTTTTCTTATAGATCCACTTGGATCCAACCAGCTTAACCCCTCTAGGTTTAGGCACTAAAACCCAGGTTTTATTTTTATTTAGAGATTCCATTTCCTCATGCATAGCAAGAATCCATTTGGGGGAATCCTTGCTAGCCATTGCCTCTTTATAAGTTTTAGGTTCCTGATTAACTATTTCATCAGCTATTGTTAAGGCATACATAGTTAAATCAGCTTGTCCATACCTTATAGGGGGTTTAATAACTCTCTTTTGCCTATCTCTTACTAGATTATAGGAGTTGGCTCCACCTTGAGCCATGTCCCCTGAGTCTTCTTCCTCAGGGTGATTACTTTCCCCAATTTTAGGTTCAGATTGGGCCTTTACTTGCTCCACCTCAATCTGAGATCCTCTTGGGGACTTAACAGTTTCTTGGTCTACCCTTTCTCCCTGTACCCGAGCCATTTGTGACTCATTAAAGGTCACATCCCTGCTTACTATGCTATTATATCTTCCTGGTCCATCTACCCACAGCTTGTAACCCTTAACACCTTCAGGATACCCTATAAAGATGCACTTAAGTGCCCTAGGTTCCAACTTGTCAGTTTTTGAATGTGCATAAGCAACACACCCAAAAACTCTTAGGTAGTCATAATTTGGAGGTTTTCCAAACCATAACTCATGGGGAGTTTTAAAACCTATGGCAGATGAAGGACACTTATTAATAAGATGTACAGCAGTAGTAGCAGCTTCTGCCCAAAATGTTTTGGGCAGCCCTGAGTTTGACAACATGCACCTTACCCTTTCCAATATGGTTCTATTCATTCTTTCAGCTAAGCCATTCTGTTGTGGGGTTTCCCTCACTGTCTTATGCCTAAGAATTCCTTCCTTTTGACAGTACATGTTAAACTCATTTGAGAGAAACTCAAGACCATTGTCAGTTCTTAAGATCTTGAGTTTTCTACCTACTTGGTTCTCCACAAGGGTCTTCCACTCCTTGAACTTTTCAAAGGTGTCACTCTTGTTTTTAAGGATGTAAATCCAAACCTTCCTAGAGTAGTCATCCACTAGAGAGAGAAAATAACTTCCCCCACCATGTGAATTTACTCTTGCTGGTCCCCATAGGTCAGAATGAACATAATCTAGGGTTTGCTTAGTGTTGTGGGTTGCTGACTTAAAACTAACCCTCTTTGCCTTTCCATAGATACAATCTTCACAGAAAGGCAAGTTTCCTAGGTTTGGATCACTCAGCAGCCCTTGTTTTTGTAGTTCTAAAAGTCCCCCTTGACTTACATGCCCAAGCCTCCTATGCCATAGTACAGCTTTGTTTTCAACTAGGTTTTGAGTTGGGGATGCTTCCCCAACTACTGTTTTCCCAAGTAGTGTATATAACCCATTTTTTATTTCTCCTTTCATGATAACTAAGGAACCCCTAGTAACTCTAAGTACCCCTGCCTTAGAATTGAAAGAATAACCTGCCAAGTCAAGCATACCAAGAGAAATTAAATTTCTCTTTAATTCAGGTATGTATCTGACTTCACTCAAAACCTTTTCAATTCCATCATGCATTTTAAGTCTAACTGACCCTATTCCCATGACCTTGCAGGACTTATTGTTACCTAGAATTACATGTCCCCCTTCTTGTTCAGAGAATGTCTCAAACCACTCCCTTGTTGGACACATATGAAAAGAGCATCCAGAGTCCATTATCCACTCTGTTTTTGAATCAACCTCACTCACTGTGAGTACCTCAGCACTCTCATACCCATCTAAAACCACTGAGGCATCCCCTGCCTCTTTGGTTTTATTTCCAGGATTATTTTTCCTATCAGGGCAATCTTTCTTAAAGTGCCCTTCTTTGTGACAGTGGAAACATTTGAATTGTTTCCCCTTTGACTTAGACCTATATCTTTTATTTTCAGTTTTACCCTTCCTTTCTCTTTTTTCTGTTCTACCCCTTACAGACAAGCCTTCCCCATGATTCTGTTTGGTATCTCCCCTACTTTGAAGTTCCCTAGTATGAAGTACAGATTGTACTTCATCAAGTGTCAAAGAGTCCCTACCATACATCATGGTTTCTTTTAGACTTAGGTATGATGAGTCCAAAGAACTCATCAAGAGGATGGCCTGATCCTCATCCTCCACCTTAATGTCTATATTGGCTAAGTCTAATATGATTTTGTTGAACTCATCTAGGTGCTGTCCTATTGGAGTCCCAGGGGTCATCTTGAAGGTATACAGTCTTGTTTTCTTGTGTAATCTGTTTGCTAAAGACTTTGTCATATATAGGTTTTCTAATTTCAGCCAAATGCCTGCAGCCGTGTCCTCATTAGCCACCTCTCTCAGGACTTTATCCCCAAGAGAGAGGATAAGGGCACTATGGGCTTTCTGGAGAATGTCCTTCTGGACAAGCCCCTTATCTTCCTCCTTTGAGGAAGAGCCCTTCTGTTTCTCACCTAGGAGAGCATCTTGCAGTCCATGTTGGACTAGCAGTGCTCTCATTTTTATTCTCCATAGGCCGAAATCATTATCACCAGTGAACTTTTCTATATCAAATCTCATGGTCCCCATTGAACCTGGCTCTAGATACCAATTGTTATAAAACTTGTGTTTTATAGTTACAAAGAAATGCCAAGATTTATATGGAAATTCACTGTTTAATAATCTATATATAAAAGTCTTGTTCACAGAACAACAATATACACGTACGTCTTTATCTTGTGACTTTAAAACAGAATGTTCAAGATTACATCAAACACAGCATATGTATATAACAGCTATGATTACAAGACCAATTTATACCAACACAGATCCATCTACCAATATATACAGCATCTTCCAGATCAGATATATCTCATGAATCAACAATATAAGCAAGAACAGATATATCAGGATATTACAGAAATCATATAAGAACAAGAAAATAGAAAGAAGTAAGAAAGCAAGGAACGAACACACCGAGATACGTGGTTCGACCCTAATGGTCTACATCCACGGCAGGAATGGCCTCAGAGCTCTTTATTGATGAATCAAATCAATCACAGAGAAGCCTCAGTTCAAATACATCCGTAAGCACTCAAATCTCACAAAGAAATCACACCGATTTCTTCCCTCAAGCTCAAACCCTAGAAACCCTAGAATTTTCCCCCTTTCCCTCTCTGCCTCTTAATCTCAGCCGATACACCAAATGAACTCTCCCCTAGGGTTACAAGAGAACAAGATATATATATATGGTGCATCAGGATTGTAACACGTGTATCGGATCCAATGGCTCAGCTCATATACTCGGATTAAAGGCACAAGCTCCTCACGTTCCTGTTGAAGGCAGATTTAAGCTTCACGGGGCCAGTTCGAGCCACGAGCTCTTCATGCACTTAAACACAAAACAAACCATTAGTAAATGAATAATCAACAGATATGAAAATGATTTGACATACATATTACAAGTATAATTTAAATAGATTATAATATTTGAATTTTAGAGAAAAAATTTCAATTAATAACTCATTTATAACTGTTTTATAATATTAAATTAAATGGTGGCCGGGTAGTTTTGTGTATATATATATACATATGGAAATTATACTTTTTTTTTTTTTTTTTTTTTTTTTTTTTTTTTTTTTTCCGAAGAGCCAGTAGCCACCCATCTAGTAGCCCTGTCCCAAGTTTATTAAAAACCCTCACTTACGGCAGAGGAATACCAAAAAAACAAACTCAAAGAACCAAAAAATTACATCTCTCTAATAGAAACCATCCCCAACCGATCCATGTGAATCAAGCCTCTAAGACGACTATTTTCGAAATCCAAACCCAAAAAATCACACACCACACCCTGTACAACTTCTTTTGCCAAAAAATCCGCTACCATATTCGCTTCCCAGAAAATATGTCGAAACCTCGCACTTATCTCCCTAGAAATCCCCTGAATCTCATCTCAATACTCCCATAAAAACCATAGTCTACAAACTCCAGATGTAACCCAATCCATAACAACCAAAGAATTAGATTCTACTAACACATTCTGAAACTTTAATTGTTTACAAAGTCGCAAACCATCAAGTAATGCTCGACATTCAGCAACTGTATTTGAAGCAATACCATAATTATGAGCAAAACCAGCAATGCATCTATACCTAGAATCCCGAATAATACCTCCTCCACCAGCCTCTCCCGGATTATTTCGAGCACCCCCATCTACATTCAGCTTCACAGTTCCGACCTCTGGCATCTCCCATTTGATATACTTTAGTTGCTTGTTACGTGTTGGAATGATAGGTAAGTTCAACCTTTGCATAATTTCATAATCCCCTGTATTTATTTTATGAAAGCTTTGTACCGAGCAGCAGGCTTCTTGTAGGAACCATTTCACTTGCTGAATGATAACGTCAATGCTGAATGGAACTCCTTTCTATACGCAATAAACATCTAGACTTCCATAAAGCCCATGAGATCATAATAGGAATGACTCCCCGCAGCCAGCCCACTTGTGTGTTTTTCTTTGCTTTCTGCCACCAATACAACATCATACCCTTCCAGTTTCTGATATGAGGAAGCCGAACATTACAGATTTCTGCAAAGTATCTCCATACCTTTTGAACTTCCGGCCCTGCACATAAAACATGATTCAAAGATTCTACATCTGGAATAACACAACACTGACATTTAGACACTAAAGGAATATTCAGCCGTTGCACTCTATCATCCATCGGCACAGCCCCTCTTTTAGCCCTCCAGCAGAAAAAAAGACATTTTTTTCTGAACATTAGGCTACCATAACCACTTCTTCCATTCACAGATTTGTCCCTTTTCTCTAGATAACTCCCAGGCTGATTTCGTTGTAAATTTCCCCTCCACCGTATGCTTCCATATCAGCACATCCGAATTATTTGGCTTCAACTTTATTCCAACTTCTTTAATTAATTGTATCACTTCATCCGGAACCAGATCACCAATAACCTCAAGCTTTGGACCCCGGTTATCAAAGACCTCTGCAACCTTAAGGCCAATATTCCCTATTACTGGACAAAAATCATGAAGAGGCCCACAACCAACCCAATTATCCATCCAAAAATTCACATTCCCATTACCCACCAACCATTTCGAATTTTTAATAACTCTCGGCATTAATTCTGCTACTCCTTTCCAAAACCTTGTCCCCTTTTGCACTTGAATAGCCTTATATACATGATCTTGGCCAATATATTTCTTCTTAAAAAATTCAGCCCAAAGAGAATCTCCCTTCACCAATTTCCAACCAAATTTCATAAATAAAGATTCCTGCACCTCCATCAAGTCTCTAACACCAAGCCCCCCTTCTTCCACAGGCTTACAAATCACATTCCACGACACCCATTTTCTTTTTCTAATCTCCGAAGATGAACCCCAAAGAAAATCAGAGAAAATGTTTCTTATCCTGTCATAAACTCCTTTTGGAATTTTTAAAACCGAAAGCATATGAATTGGAATGCTATTCAGTACATGTTTTAGTAGAATAATCTTTCCCCCAAATGATAAAAGCTTTCTTTTCCACCCCGCCAATTTTTTCTGAATCTTCGACAAGAAACCATCAAATAAATTAATTTTGAGCCGACCCACATACAAAGGAATACCAAGATAACCACAAGGCCAACTCCCCTCTACAAAACCCGATAACCTCTTTATATCCCTTTTACGATCCAAACCAATAGAATTAGAAAAATAAATCGTTGATTTAGTAGGACTCATCAATTGCCCTGACATCTCTTCATACCGATGTAAAATTTCCATAATCCTTCTAATAGCAACCTTACCACCATTGCCAAAAACCAAAACATCATCTGCATACAAAAGATGCGAAATAAGTGTTCCGCCACCTGAATGATAACACTTGATTCGACCCATCCTGAATTGTTGATTCACCATGCGCGAAAGAATTTCCTGAGACAAAATAAACAAATATGGTGATAGTGGATCACCTTGCCTTATTCCCCGCGATGCTTGAAAGAAACCTTTAGAGCCACCATTCAACATAATCGAGTAACAAGGAGAAGAAATAGCATTATATACTAAATTCCTCCAATTCTCAGAAAAACCCAAACGACGTAAAACTTCCATAAGGAATTTCCAGTTAACACAATCATACGCCTTTGCCATATCAATCTTCAACATCACGTTCCCACCTCGAATCTTTCGATTTATTCCTTGTACCAACTCCTGTGCCAAAGCCATATTGTCAAAAATACTTCTTCCTGGAATAAACGCCGCTTGCTCCTTCGAAATAATTTTACCAAGTACCGGAGCCAAACGATATACCATAATCTTTGTCATGATCTTATACACCACAGAACAAAGACTAATTGGCCTAAATTGCCCAAAACCAACAGGCTCCTCCACCTTAGGTAGTAAAACCAATTGTGTTGCTCCGAAAAATTTTGAAAAAGGTTGCCCTGCAAAAAATTCCTTTGCCATCTCCACAAGGTCCTCTTTCACAATATCCCAAGCCAGTGAAAAGAAAAAAGCCGAGTAACCATCCGGACCCGGACTGCTGTTTGCAGGAATAGACTTTAGAGCCTTCTGCACTTCTTCAACAGATGGTTGTTTACACAGTTCTGTATTTTCTGCTGTTGTTACAACCGGATGCAATAATTCCATTTTCGGACCCTCTGTATTAACACTGGAACATGTAAACATCTGCTGAAAATAGTTTACTGCTTCCGTATGAATCTGATCACTATCGTCCAGCACTCTACCATCTTCCAACAACATTTTTCCAACTTTATTCTTTGAATGTTTAACTCGTAAAGCAGCATGAAAAAACTTTGAGTTGGAATCCCCTTCTAAAAGCCATTTTATCCGTGACTTTTGACATGCCAACATTTCTTCCTGGTTTATCCACTGCAAATGTGATTGTTTAGCTTCTAGAAGCTCCATTTCTGTCTGCTCCAAACCAGTCCGTACCAACTCTTCTTCCAGCAAGTGAACCCAGTCACCTAGTTTCTGAATCTCCACATCAACACGACCAAACACTTCTTTATTCCATTTCATTAACTCGCCTTATCCCAACAACTTTTGACCAAAGGAAGAAATCCCTCATGTGTACCCCAAATACGGAGAAATCGAAAAGGCTTCATATATTGTTCTCGTTGAGTGGAAAAATTAAGCACCATAGGCGAATGATCAGAAGATGTCCGAGGCAGATAACACAAACCAGCTCCCTCAAACTCATTTAGAAATTGCACATTCACCAGAATACAGTCTAATCTCGCCCAAATCCTCCTACCACCAAGCCTTCCATTACACCATGACAATCGGTTTCCTTTCGAATGAATATCCAATAATGCACAATCATTAATGCAATTATTAAAATCCATGGCCATCTTTGCCCGAGGTGCCTGAAACACCCCTCCTACTTTTTCACTATCGCTACGAATAATATTAAAATCTCCGCCAACCAACCATGGTAACCCTTGAGGATTTTGAAGCCTGAGATATTCCCATAATTCAACCCTTTTATCCCGGAAGCAACTAGCATACACAAAAGAAGCAAACAAACGTCTCGACCCAAATGAAAACCATCCTGAAATAGCTTGATCCGAACATGAAGACAGCTCAAAATCCACCTCCTCTGCCCAAAAAAGCCAAACTTTCCCATCCACTTCTGAATTATTAACAAAAAATGGCATTCTCAACCATCTCGCCCATCTACGACATTTATTCGCACTAATAAAAGGTTCTAAAATAGCCACCACCAACGGACGACTTTTATTCAAAATACGCCGAAGTCTAAATTTCGACGAACCAATGCCCCTAATATTCCAAATAAGAATAGACATAAAGAATTAATTTTTTTTGAGCGAGTACGACGCTCCAGAGCAATTATAGACTTCTCTTTCCTCACCCCCTTCACTTTCTTTAAAGGTATATGCAATTCTGGATCAGAATGAAAATTCTTTTCCGCCAACTCATTTAATTCTCCCTCTTGTTCTCCATCAGAAATTGTTCAGAAAAGGCCAGTCGCATTCCTCAGCTCAGCTTCTATAAATTCATCTTCTCTAGCCAGACTTCCCATCTCAAACTCCAAGGCCTTATCCACCAAACGCAAACCACTTCTAGGACCCGATTTACTCATACTCTGTTCCATCTCTGATTCAGAGCTATCTTCACCGTCCACATCACCCCATTTAGTCGGGCTCACAGCTTGATTAAATACCGGCAGTATTGCCTCTAGCAACCCTGCATGATCTTTATCTTGTCTACATCCCTCCTGGTTCCGTTGTACATCATTCAGCATAGGTATTTCTAACTCTTTCTCTATTTCCCCATCCTCACACTTCTCATAAGCCACACCCAAATTTGAAATAAATAAAACTGCTCCCTCTTTTCCAACCTCTTCCTTTTTACGTGAATGAATTCTATTCAAAATCTCCATCCGCCGAGACTTTGATGATTCTCCTCTTTGCACCTGCGTTGTCTTCAACCCATCCTTCTTTGCTACATTTTTTACTTCTTTCCATATCACTTTCCCTGTTTTTTTATTTCCCCCATCTAAATCAATAGATTTTTTCTGCTTCAAACCAGTTCCCCTTGTGCAGTTAGCATCATTATGCCCCTGTTTTCGACATGAACAACAATACTTTGGCAAAGCTTCATAAAAAACCTCTTGATAATGACTTAGCCGACCATGAGGAGGACCCAACCAAAACAACTTCCTCAGCGGAACATAAATATCTATCTCCACACAAATTCGTGCCATTTCAGGCTGTGTAACACATGCCGTCGCATTATCCCTTTTCAAGAATTTTCCGAATCCATCTCCAATACTCCTTAATATTGATTCTTGAAAATAATTTGGAGGAAGGCCTGGTAAATTCAGCCAAACTGGAACCAGAGGAGAGTCTTCCTCTTCTATAAAATTTGGAGACCAATGGAATACCCTGAAAGGTACCCCAAGCACCTCCGAATTTCCTCTTGCCATAACTGAAATAAAGTCTTCTTCTTGACTCATCCTCACCAGAATATTTCTTGGATTTTGCAGTTGCCCAATAATTGGTATTTTTCTCAAACCCCAACGAGCTTGAATAAAACCCCTGATTTGGTCAAGAGATGGCCTTCTCCGTAAAAATTTCAAAACCACCGAAAATCTGAATGGTTCAGCCGATAGTTGCACCTCTGTTTTTGAAAACACAAAAAACATCTCCCCCTCGTGGAACTTTGGATCCCTATGCGGAATCACAACTGAAGGAAGCATCTGTGGATTCGAACCCACAACATCTGCAAACCGATGAATATGCGCCTCCCCTTGATCTGTGGAACTATCCACTCTGCCTTCTCCAATCTCCGGTTGAAAAATCCCTCCTTTCCCACAACCCCCCATTGGCAGCTGAGGGCCAGCGCCCAAAGCCATGAAAGAGCACCCAAAATCGCCTCAACGTTTGAGAGAAAAAAAGACCTAGTATCTTCAAGATACTTGACCTACATATGGAAATTCTACTTGCAGCCCCTACTTGGTGCAGACCCTTTATTAAATGAGAAAAAATATCATTTTAAAATGGATACTTTTGTAATTCTAAAAAATTTTAAAAATAAAATTACTTAAGTCTGCATTGTAATCTCCAATTGGAGACTGTACCTAGCATTGCTCGAGGTGGTATATTTTAAGTGACTGTTCATTTAAGTGGTTGGCATATAAAGTCATGACTTACGATGCTCGACATAAATTGTATGAGCGTGAATGATAAAATCAAGGACGAATCATATCTTGTTTACAACTCATTTTATAATAAACAAATATATATGTCAAGTCATCAGTATTTCACTAAAATTAATAAACACAATTACATATAGAACAAGTACTGTAGTACGTGACGGCCGAAAATAATAAAGTCAAAGATGAATAGTAACATTACTCTTACTTGAAATTAAGGGCATTCTTTTAAGTCACCAAAAATTATATCACCAAAAATTAAGGGCATTCACTTAAAAAGGTAAAAAATAATTATATAGTAATTATATGGAAATTAAAGTGATAGCTAAGCATATATAGTACGTACGCATTAGTTTAGAATGTGAAGTAGTAATTATCTTTGTAAGTATAAAAAGAGTACATCATATATTGATTTTCGATCTACATTTTTTTTTTTTTTGAGGATTTTCTACAAATTTTGCGTGAACTAAGTATATATTGGGAAATGTAAGTTATAATTTGCGTGAAAAAAGCCACCATATATATACATCTGATCTAATTTCTGCATTTATAATTGTGGGGTGTTGAAAGAATAACAACTCCTCTGTATTTAATTCTTTCACGCACTCTGCTTACATTACTTTGAGGCAAAGCCTCTCAATATATACACAAAAGTAAAACCGAATAGTCTCTAGTGCTAGGACAACTTTACAGTTAAGAAATGTTTGGTTGTTACAAAGGATGATTTGTACAAAGTAATCTGAGAGGCTCGTGCTGCTGCTGTGTACGTTGCATGTGACTTGTACTATCTGTCATTGAGTGCTGCTGCTCCTGATGCTACTGTGTCTGCTGTATTGCCGTTGCATGTTGCTGTACGTGTTGCTTGGAGTATTTGCAACAGCTGTAGGTTGCGCATGGGTTGCATGTTGCTGTACGTAGCATGTATGGGATGCATGCTTTGCTTTAACAGCCCCCTTCAAGTTGAGCGGCAGTAAACGTAAGCGAAGACTTGAACACAGTGACTGAAACCTTGCAGCAGACAGTGGTTTGGTTAAAGCATCTGCAAGTTGCTCTTTTCCTGAAATAAAAGCCACGAAAAGTGACTTATTAAGAACTCTGTTTCGCACAAAGTGGAAGTCTATTTCCATGTGCTTTGTTCAAGCATGGAAAATAGGGTTAGAAGACAGATACGTTGCTGCCAAGTTATCACAAAATAAGGTTGGAGCAGTAGGAAGGTTTACTCCAAGATCACGACATAAGTGTTGCACCCATATTATTTCTGCGGTGGTGTTGGCTACGGCTTTAAATTCTGTTTCTGTGGAGGACCTGGCTATTGTGGGTTGCTTTTTAGAGGACCATGAAATGAGATTAGCACCAGAGAAAATGCAATATGCACTGGTTGATTTCCTGTCATCAGGGCACCCTGCCCAATCTGCCTCCGAGAATGCAGCTATGTTCATGGAGGTGAATTTGCTTAAGAGTAGGCCAAATTGAGAGGTATGCTTTAGATATCTAAGTATCCTCTTTACTGCCTACCAGTGAGGAACTCTTGGGGCATGCATGTACTGGCATACCTTTCCTACCGCAAAAGCTAAATCCGGTCTTGTGAATGATATGTACTGGAGAGAACCAACGGTATTGCGGTATAATGTGGGATCTTCAAACAAATTTCCAGCATGAAGATTAAGCTTCTCAGATGTTGACATTGGTGTTTTAACAGGCTTAGCAGAAGCCATGTTGGTTCGAGCTTGCAATGTATTTGCTTTGCGTAAGAAGGAGTCCATCACTTGTGTAGTTTGCTTCAATGCCCAGAAAAAAATGTAGTTTGCCGAGGTCTTTGATGGGAAACTCCAAACGTAAAGCTTGAAGAAAAGTAGTGATAAGTGCCATGCTTGAACCTATGATTAGTAAATCATCTACATAGACTAGAATATAAATGATAGCAGTTCCATCTATGTAAACAAATAAAGAAGAGTCGGCAGAAGATATTGTAAAACCGAGATCAACCAGTTTCTCACTCAATCGAGAGTACCAAGCCCTTTGTGATTGCTTAAGCCCGTAAATAGCCTTGCGTAGCTTGCACACATGAGTGGGGTATTGAGGGTGCATGAAGCCTTGAGGTTGTGACATGAAAACTGTTTCGGACAGGGGGCCATGAAGAAAAGCGCTTTGCACGTCATACTGTTGAACAGACCAACCTTTGTTCACGGCAAGGGCTAGAACCAATCAAATTGTTGTTGCTTTTATGACAGGGCTGAAGGTCTCATCACAGTCAAGACGTGGCTGTTGAAGAAATCCCTTAGCGACCAACCTTGCTTTTCGTCGTTCGGTGTTGTCGTCGGCAAGATGCTTAGTTATGTAAACCCATTTGCATGACACAATATTAACAGCTTCAAAAGCAGCACAAGAGTCCATGTATCATTTGCTAAGAGTGCGTTAAATTCATTTGACATGGCTTCTCTCCACTTTGAATATTTATGGGCAACAGAGAAACAAGTGGGAGTTTTGGGAATGTTGGAAGCAAGAGATATGTGAGCACGTGGAGGTGGCCAACGAATGGTACCATTGATAAACTGTCTGGGATGTGAGGAACCACTTTGCGAGCGAGTGACTACCGAATGAGTTTGCTACAGAATACCAGGTTGCATGGTCTGTGATGGAGGAAGGTTTGGTGGAGAAGATGAGTGGGGATTGGTCCTAGAATGGACTGGACTTGCTAAGATTGGTTTGGAGCAGAGTTGAAGAGAGGAAGAGAGACGTATTTGGGTTCAGACCATAAGTTGGGCTTGGAGATGTATGCAAAGGGAAAATTGTCTTCATCATGTTTTATATCTTTTGATATGTAAACACGCTTTGATGGAATGTGATAGCAAATGGACCCACGATGAGCCAGGCTTAAGCCAAAATAAACACATTGTAATGCCCTATAGTCGAATTTATGAGGATTGAATAGGCAAGTTAGAGGCCAACAAGCCGATCCAAATACTCATAGGGATGTAAAGTCAGGGTCAGTTTTGTAGAGAAGAAAAAAAGGAGATAAATTGTTAAGAGAAGGGGATGGAAGCATGTTTATTAAGCGTATGGCATGTTGGAAAGCATAGGGCCAAAAAGTTAATGGAACAGAGGCATGGGCCAGTAAAGCCAGTCTTGAGTCTACAATGTGCCTATGCTTTCGTTCCACTATACCATTTTGGGTATGGGCATGAGGGCACGAAACACGGTGAATTATTCCAGATTTAGAGAGTATTTCAGAAAAAGATAGAAATTCTCCTCCCCAATCTGTTTGGTGTTGTTTAATCTTGGTATTGAATTGTAGTTCAACATAAGCCTTAAATTTAATAAAAATGGATAGCGCTTGAGACTTGTGTTGCATTGGAAACAACCATGTATGTCTAGAATAATCGTCTACTAATGATATGTAAAAACAAAAACCCTCGACTGAAACATGAGGTGAAGGTCCCCATAAGTCACTAAAAACAAGATTAAAAGGTTCAACAGACTTAGTGGTTCTGGTAGGAGCTGGTAGGCGGTGATGTTTTGCCATAGCACAAGCATTACAAAAATTTGTTGAAGACATTTCAGCAAAAGGAAGGTCATTGTTGAGGAGTACGGAACGAACAATCTTGAGTGAGGGGTCGCCAAGACATGAGTGCCATAGTGGAACGGAAGAGAGAGAGCTGGAGTTAGCTTGAGGAAACTGTGATGCGAAGGTATAGAGGCCGTTAGGTGCTATTGTCTCTTGGAGCAATAGGGTTCTCGTTTTGCAGTCCTTTACACAAAAATGATCAGAGAAAAATTGAAAAAATACATTATTGTCTAAACAAAACTGTCCGACAGAGATAAGATTTTTGGAAAAAGAAGGGACACAAAGCATCTTGGTTAAAAGGAAATGAGATGAAGAGGAAGGAAAGAAAGCTGCACCAGAGTGCGAAATTGGTGCAAGGGAGCCATCGCCGACATGAAGTTGGTCGAAACCATGGTATTCTGTGAACTGAAGCTGGTTCAAGTTGGCAACGTCGCTCATAATGTGATTTGTTGCCGCTGTATCGGGGTACCAAGCATCGTTTGAAGTACAGTTAGATGAGCTATAGTGAGCTGAGGCTGGAGCTATGGACGTGTAGGCTTGGTTGAATCGGTAGACACACGTAAAAGCTGTGTGGCCAATCCTGTTACAGACTTGGCAAACTGGTTTAGAATCAGTTATAGAGGAACCAGTAGAGTGTGTACCTGTGAAACCAGAAGGACCTCGGCCACGGTTGCCTAAACGAGCTCCACGATTTCGGCCATTGTTTTGACGGCTACGGCCACGACCTCGACTGAAGGCAGGGGAGCGAGTGGTAAAATTAGCTAATATTTCAGATGAGAAGAGGGAAATATTGGCAGCGTGGTGTTGTAGTCTAGCTTCGTGAGCTAGAAGAAGACTCAGGAGTGACTCTGTAGAGATAGGGTCAACTCGAGCTGATACAGATGAAACTAAGGCATCGTAGTCTGGTCCAAGCCCAGCTAAAAGGTAAGGTATAAAATCAGGAGAAGGTAAAGGGTGTCCAGCAACTGCCATAGTGTCAGCGAGAGATTTGGCTTTTTGAAAATAGGTTGATATTGAATCAGAACCTTTCTTAAGGGAAGCAAGCTGAAGTTGAGTTTGAATGAGACGTGCTTGGAAGGAAGAAGCATAAGCAGATTCGAAGGATAGCCAAACCTCACGAGCAGAAGCACAACCAACAACCTGAGGAATGATGGATTCGGAAAGAGAGGATATCAAAGCCGACATGACCAGCTGGTCTTGTTGAAACCATGTTTCATATTCTGGGTTAGGTGAGGCATCGGGTAGTTGATGAGGTGGGGCTGGACAAGAGCCATCAACATATTTAAAAATGCGTTGGCCTCGTAGATAAGGTACAAGTTGAACTTTCCATAGTAGGAAGTTTTCAGGCGTAAGCTTCACTGAAAGAATGTGAGAGAGGTTAGGTGAAGGTAAGGAAGGAAGGGAAGTGGGAGTGGAGGAGGAGGAGTGGGTGGCGGAGGAATCAGTCATAATGTAGTATGAAGAAGAGTTGGACGATGAGTCCTTAGGTATGCTTTGATACCATGTTGAAAGAATAACAACTCCTCTATATTTAATTCTTTCACACACTCTGCTTACATTACTCTGAGGCAAAGCCTCTCAATATACACACAAAAGTAAAACCGAATATTCTCTAGTGCTAGGACAACTTTACATCTAAGAAATGTTTGGTTGCTACAAAGGATGATTTGTACAAAGTAATTTGAGAGGCTCGTGCTGCTGCTGTGTACGTTGCATGTGACTTGTACTATCTGTTGTTGAGTGCTGCTGCTCCTGATGTAGCTGTGTCTGCTGTATTGCCGTTGCATGCTGCTGTCAGTGTTACTTGGAGTTATTTGCAACAACTACAGGTTGCGCATGGGTTGCATGTTGCTATACGTAGCATGTATGGGATGCATGCTTTGCTCTAACATGGGGAATTATACCTTCGATTAAGTTTGTCATCATATTGTCTAGTTCGTACGCATTTGTAATGTTCACTAATCATCATGTCTTCCTCCTTTCAACCTGCACGATAATTCTAATCATACGGACGTATAACTCTTTGGTCATCATGCTCAGACGTGTGCAGCATGACATCCTGTATAAGAGAAACTAATCGAAGAGCTAGCCATGCATTGCATATATATATATATAGAAACGCTTTGGGCAGGAGAATCCTCTAAGTGGAGGTAAACAGAGACACGTAAGTCACCCCCCTTCAATTAGGCCGGTGCGCTGCGTTGCAGGTAATTGTTTCCCACTGTTAATGTCCAGCCCGCCCCACGCCACTCTCTCTCTCTCTCTCTCTCTCTCTCTCTCTCTCTCTCTCTCTCTCTCTCTCTCTCTCACTGCAAGCAAGCAACACGAATCCATTAACAATAACCATTAATAGCTACCATTGGGGTTTTTGATTCCCACTGTTTCTGTCCAGCTAGCGAGAGAGAGAGAGTGCCTTCTGAAAGAGAGCACCGGTGGTCGTTGTTCACATTTTTTCCTGAAAATCTGTCTTGTTTCTAACGCGGCAGTCTAGGTTTCTTTCAACTTCTTTTCGTATCCAGAGCTCATTAGCCACCAAACGGACATCCCTTCTAACAAATTTGATTAAAATGAAAGACCATACTGAAACTGAGTTTCGCTCCCATACCCCGAGAAAGGTAAACTATAAATCCATTATATGTTGCTATAAAAGCAAGCACAACGGAACCAAACAATACCTCATTAACTTCAGAATAGAAGAAGTCAAGCAAAAGATACCCATTAATCACTATTACCACTGCTCCCACAAGCAACAACTTTTGATGTTTTGCTTCTCTGTGTTCGAAAGATTTCGAACACAGAGAGAAGGGAGAGTTGCTAGAGAGAGATCCGAGCATGGGTAGGGGTTTCGGTTTCAAATGAGTTTCAAAGGAGAGCTTTTGATGGATGGGTAGGGGTTTTGGTTCTCCGATGTTTTGCTTCTCTGTGTTTGAAAGAGACGCAGAGAGAAGGGAGAGTTGCGTTGTTTCCGTGTTCTGTGAACACCAACATATAAATAAAAATTTGAATAATGCATTAACAATAATGAAAAAAATTTATATAATATATGCAAACCCCTGAATAGACCCAAGACTCTACCAGTGCCCTTATTACTACATGGCCCATTAAAAAAATGATGTCTGGAGTGGTTTTCTCTCTCCAAACTCTCCCATATGTTTGTTTCTTTTCTTATCTAAGTTCTCTTCCACATTTATCTAGATTTAGGTTAAAAATGATAACTAATATATTTTGGTCTTCGATTTTGTTTGAACCAAGTTTTTGCGTTCAAACTGTCTTGCAACCATCCCGACAGATTTTCCCACGAAAAAACTCTCATTCGAACATAACATTTTAGTTTGAACAGTGTTGAACTTCCCCGGCAAAATTATATGTACTCTCCTACCAAAATTATTATTCGAACAAAGACTAAACCATTCGAACAACCGTTAACTCTCTGTTTGAACATAAGTTAGCCCATTCGAACGGGTTTCTATTTTTGCGACGATATATTTTGTCCAATAAGATCTAGTTCAAACGGATACTTAATTATCCGTTCGAACGTACTAAGAACCTTATCCATGTTTTGAGATGAAATTTTAATTTCATTCCAAATAAGTACTAAATTTCATCCCTAAATAATTTCGTCTCTAAAAATCAAAATTGTTGTAGTGCCGCATGATAATGATCTATATCTTACTTAGAAAGAGCATTTGATTATTTGATATATCGATTAATATAGACCATCTCAATCATCATTGCAGGCTCTATATCATGACGGATCAATAGTTAACGTCATTCATCCACATTTACATGATGTGTCAGACTAGAACAATGAAGGCTAGCTGCGCCTAGGGTCAACGAAGAAGGAAAATTCTAAACACCACACGCCCTCTTTCTTTCATCCCACTATATAAGATGTGACATATTTATCATCATTGGATTATTATTATATCTCTTTTACTTATAATTTCTTTAAGTACGATATTATTTATAAAAGGTTGTGTGTGAAATGTTTAATACATATTATATTTGTTATGAACATGTTTCACACTCATACTACTCATGATCTCTAATAACCTGTATAAAAAAAAGACTCAGTGTGCAATGGGATACCTCCAACATCAAAGTCTATTTACAAGGTTTGGAATATTTAAGTTTTAAGAACGTTCATAAGTTACTTTTAGTGAGTGGTCTATCCCTCATTTATATAGATGAGTGTTTATAAATTGATATGACTAGTCTAACAGCTCTCCAATCATGGAAGAATCACAAATTGTTAGCACTTTGAATCCCCTACCGTGTTGTGCATAATTGCCATCCTGGGTGAGGATATGATACCCCATTTTTACGTGTGTTTTTATTGAAGGAGTATTTTAATTTAATTAAAATATTGATTCTTCTATTTTAAATTATCAAATTTTAATTAGATTTACTTAGTTGTGAAATTTATTTTGTAGAGCTTTCTTAATATTAATTTATGTTTTGAGTTTAAATTGTTGTTTAATTTATTTTAGTTTGTTTTTTGATTTAAAATTTTGTTGTTAGTTTTTACTAGTTATTTATTATATTTTAGCTAGATGTTGTGTTTAAATTATTTTCTTTGTTTTATAGCTTTTAAAGTTGTTTTCGTTGGATCAGTTTCTGAACTCCAGAGGTGAGGATTAGACCTCATTTCTTTTTCCCATCTTTTCTTTTTCTCTTTTTATTTTTCTCCTTTCTCTTCTTTTCTCTTTTTCTTTCCTTTTTCTCCAACTTTTTTTCCTCTGGTTTCCTCTCCTCTCGCGCGTGAAGCTCTTCCCTCTCTTTATCGCCGTTTTCATCTAGCTGCCCAGAAATGCCACACGCCGCCGTGTACTACACCACCCACCCAGTTTTCTTCCCCTCCGGCCGGTGATCATCCCCACCAAATTTCACCTCCATCCGAGCCACCGTTAACTACCACGAGCTCCTCCAAGCCGCAGAGTCTTTTCTTTCTAACGCCGCCGTCGTTCCACCTCCGGCCACCATCTCTTCACAGCTTCATCACTGACCTCTTGCCGTCCTAAACCACCCATTTATCGCCGGAGCAGCCCCCACGACCTCACTTTCCTTTTGGATTTTTTGGCCTTCCACCGCCATTTTCGCCGCCACCCACGGCTAACCCTCATTTCCACTAGCTTCATAAACACCTCTAAGCCATTCCCTATCAATCCCAAGCCTTGGTTTGTCTCCATTCAAAAGTGGGTATTTTACAACCCACGGTCACAGTGTTTTTACACTGTTATGTTACTTTTTCTTCGTCCTTTTCAACTTGTTGATCCTTCAAAAATTATTATATAGTGTTGTAAGTATTTTCAAACTTCCTTTTAGATTTAAATATATTTTTTTGCTTAACAATAAATTGTGATTGGTTGGTTGCCAGACTGAGTTCAAGGAGTCGGGGGTCGGATGGATTTGAAGATGGAGTTACTTATATGTGGATGATGTTTGGTTTCGTGTCATACATTGCATAGTGCACGCATGTTCATGTTTGTAAAATGAAAATTGGGTTTTCGTGTAATTGCATGCATGTACATGTGTTGGAAATTGAAAATTGGGTTTTCAAGCAAGAAATGATTTTTGGTATATTTGAACGATTAGATTGACTAGTTGAGTCAGAGGCACGTGTAGGGATGGTGGTGAGCAGCGATGATGGTAGTGTCTCGCTTGCGATTCTCACCTACAGTGCACGCGGCGTAGGGATGATGGTAATATGTTCTAATGTTATGGCCTCGATATAGCATTGTATTTTACATATCGGTAAGATATCAATGAATTGTCTGAGTGCAAATTTTACAGATTTTCTTTTTTGTATGGTAGCCCCAAGGGCAAGTATTTTGATGGTATTTTTTTTTTTCTCTCCTTGATTCTTTTGCTTATCTTTCAATTATATTCTTGGTGATAAGTCAATTCTAAAACAAAATGGGGTACCTAAGTAAATTTGGAGTGATTTTTATTTTGATGCTTAATTAATCGCTTTTCAATGTGCGGGAGCACTTTCAATCAAGAAAGTGAATATCTGTAATGCGATATAGTTGTGTTCTATAAAATACCATTATTGGTTTCTGTAGGGAATGCTATCTTCGAATTTTCAACCCATAAAGTTTTGAGGCAGTATAAATCTCTCAATCATGGCAGTCTCTTTGATAGATCATATGGGATTTGAATTTCAATTTGTATGGTGCTTGACAACCCTGACATGATTTACATGCATGGAGAAAAGGTTGATGTGGTTATTACTTATTTGGTTGAGTTGGTGGTTGTTTGAGTTTTTGTTTGCTGTATTGGTGTTGATATTTCTATTAATTGAGTTTGATGTTGGTTGATGGGTGTATAGGTTAGTATTGAAGTGGGTATATGGTAGATTGGGTTGAAGTGTGGGCTGTTCGGGGATTATTATGTGGTTGTTTGGTTTGCGTTAATGTGCTGATATTTGATGTGGAATTATGGATTTTAATTAATTAGATCGAAGTGGAGATTGTAGGTCTTTAACACTTAGTGTATATTTATTTTTATGAATAGGTGACGAGGCTAATAAAGGTCAAATTCAAGGCATTGATAATACGCTGCAGAAATCAGGTAAGTGGGGTTCCTAGGCTAGATTTGCATAAAAAGAAATAAATGAATTGAGGTTGGTTTGTAAAATGTGCATTATTATGTTTTTAAAAGAAAACGTGAAAACAACCTCAATATATGTGTTTTGCATTCACTCATGAAAAATATCTATGAAAGAGAAAAATGCTTTTTGACATAAATAGTGTAGACATGAGCAATATTTGAAATATTTATGAAATGTACAAAAGAGCGAATATGAAAATTGAGATTTTTATACATGTTATATGAAATGTTTTGGATATGTTATTGATCATTAGAAAATGATATGAATGTGTTCAGCACGTGTTTTGATATGATATGAATATGAAAAACCTTTGGCATACTTATCTGTTATTATTCTAATTTTGAATATGGTTCTGATATGATGATACTGGTTCACATGATATGTTTGGTACCAACATGATATGATATGAGTGCAACCACTTTGGAAACAAAGTGGTCTTTTATGTGTTCTTTCCTGTGTGCACACTCGAGGCTCCGAGATTGAAAAATGAAAAGTTTCATGATATGATACTGCCTGTTTGGCCACCGAAAATAGCACAACCCTACCACGGGGGTTAAACATGGTATTTGATATGATACTATACGATATGATATGATAAGATGAGAATGTTCAGTTATGTTATGCCAAAGTATTTTTTTTTTTAAATATGAACGGTTATTTTATTCCAAATATGAAAAGATTAAAATGTCGCTTCATTTTCCCTAATAATATGTTTTAAGATCTGCATATGAAAATGAAATGTTTCTGTTTCTTGCATATGAAACTTTATGAAAATGCTAATGTTGTACACACTAGTATATGTGCTTTACTTATTGAGTTGTTGATAACTCACCCTCACATCTCTAAATATTTTTCAGATGATATGGATGGTACAGCTGAGGATCAAGAATAGAAATTTGTGAATGTGGATGTGGAAGGTTCAGATGATGGGGATAGAGTGTTGGATTCTTTATGGTTATGTTAATAGAAGGACTTTCTATTGTTCCTTAGATGTGTTATTGTTTCTGGACTTTGTAAGACTTAAGGATTTTTTTCAATTATTTTGTAGGGACTAATGGGAAATTGTGGACTCTTTGATTTATGTTATTCATGGAAATGACTATATGGACATCATTAAGCGTTACTTGTGAAAAATATGATATTGTTTATTATTTTCAAAGCTTTAAGGATTTTTAGATTTGATGAGAAGCAAGTTTATAAGTGATAGGTAGTAATTCTCCAACCCCTACGGGACCGGGGCGTTACAGAACAACTTGAAG
Source organism: Carya illinoinensis (assembly GCF_018687715.1). Taxonomy (NCBI): domain Eukaryota; kingdom Viridiplantae; phylum Streptophyta; class Magnoliopsida; order Fagales; family Juglandaceae; genus Carya; species Carya illinoinensis. The sequence goes on along the minus strand of NC_056766.1, from coordinate 44,212,169 downwards.
GGTGGAGCTTGCATTGTTTTAAAATGGAGTCTGATGGGTCTGTTGGGTCCGATGGGTCGAATTGCGGAAGGGAGAATGGGGGGAAATATGTTGGGGGGAAATAAAAGGGCTTCTGTGCTTTTGGTGCCCTTATTATAAAATCACAGCGTCGCAACAATTTTTTTGTTTTGTGACACAAAAAATCATCGTAAATGCAACAATAGTCGCCGCAAAACACTTTTTTATTGAAACCTAGTGTGCAAGTGCATATGCAATTTTAAACACCGGAGAAAGGACTTTTTGCATCAATTTTGTTTGCAACGATTTTAAAATCGCTGGAAAATGCCTGATTTCTTGTAGTGACGTTTTTATTCCATTCTCTCATCTTCTATTTCTTCATCTTTTCCAAACATAGTTTTGAAGTTACCCTAAAGTTTTACCCAGAGAAAGAGTGTTTATTTGATAATGGCCATCTTTGGGAGGTGAAACTACAAAAAAGAAGGCTATCCTTCCGAAAGATGGGGGTACTCAACTTGATGTTCTCAAAGGTTTGTTTACATCTTTGGGGTCTTTGGGAGGTGAAACTATTTCTTCATCTTTTTTTATATTTAATTTTGCAATGGAGCTATCTGGGGCTAAAGAAAAGGAAGGATTCGACAAGAGGTAACTTTCTTTTGTTTAGTTTTGTTATGTTTCCTTGCCTTCTTTTTTGTTTGCTTGGTTGTTATAATATATATATATATATATATAGATCTGATTCCATTTTTCCAGAGCTACTCAGATTCGCATCCTCCTCCACCATAAGTAAGACACTATATGATCCTAAAAAACATATTCATCCACCATAAGTAAGACACTATATGTTAGTAAAATTTAATAATGATAGCTACTTTTAACATAACCCATATTGGTTTTCGATTAGCTAGATACATGTACATGATTCTCCACCCTAAAGTGCAGGGCCACATGAGTATTTATATAAAATCCATCCATATACCACATTGCATACATCGCATGGATGAAGTTGATCTAGATCATGATTTATTATATTGAGAGTTATGTAAGATCATGAGAGATTGTAAAATCACTAAATATAATGGATTTTGCCCTCAAACAACCCATGGACATAAGCAACTTTCATATCAAAGCACGTAAATTTCTATAACTCTCTCTATTTAAACTTTATATAAGTTATTTATTATATGAATGAGCATCTGAGCACCATATTAACATCAAAGCCATGCATTAATATTGTGGTCGTTCAACCTCTTCGGCCCTAGCTGCTTGAAAATAGCATCAACAAACTCAATTATGACAACCTTTTTCAAAGTTTAACAATTACATCAATTATATTCTCAAACAAAAGATATATAGATTAAAATTATTACCATAAGAGTAGTACTACTCCCAATATGTCTAAAACAAATTATCCCAACTCCCAAACAGCTAGCCTATTTAACCGCGCGACTAATATAAAAAATTCTTTACGTACCTAAAACAAGAGACCACTTCCAGACTCATAGTAGATATGCATTAATTGATCTTTAAAGTACTAGTTATGATCTGTGTAGTACTAAATATTATTATTGCTTTTCGATCATAAAATTTGGTGTGAACTAAATGGAAAATGGAAGTGATATTAAGTCATATACCTAACAGCCTCTCGCTTTTTCATCTCCTATCTGTTTATTTTTCATCTTGTACAGAGGCAACATCGTTGTCGCCTGCGCCAACAAGAACATGGTAAGAGTCACTGTAATGCTCTTTCTCTCTCATTTTCATCTTCGATCTGTCTTCTTCAGAATTTAAAAAAAAAACCATATGTCATCTTCATCCCCTGTGACGCCCCCAATTCCCACATACGGACACGTGGAAATCGAGGCATCAGGATGATGATAACACGAGTCACGCATCCCATCGCCAAGTGCCGAGTGTGTGTACAAGCAACATATGTACATAAAAATAACGCAGCGGTAATAAAAAGTTTCAACTAAGTACCAGAATTTTGTTTAAGTACAAACTCGTTTAAAACAAGCATAATAAAATATTACAAGTTCAACATTGTCTCAAATCCAAAAATACATAAATAAAGGTAAGGGAAATATTTTCCAACAATACAAGCAACTCCAAATTAGTACTCCGGCGAAGCCGCCTCCTAAGGCTCAGCCTCCTCCTCATCAACTGCAACAAAGTCTACGGTACCAAAGACGATACCACAGGTAAGTAATAATCCAAACACCCACAAGATAAAAATATATTAAAACTCAACAATATGCATGAACAAAATGCCATATGTAGGTGTCCCGAAAATTCACGTTTTTCTACGCACGCCAAAAAATCCCATTTTTGGCCCAAAAAATAATTCTTTTTCCAACTCACGCCAAAAGTCACATTTGGCCCAAAATATTTCCTTTAAAACTTTTCCTTGCCATTTTTCCAGAAAATGACCCAAAAATCTAAGTCTCAACTCAAGATCCATTTCCATTAACCAAATGCACCATGACCTCCCTTAGGGGTCATCCGCGCACCCTAACTCCTTTTGTCACACCATGGGTAACTACCATGCATGTGACTTTGTAACGAGCGATGCCCAGTTTTGTGTCCAGTGCATACGTAGCTAAGCATCCTCTAGCCCCCGCTAGCAGAGAGGCCACGGAGTCGGTACGAAAGCAGTACTATCCCGTCCACTCCCATTGTCGCCCAGCGACAACCCAGGGGACGTCACTCAATATATTGCGCTCCCGATTGACCAAAGGAGCTCTACCAAGATAATCCCTCATCTCAGCTTGGGGTTGTGATACACACGCACCCAAAAATCTATTTACACATGAAAACCTAGTTTTCAATATTCAACACATATACATGTGTGCCATTATGTGAAAAATCAAATTTTCCTTTTCGACATGAACAAGCATACTCCATGTAATGAACACATCAAGACAAAAAATATCTAACAAATCTCAACATCAACCAACATACAAATAACTCCATCCTCCAATCCAACTAACCCCCGACTCCTCGGACTCAGTCCGGCATAACTAACCAATCACAATTTATTGTAAAAGTAATAATATATTTAAATCTAAAAAGAAGTTTAAAAAATACTTACAGTGCTATATAATATTTTTTGAATGATCAAGGGGCTGCAAAAGGTGGCGAAAAAGCAACGTAACAGTGTAAAAGCACTGTGGCCATGGGTTGTAAAATACCCACTTTTGAATGGGGACGAACTAAGACTTAGTATTGATAGGGAATGGCTTAGAGGTGTTTATGAAGCTAGTGAAAGTGGTGGTTGGTCGTGGGTGGTGGCGAAAACGGTGGTGGAAGTGAAAAGTAGCCAAAACGGAGTTGAGCTCGTGGTGGTTGCCTCGGCGACGGATCGGAGCTAGAAATGGGTGGGTTAGGTCGACAAGAGGTTGGTGATGATGTGGTGAAGAGATCGTAGCCAGTGGTTGTGCAACAGCAGTGCGAGGAAGATTTTAGGTTGCCGCTTGGTGGGGCGCGTTCGTTTTAACGGTGGCTCGGTTGGGGCTGAAATTTGGTCGGGAGGTGCGCTAGCAGGTGGGGAAGAGGGTGGTGGGGGTGGTGCAGTGCATGGCGGCACGACGGTGGTACTGGGGGTAGACGAACGAAATGGGTGGGAGGGAAGAGAGAGAGGGTGTTGTGCGGGGAGAGAGGGATCGGGGGAGAAAATGGGGAGAAAGAAAAGAAAAAGGAAAAGATGGAGGAAGAAGAAAAAGAAAAAGAGAAAGAAAAGATGGGAAAAAGAAATGAAGTCCAATCCTCACATCTAGGGTCTAGAAACTGATCCAACGAAAATAATTTTAAAAGCAATAAATTGAATAAAATAATTTAAACACAGTATCTAGCTAAAATAAAATAAATAATTAGTAAAGACTAATAACAAAATTTAAAATCCAAAAATAAACTAAATTAAATTAAAGAGCAATTTAAACACAAAACAATAATTAATAATAAGAAAGCACATTAAAATAAATTTCACAACTAAATCAATCCAATTAAAATTTGATAGATTTAAAATTAAAGAACCAATATTGTAATTCAACTAAAATACTCATTCAATAAAAATACACGTAAAATCGGGGTATCACATCCCCTACCTGGCACGCTGCAAAAAACCCTGCATCTTCATAAATCAAGCCACTCAAAATGACCCATGCCCAGCTCTTTGAGTTCGAACCTAACTCATCACTGACCAGTCCTTGTGCAGTCTCTACGGACAAACTCAACGGCACCGGACTTGGAGGGCTACTTTCCGATGGAAAAATTGCAGGTGACTCCGCCAGAGTCGATGAACTCGATGTGATGTTTGCTGATGCCTCAGGAGGGGCCATTAGCCGAAACGTCTGCAATTTCTGGTGCCCCGACTGCATCAATGTGCAGAAAGTAGAGGTCCTTTTTTTTCATTTTTGGATTAGTTCGGGTCATACTGGTTCGACCCGTATTTATTTTGTTCGGGTTGAGTCGGGTCGGTTTGACACCTTGGATTAGCTCACTCGGGTCAGGCACAAACCCGGTTATTCCTAGCCGGGTTGCAGGCCTACTAGTTATGATTTGTGTAGTACTAAATACGTTTTGAAGATATGTTAAGCTTTTGAAAGTGTTCTATACGACATTGCCATTTCCATTTCCATGTATTTGATTAATGGCATTTTTGTAATTATTGATTAATGGCAAACTTGTAATTTTATATATAAAGGCAAGGATGCCTTCTTGAGAAGAAGAGCACAATTTCACTTTACCAAAATCTAGAAGCTGCGATCCAGGGGGAGAGAAACGAAGGGGTTTTCAAACCCTAGTTTTATAAAGATCAAATTGGAGCTTGAAGAGATGATCAAATGTGTTTTTATGGTGAGGTTTCGTTAGAGGATAATATAAAGAAGCCAATCCATATTTTGTATGGTGATCAACGGTTGTTAGTGATTATAAACTCAAGTTTTTGATGCATTCTTCAATAATTAAGACTCCTAGACTGTTCCTGCCTTGGATGTAGACCATTAGGGTCAAACCACGTAATTTCTTGTGTTGGTTTTGCATTTCTTTTATTATTCTTGCTTTTATTTTGCTCTTTCATGAGTATATACTGTGATTTTGGATTTCTAACTTGTTTAAAATAGAAAACTAAACCGATCATGTTAATCATATAATTTCTTGGAGTTTTGATTATCTCTTGTTCAAATTAATTGCATATTACAACCAGTTATATTAATTTGATTCTTTGAGTATTTGTTTGTGAGAGGGTTGAAAATATAACAATATATATTATAATCAAGAAAAAGACATGAGAACATTGATCATCATCTTGTACAATTGGTCACACGATTAACCTTATTGATGATGATAATAATAATACACGATTCTATAATAATAATAATAATATTACAAACAACGTACGTACACAGCATGATAGGCAGCTAGACATTGGCCTTATTGTTCATAATGCAAGCAGCTTGAAAAAGCAGTGGTTCTACACAACACTACACCTAGAGGGGGGTGAATAGGTGTAATCTAATTTTTATGGCCTTTTGAAAATTAATCAAACAAGCAGTTAATAAATAAATTAAATAACACAAATAATCAACACATGATTTTGTTTACGGAGTGGAAACTCATTTGAAGAACATCTTCAAAATCTAAAACCACTTCGGGTGTAAGACACCACCTCAAATCCACTATAGAAACTTTAGTTTGTTACAACCAATTTAGAGACACTCACAAAACCTTTGTAGTAGCTAAACTTGGCTTGCAACACCACGAGTGACCCACTCGATCTCTACACGCATGTAGTGTCGGAACTCCGACCTTCCTATAGCTTCCCACGAGAACCTCATGATCTCTGCATCAACGGCAGCTCCGGACTCTTCCGGCCAACAAAAATGTCCACTTCAATGGACTCAAGTAAGAGTTGATTTTGTGTGTTTTGTGGTGGAGAAGTGTTTATCCAAGAGAGAATCAACCAAATGGGGGAGAGGTTGCTCTAAGAAGTTCTTGGAGGCCCTTAGGGTTTTTGCTCTGATTCTCCACACATAGAACAGAAGTTAACATGTTCTATTTATAGTTCCATCAAATGAGGCGTTCAAAACCCTACATTGTAAGTGATCTGGAACATTGGCTCGAGCGAAGTGTCGAGCGAAGGTCGAGCGCCACAATCTGCCAAAGTTCGCTCGAGCGCACCGTCGAGCGAGTATCGAGCGGTCGACTCTGCATGAGTTCACTCGAGCTCAGTGTCGAGTGAGGGTCGAGCGGTTGAATCTGCCTGAGTTCGCTCAAGCTCAGTGTCGAGCGAGGGTCGAGCGACACACTCCGCCTGGGCTCGCTCGAGCTCAATGTCGAGCGAGGGTCGAGCGGTGCAATCTGCCCAAGTTCGCTCGAGCACTCTGTCGAGCGAGGGTCGAGCGAAGTCACTTTCTTTTGACCAATAATGAGCACTTCAAGCCTTTCCGCAACAATACTAGTTACAACACCATTTTACACAGGTTTTCACAAGAATATGCCAATACGCTCATTTTTCCCTCAACAATCTCCCCCTTTGGCATTTCTGTGACAAAACCTCTAACCTATACATATGACTTAATCCTAGCAAACCCAACTAGATCCATATTCTTGAACATGTTGAAATATTTCTGCACACGCTTAGCAAACGGTTAAACATACCCATTCACATATGCACAAAAACGTATTTGCAATTCTCAAATCATAATTCATGAACTTTCATGTCAAGTACAGGTTTTAGAAAAGAAATATTTCATTAAGCAACAAATCATAGATTGAGTTCAAGAAACATTAGTCAAACAATCAGCAGCTAACAAGAGATATAAATCAACAGACATAACCAAAAGCTGCTGTTCCCCCAAACAAAAAAATGTGTTAGTACAAGTAACACTCCCCCTGAGTTAATACTGTACTACTCCCCCTCAACAATATCTCCCCCTTTTTGTCACAAGAGGCCAAGGGTCTCAATCATCACCATCGGCATCCTCATCATCCTTATTGAGCTGCCTCTTGATGTTGTTGAAGCGTTGAGTCACAAGTTGCTGCAGGTTATCAACTTTCACCTCAAGGCTGTCGAACCGGGCGTCAAGGCGAGCTAGATACTCAAGTACCTGCTGAAGACTGGGCTCCGACGAACCGGGAGCTGAGGAAGATGGCTGAGAGCTGGATGGAGCCGAGGTAGACGGCTGAGAACTAGATGGTCGAGAGCTCGAAGGCTGAGAGGAGGGAGCGGGAGGGTGCTCAACACTGATAGGCTGTGGAGTTGTGTGAGCACGACTCAGCTGGACCGTCCTACGACCAATAGGAGCCTTAAGTGCAACTCTAGGCTCCTGAGGATGGAAAGCAACAGATTGGGAGAGAGCTAGTCGGGTGATTAAACACGGTAAGGGCAAACCAGTCCGTGTTTTGGAGGACCGATACGCCTCAACAATAACCCGACACAAAAGACTTCCTAGATCAATGGAGACACCATTGATCAAGGCATACAGCAGACGGGCACGGTCAAGACCCACATCACTATTATGACCAGTAGGATCTAAGTTCGTAAGAACAATCCTACTCAGAATGAGGTGATCAGGGGTAAAACGAGCAGTTGAAATAGGGGTTGTCCCTTCCCAACTACTAGGTCGACCACAAAGACAACTAGCAATGACTTGTGGACTGGGAGGAGATGTCCGTGAGTAAGGAAACTCAGGATAGGACACACGAGGGGCATCTAGCAGAGTCGCTATCATGCCCAGAGTTACTCAGAAAACAACGTTCCGAAGACTGACTTCAAACGAGTCATCAACAGACACGTCATGTATGTTGGAGTAAAACTCCCTAACCAACTCCACAGAAGGAGTGGGATGACCAGTGGTCAATGCTTGCCACTGACGAGACTCAAAGATGCGGGGAATGATAGTCTCGGTAAGCTCACCTAAAACCACTTCACGCTCGACTATGGGAGTACGATGCGAGAAGTTCTAAGAATATAACTCTTGGGCTCGGACACTATGGAAGTGAGCTTGAGCAGGTGCAGGGGGTTTTGGCGAGGACGAACTCGTCGAGACATGGTTTCAGCTGTAGACAGAGTCAACGACGTTAGACAAGGCTAAGGCAATGTGAAGACGTGATGAATGCATGCATGCTGACACAACAATGCCACTCGACAATGTAAAACTTGGTGCATGCCCTATGCCGCTCTTCATTTTGCAAAAACAATGATAAATGCCTAGTCCAACTCATGTGCATGATCAACATGCATGCTAATGCCAACCCATGTGCATGACTCTAATGCAATGACAACCCACATGCAAAGCCATTTGCAAGCCAATGCCACAATCTAAACCAAAAAACCTTCAAACCCAATGCAATCCTAGTTAAACGATGTCCCAAACCTAGGATAGACATAAAATAGATATGGGGACAATGCTATGCCAATGCATGATGAAAAAGAGAATACAAGCTTCATTTAGGCATTTTATCGAGCACTTGGAGTGCATCCAAGTGGGAAACTCGGGCATAAGCCCATGGGAGTTCCAAAAACTGCCTAAATACACTCAAAACCCAACAATGGCTACACAATAGCCTCAATAAACCAAAAGAAACGGAACAATTTCAAGAAAAACCTTCAAAAACCCCCAATCCGAACACCATATTCAAACTACACGGAAATACCCAAAATAAAATCACCAAATCATGAAAATACACAAGAGAAAGGGTTTTACCTTGATTTGGAGATGATTTCGGAAGTAAAAATACTCGATTAAACAAAGAAATTTGAGAAAAGTGGAAGAAAATCGCACGGGAGGGAGAAAAGAGCACGAAACAGAGCAGTCTGCTCGAGCGGCTCGAGCGGCGCTCGAGTTTTATAACAGTCGTTCGCTCGAGCGAACTTAAAACCCTTGAGCGGCTGTCGAGCGTGTTTCGCTCGAGCGGAGTCGAGCGAGTGTCGAGCGAGACCACCAGAAAATCACATTTTGCCCAGTTTTGAAGTACACAACACTCACATGACTTGGACAAATATTGGGAATGTCAATTTTCACACCAAGAGTACATATCAAATGTAGAGGAGCATCATATTCCCATAAAACACGCAGTGAAAAACAAAGTATCACAAGTAATATAGACGTGCGTGTTTAAAGCGGTCCTTGCTCAATCAAGAAATTTCAACCGTAAGGCGTGAGCGGGGTTGGGCTGAACATGAAACCATAAGTGCTTGGGAAGCTCATTCAAGATACAGAAAGTCAAACCCAATGCTGCTAGGACCTGAATCTTTCTGTTTAAATACTTGTTTCAGTATGTTCAAGAAAACAGAAAACTCATTCTGTTTTTCACCTTTATATATATATATATATATATAATAACTTCACTTTTTCTTTTCCTTTTGAGATATCATATTTTTGCACATGCAAACCATGATGAGGTCATCTAGCCCGTGGTCAATTCTGTATGAAGGTAGAGCTTCCTACCACTTTTGATTGCCTCCCCAATAAACTCACAAGTGGTGAAATGTTAATTGACCGAGTTTGGAGTGAAGTGTGTGATGCCAGTCACAGATTACAAGAGATACTCATGTTTCAAACCTTTGTAAAACATAGGTATATGATACAAATCTCAAAAGACACATGCACCTTGATTTTAGAATTAACAACCCCACTAATATATAGCGCAATCATGGAGTGCATGTACAAGCAACAAACAATGACAAAGAAACTAGACAACAACAAAAAATCAAACAACAACAAAGTAAAACAAAAATGCATGTAATGTATGTAATGCATGTAATGTATACCTGTCAGTCTACAGCACCAAAACCATGTGAGACTCGCGTCTTTCCCTTTTGGATGATCCACCTTGGTATCCATTTTCTTGAGAAGGGCTTCTCAATTCTCTTGGTGTGCCTCTTAAGCTCAAAACAGTTTGGTCGGATGTGACCAATCTTACCACAATGATGACACACGGGGCTTGCTTTGTGAGCTCTTTGTCTCAAGAAGGTTGAGACATTCTTGGAGTCATTCATGTAATTCTTACCCCTTTCAGAAGGATAAGCAGTTCTACTCTTAACGAATGCAGGAGCATGCACAAAGTGACTCATTAATTTAAAACAATTTGGTCTAATATGGCCTAGCTTCCCACAATGATGACATATGGGGCTCACGTTGCGAGCTCCTTGTCTTTTGGGAGGAGGAACAGACTTTTGCACTTGCACAGGCTTCTTACCCTTTTCAGATGGATGAGCCTTCCTTTTCTCAGTCATTTCAGGAACAAACACTGTGGTTCTCACATTTTTACCGAAGGCTTTTGAGCTTGAATGAGCATCAGGATTCTCTTCAAAATAGCCTAAACCACTTTTATCACTAGAGGACTTTCCTAGACCTAGGAGTTTGTCAAGCTGGTTTGTCCCAATGGATAATTTCTGCAACTTAGTATTTAACCAAGTTAGCTCATTTTCATGAGTTGTCACTTTATCTTCCAAAGTCACATTCCTCTTTTGCAACTCATCTGTTAGACCAATGGCTTCTCTTAGTTTGCCCTGAAGTCCTTCATTTTCTCTTTTGCATAAATCTATTTCCTCAATATGTGCTTTATTGAGTTTCCTCAATTTCACACATTCCTTATACAACTTCTCATAGATTTCCTGCAAGTCATCTTCATCCCTGGATTCGTTTTCAGAAACACTCTCAATTTCAACCACAGATTCACTGCTATGACTTTTTCCTGCAACAGAGGAAGTGAAAGCCATGTAGTTGAAATTTTTCCTCCTGGGAGAACTCTCTTGTGAGTCACTTGACTCAGACTCACTATCAGTCAAGGAAGCAGCATTAGCTTTCTCTTTGGCCTTTTTGTAATTCGCACACTCAAGTCGAATGTGACCAAAACTATGACATTCATGGCACTGAATATTGTCATTGACAGCTCTAGTTTCTCGCTTATACCTCCCTTCTCGGTTTTCTGAACTAGAACCTCCATTGAAACCCTTGAACCTTCTCTTCTCTTGTCTTGGGTTTTTCTGGGCAAACATCTTCCTGAATTTTTTAGCATAAAAAGCTATCTCCTTGTCACTCATGGCAAGTTCATCAGAAGATTCACCAGACTCTTCTCTAATAGCATTGAGGGCTATGGACTTGTTTTTCTTATCCATAGGAAGAGTATGTTCATAGGTTTGTAAGGAACCCACCAACTCTTCAATTCTCATGTTGTCCAAGTCTTTGCTTTCTTCTATAGCAGTGACTTTGGGACGAAACCTCTCAGGAAGAGATCTAAGGACTTTTCTCACAATTCTGTCCTCAGGAATTCTATCCCCTAAATTAAAACGAGAATTGACAATATCATTAAGTTTGCTATAGAAGCCATCAAAAGTTTCATTATCCTTCATCCTAAGTTCTTCAAAGTTGGTGGTCAGCATTTGAAGTTTAGAATTCTTTACAGCCTTGGTACCTTTATGGGTAACCTCAAAAATGTCCCATGCCTCTTTGCAATTTTCACACATGGAGATTCTCTTGAACTCCTCCTGGGACACGGCCATGAATATCGCATTCAGGCCTCTGCTATTCCAACTACACTTGTTGACTTCATCCCTAGAGTAATTTTCCACACCCTTGGGGGTTTTGACTCCCTCAATGAATACAACCGGTTGTTTCCATCCCTTTGTTATGGAAGCCCACACTCGTTCATCCACAGACTTAAGGAAAGCTCTCATTCGAACCTTCCAATACGCATAGTTACTTCCATCAAAAAATGGTGAAGATATGAGTGATTGAAACCTATCCATTTAAACCACTACAGCAGGATCACACTCAGGAACTAAATCCTAGCGGAGTGAACCCGCTCTGATACCAATTGAAAAAGCAGTGGTTCTACACAACACTACACCTAGAGGGGGGTGAATAGGTGTAATCTAATTTTTATGGCATTTTGAAAATTAATCAAACAAGCAGTTAATAAATAAATTAAATAACACAAATAATCAACACATGATTTTGTTCACGGAGTGGAAACTCATTTGAAGAACATCTTCAAAATCTAAAACCACTCCGGGTGTAAGACACCACCTCAAATCCACTATAGAAACTTTAGTTTGTTACAACCAATTTAGAGACACTCACAAAACCTTTGTAGTAGCTAAACTTGGCTTGCAACACCACGAGTGACCCACTCGATCTCTACACGCATGTAGTGTCGGAACTCCGACCTTCCTATAGCTTCCCACGAGAACCTCTCGATCTCTGCATCAATGGCAGCTCCAGACTCTTCCGGCCAACAAAAATGTCCACTTCAATGGACTCAAGTAAGAGTTGATTTTGTGTGTTTTGTGGTGGAGAAGTGTTTATCCAAGAGAGAATCAACCAAATGGGGGAGAGGTTGCTCTAAGAAGTTCTTGGAGGCCCTTAGGGTTTTTGCTCTGATTCTCCACACATAGAACATAAGTTAACATGTTCTATTTATAGTTCCCATCAAATGAGGTGTTCAAAACCCTACATTGTAAGTGACTGGAACATTGGCTCGAGCGAAGTGTCGAGCGCCACAATCTGCCAAAGTTCGCTCGAGCGCACCGTCGAGCGAGTATCGAGCGGTCGACTCTGCCTGAGTTCGCTCGAGCTGAGTGTCGAGCGAGGGTCGAGCGGTTGAATCTGCCTGAGTTCACTCGAGCTCAGTGTCGAGCGAGGGTCGAGCGACACACTCCGCCTGGGTTCGCTCGAGCTCAATGTCGAGCGAGGGTCGAGCGGTTGAATCTGCCTGAGTTCGCTCGAGCTGCATGTCGAGCGAGGGTCGAGCGGTGCAATCTGCCCAAGTTCGCTCGAGCGCTCTGTCGAGCGAGGGTCGAGCGAAGTCACTTTCTTTTGACCAATAATGAGCACTTCAAGCCTTTCCGCAACAACACTTGTTACAACACCATTTTACACAGGTTTTCACAAGAATATGCCAATACGCTCATTTTTCCCTCAACACAGCTTATAATATTTTACATACATTAACAGAAACAGTATTAGTACTAGTATCAACAGTAATACTAGTAGTAGTACTAGTAGTACTAGTTCTAGTGTTTTGATCAGACTTTTGCTGATGAGCACCAATCATCATTGATTTGTCTATTGTTGACTCCTGCATAATTTCGCTCGAATTATTAATCGCATTATCCCGTACTGCATTTGAAGCTACGAAAAGAAAGAGAAATTATGTTCATTAGAAAATAAAAAATAAAATTCTCAGAAAATAGAGCTAACTAGAGCTAGGATATATATATTTATAGAGATTCTTGTTAACCCAACATTTGGCTTTGGTTAAAATTTATTTACAAAAGTTATCATCACAAACGACCTAACAGGCCGTACGTACGTAGGCGTTTATAATCAATGAAGATATGTAGAACTAAGGTAGAATATAGAGATCATGATCACTCATCATGTAACAGGCCGAAGTTGGAAACCTGCCGGCCAGTTTAATTTTGATGATTTGCTTAATGGGGCTTGCGAAATTCTATCGAGTTTCATTTACACCACGTAAGTACTCCGTGTCTTACAAAAGTACTATATTAATGAAAATGAAAACACCAATTATGTGTATTTTTTAGTATAGTTCATATGGAAATTAATTAAGCTTCTACAGTAGCGGTATATTGTTGGGTGTGTAAAAAATAAAGTTTATAAATAGATTTTCTCAATTCTAAAAGCATTTATAATTACCATTTTTTAAGAAACACATGCATGATATACTAAGGTGATCACTTTTTTATTTTATATGAGATTGTAAAGTTTTTTTTTTCCCCAATAAACTAGATTTAATAAATCACATTTAGCCACTTTTAAACTATCTAATTTCCGCTTGGGAGTATTCTTTCTCGTAGAGGCTCTTCCCCTGCCTAAGTGTTAATTTGATCTTAAAGCAAGCTAGCTACTTTTACCGCACAAAACTACGTATATATAACATAATTAAATGAGCATTAATTCACAATCCGGCCATCTAACATCCTCGTTTATAATGTGTTCATGTGCGTCATGCACGTACGTGTACAAATAGCATATGAGGCTCTAGATCGATCATGACATCGAACCTAGCCTGCACCTTAATGAGGGTGGATATTGCATGTCAATGGATCTTATCTAAAATCAATGTGCATGTATTTTGTCAAAGCTAGGAAGTTTCTTACACGTTTAATTAGTTTTTTTACAAATAATTGTTTAAAACAAATTCACAATTCAACAACTTTGAAATATAATCTTATCACGATTTAATTGCCAAGAAATCGTGGGTTTTTATTTGTTCCAGTCCACAACTCTTTAATTTTGTTTCCCATTGATCCAACTCTGTATCTTCCGATTGTTTACACTAAATTTCCATAGAAAAAGAAAGGGACCTTTTTATCTTACATGACTGATCATGATCATCAAGTAATTAATGTTAACTCTCATACGTAAGGTTAGGTAGGTAAATCTTGGAGGTCGACGTTCCATGCATGGATCATGCTATCCCATATAAATGACTTGGGACGTTTTGCTACATTATTGTTCACACAACAGTCCTGCATATTGTTGATCGAAATAAAGAAAAATCAATATGCAAATATATATATATATATATATGTTTAATGACATATAAATATACTACTAATATATATATATATATATATATATGGATAACAAAATACTACTAATAATAAAGTTTAGTGTTTGGAGTATTTTTTTTAAAGACCATAATCTAATTTCATGCATTAATACCATTAATTTGAACACAAGAAAACAATTTTCCATAATTTTAGTCTCAATATTTATTAGATTTACTAATTATTACTATTGGACTCATTCATTGATCATCGTGTATTAAATAATCAAAAGCTCTTGTGTGGACGTACGTTTATAAGCATTTAGCTTAAGGGAAACTGGAGAGATAACTAACAATTAACGTATAGATTGCAAATTATTTGAATTTTAATTTGCTGTATATGAATGTTCACATGACAAGATCTAGCACTCGCATATAACGTTTACATTATGATGTGAGGTACTCTTCGATTAGTCCATGTATATCTCTCATCGTTCACGTCAATTCTTAATGAAATTATTTTCCACATGATCAGTCTACATCATTTACATGCATCATGATTGAGATCGAGCCTCATGTGATCTCATGCGGGCGTGATGCACGAAATGTGGGTTGGACGAAATGTGAATATTCAATGCTCATCACGCAGTATCCCTAGCCTGCACGGTACCTTAATTAGGGTGGATATTGTAAATGGATCTTATCTAAAATCAATGTGCATGTATTTTGTCAAAGGTAGTTTGTTTTCAGAGAATAAACACGTTTAATTAATTTAAAACAAATAATTTCGGATTACAAAAAATCTCGAAGCTGTATTCTTAAAAATCAGTAACTAATGGCAACTGGACTAAAGGAAATTAGGTTTCGTTTAGTTACACAAATGAGATGAAATGAGAAATATGTGAATAGTAGTAAGAGATTTTGTGAATAGTAGTGATCAAATAGTTTGAGTTAATATATTTTATGGGATTTTGCGAAATGAGAGAGAAAAAGTTGAATACAAAAATTATAAAATTAAATGAGGGTTAGAAAATTATTAATTTCTAATATTTATTTATTGGTTTTTGGATTTGCAAAAGTTGAATTATTTTTTGTGTTTTGTTTTATTTTTGTATGGACAATATAGGATGTTTACTAAGTTTAATTAATTATGCATCATGTCTTTCTTTTATAAATTAATTGTTGATTACTATTATTAATTCTTTAATTGATTAAATGTTTTATTAAAATAGTGTTACTGTTCGAACGTTAACTGACCGTTCGAAACTTAGTGACTTAAATGCTCCAACGGTAAATTAGTTTCCTGCGAACGACCTGCTAATTGTTTCCCCAAATGCAAATGATTATTTCACTAGGGAAGAAATTTATTATCCCTAAGTAAACCGTTCGAACATGTTCAAACGGGAAGCATGTTTCAGAATTCTTTTGGAACGAAATCAGAAATTCATCTTTACATCTTACATTTTGGGATGATTTTCATTTCATTCCAAAGAACAATCGTCCCAAAAGCTCGAAATTGTTGTAGCGAATGACCTCGATTATTCACATTGCTCCCAACATGAACCTCATGAATGCAGAAAATATGGCCAGGTGGATTGTCTTGCAAAAGATCACACGTATAGCTACAAGGTGAAAATTTCCCAAGAATTACAAGGTCGAAAAGAAAACAGTACTAAAATGTACGTATTGTCCAAATATTGATCTGATCTTAAAGAAAGAATGCTACTTTTACCGCACAAAACTACGTATAACATAATTAAATGAGCATTAATTCACAATCCGGCCATCTAACATCCTCGTTAATGTGTTCATGTGCGTCACGTACGTGTACATATAACATATGAGGCTCTAGATCGATGATGACATTGTAGTGATCATATAACATGTGCGGCCGACAAGAAATTAAGCCATCAGGTACATCAAATTAATGGACTAATCGAAGAGTACTTCGATACCTCTCATATTATAGATTAAAATTATAACAATAAGGGTGGTACTACTTTCAATATGTTTAAAACAAATTATCCCAACTCCCAAGTAGCCTATTTAGCCGACTAATATAACAAATTTCTTTACGTAGGTACCAAAACAGGAGACCACCTCCAGACTCAAAGTAGATATGCATTATTAATTTATCCTTAAGTACTATAGTATTCGTTTCACTACAAGAAATCAGGCATTTTTTAACGCAAAAAATTGTCACAAAAATCTCTAAAAATCGCTACATATTTTAAGTTTGCTACTATTTCGATGAAACTAAGTGTTCACTTTTGATCAATTTCAGGGATCAACAAAAATCGTCAGTAAAATAATATTACCAGTGATTTTTTTTTGCCGCAGATCACTAAAAAAAAAAACGTTGGGAATGGTATGACCCATTTACAGATAAATCGTTGAGAAAAGTCAATTGCAGCTATATGCATCGTCGCAAAAGCTGTAGAAATCGCCGGAAATGACTCTTGATTTTTCCTAACGGTGTAGAACTATCGTTGCTCGAAAATATTTCCAACGGGTTTTTGTCACCGCAAATAGACCTAAAATAGCTGCAAATATGTGTCAAAGGCAATGATTGTTCTCTTCGTCGCAATTGAATTTATTTCCAATGCAAAGAAATTGCTGGAATAGGTCAATTGCATCGATTATTCACATCGCTTCAATGACGTTGATTAGTCACATCGCTCCCAGCATGAACATGCATTAAGATAATATTGCCAGGTGGATTTTCTTGCAGAAGATCATGTATAGTCACAAGGTCGAAATTTCCCAAGAATTAGCATGTCTGGCCGGGGTAGATAGTTTCTAACTAAAGATATTGATCGATCTGTTGTTACAAGCTGGTCTTCCCTACGTTAGATGTTTATTAATTATTAAAATGAACGTCTCGAAAAAAAAGATTTATAAAATGTACGTTTTGTCCTAAGCGTTGATCTGATCTTAGAGCAAGCTAGCTACTTTTACCGCACAAAACTACGTATATATAACATAATTAAATGAGCATTAATTCACAATCCGGCCATCTAACATCCTCGTTTATAATGTGTTCATGTGCGTCATGCACGTACGTGTACAAATAACATATGAGGCTCTAGATCGATCATGGCATCTAACCTTAAATATTCACAATTCAACAACTTAGACTTGTACCTTAACTGTGAATATTTAATACTCATCATGCAGTATCCCCAGCCTGCACCTTAATGAGGGTGGATATATATTGTCAATGGATGTTATCTAAAATCAATGTGCATGTATTTTGTCAAAGCTAGGAAGTTTCTTACACGTTTAACTAGTTCTTTTACAAATAATTGTTTAAAACAAATTAACAATTCAACAACTTTGAAATATAATCTTATCACGATTTAATTGCCAAGAAATCGTGGGTTTTTATATATATGTTCCAGTCCACAACTCTTTAATTTTGTTTCCCATTGATCGAACTCTGTATTTTCCCATTGTTTACACTAAATTTCGATAGAAAAAGAAAGGGAACTTTTATTTTACATGACTGATCATGATGATCAAGTAATTAGTGTTAACTCTCATACGTAAGGTTAGGTAGGTCAATCTTCGAGGTCGACGTTCCTTGCATGGATCATGCTATCCCACTTATAAATAATTTTATCTACCATTCAATAACTTAGACAGCTTGTACCATCATATATAAATGACTCAGACATTTTGCTACATTATTGTTCACACAACAGTCGTGCATATTGTTGATTGAAATAAAGAAAAATCAATATGCAAATATATACATATATATATATATATTTTTAATGACATATAAATATACTACTAATATATATATATATGGATCTTATCTAAAATCAATGTGCATGTAATTTGTCAAAGGTAGTTTGTTTTAAAGAATAAACACTTTTAATTAATTTAAAACAAATAATTTCGGATTACAAAAAATCTCAAAGCTATATTCTTAAAAAGTAGTAATTAACCACAATTGGACTAGAGGGAATTAGGTTTCATTTAGTTACACAAATGAGATGACATCGAACCTATTAAAAGAGGTGTGAACCTAATTCCCTCTAGTAAACCCATCGAACATACGTGTGATCTTTTGCAAGACATTAATTACTACTTTTTAAGAATATAGCTTCGAGATTTTTTGTAATCCGAAATTATTTGTTTTAAATTAATTAAACGTGTTTATTCTCTGAAAACAAACTACCTTTGACAAAATACATGCACATTGATTTTAGATAAGATCCATTTTCAATATCCACCCTAATTAAGGTACCGTGCAGGCTAGGGATACTGCGTGATGAGCATTGAATTTTCACAATTCGTCCAACCCACATTTTGTGCATCACGCCCGCATGAGATCACATGAGGCTCGATCTCAATCATGATGCATGTAAATGATGTAGACTGATCATGTGGAAAATAATTTCATTAAGAATTGACGTGAACGATGAGAGATCTACATGGACTAATCGAAGAGTACCTCACATCATAATGTAAACGTTATATGCGAGTGCTAGATCTTGTCATATGAACATTCATATACAGCAAATTAAAATTCAAATAATTTGCAATGTATACGTTAATTATTAGTTATCTCTCCAGTTTCCCTTAAGCTAAAAGCACATAAACGTACGTCCACACAAGAGCTTTTGATTATTTAATACACGATGATCAATGAATGAGTCCAATAGTAATAATTAGTAAATCTAATAAATATTGAGACTAAAATTATGGAAAATTGTTTTCTTGTGTTCAAATTAATGGTATTAATGCATGAAATTAGATGATGGTCTTTAAAAAAAATACTCCAAACACTAAACTTTATTATTAGTAGTATTTTGTTATCCATATATATATATATATTAGTAGTATATATATATGTCATTAAACATATATATATATATATATGTTTGCATATTGATTTTTCTTTATTTCAATCAACAATATGCAGGACTGTTTTTTTTTTTTTTTTGATAGAAACATAATGATAACAATATGCAGGACTGTTGTGTGAACAATAATGTAGCAAAAAGTCCCAAGTCATTTATATGGGATAGCATGATCCATGCATGGAACGTCGACCTCCAAGATTTACCTACCTAACCTTACGTATGAGAGTTAACATTAATTACTTGATCATCAAGATCAGTCATGTAAGATAAAAAGGCCCCTTGCTTTTTCTATGGAAATTTGGTGTAAACAATCGGAAAATACTGATGAGTTCGATCAATGGGAAACCAAATTTAACAAATCAGATCATGTAAGATAAGATTATATTTCTAAGTTGTTGAATTGTGAATTTGTTTTAAACAATTATTTGTAAACAAACTAATTAAACGTGTAAGAAATTTCCTAGCTTTGACAAAATACATGCACATTGATTTTAGATAACATCCATTGACAAAATACATGCACATACATTGAATTTGATTTTAAATTAATATGCATGCGGCCTTGTTTCTTTATGGGTTTGAAAAGGCTATAAATACGCACGCATACATGGCTAGCAACTACCACTACTCGTACCCCCAAACACAAAAAAAAAATATAGTAACTACACCTGCTTCGCCTTTCCCTCGATTGAATGGCTTCCAGTGCTAGTCCTGTCGTCGTGAAAGCTGGCTATTGGTTTTTCGGGCCTGACTTGAACCGGCAAATAGCAGAAATACCTTCCGAACTCTTCACACATCTTTATGCTGGCTTTGCCGTGGTCAACAGTGATACTGGCGGGGTGACCTTTCCTCCCGAATACGAGGAACAATTCCAAACCTTCCCCGACACGGTTCGAGTACGAAACCCTTCGGTGAAAACTCTTTTATCCATCGGTGGTGACGGCACTGACCTATCTGCAGTGGTGGCAAGCAGTGATAAGCGTAAGAATCTCATAACGGAGTCCATAGATCTAGCCAAGAAGTTCCATTTCGATGGCCTGGACCTCTGCTGGCTGTACCCCTCCAAAGCCGACCAGGAGGGACCGTTTGCCTCGCTCCTCAATGAATGGCGATCTGCCCTGGACTTAGACTTCGCGGAGACAACGCAGGCAGCTAATAAGTTGCTTCTTACTGCGGCGGTGTTTCATCACCCGGGCATTCCTGATAAAGACGGTAGCATTACTTTCAATTATCTCAATCCGGCTATAATTACTGCTGTTAATGTAAAGTTGGATTGGATCAACGTACTGGCCATTGACTTCTATAGTCCCTCCAACTCACCCGAGCAGACTGGACCGGTTCATGCGTGGCGTAATCCTCGAGAGCAAAACAGGTGTGGAAGTGAAGGCATTAAAAAATGGATTGACGGAGGGATTGCGGCCAACAAATTAGTCCTCGGCCTTCCATTTTATGGCTATGAATGGATTCTAACGAATCCGAGTTCCCTTTCTGGATTCTTTGCGCCGGCTCGTGCAGCAAGTGAACTGCCCATGGCCTACAGAGATATCCTGGATGAATTCCTGAGGGGTACTTATGAAACCGTGTATGACAGCCAGTATTATGCTGTTTACTCGCATAAAATTAATGGGGACCAATGGATTGGTTATGATGATGGATTGTGCATCTTTGGAAAGGTTAGGGAGGCAATTGACCTTAAATTGGGCGGTTACTTTGCATGGCGTGTGGGCGCCGACGACAACTACTGGACTCTTTCTCGTTCAGGTAAATTAGCGGTCGATTTCCAAGTTTGTGATGCATGCATGAGTGTAGTTAATTCTTGAGTTTGACTTATTATCCAGCGGAAAATTATCACTAGATATATATGCGCTAACGTAAATGAATGAATAATATGAATTGAGATGAATCAATGAAAAAGATCTCATGAATATTCCTTGTTCTTTTTAGTATATATTACATGATATCCAGTAATTTTGTCTTGACTAGATATAGCTAGGCTGCCAAATTCCATGACATCTTGTTTGAATTTCGTAGAACTGTTCGCAAGCAATGAATATATATGCAACCTCTCTTTTCTGAAAGTCAAAGCAGCTGTATTGCCAGTATCTTGGAAACTCAAAGCAATCTGAAAAATAGAACAAGTATCTGCCACATTCTGCATTAGAGGCAGAAATATATTCCACTGATTTCGAATAGAAGGGAAACTGAACAATGCATGCACCAGATCTTCACACTTTCCATTACAGAAGCCACATACCTCCTCATTAATTAGTTTCCTCTTCTTCAGATTACATCGAGTAGGTAGACCATCCCGACAAGCCCTCCAAGCAAAAATTTTGATCTTATGAGGGACTTTCATCTTCCAAATTGCCTTCCACAAAACCTGATGTTGTCTTGCACTGGAACATTCACCCACTGAAATCTGATCACCCTGCCTTATCAGTCTATACGCAGTCCGCACACTAAACTGCCCATTTCTCTCAAGAGACACAGCCATTTGTGAGGTTGGTTTCCAGGGCATATAATAATTGTCAAATTTTCAGAAGAGACATTTGGATTGAATAGGGCTCTGACTTTTTCTACATCCCACCAATTGCTATCCCCATACAGTAAGACACTCACATTATCATCCTCATTTATGGCACCAGCATAAAAAATAGCCAAAGAGGCAACATTATACCCAGGTATCCATGGTTCCTTCCACATTTTTGCAGTCATCCCATCCCCAATCCTCCATCTACACCCTTTGAACAGCCAAGATTTAGCTTCCCAGATTCCTTTCCATGCATATGAAAGTCTTCCACCCAATTAAGATTCAAAGAAGCTACCATTAGGAAAATATCTATCCTTACAAATTTTATGTAACAGAGAGTTTTGAGAATTATGAATTCTCCATCCCTGTTTAGCAGGTAAAGCTAAATAAAAGGATTTCAAATCTTTAAAATCCAAAACCCCTTTTGCTTTAAGCTCACACATTTTCTCCCCACTAATCCAATGGATTTTCCTCGTCTCAATTTTCTGACCCTACCAAAATGTAGCCATCATGGATTCCAACATAGAACAAAGTTTAGAAGGTAACATAAAACAACTCATGGAATAAGTAAGAATAAATAAAGCTACTGCTTCAATTAATATCTCCTTACCCCCTTGGGAAAGTAACTTTTCTTTCCAGCTCTGTAATTTTTGTCAAACTTTCTGCTTAATATCAGAAAATGCACTCATTTTAGATCTGCCAATAACTGGAGGCAAATCTAAATATTTATCATACTGATTCTCACAGGATGCACCCCACATTTCCATTATCTCAGTCCTCACATCATTAGTCACATTAGAACTAAAGACCATAGATGTTTTCTCCCTATTAATACTTTGACCAGAGGCCTTTTCATAAACAATCAATAGTTCTTGCATACACCTATTCTCCACCACATTTGCTTGATAGAAGATGATACTATCATCTACAAACAACAGATTGTTCACATGAGAAGCACCCCTACAGACCTTAATACCATAAATTTTCTTCTCAGTCCCAGCCTTATGCAATAAGGAAATCAAACCCTCAGTGCACAAGTGGAAAATATAAGGGGATAAAGGATCCCCATTTCTCAAGCCTCTTGAAGGAATGATAGGACCCTTAGGTATCCCATTAATCAAAATAGAATAAGAAACCGTGGAAATGCAATTCATAATCAAGTTCACAAACTCTCTCAAATCCCATCTCCATCATGATAGCTTTTAAATAATCCCATTCAACACGGTCCTAGGCTTTACTCATATCTAATTTAAGAGACATGTATCATTTCTTTCCTACTCTTTTATGCTTCAAAAAGTGAACTAATTCATAAGCGATAAGCACATTATCAGTAATAAGATGGCCAAGAACAAAAGAACTTTGTGATTTAGATATAATGCCAAGGAGAACGTGATTTTGATAAAACTACGATGCCATACCATCTGGGTCTAGGGCTTTCAAAGGATGCATCTGTTTCAGTGCCTATACCACTTCATGTGTAGAAACTCTTGAGGCTAAAACCTCATTCATCGTACTTGTAACTCTTCCATTCAGATTATCTAAGAATTCCATAGGCCCCCTCTATTTAGCAGTAGTAAACAGCTTTGTGAAGAACTCCTGAATAATTTGATCCCTCTCATCACCACGCTTCCACACTCCATTATCATCTTGAATTTTAAGAATATGATTCCTTTTCTTCCTATTGATAACTTTAGCATGAAAAAACTTTGAATTCTGGTCACCTTCCTTTAACCACAAAGTTTTGGATCTCTAACAATATCATCTCATCCCTTCCCAACCATAAGTGAACCTCTTTTCAAGCAGCAACAAGAGCCTCATTATCAATGCTTCTAGGACAACAACATTCCATATCTTGAGGTCTTCTTTGGGCTTTCATTAAATTTTTTTTTACTCTACCAAAATGGTTTTGGTTCCACATCTGAAGTCTTTGGTCACACTCTGAGACTTTATTCACAACAGTAACCATATCAGTTCTATCCCCAACTTTCTTCCAAGTATCTCTGACAATATCTTCACAACCCTTCTCCCTTAACTACATTGCCTCAAATCTGAACATCTTAGGCCTTCTCATATAATATAAAAAAGTGATCACCTCTGTATATCATGCATGTATTTCTTAAATAATGGTAATTATAAATGCTTTTAGAATGGAGAAAATCTATTTATAAACTTTATTTTTTACACACCCATCAATATACCGCTGCTGTAGAAGCTTAATTAATTTCCATATCAACTATACTAAAAAATACATATAATTGGTGTTTTCATTTTTATTAAAGTTATAATAGGTCCAATTAATATAGTACTTTTGTAAGACACGGAATACTTATGTGTAGCAAATATTGAAACTCGATAGAATTTTGCAAGCCCCATTAAGCAAATCATCAAAATTAAACTGGCCGGCAAGTTTCCAAATTCTGGGTAAACAAGAATCTCTATATATCCTAGCTGTAGTTAGCTCTCTTTTCCGAGAATTTTATTTTCTATTTTCTAATGAACATAATTTCTCTTTCTTTTCATAGCTTCCAATGCAGTACGGGATAATGCGATTAATAATCCGAGCGAAATTACAGAGGAGTCAACAATAGACAAATCAATTATGGTTGGTGATCATCAGCAAAAGTCAGATCAAAACACTAGAACTAGTACTACTAGTACTACCACTAGTACTACTACTAGTACTACTACTACTGCTGATACTAGTACTCATACAGCTTCTATTAATATATGTAACATATTATAAGCTGCTTTCATTATGAATAATAAGGCCAATGGCTAGCTGGCTATCATGCTGTGTACGTAGAACTAGTACTACTAGTATTACCACTAGTACTACTACTACTGCTGATACTAGTACTCATACAGCTTCTATTAATATATGTAACATATTATAAGCTGCTTTCATTATGAATAATAAAGCCAATGGCTAGCTGGCTATCATGCTGTGTACGTACGTTGTTTGTAATATTATTATTATTATAGAATCATGTATTATTATTATCATCATCAATAAGGTTAATCTTGTGACCAATTGTACGAGATGATGATCGATGTTCTCATGTCTTTTTCTTGATTATAATATATATTAGATATATATTAGTTTTTAAGTTTTTGAAAGTTTTGAAATTTTAAAATGGACAACCCTCTAACACAATCTTCTCATTTACCTCCCTGCTTTTCCTCTTGTCTCCCAGTGATAGTCTGGTGGGCTGGGTCTAATCATTGTATGAGACTGGTTGAATATTATTCTATCCCATGCATATATGCAGGCCATGCACACGATTAGGCAATATTTCTGGCCACATATGCATTTGCTCGCTGATCTCATTCAACTTAATTTGCTAATTATAAATTATAACTACCCCCAATATGTTTATAAATATTCTTGGTAAAATTCCAATGATCTTTTGCAAGACATTAATCCACCCGGCCATATTATCTGCATGCACGCTCAAGCTGGGAGCTGGAAGATGATCATTTTCAAATAGGAACGTCGTAAATGAATTTGTCAGTCATGACGTTGTTGTTTCTATATATGCATGAGTTTGAAGTTTCAATCCAATCGATTGAAGGCATTCCCCACATGAATTAGCCGTAAATTAATGCACGAATTAAAAGACTAGTACTGTTAGGTATATGACTTAATATCACTTCCATTTTCCATTTAGTTCACACCAAATTTTATGATTGAAAAGCAATAATAATATTATTATATTTTCAGCCCTCTCACAAACAAATACTCAAAGAATCAAATTAATGTAACTGGTTGTAATATGCAATTAATTTGAACAAGAGATAACCAAAACTCTAAGAAATTATATGATTAATGTGATCGATTTAGTTTTCTATTTTAAACAAGTTAGAAATCCGAAATCACATTATATACTCATGAAAAATCAAAATAAAAGCAATAATAATAAAAGAAATGCAAAACCAACAAAAGAAATTATGTGGTTCGACTCTAATAATTTACATCCACGGCATGAACAATCTAGGAGTTTTTATTTTTGAAGAATTCATCAAAAACTTGAGTTTATAATCCCTTACAACCGTTGATCACCATACAAAATATGGATTAGCTTCCTCATATTATCCTATAACGAAACCACACCATAAAAACACATTTGATAATCTCTTCAAGCTCCAATTTGATCTTGATAAAACTAAGGTTTGAAAACCCCTTCGTTTCTCTCCCCCTTGATCGCAGCTTCCAGATTTTGGTAAAGTGAAATTGTGCTCCTCTTTTCACAAAGGAATACTTGCCTTTATATACAAAATTACAAGTTTGCCATTAATCAATAATTACAAAAATGCCATTAATGAAATACATGAAAATAGAAACTGCAATGTCATATAGAACACTTTCAAAAGCTTGACATATCTTCAACAAATATTTAATACTGCACAAATCATAACTAGTAGGCCTGCAACCCGACTAGGAATAACCGGTTTTGCGCCCGACCCGAGTGAGCTCATCCAAGGCGCCAAACCAACCCGACTAGACACGAACAAAATAAATACGGGTCGATCCCGTATGACCCAAACTATACCAAAAAGGAAAAAAACAAAAACAAAAAGCACCTCTACTTTCTGCACATCGATGTAGTCGGGGCACCAAAAATTGCAGAGATTCCGACAAATGGCCCCTTCTAAGGCATCAACCAACATCCCATCGAGTTCTATGACTCCAGCGGAGTCACCTGTAGTTTTTCCATCTAAAAGAAGCCCTCTAAGTCCGGTGCAATTGATTTGTCCCTGGAGATTGCACAAGGACCGGTCAGTGATGAGTTAGGTTCGGCTCGAAGAGCTGGGCATAGGACATTTTGAGTGGCTTGATTTATGAAGATGTGGGGCTTTTTGCAGCATGCCAGGTAGGGAATGAAGATGACATATGGGTTTTTTCTTTTTAATTTCAGAAGAAGACAGATCAAAGATGAAAAAGAGAGAGAAAGTGAGTTACGTGACTCTTACCATGTTCTTGTTGGTGCAGGCAATGACAATGTTGCCTCTGTACAAGATGAAAAATAAACAAATAGAAGATGAAAAAGTGAGAGGTTGTTAGGTATATGACTTAATATCACTTCCATTTTCCATTTGGTTCACACCAAATTTTACGATCGAAAAGCAATAATAATATTTAGTACTACACAGATCATAACTAGTACTTGTACATCGGACGAGTATATGTTTTAATAAGGATACACAATAAATCGACGAGTAATAGTTGTAAGTGTATGAATTTTGAGAGTGCAGGTCTTTGTTCCATTTTTTTGGCTTGGAAGAAGTGGCTTGGTAGGTGTTGAAGAGGAGTCAAGATGATGGTATTAAATTCAAGAGATCTTGACCTTGAGTTTTGGTGAGTCGATTTGAGTGTGCAAACAAAGCGGGTTACCCAATAGAATCATGGTTAGCGATAATTGTTGTGATTATCTTTAAGAATTAATTGTGACTTGAGGTCCCCTAAGAATTTAAAATTTTGAGGCTATACTTTCCTTTGGAGATTGAGTGTTCAGTTGGGAGAATTAAAGACATTGTTATTTAACTTGAAAAGAGATTGTTGGGCTAACATGTGTGGTGTATGATAAAATCTTGAAAGTTGAAGCTTAGGCATCAACGGTGGATAGCATAAGCAGATATGTAAGGTATTAAAGTATTAGAATCCAAGAGTGTTGTGCAATAGTTACGATAGATTAGAGTTTGGAATAGCATGACTTGCTTTAAGGTTTAATTGCGATATACTATTGAGGAACTAGTCATGCTAATACTAGACCTTATGAGAGTAGGAGTAAGTGGGGAGTTATCAGGAAGGTTGCAATAATGTTTTGGTAAATTTGAATGGAGGTTCGTATTGAGTTTAGCGACTTATTCACCGCTCGATTGGATGATATTTAGAATTTAGGTGATAAGCTTTTAAGTATAGGTTTTCAGGTAGAAGTTTATAGGCACTCTTGTTTGTTGGTCGGGAAGGATTCAAGCCTTTTAGGATATGTTCCTTGTCTTAGATGTGGTAGATACATTTTGAGATGATAATACTTGTTTTTATTTTCGGATGTTGAGGTTGATTGGTATTGATTTGTCAATGATCATCATTGTATTTTGTGGAATATTGATTTCGGTCAACGATCATGAATGCATTTTGTGAAATGTTGATTTTTTATTAAGTCGACGAGAGCCAAATGAGGAGTGGGTGAAAATTCATGATTTTGAGAGACTAGGTATCTTCTACCAAAATGTGGTAAAGGTTTTCTTGTGAGTAGGTGTTGATTGAGCCAATACTTGATGATGTTAATTGATGAGGACATAGCCTTTATGTATTTTGGCGAGTTATCAGAGTGCGCACAAAAGCGTGATTTTTGAAGATAACTAGGTATTTAAATTTTGTGTTGAGTTTGAGGAATTTGTGGTGACTTGAAATTTTGAGAAGATGCTTATAATTGGAGATTAATCATTTGGTTGTGCAAATTTGTTTATGGATGCTTAAATTTGGAAGTGGCTATTCGGTTACCAAGGTGTAGTATACAATGAAGGTTTGGAGGTTACAGCATAAGAGTCGCTTGAGGTTAGTACAGCCTATTGTAGAAAATAATAATAATTGGGATTCTTTGGGTGTTGTATTAAGGTTTTTGTAAAAATAGAGATTTTGGATTACATAGCTACCCTAGGAGTACTAGGAGTGATATACCAATGGGAGACTAGTGCAGGTATAATGAAATCGCCTATAGCAGTAGATTTGGGAGAGCTTTACTCATGCTTGTATGGGAATAGTTGATGGTATGTTTTATCAAGTGTTTTGAGTTGTACCTTATATCATGCTTGAAGCTAATGTTTAACCTCACAAATTTCGAGGACGAAATTTACTTTAATGGGGGTGGATGTGATATCCCCTTTTTACATGTATTTTTATTGAATGAGTATTTTAATTTAATTAAAATATTGGTTCTTTTGTTTTAAATTTATCGAATTTTAATTAGATTTATTTAGTTGTAAAATTTATTTTGAGGTACTTTCTTAATATTAATTATTGTTGTGTTTAAATTACTTTTTAATTTAATTTAGTTTATTTTTGGATTTAAAATTTTGTTATTTATTATATTTTAGCAAGGTATTGTGTTTAAATTATTTTATTCAATTTATAGCTTTTAAAATTGTTTTCGTGAATCAGTTTCTAGACTCTAGATGTGAGGATTGGACCTTATTTCCTTTCCCTATCTTTTCTTTTTTTCTTTTTCTTTTCTGCTTTCTCTTACTTTTCCTTTTTCTTTCTTTTTTCCCTCACTTTTCTTCCGGTTCTCTCTCTCTCTCCCCGCACAGTCTCTTTCTCCTTCTCCCTTTTCTTCCGCTGTTTGCTTCGTCTGCCCAAAACCACCGTCAGTCGCTACCGTGCAGTACACCACCCCTCCCATTTTCTTCCCCTTCGGCTGGTGAACCTCCCCACCAAAACTCAGCCCCATCCGAGCCGCCGTTAAGCCGCACACACCACTCTAAGCCACAACGTTCTTAAGCTCCAGTTCCGTCGTCGTTCCACTGTTGAGTACTGTGGAGTCTGGTCCATACCGCTCGAGCGGAGGCATTGGCCGTGTGATGCCCCCAACTCCCACGTACGGCTACATGGAAATTGAGACATCGGGATAATGACAACACGGTCACACATCCCATCGTCAAGTGCCCAAAGTGTGTGTACATGCAATATGTGTACAAACAAAAACACGCAGCGAATAAATAAGTCATATAACTAGGTACCAAAATTTTTTCTTAATTTAATACAAAGCGGTTCAAAACATACATAATAGAACATTACATTATCAACATCGTCTCAAATCCAAATACATACTAATAAAAACGACAAATATAATATATGAAAGCCATCCAAGCTACTCCTCCGGTGGAGCCGCCTCCTCGGGCTCAGCCTCCTCCTCCTCTAAATCTGCATCAAAATCTACGATACCAAAAATGATACCACAGGTAAGTAAAATCCAAACAATGCAAGATAAAAACATATT
The DNA here is from genome assembly GCF_018687715.1 of Carya illinoinensis. NCBI lineage: Eukaryota > Viridiplantae > Streptophyta > Magnoliopsida > Fagales > Juglandaceae > Carya > Carya illinoinensis. The sequence continues at coordinate 44,182,248 of NC_056766.1, read as the reverse complement.
ACAACCAAAACAATATACATGAAGTATGCCCAATGCACATGTCCCAAAAACCATATTTTTTTCACACGCCAAAATCTCATTTTGGCCCAAAAGCATTTTCCTTTAAAACCAGTCCTCACCATTATCCCAGATAATGGCCCAAATCAAAAAACCACAATTTTTCTAGAAAATGGATCAAAAAACCTCAACACCTCCTCGCCATTTTTCCAGAAAATGGCCTGTATCCGAAAACCATAAAACCAATCCAATTATGCATGCACCATGATCTCCCCTAGGGAGCGTCCACACACTCTGGCTCTGTGCCACACCGCAGGTAACGACTACGCGTATGACACCTAATCGAGCGATCCGGTCATCGTCTAGCGACAACCCAGGAGATATCACTCAGTTTTATCTGCTCCCGAGTGACCAGAGGAGCTCCACCGAGATAATAACCCATCCCGGCTTGGGCTCGTGATACGTACGCACCCGAAAATCCATTTACACGTGTAACACCATTTTCAATAAAAACACATGAATATGCATGCACAATGCCATGCAATTAAAATCACACTAATTAACCAACATATTCCAAACATCAATAGCAACCAACAAACAACTCCTTCCTTAATTCCAACCGACCCCCGACTCCTCGGACTCAGTTTGGAATAACCAAGCAGATCACAAATAATTATTGTAAAGGCAATAATATATTTAAATATAAAACGAAGTTTGGAAAATACTTACAATGCTATATATTATTTTTTGAAGGATCGGCGCGCAGCAAACGGTGAAAGAAAAGTAATGTAACAGTGCAAATGCACTGTGGCCGTGGGTTGTAAAATACCCACTTTTGAATGGGGACAAACCAAAGCTCGGGATTGATAGGGAAAGGCCTAGAAGTGTTTATGAAGCTAAGGGAAGTGAGCTTTGGCTGTGGGTGGCGGTGGAAGCGGAAAAAGGCCAAATCGGAGTTGAGCTCGTAGAAGCTGCTCCGGCAATAGATCGAGACTGAAATTAGGTGGGTTAGGTCGGCAAGAGGTAGAAGAAGAAGCTGTGAAGAGGTGGTGGCCGGAGGTGGTGCGACGGCGTCAGAAACGGCTCAAAACCGTGCGGCTTAAGGGTGCTCTAAGTGGCTAACGGCTGGTCGGATGAGGGAGATATTTGGTGGGGGTGTTCACCGGCCGAAGGGGAGTCGGACGGTGGTGGCTGTGTCGGCCACGTCGGCCAACAGCGGCAGGTCTGAGCGGTAGGGAGCTGGACGGTGTGGGTGAGGAGAGAGAGAAGAAGAAAGAAGCACGGGGGGAGAGGGGGATCTCGCGGAAGGAAGGAGAAAAAGAAGAAAAAAGAAAGAAAAGAGAAAAAAGAAAAGCGAAAAGAGAAAAGAAAATATGAAGTTAAAGAAATGAGGTCCAATCCTCACCTCTAGAGTCCAACAACTCGATTTCAGCTCGACAGTGAGCTCGAGCAAATGCGGGAAGGAAGTTCCCTCGACGCGTGCTCGACACGCCGCTTGAGCGAACATGCATTATTTAGGGTTTTCACCGTTTAACTATATATATGATGTTTTACATCATATGGCCGTACGGTTGACGTACGAGTGAACACAGTGGATGTACTGTGTTAAGATCCATCATTGTAGTGTGATATTCCTCAATAATAAAATCCTCTACAGCTCCCGTGGACGTAGGCAATTTGCCGAACCACGTAAATCTTATGTCGTGTGTGATTGATTGATTGATTGCTTTTCTCGTTCCATATTTTTATTCTCTTTTCAATTCATTGTCATCGTTTTTTACAACAATTGGTATCAAGAGCTAAGGTTCGGGTCTGAGGAAAAATGATGGCTGGAGATGATTTGAAGGTATCGGGGATCGAGAAGTTTGATGGCACGAATTTTGGATACTGGAGGATGCAGATAGAGGACTACCTCTATGGGAAGAAACTTCATCTTCTACTATTGGGAAAGTAACCGGAAAAGATGGATGATGCTAATTGGAACCTGTTGGATCGACAGGTTCTAGGGGTTATTCGATTAACCCTGTCGAGATCCGTTGCACACAACGTCATCAAGGAGAAGACGACTGCGGATCTCATGGTGGCTTTGTCAGGTATGTATGAAAAGCCGTCAGTGAATAACAAGGTACATTTGATGAAAAAGTTATTCAATTTAAAGATGGCAGATGGTACGGCTGTTGCACAGCATCTGAATGATTTTAATACTATCACAAATCAATTGTCATCTGTTGAAATTGAATTTGATGATGAGATACGTGCACTGATACTATTGGCTTCACTGCCAAATAGTTGGGAAGCCATGAGATTGGCTGTTAGTAATTCTGCTGGAAAATCTAAATTAAAATATGATGATATTCGTGATTTGATTTTGGCTGAGAAGGTGCGCAGGAAAGATTCAGGCAAGACCTTGGGTTTGAGTTCAGCTCTAAATGTTGATTCTCGAGGGAGATCACACGACAGGAACTCAAATAGAGGAAGATCAAAATCAAAGTACAGGAGCAAGAGCAAGTCGAGGCCTAGTCAGTAGGCAACTTGCTGGAATTGTGGCAAAGCTGGCCACATAAAGAAGAACTGCAAAAACCCTAAGAAAACGGAGAATGATAGTGCTAATGTGGTAACTGAAGAAGTACAGGATGCACTATTGCTTGCAGTTCATAGTCCAGTTGATGACTGGATATTGGATTCAGGGGCTTCCTTCCATACATCTTCCCACCGGGAGCTAATGCGGAACTATGTTGCAGGTAATTTTAGGAAGGTGTATTTGGCTGATGGTGAGGCTTTGAACGTAGTGGGGATGGGAGACATTGATATTGCACTCCCTGGCAAGAACAAATGGACCTTGCAAAAGGTCAGGCACATTCCTGAGTTAAACAAGAATCTCATTTCTGTTGGGCAGCTCGATGAGTGTAGTCATTTAGTGGTGTTCTCAGATAGCACCTGGAAGGTCACAAAAGGAGCATTGGTACTGGCTCGGGGTAAGAAAACTGGTATACTATATATGACTACTGGTTTGACTGACACTATTGCTACTACTGTTGCAGAGAGCACAGCAAATTTGTAGCATTGCGGGCTTGGCCATATGAGTCAGAAGGGTATGAAGGAACTTCTATCTAGAGGCAAGCTACCAGAACTGAAGTCAGTTGATCTCAGTATGTGTGAGAGTTGCGTTATGGGGAAACAAAAGAAGGTCAGCTTCTTGAAAAGTGGCAGAATGCCTAAGACAGGAAGACTTGATCTTGTGCACACAGATGTGTGGGGTCCTTCCCCAGTGGCATCTCTTGGAGGTTCTCGCTACTATGTTACGTTCATTGATGACCATAGTAGGAAGGTATGGGTTTATTTTTTGAAACATAAATCTGACGTATTTAATGTTTTTAAAATCTGGAAAGCCATGGTTGAGACAGAAACAGGCCTGAAACTGAAATGTCTGAGGTCTGAAAATGGTGGTGAGTATGTCGATGGCGGGTTCAAGGAGTATTGTGCAGCTCTGGGTATCAAAATGGAGAAGACCATTCCTGGGACATCACAGCAAAATGGAGTTGTTGAGCGTATGAACAAAACCATCATTGAGCGTGCTAGAAGCATGAGGTTGCACGCTGGACTACCACCCACTTTCTGGGCAGATGCAGTCAGCACTGCCGTTTATTTGATAAACAGAGGGCCATCAATTTCACTGGATTGTGGATTGCCTGAGGAGGTTTGGAGCGGAAAAGAGGTTAAATTTTCTCACCTTAAAACTTTTGATTGTCTTTCTTATATGCTAATTGATTCTGATGCTCGTATTAAACTTGAGGCTAAGTCAAAGAAAATGTATTTCATTGGCTATGGAGACGAGGCATTTGGCTATCGTTTCTGGGATGATCAGGGTCGGAAAATCATAAGAAGCAGGAATGTGATTTTCAATGAGAAAATTATGTATAAGAATAAGTCTAGTACAGCTTCTGCAGTAGCTCCTCAGGAGTCCGAGTTTGTAAGATTGGATGACCTACCAGAGGTCACAGTGCAGTGCAGTGTAGAGATGCGAGTGACGGGGAGAGTGGGTCCAGTGCACCCATTCCTATTATTCCGCAGGCGGTTTTAGAACCGTCCACTTCTACAGTTGCAGTTTGCAAGTCAGGTAGGACTATACGTCCTCCACAGCGTTTCTCACCTACTTTGAATTATATTCTGTTGACAGATGGTGGAGAACCGCAGAGTTACGAAAAAACCTTGCGAGATGAAAATTCTAGCAAGTAGGAGCTGGCCATGAAAGATGAGATGGATTCCCTATTAGGGAATCAGACATGAGAGTTGACAGAACTTCCATCAGGGAAGAAGGCATTACACAACAAGTGGGTGTACCGAGTGAAAACTAAACATGATGGCAGTAAGAGGTACAAGATTAGACTTGTTGTAAAAGGCTTTCAGTAGAAGCAGGGTATTGATTACTCTGAGATCTTTTCTCCTGTGGTGAAGATCACAACTATCAGGATAGTACTGGCTATGGTTGCTACTGAAGATCTATTTTTGAGCAGTTAGATGTGAAGACAACATTTATTCATGGAGACCTTGAAGAAGACATCTACATGCACCAGCCTGAGGGGTTTGTGGTACAGGGAAAGGAAGGTTCAGTTTGCAGACTGAAGAAGAGCTTGTATGGCCTGAAGCAAGCTCCTAGACAGTGGTACAAGAAATTTGATAACTTCATGCACAGTGCAGGGTACATTAGATGTCAGGCAGATCACTGTTGCTATGTCAGGCATTTTGACAATTCTTACATTATTTTGTTGTTGTATGTGGATGACATGCTTATTGCAGGGGCTAGTATTGATGAGATCAATAATCTGAAGAAGCAGATGTCAGAGCACTTTGCAATGAAGGATTTGGGAGCTGCAAAGCAAATCCTTGGCATGAGAATTGTCAGAGATAGAGTCAGAGGTACGTTGAGACTCTCACAGGTTGAGTATGTGAAAAAGGTACTCAGCAGGTTCAATATGGACAAGGCCAAACCAGTTGGCACACCCTTGGGAAGTCACTTCAGACTCAGCAAGAATCAGTCACTAGAGTCAGAGGAGGAACAAGATTACATGAGTAAGGTTCCTTATGCCTCAGCTATTGGTTCACTTATCTATGCTATGGTTTGCATAAGACCGAATATTGCCCATGTAGTGGGAGTTGTGAGTAGATACATGAGTAACCCAGGAAAGTAACATTGGGAAACAGTGAAGTGGATTTTGAGGTACCTAAAGGGTTCCTCAGAAACCTGTTTGTGCTTCTCTGGAGAGAGCTTGGAGGTGCAGGGCTATGTTGATGCTGATTTAGCTGGAGATATTGATAGCAGAAAGAGTACCACGGGCTTTGTTTATACACTTGGTGGTACTGCAGTGTCATGGGGTTCTAATCTACAGAAAATAGTTTTTTTGTCTATTACAGAAGCTGAGTATATTGCAGTGTCAGAGGCTGCAAAGGAGATGGTATAGCTACAGGGCTTCTTGGAGGAGTTGGGTAAAAAGAATCAGAAAGGCACTCTCTACAGTGATAGTTAGAGTGCCATATTCCTTGCCAAGAATTCAGCATTCCATTCCAGGACCAAGCACATTCAGATTAGGTATCACTTCATACGATCATTGTTAGATGACGGACAGTTGTTACTTGAGAAGATTTGTGGAAGCAAGAACCCTGCTGATATGTTGACAAAGGGTGTCACGCTTGAGAAACTGAAGTTGTGCACAACTTCAGTTGGTCTTCTAGCATGAAAACAAGGGTTGTGAGTTGCAGAGGTGGAGAATATCATGTTTGAGGAAGACGGCGATACAACGAGTGTACCAGTCTCCAAGTGGGAGAATTGTTGAATACTGTGGAGTCTGGTCCACACCGCTCGAGCGGAGGCATTGGCCGCTCGAGCAAATTCAGATAGATTCGAACGCTCGATATTAGCTTGACAGTAAGCTCGAGCAGGAAGCTTTCGCTCGAGCGGAGGCATTGGCCGCTTGAGCGAAGTCAGGTAGAGTTGAACGCTTGATGTCAGCTTGACAGTGAGCTTGAGCAAATGCGGGAAGGAAGTTCGCTCGACGCACCCTCGACACGCCGCTCGAGTGACCATGCATTATTTAGGGTTTTCGCCATTTAACTATATATATGATGTTTTACATCATATGGCCGTACGGTTGACGTACGAGTGAACACAATGGACGTACTGTGTTGAGATCTATCATTGTAGTGTGATATTCCTCAATAATAAAATCCTCTGCAGCTCCCATGGACGTAGGCAATTTGCCGAACCACGTAAATCTTGTGTCGTGTGTGATTGATTGATTGATTGCTTTTCTCGTTCCATATTTTTATTCTCTTTTCAATTCATTGTCATCGTTTTTTACAACATTCCACCTCTGACTACCACTTCTTCACCACTTCATCACCAACCTCTTGCCAACCTAAACCACACATTTCCAGCTCCGATCCGTCGTCGGAGCAAACCCCACAAGCTCAACTCCGTTTTCGCCATTTTTCACTTCCATCACCGTTTTCGTCGCCACCCATGGCCAACCCACATTTCCACTAACTTCATAAACACCTCTGAGTGATTTCCTATCAATTCCAAGTCTTGATTCATCCCCATTCAAAAGTAGGTATTTTACAACCCACAGCCCCAATGTATTTTACACTGTTAAGTTGCTTTTTCGGCACTTTTTGTAGCCCATTGATCCTTCAAAAAATATTATATAGCGCTGTAAGTATTTTCTAAACTTTATTTTAGATTTAAATATATTATTCCTTTTACAATAAATTGTGATTGGTTGGTTATGCCGGACTGAGTCCGAGGAGTCGGGGGTCGGATGGATTTGAGAATGGAGTTATTTATGTTTGGATGAGTTGGATTGTTGCTTATCTTTGTGTCATGTCATTTGCATTGCATGGTACGTGCATATATATATATATATATATATATGTGTGTGTGTGTGTGTGTGTTGGAATTTGAAAACTGGGTTTTCATGAGTTAAATGGATCTTTGGGTGCATGTGTATCACGACCCCAAGTTGAGATGGGGCATTATCTCAGTGAAGCTCCTTTGGTCACTAAGGAGCGGATAATACTGAGTGACATCCCTTGGGTTGTGGTTGGGCGACAATCGAATTGGATGATACGGTAACACTATCGGTTGACTCCATGGTTCCTCGACTAGCAGGGACTAGAGGATGCCTTGTCATGATACGGGCTGGGCGCGGAGCTGGATATCGTTCGTGTAGATGTCACATGCATAGTCTTTACCTGCAGTATGACATAGGAGCTAGAGTGTGCAAATAATCCCTAGGAGAGATCATGGTGCATACAATAATTGGAATCTGGTTTTGATATCGGATATGGGTCATTTTCTCAGAAAATGTCAAGTTTGAATAAAGGATATTTGTGGGTCATTTTTTGGAAAAATGGTGGGATTTTTATATGTGGATTTTATGACTTACCTGCAGTACCGTCTTGGGTACAGTAGACTTTGTTGCAGATGAGGAGGATGAGGCTAAGCCTGAGAAGGTGGCTCTGCCAGAGTATTGATTTGAAGTTGTATTGTTAGAAATTATTTTCCCTCACCTTTATCTCCTGAGACACAAACCAACAGTCAATCAGTTATCAAACAAAAATATTCAATTCCAAATATAGGTATTGCCAACTTCAAGGAAACCAAATTATTGCATAGGTCGATTTGGGACCTCAAGACTTAGTAGGGTGCAAACTTATCAAATTCAACTAATAAAAAAAAATTATTGATATAAGAACTGAGCAAAGACAAGCATCAAAATCAGGAGCTATCATGAACTTTGATTGTAAAATAGTACTTGCTACTTTAACACCAATATGAATCTACATGCCAGTTCCAATTTCATTTTTCCTAGCACTTCGATACCCAAATTTAATTACAATCGAATATAATCTTGCTATATTCAATAAATTCCAGTAGAAACTGATATTACAATTGGTTATTTTTATTAACAACAGCATATACTGGAGCAAATTGGTACCCATTTACAATGTAAGAATGCAATACCAACATTAGCCCTCAAAATCATGTACTTATTCAATTAAAAAGATCAAATTAATACCAACCTATTGGAAAGTCTAGCTGATAGGACAAAAATACCATACACTTCTTGAGAGAGAACTTACTTACCTGAAACAAGAAATATTTACAATGATCGCCAGAAAGCGGCTATGAGGACTTAATAATCTGATGAAGATCAGTGTCCAAAAGTTTGTAAACCAAATACATCTTTGCAAAAAAGGACATCTCCAGTGAATCCTCTGTAATTCTAGATCCATAGTTAGAGTTGTAGCCACCCATTGTAGAGCCATAACTTGCAAATTAGGGAGAAAAGTTTTTCCATTAAAGATCAGTAATTACCTCCATAATTACTATATGCTTTCCCCTTACACCCAACTTATAACTTTGGAATTACCTCCATAATTGCTCCAATCTTGATCGTCATAATTGATAGCAGTGCATAGCTAGCTAGCTCTCTGTATAAAATGAGATCAGTTAACTAGTGAACATGATGAGATAAGCTTCATAATACGATTATTGAGATATAGATGGTCTATAATTACTTAAAGTTGGTTTTTAATTCTAATAACCCCTTTACTTATATATTAAAAGCAAATAAATAAATAGAAACCAATCGAATTCCTTAATATGGTAAACAAAGCATGAGAAAGAGAGATTACAAAAATAAGAATTATAAATGAAAAGGTTTATCCCAACTAAAATTGGAATAAATGAACAGAAAAATTGATGTGCAAAAACAAAAAGATTGTCTTTCTTGGTTTGCTTTCTCAAATAGAGGCTTCCCATACTCAAACTGTCCAGATTCATCTATATATTTTCATCTTCTCCACAGTAGTAACATGATCGAGGTAATACTATATGATCCTACTTGGTTTCTCCAAAAAAGAAAGAAAGATCAGTGAATTTGTTAGATTCAAAACAAAAAGGAAAGAAAATGTAACCTTTGCATCTTCACAAACTTTGGCATAGCCTCTTCAAGAGGTACAAAAATGTAACATTTGCATCCGTCCTCAAACTACACCATAGCATCTCCAAAAGGTACAAAAAATCAACACGTTAAAACTGAATCTAGCAAATTAAAATTGAGAATGCCAATGAGAGACTAGCTTACAATGGTTAATAATAGCAAACACTTGAGCATGAAGAGCATCTTGTTAGAAATATATCAGCAGTACCATTTTATGTGCAATCCAAAGTCAACCATATGGTGTCCCTAACCATCACATAAATTTCAATCTGTGTAAAGTACAATAATTGAAATTGTTTATAAACATATTTCTGTGTTTACATAAACATGTTTACAGAATCTGTGTAAACATATGTCCCTAACCATCACAGTTCCCTTTTTGCTTTAATATGCAAATGTTGCTACCTTCAATCAATGAAGTTCCACCAAGTAACATCAATTGATAATACTTTCTATAATATCTCTCTCAACAAACCTAGGTAGAATGAAATTTATTTCATCTAGTTACCTTGGTCTTTTGGGGGTGAAGGCTTAGAAGGAAGCCTTGCTGAATGCAGAACCTGTATGTTCTGATTTATTTTCTCTGTAGTCGATTCTATGATCACTCCATAGTTTTCCATTACAATTCAAGCAACCAAGAAACTACATATCCAGCCAAATGCTTCTAAATTAAGCACTTGAAAGGAAATAGCTTCTAAATTAAGCAATTTACAATTATAAAATACCAAACAAAGAAATGCAAGATATATGAAAAATCATATTTTTTTCACTTTGAAGAAATGCTTGCCTTCGATTGCCAGTCCTTGATCACCTTCTTCTAGGGTTAGGGTTTGGGGATGAAGGGGAAGGGGCAGGCTAGGGTTAGGGTTCATGATCTATACCTGAGGAAGGGTTAATGGCGACCAAAAAGGGAGGAACAATTGGATTAAAAAAATGATTTTCTTTGTTTATAGATATTTAATATATTTTCTTTTTGATTTTCTTATTGTTTATAGATATATAGAATATTATATATCTATTATTAATTAGAATAATACAATTAAGTAAGCGACCCTTTCACGACTCAAACTGCCGATACGCTTTCCAGCTTGCAACGATTCAAATGGGTGGGGGCTCTCTATTTGCTTGCAATGCCGGCTGTTCACCTTTAGTTAGAAGTAGAAGTAGAGGGCACCCTTTGCTTTGCCCCACACTTTAGAAAAAGTAAAAAAGCACGGATTAAGAAAAGGTACATAAGTAGTGAGAAAGAAAAACTTGGTTATAGGAACCGAAGGTTATGCCGACTAGTTACTTTAGTATAGCTGCACCTAAAAAAAATTATTCCTACCTCCTTTTCTTCCTCTTTCTGTCAATATTGCCAATTCTCATAATTCTCTAATAATATGGGATTTACCCACATTGCTTATAAATGAAAATTTCTTGTTCTTTATAAGGTTTCAATAAAGTTCTAATTATTCACAATATTCTTATTATGTATGGCAATATATACATAATCTAAACCTGGACAATGTGCATGATAGTTTGCTTACCCAACTTAAGTTGAAAATTGAAGAACTGCACCTTCTATATAGTTTCCTATTTTACTTTAGGTGGTTTTAAGAACCTGGACGGGATAACAATTAGGTCATAGCTCATAATTGTAAATACGCATTCCTCCATCATAAGTGATCATTTTATTCTAAGGAAAAATCTAGTTACAAGCATAATTGTGCACTAATATATGTACCAATCTATTGTGATTGGTCAAAAAGTAGATTTTATTGAAAACGGTGCTAATTTAAATTTAAAGTATGAAAGAATCAATATTGGTACGCAGATTAGTACGCGACTTTTTTTGTATATAGTAAAACTCTATATCTAAACTCAATGTGTAATGTGTCAATTAATGTAGCTTGTTTTCACGATTCTCAATTATGTTACTAAACTCTTTGGTACTCTTATAGTGGAGAACTAGCCAATTACGTCGGTATATGCATAAAGAACATATAAAAGTAGCTGAAATTTTTTTTTAAAAAAATCATCTTTAACTTCATCCAATTGCTTCCAGCTGGACTAATGCATTCACATGACTTGCGCGCTCAGCGGCCAATTAAGGAGACAATCTCGTGGGCGCGCTAGCCTTCGTCGACTTCAATGCTTTGAATGATAAAAACTAATGAACTCTGTTTTTTTCGACTTCAAGAACTCTTCGTGGGCCTATTGAACCATTGATGAACTCTGTTTTTTTCGACTTCAAGTCTCCGTGGGCCTATTGAACCATTAGGCAAATACACGAAGTACTAGACAACATGACATGAAACCCAATTGAAGGTATAATTCCCCACAATTATAAATGCAGAAAGCGATGGATAACCGTTAGATCATGATTAATTATAAACAAACGATAAACAGAGTAGTTCGCTTTCGTTGCAACTAATATTTATTAAAAAAATACTAACACTTCCATTTTATATTACTTTATGTCATTTTAACCTTTTTATATGTCAGTTCTTAATCTTTTTTAATTTTATTTCTTCCTGCTTGTCTAGACCCTAGATCGTTTTATATCTAACAGAGTTACGTTTATCCCAAGGTTGCAAGTGAATTTTAAAAACTTTCTGAGGAACCATCCCAAGTAAAGGGCCCTGTAGCATATAAGAAGGTCCATAATATAATAAAAATCAAGAAGCCCAAAAGATAGACCCAAGGACCATAGAGGAATAGTCAAAAAGAGTTTGAAAAGAGATATGCATGGCACCACCTTTAACGTAAGGATAAAAATAGCAAGAAGTAACATGAGGCTAAAAATAGCAAGATGTGATAGGATTATTCAAAATCCTAAATTGTGATCTGTTCCGATAAATCCTGAATGAGATAAGTACAACAAACGAGCCTATATATATATATGTAATCTTTGATAATTAGAGAGAACTCAAATATAATAACCTCTTAACTGACTTAAGCATTGGAGTATTTTCAGGAGGAGCCCCCTCAATTTTCATCAGCGAAGATCAGTAGAAGATTGGAAGTAAAACACATCCTTAATACTTTCATTTTAATTCGTTTAGTTTAGCATGTCAGCGTGATTTGTATGTCAACGTTTATCCTATGGTTTTTTTCATTGTTGTTCACAAATCTAACCCACCCGTGATTTGTATTAAAAACTTTAAATAACTAATTTCGTGACAATGTATAAAATTAAAAGTAATCCCTATATCCCACAAACGTCAAAATAAAACCGGTGGATTTCTCTAAAAACAATAATATATATATATATATATATACAACAGCTAGGGTCCGAGAGGGGTAGAAATATTCATTCTCGGCGCGTTGAGACTATTTGAGCCTTGATTGGTGCTGTATGGAGGCCCTGTCGGTAGTCTGGTGCGGCTGTACGGTATCCTTGCATTCATCCATGCTAGTAAACAATAAATATATGCAAGAAAAATAAAAGAGAGAGAAATGTACAAATTTACGAAATTCAACACTGGCTCTATGTCCAGAAGTCATTTGGGAAGCAAATTCACTATAATATGTCTGTTTTACAATCTTTTATGGTCTTTCATCCTCACTGTATAATTAGGACTGTTCATCTGGGTTCCAATCCGGGTACACCCGGGCCGCAACCCGGGTCTCAAATCCGGGCCGCAACCCGGCCCAAGTTAAACCGGGTCAAATCCGGTCCAGAACCCGGATGTATCCGGGTTTTAAAAAAACTGGATTCCGGATTCCGGGTTGAACCCGGGTTTTTTTTTTTTTTTTTTAAGTCTGTATGTCATTATTGATTTTGCAGGAAAATATTTTTATAAAAAATCCTATATTTTATTACAACTTTTTCAAGAAATAATGTTGAAAAGCAAAAAAATTTTGTTATATAAAACTCTATATTTATCATTGTCCATAATGATTAAAAATATCAAAATGAAAAACTACATTTATATTAAGAATAGCTAAGGCTATAAACAACTAATGAACTTTATAACTAAATGCATGTAAAAAAAAAAAAAAAAAACCCCACTACATATTACATTGTCAGAACAAATTTACTTAGAACAATACAAAACACGTACATTATTTTAATTAAACTTCAATGCACAACAACAACCATGAACTAATTCACTACATCACCGCAGACGGATTTTGATTTGCTATCATCATGAAAATAGTCCCATTTTGATCTGCTATCCACCTGCAGTTCATCAAAAGAAAAACATAAACAAGCCATTAAACCAATTAAACCAATCAGACCATACAGATGCAAAAACAGAGAAGAAAGAACTAGTTTAGAGTACTTACTGTATGATACATGGTGCAATCCCATAAAGAACTAATGAACATTGGTAAAATTACAGTTTGTTTTTTTTCTCTGCATAGTATTTATGAACCACAAATTCAGTTGTTCATGTGAGTCTCTACATTTGTAGGAACAAGTAACTATTTTTTGCAACAAAAAAGAGAAAAATCAGGAAAATCTGTCTACTTCAAGTTACCCAAACTCTCACTTTCAACATATATCTATAAAAATCTTTCCTTTCTTTCTGATCTGAGACACATGAATGTCAAATAGCTGAATATGATAAGTCCTTACTTTTATATATCCTTATTGGTCTATTACCAACTCTTGAAAACACTTAACATTTACAGATTATATGAGAAAAACAATTATGAAACAATGAAAAATAAAATAAAACGAGGAGGTTATTACACAGTACTCCATATAAGGAGTATCTGTTGTCGATTGAAACAATGAATATTTATGCTTTTGATTCAGACAATGCATAGTAACAAGGAGAATCTTTTTTTTTCCCCCCAACTTTTCGTTCATATCAATAGTAATAGCTTAGAAAATTTGAACAATTCTTGAGACTTGGATTCTATTTTCAGATTTGGACTAGAAGTATCCAAACCATAAGAAACTTTTCCCTTTTTAATTGTAAAGGCTTAATCACAAAACCCAAAACAGCAAATGGAAGCATAAAAAATGTCTCTCCAAAGAATGCATTACGCCAATTCAAATTGTTTCCAAACTAAAAAGGAAAAAAAAAAAAAAAACCATTACCCAAGTCTGTTATGGTGAGTATAATCAATAGAGAATGCCACTAACTCAACTAATACATAAAAAAAAAATCCCACCAACCACCATAACAACTATACCCTTTTTTTTATAAAAAAGAAAATCAAAACCAGCAGAATTACACTTATTTAAACAGGTCATTGTCCCTTTCGTTTTCTGTTCTTAAACAACAATGGTGAAAAATTATAGTTCTTGGCATCATTGAACTCACCTCTATTTCTAGAAAATCCAAACAGAGGAAAAAAACTATGCAAAGATATTTTAATGCAGGAACCACGCCAAAGAAGATATTTTCCTACTTCATTTTTCTAAACAGGGTGTTAAAACCAAAAACACTTTCCCAGATTCATTTCCTTTTATCATTTTCTACATTTTCTCTCAAACCAAACAAAGCACGAATATACATTTTCTTCTCTGGCGTGGTTCTAATGCAGGAATAATATAAGAAAAAAAAACTAGTGAAGATTGTCGAGAAATTTCGGCAAGAAAATAGTTAAGAGGAAGGTAAAATACTCACCCCATGGTGGCTAAGTGGCAGTTTCCTCGACTATAGCAAAGGGATCGAGAGCTGGAAGCAAAGAGGAAGTGCCAACTGGTGAAACCCTAATCCTGAAATTCGTTGTGCGTGAGAACAAATCTACATAAAAATACTCAAACATTCAAACAAATCTACATAAAAATACTCAAACATTCAAACATTCTCATAAAAAAAAAAAAAAAAAAAAAAAGAAACCCCAAAATCAACAAATAGAGAACACAAGAGGGAAGAATGAAAACATACCCAAACGGAAACCTTGGATCCGAAAGCACTTCCACCGTTCGGCAAGCCGTGCGATCAAAAGGAGATGACCGGTGAGCGGCGCGATCAAATTTGGGTTCCGGACAAGACAAAAGCGCTAGCGCTTGAAGAGAGAGAGAGAGAGAGAGAGAGAGAGAGAGAGAGAGAGAGAGAGAGAGAGAGAGAGGAAACTGGGGGAGGGAGGCGAAGGAGGTCGCATGGCAGAGCAGAGACTGAGAGAGAGGGGGGGAAATCTGAAATTGGGGGGGGGGGGGGGGGGGGCGGCTAGGGTTTTGTTTGTTTAGTTTATAATACCCGGATACCGGGTTTTAAACCCAGATCTGGATTTAAAATCCGATACCCGGACCGGATTAATCCGGTTTTTCGAATCCGGATGCCGGCCCGGATTTGACCCGGGTCGAAAACCGGAACCGGATTCCGGGCCGAGCCGGATTTTATCCGGCCCGGTTGAACAGCCCTATGTATAATGAAGACCAGAGCTGATAAAGGATGATGAATAGCAATCACTCGTTAATTAATTCGCTCGCCGCACCAACAAAAGGGCCTTAATTTCGTAGTTGAAATTTAACAATGGCAAAAAATGATTTTTTTAAAACAAAATTAATGGGACTTGGATATTTTCAATATTTAATATTAATATCTCTATTAAATTATTCTGTTTATATATATATATATATAATGTGAATATTATTCTATGTACTATATATGAAGAATCTAAGTCCTCGATCCGTCATGATCTACAACAATGTATATGTATCTTGAATGATAATCAAAATGCATACTTAAAAATTCTGCCTCATCCACGTCATGCATACGTGGAAGCATGACGTCACATCAACGAAATTCATATTAATCCTCTTGGTCTAAATAGTGTATAAAGCTGGAAGTAATTAACGGCGGTGGTTGGGGCTAGCTTGTGAATTAATTAATAAGGGGTTGTGAGTTAATTAATATGCCTTGTTTAATTTTATATGGGATTAATTGAGAAGGCAATAATATACATTGTGGATTATTTTAATTAAGTAGCTATCATTATTAAATTTTATTAATATATAGCAATCCGTGTTGATCTCGATCGATGAGATGTAATTGTAAAGCGATAGTAGTTTTTAATACACATGATCTGAACAAAGACAAAATATTGTGGTAGTTACAGCGAAAGACTTCTCCTAAATCACCCAAAAATATTGGAGGGACAAGGTGAACCAAACCCCACGCCATAAAAACTAATGAACTCAAAATTAATTACAGGCCAGCCAAACAGAGAATCAAGGCTGTGACTGCAAGACTTGATATTCAATTCAGGCCTAACTGTCATTAATAACGGGTTAATGATGTAACAAAAAGGATTGATATCAATGCTCTTGGAAAAGATAACTATTTGAAACCCTCACCGAGGATGGCATTTCTGCATAGCAGGGTAGTGGATTCGAAGTGCAAACAATTTGTGATTCGTCCGCGATCGGAGAGCATCAAGCCATTAGACAACTCATATCAATTTATAAACATTCATCTATATAAATGAAGGTTAAACCACTCACTAAAAGTAACTTATGAACGTTCTCAAAACTTAAATACTCCAAACCTTATAAATAGACTTTGATGTTGGAGGTATCCCATTGCACACCGAGTCTCTTTTTTTTTTTAATCAGGTTATTAGAGATCATGATTAGTAGGAGTGTGAAACACATTCGTAACAAATATAATATGTATTAAACATTTCACACAACCGTTTATAAATAATATGGTACTTAAAGAAATTATAAGTAAAAGAAATATAAGAATCATCCAATGATGATAAATATACAACATCTTATATAGTGTGATAAAAGTAAAATGGCGTGTGGTGTTTAGAATTTTCCTTCTCCGATTACCCTAGGCACAGCTAGCCTTCATTATTCTAGTCTGACATGTCGTGTAAACGTTGATGAATGACGCTAACTACTGAGGCGTCATGATATAGAGCCTGCAATGATGATTGAGATGGTCTATATTAATTGATATATGAAATAATCAAATGCTCTTTCTAAGTTAGATATAGATCATTATCATGTGGCACTACAACAATTTTGATTTTTAGAGACGAAATTATTTAGGGACGAAATTTAGTACTTATTTGGAACGAAATTAAAATTTCATCTCAAAATATGGATGAGGTTCTTAGTGCATTCGAATGGATAATTAAGTATCTGTTCGAACTAGATCTTCCGTGACAAAATATATCGTTGCAAAAATAGAAGCCCGTTTGAATGGGCTAACTTATGTTCGAACAGAGAGTTAACGGCTGTTCGAATGGTTTAGTCTTCGTTCAAATAAAAATTTTAGTAGGAGAGTACATATAATTTTGCCGAGGAAGTTCAACACTGTTCAAACTGAAATGTTATGTTCGAACGAGAGTTTTTTAGTGGGAAAATCTGTCAGGATGGTTGCAAGACAGTTTGAACGCAAAAACTTGGTTCAAACAAAACTGAACACCAAAATATATTAGTTATCATTTTTAACCTAAATCTAGATAAATGTGGAAGAGAACTTAGATAAGAAAAGAAACAAACATATGGTTGAGTTTGGAGAGAGAAAGCCACTCCAGACATCATTTCTTTAATGGGCCAAGCAGTAATAAGGGCACTGGTAGATTCTTGGGTCTATTCAGGGGTATGCAGATATTATATAAATTTTTTCATTATTATTAATGCATTATTCAAATTTTTAGTTATACATTTTTTTTTTTTATTAACAATGCATGAATTGTAATTAAATGTTGGCTGATATCGTACAGAGTCCAGACCCCATGGATAGATCTCGTGTCCCAAGCATTTTCTATATAATTACTCAATTAGATTTATATTTTTTTTAATGACCCTATTGATTAAATTGATTTAGTGATATAATTTCTGGTAATTTAAAAAGAATGCCCTTTTGATCAGTAGTAAGAGTAATGCTACTCTTTATCCTTTATTTTAAGTGGCTGTTCTTTTAAGTGATACATTTTAAGTGGATTTTCTTTTAGGTGGTTGACATATAAAATCATTTATAATACTACATAAGCAATATGACAATGAGTGACAAAATCTAAGATGAAGAATATCAGTTCTCAATGATACACCTACAAATTTCGTTTAAAATTATATTACAAATGTTTAACAAAAGTAGATAATTAGTTTGCTTACCCAACTTAAATTGAAAATTAAGGAACTACACCTTATGTATAGTTTCCTATTTTATGAAGTGATTATATATATATATATAGTAGTAGTTTAGGTGGTTTTAAGAACCTGGACTTGCTATCAATTAGGTCATAGCTCATAATTATCAATACGCATTCCTCCATCATAAGTGAGCATTTCATCAATAAAATTTACAAAGTATAATGTTAAGAGTAGAGCAGAGAAGGATAAATGAATGAAAAACAGAGGTTGAAGATGGTGAAAACCAGCCTGCCGAAAGTGTTAAGAGGCCAATTTTCATATTTCTAACTCACGTTATTTACAAATACTCTATGGCTATTTATAGATTACAAGTATAATGGAAAAGAATAAAAAATGAATAAAAAAATGTGTTGCCAAAGCATGATAACAACTTAATAGAATTCCATTACTGCATTTTATCTGGTGGAATTATAGCCCATGTGGCCCTTGGCATGACTTGGCCCATGGTGGCCTAGGTTGGCCTACGGCATGGGCCATGGCCTAGTTGGCATGGCTAGATTGGTGCTGGCATGGCACGGTCCAGGCTAGTAGCCTGGGCATTGGCCTGCTATGACTGGTGCTAGCCTGGCATGGCCCAGGCAGGGGTTTAGGCGTGGACATGCTACTATGGTTGCTGCTGATGGCACTGCATGGTCCAGGCAGGGGCTTGGGCGTTGACATAGTTTGCGTGCTGTACGGCATGTTAAAGTGAAGGAAGAAAATAACATTATTATTGTTTTTTAAGGGTGCCGCTGCTCAACTCCAACGGCAATGATGATTGATATGATCTCTAATCATCGATATATGAAATAATCAAAAGCTCTTTCTCAAGTAGATAAAGATCATTATCATGCAGCTCAAGGTCTGTGGTAAGTTTTAAATGACATGCAAATGACTTTGCTTTTTTTAAAGAGTGCCGCAGCTCAACCTCATATTATACATATTAGAATTTTTTTAAATTGTTAGGATATTGTGTTAGAATATATATATATATATATGATAATATAATTTATTCTCTATCATATTTAATTTATTGTGTAAATCAATCAATATGAATTATAAAATATATTTTAATATAATATTCTAAGTTAATTAATAAATACCACTTGTGTCAACCTTAATTATAGAGGCTCGAATAATCCATTGTTGCTGCAACTTGTATTAATGGTCCGACAGTGCCACAAAGTACTGTGCATCACGTGAATGATGGACTGATGTATATACCGACTTGAGTGTAAACAAGTTGAATTCAAATGAATAGTTAGTATTTATTCATTGAAGTCTTATTTGAATAAGAATTAAGTTCAAGTTTATCGTGAAGTTATAATTTATATTTAGGAACAATTTTTTTTTTGTTTTATTTATGCAAGCTAGTAAATATTTGAGCTTGTTTATGAAATATTTAATTTTGACATAATAAGTTCTTGGTATTATATATTCCAACTCTGTGAAATATTGGTACAAAGTGTGCATCAGGTGAATGATGGACTGATATATATTATATATATATATCGACTTGAGTGTATACAACCAGTTGAATTCAAACGAATAGTTAACATTTATTCGTTGAAGTCTTATTTGAATAAGAATTAAGTTCGAGTTTATCGTAAAGTTATACTATATATTTAGAAACTTCTTTTCTTCTTCATTTTTTATTTATTTTTGTATTTTTTTCTGATTTATGATTTATTTAATTTTGAAATAATAAGTTCTTGGTTTTATATATTCCAACTTTATCTATAATTTTAATTATTAATAAATGAATTGGAGTTAAACTCGAGTTTGATTAACCGATCTGATCAAGTTGAGTAGCCTCTGGTACGTTGCTGATTTTCACTTATCATTGATTTGGACTCTAACAACTAGCAAGTTAAGAATTTGGATTTATTAACGGTTTGGATTTTCAAGGTGTCTTTCACACATGTGGTGCCAAAAAAAAAAAAAAAAAATTGAATTTGAAAAATATAAATCTAGAAATATGTTGAATAGAATTTAGAAAACAAACAGGAGGGCTTAGAGAAAGAAAATCATTATCTTCTTCTTTTCTTTAAGAGCAATGCTAAATACAGTCATGGCGTACTGTCACATAATCTTTTTGAAAAAGAATGCGGTGTATTATTAAAAAATTAATTTTTTTTATATATATCTCGTATTTACTTATTTAAATAAGATTAATTGTAGAACTTTTGCACACTCTATAACTACAAATATCATTTATCTTTATTTAATGAGCATTGTAATATTAAGAGCATCGGTAGATTCTCGGGTCTGTTCCGGGTTTGCAAAAATTATATAATTTTTTTTCATTATTGTTAATGTATTATTCTTATTTTTATTTATGCATTGTTTATGAATAATGCATGGATAGTAATAAAAATTCCGTACAAACCCAACGAATTTATCTCGTGTCCCAAGCATCTTCTATGTATATAATTACTCAATTATCTTTTATATTTTTTTAAATGAATACCAGCTTTAAACTGCTTTAGTGTCATAATTTCGGTGACTTTAAAAAATATATATGTATTCTTTTGAGCAGTAAGAGTAATATTACTCGTCATCCCTTATTTTAAGTGGATGTTCTTTTTACTGGCACATTTTATCTCTATCCCCTCAAAAATTGAACATTTACATGACAACTTGATCAGTACGAGTAGTCCCATATCAAAAATTAATGGATCCATGGATTAGTCCATTAATTTCATGCACGTCATTGTCGTCAAGGCTTAATTTCTTGTCCACATGATGATATATGCAAAAAAAATGATTTTTTGTAGTCATTTAGTGGGGCTGAGTCATTGATTATTCCATCTGATATGCATGCGATTGATCACGATCCAAAGGCATGGCTGCAGTATTTTTCTCGTCTGACACGTCATGTAGAGGTAGATGAATGAGTACGTCAACCACAGATCATGCCTCATGATATATATAGAGCCTGCGCGCAATGGTGATTGAGATATCGATTTATGAAATAATCAAAATCTCTGTCATGTCGACATAGATCATTATCATGCAGCTGAAGATGATATTGTTTTGATCAAAGTTATTTTCCAAAAACTAGATAATTAGTTTGCTTACCCAACTTAAGTTGAAAATAAAGAACAACGTGATTACTCCCGACAAAATAGTGATTATACTACAGGTTAGGTTCATCGGATAATTTACAAAAAAGAAAGACAAAAGAATCGCCAAAGAACATAGAGAATTGTCATATAGTTTCCTATTTCATAAAGTGATTATATATATATATATATATATATAATATAGTACTTTAGGTGGTTTTAAGAACCTGGACTTGATATCAATTAGGTCATAGCTCATAATTATAAATACACATTCCTCCATCATAGGTCATATATAGCATTTTATGTTAATGGCCAGTTCACAACTCTTTAATTTTGTTTCCTATTGAACTCTGTTTTTTCGGATTGTTTACACTAAATTTCCGTAGAAAAAGAAAGGGACCTTTTTGTCTTACATGACTGATCATGACCAAGTAATGTTAAGTCTCATACATTAGGTTAGGTAGGTAAATCTTGGAGGTCGACGTTCCATGCATATTCAACGTACTTATAAATGACTCAGACTTTTTGCTACATTAGTCCTGCATATTCATGTTGATTCACACTTGAAATATAGAAAAATCAATATGCAAATATTTTTAATGACATATAAATATACTACTAATATATATATGTATATATGGAAAAAAAATACTACTAATAATATAAAGTTTAGTGTTTTCAGGTTTTTTTTTTTTTTTTAAAAAAAGCCATCATCTAATAATTTAGAACTGGCCACACAGTACCAATTTAATATAGCTTTTAAGATTTACTAAATTCTATTACTATAAGTTAATTGATTTAGGGGGTGCAATTAATATGTGGAATAATACTAGATATAGTTATGAGTTTTGCAAGCGTTGCACACTTATTTTGAAAAAGATTGGGGTCCATCATTAAAACTAACGAGTTACTGTTTTGATGGATTGGTAGTTTTAATTCAAACAACACGAATTTATTTGCTCATGATCGTTCAAATGAAGATAGCATTCAATCGCTTTCTTGCTATTCAAACATGTCGGTTTGTGTTCAAATATAAAAAGTCAGATTGAATGTCCTCAAACACATTCGAATGAAAATTTGTGTTCAAACATTTAGTCCGACGAAATTTGTTTGAATGGTTTATTTTCCATTTGAATGATGATGGATTTGTTCAAATATAATAATATGCAATCGAATGATCACACATGCAGAATGTTTGAACCTATTACTAAGTATCCATTTGAATTGGAGTGACGTTTTCATTTTCATTTAAATGATTTTCGAACATTGCTATTTCAAATGGCGGCAGTACATGTGTTTGAACAATAATTGTGAAGCCCAAAATTCTATGTTAAGTGGGCTTTTTTTAAGTGTGTGTAGCAAGCCTAGCCCAAGTGGTAGCCCAGGTGAGGAAGAAAAACAAAAGGCCCAACCTCATACCCAACTATATGATGTCATTTAAGGGCTCAATAGTTAAAAACCATATCTTTACATAATTATTATCCAAACAAAAAGTTTAATACAACTTAACTAAACTTTTAAACAAAATATAAAAAATAATATAATTTTTTCAATTTTAAAGACGAATATTAAAAATTTATATTTAAATAATTTGTTAATTATATAATATTTTAATTAAACTTTTTAACTATATAATATTTTAATTTGTTAACTATATTTTAATTTTTTTCAAATTTTTTTGCTATATTGTTGACACAAAAGTTCATATACACTATATATGATAGGAAACATCCACATTTGAAATATAGGAAAAAATCATTAGTCTACTTATTCGATCATCCACTAAACACATGATCATTGATGTGGGAACCTATCATATCAATATTAAAAAAAAAAAAAAAAAAAACCCCTCTACAGTGTTTTGAAATTTTCTTTTCTAATAACTGTAATTGATCATTTAACAAGATGCTATTGTGATGAAACACCGATTTGTAAGTACGTAGTAAAATTCAAAAATATATTGCACAAGTAGTTAATTGATTTAATGAATATCCTCCAATTTTTAATTGCAACACATGAGTACGTACTATCGATTTGATTACATGGGTAAACATTCTTTATAATTTTCAAATGCAATATTATGTTTTACGAATATATTATATTGGACTCATAATTAATTCATCTTGTGTAGACATATATTATCATGTAGCTAAAACGTAATATTCTGAATTGTTTGAATGGTAACTTGTTGTCTATAAATTATCATGCATATCATAATTTACAATATGAGAGGTATTGATCTTCGATACATTTAATTGGTCCATCTTATGTAAGTCGATCAAGGCCTAATCAATTTATTGGCCACACGTGTTTCTATCATTCACCTTAATTAATTCATCATGATCATCTAGAGCATCATCCACCCTGGCCTGCACTTTAGGCTGAACAATATACATATATGTATCTAATCCAAAACCAATGTGGATTATGTTAAAAATAGCTATCATTATTAAAAATTATTAATATATAGCTATTAATAGTGTTGATGCATCGATAAGCTGTAAGTTTCAACCAAGTTGTGGAGGGACCAGTACCATGCATGTATGAATGCATAGACTATACAGCAAAATGAATCAATTGATCGAATTAAGGCATTCCCCACAATTATCAAAAATCTTTGGAAAGCAATAATGGTTTTTAATACACAGACAACAACTTCAAATCCTAAGCAAATGTCATGCGTACGTTAATAATGATCGATTGGTAATGTTTAATATCTATTCTATTATAATAACTGGCTATCTAACTATAAATAGTAACTTTTGTTATTTTTTCGTTAATTTTTCTTATTTTTTTATTAAATCCGTTAAGTCCAGTTTTACCAAAAGGCCCTTAAGACCTTTGACCATTTGATATGTATCTCTCTTGTAGAATTTAATGAATGGTTATGTTTTACCAAAAGGCTCTTGATAGCCCTGCGGCGCACATGAATTAACGTCTCTTTTTCATGTATTTTTTATTCTGACAGTGTACTCATTTTTCTTTCTTTTTATTTCAATTTTTTTAAATAAAAAATTAAAATGACTTTACTCTTTAGAACAGAAACGCTTTAGAGCATTCACATTGTAAAATTCAACTTTAAGTAAATTTAATTAATAAAATACTTAAAACATTCAATATATAATATTAATTATTAATTTAATTAGAATATAATTATTATTAATATTAATATTTAATATTACTAATTTGATTAGAATATAATTATTATTAATATTTTAATTAGTAGAACTATAAAATGTGATAAAAATAAAAATTAAAAAAATTATTAAATTAATAATATTTTATTATTATATAGAAAGTAAATAGATAATCTAATATGGATGCAGACTAATGCTTATACTTTGCTAAAGTTTAGATTTTTTTTTAATCTTGACTTTTTGCCTTTCTTTAACCTTGTATTTTCTTTTTCCAGACAAATAAGCTACTGATTTTTTCATTTTTTTTATTTAAATCATTATGTCAAGTATAACCCAAGGCTAACACACCCAGAGTCGTTCCTTAGTGTGTGTGTGTGTATATATATATATATATATATATTTATATATTTATATGATCTGAACAAGGAAAAAATAGTGTGCAGGTAGTTGCAGCGAAAGACTTCTCCTAAATCACCCAAAAATGGTGGAGGGACAAGGTGAACAAAACCCCATGCCATAAAAAACTAATGAACTCAAAATTACAGACTAGCCAAATAGAGAATCAACGCTCATGTGACCAGTACCAGACTTGATACTCAATTCAGGCCTAACTGTCATTAATAATATTGGGTTAATGCTGTAACGACAAAGAGTTGTATGAAAGCTCTCAAATGAGATAATTATTCGAAACCATTGTCCGCTCAAGTATTATATTCGGAAAATATTACTTTTGAGAAGCTACAAATTCTGTATATATTTGTTTACTTTATAATTAAAGAAGTACATGTATTTTAATGAATTTGTAATTTTTATTTTTTAAAAATGTTTAAAAGAGGCTAAAAAAATGGAAGAAAAGTGCAAAAATCCTCTAGGATTTCTCGGTGACCAGCTAGCAGCCTTCATCATTTTTTTCTGGTATAACATGTCATGTAAACACGGATGAATGGCATTTACTACTGATGCGTCATGATATAGAGCCTGCAATGATGATTGATGTAGTCTATAATAATCAATATATGAAATAATCAAACATTCTTTCTCAGGTAGATATAGATCATTATCATGCAACTCAAGATTTGTTGTTAGCATTAAATGACAAAGGGCTTTTATTTTTTTTTTTTTTTAAGAGTGCCTGATCTGCTCAGCCTCAAATTATATTAGAAATTTCTTAAAGTGTTAGGATGTTGTGTTAGAATATATATGATAATGATTTATTCTCTATCATATTTAATTGATACAATTTATTGTATAAATCAATCAATATCAATTATAACATATATTTTAATATAATATTCTAACTTAAATAAATACCACATGTGTCAACCTTAATTATAGAGGCTCGAATAATCCATTGTTGTTGCAACTTGAGTGTAAACAAGTTGAATTCCAATGAATAGTTAAGATTTATTCATTGAAGTCTTATTTGAATAAGAATTAAGTTCAAGTTTATCGTGTAGTTATAATTTATATTCACCAACAATTTTTTTTTTTTTGCAAGCCTGTTTACGAATTATTTAGTTGGTTCATCTTATGCAAATCAAGGCCTAATCAATTTATTGACCACTCGTGTCTACATCATTTACCTTGATGCATCATGACCATGATCGATCTAGAGCCTCATCCACGTGATGCATGCATTGTGGTTAATGGATGGATTTTGAATAAATAGTCACGTACCCCTGCACTTTAGGCTGAACAATATACACGTATCTAATCCAAGATCAATGTGGATTATGTTAAAAGTAGCTATCATTATTAAATTTTATTAATATTGATGCGTCGATGAGTAGTAAGTTTCAACCAAGCTGCAGTCTAGGGATCGACCAATACCCATGTATGCACAGACTAGACAGCAAAATGAACCAATCGATCCAATGAAGGCATTCCCCGCAATTATCAAAAATCTCAATTTGGAAAGCAATAATTGTTTGTAATACACTAACAACTACTTCACATCCTAAGCAAATGTCATTAGTACATTGATGATCGATCGGTAATGTCTAATATATATATATATATATATAATCTGAACAAGGACAAAATATTGTAGAACATAATTGCAACGAAAAACTTCTCCTAAATCACCCAAAAATAGTGGAGGGACAAGGTGAACCAAACCCAAAGCCATAAAACTAATGAACTCAAAATTAAAGGCCAGCCAAACAGAGAATCAAGATTGTGACTGCCAAACTTGATATTTGCGCAACTGTCATTAACAACGTGTTAATGATGTAACGACAAGGGTTAATATGAATGCTCTCAAATAAGATAACTATTCAAAACCCATACCCAGGATGGCAATTTTGCACGGCACAGTAATGGATTCGAAGTGCTAACAATCTGTGACTTCTCCATGATTGGAAAGCAGCAAACCTTTCACGCAACTTTTTATGAATAATATAGTTAAAGAAACTATAAGTAAAAGAGATATAATATATCATGTCTTATGCCTCATTTAGTTACACAGTTTAGATAAGATAAGATGAGATATTTTGTTAAAAATTAGATAAAATATTGTTATAAGATAATTTTTTAATATTAATTTTATTTTAAGATTTGAAAAAATTGAATTATTTATTATATTTTATATAGAGATTTGAAAAAATTGTAATGATTAAATGAGATGAGATAGATCAGAGTTGTCTCTTTTTTTCTTTTTCTCTCTCCTTTTTATTTTTAATTTTTAATTTTTTTTTTTATTTTCCATCTCATGCACGTCATGGCGCCAAGACTATATAATTAATGAGCCAGGCCGTAGGCTAGGTCATATGCAATGGATCACGATCCAAAGCTGGTATATATGCATGAAGTATTATATTCGGAAAATGCTTCGGAGAAGTTACGGATTTTATATTATTTTTACTAAACATTTATTACTTTTATTTTATTACGTAAGATGTGATATATTTATCATTATTAATAATATAAGATGCTGCATAATAGAATAGGAATGGAATAGTGGCGTATAGAAGTTTTCTCCTCCGGTGACCCTACCGTACAGCTAGCCTTCATTATATATTTCTGGTCTGACACGTCATGCAAACGTGGATGAATGACGTTAACCATTTATACGTGCTGATATAGAGCCTTCAATGATGATTGAGATGGTCTATAATAATCTATATATGGAATAATCAAATACTATTTCTCAGGTGGATATAGATCATTATCATGCAGCTCAAGGCCATCGGTTGGTAAATGACAAAAGATTTTTTTTAAGGGTGTCACTGCCCAACCCCACTGCAATGGGGATTGAGATGGTCTATAATCATCGATATATGAAATAATTTTCTCAAGTAGATATAGATCATTATCATGTAGCTCAATGTCTGACGTTGTTAGCATTAAATGACAACGGATTTTTTTTTTTTTTTGGGTAAGAGTGCCTTTGCTCAGCCTCAAATTATATTAGAATTTTTTTAAATTGTTAGGATATTGTGTTAGAATATATATGGTAATATGATTTATTTTTTATCATATTTAATTTATTATATAAATCAATTAATATCAATTATAAAATATATTCTAATATAATAGTCCAACTTAAATAATTATAGAGGCTCAAATAATCTGTTGTTGTCGCAACTTGTATTAATGGTTCGACAGTGCCACAAAGCATGCATCACGTGAATGATGGACTGATCTATATATCGACTTGAGTAATGTAAACAAGTTGAATTAATAAATTAATTGAGTAAAACTCAAGTTTGATTAAACCAATCTTGGGTAGCCAACTTATTTATTTACAATCCTAAGATAACGGATAACTTCTTGTTGATCATGATTTGGGCTCTAATTTGCACGTTAAGGATCTGATTTATTAACTATTTGATTTTCTAGGTATTATTCGCACATTAGGTGCAATAAAAAAAATAATTGCATAAGAGAAACATTTTTTTCGTATACAAAAGGTTAAGGGTGAGGGTTTCAAATCCAGATTTTTCATTTAGAGAACCAACATATATGCCATTAACCATCAGAGTCTTAATATAAGAGAAACATTATATCTAAATCATGAATGTAGAAGAGAACTTAGGAAAGGAAAGAAACAAGCATACGGGCCGTGTGAATCTGGAGAAAAAAAGTTGCTTCGTGTAGCTTCATTTCTTTAAGGGGTAAGTGTTATAAGAGCATAGCAGTTAGATTTTCGGGTCTATTTGCAACGATTTGAAGCCGTGAGGAAAAGAGGTTGGCTGGTAATAAAGCAGAATAAGTATGTCATGTGGGGCCATAGAGGGTTTACTTAGAACAAAGGGTGGAGAAGGAAAAATCTAGTTGAAAGCATAATTGTGCATTAATTTGTACACCAATCTAATGTGATTGGTCAAAAAATAAATTTTATTGAAAATAGTGTTAATTTAAATTTTGAATATGAAGAAATCAATATTAATGCACAGATTAGTACGCAATTTTACTTATATATAATAAAATTCAGTGGATAACTTCCACATATCAAAGGTAGAGAGAACTTGTTCTAATGGCGGGGTAGGTGCAAATTACCCGGATTTTCCATTCCTCCATGGTCTGAGAGCATCAAGCCGTTAGACAAGTCATATCAATTTATAACACTTATCTATATAGATGAAGGTCAGACCACGCACCAGAAGTAACTTAACGTTCACAAAACTTAAATACTCCAAACCTTGTATACAGACTTTGTTATTAGATGCATCCCATTCCACACTAAGCTCATTTTGTTTATTTTATTTAGGTTGTTAGAGATCATGATTAGTAACAGTTCGAAACACGTTTGTAACAAATATAATATATATTAAACATTTCACAAAACTTTTTATAAATAATATAGTTAATGAAACTGTAAGTAAAAGAGATATAATACATCATGTATTAGAGTTGTCTTCTTTTTTCTTTTCTTTTTTTTTTTTTTCTTTTTTTCCTTTGGTTATTCCATCTCATGCACGTCATGGCACCAAGACTTTATAATTTATGAGCGGGGCCGTAGGTGATATGTAATGGATCACGATCCAAAGGTATGCATGTAGCTAGTATTATATTCGGAAAAAATTCATGCTTCTGAGAAGCTACGGATCACATATATATATATAAATATATATATATATATATATATATATAATTTAATGGTTAAGGAAGTGCATGTCCTCTAATTAATTTGTGATTTTTATTTTTTTTAAATGTTTAAAAAATGTTAAACGAAAGAGAAGAAAAGTGTAATTTACACTAGTTACAATAAAAATCTTCTAGGATTTCTCAGTGATCCTAGAGCTTGCAATGATGATTGGGATTATCTATAATAATCTATATATGAAATAATCAAAAGCTCTAAATCTAATAGATATAAATTATTATCATGCAGCTTAAGGTCGGTTATTAGCATTAAATGATAAAGATTTTTTTTTTTTTTTTTTTTTAAGAGTGCCGCTGCATGCTCAGCCCCAAATTATATAAGAAAAATTTTAAATTGTTAGGATATTGTGTTAGAATATGTAATAATATGACTTATTTTCAACCATATTTAATTTTGTATAAATCAATCAATATCAATTATAAAATATATTCTAATATAATATTCTAACTTAAATAAATACCACATGTGTCAACATTAATATTTATAGAGACTCGAATAATCAATTGTTGATGCCACTTGTATTAATGTGCATCACGCGAATGATGGACTGATCTATATATCGATCGACTTGAGTGTAAACAAGTTGAATCCAAATGAATGGTATAAGAAAACTTTTGGATAAATATATACCACATGTGTCAACATTAATTATAGAGGCATGAATAATATTCCTTGGATGTTGTATTAATGATGGTTCGACAGTGCCACAAAGTGTGCATCACGTGAATGATGGCCGACTCTATTAATTATTGAGATAGCAAGAAGTTTGAATTTAAGCAAATAGTTAAGACTTATTCAATTAATTCTTATATGAATAAGAATTGAGTTCGAAGTTTGTTATCAACTTATATTTTATGTGTAGGAATAGCCATTTATTTTTTTATACAAGAGAGTTCAAGCTTGTTTACGAACTATATATTTAATTTTGACAAAATAAATTCTTTGTAATATTACATATTCTAACTTTATCTATAATTTAATGATTAATAAATTAATTGAGTAAGACTCGAGCTTGATTAAACCAATCTTGGGTAGCCAACTTATTTATTTAATTACAATCCTAAGATAACGGATCGATAACCTCTTGTTGATCATGATTTGGGCTCTAATTGGCACGTTAAGGATCTGGATTTATTAACAGTTTGATTTCCTAGGTATCATTCACACATGAGGTGCAATAAAAAAAAAAAATAATTGCACAAGAGAAACATTTTTTTTATATACAAAAGGTCAGGGGTAGGGGGTTTTAAGAATATATAGAGCCCGCAATGATGATTGATGTGGTCTATAATAATCGATATATGAAATAATCAAACGCTCTTTCTCAAGTAGATATAAATTATTATCATGCAGCTCAAGGTCCGTTGGTAGTATTAAATGACCAAGGACTTTTTTTCAAGGGGGCCTTTGCTCAACCCCATTTGCAATGGTGATTGATGTGGTCGATAATAATTGATATATGTAATAATCAAACACTCTTTCTCAAATAGATATAGATCATTATCATGCAGCTCAAGGTTTATTGTCAGCATTAAATGACAAAAGACTTTTTTTTTAAGAGTGCCGCTTCTCAGCCTCAAATTATATTAGAAATATTTTAAATTGTTAGAATATATATGATAATATGATTTATTTTCTATCATATTTAATTTATAGTATAAATCAATCAATATCAATTATAAAATATATTTTAATATAAATAAATACCACATGTGTCAACATTAATTATAGAGGTTTGAATAATCCATTGTTGTTGCAACTAATTGTGTTAATGGTTTATCCGTGGATGAATGTTTTTCTGGTCTGACACGTCTTGTAAACGTGGATGAATGTCGCTAACTACTGATGCGTCATTATATAGAGCCTGCAATGATGATTGATGTGGTCTATAATAATCGATAAGTGAAATAATCAAACCCTCTTTCTCATGTAGATATAGATAGATCATTACCATGCAGCTCAAGGTCGATTGGTAGCATTAAATGACAAAGGATTTTTTTTAAGAGTGCCGCTGCTCAACCCCAACTGGCAACTGCAATGGTGATTGATATGGTCTTAATCATCGATATATGAAATAATCAAAAGCTTTTTCTCAAATAGATAAAGATCATTATCATGCAGCTTAAGGTCTGTTATTAGCATTAAATGACAAAGGACTTTTTTTTTAAAGAGTCCCGCCCGCTGCTTAGCCTCAAATTATACATATTAGAATTTCTTTTAAATTGTTAGGATATTTTGTTAGAATATATATGATAATATGATTTATTCTCTATTATATTTAATTTATTGTATAAATCAATCAATA
The DNA here is from genome assembly GCF_018687715.1 of Carya illinoinensis. Taxonomy (NCBI): domain Eukaryota; kingdom Viridiplantae; phylum Streptophyta; class Magnoliopsida; order Fagales; family Juglandaceae; genus Carya; species Carya illinoinensis. The sequence continues at coordinate 44,150,595 of NC_056766.1, read as the reverse complement.
TAAATTATAAAATATATTTTAATATAATATTCTAACTTAAATAAATACCACACGTGTCAACATTAATAATTATAGAGGCTCGAAGAATATATTGTTGTTGCAACTTGTAGTAAAGAAGTTGAGTGTAAACAAGTTGAATTCAAATGAATAGTCAAGATTTATTCATTGAAGTCTTATTTGAATAAGAATTAAGTTCGAGTTTATCGTAAAGTACTTATCATTTATATTTAGGAACAATTTTTTATTTTTATTTTTTGTTTATGAATTATTTAATTTTGACATAATAAGTTCTTGGTATTATATATTCCAACTTTATCTATAATTTTAATGATTAATAAATGAATTGGAGTAAAACTCGAGTTTGATTAAATCGATCTCAAGTTGAGTAGCCTTATTTATTTGCAATAGTAAGATAAGCTCTTGTACGCTTCTGATTTTCACTTATCATTGATTTGGACTCTAATAATTAGCACGTTAAGAATTTGGATTTATTAACGGTTTGGATTTTCAAGGTGTCGTTCACACACGTGGTGCAATAAAACAAACAATTGCATGAGAAAAATATAAATCTAGAAATATGTTGAATGGAATTTAAAAAATAAACGGGAGAGTCAACATTAATTATATAAAAAGAATAAAATTGTATAAGAAAGCTTTTAGATAACTACCACGTCATGTGTCAACATTAATTATACAGGTATGAAGAATCCGGTGGCTAGCTATTGTATTGATGGTTCGACAGTACTGCCACATGAAAGCGTGCATCACGTGAATGATCGTCGACTCTATACATTGAGGTGGCAAGACTGGGAACAAGTTTGAATTTAAGTGAATAGTACTTAATTAAGAATTATTCAATTAATTCTTATATGAATAAGAATTGAGTTCGAGTTTATCGTCAACTTATATTCTTATATTTACGTAATATATATTTAATTTTGACAAAATAAATTATTTGTATTATATATTCTAACTTTATCTATAATTTGAATATAAATAAATTGAGTAAAACTCGAGTTTGATTAAACCAATCTTGGGTACGTAGCCAGCTTATTTATTTACAATCCTAAGATAATGGATAACCTCTTTTTGATCATGATAATTTGAGCTGTAATCTGCATGTTAAGGATGTTGATTTATTAACTGTTTGATTTCCTAGGTATCATTCACACATGAGGTGCAATAAAAAAACAATAGCTTAAGAGAAACATTTTCTCTTTATTTCTTTAAATAAGATTAATTGTGGAACTTTTACGCACTCTATAACTACAAATATCATTTCTCTTTATTTAATGAGCGTTGTAATATTAAGAGCATCGGTAAATTCTTGGGTCTGTCACGGGTTTGCACAAATTATATAAATTTTTTTCATTGTTGTTAATGTATTATTCTTACTTTTATTTATGCATTGTTTATGAATAATGCATGAATAGTAATAAAAATTCCGTACAAACCCAACGAATCTATCTCGTGTCCCAAGCATCTTCTATGTATATAATTACTCAATTATCTTTTATATATTTTTTTAAATGAATACCAGTTTTAAACTGCTTTAGTGTTATAGTTTCGGTGACTTAAAAAAAAAATTATTCTTTTGAGTAGTAAGAGTAACGTTACTCTTCATCCATTATTTTAAGTGGATGTTCTTTTTACTGGCACGTTTTCTCTCTCCTCAAAAATTGAACATTTACATGACAACTTGATCAGTACGAGTAGTCCCATATCAAAAATTAATGGATCCATGGATTAGTCCATTGTTTATAATTTTAATATGCAATAATATGTTTTAGTGTGACTACGATATAATATTGGACTCATAATTAATTCATCTTGTGTAGACATATATATATTATCATGTAGCTAAAACGTAATATTCTGAATTGTTTGAATGGTAACTTGTTGTCTGTAAACTATCATGCATATCATAATTTACAATATGAGAAGTATTGATCTTCGATACATTTAATTGATCCATCTTATGCAAGTCAAGGCCTAATCAATTTATTGGCCACGCGTGTCTGTATCATTCACCTTAATTGATTCATCATGATCATCTAGAGCCTCATCCACGTGATGCATGCATTGTGGTTAATGGATGGATTTTGAATAAATAGTCACCTACCCTGGCCTGCACTTTAGGCTGAACAATATACATATATGTATCTAATCCAGGACCAATGTGGATTATGTTAAAAATAGCTATCATTATTAAATATTATTAATATCTAGCTATCAGTGTTGATGCGTCGATGAGCTGTAAGTTTCAACCAAGCTGTGGAGGGACCAGTACCATGCATGCATGTATGCACAGACTATACAACAAAATGAATCAATTGATCGAATTAAGGCATTCCGCACAATTATCAAAAATCTTTGGAAAGCAATAATGGTTTTTAATCATGCACAGACAACAACTTCACATCCTAAGCAAATGTTATACGTACGTTAATAATGATCAATTGGTAATGTTTAATATATATTCTATTATAATAAGTAGCTATCTAGTTGTAAATAGTAACTTTTGTTATTTTTTCGTTAACTTTTCTTTTTTTTTTTATTAAATCCGTTAAGTCCCGTTTTACCAAAAGGCCTTTAAGACCTTTGAGCATTTGATATGTATCTCTCTTTTAGAATTTAATGAATGATCATATTTTACCAAAAGGCCCTTGATAGCCCCGCGGCGCACATGAATTATCGTCTGTTGTTCAAGTCTTTTTTGTTTTGATAATGTACTTATTTTCCTTTCTTTTTATTTCAATTTTTTTAAAATAAAAAAATTAAAATGACTTTACTATTTAGAACAGAAACGTTTTAGAGCATTCTCATTGTAAAATTCAACTTTAAGTAAATTTAACTAATAAAATACTTAAAACACTCAATATATAATATTAATTAGAATATAATTATTATTAATATTAATATTTAATATTATTAATTTGATTAGAATATAATTATTATTAATATTTTAATCAGTAGAACTATAAAATGTGATAAAAATAAAAATTAAAAAAATTATTAAATTAATAATATTTTATTATTATGTAGAGAGTAAATAGATAATCCAATATGGATGCAGACCAATGCTCATACTTTGCTAAAGTTTAGATTTTTTTTTTAATCTTGACTTTTTGCCTTGCTTTAACCTTGTATTTTCTTTTTTCAGACAAATAAGCTACTGATTTTTTCACTTTTTTTTTTTTTTATTTAAATCATTATGTCAAATACACTCCAGGGCTCTAGGGCCGTTCCTTAGTATGTGTGTGTGTATATATATATATATATATATGATCTGAACAAGGAAAGAATATTTTGCAGGTAGTTGCAGCGAAAGACTTCTCCTAAATCACCCAAAAATAGTGGAGGGACAAGGTGAACAAAACCCCATGCCATAAAAAACTAATGAACTCAAAATTACAGACCAGCCAAATAGAGAATCAACGCTCATGTGACCACTAGACTATATACTCAATTCAGGCCGAACTGTCATTAACAATGGATTAATGATGTAACGGCAAGGAGTAGTATGAATGCTCTCAGATGAGATAATTATTTGAAACCCTCGTTTGCTCAAGTATTATATTCGGAAAATATTACTTCTGGGAAGCTACAAATTCTATATATATATATTTTTTACTTTATAATTAAAGAAGTACATGTCTTTTAATGAATTTGAAATTTTTATTTTTTAAAAATGTTTAAAAGAGGTAAAAAAAGGGAAGAAAAGTGCAAAAATACTCTAGGATTTCTCGGTGACCAGGTAGCTGCCTTCATCATATTTTTCTAGTGTAACATGTCATGTGAACGCGGATGAATGGCGTTTACTACTGATGCGTCATGATATAGAGCCTGCAATGATGATTCATGTAGTCTATAATAATCGACATATGAAATAATCAAACGCTCTTTCTCAGGTAGATATAGATCATTATCATGCAGCTCAAGGAGGTTGGTCAAGAGCATTAAATGACCAAGGAATTTTTTTTAAGGGGGCAGCTGCTCAACCCCACTTGCAATGGTGATTGATATGGTCTATAATCATCGATATATGAAATAATCAAAAGCTCTTTCTCAAATAGATATCTATCATTATCATGCAACTCAAGGTTTGTTGTTAGCATTAAATGACAAAGGGCTTTTTTTTAAGACTGTCGCTGCTTAGCCTCAAATTATATTAGAAATTTCTTAAATTGTTAGGATATTGTGTTAGAATATATATATATATATATATATATATATATATATATATATATATATAATAATATGATTTATTCTCTATCATATTTAATTTATATAATTTATTGTATAAATCAATCAATATCAATTATAACATTTATTTTAACATAATATTCTAACTTAAATAAATACCACATTTGTCAACATTAATTATAGAGGCTCAAATAATCTATTGTTGTTGCAACTAATTGTATTAATGTTTTGACAGTGCCACAAAGTGTGCATGCATCACTTGAATGATGGAGTGATGTATATATCGACTTGAGTGTAAACAAGTTGAATTCAAATGAATAGTTTAGATTTATTCATTGAAGTCTTATTTGAATAAGTATTAAGTTCGAGTACTTTATCGTGAAGTTATAATTTATATTTACGAACAATTTTTTTTACAAGCAAGTTCGAGCTTGTTTACGAATTATTTAGTTGGTCCATCTTATGCAAGTCAAGGCCTAATAAATTTATTGGCCACACATGTCTACATCATTTACCTTGATGCATCATGATCATGATCTAGAGCCTCATCCACGTGATGCATGCATATTGTGGTTAATGGATGGATTTTGAATAAATAGTCAGGTACCCTTGCACTTTAGGCTGAGCAATATACACGTATCTAATCCAAGATCAATGTGGATTATGTTAAAAGTAGCTATCATTATTAAATTTTATTAATACTGATGCGACGATGAGTTGTAAGTTTCAACCAAGCTGCAGTCTAGGGACCAGTACCCATGCATGCACAGACTAGACAGCAAAATGAACCAATCGATCCAATTAAGGCATTTCTCCGCAATTATCAAAAATCCTAATTTGGAAAGCAATAATTGTTTGTAATACACTAACAACTACTTCACATCCTAAGCAAATGTCATTAGTACGTTGATGATCGATCGGTAATGTCTAATATATATATATATATATATAATCTGAACAATGACAAAATATTGTGGAACATAGTTGCAACGAAAGACTTCTCCTAAATCACCCAAAAATAGTGGAGGGACAAGATGAACGAAACCCCACACCATAAAACTAATGAACTCAAAATTAAAGGCCAGCCAAACAGAGAATCAAGATTGTGACCGCCAAACTTGATATTTGCCTAAATGTCATTAACAACGTGGTAATGATGTAACGACAAGGGTTAATATGAATGCTCTCAAATACGATAACTATTCAAAACCCACACCCAGGATGGCAATTTTGCACGGCACGGTAGTGGATTCAATGTGCTAACAATCTGTGACTTCTCCATGATTGGAAAGCATCAAGCCGTTAGACAAGTCATATCAATTTATAAACACTCATCTATAAAAATAAAGGTTAGACCACGCGCTGGCCAGAAGTAACTTATGAATGTTCTCAAAACTTAAATACTCTAAACCTTCTATACAGACATTGACATTAGAGATATCCCATTCCACACTGAGCTCGTATGTTTTTTTTTTAATACAGGTTGTTAGAGATCATGATTACTAAGAGTGTGAAACACGTTGGTAACAAATATAATATATATTAAACATTTCACGCAACTTTTTATAAATAATATAGTTAAAGAAACTACAAGTAAAAGATATATAATACATCATGTCTTATGCCTCATTTGGTTATACTGTTTAGATGAGATAAGATGAGATGTTTTGTTGAAAGTTGAAAAAAATATTGTTATAAGATAATTTTTTAATATTAGTTTTGTTTTGGAATTTGAAATAGTTAAATTATTTATTATATTTTGTATAGAGATTTGAAAAAATTGTAATGATGAGATGAGATGAGATAGTTTAGAGTTGTCTCTTTTTTTTCTTTTTCTCTCTCTTTTTTATTTTTTATTTTTATTTTCCATCTCATGCACGTCATGGCACCAAGACTATATAATTAATGAGCCAGGCCGTAGGCTAGGTGATCATATGCAATGGACCACCATCCAAAGCTGGTATATATTCATGCAGTATTATATTCGGAAAATGCTTCGAAGAAGTTACGGATTCTATATTATTTTTACTTAATGGTTAAAGAATAGGTTATACATGTCTTGAATTTGTGATTTTTATTTTTTTAAAATTTTTAGAAGAGGTTAAAAAATAGAAGAAAAGTATAATTTACAATATTAGTAGAAATCGTCTATGATTTTTCAGTGAAGTAATGTTATACAATACTAAACATTTATCACTTTTATTAATGATATAAGATGCGGCATAATAGAATAAGAATGGAATAGTGGCGTATAGAAGTTTTCTCCTCCGGCGACCCTAACGTACAGCTAGCCTTCATTATATTTTTCTGGTCTGACACGTCACGCAACCGTGGATGAATGACGTTAACTACTTATTCGTCCTGATATAGAGCCTTCAATGATGATTGAGATGGTCTATAATAATCTATATATGGAATAATCAAATGCTCTTTCTCAGGTAGATATAGATCATTATCATGCAGCTCAAGGGCGCCATCGGTTGGTAAATGACAAAAGATTTGTTTTTAAGGGTGTCACTGCCCAACCCCACTGCAATGGTGATTGAGATGATCTATAATCATCGATATATGAAATAATCAAAAGCTCTTTCTCAGGTAGATATAGATCATTATCATGTAGCTTAAGGTCTGACGTTGTTAGCTTTTTCCGGCTCATCTTTTTTTCGGCTATCAAATTTGAGCCGCAAATAGTCCAAAGTTACTGTTTGAGAAGAAAGTTTCCAGCGGAGTGCAAAAACCATCGCTAAAGTAACTTATTGCGACCACATAAAATCGCTGCAACAAAGTCTGCCGTAGAATTGATTTTGCTTCATATTTTTGTAGCAAGTGTTGTGCTGCCGTAACAAAACTTAGTATATAATGTAAAACTAAATTTCAGCCCACACCTTATTTTCCCTCTTCCCTCGCCGATACAGTACTCTGCCTCTCTTCTGTGTCGTCAAATAGCCATTCTCTGTTGCTCAAGTGCACCGACCAGCCAGCTGCCGTGCCTTCTCGCCTCCACTCGATGCCGGCGAGTCTGTGGTACTCGTCGCGTAAGGTATTCTCACTGTAAATTGATTTTGGTTGGGTTAGAGTCTTTTGTTTTGGTAAAATACGTTGTCCTACAACCTGTTTGTGGTGGGATTAGATGCATTTTTGTATATAGTTTGCCCTAAATTACAATATGTGGATTTTGTTTGCCCTAGATTTCGACTGGCTTTCAAACGTAGTATGCCCTGATTCGATTGCTTTTTCCTATTTCACTGTAAATGTTGTTCCTGGTTTCCTAATCAAAAGCAAATGCATTAGGAGTGACTTAGACTATGGAGTTAATGTCCAATCCTAGTAGTGGCCTTTGAAGTAGGATGTCTGGCTAAGTTGTATTGACTTTAATTTAAACAATGTGAATGCATTTTCTAAGTCTTATTACACATCAATTCCTTATTAAAAAAAAAAACAAAGTCTTATTACACATTAATTGTCATGATTGATATATAATACATCATGTCTTATGCCTCATTTAACTGTTTAGATGAGATAAGATGAGATGTTTTGTTGAAAGTTGAATAAAATATTATTATAAGATAATGTTTTAATATTAGTTTTGTTTTGGAATTTGAAATAGTTAAATTATTTATTATATTTTGTATAGAGATTTGAAAAAATTGTAATGATGAGATGAGATGAGATAGTTTAGAGTTGTCTCTTTTTTTCTTTAAATTTCTCTCTCTTTTTTATTTTTTATTTTTATTTTCCATCTCATGCACGTCATGGCACCAAGACTATATAACTAATGAGCCAGGCCGTAGGCTAGGTTATATGCAATGGACCTGCACGATCCAAAGCTGGTATATATTCATGAAGTATTTTATTCGGAAAATGCTTCGGAGAAGTTACGGATTCTATATTATTTTTACTTAATGGTTAAAGAATACGTTATTTTTACAAGCATGTTCGAGCTTGTTTACGAATTATTTAGTTGGTCCATCTTATGCAATTCAAGGCCTAATAAATTTATTGGCCACACATGTCTACATCATTTACCTTCATGCATCATGATCATGATCTAGAGTCTCATCCACGTGATGCATGCATTGTGGTTAAATAGTCAGGTACCCTTGCACTTTAGGCTGAGCACTATACACGTATCTAATCCAAGATCAATGTGGATTATGTTAAAAGTAGCTATCATTTTTTAAATTTTTAGAAGAGGTTAAAAAATAGAAGAAAAGTATAATTTACAATATTAGTAGAAATCGTCGACTATGATTTTTCAGTGAAGTAATGTTATACAATACTAAACATTTATCACTTTTATTAATGATATAAGATGCGGCATAATAGAATAAGAATGGAATAGTGGCGTATAGAAGTTTTCTCCTCCGGGGACCCTAACGTACAGCTAGCCTTCATTATATTTTTCTGGTCTGACACGTCATGCAACCGTGGATGAATGACGTTAACTACTTATTCGTCATGATATAGAGCCTTCAATGATGATTGAGATGGTCTATAATAATCTATATATGGAATAATCAAATGCTCTTTCTCAGGTAGATATAGATCATTATCATGCAGCTCAAGGGCGCCATCGGTTGGTAAATGACAAAAGATTTGTTTTTAAGGGTGTCATTGCCCAACCCCACTGCAATGGTGATTGAGATGATCTATAATCATCGATATATGAAATAATCAAAAGCCCTTTCTCAGGTAGATACAGATCATTATCATGTAGCTTAAGGTTTGACATTGTTAGCATTAAATGATAAAAGATTTTTGTTTTTTTTTTTTTTTTGTATGAGTGCCTTTGCTGATCAGCCTCAAATTATATTAGAATTTTTTTAAATGGTTAGGATATTGTGTTAGAATATATATGATAATATGATTTATTTTTTTATCATATTTAATTTATTATATAAATCAATCAATATCAATTATAAAATATATTCTAATATAATAGTCTAACTTAAATAAATACGACATGTGTCAAGTTTTAACATTAATTACAGAGGCTTGAATAATCCGTAGTTGTCGCAACTTGTATTAATGGTTCAACAGTGCCACAAAGCGTGCATCATGTGAATAATGGACCGATCTATATATCGACTTGAGTCATGTAAACAAGTGGAATTCTTTGTATCATATATTCTAACTTTATCTATAATATTAATGATTAATAAATTAATTGAGTAAAACTCGAGTTTGATTAAACCAATCTTGGGTAGCCAACTTATTTATTTACAATCCTAAGATAACGGATAACCTCTTATTGATCATGATTTGGGCTCTAATTTGCACGTTAAGGATCTGATTTATTAACTATTTGATTTCCTAGGTATCATTCACACATGAGGGGTAATAAAAAAATAACTGCATAAGAGAAACGTTTTTTTTTTATATATACAAAAGACTAGGGTGGAGGGTTTCAAATCCAATTTTTTCATTTAAAAAACCGACCTATATGCCATTAAACCATCAGACTTTTTGTATAAGAGAAACATTAGATCGAGATTATGAATGTGGAAGAGAATTTAGGAAAGGAAAGAAACAAACATACGGGTGAATCTGGAGAAAGAAAGTTGCTCCGTGCAGCTTCATTTCTTTAAGGGGTAATGTGTAATAAGAGCATCGTGGTCAGATTTTCGGGTCTACTTAGGGGTTTGCACAAAGTATATAATTTTTTTTCGTTATTGTTAAAACATTGTTCATATTTTTATTTATGTACTATTTAGGAACAATGCATGAACAGTAATAAAACATTGCTCGATCCGTGCAAACCCCATGGATAGGTCTCGTGTCCCAATCATTTTATATATAATTACTCAATTGCATTTACAGGTTTTTTTAAAATGAATAACCTTATTTTCTATATAATTAATCAATTACATTTATATTTTTCTGAATAAATACCCTCTAACTGACTAATTAGTACGTAATATAATTTATGGTGACTTAAAAATAATGCCTTTTTGAGTATTAATTAAGAGTAATGCTACTCTTTATATCCTTTATTTTAAGTTGCTTGTTCTAATTTTAAGTGGTTGACATATAAAATCAGTACTTATAACACACTACATAATTAAACAGTATGACTGAAAGTGACAAAATCAAGGATGGAGAATAGCATTTCTCGATGATACACCTGCAAATCTCGTTTACAATTATATTACAAAAGTTAAACAAAACTAGCTAGACAATTAGTTTTCTTACCCAACTTAAGTTGAAAATTAAAGAACTACACCCTATATAATTTAGTTCTCTGAAAAAATGAATTGATTAGCAACTTGCTCTTAATTCCAAAAACGATTTAATTTTCAAGAAAGTAAAATAATATTGAACATCTTATACTCCAAATTAAGTTTCTTTCGTACATGATCTCAAATCCAAAAAAAAAATATTTTGCATAGGAGAATTTGAAAAAATAAAAATCCTCAACTCCCAGAAAATCAACATAATAATTGTCTCAAATGTCGTTAATTTCATGATTTTCAAAACCCCAACATAGTTAATTGCTACTAATAAGCATTTGCGACCAAACAAATATTTTTTGCTCACAAATACTTATTTTATGTCGATTTTGCAACCGCAAATACTTATTTGCGCGACATTTCACCATGGTTTGTGTAGATTCTGAGGCAGAACATAGGACTTTGTTTGCGTCGACAAATATTGCCGCAATATACTTATTGAGATACGTTATTAGCGTCTACCTTGCAACACTCCATATATGGCGTCAATAATTATTTGTGGCGATTTTAAGCCGTGACCAAAAGGGGTGGGCGGGTTATCAAGAGGATTAGGTATGTCATGCGGGGCCATAGATCAGGGTGTACTTAGAACAAAGGCCGGAGGGATATATACTCCACGTATCAAAGGTAGAGAGAACTTGTTCTAATGGCGGCAGGGTAGTTGCAAATTACCCGGATTTGAGAAAATCACTCCGTCACCGTGAGAGTCACTTCTTTGATATTAATTTGTAGAGTACGTTATAATATTCAAGTATGCATAAAAGCTGCATTGTACAGTTAGAAACTATACATGAAGGTAGTTATATAGTACTTGAGAATCCTAATGTAGCCGTTAGAGATGTTATTAATTATATTAAATCTTAACACCACTTTCACTTGTTGGTCAGATTCTCAATCAGTAAGTTAGCCCAACACGTAGAATATTTAATTAAATAAAGTGTAGAGTCAGGATTTGAACTCGCTCAATATTAATGCTCTGATACTATGTGAAATAACTAATTGTCCCAAACCTTATACAAATGAAAAGTGGTAAATTTTATTATTTATTTTATATCTAAATATGGACATGATAGTTGTAAACTTCAATATTGTCTGAAGACTTTTCCTAAGTCGCCCAAAAATATAATATCGAGCATTTCACCTAGCACTTCATAACCTAAGTTTTATATTTAGATAATCGGGTTATATGTCATCAGGCAAATTAAAAACATAAAAATTAATCAACATTATACAATCAACTTACATGCCGATGATCATTTGCACTAATATTCAGCAAATTAAGACAAATTCAGACGTAGCATTATATATGATTTGAAATTTTGCATGAGCTAGTATATGTTGTTCACTAACAATAGACCATATATATCTTCTAGTTTCTTTTCAAATTGAACGTCCACGTAACATAAAGTAATTTTAAAATGTAGAATCCGAACACCTTAAAATTCTTCTCGTCCACGCCATGCATACGTGGAAGCATGACGTCACGTCATCACGTCCATCCTCTTCATGATCCCATTAAAGTCTGTCCGTCGGATCAGTACTGCTGCCCTGCTGGGCCATTCCATGGAACCGGCATTGCCGGTGATTGGCATAAAAAAATTAGTATGCCTAGTTTCTAGCTATAAGGGTTTGAAAAGGCTATAAATACGCCCGCATACATGGCTAGAAACTACCACTACTCGCACCACCAAGACACACAAAAAGACAGTAATTACTAGTACACCTGCTTCGCCTTTCCTCGATCGAATGGCTTCCCGTGGTGTTTCCCGTGTGAAAGCCGGATACTGGTTTTGCGGGCCTAACTTTTTGATCCGGCCGCCAACAGATTTACCTATCGAACTCTTCACACATCTTTATGCTGGCTTTGCCGAGGTCAACAGTGATGGCTCGGTCACCATTCCTAGCTCGTACTCGGACAGATTCCAAGACTTCACTAGAACCGTTCGAGAACGTTCCAACCGTCGGGTGAAAACTCTTTTATCCATCGGTGGTGAAGGCTATGACATATCTCCAGTGGCGATGGATCTAAATAAACGTGCCAAATTCATACAGACCTCAATAAGTGTAGCCAGGAGTTTCGGTTTCGATGGCCTTGATCTCTGCTCGCTATACCCGACCCCGACCCCGACCCCGTCCCCCCAGAATGTCTTGCCACAGCCATGCCCCCCAATCGGCCAAATTATTGTCTTGCCACAGTCATGCCCCCAGATCGGCCAAATTAATGTCTGCCCACAGCAATACCCCCAGCCATTGCAGTGCTCATCCCTCGACATATTGCTTGGGGAATGGAATCAGGCAGTGAGGAACGAGGCCGAGGGTGATCGGTTGCTGCTAACCGCGGCGGTGTTTCACCACCCGGTCATTCCTGGTAAAGACGGCTGTAACAATTTCTGGTATCCTTGTAAGGCTATTTCAGACAACTTGAACTGGATCAACGTACTGGCCATTAACTTCTATACTCCCTCCAACTCACCCACTTTGACTGGACCGGTTCATGCGTGGTCAAATCATACAGACAGAAACAGGTGCGGAAGATCAGGCATTGAGGAGTGGATTAAGAACGGAGTTCCGGCCAAAAAATTAGTCCTCGCCCTTCCGTTTTCTGGCTATGAATGGAATCTAACGAACCAGAATGATGAAAATGGATTGTTTGCAGAGGCTTATCCAGCACATAAAGATTACAAAAATATCCATGCATTTGTCAGTAAAAGGAATACTGAATATACAACCAATCACGTCGGCTCCTATGTTGCTACCTACTCGCAAAACGAGAGGAGTTGGGTTGGTTATGATGATGAAAGGTGCATCACTAGAAAGGTTAGCGAGGCAATTGGTGAGAAACATATAAATTTGCGCGGTTGCTTTGCATGGCATGTGGGCGCCGACGACGAGACATGGACTCTTTCCAATGCAGGTAATTAATTAGCTGCATTAATTCAATATCGTATCCTACATATATATCTTGAACGTAATTATATATTAACTAATTAATATATACGCATTTACAATTTTCCAAGCCCGAAGCAAAAAAATCAAAACTAAAACGAACGATTTCCAAGTTTAATTGTAGTACCGATGCATGAGTACTGTAGTTCTTGAGTTTGACTTACATATATACATGAGTGCAACGACACATTCACTAGATATATATACATGCACTAAAAATCACTATTCCTTCATTTTTATTTAGTGTATGTATATATATATATATATAATATGTATATTATTAGTTCTCTTTTCTGAAAATTTTATTTTTTATTTTCTACTGAACTTTCCTTCTCTTGTCATAGCCTTTGGGAAAGATGCAAACTGGCCAGCGGGTGATCTGTGATATTAATGGCCGCCAGTATTGTGAAGAATAATGATCAACAGCGCGCATGGCTAGCAATCAGATATGGTGTGTTTGCTATAAATAAGTATGTGTGTGTGTTTGTGTGTGCTAGTATTATCAATATTAAGGCCAATGATATCAGATATACAGATGTTATGTTACAATTATATGTAACATATATAGAAGCAGCCTGTATCATCAGCAATAAGGCCAATTCTGAGTTAATTGTGTGTAATATTATTATAGAACCTAGCGTGTATTATCCCCAATTAATAAGGTCATTCTTATGGCCACCGATTGTACAATAATTTATATTTGTTGTGTATTATAAATGGAAGTACTTCCTTTTGCTTTATTATGAGTTTGGCATGCACGCATCTACTACGAATTATATATAATTGAACATATAAAAGAAAAAGAAACGGAAGATCTAGATCTGATATCATTGAAAGAAATTTACAAACCTAATTAAGATGGTCCTTAATTATTGACAGATATTTACAAACCGATGGAAGGGGAAACTGACAAAATTAAATTCACTACAAGAAAATCAAGCTTTTGTGACCAATTTATTGCAATCACAAGACTATTTGCGATCAATTTTAGTTGAAAATAGTCATTTCGCTGAAATTAACTGGTCATAAATAAACAATTTTTTTGTAATGAAATTGAAATTCCGGGAAGCAAAATATATACGTGCAAAACTAATTTGCAGCTAGGGACTTTTTATGTTATTGAATTTAATTCATAGAATGCATGCAGTTAAAGACCCAATAAGTTATTACTCCTGTTTTAAAACTTTACTTATATTGATATATAGCCATGCATGTTTTACTTTCGAACACTACTATGTGAAAAACTGATCCTAGTCTCTCTCTTCACTTAAGCAGAGGTAATTTGTGAGGTTTCTCGTAATTAACATAGAAATAAAGGAGATCACGAGAACAGACCGCGTAAAATTAGTTGAAACTAACCAAATCTTGGAGGTCAATGTAATTTGGAAAATATGTTGTGTATTGCCAACATGCAGCTTATATATTGATAAAGTGTTTGTGAATGTAATTGATTGAATATTTTTTATGCATATTGAATGTAATATGTAGATTATATGATTATATTGTTGTGCAATGGGTTTGTGTTAAGCTCCAAGTGCTAGATGGATGGGATGGAGTATGTATGTGTAATTGTGTTATATTGAATACATGGGTGCATGCATGTTGGTATGTTTTTATTAATTGAGTTGTGTATATTAAATAGTGGAATAGAATGATATGAATTGGTACTAAATATTGAAGTGATATTTTGGTTGGGATTGTTGTTTATCTGTGTATGAATTAAGCTTATTGTAAGAACAAGTGAATACTTTGATGGATTGTATGTTGACCTTAATTAGGTGATAAAGGGATATGTACTGTGAAATAATTATACTTGTAAATGCACAAACCGTACCGAAATATATAGTTTAGCAATAACGAGGTCGAACCCATAGCTACTTGTAAAACCGTAGGAAAATAATAAAATATAAACCAAATAAATTATAATATAGTTCAGAAAGATGTGTTTTAAAATAAAATAAGAAATTAAGAACTAAACAACAAATGAATCAAAGCAAGAAATAATTAATTTAATAAACTAACCACAGTCAAAGACCTAAATAAATTTTAAAGATGTAAATTAATCTAAACAATGAATAAATTGTTAATGGAGAATGAACTTATAAGCTGTTGTTGGAATCCACCTCATTGTTGGAATCCACCTCATTAATTCGTAGTAATATATTTATGAGAATTGATTTTTCCCGAATGTCTAAATGATAATCTAGAAATTAATCTTATCATAATTGAAAATATCATTGTTTAAGCTTTTTTTTAATGAAAATATCTTAAGTATGTTCCTTTTCACTAAAAAATATAAAATCAAATCACCACTTGTATCTATTAATTAAGCAAACCACAAGATATATCAGATTTCATTTTTAATAAAATTATAAATCAGGCTCTCAACCAATTAAGATTCACTACAATACAATTGAGTTTTTGTGATAGTTTTGAATTTGTGACAGTCTTGAAACCATCACTAAAAATTATTTTCTATGACAATTTCATGAAACCGTTATTAAAGATGAACGAGAAATGGTTATACGTTTGAACAATAATAATATTTCGTTCAAATGTAATTTAGACCATATCATTTTGGAATGAGTACTACATGTGAACGTATAAAATGTTATGCTCAAACGGTTCATGTACGTTCGAATAGGGCTCTGACTTTTGCTATCCCTATCCAGTATGCACCCCACATATAATTGGTGTTTTCATTTTTATTAAAGTAATAATATATGGGTCCCATGCATTAATATAGTATTACTATTGTAATTAGACACGGAGTACTTATGTGTAGCAAATATTGAAACTCGATAGAATTTTGCAAGCGCCATTAAGCAAATCATCAAAATTAAACTGGCCGGCAGGTTTCCAACTTCCTGTTACATGATGAGTGATCATGATCTCTATATTCTAACTTAGTCCTACATATCTTCATTAATTATAAACGCCTACGTACGTACGGCCTGTTAGGTCGTTTGTGGCGATAACTTATGTAAATAAATTTTAACCAAAGCCAAATGCTGGGTAAACAAGAATCTCTATATATCCTAGCTCTAGTTAGCTCTCTTGTCTGAGAATTTTATTTTCTATTTTCTAATGAACATAATTTCACTTTCTTTTCGTAGCTTCCAATGCAGTACGGCATAATGCGATTAATAATCCGAGCGAAATGCAGGAGTCAACAAAAGACAAATCAATGATCATTGGTGATAATCAGCAAAAGTCAGATCAAAACACTAGAACTAGTACCACTAGTACTACTACTACTACTACTGCTGATACTAGTACTCATACTGCTTCTGTTAATATATGTAACATATTATAAGCTGCTTGCATTATGAACAATAAGGCCAATGACTAGCTGGCTATCATGCTGTGTACGTACGTTGTTTGTAATATTATTATTATTATAGAATCGTGTATTATTATTGTCATCGTCAATAAGGTTACTCTTGTGACCAATTGTACGAGATGATGATCGATGTTCTCATGTCTTTTTCTTGATTATAATATATATTAGATATATATTAGTTTTTAAGTTTTGAAAGTTTTGGAATTTTAAAATGGACAACCCTCTGACACAATCTTCTCATTTACCTCCCTGCTTTTCCTCGTCTCCTGGTGGTAGCCTGGTGGGCTGGCCTGATCATTGTATGGGACTCGTTGAATATTATTCTATCCCATGCATATATGCAAGCCACGCACACGACTTGGCAATATTTCAGGCCACATATGCATGTGCTCGCTGATCTCAGTCAACTTAATTTGCTAATTATAAATTATATGATCACTCCATAGTTTTCCATTACAATTCAAGCAACCAAGAAACTACGTACCCAGCCAGATGCTTCTAAATTAAGCATTTAAAAGGAAATAGCTTCTAAATTAAGCAATTTACAATTATAAAAATCATATTTTTTTTTTTCACTTTGAAGAAATGCTTGCCTTCGATTGCCAGTCTTTGATCACCAGTCCTTGATCACCTTCTTCTAGGGTTAGGGTTTGGCAATGAAGGGGAAGGGCCAAGCTAGGGTTAGGGTTCGTGATCTATACCAGAGGAAGGGTTAACGGCGACAAAAAAGGGAGGTTTCGTGGGAATAAGAAGATGAAGATGAAGGGAGGGAAGCTTCGGTGGGAGACGAAACTGAGGGAAGGAGGTTTTGAAGCCAGCTCCATCTGAGCTCATCCCAACATTGAGAGAGGATGGGTGGCGGCTTCGAGGGAGGGAGGCGCTTCAAGTGGACTTGGGCTTCGAGGGAGGGAGGTATGGAAACTCAGCAGAGAGGGAAGATGCATGAAATTGAGGGAGGGAGAGTTCGTGCATTTCAAAACAGATGGAAACTAAGGGAGGGAAGTCTAGATTCGTGTTCTTCACGTACAAAACGGTGCGTTTTAATTTTTTTGCCACATCAGCAGTGCTTACCCCAGCCAACTGAATCCAGACTTTTTCATTAAACTATAAGCCCCTATGAATCGCTACATGCAATTCGCTCACCTCAGGAAGAGCGAATGGAAAGAGGAGGCTTTTGCTCTATCTATCTGCTTTTTCCTCTTCCCAGGAATGAACAATTGGATAAAAAAAATGATTTTCTTTGTTTATAGATATTTTATATATTTTATTTTTGATTTTCTTATTGTTTATAGATATATAGAATATTATATATCTATTATTAATTAGAATGATATAATTAAGCAATCAGCCCTTTTATGACTCAAACTGCCGATATGCTTTTCCGACTCGCAATGATTCAAATTGGAGGGGCCTCTCTATTTGCTTGCAATGCCGGCTATTTTCCTTTAGTTAGAAGTAGAAGTAGAGGGCGCCCTTTGCTTTGCCCCACACTTCAGAAAAAGTAAAAAAGTATGGATTAAGAAAGAAAAAGTACATAAGTAGTGAGAAAGAAAAACTTGGTTACGGGAACCGAAGGTTAGGCCGACTACTTACTTTAGTATAGCTGCACCTAAAAACATTTATTCCTACCTCCATTTCTTCTCTTTCTGTCAATGTTGCCAATTCCTAGAATTCTCTAATTATATGGGATTTATCCATAAATGAGAAGTTTTTGTTCTTTATAAAGTTCCAATGAAGCTCCAATTATTCACAATATTCTAATTATGTATGGCAATATATACATTGAAAAAGTAGTGGTTCTACACAACCCTACACCTAAAGGGGGGATGAATAGGTGTAATCTAATTTTTATGGCCTTTTGAAAATTAATCAAACAAGCAGTTAATAAATGAATCAAATAACACAAATAATCAACACATGATTTTGTTCACGGAGTGGAAACTCATTTGAAGAACATCTTCAAAATCTAAAACCACTCCGGGTGTAAGACACCACCTCAAATCCACTATAGAAATTTTAGTTTGTTACAACTAATTTAGAGACACTCACAAAACCTTTGTAGTAGTTAAACTTGGCTCGCAACACCACGAGTGACCCACTCGATCTCTACAAGCATGTAGTGTCGGAACTCCGACCTTCCTATAGCTTCCTACGAGAACCTCTCGATCTCTGCATCAACGGCAGCTCCGGACTCTTCCGGCCAACAAAAATGTCCACTTCAATTGACTCAAGTAAGAGTTGATTTTGTGTATGTTGTGGTGGAGAAGTGTTTATCCAAGAGAGAATCAACCAAATGGGGGAGAGGTTGCTCTAAGAAGTTCTTGGAGGCCCTTAGGGTTTTTGCTCTGATTCTCCACACTAGAACAGAAGCTAAGCTGTTCTATTTATAGTTCCCATCAAATGAGGCGCTTCAAAACCCTACATTGTAAGAAATCTGGAACATTGGCTCGAGCGAAGGTCGAGCGCCACAATCTGCCAAAGTTCGCTCGAGCGACCTATCGAGCGAGTATCGAGCGGTCGACTCTGCCTGAGTTCGCTCGAGCTCAATGTCGAGCGAGGGTCGAGCGACACACTCTGCCTGGGTTCGCTCGAGCTCAGTGTCGAGTGAGGGTCGAGCGGTTGAATCTGCCTGAGTTTGCTCGAGCTGTATGTCGAGCGAGGGTCGAGCGGTGCAATTTGCCCAAGTTCGCTCGAGCGCTCTGTCTAGCGAGGGTCGAGCGAAGTCGCTTTCTTTGACCAATCTTCATGCCTTTACGCAACAACACTTGTTACAACAGTATTTTAACACAGGTTTTCACAAGAATATGCCAATACGCTCATTTTTCCCTCAACAATCTCCCCCTTTGGCATTTCTGTGACAAAACCTCTAACCTGTACATATGACTTAATCCTAGCACACCCAACTAGATCCATATTCTTGAACATGTTGAAATATTTCTGCACACGCTTAGCAAACGGTTAAACATACTCATTCACATATGCACAAAAACGTATTTGCAATTCTCAAATCATAATTCATGAACTGTCATGTCAAGTACAGGTTTTAGAAAAGAAATATTTCATTAAGCAACAAATCAGAGATTGAGTTCAAGAAACATTAGTCAAACAACAGCAGCTAACATAAGATATAAATCAACAGACATAACCAAAAGCTGCTGTTCCCCAAAAACAAATGTGTTAGTAACACTCCCCCTGAGTTAGTACAAGTAACACTCCACACTCCCCCTGAGTTAATACTGTACTACTCCCCCTCAACAATATCTCTCCCTTTTTGTCACAAGAGGCCAAGGGTCTCAATCATCACCATCGGCATCCTCATTATCCTCATTAAGCTGTCTTTCGATGTCGTTGAAGCGTTGAGTCACAAGTTGCTGCAGGTTATCAACTTTCACCTCAAGGTTGTCGAACCGGGCGTCAAGGCGAGCCAGATACTCAAGTACCTGCTGAAGACTGGGCTCCGACGAACCGGGGGCTGAGGAAGATGGCTGAGAGCTGGATGGGGCCGAGGTAGACGGCTGAGAACTAAATGGTCGGGAGCTCAAAGGCTGAGAGCAGGGAGCGGGAGGGTGCTCAACACGGAGAGGGTGTGGAGTTGTGTGAGCACGACTCAGCTGGACCGTCCTACGACCAATAGGAGCCTTAAGTGCAATTCTAGGCTCCTGAGGATGGAAAGCAACAGATTGGGAGAGAGCTAGTCGGGTGATTAAACACGGTAAGGGCAAACCAGTCCGTGTTTTGGAGGACCGATACGCCTCAACAATAACCCGACACAAAAGACTTCCTAGATCAATGGAGACACCATTGATCAAGGCATACAGCAGAAGGGCACGGTCAAGACCCACATCACTATTATGACCAGTAGGATCTAAGTTCGTAAGGACAATCCTACTGAGAATGAAGTGATCAGGGGTAAAACGATCAGTTGAAATAGGGGTTGTCCCTTCCCAACTACTAGGCCGACCACAGAGACAACTAGCAATGACTTGTGGACTGGGAGGAGATGTCCGTGAGTATGGAAACTCGGGATAGGACACACGAGGGGCATTTAGCAGAGTCACTATCATGCCCGGAGTTACCCGAAAAACAACGTTCCTGAGACTGACTTCAAACGAGTCATCAACAGATACGTCATGAATATTGGAGTAAAACTCCCTAACCAACTCCACAGAAAGAGTGGGATGACCAGTGGTCAATGCCTGCCACTGACGAGACTCAAAAATGCGGGGAATGATAGTCTCGGTAAGCTCACCTAAGGCCACTTCACGCTCGACTATGGGAGTACGATGCGAGAAGTTCTGAGAATATAACTCTTGGGCTCGGGCACTATGGAAGTGAGCTTGAGCGGGTGCAGGGGGGTTTTGGCGAGGACGAACACGTCGAGACATGGTTTCGGCTGTAGACAGAGTCAAAAACGTTAGACAAGGCTAAGGCAATGCAAAGACGTGATGAATGCATGCATGTTGACACAACAATGCCAACCGACAATGTAGGACTTGGTGCATGCCCTATGCTGCTCTTCATTTTTCAAAACAATGATAAATGCCTAGTTCAAAGTGTCCCATTTGCATGCCAATGCCAACTCATGTGAATGACCATATGCAATGACAACCCACATGCAAGCCAATGTCACTTCTAAACCAAAACACCTTCAAACCCAATGCAATCCTAGTTAAACGATGTCCCAAACCTAGGATAGACATGAAATAGATATGGGGACAATGCTATGCCAATGTATGATGAAAAAGAGAATACAAACTTCATTTAGGCATTTTATCGAACACTTGGAGTGCATCCAAGTGGGAAACTCGAGCATAAGCCCATGGGAGTTCCAAAAACTGCCTAAATACACTCAAAAACCCAACAATGGCTCCACAATAGCCTCAGTAAACCAAAATAAATGGAAAACAATCGAAGAAAAATCTCAAACACCCAATCCGAAACCTATATGCATAACACTCGGAAAACACCCAAAATAAATACACCAAATCATGAAAATACTAAAGAGAAAGGGCTTTACCTTGATTTGGAGAAGATTTCGGAAGGAAAACACAAGATTAAACGAAGAAATTTGAGAAAATGAGGAAGAAAATCGCACGGGAGGGGAAAAACTCGAAACAGAGCAATTTGCTCGAGCGGCTCGAGCGGCGCTCGAGTTTTATAACAGGCGTTCGCTCGAGCAAACTTAAAACCCTCAAGCGGCTGTCGAGCGAGGTCGAGCGAGGGTCGAGCGAGACCACCAGCAAAATACATTTTGCCCAATTTTGAAGCACACAACACTCACATGACTCGGACAAATACTGGGAATGTCAATTTTCACACCAAGAGTACATATCAAATGTAGAGAAGCATCATATTCCCATAAAACACGCAGTTTAAAACAAAGTATCACAAGTAATATAGACGTGCGTGTTTAAAGCGGTCCTTGCTCAATCAAGAAATTTCAACTGTAAGGCGTGAGCGGGGTTGGGCTGAACATGAAACCATAAGTGCTTGGGAAGCTCATTCAAGACACAGAAAGTCAAACCTAATGCTGCTAGGACCTGAATCTTTCTGTTTAAATACTTGTCTTAGTATGTTCAAGAAAACAGAAAACTTATGCTGTTTTTTTCACCCTCCTTTTTCTTTTTCTCCCCTTTTTTTTATATATATAATAACTTCACTTTTTCTTTTCCTTTTGAGATACCATATTTTTGCACAAGCGAACCATGATGAGGTCATCTAGCCTGTGGTCAATTCTGTATGAAGGTAGAGCTTCCTACCACCTTTGATTGCCTCCCCAGTAAACTCACAAGTGGTGAAATGTCAATTGACCGAGTTTGGAGTGAAGTGTGTGATGCCAATCACAGATTACAAGAGATACTCATGTTTCAAACCTTTGTAAAATATAGGTATATGATACAAATCTCAAAAGACATATGCACTTAGATTTCAGAATTAACAACCCCACTATTATATAGCGCAATCATGGAGTGCATGTACGAGCAGCAAACAACGACAAAGAAACTAGACAACAACAAAAAAAAATCAAACAACAACAAAGTAAAACAAAAATGCATGTAATGTATACCTGTCAGTCTACAGCACCAAAACCATGTGTGGCTCGCGTCTTTCCCTTTTGGATGATCCACCTTGGTATCCATTTTCTTGAGAAGGGTTTTTCAATTCTCTTGGTGTGCCTCTTAAGCTCAAAACAGTTTGGTCGGATGTGACCAATCTTACCACAATGATGACACACGGGGCTTGCTTTGTGAGCTCTTTGTCTCAAGAAGGTTGAGACATTCTTGGAGTCATTCATGTAATTCTTACCCCTTCCAGAATGATAAGCAGTTCTACTATTAATGAATGCAGGAGCATGCACAAAGTGACTCATTAATTTAAAACAGTTTGGTCTAATATGGCCTAGCTTCCCACAATGATGACATATGGGGCTCATGTTGCGAGCTCTTTGTCTTTTGGGAGGAGGAACAGACATTTGCACTTGCACAGGCTTCTTACCCTTTTCAGATGGATGAGCCTTCATTTTCTCAGTCATTTCAGGAACAAACACTGTGGTTCTCACATTTTTACCGAAGGCTTTTGAGCTTGAAGGAGCATCAGGATTCTCTTCAAAATAGCCTAAACCACTTTTATCACTAGAGGACTTTCCTAAACTTAGGAGTTTGTCAAGTTGGTTTGTCCCAATGGAGAATTTCTGCAACTTAGTATTTAACAAAGTTAGCTCATTTTCATGAGTTGTCACTTTATCTTCCAAAGTCACATTCCTCTTTTGCAACTCATCTGTTAGACCAATGGCTTCTCTTAGTTTGTCCTGAAGTCCTTCATTTTCTCTTTTGCATAAATCTATTTCCTCAATATGTGCTTTATTGAGTTTCCTCAATTTCACACATTCCTTATACAACTTCTCATAGATTTCCTGCAAGTCATCTTCATCCCCAGATTCATTTTAAGAAACACTCTCAATTTCAACCACAGATTCACTGCTATGACTTTTTCCTGCAACAGAGGAAGTGAAAGCCATGTAGTTGAGATTTTTCTTCCTGGGAGAACTCTCTTGTGAGTCACTTGACTCAGACTCACTATCAGTCAAGGCAGCAGCGTTAGATTTCTCTTTGGCCTTTTTGTAATTTGCACACTCAAATCGAATGTGACCAAAACCATGACATTCATGGCACTGAACATTGTCCTTGACAGCTCTAGTGTCTCGCTTATAGCTCCTTTCTCGGTTTTCTGAACTTGAACCCCCATTGAAACCTTTGAACCTTCTCTTCTTCTGTCCTGGGTTTTTCTGGGCAAACATCTTCTTGAATTTTTTAGCATAAAAGGCTATCTCTTTTTCACTCATGGCAAGTTCATCAGAAGATTCACCAGACTCCTCTCTAATAGCATTGAGGGCTATGGACTTGTTTCTCTTATCCATAAGAAGAGTATGTTCATAGGTTTGTAAGGAACCCACCAACTCTTCAATTCTCATGTTGTCCAAGTCTTTGCTTTCTTCTATTGCAGTGACTTTGGGACGAAACCTCTCAGGAAGAGATCTAAGGACTTTTCTCACAATTCTGTCCTCAGGAATTCTATCCCCTAAATTAAAACGAGAATTGACAATATCATTAAGTTTGCTATAGAAGCCATCAAAAGTTTCATCATCCTTCATCCTAAGTTCTTCAAAGTTGGTGGCCAGCATTTGAAGTTTAGAATTCTTTACAGCCTTGGTATCTTCATGGGTAACCTCAAGAATGTCCCATGCCTCTTTGCAATTTTCACACATGGAGATTCTCCTGAACTCCTCCTGGGACACGGCCATGAACATCGCATTCAGGCCTCTGCTATTCCAACTACACTCGTTGACTTCATCCCTAGAGTAATTTTCCACACCCTTGGGGGTTTCGACTCCCTCAATGAATACAACCGGTTGTTTCTATCCCTTTGTTATGGAAGCCCACACTCGTTCATCCACAAACTTAAGGAAAGCTCTCATTCAAACCTTCCAATATGCATAGTTGCTTCCATAAAAAAATGGTGGAGATATGAGTGATTGAGACCTATCCATTTAAATCACTACAGCAGGATCACACTCAGGAACTAAATCCTAGCGGAGTGAACCCACTCTGATACCAATTGAAAAAGCAGTGGTTCTAAACAACCCTACACCTAGAGGGGGGTGAATAGGTGTAATCTAATTTTTATGGCCTTTTGAAAATTAATCAAACAAGCAGTTAATAAATGAATCAAATAACACAAATAATCAACACATGATTTTGTTCACGGAGTGGAAACTCATTTGAAGAACATTTTCAAAATCTAAAACCACTCCGGGTGTAAGACACCACCTCAAATCCACTATAGAAATTTTAGTTTGTTACAACCAATTTAGAGACACTCACAAAACCTTTGTAGTAGCTAAACTTGGCTTGCAACACCACGAGTGACCCACTCGATCTCTACAAGCATGTAGTGTCGGAACTCCGACTTTCCTATAGCTTCCCACGAGAACCTCTCGATCTCTGCATCAACGGCAGCTCCTGACTCTTCCGGCCAACAAAAATGTCCACTTCAATGGACTCAAGTAAGAGTTGATTTTGTGTATGTTGTGGTGGAGAAGTGTTTATCCAAGAGAGAATCAACCAAATGGGGGAGAGGTTGCTCTAAGAAGTTCTTGGAGGCCCTTAGGGTTTTTGCTCTGATTCTCCACACTAGAACAGAAGCTAAGCTGTTCTATTTATAGTTCCCATCAAATGAGGCGCTTCAAAACCCTACATTGTAAGAAATCTGGAACATTGGCTCGAGCGAAGTGTCGAGCGAAGGTCGAGCGCCACAATCTGCCAAAGTTCGCTCGAGCGACCTGTCGAGCGAGTATCGAGCGGTCGACTCTGCCTGAGTTCGCTCGAGCTCAGTGTTGAGCGAGGGTCGAGCGGTTGAATCTGCCTGAGTTCGCTCGAGCTGTATGTCGAGCGAGGGTCGAGCGGTGCAATCTGCCCCAGTTCGCTCGAGCGCTCTGTCGAGCGAGGGTCAAGCGAAGTCGCTTTCTTTGACCAATCTTCAAGCCTTTACGCAACAACACTTGTTACAACACTATTTTAACACAGGTTTTCACAAGAATATGCCAATACGCTCATTTTTCCCTCAACATACATAATCTGAACCTGGACAATGTACATGATAGTTTGCTTACCCAACTTAAGTTGAAAATGAAGAACTACACCTTATATATAGTTTCCTATTTTACTTTAGGTGGTTTTAAGAAATTGGACACGATAACAATTAGGTCATAGCTCATAATTATAAATACGTATTCTTCCATCAGAGCATTTTATCTAAACTCAATGTGTATTGTGTCAATTAATGTAGCTTGTTTTCACGATTCTCAATTATGTTATTAAACTCTTCGGTACTCCTATAGTGGAGAAATAGCCAATCACGTCGGTTTAGCATAAAAAACATGTAAAAGTAACTGAAATTTTTAAAAAAGAAATCGTCTTTAACTTCATCCAATGGCTTCCAGCTGGATTAATGCATTCACATGACTTGCGCACTCAGCGGCCAATGAAGGAGACAACCTCGTGGGCGCGCTAGTCTTCGTCGACTTCAATGCTTTGAATGATAAAAACTAATGAACTCTGTTTTTTTTTTTACTTCAAGAGCTCTTCGTGGGCCTATTGAACCATTGATGAACTCTGTTTTTTTCGACTTCAAGTCTCCGTGGGCCTATTGAACCATTAGGCAAATACACGAAGTACTAGACAACATGACATGAAACCCAATTGAAGGTATAATTCCCCACAATTATAAATGCAGAAAGCGATGGATAACTGTTAGATCATGATTAATTATAAATTTGTAACTTCCATTTTTCAATATTTAGTTCACTCAAAATTATAACTCTTTCCTATAAAAAAAAAATATATATATATATATATATATATATAAAACTCTTCGATTACTTCCTGTTGGTGAAATACACAATATAATAAAAATTGAAATGAAATTAAAATTTAAACGAAGTCAATTTAGGCTGAAGTACGGAAATATCGCTCTCTTTAAGGAGATTCAAGTCCTCTGCAGTGTATAAAGTCTCAAATTAACAAGTACAGCAGAACTCTTTTTGACTTGACTCATTCAGGATATAACAGCTCAACTAATTGTCGTATAGTCCAAATCAACTCTACATAAATAGTTGAGTCCAAAACTCCACTCAAAAAACACCTCTCTATTATCTGAAAAATCTCTCAAAAATATAAATATACAACAATGTATATGCATGTTGAATAATAATCAAAATGCGTACTTAAAAATTCTGCCTCATCCACGTCACATCAACAAAATGCATACTTATCCTCTTGGTCTAAATAATGTATAAAGCTAGAAGTAATTAATGGCGGTCGTTGGGGGTTGTGAATTAATTAATAAGGGGTTGTGAGTTAATTAATATGCCTTGTTTAATTTTATATGGGATAAATTGAGAAGGCTATAAATATACATTGTGGATTATGTTAAATTAAGTAGCTATCATTATTAAATTTAATTAATATATAGCAATCCGTGTTGATCTCGATGAGCTGTAATTGTATAGCGATAATGGTTTTTAATACACATGCCATATATAAATATATTTTTATTTATATGATCTGAACAAAGATAAAATATTGTAGTAGTTGCAGCGAAAGACTTATCCTAAATCACTCAAAAATATTGGAGGGACAAGGTGAACCAAACCCCGCGCCATAAAAACTAATGAACTCAAAATTGCAGGCCAGCTAAACAGAAAATCAAGCTGTGACCGCCAGACTTAATATTCAAGTCAAGCTTGTGTTATGAGTGGAGACAAACACTAGTGGATTAGTGGGTTGTGCATTACATATATCTAATGCACCGAAAGGCACCCACCCATTTTCTTTTCCTAGTTTATTAAGCACACACTCAACCCACTCTCCGTAATTGATGCAGCAAATTGCTGCACCAAAAGTGGGTTGCTCTCCTATAAATAGAAGAGCTTAATTGTGCAGAATACAGAGTGTAGAGAAGTGTGTGTGCGGAAGAAAGAAGAGTGAATGCAAGTGGGTGAGAAGAGAGAGTTTATAGAGAGAGAGAATTTGTTGTAAAAATGATTTCGTAGTGAAATCACAGCAGCTGTGGACGTAGGCAATTGCCGAACCACGTTAAATTTTGTCTTTCCTTTCATTTAGTTTCATCTCTGTCTCCAACCAGTTCCCAACAATTGGTATCAGAGCTCTGGTTCGAGCTGTCCGAAAATTCAAGTTGGTCCAAATCAATTTTGGACAACTCCAGAGTGTTCCTCGCGTTGAAACGAATCCGTTGCCGC
This sequence comes from Carya illinoinensis, assembly GCF_018687715.1. Taxonomy (NCBI): domain Eukaryota; kingdom Viridiplantae; phylum Streptophyta; class Magnoliopsida; order Fagales; family Juglandaceae; genus Carya; species Carya illinoinensis. The sequence goes on along the minus strand of NC_056766.1, from coordinate 44,122,553 downwards.
AAACGGAATTGAAAAAGGAGGTCGGAGAAGCCCACACGCGCCCCGAGAAGATCGGCGCTTGCATATACTGCAACTCACGCGTCCCCACGCGCACCCAAGGTTGAAGACGACTGGAGCCGAGCCGTTTGCCTGCGCCGAGCCGTGACTGGAGCTGAGCCGAGCCAAGCCGTGACTAGAGCCGAGCCGAGCCGTGACTGAAGCCGAGCCGAGCCGTTACTGGAGCCGAGCCGAGCCGTTACTGGAGCTGAGTCGAGCCGAGACTGGAGCCGAGCCGTTTGACTGAGCCGAGCTGTGACTAAGCCGAGCCGACGTCATCCTGCCACTTGTCGCACTCTGGTTGGCCGAAACTGTTTTGGCCTATTTAAACTCAATTTTGATCCAATTTTGACGATTTCGGACTCGTTTTCAACTAATTCGAGTGTTTCGGATGCAACGGTGATATTTGTTTATTCAAATTTGAACTCATTTGTAAAGTTATGGCTGGAGAAGAAGTTAAAGGTGCTGGTATCGAGAAATTTGACGGTACAGACTATGGCTACTGGAGAATGCAGATAGAGGATTATCTCTATGGGAAGAAACTACATCTTCCACTCCTAGGAAGAAAGCCAGATGACATGAGCAATGAAGATTGGAGTCTCCTTGATAGACAAGTGTTGGGAGTCATTTGACTAACACTGTCAAGATCAGTTGCACACAATGTGGGAAAGGAAAAGACCACGGCAGATTTGATGAAAGCTCTATCAGACATGTACGAGCAGCCATCAGCTAATAACAAAGTGCATTTGATGTACAAGCTATTCTACTTGAGAATGGCAGAAGGAACTCCAGTTATTCAGCATCTGAATGAGTTCAACACCATCATCAATCAATTAGCTTCAGTGGGGATTGAATTTGATGATGAAGTACGTGCACTGATTGCTCTAGCTTAATTGCCAAAAAAACTGGGAGGCCATGAGAACAGCTGTTAGCAATTCTTATGGCAAAACAAAGATGAAGTATCAAGAAATCCGGGACCATATTCTTAGCGAGGAAGTTCGCAGAAGAGATACAGGAAAAGCATCAACTTCCAGTTCTGCCTTAAACCTCGAGACGAGAGGTAGAGGAGCTAGTAGAAGTTCAAATCGGGGCAGGTCAAAGTCCCGAAGAGGCAGAAGTAAATCCAGGTCCGGAAAACAAGTACAGTGCTGGAATTGTGGCAAGATTGGCCACTTCAGAAATAATTGCAAGGAAGCAAAGAAGAAGATTGAGCATGACTCTGCTAATGCCACAACAAAAGATCTCCAAGATGCCTTACTCCTTTCAATCGACAACCAAATTGAATCTTGGGTGTTAGATTCAAGAGCCTCATTCCACACTACAGCATACTGAGAAATCATGCAGAATTATATCACTGGTGATTTCGGGAAGGTGTACTTAGCAGATGGTGAAGCGTTGAAAATCGAAGGCATGGGAGATGTACAAATCAATCTGCCCAATGGAAGTGCATGGTTGCTACAGAAGGTGCGACATGTTCCCAAGCTCATGAGGAACCTGATTTCGTTAGGACAACTTGATGCTGATGGGCACTCGGTACTATTTACCGGTTGCACGTGGAAGATAACAAAAGGAGCTATGGTAGTAGCTCGAGGCACAAAAACAGGTACTCTATACATGACTTCAAGCATTAGAGATACTGTTGCAATTGTTGACGCAAATGCCAACCTATGGCATCAAAGGCTTGGTCACATAAGTGAGAAATGAATGAAAGTACTATTATCCAAGGGGAAGTTACCAAAGTTGGAATCAACTGATTTCGACATGTGTGAAGGTTGCATTTTTGGGAAGCAGAAAAAGTTAGTTTCCTGAAAAATGTTAGAACTCCAAAATCTACAAAGTTGGAGTTGGTGCACACAGATTTGTGGGGGCCATCCCCAGTCGCTTCTCTTGGAGGATCGCGGTACTATGTTTCCTTTATTGATGACTCAAGCAGGAAAGTATGGGTTTATTTTTTGAAAAATAAATCTGACACATTTGACACTTTCAAGAAGTGGAGAGTCATGGTTGAAAATGAAACAGGCTTGAAGTTGAAATGTTTGAGGTCAGACAATGGCGGAGAGTACATCGATAGAGGGTTCAAAGAATTCTGTGCTGCAAATGGGATTAGATTTCAGAAGACTATTCCCGGGACACCGCAGCAGAATGGCGTAGCTGAACGCATGAACAGAACTCTCAACGAACGTGCCAGAAGCATGAGGCTGAATTCAGGATTACCTGAATATTTTTGGGCTAATGCAGTTAACACTGCAGCCTATTTGATTAACCGGGGACCTTCAGTTCCCTTAAAGTTCGATCTACCAGAGGAAGTCTGGAGCGGAAAGAAGGTAAATCTTTCCCATTTGAAAGTTTTTGGTTATGTATCATATGTTCATATAGATTCTACTGATCGTAACAAGTTAAAAGCCAAATCCAGAAAATATTTTTTCATCGGTTATGGTGATGAAGAATTTGGCTATCGATTTTGGGATGATAAAAATCGCAAAATCATCAGAAGTAGAAATGTGATTTTCAATGAGCAGATTCTGTACAAAACTAGGTCACAAACTGAACCTGAGGAGCAGCCAAAGAAACCTGAGGTTGTTGACTTTGATATTACTCGAGTCAACACTGATCAGAACGAGGATCAAAAGAATGATGATCCACAGATCGAACAAAGTACACCACTCACTGTTATTCGAAGATCTTCAAGGACGATCAGGCCACCACAACTGTTCTCACCATCCCTAAACTATATCCTGCTAACAGATAGTGGTGAACCGGAAAGTTATGATGAAGCTCTACGAATTGAAGATTCGATCAAGTGGGAGAAAGCCATGCAAGATGAGATGGAGTCACTGATGTCAAATCAGACATGGGAGCTAACTAAGCTTCCAAATGGCAAGAAGGCTTTGCACAACAAATGGGTGTACAGAATTAAAGAAGAGCACAATGGTAGCAAGCGCTACAAAGCCAGAATGGTCGTGAAGGGGTTTCAACAAAAGGAAGGTGTTGACTATACAGATATTTTCTCCCCAGTTGTAAAGTTGACCACGATCAGGCTAGTGTTGGCAATTGTGGCCGCAGAGAATCTACATCTTGAGCAGTTAGATGTGAAGACTGCATTCCTTCATGGTGATTTGGAGGAAGACATCTATATGCACCAGCCACAAGGATTCTCAGTGAAGGGAAAAGAGAATCTAGTTTGCAAACTGAAGAAGAGCTTGTATGGCCTAAAACAAGCTCCACGACAATGGTACCGAAAGTTTGACAACTTTATGTGCAGTAATGGATTTACAAGATTACAGGCTGACCATTGTTGCTATTTGAAGAACTTTGACAACTCTTATATTATCCTACTATTGTATGTGGATGATATGCTCGTTGCAGGGTCAAGCATCGAGGAGATCAATAAACTGAAGAAGCAGTTGTCAAAGCAGTTTGAGATGAAGGATTTGGGTGCTGCAAAACAAATCCTTGGTATGAGAATTATTAGAGACAAGACTAATAATTCTCTTAAGCTCTCGCAGGAGGAGTATGTGAGGAAGGTGCTCAGAAGGTTTAACATGGACAAAGCAAAACCAGTGAGCACACCCTTAGCTAGTTACTTTCGACTAACTAAGGATCAGTCGCCAAAGACAGAGGAAGAGCAAGAATGCATGAACAGAATACCCTATGCATCTGCTATTGGTAGTCTTATGTACGCCATGGTCTGTACAAGGCCAGATATTACACAAGCAGTGGGAGCTGTGAGCAGGTACATGAGTAATCCAGGAAAGCAGCATTGGGAAGCAGTCAAGTGGATTTTGAGATATCTGTAAGACTCTTCAGATACGTCACTATGCTTTACGAAAGCAGGTTTAAAACTACAAGGATATGTAGATGCTGATTTAGCAGGTGACGTTGACAGCAGAAAAAGTACTACTGGATTTGTGTATACGCTGGGTGGTACAGCTGTATCGTGGGTTTCTAAGTTACAGAAGATTGTTGCTCTCTCAACTACAGAAGCGGAATACGTTGCTATAACTGAAGCAGGGAAGGAAATGGTTTGGTTGCAGTCATTCTTGGAAGAATTGGGAAAGAAGAGTGAAAAAGGTATTCTGCATAGTGATAGTCAGAGTGCTATTTTTCTTGTAAAGAATCCAGCCTTTCATTCTAGAACGAAACACATACAGTTCCGATATCATTTTATCCGATCTCTTCTCGATAGTGGACAACTGATACTTGAGAAGATTCGAGGAGCAGAGAACCCAGCAGACATGCTCACAAAAGGAGTTACTGCTGACAAACTGAAGTTGTGTGTAGCTTTAGTTGGCCTCCGTACTTAAAGGCATGACTTGAAGTTGCTGTGATGGTTGCTATGAAGATATGTAGACTCATTTGTCTCCAAGTGGGAGATTGTTATGAGTGGAGACAAACACTAGTGGATTAGTGGGTTGTGCATTACATATATCTAATGCACCGAAAGGCACCCACCCATTTTGTTTTCCTAGTTTATTAAGCACACACTCAACCCATTCTCCGTAATTGATGCAGAAAATTGCTGCACCGAAAGTGGGTTGCTCTCCTATAAATAGGAGAGCTTAATTGTGCAGAATACAGAGTGTAGAGAAGTGTGTGTGCGGAAGAAAGAAGAGTGAATGCAAGTGGGTGAGAAGAGAGAGTTTACAGAGAGAGAGAATTTGTTGTAAAAATGATTTCGTAGTGAAATCACAGCAGCTGTGGACGTAGGCAATTGCCGAACCACGTTAAATTTTGTCTCTCCTTTCACTTAGTTTCATCTCTGTCTCCGACCAGTTCCCAACAGCTTGACTGTCATTAATAATGGGTTAATGATGTAACAAAAAGGATTAATATCAATGCTCTTAGAAAAGATAACTATTTGAAACCCTCATCCAGGATGGTAATTCTGCACAGCACGATAGTGGATTCAAAGTGCTAACAATTTGTGATTCATCCATGATCGGAGAGCATCAAGCCGTTAGACTAGTCATATCAATTTATAAACACTCATCTATATAAATGAAGGTTAGGCCACTCACTAAAAGTAACTTATGAACGTTCTCAAAACTTAAATACTCCAAACCTTCTAAATAGACTTTGATGTTGGAGGTATCCCATTGCACACCGAGTCTTTTTTTTTTTTTTTTATACAGGTTATTAGAGATCATGATTAGTAGGAGTGCGAAACACGTTCGTAACAAATATAATATGTAATAAACATTTCCCACAACCTTTTATAAATAATATCATAATTAAAGAAATTATAAGTAAAAGAGATATAAGAATAATCCAATGATAATAAATATCCCACATCTTATATAGTGGGATGAAAATAAGATGGCATGCGGTGTTTATAATTTTCCTTCTCCGGTGACCCTAGGCACAACTAGCCTTCATTATTCTAATCTGACACGTCACGTAAACATGGATGAATGACGTTAACTACTAATGTGTCATGATATAGAGCCTGCAATGATGATTGAGATGGTCAATATTAATCGATATATGAAATAATCAAATGCTCTTTCTAAGTTAGATATAGATCATTATCATGCGGCATTACAACAATTTTGATTTTTAGAGACGAAATTATTTAAGGACAAAATTTAGTATTTATTTGGAATGAAATTAAAATTTTATCTCAAAATAATGATGAGGTTCTTAGTGCGTTCGAATGGATAATTAAGTATCCGTTTGAACTAGATCTTCTATGACAAAATATATCGTCGCAAAAATAGAAACCCGTTCGAATGGGCTAACTTATGTTCAAACAGAGAGTTAACAGTTGTTCGAATGGTTTAGTCTCTGTTCGAATAATAATTTTGATAGGAGAGTACATATAATTTTGCCGGAGAAGTTTAACATTGTTCAAACTGAAAGGTTATGTTCGAACGAGAGTTTTTTGGTGGGAAAATCTATCGGGATGGTTGCAAGACAGTTTGAACACAAAATCTTAGTTCAAACAAAATCGAATACCAAAATATATTAGTTATCATTTTTAACCTAAATGTAGATAAATGTGGAAGAGAACTTAGATAAGAAAAGAAACAAACATATGGGAGAGTTTCGAGAGAGAGAGCCACTCCAGACGTCATTTCTTTAATGGGCCATGCAGTAAGAGTTTTGCTACATACAAGCACAGTCGCGCACTAATCTGTGTACCAATACTGATTTATTCATACTTAAAATTTAAATTAATACTATTTTCAATAAAATCTACTTTTTGACTAATCACATCACATTGGTGTACAGATTAGTGCACAATTGTGCTTGTAACTATATTTTTCCATGCAGTAATAAGGGCACTGGTAGATTCTTGGGTCAGATATTATATAAATTTTTTCATTATTGTTAATGCATTATTCAAATTTTTATTTATACATTTTTTTTATTAACAATGCATGAATTGTAATATTAAAATGTTGGCTGATATCGTACAGACCCCATGGATAGATCTCGTGTCCCAAGCATTTTCTATATAATTACTCAATTAGATTTATATTTTTTTTATGATTACCCTATTGATTAAATTGATTTAGTGATATAATTTCTGGTAATTTAAAAAGAATGCCGTTTTGAGTAGTAAGGATAATGCTACTCTTTATCCTTTATTTTAAGTGGATGTTCTTTTAAGTGATACATTTTAGAGTTTTGTTACATACAAGTACAGTTGCGCACTAATCTGTGTACCAATACTGATTTATTCATACTTAAAATTTAAATTAATACTGTTTTCAATAAAATCTACTTTTTGACCAATCACATCACATTAGTGCACAATTTAGTGCATAATTGTGCTTGCAATTATATTTTTCCTACATTTTAAGTGGATGTTCTTTTAAGTGGTTGACAGTGAGTAACAAAATCTAAGATGAAGAATATAATTTCATAATGATACACCTACAAATTTCGTTTAAAATTATATTACAAATGTTTAACAAAACTAGATAATTAGTTTGCTTACCCTCTTAAGTTGAAAATTAAGGAACTACTCCTTATATATAGTTTCCTATTTTATGAAGTGATTATATATTTATATATATATATATATATATAGAGTAGTTTAGGTGGTTTTAAGAGCCTGGACTTGCTATCAATTAGGTCATAGCTCATAATTATAAATACGCATTCCTCCATCATAAGTGAGCATTTTATCAATAAAATTTACAAAGTATAATATTAAGAGTAGAGTAGAGAAGGATAAATGAACGAAAAACAGAGGTTGAAGATGGTGAAAACTAGACTGCCGAAAGTGTTGAGAGGCTAATTTTCATATTTCTAACTCACGTTATTTACAAATACTCTGACTATTTATAGATTACAAGTATAACGGAAAAGAATAAAAAATGAATACTTAATAGAATTTCATCACTGCATTTTATCTGGTGGAACCATAGGCATGCGAGGTAGATTTTCTTATTCCTGTAATCTTAATATAAAATTCCCTTAAAAAATTAATTAATTAGCAACTTGCTCTTAATTCCAGAAACGATTTAATTGCCAAGAAATCGTAGGTTTTATGTTCCATTCCATAACTCTTTAATTTTGTTTCCCATTGAACTCTGTTTTCTCCGATTGTTTACACTAAATTTCCACAGAAAAAGAAAGGGACCTTTTTGTCTTACATGACTGATTATGATGATCAAGTAATGTTAAGTCTCATACATTTGGTTAGGTAGATAAATCTTGGAGGTCGACGTTCCATTTATGGATGCTATCCGGCCCACTTATAAATAATTTTATCTACCACTCAACGTACAACATAGACTTGTAACCAATATCATAAATGACTCAAGACTTTTCACACAAGAGCACTCGTATATCATTTACATTATGATGAGAGGTTCTTTGATTAGTCATGTGCATATGTCTCATCATTCACGTCAATTCTTTATGAATTTATTTTCCACGTGATCAGTCTACATCATTTACATGCATCACGTACGATTGAGAGCCTCATGTCTACGGGCGTGATGCACGAAATGTGGTTGGACGGATTGTGAATATTTAATGCTCATATATCCGGCCTGCACCTCAATTAGGGTGGATATTGTAAATGGATCTAATTATATATCTAAAATCATTAATGTACGGCATGTATTTTGTCAAAGCTGGTAGCTTGTTTTCAGAGAAGAAATTTAAGGATTCTTAATTTTATTAATAAACTCTTAGCTAGTACTCTGATAGTCGAGAAATACGTTTAATTAATTAAAAATAATAATTTCGGATTACAAAAAATCTCAAAGCTAAATTCTTAAAAAGTAGTAATTAAAACCCCTTTCGCTACTCTCATGTCTCGTGACTAATTTACTAATCGTCATCAATTGCACTTGGACTAGAGGAAATTAGGTCTAGTTTGATTACACATATAAGATAAGAAATATGTAAATCATAGTAAAATATTTTTGAATTAAGATATTTTTTGAGATTTTAAAAAATAAGAGAGAAAAAATTAAATAAAAAATTATAAAATTAAAAGAAGGTTAGAATATAATTTTCTAATATTAATACTTTTGTTTTGGAATTTGCAAGACTTGAATTATTTTTTAATATTTTGTGTCGAAGTTTTTTAAAGTTGAAATAATTATGTAATGATTAGGTAATGATTAGATAAAAATTTTAAAAATTTAAAATTAAAAAATATTTATATTTAAATATACGTATTTGAATATTGAGTTGAGATCATGAATTGAAAAACATATCATGAGATGATTTGAAATATTTGTGAAACCAGATTAGGCTAGCCTTAGACTTTGTTACATCTGGCCTAGTTTTAATGTTTAGAACTGCTAGGTTTCGTTTACTTGAGTTAAATTTTTTATGGATAATAATGAGTTGAAATAATACAGTTTATTTTATAGAATTAATTTAAGATAAATTTAGATGTATTTAAATATTAAGATAAATTTAAATATATTTATAAAAAATTAAAAAAAATTATACGTCCTACCTATAAAGAGATGTAATAAATCTCTTTACACGCGCTCGTGTGAAGAATCGACATGAGTGGCTGATGTATTAATGGTTCGACAATGCGATGTACACGCAATGTCTGCATCACGTGAAAAATAATCCCTATATCGTTCACATACGAGATACAATAAAATGAATAATTGCTTTAGAAAAACTCCAAATTATCTAGATTACCGTAATTCTTTTTAAGGTGCATGCCACGTAATTTTTTTCATTACCGTTAATGTATTGTTTATATTTTTATGAGCAATGCTACATATAGTTATATAGTACATAAATACCGTATAATCGTTTTGAAAAAGAGCTGTGAGGTCCATTATTAAAATATTAATTTTTTTTTTTTTTCTGTGAATCTTGTATTTATTTTTTTTTTAAAGAGATTGCATAGCTCTTGCTCACTACACAATTATAAATATCATTTTTCTATTTTTATTCATGCACTATTGATAAACAATGAATGAACAGTAATAAAAAATTGCTTGATCCCGAACAAATCCCCTGGAAATATAGATCTCGTGTACCCATCTAACACTTTAATTTCCATATAATTACTCAATAATTATCTTTTACCTTTTTAAGTGAATACCCTTTATAACTACTTTAGTGATATAATTCTTGGTGACTTAAAAGAATGCCCTTAATTTCAAGTAAGAGTAATACTACTATTCATCTTTGATTTTATTAATTTCGGCCGTCACGTACTACAGTACTTGTTGAGGTGGTATATTTTAAGTGACTGTCCATTTAAGTAGTTGGCATATAAAGTCACTTACAATATTGCTCTACATAAATTGTATGAGTGTGAATGATAATATCAAGGACGAATCATATCTTGTTTACAACTCATTTTATAAGAAACAAATATATATGTCAAGTCAGTATTTCATTAAAATTAATAAACTCAATTATATATATGAGCAATGCTACATACATTCTCTAATTGAGGATTGCAATACAGGTTTAGGTAATTTTATCTTTAAAATATTTTAAAATTACAAAAATATCGATCCTTCCTAAAATGATATTTTTTTCATTTAATAAAGGGGTTGCACATGCAATCCCTAAATAGGGACTGTAAATAGAATTTCTATATATATATATATATATATACATACAAAACTAACCACCATTTAATTTAATATTATAAAACATTTATAAATGGGCTATTAATTGAAATTTTTTCTCTAAAATTCAAAAATTATAATCTATTTAAATTATACTGGCAAGTAAAATCATCATTAAAATCTAAAAATACATACAAAACTACATATTCATTCATGCATGCATGCTTTCGTAATGCGCATGGTCAGAGTACGTGTGCATGACCTACAAGAGATAGATCACTAAATTAAGTAGCTTATTTTAGAGATCAGATCGATCATTATTATTTTTTCTTAATATATAGTGTCTTATTTATGGTGCAGGCATATATTTTATATATAACAGATAATTTGAGGGTTCGAAAAAAAATATATCATAACCGCCAAACTCTTAGAAAACTGATTGTGCATGCAGGGTACTAAAACCCCCAAGACCTTTCCACGTACAGTACGTACTAAGATTAATACAATAAAAATTTCCATCAATATTTGAGTTCCGAATGACTAATTGCAAGAGGTACAGATCATAACTAATTCATTTCCTAAACTTATAATGCCATACGTTAATGAACGGTAATGACTAATATATATATATATATATATATTTGTGTGTGTGTATGTATGATCTGATCGAACATGGATATATATATGGTAGTTGCATGTACGTAGGCTCAATTGTCGAAAGACTTTTCTTAAGTCAGCCAAAAATATAATATATATTGAGCATTTCACACAACACTTTATAAAAAGAAAATAATATACATTTAATTCGTGTGTTACGTTACAGTTGGTTTTTTAATTCATTGGAGCGAGTGCGTGTGATGCAAATCCAAACTGATATTGGGTATCCGGGTCTAGAGTCTACTGCTAAATAATTTGCCTAAACTACTTCTCCTAGATGGCTTCAGCCAATCAAGTACGTAGCAGTGAAACTCTCAGTTTTGAAAATTAAATCTTGTCATGTGATCAACATTATACCAAGAGTGACTAAATTCCATAGTATTGGTGTGATCCATTGAATCATCCATTTATTAGATGATCAAAATGAGTTATTTTCATCATGTAGTAGCATTATAAATTATTTGAACTCTTGCAATATTGTTCGCAAAAATGTCGATATGATTTACAATATATATGATATGTAGTACGAACTTTTTGACCAATGATGGAGCCAAAAATTTATTCTAGGGGGACCAATACATGATAAATTAATATTATTTTATAAGTAAAAAAATAACATATATATATTTTTTCAAATTCCTGGTCATGGCCTCCTGCCCCAACGTGGCTCCGCCATTGTTTTTTACTATTCCAATTTTATGCATCTCAAGGACTTTTTTATATTTCAAAAACTCTATGTGCAGTTATTTTTACATATTCTTTGTGCACTCTATTGATGTGGTTGGCTGCCTCATATTTTTTTAAAATAAAATAATTATTTTAACCAATCACATCAGATGATTGTACAAAAAATATATAAAAGTGACTGTATGTAGCATAATATACATATAATCATAGTGTATTATAAAAAAGTAATTTATAATATACATGAGATTAAACAATAATATTATACAATCAAGGTACGTGTACCGATCATTTGCACTATATAATATTCAACAAATTAAGCAGCACATATATATATATATATATATATATATAAACATATACAAGGCTATTAAATTAAGCAAGCTTCTATATGATTTGAATTTTTGCAGTACGTTGTTCACAAGAGAATACTCCATGATAAACATATACTGCATGCATGCGTCGCCTAGCAGGAGGAAATTCATGACGCGTTTCTCTAATTATCAATTAATTTGCTGGCCCCACACGGTTTTCGTATTTATTTTACGCATATAGTTTTTTTCTATTTCTTTTAGATTTTAATATATTTTCGGAGGAAAGGCATGCAATTAGTCTATAAATAGTACTTGAAACTCTTGCCGGGTGGTCACAGAACAATTAAGAAAGAGACATATTGAGATTTCTTTTGTTTGAGAGAGTGCTGCAGAGATATGGGAGTTATGAAGAATCATCTTGTGGGTGATCTAATTGTTGGATGTCTCTGTCTTTTTTTGATCCTTTGCTGCATGGCTGACGATCACTACTACGATTTTTATGTAAGTAATTTCCACTGAGCTTGCTTGCACCTCGTTCAAAAACATAGACACGATCGAGCTGTATGTCTGCATGCATGCATGTATTTTATTGTTTTAAATTTTCTGCAAATGGTGATCAAGGGCCTGAAGAATAATTATATGGCTGGAAATTTGTTTTTTTGTTTTTTGGATTCCCTTGATCTATCTCATGATATATAGACGTTATTCATGCTTTGAAAATGAATATTATATTCATTGATCTGGTTGCAGGTGACGGAGAAGAATATTACAAATCCGTGTGCCAGCAAGAATTTCGCTCTTGTTGTAGAGCGCGTCCCTGGCCAAACAATTCATGTCCACAGAGGCGATACAGCATTTATTAATGTCCACAATAATGGCACATATGGTATTACCATTCACTGGTAGTACTGATCATGACCCTCTCTCTCTCTCTCTCTCTCTCTCTCTCTCCCCCCCCCCCCCCCCCCCCACAAAAAAAAAGAACAAACACAAAGGCTTGTTTGGGTTTTAGTAAAATCAAATGCTAGGCAAAAGGAAAGTTTCTAGTGTATTTCATGGATGTTGGATTGCATACAATTATATGTATATGTATTTGAAGGCAGGCCGGAACCGCTGTTATGTAATATATATATATATATATATGATGATTTAATCATAAATATTATGAAAACTGACTAAGCTAGGTTGTTTTTTTTTTTTTTTTTTTTTTTCCCATGTCTTGATAATTAACAAGGCATGGAGTGAAGCAACCAAGAAATCCATGGTCAGATGGTCCCGCATACGTAACACAATGTCCAATAAAACCAGGAAAAAACTTCACATATGAGGTCCTATTTTCAGAGGAAGAAGGAACACTTTGGTGGCATGCTCATAGCGGCTGGAGTCGTGCCACAGTCCATGGAGCTATTGCTGTTCTGCCTCATAAAGATACCCCTTTTCCCTTTGATCCCCAGCCTTACAAGGAACATGTCATTGTACTAGGTATAAGCTCTCGATCTAAATCTATTTCTAAATATTTTTAGAAATTAATTTGAACTTTTATTAACTGATGTGACAGTACTGCCACATGGGACTACCACATGATCATGATATTGATGATGATCACTCCGTCCGTGAAGTTGTATGTCCTTGTAAAATTCGAGTCAAGTACGTACTGTATATGCCTATGAACATCATGTAGACTTGGTTTGGACAGTGAGTAATTGAAATAAGAAGAGGTGAGATGAAAATTGAAAATTGAATAAAATATTATTTTTGTTTTAAGATTTAAAAAAATTGAATTGTTCATTTATTATATTTTATTTAGAAGTTTAAAAAAATTACAATAATTAGATAAAATGAGATAAAATAAAATGAATTAAGATGGTTTCACTATAGAAACAACGAATCAGTTACTAATATATGTTGTAGATCACCTGAATATTCATCTCACTTGGTGCAATATGCGCATGCAGGGGAATGGTTTAGCGGAAACATGACGGAATTTTTTGATACAGAAGAAAAAAGACACACTAGGACAAGCCTATCGGATGCTTACACAATCAATGGCTTATTTAATTGCACAGCTGGTATGAAATATATATACACTTGTCTTAATTAACAGCGCCACCACACACCACACACCTTACATCATATATTATATTTATTTAATCAATATATGATTTGCTATTTTTATCTTTTTATTTAAACACACATTTAAGTATTAGGTAGGGGTGTGTGGTGTAAGACTTCCAATTTTTTCTTTGATCATATATGCACGTGGGAGCATAACGGGCTCGTTTCTTCAACTGTGTTTCTGCATTTTCCGTTCTTTCTTTCTTCATATATATATATATATATATATATATATATATATATATATATTAAGAGTAATGCTAGGGTCTCAAGTCACAAATGTACCATCTTTGTGCAAGTCCTTTTTACCACACTTTTTTAAAGACTTGTGTGAGATTTATATATTTAGGACTTGTATATCATATTTAATCATATGCCGAGTATACGTAATATGATCGAGTCGTAATACTCTTTTATATTTGAACTCTTTAACTAGTTGGCTGCAGTACTCGTAAGCGTAGTATTCCTTTACCTCTGATCAAACCCTAGCTAGGACACTGATTTTCTTTAGCTAGTACAACAAATCAAATATAACCGCAATCATAAACTTAAATCATAATATATATATATATATATACTTCCATGCATGGCTTGATCACAATGCAGAGGGGATCTGAACATATATTAATCTTAATTCGTGAGAATTAATCTTCAATTGATCTAGTATTTCTTGTTAATGTTGCAGATGAGGGGTATAGGCTTGTGGTTGAGAGTGGGAGGACATATCTTCTCCGTATTGTGGGTGCATCGATGGATCATGAAATGTTCTTTGCAGTTGCTGATCATAACCTTACAGTTGTTGGACAAGATGGTTCATATGTAAAGCCCATAACCACCACTTACATCATGATAACCCCTGGACAAACCTTTGACATCTTGCTCACAGCAGACCAACTTCCCAGTTGCTATTACATGGCAGTTGGTCCTTATAATGACGGCGGAAATCATGCACAGCGCAATAGTAGCATCGCTACCGCAATTCTCCAGTACAAGAGTACCAGTTGTCCTCCTATTATTCCATTTCCAAATCAGCTTCCTAAAGTCGCCGATACTGTGAGTGCAAAGAACTTCACAGATCAAATCAAGTCCAGGGATTCCGTTAATCTCCCTGAAAAACCTGATGACAAAATCTTCATTGCGGTTGCTGTTAGTCATCAGTTAATATGTGGTAAAGTCCATGCAAGCTTAAACAACATAAGTTTCGTGCACCCAAAGATTGATATTTTGCAGGCATACCACAGGTATATATATTTATATGTGTGTGTGTGTATTATATATATATATATATATTAAATAATTATACAATGTAATTAATTCTATATATTGATCATGAATATTATTTGTTCTCATGATCATGCTTTTCACAAAAAGTAGAAATAAATTAATACTCAATTAGCTCGGAGATTCATATAATATTATATATACATACGTACGTGCATGCATGAAAACACTTCTTTTGTGCACTTTGCATGCAGGAGCTTGCCCAACATTTATGAAACCGACTTTCCCCATCAACCTGCGTCGACAACTCTAAACTTCACCGGGGACGATTCATTGAAATTCGAATTTCCGATATTAGGGACGAAGATATTGATGATAGAGTACAATCGAAGCGTCGAGATAGTTTTCCAAGGGACCAATTTAGGGGCAGAGAACCATCCAATGCATCTTCATGGTTATAGCTTCTACGTGGTTGCGACGGGTGATGGGAATTTTAACGAAACAGAATACAAAAACAATCTCAATCTGATTGATCCACCTTATCTGAACACCGTCGGTGTACCTAGAAATGGTTGGGTTGCCATTAGATTCGTTGCTAATAATCCCGGTAAGTAGTGATCTCCCTGAATTAATTTCCAATATTCAACGTGCATGAATATTATTTTAATATTATTAATTTCTGAGAATCTGTGACACATAAATATACATACATATACATATATACACATGATTTGCTGTATTAATTCTGACACGTGGGATATTCATATTATATGTAAATATATTTATTTTTTTGCAGGGGTATGGTTCATGCACTGTCATTTGGAGAGGCACGCTATGTGGGGTATGGACACTGCCTTCATCGTGACAAATGGGATAACTGAGAATCAAAGCATCCGGGAACCTCCAAATGGCTTGCCCGAGTGTTCCAGCTCGTACAATACTACTACTTCAAGTACGACAGCAAACATTTTTTTTTATTTTTTTATTTTTTTTATTTTTAAAGAGGGTGAAACCTCTAGACTTTATTGAGTGCCCTCACTTATAACAAAAAAGGAAAACATAGATATAAGACCCTAAAATTAAATAACATCACGACTATCAATAAAAACTGTAAGCACTTTAAAACCGAAATAAAAAATAAGGAATACCTAACTAATCCATTGTAAGTAAGCCTTTTAGAATAAAAGGAAGATTTGAAAAATTATTCCAGATGCAGCTACAACCATTAGAACCCATGCGTGCCAAAAAGTCCGCTAGAGCATTACCTTGCCTATAAACGTGTGAAATTGTAAAATCCAAACCTGTCAATATAGAAAGAATTTCCTCCCAAAAATCTTCAAAGCACCAAAGACATAACATAAGTCCTTGATCCATTGAACCACAATCATAGAGTCCAACTCCAAGTCAACATGCACAAGTTCTGTGATATCCTGTATATACGTGTATTTTAACTAAGTACTTATTGCATTTATTAGGATTGCGGGCTTTCTTGTTTTAAATTTTAGATGATTTACGAGGTATTATTTTATGATTTTTAACTGTGAAATTTAATTCAATGTGTTTTATTGTTATTAATTATTGATCATTATTTGATTTGCTCTTTATTTTAAATTAGTTTATTGTTGGATTTTATTATATTATTTTATTTAATCACTTCGTTTAAATTATTTTATTTAATTTATCGATTTGAAATGTTATTTTCGTTGGATCAATTTTTAGACCTAAGTTGTAAGAATTGGACCTCATTTCTTTCTCTTCTTTTTTTCTTTTTCCCTCTCCCTATTTATTCTTTCTTTTTCTTTTTCTCCTCTACTTTGCCCCCAACCCGCACACTACCTCCCTTTCTCCTTCTCTTCCGTGCACCTTTAGCTCACCCAGCCACCATGCATCACCGTCCACCCCACCACCTTCCCCTCATGTCGGTGACCTCACCCACCCCATCCACCAGCCCCCACGCCTCCTCTTTCTCTCTCCTGACCGTGTATAGCCCAAGTGGGCTCAACATTCACTGTGTCGCCGTGTGCCACCGTTCGGCTCCACCACCACCACCATAGCTTCCCCTCCCGCCGACCATCATCCTCCACTAAAGCCAACCTTTAACTTCCAACCGTTTGCCACCATGAAACCCACAAAGACCCACGGCTTTTCCTTTCCACCGCCGTCGCACCACCTCATGCCACCACCTGTTCACCACTTCATTACTGGCCCTCCAACAACCCAAACCACCTTTCCCCATCCTCGATCCGCCACCGATGATGCCCAACCATTTCACTTTCCGATTTGGCCTTTTTGGCTTTCGACATACCTCTACGTTGCCACCCACAACCAACCACCACTACCTCTAGTTTCACCAATCATGTTGTTGCATGAATATGTTTTTATCTCTTGGACTGTTTGGTCTATTACTTACCTGCAGTACCGTTTCTTGGTGCCGTAGATTTTGATGCAGATGAGAATACAGAGCTTGAGGATGCGACTCCACTGGAGAAGTGGTCGGGGATCATTTCCTCATGGAATGTGATTTGTTTCACACTTTTGATTACTGTATTTTCGTTTATTTATGTTTTCATCAGATAACTGTAATACTTTTTAAATGTATTTTATTTTGGAAATTTGTATTTAATAATTCTGGTACCTAGTTGATTGATTTTAACTTATACGTTGCGTCTTTAGTTGTACATATGTTGCATGTGTACACACTTAGTACTTGTCGTTAGGGTGCGTAACCCATGTTGTCATCATCCTGACGTCTTGATTCTCGTATTTTCGTATGTGGGAGTTGGGGGCGTTACAAGTCTCAAGTTTGCAATAATGTGTAAGCCATGTAGAAGACCCATTCATTCAACCAGGTTATTAGAACCATGCCCCAGATCAACCGCAAATGCAGTAATAAGATCACCATGTACATTTCGAATTACTCCTCTTGCACCAAATTTTTTTGGGTTATTCAATGCACTACCATCAACATTCAATTTTACTCTCCCCTCCAAAGGTTTGTGCCAATGCACTACCTGCACACTTTTTCTTTTTATTGGATTAATGAGAATGTTAAGGCTATGTAGAATAATTTCATCATTGCATAACAAAGCAAATCCAACTTTAATCTTCTCACCAACCCAACCAATCCAATATTTGATGGACCACCACACCAAATCCACTGATTCCTTGATATCCTCCACGCAAGTTTTACATCTTGGGAGCCATAACTGGCAGGAGATAATCAAAGGAATTAAAGCAAACAATTGACCCATTTGTGAAATTTTTTTTGCCTTTTGAAACCACAAATTCATAATTCCTCTCCAACTATGTCCAGGAAGATAATTCAATCCCACTTGTATGGTAGCTCTGTTCCAAATTTCAGTAGAAAACTCTCTCAAGGTCAAAACATGATTTTGGTCTTCATATCCTCCATACTCACAACAATCACATTTTGAGACAACGGGGATACCCACTCTTTTTAACTTGTCATCAACACTAAGAGCATTATGAAAAGCTTTCCAAATCATCACCGAAATATTTTTTGGAAGACAAGGATGCCATACCCAATCAACCCATTGCATCTTAGTTGCTCGAATACAAAGAATATCCCAAGCACTTTTAGTGGAAAATGAACCATCCGAATTACTTACCCTTCCAAACCAAAATATCATCACCTATGTTGGCTCTCCCAAGAGTAAATAAAACCTCTTCTAATTTTTCAATCCCCAACAACCTTTGACTAAGGTCTATATCCCATCCATCATCTAATTTACAATCCTTTACTCTTACAGTGGGAGAATCCGAAACTTGGTAACTATCACATAAAGGACCATTTTCTAACCACGGGTCCCTCCAAAAAGAAATGTCGCCATTCTTGACTCTCCATCTGGAATTTTTAACACACAAGAGATCAGGACCATCTTCCAAAAGCGACTTCCACTTCCCGGTTTAATAAGAGAGATATGATTATTTTTTACATACTTAGGATGGAAAAAATTGGACCAAAGAGAAGTACTTTTTATCAATTTCCATGCAAATGTCATATGGAGAGATTTTTTGCACATCATGCAGACTCCACAAACCAAGAGCCCCCTCTTGACATGGAATGCTCATCTTTGCCCAAGCACACCACTGTTTTTTTGGCTTACCATCTTTCATTCCCCAAAAAAACCTGCTCATACATTATTGGATGGACTTGATCACCGAAATAGGGACTTGAATAATAGATAACACACGGATCGAGACACCAGCCAGAACATGTTTAATCAATAGCAATCGAGCCCCATTAGACAGAAAATGATTTTGCCAACCCCCTATACGCTTCCTTATACGATCCACCAAATCTTCTAAATGTATGGCTTTCAAACGACCAGAGATAATAGGGGCCCCAAGATAATCAGATTTCCTTCACTAAAACCAGTAATCCGAAGAATGCCATGTCTTCGATGAGGAGTGACATTTTTGGAAAAAATAATGGAAGACTTGTCTTTGCTCACACTTTGAGCCGACCAGGCCCTATAAGTTTCAAGAACTTCAGTAATACCCCTCATAGATCTCTTACTCCCTTTGGCAAAAATAATAATATCATTAGCATAAAGAAGATAAGAAATAAGAGGAGTACCTCTAGGATGAAAGAAAAGGCCAATCTTGCCATCTTGAAATGCTTTCTTTAACAAACAGGAAAAAATTTCCTCCACCATAATGAAGAGATATGAAGAAATAGGGTCGCTTTGCCTCAATCCACGACCTCCTAGAAAATAACCTTTAGAAATCTCATTCATAACCACTAAAAACCAAGAAGAGGAGATACACTGCTTGAAGAGCCCACAAGCCTTATTCAAAAACCCAAGATCCTTTATAATATGCAAGAGGAAATCCTAGTTGATACTATCATAGGCCTTAGCCATATTAATTTTCAGAACCACATTCCCACAACGACTAGGTTTATTAATACTGTGATACCTTTATTTACATGTATTTTATTGAAGGATTATTTAAATTATTATAATTAATGGTTCTCTTGTTTTAAATTAAATGTGATTTTCGCGTTATTATTTTATGATTTTTAAGTTGTGAAATTATTTTAATGTGCTTTCTTGATATTAATTATTGTTATGCATTTAAATTTGCTTCTTGCTTTAAGTTATTCTATTGTTAGACTGTAAATATTTTATTTTATTAATATTGAGTTGTAGCGTTTTTATTTAACTTTTATTTATTTTTATTGTGCCATTTTTCCATTCGTAGACTCTTGTTTTCAGATTGGGCTTTGTTTTTATGGGATTTTCCTTCATTTTTGGGCCCAGCCCATTCGGTCTCCAAGCCCAACCTCTCTATTTTCCTCATACGGCACGTGGTTGGTCTCCCAGCCCTTACAGCACTCTCAATGGATTATCCATATCCAAAACTAAAGCCCATTTTTACCTATTAGATATAAAAACCACTTGCAATGGATTATCTATAATCAAATTTCTTAACTTTTAGCTACAGTATATGTAAAGATAAAATCAGATTTGATAGTTACTGTTCCACAAGCAAATTTTTATTTTATTATTTTTTAAGTCTCTCTCTTTTGATAGTTACTGTTTTTTAAATCTTTATTATTTTTTAATCCATAATTTAATTAGAATATGATTACTAATTAACATATAATAGGTAAAATAGTAAAATATGATAAAATAAAATAAAATAAAAATTAAAATAATTAAATATTTTTTAATTTATTAATTATTTATTACTATATAATAAATATATAGATAATCTAATGTAAAAATTTGATATAAATAGTTAAAGTTAAATTCATCTTATATTATTTTATTGTTATATAATAAAAAAATGGCTATTCCAATGTGGAGATTTATGTAAATGGAATAGTCAATATTTAAATTCATCTTATATTCATCAAAAATATCATTTACATATGGATAATCCAATGAGAGTGCTCTTAGGGCTTTATTTCTTTATTCTTCCTTCTCCAGCCGCTACTCATGTCTTCTTCTTCTTCTTTCTTCTTCATTTCATTTCTCCTTCTACACGCCGGCTCCCTCTCTCATTTATCTCTAAAGGCACGGTTTCTCTCTCTCTCTCTCTCTCTCTCTCTCTCTCTTTCTCTCTCTCTCTCTATTTGGCCGCCCAGATCATCACCGCACCAACCATTCTCCAGTTTTGGTCGCGTGCCTCTTCTTTTTCCCAGTTCAACTGCTTCTTTTTCTTCTGTGGGTAAGTCTCTGCAAACAGCCGCAACATTATTTTTCCAGAATCATTTCTTTTGTTGCTGCATCGTGTACTTAGGCCTTCAACTTTCATAATTGCATCCTCATATTTGTTTTAATCACAAAGTTGCCATTAAAGTCCATGGGTTTGACTCACGTTGGGCTTAGTTTTTATAAGAGTTGAATTGTGTTTTTAAATATTTGGGTTGTTTTCAAACCGTGTACCGGGTTTTAATTAATTGGGCTTAGTTTTTATAAGAGTTGTTTCAATTTATTTGGTGAGCTTAGTTTTAGTGATTGTGTTTAAATAAGTGGACTTAGGTTTATTACTTTGTTTAATTTGAGTTATTAATTGGACTGGATAAGTGGACTTAGTTTTATTACTGTGTTTAAAACTTTGCATGTTATGAAATGAAAACTTGGGAAATGTTACTTTGTTTCCTTTTGATATGGCATCTGAAAAACAATCCTCAAATGGAAATAAATATTATGTTTCATTTGTTAATCATTTCAGTAAATATACATGGCTTTTTCCCATTTCTCAGAAATCCGATGTCATGAAAATTTTTATTTCTTTTCAAAAGCTTGTTGAACGACAGTTTAATTGCAAAATCAAATCTGTCCAAACCGATTGGGGCGGTGAGTTTCGCTCCTTACATACTTTTTTTGCCACTGTTGGAATCCAACATCGCGTGACTTGTCCACACACTTCCGAACAAAATGGCTCAGTTGAAAGGAAACATCGCCATATCGTCGAAACCGGCCTTTCTCTTCTATCTCATAGTAGTGTTCCTCAGCTCTATTGGGATGATGCTTTTCTTACCGCCGCGTACCTTATTAATCGTCTTCCCACGTCTCCTCTTGGCATTTCTCCACATGAAAAATTACATAAACAAGCCCCTGATTTTTCCTCTTTCAAAATTTTCGGTTGTGCATGCTTTCCTTTCCTTCGTCCTTTCAACAACCACAAACTTGATTTCCGATCTAAACTTTGTGTTTTCCTTGGCTATAGTAATCTTCATCGTGGTTATAAATGTCTTGATCTCACTTCCGGTCGCATTTTCGTCTCTCGTCATGTGATATTTGACGAAGCTTCTTTTCCGTTTCGTACTCCTCCTCCATCGTCTGCCACTTCATCTGCGTCTCCCTCTACAACATCTTTTCTCCCTTTCGTCTTCCCTCCAACCGACACGGACGCACTCCCATCTCAGCCTGCTTCCCTTCCTGCATCTTCTCCTTCAACCGAGTCTTTCCTTCCGTCAGTCCCATCTGAATCAACATCGTCTGGACCCTCCACTCCTCCTCCCGACTTCCTACAGCCCTCCTCTGCCTCTCCCCTGCCATCTGATAGTGCTGCTGCCGAAGAACTCCCTCCACTTCGTACTCACCCCATGAGGACTCGAGCTCAGAATAATATTGTCAAAACTAAAGTCCCTACAGATGGCACGGTTCGGTATCCTCTTCCTCGGGCGTTACTCACCTTTGGCTCTGTTCCTGAAGCACCCACGTGCTACTCCGAGGCCTGCAAATTTCGAGAATGGCGTGCTGCCATGGATGCTGAATTTTCAGCTCTGATGAAACAAGGCACCTGGTCTCTTGTACCCGTGCAACCTGGAATGAATGTCGTCGGCTCCATGTGGGTTTTCAAAACCAAACATAAATCAGATGGAACTCTCGAACGACGTAAAGCCCGGTTAGTCGCCAAGGGATATCATCAACAGCAAGGCATTGATTTTGCTGATACCTTTAGCCCAGTGGTTAAACCCACTACCATCCGGTTGGTCCTCACCATTGCTGTCTCTCAAAACTGGTCCATCCGACAGATTGATATTCAAAACGCATTCCTTCATGGGACCTTATCTGAAGAAGTTTACATGAGCCAACCTCACGGCTACATCCATCCCAGCTTTCCTCATCACGTTTGCCGGCTCCACAAAGCTCTCTATGGGCTGAAACAAGCCCCAAGGGCCTGGTATTCTCGGCTTCATGACCATCTTTGCACTCTTGGTTTTCAGAACTCTGCCTCGGACAACTCTCTCTTTATTTCTCGGCATGGCTCAGTCACTACATTTGTGTTGGTTTACGTCGATGACATCTTAATTACTGGCTCTAGTCCCTCTGCAATTAACGATCTTATTTCTGCTCTCAGCCTTGAATTTGCAGTAAAAGATCTTGGAGGATTAAGCTACTTCCTGGGAATAGAATCTCTGCCCGTTGCCGATGGACTCATTTTGTCTCAAAGCCGTTACATTACCAACTTGCTGCACCGAACAAACATGCATGAAGCCAAGCCCGTTTCTTCACCTATGTCCTCCTCTCAGAAGTTGTCGTTACTTTCTGGTTCTTCTTGCTCCGATCCCTCCCTCTATCGGAGTGTCGTTGGTGCGCTACAATACTTGTCGCTAACACGTCCGGATATTTCCTTTGCAGTGAACAAAACTTGTCAGTTCATGCACAACCCAACCGAAGAGCACTGGACAGCAGTCAAGCGAATTTTGAGGTACCTCAAATTTACAGTTGATTTTGGCTTGTTAATTCGTCCGACTACTTCCACACAGCTATCCATCTACTCGGACGCCGACTGGGCTGGCTGTCCTGATGATCGTAAATCTACCTCTGGCTTTTGCATCTTCTTGGGTCACAATCTTATATCCTGGAATTCCAAAAAGCAACCGACAGTCGCTCGTTCCAGCACCGAAGCCGAATACCGAGCCATCGCCCATGCCACAGCTGAATCTCTTTGGCTTATTTCATTGCTCCGCGAGCTCGATGTCTTTCTTCCACAGCAACCGGTTCTGTGGTGTGACAACATCGGCGCCACCTATCTCACTGCCAACCCCGTTTTCCATGCACGTACTAAGCATGTCGAAATCGATTACCATTTTATGCGAGAAAAGGTTCAACAAAAATCACTTGACGTCAAGTTCATTTCTAGTAAAGACCAGTTAGCTGATGGGCTAACCAAACCACTTGTTTCCACTCGGTTCTCTTTCCTACGAGACAAGCTCAACGTTTGTTCCTCCACGTTGTGCTTGAAGGGGCGTAATAAGGATATATCTCATGACAGCGTGCAACGCACCTCTCGGCCTTAACCATTGCTGTGACAGTGGCTACAATTGATTTTCTAGCATTCCTGTAATCATGCTCTACTTACGTATATTCAGTGCATGATCTTAGGCTAGACAAGTTTCCATATTTATCCTGACAGCTACAATGTAAATAGCTTATATATATGTAATGTTACGACATGCAATATGGCAGAGTTTTCCTTCATAATATATATTGTTTTATCTCTCATGGTACTAGCAACGTCCAAGAGGCAAACAGAATTAACACTATATAATGCATTGACAATCCAAGTGGGCTTGAGAGTTGTAGCTCACGCAGAGCCTTTTTTTAAGGTAAAATAAGATTTTATTTGATCAAGTAAATAGGCCATTAGTATCAACTAAGCTATGTCAAGGAATACAAAACAGATGAACTCAAGCTTGAATCCAATTTTGTTTGTAAAGTTCTTGATCTTACATATTGCAGAACTTTAACCAGTCCCCAACACTAGCTCATCAAACAACTACACGAGGCATTGAGAAGAAATTTTTGTTATCTTTTAAAAGGCCAAACAAGACCATGTACATATCCAAAATTGAGAACAAAGAGTCCTTTCCCTTAAATCCCGATTTGAAGATTTCAATCAAACTACTTTCACGCAATTTTCTCTTTGACAAGATATAAAAAGAATGGAAACTTAAATTAAAAAAAATAATTATACTTTAATTATTTTTTCTATGTTTCTCTCCTTCAAAGACAGCATAAATGCTACATAATCCACAAAGAAAAACAACCCATATTTAAAAAAAAAAAGAAAAAAAAAAGAAAAAAAGAAAAGAGTAGATTGAGCCAAATTTTTATTTTTATTTATTCCATAATTGTCAACAGTTTTATTTTTTTGTTTCTTTTCTGCATACAAACATTACTACAGCAAACTTAGATTCCCAAACACATGCAATTACAAACATAGCTCTCTTCACATGGGTTTGTTGTGAAATTTCATAATCTCCATTTCTCATTGTTTTCAGAGTTTTACTTGGTAGCCATGTGTCTCCAGCTTCCACAATTTGTTTATTAGGTTCTTTTGAGCTTGGATTAGAAGCAAGCTAAACAGATCTGTTATTTATTTTTCCGTTTCTATACATAGCATCAAACCCATTCTTTAACAATTCTTCATATCTAAACACATTCTTCCAAATAATAATAACCCAAGGCTCAAGCATTTTCTAGCTAAACAGATCTAAACTAAATACTCCTCAAACATTTATATTCAAACAGATTTAACCCATAAAAATACTCTTCAAACATTCTCGTAAAAAAAAAAAAATCCCAAAATCAACAAAGAGAGAACATAATAGAGGGAAGAAAAAAAAACATACCCAAACGAAAATGCGTTCCAATCTCTTGGATCCCAAGCTCAAGCACTTTCACCCTTTGGCATCGCAGATAGCAGAGTGAGAGATAGAGCAGATGAGAGAGTGATTTTGGGAGGGGCTAGGACATCACAGAGGCAGAGCGCAAAGAGAGAGAGAGAGAGAGAGAGAGAGAGAGAGCAGATGAGAGAAAGGAAATTGGGGGAGGGAGGCGTAGGGCATCGCACTTTGCAGAGCAGAGAGAGAGAGTTAGAGAGAGAGATAGGAGGGAAGTCTTGCCCTTGGGTGAGACGAAATCTCGCCGGGGGGGGGGGGGAATCAATGATTCAATAGCTTTTTTTTTGTTTTATAAAACCCTGGTCCCAGATTTAAAATCCGGGTTCCGGGTCGGTCTGGGTAAAACCCAGACTAGATGACCAGTCATAAATCCCATAAAAAAAACTCTATTTGCACATGAGGGTGGGGAACCCCCCGTGTACACGTACAACCACGTGTAATAATGAAATGGGGCGTTTCATTATTACACAACCCAGTTGAATGCAGCTGGGTTCAGCTCTCTCCTCAGTGCAAGCTTCCTGGGTTGAAGAGAGTGCGAAGACGAAACAGAGAAGAGAACCACGAAGACGACGTAGAGAAGAGAACCACGAAGACTAACGGTACCTCTCTTCTTCCCATTCTTTGCATTTGAAACCTCATCTTCTTCTAATCCTTTTTTTTTTTTTTTTCTTTTTGCTTCTTCTCATTTGAAATGCAGCACCCATTTCGCATACCCACAGAACAAATTAGGCTTCAAGAGCCAACTTCCCCACAAACGACCATGAAGACGAAAGGTACATCTCATCTTCCCCTTCTTCGCATCTGACCTCATCTTCTTCTAATTGTTTTTCCACCTGATTTCTAAATTTCGAAACCCTAACCCTAAATCTAAACAATGGCAAAGATTTGGGACTCGTTGGAGTTGGGTATATGAGGTGAGACCTAGAATTCATCTTGAAGCTTAAATCTCTGCATTTCTCTAAGCATGTAACTGTCAGACCAGCTTCATCTTGGAGCTGAAATGTTGAGAAAGATTTCAAACTACTCCTTTTTTTTTTTTTTTTTTTTTTTTAAATTGCACCATATAAACTATTAAAATTGGCAATTTACATCATAAACCTGACAATTTTTACTCTCAACACTTAACATATATATTGTGCACCTATACCTATATGATCATGAATATGTTTTTCACATACGTTATTAATGATGTTACTAATTAATGATTATTGGAATATATAATTCTTGACTTTTAAATTATATATATAATTGAATTGGGGTTTGTATTAATTGTTTTTATTTAGGAGGGTATGTAAAGTTGATTTGATTCATGAGAAGTGAAGATATTTGCTTCAATCTTGGGAGATGGTTTGGTAAATTTGGGAGCTGAGACCTCCCTTGCATCCGTTGCACAACTTCTGGCTAAATGCTTGCTAATTGATTACATTGATATATGGGGACTTCGAAAGTGAATCCTGGCCACATGGCTAGTTTTGGATATATGTTTCATTAGCTAGAAATCATGATGTTAAGTTTGTTTATGGTTTTTCTTGCCATATGATTCTGTTTTGAAATATGGTTTATGATTATGCTATCATTTGCAAACTTAATTTAGAATTAATAGAGGAGATAGATTCACTCTTATAAAGAATAGAATAGTTTGGCTGATGCTTTAGCAAACTTAAGAGTTACTGCTATATATACATGCTTCTTTTTACTTAGTTGTTCACTTACCAAAACTTATATTGCAGTTATGTTTTGTATCATGCAAGACTCCCTCACTTTAGAATAGTTTGGTTGGTGCTTGTTGTACGTGAAGCTAAAATAAGACATTCACACACACTACTCCGAGTGTATTGGGCTTTTGCATTTGTTGTAGCATGTTAATTGGTAGTTTGTAAGTGATTTCAGATTAGTGTTAGAAGTTAGTTGTTATGTGTATGTAACATTGTTTATATGTTAGTTTTACCTTTCTACCATGAAGATTGCACCTAGTAATAGGACTAAAACCACAAAATTCTACTATGTAAGTTTTACGTTTCTATATGTTTATGTGTATGTAACCTTGTCATATGGATGAACCTTGAGGGCATTTGAATCCATTTATGAATTGTTTCATGCTTTTGCTGTGTAATCAGTCTATATGATATCCAAGTCCACATAGGATATACATGAATGAAAAGTGAACAATTCTTTTTTTTTTTTAAGTTATGCTGCTCAGGTTTCAGGATGCTCCCCAGGTTTCAGGATGCTCCCCATCTAGGATATGTAGAATGAGAAATAAATAATCATTTTTTCTCCTAGTATATGTTACCTAGCTTTCTTTGACCAAAAAAGTAATAAAAGATTAATGCAATAAAAAAGATGTGTTAGCGGTCACTTTTTCTCCTTAATTATTACTTTAGTTCTTTGTTTATTCTACATTTCATAGAACGAGTTGTTTACGTCTTCTTCCCACAGCTCCACATACCCCTCATCTAGAGAATCCTGCAGGGTCAACAGTCTTGAGCATGGAAATGATATAGCTTTTACCTATAAAATTGAGTTCCAAAAGTTACAACAGACTATACATATCTTGCAGGTTGTTTGGTTTCCCTGCCCTAAATCAACATGTTCATTTCATTATAGCTTTGGATGTAATGTCAAGAGACCATACATATCCAACAATTACAGCTCTTGAATGTTGCGACCAAAAATTCAAACAAGTAAATTACATATTTGCTTCACAATGGATTTGGCTGGGACCTAGCATATAATATCCAAAATATAATATCAACAATTTGTATCCTGGGAAACATCAAAACAAGTTGGTGCTAATTACAAGGTTCAAGCTTTTCAACCAAACTATCCAATGTATCCATCAAATCTTGGTCTCTGCTGAAAATCTGAAATTGATGTTTAGTAACCGTGGGATTGTATGCAAGCTCCTGTGCACTTGTGGACAACAAATCAACCCACAATTCAAATGGTGCCACTGCTACCAAATGGAAAATATCCAAAAGAAATTTAATTGAGCCTTAAAAATTAAGGAAAAACATGGTAATATCCAAAAAAAAAGAGGAAGCCGAAAAATAAGAATGGGGTGGGGGAGCAGAGTTAACATCAATCCAACTATCAAAGGGACCACAATTAAATGCAACACAATTCTTATTGTTTGTATGCCTTGCATGTATCTTGTACTATGTGCCTAAGATTTTCTTTACTCATTTTAACCATTAAATAAAGTTGTAAGAAATGAGATAAAGCATTAATAACTTACCAGCACCAATAAACACTCAGGGTTAAGAACTAAGAATGCGAGCTAACATTAGTAATGTTGGCCGCATATATTATGTGCTTGTACATATTAATTATTGAACTTAGAAGTTACTAATATTGAACTTAAAAGTCACTAAGGTTGCACTAGTTGTGATCCATCCACCCCAAATTCAACCGATTGTGATCCATCTAACCCAAATTCAATCTGTAATGATTAATATGCAAATCTTAGTATAATCTCAATATTACTATATACCAAAAAATGCAAAAATATTATACTTTCTTGACTCCTAATCATTGCTTCTCGGCGGTGGGTTCGAGTAATGTCGATAATTGAGCTATCTTCAACAGGCTGCTAATAACATAACAAACATCAAAATAAATATAACAGCTCCATTATAAATAGCAACAAAATCAATATATCTGCACGTATCCAACATTGGACATATCTATCTTTGATGGGCCAAAACTGAACTGTACTTCCATTAAGCAACAAAATCATTTTCTCATCAAATATGACAGATGAAGGTATAACACACTGAAATGTCACGAAAACATCAGTATCTGATCATACTATTGTGTAAATTTCAAAAATTACAATCTCAACCAGAATTTTATTAGAATTTAAACTTGGATTGCCTTATTAGCAATCTTACTCTAACCATCCCAATGCACAGAAAGGCCCTGAGCATCCAGATATAAAACTAAAGAGTTTCCTCCTAATGTATGTGACTCAAAGTTAATACAGGACTTCTAATAAAAAAAATTAGAATTTAGCTGCTGTTTAAGGTGGATAACTTTGATTAAGTTCATAAATAAATACAACTTCAAGGCCTGCATATGGAGGGAAAGCAAATCATGCCAGGAAAAGAATAAGAATAAAATGTTAGATCAAAGACTTTCCATCACTCCCTTTCTTATCCAAAACTCTAATACACAAAATTAGATTTAATTGCATGCTAATCTAAATTTCCTATAATATAAATTCGGTAATGCAATCACTTTCAAGAAAAGCCACACTGCTTTATCAAAAAAACAAGAAATAAGGAAAGAAAAGCTACACAAATATCCATTAACTAATCTAACTTCTTGCTATTCAGTGCATAAATAATTTGTAACATTCATAAACAATTGAGATAATGCATATCAAATAATTACCAAAACACCTAATCCATCAAAACCAACCCATTTAGTCTATTTCACACAAGTTCAATTAATTAATTCTCACACAAATCTCCATGAAGCAGTCTCCATCAAAAGAATAATACAATCCTCAAGACCAAAACACCTAATCCATCAAAACCAATCCATTCAGGCTATAAACTACACCTGTTTACCACGCTCATCCTAGCTTTAGTTTGCAATGACAAAACCAAAGAACGAATAAATGAGAAAACTAATGACATTTGAACTTAAGGAGATAATAATAAAACCATCATTGGGTGAGCAAGGGGAGATATTCCAGAGAAACTAACAGAAACTGATGGTTTCGTAAAAATTTTGGTGCGAATAAAACTAACAAATGAGAGGGAGATTAATAACAATGTGCAAAAATAGTTTTATAGATGAATGAAAAAAAAAAAAAAATTGTCCCAAACTCACCATTTCAAAGAGGCTCATGGGAAGATACTCACCGTTTTTCAACTTGTCTTCAACACTTTCGATTTTTTCTGCAGATTTTTGTGCAGCTTCTTCTGACCGGGATGGATTTTGGGGCTATTGGGTCGATTTCCTTTTCTTTCGATTTTGGCGCTGGGTTCGATTTACCTCTCTCCGGTTTGAAATTGTTTTAATCACGTTTTTGTCTTTTTTTTTTTAATTATTATTTAATGGCTGACTGACGTCAACATGTGCGCAAAAGGTGCACAAGACGTGTACCTGTAGCAGTATTGTTTCTTAGGAAGACGGAGAGGAGACTTCAAATTAAGGCGGCTGTTGTGGGTAGGAGAAAACAGGCCTGTTGAAATGGATATGACGGGATCAATACTGCTACTAACCTGCCTCTGCAACCGGTGACATTGCAATCTCTTGCTTCCTTTTGTATAATAGAGGTATAACCTTAGCTCCATGGTGTCCAAAACTATCGTTGTTGTTTTTCTTATGTTTCTGTCTCTAGAATTGAAGCCTTTAGGGGCACAAACTTGGGTGAAAGCAGGTTACTAGTACCATAACAGCAACTTCTCAATTTCTGACATAAACTCAACCTTATTTAGTCACCTTATTTGTGCCTATGCTGATCTAAACCCTTCCTCCTATGAGCTCTCTATCTCGTCCTCAATTGACAAATACTTCTCCACCTTCACGGAAACTGTTAAAGAAAAGAATCCATCCATTATGACCCTTATTTCTATTGAGGGAGAAATTGCAAACTACACAACCCTTTCATTGATGGTTAGCAATGACTCTTTCAGAAAATCTTTCATCGACTCTTCGATAAGGATAGTGAGGCTTTATGACTTCCAAGGCCTAGACCTTTGTTGGGTTTCAGCAAACACAAGCTCAGACATGACCAATATGGGATTACTCTTTCAGGAGTGGCGCGATGCTGTGAATTCCGAGGCAAAGAAGTCTAGCCAGAAAGAATTGATCTTGACTGCTGTAGTTCATTACTCCCTAGATGTAGAAAGTGCTTCTTTCCCGATGGACTCAATCAGGAGCTACTTGAACTGGGTGCATGTCCTGGCTTATGGCTACCATGTGCCTAAATGGTCAGAAATTACGGGTGCTCATGCAGCCTTGTATGACCCATCAAGTCTGACACAGATTATGGAATTGGCGCATGGATTGATAGAGTCTTGTCTGCAAGCCAGTTGGTTCTGGGTTTGCCTTTCTACGGTTATGCCTAGACGTTAAAGAATCCCAACGACAGTGCTATAGGCGCACCTACTACATGTTGAACCACCTTAAGTGTGAAACCAACCATCCCACACATCACCGTTTCCTATTTTGGAGTATTAGGCGCCACCCACAGCCACCTCTTGTTCTGCAGCAAATGATGCCCCAATCTCTTCCGCAAATTACTGCACCAAAATCAGAAATCGTAGCTGCTCTCTCCTATAAAAGGGAGAGCTCAGGTGGGCAAATATGGGAGTAGAAAAACAGAGAGAAAAGAAGGACGTGAAAGGGAGATAAATTTGTATAGTTTTTTATAATCTCGTACAAATTCAGTAAAAGAGGCTCCAGTGGACGTAGGTAATTTGCTGACCCACTTAAATATCGTCTTGTGTGATTTTAGACTGGTCGGTGTGCGCAACAATTGGTATTAGAGCTTTGGTTCGTGCTGTCCAGAAATCAAGTCGATCAAAATCAACTTTTGAAAACTCCAGGGTGTTCCTCTCGTCAAGATGAATCCATTGCCGCAAAGGGAATAAAAAATGGAGGTCGGATGAGCCCGCACTCGCCGGTAGAAGATCCGAGCGTGAACCCACTCGCTCCACCTGCATCTGGAGGTTGAAGACAACTGAAAATCACGCGCCACGCTCCCCCACGTGTATGCACGCGTCGACACGCGCCTAGAGGTTGAAGATGTGTATCTCACTCTCCCACGCGCTCCATGCGCCCACATGCCACAGCACGTGTACTCCACATGCCACAGACGCTACTGTAGCGCGTGCATCTCACGCGCCAAACGATCAGGACCATCCGTTTTTCCAGATTCTTGTTGGGCTTGATCTAAGCCATTTGGAGTCTGATTTCAACGATCAAATAGTGCTTTCCAACTATTTGGATTATTCCGGACTCATCCGTACGGTTAGAATTTTGAAATTTTGTGTTTATATTTTCTAAATAAATTCAAATGGAAAGATCTGGAAGAGATAGGAGCTCTGAAAATGCCAGTAGCTCTGGGCGTCGGTCCACAGTGTCAAATGCTAATTTTGAAGTTGAGAAATTCGATGGAACAAGTAACTTCAGCATGTGGCAGTATGAAGTCATGGACGTTTTGATCCAACAAGAGTTGGATATTGCGTTGAACGATAGACCAGATGATATGACTAATCAGGATTTGAGGAAGCTTAATACCCAAGCTTGTAGTACAATCTGGTTATGCCTTACCAAAGAACAGAAGTATTTTGTCATGAGAGAGACAAATGCTAAGAAACTTTGGCAGAAATTGGAGCATAAGTTCATGAAAAAGACATTGAGAGTCATTTGCACTTGAAGAAAAAGCTCTTCAGATTCCAATTTCATGAAGGTATTTCTATGTCTGAACATCTGAATAGTTATAACCAAATTCTTGCTGATTTGTTAAACTTGGATATTGAAATCCAAGATGAAGATAAAGCTTTACTTGTGTTAAATTCCTTGCTTGATACATATGAGCATTTAATTACTACTCTACTGTATGGGAATGAAAAGATTAGTTTTGAAGATGTATCTAGTTCTTTAATTAGCAATGAGTACCGCAAAAAGGATAAGCAGGTACAATAAGATACATCAAGTGAAGCGCTAACAGCAAGAGGGAGACCACAATCAAGGTATCCCGAAAAGAAGAAAGGTTTTCAATCGAAAATCAGGATCACATCACGTGGTTCATCAGTCGGAAGAAAACTCGCCAGAGACGAATGTTCCTTTTGTCACAACAAAGGACACTGGAAGAAGAATTGTCCCAAGCTGAAGGGACAACAGCAGAATCAACCCACCACAGCCAATGTCATGGACATAGATGATGATTCAGATTTTGCCTTGACAGGTTCATCATCCATTTGTCATTTTGATGAATGGATCATGGATTCCGGATATACCTATCACATGTGTCCCAATCGGGATTAGTTTACTGACTTCACAAAGATTGAGGGTGGAGCAATAC
Organism: Carya illinoinensis; assembly: GCF_018687715.1. Taxonomy (NCBI): domain Eukaryota; kingdom Viridiplantae; phylum Streptophyta; class Magnoliopsida; order Fagales; family Juglandaceae; genus Carya; species Carya illinoinensis. The sequence continues at coordinate 44,088,797 of NC_056766.1, read as the reverse complement.
TTATGGGCAATGATAGTGCCTGTAAGACTCAGAGAATAGGTAGCATTCGGTTAAAACTGCACGATGGCAACGTCAAGACTCTGACAGAAGTTCGGTATGTTCCGGACTTGCGAAAGAATCTCATCTTAAATCAGTCCGTCCAACTCTTAAAAGCTGCAACACATATAAACCCCACTAGGTAGTCTTTTCAAATACAAGACCCAACTGCCCTAGTAATTAAAACCTCAATAAAGCTGCAAATAATTATTAGTAAGTGAAAGAAACGTACAAGAGGCAATCAAACCGGTTTAATATTTCAGTTATGAGGATTTAATGACAGACGTTAAACTTTCATTTACAAGAATAAAGAGACAACGACAATAAAATAATTGAGAAACCAAAGTTAATACAAATAACAATTAAAGCTAAAAACCGCCTGGAGTTTGAAAGAGTGCTAAAAGTAAAGTAGGAAATTAAGAGCATGATTACACATTGACCAACGTTATCAACCATACATTTAAGTAAAAAAACCTGATCAACTTTAAAAAACACTCAACGGTAAACAATCAACAAACATTACAACTAATATTGATTAAATGTATACTAACACTTCCATTTTACTTTATGTCATTTTTACCTTTTTGTACGTCAGTTATTATTATTTTTTAATTTTATTTCTTCCCCCTAAAAACTATATAATATATATATATACAAGCTAGGGTCCGAGAGGGGTAGAAATATTCATTCTCGGCACGTTGAGACTATATGAGCCTCGATTAGTGCTGTATTGAGGCCCCGTCAGTAGTCCGGTGCGGCTATATGGTGTTATTGCGTTCATCCATGCCAGTAAACAGTAAATATATGCAGGGAAAATAAAAGAGAGAGAAATGCACAAATTTATGTAGTTCGGCACTGGGTTTACATCCACAAGTCATTTGGGAAAGCGAATCCACTATAATATGCTTGTTTTACAGTCTTTCATGATCTCTCATCCTCACTATACAATGAAGATCAGAACTCTTATCTTTTGGGGAGATATCGTCGATAGAGTGTCTATCGTGAGGTTAAAGAAGCGCAAGCCGTATCCAAACTCCAAAGTCCCCACAAAAAGTCATTTGGGAGCCGCCATTATCCTCTACTCATCCCTTTGCTTTATGTCATGTGATATCTCCTTTTTACGTATTTTTTTATTGAATAATTTTTTTTAAAAAATAATTCTAACTAGTGATTTTCTTGTTTTAAATTAAAGGTGATTTTTGCGGTATTATTTTATGATTTTTAAGTTGTGAAATTATTTTAATATGTTTTCTTGTTATTTATTATTGTTTTGTATTTAAATTGCTTTTAAATTTAAATTAGTTTATTTTTGGGCTTTAAAATTATTGTGTTTTTAGATTTTATTATTTGATTTTATTTAATTACTACGTTTGAATTATTATATTTAACTTGTTGTTTTGAAAATAATTTTCGTTGGATCAGTTTAGTGACCCAAGTTGTGAGAGTTGGATCTCATTTTTTTCTTTCATTTTTCTTTTTTTCTTTTTCCTTTTTCTTTTCTTTTTCCTTGTCCTTTTTCTTCTTTCTTTTCTTTCTTCTTTCTTTTCTCCCCTGCTTTTCTCTCTTCCCACGTGATGTCCCCATCCCTCTCCCCGTCCATTTTTTTCGTCCGCCCCTAGCACCACCGTCGCGCTGCTGTGTACCTCACCGCCCACCCCACTTGTTTCCCCTCCGGCTGGTGAACATCCCCCTCCATTTGCCAATAGCCACTATAAGCGCCTCCAAGCTACGACGTCCATTTGCTCTAGCATCGCCATCGCTCCACCTCTGGCCACTATTTCTTCACCACTTCGTAATTGGCCTATTGCCGACCTAACCCATCCACTTCCAGCTCCGATCCATTGCCGGACCAACCACCACAAGCTAAAATCCGATTGAGCCATTTTTGGCCTTCCACCGCCATTTGTGCCACCACCCACGGCCAACCACCACTTCCATTAGCTTCACCAACACCCCTAGGCCCTACCCTAACCTTCCCTAGTCTTTGTTTGATCCCGTTCAGATTTGGGCATTTTGTGACCTACGGCCACAGTGCATTTTGTACTATGACATTGCCTTTTTGCATTTTGCACTGTGACATTGCCTTTTCGCCACCTTTTGTAGCTCACTGATCCTTCAGAAGTTATTTAATAGCACTATAAGTATTTTCCAAATGACCTTTAAGATTTAAATATAGTTTTGCATTAACAATACTTGTGATTGGTTGATTGTGCCAGATTGAGTCTGAGGAGTATAGGGGTCGGTTGGATTGGAGGACGGAGTTATTTATTTGATTGTTTGATGTTGTTGATTGATGTTGAAAATTGTTGTTGTTAGATGTTTTTGGTATCTTTTCGTATGCATTGCATAACACATGCATGTACATGTGTTGAAAAAGGAAAATTGGGTTTTCGTGTAATTGCATGCATGTTCATGTGCATATTTGAAAATTGGGTTTTTATACGAGAAAGGATTTTAGATGTGTTTGTAATGAACTGATTGAACGGTTTGATAGAGAGTCACTGTAGGGACGGTGGTAGAGTCCCACTTATGATTCCCGCCTACGGTGCACACGTAGGAATGGTGGTAAGCAGGGATGGTAGTAGAGTCTCGCATGTGATTCCCACATATAGACAGAGTTGTCGGGATGGTGGTAAATAGGGACGGTGATAGAGTCTCGCTTGTGATTTCCACCTACTGTGCACATGTAGGAATGGTAGTAAGCAGAGATCGTGGTAGAGTTCTGCCTGTGATTCCCCCCTACAGTGCTCTGATAGTTGGTTATTAGGCCATATTCTGGAAAATGACGAGATTGAATTCTTGGACCATTATCTGGGATAATGGCAAGGAAACGTTTTAAATGAAATATTGTGGCCAAAAATGGAATTTTTGGAGTGCGTTGGAAAATGTTTACTTTTGGAAAATGTTTATTTTAGGATATCATGCATATAGCATCACGTGAAAATGTTTATTTTTTAAAAATGTTTATTTTAGGATCTCATGCATATAGCATCACGTTCATGCATACTGAAGACTAGGAGTGATGCCATAACAATTGTCAGATGCCTTGGTTCCCTGCATCATACAGTTTCCATCTTTATCTGAAACAATGCATATTTCTTTTGAGAAACGAACTTCAGTACCATTATCACACATTTGACTTATACTGAGGAGATTTGCTTTTAATCCATCAACAAACAGCACTTCCCTCAAGATGGGTAGTCCAGGTATTTCAATTTCACCCCTTCCAATTATATCAACTTTTTCACCATCTCCAAAAGTTACTGTTCCACACTTGTACTCCTCAACAGCTTTGAATAGGCTTCTATCACATGACATGTGACGTGAACATCCACTATCAAGATACCACACATAGGTGTCTCTAGCCTTTAGAGCAATGTGTGCCACATGACATGTGTTTCTTTCTCCAATTCTGACCCACATCTTTCTAACTTTTACTAACTTTTGGAGAACCACCCTTTTTGGTAGTCGACAGTTGGTCTAGCTTGACATTTAGCATCTCATTCTGCCTAATTAAGGCCATGACTTGACTCCAAAGATTCAGATGCCCCCTTTTTGGTTGTCTATCTCCATTTCTCATGGGATTCTTCTTAAGCTCATAGCAATTTGGTCGGATGTGACCAGCCCTACCACAATTATGACACACCCGGTTTTCTTTGCTATCTCTTTGTCTCCTGAACGATGAGGTATCCTCATACTTGATGAATCTTTTCAGCTTAAAACACTCTGTTACAACATGACTTGTTTTACCACAGTGGTGACAAATAGGACTTCTAGCTCTTGGTTTCACGTGAGACAAAGCACCCATTTGGACATTTGAGGATTTCTTGCCATTGTCAGATGGGTGAGTCTTCCCATTGGCGATTGATTCACGAACAAACACAGTTTTCTTCTCCTTTTTATGGGAGACCTTTGAGCTGGTTGCAACCTCAGATTTTACTGTATCATATCCTAGTCCACTCTTGTCACTAGGGAGCTTTCCAAAGCTTAGGATTTCATCCAACTTTTGTTTCCCGCTGGAGAAAGATTTCAGTTTTTCCTTCAGCAAAGTTATCTCACTTTCTTGAGTTTTTAACTCATCTTCCAAAAGCACCTTCTCCATTTTAAACTGATCAGCTAGAACAATGGCTTCAGTTAATTTGCCTTGAAGCTCTTCATTTTCTTGTTTAATGAGGTCTATCTCTTGAATGTGAACTTTGTTGAGTTTCCTCAATTTAACATATTCCTTGTATAGCTTCTCATATACTTCTTGCAACTCATCTTCATACTCAGATTCATTTCCAGACATGTTCTCATCATCCGACACATTTAGAGACAGTGAATGCCATGTAATTCAGATTTCTTTTTGGGGAAGAGTTCCCTAAGGAATCACTTGACTCTGATTCACTCTCACTTAGGGATGCCATTTTTGCTCTTTCTTTTGCCTTTTTGTAGTTTGCACATTCCAGCCGAATGTGTCCAAAACCGTGGCATTCATGACACTGCACACTAGACTGACCCTTGTCTCTATTTGTTCTAGTGTCCTTCTCAGAGTTTCTATCCTTATTCCCTGAACTTGAGCCTCTGTTGTATTTTTCAAACTTTTTCTTCTCTAAACTCTGATTCTTCTTATTTCTAGCCACAAACATTTTCCTAAATTTCTTAGCATAGAATGCTATTTCTTTGTCACTCATAGCCAACTCATCGGATGACTCATCTGACTCCTCTCTAACAGTATTGAGGGCTATGGACTTGTGCTTCTTGTCTACTGGAAGAGTATGTTCATATGTTTGGAGGGAGCCCACCAACTCTTCAATTCTCATAGCATCCACATCCTTGCTTTCTTCAATAGCCGTGACCTTAGGGCGAAATCTCTCAGGAAGAGATCTGAGAACTTTTCTCACAACTCTATTCTCAGGAATTCTGTCCCCTAGATTAAAGCGAGAGTTGACGATATCATTTAGCTTGGCATAGAAAGCATCAAATGTTTCATCATCCTTCATTCTCAATTCTTCAAAACTAGTGGTCAACATTTGAAGCTTAGAGTTCTTTACAGCTTTGGTACCTTCATGGGTGATCTCAAGAATATCCCAAGCTTCTTTGCAATTTTGACACATTGATATCCGTTTGAACTCTTCCTGGGACACAGCCATGAAGATCGCATTTAGCCCTTTGCTATTCCAACCACACTCACTTATTTCATCCCTAGAATAATTTTCCACACTTTTGGGAGTTTGAACTCCATCAATAATAACATTTGGTTCTGTCCAACCATTTGTTATGGAAAACCATACTCGTTCATCCATAGATTTCAAGAATGCTCTCATTCGAACTTTCCAATAAGCGTAGTTGTTTCCATCAAAATATGATGGAGATGTGAGTGATTGAGATCTATCCATTTAAACCACTACAGCAGGATCACACTCAGGAACTGAATCCTAGCGGAGTGAACCCGCTCTGATACTAATTGAAAAAGCAGTGATTCTACACAACACTACACCTAGAGGGGGGTGAATAGGTGTAATCCGATTTTTATGGTCTTTTAAAAATATTGTTAAGCAACAATTAATCAAAGGAATAAATCACACAAATAATCAACACAAGATTTTGATCACGGAGTGGAAACTCATTTGAAGAACGTCTTCAAAATCTAAAACCACTCCGGGTGTAAGACACCACCTCAAATCCACTATAGAAATTTTAATTCATTACAACCAATTTAGAGACACTCACAAAACCTTTGTAGTAGCTAAACTTGGCTTGCAACACCACGAGCGACCCACTCGATCTCTACACGCATGTAGTGTCGGAACTCTGACCTTTTTATAGCTTCCAACGAGAAACTCTCGATCTCTGCATCAACAGCAGCTCCGGACTCTTCCGGCCAATGAACTTGTCCACTCCAATGGACTCATATGAAGATTGATCTTGAATGTGGTGTGGTGGAGATGTGTTTATCCAAGAGAGAATCAACCAAGTGGGGGAGAGGTTGCTCTAAAAGATCTTGGAGGCCCTTAGGGTTTTTGCTTTGATTCTCCACACCAAGAATAGAAGAGAAGCTATTCTATTTATAGTTCCAATCAAAGGAGGCGCATGAAAACCCTAAATTTTAAGTCATCTGGAACATTGGCGCGAGCGAAGTGTCGAGCGAAGGTCGAGTGCCACATTCTGTTTGAGTTCGCTCGAGCTCAGTGTCGAGCGAGGGTCGAGCGGTCAACTCTGCTTGAGTTCGCTCGAGCACCATGTCGAGCGGGTGTCGAGCGGTCAACTCTGCCTGAGTTCGCTCAAGCGCCCTGTCGAGCGGTGACATCTGTTTTGACCAGTGATAAGCACACTTCAAGCCTTTTCGCTTCAACACTTGTTACAACACTATTTTATACAGGTTTTCACAAGAATATGCCAATCAACTCATTTTTCCCTCAACACTAATCATATCACTGAAGTGTACAAAGGAGTCCACAAAAATAACTGCACATAGAATTTTTGTTAATTAATATGCCTTGTTTAATTTTATATGGGATTAACTGAGAAGGCTATAAATATACATTGTGGATTAATATGTTAAATTAAGTAGCTATCATTATTAAATTTTATTAATATATAGCAATCCGTGTTGATCTCGATGAGCTGTAATTGTAAAGCGATAATGGTTTTTAATACACATGATCTGAACAAAGACAAAATATTGTGGTAGTTGCAGCTAGCGAAAGACTTCTCCTAAATCACCCAAAAATATTGGAGGGACAAGGTGATGAACCAAACCCCACGCCATAAAATCTACTGAACTCAAAATTATAGGCCCGCCAAACAGAAAATCAAGGTTGTGACCGCCATACTTGATATTCAATTCAGGCCTAACTATCATTAATAACGGGTTAATGATGTAACAAAAAGGATTAATATTGAAAAGATAACTATTTGAAACCCTCACCCAGGATGGCAATTCTACGTACACAACACAGTAGTGGATTCAAAGTGCTAACAATTTGTGAATAGTCCATGATTGGAGAGCATCAAGCCGTTAGACTAATCATATCAATTTATAAACACTCATCTATATCAATGTAGGTTAGACCACTCACTAAAAGTAACTTATGAACGTTCTCAAAACTTAAATAGTCCAAACCTTGTAAATAGACTTTGATGTTGGAGGTATCCCATTGCACTCCGAGTCTTTTTTTTTTTTTTTTTTTTATATACAGGTTATTAGAGATCTAATCATTTTATACAGGTTATTAGAGATCATGATTAGTAGGAGTGCGAAGCAAGTTCGTAACAAATATAATATGTATTAAACATTTTACACAACCTTTTATAAATAATATCATACTTAAAGAAATTATAACTAAAAGAGATATAAGAATCATCCAATGATGATAAATATGCAACATCTTATATAATGATATGAAAGTAAGATGGCATGTGGTGTTTAGAATTTTCCTTCTCCGGTGAACCTAGGTGCGGCTAGCCTTCATTATTCTAGTCTGACACGTCATGTAAACGTGGATGAATGATGTTAACTATTGATGCGTCATGATATAGAGCCTGCAATGATGATTGAGATGGTCTATATTAATTGATATATCAAATAATCAAATGCTCTTTCTAAGTTAGATATAGATCATTATCATGCGGCACTACAACAATTTTGATTTTTAAAGACGAAATTAGTTAGGGATGAAATTTAGTACTTATTTGGAACAAAATTAAAATTTAATCTCAAAACATGGATGAGGTTCTTAGTGCGTTCGAATGGATAATTAAGTATCTGTTCGAACTAGATCTTCTGTGACAAAATATATCATCGCAAAAATAGAAACCCGTTCGAATGGGCCGGCTAACTTATGTTCGAACAGAGAGTTAACGGCTGTTCGAATGGTTTAGTCTTTGTTTGAATAATAATTTTGATAGGAGAGTACATATAATTTTGCCGGGGAAGTTCAACACTGTTCAAACTAAAATGTTATGTTCAAACAAGAGTTTTTTGGTGGGAAAATCTATTAGGATGGTTGCAAGACAGTTTGAACGCAAAAACTTGGTTCAAACAAAATCGAACACCAAAATATATTATTTATTATTTTTAACCTAAATCTAGATAAATGTGGAAGAGAACTTAGATAAGAAAAGAAACAAACATATGGGAGAGTTTGGAGAGAGAAAGCCACGACTCAAACATCATTTCTTTAATTGGCCATGCAGTAATAAGGGCAGTGGTAGATTCTTGGGTCTATTAAGGGGTTTGCAGATATTATATAATTTTTTTCATTATTGTTAATGCATTATTCAAATTTTTATTTATACATTTTTTTTTATTAACAATGCATGAATTGTAATTAAATGTTAGCTGATATCGTACAGACCCCATGGATAGATCTCGTGTCCCAAGCATTTTCTATATAATTACTCAATTAGATTTATATTTTTTTTAATGATTACCCTATTGATTAAATTGATTTAGTAATATAATTTCTGGTAATTTTTAAGTGGCTGTTTTTTTAAGTGATACATTTTAAGTTGATGTTCTTTTAAGTGGATGACATAAAAAATCATTTATAATACGCTACATAAGCAATATGACAGTGAGTGACAAAATCTAAGATGAAGAATATAATTTCTCAATGATACACCTACAAATTTTGTTTAAAATTATATTACAAATGTTTAACAAAACTAGATAATTAGTTTGCTTACCCAACTTAAGTTGAAAATTAAGGAACTACACCTTATATATAGTTTCCTATTTTATGAAGTGACTATATATATATAGTACAAGTTTAGGTGGTTTTAAGAACCTGGACTTGCTATCAATTAGGTCATAGCTCATAATTATAAATACGCATTCCTCCACCATAAGTGAGCATTTTATCAATAAAATTTACAAAGTATAATGTTAAGAGTGGAGCAGAGAAGGATATGAACGAAAAACAAAGATTGAAGATGGTGAAAACCAGCCTGCCGAAAGTGTTGAGAGGCCAATTTTCATATTTCTAACTCATGTTATTTACAAATACTCTATGGCTATTCATAGATTACAATTATAACGGAAAAGAATAAAAAACGAATAAAAAAATGTGTTGCCAGAGCATGATAACAACTTAACAGAATTCCATTATTGCATTTTATCTGGTGGAACTGTAGCCCACGTGGCCCCTGGCATGACTTGACCCATGTAGGCCTAGGTTGGCCTACGGCATGGGCCATGGCCTAGTTTGCATGGCTGGATTGGTGCTGGCATGGCACGGCCCAAGCTGGTGGCCTGGGCATTGGCCTGCTGCAATTGGTGTTGGCTTGGCATGGCCCAGACAGGGGCTTGGGCATGGGCATGCTACTACGGCTGCTACTGATGGCACTGCGTGGCCCAGGCAGGGGCCTGGGCATTGACACGGTTTGCGTGTTGTACGGCATGTTAAAGTGGAAGAAGAAAATAACATTATTATTATTTTTTAAGAGTGCCGCTGCTCAACTCCGACTGCAATGATGATTGATATGGCCAGTCTCTAATCATCAATATATGAAATAATCAAAAGCTCTTTCTCAATTGGATAAAGATTATTATCATGCAGCTCAATGTCTATGGTAAGTATTAAATGACATGCAAATGACTTTTTTGTTTTTTTTAAGAGTGTCGATGCTCAGCCTCAAATTATACAAATTAGATTTTTTTTTTTAAATTGTTAGGATATTGTGTTAGAATTTATATATATATATATATGATAATATGATTTATTCTCTATCATATTAATTAATATATTGTATAAATCAGTCAATATGAATTATAAAATATATTTTAATATAATATTCTAACTTAAATAAATACCACTTGTGTCAACCTTAATTATAGAGGCTTGAATAATCCTTTGTTGTTGCAACTTGTATTAATGGTTCGACAGTGCCACAAAGTACTGTGCATCACGTGAATGATGGACTGATGTATATATCGACATCTTATTCATATGAATAGTTAGTATTTATTCATTGACATCTTATTTGAATAAGAATTAAGTTCAAGTTTATCATGAAGTTATAATTTATATTTAGGAACATTTTTTTTTTGTTTTATTTATACAAGCTAGTAATTTGAGCTTGTTTATGAAATATTTAATTTTGACATAATAAGTTCTTGGTATTATATATTTCAACTTTATGAAATATTGGTACAAACTGTGCATCACGTGAATGATGGACTGATATATATATATATATATATATATCGACTTGAGTGTAAGCAACTAGTTGAATTCAAACGAATAGTTAACATTTATTTGTTGAAGTCTTATTTGAATAAGAATTAAGTTCGAGTTTATCGTGAAGTTATAATATATTTAGAAACTTCTTTTCTTCTTCATTTTTTTCTTTTAATATATACTAGCGTGTTCGGGCTTATTTATGATTTATTTAATTTTGACATAATATCTCAAAGGTTTAAAGAAGTATTCACCATCTCATTCCCTTGTGGCCGAGATGCAAAGCAGCAGCACAAGTCAAGCCAAGAAGCAGCAGCAGCAGCAACAGAGCAGCAGCAGCAGCAGCAGCAACAAAGCAGCAGCAGCAGTAGCAGAGCAGCAGCAGCAGACCAAGTCACTGTCTGAAGATGATGGAAAGACTCCCACTACACTGCTGCGATAGTGGAGGCAGTTGGTTAGAAATGTTTTCATACATGCATAGAGTACAGTACAATGTCAGAATTAGTTGTGCTTTTTTGTTGTCTTTTTCTTTCTAATATGCCGCAGTACACATGAAGGAGTTGTATATATATACTGCATTTTTGTATTCAGTTTTACTCAATGAGAAAAGAGCAAGATAGTTCTTTCCATTCCCTCTTTTCTTCACTCTTTTAACATGGTATCAGAGAGGGTCTAGCGATCTTCTGTCACCTCATCATCTCTCAGGATTTTTCACAAACACCTTTGCTGCATATAACTTTTCCCTTCATTTATCATCACTAATGGCAGAAACTGAGCCCTCTACTCACAATATTCCCATATCTCCTACAGAAGACCCAACGAAACCTTTCTACCTTCATCATAGTGATAACACTCATACTATAGTTATCTCACCTCCACTCACGGGATCAAACTACATCTCATGGAGCCGTTCTTTCACCCTAGCCATCTCAATCAAAAATAAGTTGGGCTTTCTTGATGGGAGTATCCCAACTCCAGAACTAACTGACCCTCTATACATCCCCTGGTTACGCTGCAACAATTTAATCCTTTCATGGATTCTTAACTCCATTTCGAAAGATATAGCTTCTAATGTCTTTTACATCAGCTCTGCAAAGGAAGTTTGGGAGAAGCTTAAGACACGTTTTTCTCAACCTGACAATGTGAGAATATACCAGTTACAGCAGCAGCTGGGAACTATTATTCAAGGAACACAATCAGTTAGTGAGTATTTCACCCAACTCAATGCCGTTTGGGAGGAGCTGCGCAACTACAGACCATTGCCATGCTGTTCTTGTAGACTCTGCACATGCAAGGCACTCAGCTCTGTTAGTGAGGTACAAATCTCAAATTATGTTTTCAAATTTTTAATGGGTTTGAATGATTCCTATGAAGGCATCAGGGGACAGATTCTACTTATGAGTCCTATTCCCTCTTTGGACAAAACTTTTTCTATGATTTTGCAAGAAGAGAGACAAAGGGAAGCACGTGCTATAGTGCTACCCATTGCTGAACCTTCAGCACTAGCAGTTGTCAACAATCAAGCTAAGAGAAGAGAAAAGTCTGAAATTACCTGCCAACATTGTGGGAAAGTTGGTCATGCTCGGGACAAATGCTATAGGCTTGTTGGTTTCCCACCAAACTTCAAATTTACAAAGTCCAAACCAGGATATTCTGGCAGCAATGGCTTACCCTCAGCTCATTCAGCAAATCAAGCCTTCTCTCAAGGGATTCAAGTTCAACAAAATGATGAGACACCACAACTATCATTGCTTCAGGATCAAGTTCAGAAACTCATGGCTCTTGTCAATGGTGAGACACTACAGCTCAATCATGGTCAACCATCTTCCTCCCTAGCACCCGAACAGTCCAAACCATCTCACAAACACCACTCAAACATGGCAGGTATACCATCCTCACACTCTACAATTTTCTCAAATTTTGATCAAGGTCATTCTAGTCCATCTCTACATTTTGTTACACATTCAGCACCTTGGATAATAGACACTGGCGCCACAGATCATATGATCTGTTCACCTTCATTATTCACCACCATCACTTGTACCACTCAAGCCCAAGTCCAATTACCCAATGGTGCTAAGGTAGCTGTCACACACATAGGAACTGTGCAACTCTCAAATGAAATCATACTCACAAATGTTCTTTGTGTCCCTACCTTCACTTTTAATTTATTATCTGTCAGCAAACTCACTCACAACTCTCCTCTATGCATTGTGTTCTTGCATAATCATTGCTTTATACAGGTCCTTTCTTCATGGATGACGATTGGACTTGCTAAAAATTGTCATGGTCTTTATGACCTTCTACCCAGCTCTCTCGGACTCAAGATTTCCAGCTCAAACTCTAACTCTCTCATGGCTCAACCGAACTCTCGGGTCTGCCATGCAATGAAACAGCAAGAGTTTGATGTATGGCACTTTAGACTAGGGCATTTGTCAAATCAAAGGATGAATCTAATTCAATCCTCATTTCCAGATGTAAAATATAAAGACCAAAGTCATTGTACTGTCTGTCATTTGGCTAAGCAAAAGAGAACTCCATTTCCCACAAGCACTACTTGTTCTTCTTCAAACTTTGACTTAATACATTGTGACATTTGGGGTCCCTATTCCCAACCATCCTTGCAAGGACATCAATACTTCCTTACCATTGTTGATGATCACAGTAGAGTAACATGGGTTCACTTAATGAAATTTAAATCAGAGGCCAAACAAATTCTGCAATCCTTCATTAAAATGGTAGGCACCCAATTCAACTCCAAGGTTAAGCAAATTAGAACAGACAATGGTATGGAGTTTCAAATGCCAGATTTTTTCAATGACAATGGGATTCTCCACCAAAAAACATGTGTCTACACCCCACAACAAAATGGGGTTGTGGAAAGAAAACACCAACATTTACTCAATGTGGCTAGAGCCTTACTTTTTCAAGCTTATCTTCCATTAAAATTCTGGGGTGATGCTATATTAACAGCCACTTACTTAATCAATAGGATCCCGACCCCCATTCTGAAAAATAGAACTCCATATGAAATTTTGTTTGGTTCTCAGCCTTCATATGCAAACTTGAGAGTTTTTGGTTGTTTGTGCTATGTGTCTACCCTCAAACATAATAGGACCAAGCTTGATCCAAGAGCTAAACCATGCCTATTCCTTGGTTACCCAGCTGGAGTAAAAGGTTATAAGGTCTATGACTTAAATACTCACACTACCTCCATTTCTCGGGATGTGATCTTTTTGGAATCAACCTTTCCTTTCCAAAAATCTGATTCCACCACTGATTTAGATCCCAACTCCTCAAGTCTCACATTGCCACCACCCCTTCCAGACATTTCCTTTCCTTCCTTTACTCTTACATCCCCTCCCACCCAAACCTCTTTTGTTGATGAACCTGCTGAACCTGAATCTAACACCCCTGAATTCTCTTCACCTTCACCAAATTCTTCTGCATCTTCTCACTCAACACCTACTGATTCAGATTCTCTTCCCATTGATAATGCTCCTCCTCACACTTCTCCACAGCTTGTTCCCCTTCGGAGGTCTGATCGAGTTAAACATGCACCATCATATTTGCATGACTACCATTGTGCTGCTGCCTCATCACAAGATCACATGCCTCATTCTTCCACCATTCATCCACTTGCTTCTCATCTTTCATACAATCATCTTTCACCTTCTCACAAGTCTTATGCATTGTCTCTTTCGCTTATCCATGAGCCGAAAACCTATGATGACGCTATTGTTTCTGACCATTGGAGAAAAGCCATTCAATCTGAACTTTCTGCCCTTGAAGCTAATGGTACCTGGACCATCACCTCCTTGCCACCTGGACAGAAAAGCATTGGCTGCAAGTATGTTTTTAAGACTAAGTTAAAATCTGATGGCAGCATTGATAAACACAAAGCCCGCTTGGTAGCTAAAGGCTACACTCAAAGAGAAGGATTTGACTATCAAGAAACTTTTAGTCCTGTTGCTAAACTCACTACAGTGAGATTATTCTTAGCTTTAGCTGCTGTCCATGGTTGGCACTTGCACCAACTTGATGTTCATAATGCCTTTCTCCATGGTGATCTTGATGAAGACATATACATGGACATTCCTCCTGGTTTTCAGCTCAAGGGGGAGTCTTATACCGAAGGAAAGAAACTTGTATGCAAGTTACACAAGTCCCTTTATGGCTTGAAGCAAGCCTCTAGGCAATGGAATTCAAAATTCACCTCATCTCTCATTTCCATGGGTTTTCATCAATCAAAATCAGATTATTCATTATTTACTAGAAATGACAAATCTGGTTTTGTGGCTCTTCTTGTATATGTGGATGATATCATGTTGGGAAGTAGTAACTTGGCAATCATTGACTCCATCAAAAATCATCTTCATACTCAATTTAAGATTCGAGACCTAGGAACTCTTAAATACTTTCTTGGGCTGGAAATAGCAAGGTCATCTGCAGGCATTCATATTTGTCAAAGGAAGTACACTCTAGAAATTCTAGAGGATGCTGGACTACTTGGAAGCAAGCCTATTAATACTCCAATAGAGCAGAATCACAAGCTGTCTCATTCTTCTATGGATTACTTGAGTGATGTTACAAGCTATCGTAGATTGATTGGGAGACTCATCTACTTGTCCATTACCCGGCCTGATATTACATATGCAGTCAATGTTTTAAGTCAATTCATGGATAAACCTACACAAGAACATTTGCACACAGCCCATAGAGTACTTAGATATTTGAAGGGGTCGATTGGGCAAGGTATTTTCTACTCCTCTAAGTCAGATACACACCTCAAAGCTTATAGTGACTTGGATTGGGCAGCTTGCCCTGAAACACGAAGGTCAGTGACTGGTTTTTGTGTATTTCTTGGAGACTCGTTGATTAGTTGGAAGTCAAAGAAACAACCCACTGTGTCTAGATCATCTGCTGAGGCTGAATATAGAGCATTGGCTCACACGAGTTGTGAAATTGTTTGGCTCACTTACTTGTTAAAAGACTTTCACATGCATCAAGAAAAATCAGCTCTTCTCTACTGTGACAGCCAATCGGCAATTCACTTGACTAAAAATCCCATCTTCCATGAGAGAACTAAACATGTGGAATTAGATTGTCACTTTGTTCGGGAAAAAGTCTTGGCTGGGATCATAACTATGGTTCATGTGGCATCAAAATTCCAGTTGGCAGACATACTTACTAAGGCATTATCATCTTCTACTTTTCATTTTCTGTTATCCAAGATGGGTGTTTTTAATATCTATATATGCCCATCTTGAGGGGGAGTCTCAAAGGTTTAAAGAAGTATTCACCATCTCATTCCCTTGTGGCCGAGATGCAAAGCAGCAGCACAAGTCAAGCCAAGAAGCAGCAGCAGCAGCAACAGAGCAGCAGCAGCAGCAACAGAGCAGCAGCAGCAGCAACAGAGCAGCAGCAGCAGCAGCAGAGCAGCAGCAGCAGACCAAGTCACTGTCTGAAGATGATGGAAAGACTCCCACTACACTGCTGTGATAGTGGAGGCAGTTGGTTAGAAATGTTTTCATACATGCATAGAGTACAGTACAATGTCAGAATTAGTTGTGCTTTTTTGTTGTCTTTTTCTTTCTAATATGCCGCAGTACACATGAAGGAGTTGTATATATATACTGCATTTTTGTATTCAGTTTTACTCAATGAGAAAAGAGCAAGATAGTTCTTTCCATTCCCTCTTTTCTTCACTCTTTTAACATAGTTCTTGGTATTATATATTCCAACTTTATCTATAATTTAATTATTAATAAATGAATTGTAGTTAAACTCGAGTTTGATTAACCGATCTGATCAAGTTGAGTAGCCCCTTGTACGTTGATGATTTTCACTTATCATTGATTTGGACTCTAACAATTAGCAAGTTAAGAATTTGGATTTATTAACGGTTTGGACTTTCAAAAGACACGCATGTGGTGCAAAAAAAAACAAAAAATTTTGAATGAGAAAAATATATATCTAGAAATATGTTGAATAGAATTTAAAAAACAAACGGGAGAGTTTAGATAAAGAAAGTCATTATCTTCTTCTTTTCTTTAAGAGCAATGTTAAATACAGTAATGCGTACTGTCACGTAATCTTTTTGAAAAAAAATACGGTATATTATTAAAAAATTAATTGTTTTTATGTACGTCTCGTACTTACTTCTTTAAATAAGATTAATTGTACATGGAAACTTTGCGCACTATAACTATAAATATCATTTCTCTTTATTTAATGAGCGTTGTAATATTAAGAGCACTGGTAGATTCTCGGGGCTGTTTCGGGTTTGCACAAATTATATAATTTTTTTCATTATTGTTAATGTATTATTCTTATTTTTATTCATGCATTGTTTATGAATAATGCATGAATAGTAATTTAAAAAATTCCGTACAAACCCAACGAATTTATCTCCTGTCCCAAGTATCTTCTATGTATATAATTACCCAATTATCTTTTATATTTTTAAAAATGAATACCAGCTTTAAACTGCTTTAGTGTTATAATTTCGGTGACTTGAAAAAAAAAAAAAAATTCTTTTTAGTAAGTGTAATATTGTTACTCTTCATCCCTTATTTTAAGTGGATGTTCTTTTTACTGGCACGTTTTCTGTCTCCTCAAAAATTGAACATTTACATGACAACTTGATCAGTACGAGTAGTCCCATATCAAAAATTAATGGATCCATGGATTAGTCCATTAATTTCATGCACGTCATTGTCGTCAAGGCTTAATTTCTTGTCCACATGATGATATATGCAAAAAAAATGATTTTTTGTAGTCATGTAGCGGGGCTGAGTCATTGATTATTTCCATCTGATATGCATGCAATTGATCACGATCCAAACGCATGGATGCAGTATTTTTCTCGTCTGACACGTCATGTAGAGGTGGATGAATGAGTACGTCAACCACAGATCATGCCTCATGATATATATAGAGCCTGCAATGGTGATTGAGGTATCGATTTATGAAATAATCAAAATCTCTGTCATGTCGATGTAGATCATATCATGCAGCTGAAGATGATATTGTTTTGATCAAGTTATTTTCCAAAAACTAGATAATTAGTTTGCTTACCCAACTTAAGTTGAAAATAAAGAACGACATGATTACTCCGGACAAAATAGTAATTATTCTACAGGTTAAGTTCAATAGATAATTTACAAAGAAGAAAGACAAAAGAATCGCCCAAAAACACAGAGAATTGTCATATAGTTTCCTATTTCATAAAGTGATTATATATATAATATAGTACTTTAGGTGGTTTTAAGAACCTGGACTTGATATCAATTAGGTCATAATTATAAATACACATTCCTCCATCATAGGTCATAGCATTTTATGTTAATCCAGTCCACAACTCTTTAATTGTGTTTCCTATTGAACTCGATCTGTTTTTTCGGATTGTTTACACTAAATTTCCATAGAAAAAGAAAGGGACCTTTTTGTCTTTGCATAATTATTATCCAAACCAAAATTTTAATACCACTTAACTAAACTTTTAAACAAAACACAAAATATAATACAACTTTTTTAATTTTAAAGTCGAATATTAAAAAGTTTTATTTAAATAATTTGTTAACTATATAATATTTTAATTAAGCTTTGAATTTTTTTGCTATATATTGTTGACACAAAAGTTCATATACACTATACATGATAGGAAACATCCACATTAGAAATATAGGAAAAAATCATTAGTCTACTTATTCGATCATCCACTAAACACATGATCATTGATGTGGGAACCTATCGTATCAATATTAAACAAAACAAAAAAACTCTATAGTGTTTTGAAATTTTCTTTTCTAATAACTGTAATTGATCATTTAACAGGAAGTAGTCTGATTAAACACCGATTTGTAAGTACGTAGTAAAATTCAAAAATATATTGCACAAGTAGTTAATTGATTTAAGGGATGTCCTCCAATTTTTAATTGCAACACAGTACGTACTATCGATTTGATTACAAGTACTAAACAATATTCTTTATAATTTTAAAATGCAATAATATGTTTTAGTGTGACTACGATATATCCCTACCAGATATATATATATATATATAATATTGGACTCATAATTAATTCATCTTGTGTAGACATATATTATCATGTAGCTAAAACTTAATATTCTGAATTGTTTGAATGGTAACTTGTTGTCTATAAATTATCATGCATATCATAATTTACAATATGAGAGGTATTGATCTTCGATACATTTAATTGGTCCATCTTATGCAAGTCAAGGCCTAATCAATTTATTGGCCACGCGTATCTCTATCATTCACCTTAATTGATTCATCATGATCATCTAGAGCCTCATCCACGTGATGCCTGCATTGCGGTTAGAGCATTGGCATTGGCTTCATCAAAGCCATCTTTAAAATTGGATGAAAAGTGCATGTTTTCCATAAGTCCAAAACCTCCTTAGCCATATCCCTACATTGGATTAGTCATTTGATTCATCAAAATAATAATATAATATTATTTTTTAATAATAATATTTATGAGAATTTTTTATTAATAACCAAGAGGCAGATACCTTAAAGGTATACAAAAATAGAAACCAAAAATATATGTAGTGTATTGAAGGCCAAACAGAACAAAGACACAAACACATGCCATGTTATGGTCGTGTTAAACAGCTTGATGATAAGGCACAAGGTCATGATCCATTTGCAAGGGAAAAACTGCAATGAAATAGAAGGGTATTTCTATAAAGTAGGGGCTCATCAATCTAACTTCATGAACACTGCTCCATGAACACAAAGTCAGAGAGTATGAAAACCAAAAACCCACTTCTCCACAGAATCCAAACAAAAAAACACAGAATGTTCACAGGAATTCCAACCACAACTGAACACTAGGATTGCATGGAACACAAATCAAATGCAAAATACCAATATACCAACACTGGAAACGAGTCCATATCAAAGTCAGCCTATAAATCTACAACTACTTCACAATACATTACGGATCCAAAGCATAACAATACCAGAATCAGCCACTGAAGTCTGCTCACAGAGAGAGCGGGATATAGCTCCAATTGCCGAAGAGGCAGGGGAATAATAGTCAATGGCTAAGATGTCGGTGGTGATAATGCCAAGAGTGTCAACAGAGAGCACCGGGAGCGGGGAGAAGAGCCCGATGGAGCCGAGAAGGAACCGGATCACGTCCTCTTGAGTCAACCAGTAGAATTTGCGGCCGTTGTGGATGGTAGTAGGGCCGGTGGTCGAGGGTTTTTGGAGCTGTTTTCTTCTTGAATAGCTGCTTAGTTTGGTTTGTATCAGTACCACAAGGTTCTGGGCTCCTTGCAGAATCAGATTGATGGCTTCCCACAATCTGAAAAGACAAGAAAAACAGATTCACGTTTTGCAGAGCTTGCTTGAAACAGGGGAGGCTAAGCTGAATTGGGTCAATTTGCTTTCGTCTTTCTTTCAATTCAGGTCATAACTGAAACAACGTTCTAATTTATTTTTCAGGATATATAATTTGAAAATTGTAAATTAATAGGCTTGGGTTGAGTTTTTGAAGAAATTTGTTTCAACCACATCGATCTTGGGTTTGATGAATAAAAATGTCTAACATTTACGAATAATGGTTTCCTTCAGTTTCACGCGTAGGAGTTGAATAAACACATCTTATCACGTTCAAACGAGCATTTAAAATTATGAAAAACTCCTACGGAGACATTAAAACTGAAATTCAAGGGAAACCCAGATAGAGCCCTGCAAAGATGATCAAACTCAAAAAAATGAAAAAATACATGCATAGACAAAAATCCAAGTTATTAGTGTCTGTATCAAGTACCTCGAAGATGGCTCCAGATGCCTCACGAGTCCAGGAATCTTTGGCAAGATTGCAGAAACAGGCGCCTTCAGGGCAGCAGAAGGAGACAACAGATTCTCATCCCTGCAAAGATAGCATATCACATCCACCATGCACACCTTGCCAACGCAACGGCACTCACAGCCAACGCCGACGTTGTCGTGACCAAACTCAACCTTGGCCGAGTGATCGACGCAGTCCCATACGCTGATGAAGTTGTCGTCGGTATTTTTCAAGGCCACCAAAGCGTCAGCGACGGTGGCAGAAATGGGCAAGGACCTCAGGGCTGGTTTGCCGAGACAGAGGTCTGATAAAATCGGTTCTGCGTGAAGAATCCGAGAGATTTCGTTTCCGTTGATGGTGAAAAATGAAAAAGAGAGGCATGGGGGAGAGAAAACGCGGGGAGGAAAAAGGAGAGAGGGAAGAGAGAGGGAAAATAAAACCATCGGTTGGGCATTAAAAATGGAATAAAATAAGCTAAAGATGAATGTGCAGTGCTCCTTTAAATTTAAAGGAAACGGAAGAATTACTGTAGGTCAAAACTTCAGATTTTATGTTTGCCGAGACCAATGCAGCGGTATTTCTCACACGTTCATCAATTTATGCATTTGCATTGGCTTTTGATGAAGCCAATGCCAATGCTCTTAATGGATGGATTTTGAATAAATAGTCACCTACCCTGGTCTGCACTTTAGGCTAAACAATATACATATATGTATCTAATCCAAGACCAATGTGGATCATGTTAAAAATAGCTATCATTATTAAATATTATTAATATATATATATAGCTATCAGTGTTGATGCGTCGATAAGCTATAAGTTTCAACCAAGTTGTGGAGGGACCAGTACCATGCATGCATGATTGAAATTAAGGCATTCCCCACAATTATCAAAAATCTTTGGAAAGCAATAATGGTTTTTAATACACAGACAACGACTTCACATCCTAAGCAAATGTCATGCGTACATTAATAATCATCGATTGGTAATGTTTAATATCTATTCTATTATAATAAGTAGTTATATAATTGTAAATAGTAACTTTTATTATTTTTTTGTTAACTCTTTTTATTTTTTTCGTTAAATCCGTTAAGTCCCGTTTTATCAAAAGGCCCTTAAGACCTTTGATCATTTGATATGTATCTCTCATGTATAATTTAATGAATGATCATGTTTTATCAAAAGGCCCTTGATAGCCCCGCGGCGCACATGAATTAACGTTTCTTTTTCATGTCCTTTTTATTCTAACATTGTACTCATTTTCCTTTCTTTTTATTTCAATTTTTTTAAATAAAAAAATTAAAAGGACTTTATTCTTTAGAACAGAAACGCTTTAAAGTATTCTCATTGTAAAATTTAACTTTAAGTAAATTTAACTAATAAAATACTTAAAAACTCAATATATAATATTAATTATTAATTTAATTAGAATATGATTATTATTAATATTTTAATTAGTATAACTATAAAATGTGATAAAAATAAAAATTACAAAAATTATTAAATTAATAATATTTTATTATTATATAGAGAGTAAATAGATAATCCAATATGGATACAGACCAATGCTCATACTTTGATAAAGTTTAGATTTTTTTTTTTAATCTTGACTCTTTGCCTTTCTTTAACCTTGCATTTTCTTTTCCCAGATAAATAAGTTGCTGATTTTTTCACTTTTTTTTTATTTAAATCATTATGTCAATTACACCCCGGGCTAACGCACCCAGGCCGTTCCTTAGTGTATATATATAAATATATATTTATATGATCTGAACAAGGAAAAAATATTGTGCAGGTGATTGAGTGAAAGACTTCTCCTAAATCAACCAAAAATAGAGGACGGACAAGGTGAACAAAACCCCATGCCATAAAAAACTAATGAACTCAAAATTACAGACCAGCCAAATAGAGAATCAAGGCTCATGTGACCACCAGACTTGATACTCAATTCAGGCCTAGCTGTCATTAATAATGGGTTAATGATGTAACGACAAGGAGTTGTATGAATGCTCTCAAATGAGATAATTATTCGAAACCATCGTCTGCTCAAGTATTATATTCAGAAAATATTACTTCTGAGAAGCTACAAATTCTATATATATTTTTTTACTTTATAATTAAAGAAGTCATGTCTTTTAATGAATTTGTAATTTTTATTTTTTAAAAATGTTTAAAAGAGGTTAAAAAAAATGGAAGAAAAGTGCAAAAATCCTCTAGGATTTCTCGGTGACCAGGTAGCAGCCTTCATCATATTTTTCTGGTATAACATGTCATGTGAACGCGGATGAATGGCGTTTACTACTGATGCGTCATGATATAGAGCATGCAATGATAATTGATGTAGTCTATAATAATCAATATATGAAATAATCAAACGCTCTTTCTCAGGTAGATATAGATCATTATCATGCAACTCAAGATTTGTTGTTAGCATTAAATGACAAAGGGCTTCTGTTTTTAAGAGTGCCGCTGCTCAGCCTCAAATTATATTAGGATTTTGTGTTAGAATATATATGATAATGATTTATTCCCTATCATATTTAATTGATTCAATTTATTGTATAAATCAATCAATATCAATTATAAAATATATTTTAATATAATATTCTAACTTAAATAAATACCACATGTGTCAACCTTAATTATAGAGGCTCGAATAATCCATTGTTGTTGCAACTTGTATTAATGGTTCGACAGTGCCACAAAGTGTGCATCACTTGAATGATGGACTGATCTGTATATCGACTTGAGTGTAAACAAGTTGAATTCAAATGAATGGTTAAGATTTATTTATTGAAGTCTTATTTGAATAAGAATTAAGTTTGAGTTTATCGTGAAGTTATAATTTATATTTACGAATTTTTTTTTTTTTTTTACAAGCCAGTTCGAGCTTGTTTACGAATTATTTAGTTGGTCCATCTTATGCAAGCTAGTCAAGGCCTAATCAATTTATTGGCCACACGTGTCTACATCATTTACCTTGATGCATCATGACCATGATGGATCTAGAGCCTCATCCACGTGATGCATGCATTGTGGTTAATGGATGGATTTTGAATAAATAGTCACGTACCCCTGCACTTTAGGCTGAGCAATATACACGTATCTAATCCAAGTTCAATGTGGATTATGTTAAAAGTAGCTATCATTATTAAATTTTATTAATATTGATGCGTCGATGAGTAGTAAGTTTCAACCAAGCTGCAGTCTAGAGACCAGTACCCATGCATGCACAGACTAGACAACAAAATGAACCAATCGATCCAATTAAGGCATTCCCCGCAATTATCAAAAATCTTAATTTGGAAAGCAATAATTGTTTGTAATACACTAACAACTACTTCGCATCCTAAGCAAATGTCATTAGTACGTTGATGATCGATCGGTAATGTCTAATATATATATATATATATATATATAATCTGAACAAGGACAAAATATTGTGGAACACAGTTGCAATGAAAGACTTCTCCTAAATCACCCAAAAATAGTGGAGGGACAAGGTGAACCAAACCCCACGCCATAAAACTAATGAACTCAAAATTAAAGGCCAGCCAAACAGAGAATCAAGGTTGTGACCACCAAACTTGATATTTGCCTAATTGTCATTAACAACGTGTTAATGATGTAACGACAAGAGTTAATATGAATGCTCTCAAATAAGATAACTATTCAAATACAGACTTTGACATTAGAGATATCCCATTCCACAATGAGCCCATATCGGTTTTTTTTATACAAGTTGTTAGAGATCATGATTACTAAGAGTGTGAAACACGTTGGTAACAAATATAATATATATTAAACATTTCACGCAACTTTTTATAAATAATATAGTTAAAGAACCTATAAGTAAAAGAGATATAATACATCATGTCTTATGCCTCATTTGGTTACACAGTTTAGATGAGATAAGATGAGATATTTTGTTGAAAGTTGAATAAAATATTATTATAAGATAATTTTTTAATATTAGTTTTGTTTTGGAATTTGAAAAAGTTAAATTATTTATTATATTTTGTATAGAGATTTGAAAAAGTTGTAATGATGAGATGAGATGAGATAGTTTAGAGTTGCCTCTTTTTTTTCTTTTTCTCTCTCTTTTTAATTTTTTAATTTTTATTTTTATTTTCCATCTCATGCACGTCATGACACCAAGACTATATGATTAATGAGCCAGGCCGTAGGCTAGGTCATATGCAATGGATCACGATCCAAAGCTGGTATATATGCATGAAGAATTATATTCGGAAAATGCTTCGGAGAAGTTACGGATTCTATATTATTTTTACTTAATGGTTAAAGAATACGTTATACATGTCTTGAATTTGTGATTTTTATTTTTTTGAAATTTTTAGAAGAGGTTAAAAAATAGAAGGAAAGTATAATTTACAATATTAGTAGAAATCGTCTATGATTTTTGAGTGAAGTAATGTTATACAATACTAAACATTTATCACTTTTATTAATGATATAAGATGCGGCATAATAGAATAAGAATGGAATAGTGGCGTATAGAAGTTTTCTCCTCCGGCGACCCTAACGTACAGCTAGCCTTCATTATATTTTTCTGGTCTGACACGTCATGCAAACGTGGATGAATGACGTTAACTACTTGTACGTCCTGATATAGAGCCTTCAATGACGATTGAGATGGTATATAATAATCTATATATGGAATAATCAAATGCTCTTTTTCTCAGGTAGATATAGATCATTATCATGCAGCTCAAGGGCGCCATCGGTTGGTAAATGACAAAAGATTTTTTTTTTTTTTTTAAGGGTGTCACTGCCCAACCCCACTGCAAAGGTGATTGAGATGGTCTATAATCATCGATATATGAAATAATCAAAAGCTCTTTCTCAAGTAGATATAGATCATTATCATGTATCTCAATGTTTGACGCTGTTAGCATTAAATGACAAAAGATTTTTTTTTTTTTTTTGTAAGAGTGCCTTTTCTCAGCCTCAAATTATATTAGAATTTTTTTAAATTGTTAGGATATTGTGTTAGAATATATATGGTAATATGATTTATTTTTTATCATATTTAATTTATTGTATAAATCAATCAATATCAATTATAAAATATATTCTAATATAATAGTCCAACTTATATAAATACCACATGTGTCAACACTAATTATAGAGGCTCGAATAATCCGTTGTTGAAACAACTTGTATTAATGTACATCACGCGAATGATGGACTGATCTATATATCGACTTGAGTGTAAACACGTTGAATCAAAATGAGTAGTATAAGAAAACTTTTAGATAAATATATACCATGCACAGGTGTCAACTTTAATTATAGATCAGGCATGAATAATATTCCGTGGCTGTTCATGTATTGATGGCTCGACAGTGCCACAAAGTGTGCATCACGTGAATCATGGCCGACTTTATTTATTGAGATAGCAAGAAGTTTGAATTTAAGCGAATAGTTAAGACTTATTCAATTAATTCTTATATGAATAAGAATTGAGTTCGAAGCTTGTCATCAACTTATATTTTATGTGTAGGAATAGATTATCATGCAGCTCAAGGGCGCCATCCAATGGTAAATGACAAAAGATTTTTTTTAAAGGATGTCACTGCCCAACCCCACTGCAATGATGATTGAGATGATCTATAATTATCGATATATGAAATAATCAAAAGCTCTTTCTTAGGTAGATATAGATTATTATCATGTAGCTCAAGGTCTGACGTTGTTAGCATTAAATGACAAAGGACTTTTTTTTTTTTTAAGAGTGCCGTTGCTCAGCCTCCAATTATATTAGAATATTTTTTTTTTTAAATTGTTAGGATATTGTGTTAGAATATATATGGTAATATGATTTATTTTTTTTATCATATTTAATTTATTATATAAATCAATCAATATCAATTATAAAATATATTCTAATATAATAGTCTAACTTAAATAAATACGACATGTGTCAAGTTTTAACATTCATTATAGAGGCTTGAATAATCTGTTGTTGTCGCAACTTGTATTAATGGTTCAACAGTGCCACAAAGCGTGCATCATGTGAATGATGGACTGATCTATATATCGACTTGAGTCATGTGAACAAGTTGAATTCTTTGTGTTATATATTCTACCTTTATCTATAATTTTAATGATTAATAAATTAATTGAGTAAAACTCTAGATTGATTAACACTACAACAAAAAACATATTTTGGGACGAAAATTTTCGTCCCAAAATATATCGATTTCGTTCCGAAAGATTTTTTGGGACGAAAAAATTTCGTCCCAAGCTCGTCCCAACATCACTGTCCCAGAAGATATATTGGGACGAAAAACACAATTTCGTCCCAAAATATATCTTTTGGAACGATTTTGAAAGTGACCGTTCGATACCGTTCGAACGATGCTTTTTTTTGTCACGGTTAAAATTCGTCCCAGAATGGCGTTCGAATGCTTCTCATATACCGTTCGAACGTCAATGTTTGTTTTGAACGGTTATCAAGATACGTTCAAACGATCAGTAGAAATACGTTCGAACGTTAAATGAGACGATCGAACGGTATAAGAGATCGAACGGTGATGATCAACGTTCGAACGATATGGTAATGTCATGCGTTTGAACGGTTTTTTGAGCATCTGGTATCGTTCGAACGGTTTGCGAGTTGACGTTTGAACGTTACATTATCGTTTGAACGGCATGCCCATTAATGTTCGAACGTGACTTTGTCGTTCGAACGGATATTATTTTTATTAAAACCAATAATTATAAAAAAACTAAATAGACATCCATATTATTTGAAAAATATAAATTAAGAACTGTTTAATTACTCACAAAAGTTTTATAATAAGTGCGAAGAAATAAATAACCATAAAACTAGCATTGTTCATACATAATTAGATAATGTCATAAGCTAGACGTAAAAAACCATCAGTTGGTTGGAGGCCTGTACTGTTGCATAAGCTGTTGCATTTGGAGTTGCATATCTCTCCTGAACTCTGCTTGTTCTTCTTCATGTTGTTTGAGGCGCATCTCCATGTCTCCTTGTCTCGCCAATTGAGCCTCTAACTCTTGTTGTTTTGCAATCAATTCTTCAATTCTACGATTCGCATTCTCTTGAGCTATAGAGGCAGACCCGGAAGAAGAGGAAGAGGGAGAAGGTTTTACACAGCGACCCAAACCCCTCAAATATCCTGAACGTTCACCCAGAACTTGTGTAAAAATCTCAACATCTGTATTTGAGGAATTTTGATCTGACGCAGATTCAGCACGCAGGGCAACCATTTTATCCTACACATAAGATAAAGAGTTAATATCATCATAAATATTCAAATATATTTATTTAAAACAAATTATAATACTTACATAATTTTCACGGGCATCAGGATGACTCCACTCTCCATTACGATTAGTATGTGATGCAGCATATAATTTTGTCAGATCATAATTGGCATCTGAATCTTGCTATAATAAAGATTTGTTAAGATATAAAGTCATTATGATTGATATATTCAGTTAACTATATACAAATGAAAGAATAGCAATACCAATTTTTTAGAGAGGCGGTGGAAAGATCTTGAGCCTGCATGATGAGTAATCTTCAATTTTGATCTATTTGTTTTGTTTATAGAACTTCGCTCCTACATAAGAATTGAAAATATTAGAAAGCGAAATTAAAAATAGGACTAAAATAATTAAATTAATTATACCTTATATGATGAATCCTCAAACATGTCACAAAGTTTTTCCCAATCAGAAGGTTGCACATCTTGAAAAGGATGTTGGCGTGCTTCTTCACTATTCTCAAACTTATTATAATGCTCATGACACCTCGCCTTATACTTGCGGAATGCATTACTCATAAGCTCTTCCACAGTTTTACGCTCCTCTCTCCGACCAAAATTTATTTCGAAATCATCCTTACAGACAAAAGTTTGGACAAAAATATTATCATTTATAATATTCTAACTTTAAAGTAAAATAAAATTATAAGTCCAATTAAATTTCATTTATTAAACATTACCAAACAACGCTTCTTGATAAGGTCCTTAACATCTTGGGGGACTTTCTTCCATGAACTTGTTGCCAAAGGTGCATAAGTTCGTGTAAGAGCACCCACATGCGATGCAAGCCAAGCTGCTGGTTGTCCTTCGCCTCCGGTATGTTCATCAAGAATGTTAACTTTGATCTTACCCACCTTACGATATTTTTCCAACGTCACGCCTCTCGTAGTGCCTCGACCTTGACGAGATTGTACTGTGAAGTCATCATGATATATAACATTATAATCAATTTTCTATTATAATCTTAATTAATAACTTTTATGACTATTAGAATTTTACCTTGTTCTGTAGAGTCAATCTCTAATGGTGAGTCTGAAGGAGAGCTAGGAACAGGTGGAGATGGGTTGCGCACTTCCTTTCTCTTCGGAGGCATAATTTCAAAAAACTGATACAATATTCATTAAGTAAAATAGTGCTCATCATCACGTAATGTGAAAATATAATTCGTCAATCACTATCTGTATCAGTATCATTTGACAATTCAGTCTCATCTTCTGTAGATAGTTCAGATGAATCAACACTTTGCTCAAGTGTCGCATCAACAATTTCAGCCTCAATATCTTCTCTATTCAATGGAATCATCTCATACTGGCTCAAATCCACAAACAAATTAAAGACGGGCTGACTCTCTTGGTATGCTTCTTGAGTAGAGGCATCATCTTCTTCTTCATCTCGCCCTTCTGCCTGAGGGATAACATCATATATATTTCTTGGAGCATATTTTTGTACTACTCGCCATTGAGTTCCCAACTTCGGGTCATCTAAGTAGAATACTTGAGATGCTTGAGAAGCTAAAATAAATGGATCATCCTCGTACCATTTTCTTGATGTATTAATACTCAAGAAATATTCATCATCACGGACTCCAGTTCGAGGATTGCTTAAATCCCACCAATCACACTTAAACAGATACACTGCAAGCTCCCCCAAATATTTCATTCCAATTATATCAACAATCACTCCATAGAAATCAATATTTTCTCCATCATGACTTCCCTCAACTAGGACACCACTATTTTGTGTTTTCCTATAATGATCTCGATCTATTGTGTGATACCTACTACCACGAGAAATACATGCAGAATATCTTGTAGCCCGTCTCGATGGGCCACGCGCTAATGCATACAATTCATCTGATATATCGTTTGGATTATTGGCATGCATTTGTACAACCTACATATTAAGTAAAACGTCTATTATATCAATAAAAAAAACAATCAATATTTTCTATTTGTATTGAATGAAGTGTCGCATATGTAATGTCATTACCCGTTGTTCAAACCATCTCGGAAACTCCTCTTCATGTTTCCGGTCTATATCATTTACTCCTAGTTCCTTGAGCATGTTAATATGATCACTGAAATTGATGATTACGACATGTATTTTATATTATTAGAATTTTGCGAAAGTAAATGAGCGAATACTAAATTAAGAAAAGATTAATACTTACTTCAAGTAAATCTCTATGTCAGGGCAATTGTTCAGCACGTACCACTGAGCTTTCTCAAACTCTCTTCCACATAAGTCATAACCACGCACTGCACCAAGTGGACGTACTTGTTGGGAAAACACGGAAAACACATTTCGTTGTCTTGCTCTGTCAACGTCAAAGTTTCTTTCTGGCCGATCAAACCTAGTGTCAACTCCGTGGAAATATTTGGAACAGAAGGTATGCCACTCATCATCAATATATGCTTCTGCAATTGATCCTTCTGGGCGAGCTTTATTACCAACTGTTCGTTTCAACTTCCCAAGAAATCGTTCAATGGGATACATCCATCTATACTGAACTGGTCCTGCAAGTCGAGCCTCACGTGGCAAATGGACGGCCAGGTGAACCATGACATCGAAAAATGACGGTGGGTAAATACTTTCTAGCTTACACAATATGATGGGAATTTCCCGTTCCATTCGATCCAAAGCTTCTACATTTAATGTCCGTGCACATAAGTCTTTGAAAAATAAACCCAACTCAGTCAAAGCCACGCGCACGTCTCTAGTCAAGTACCCACGTATACCAATAGGCAAGATACGCTGCAAAAGGACATGACAATCATGACTTTTTAACCCAGTTATTTTCCAATCATTTGTTCGCACACACCTTGTCAAATTCGAGGCATAACCATCTGGTAATTTAATTTTCATTATCCACTCACAAAAAGTAGCCCTTTCATTCCTTGACAATGTATACCACCCAATCGGCATGTAAACGGACGAACCATTTTCTTGCAACTGCATTTCCGGTCTTATTCCCAACCGCTTCAAATCCTTCCTTGAGTTTAATGTATCCTTCGTTTTTCCTTCAATTGACATCAATGTTCCCAATACGGATTCGCATATATTTTTTTCAATATGCATAACATCAAGACTGTGCCGTAATTTTAACTTTGACCAGTATGGAAGATCGAAAAATATACTCTTCTTAGTCCAATTCAACTCAGAAGTAGCTCGTTTTCTCTTTCGTTGTTTTTTACCAAATTCATTACAACCAACATCTACAAATTGTGCAAGTAAATCTTCACCAGACAAATATGGTGGAGGTTGGCCCCATTCAACAGTACCATCAAACATTTGTGAATTTCCCCGCCATCTATGATCACCAGGTAGAAATCGACGATGACCCATGAAACATAATTTTCTCCCGTAAGTGAGCCATTCAGATTTAGTATGTTTGTTACATGTTGGACATGCCATTTTCCCCTTAGTACTCCAACCTGACAAGTTTCCATATGCTGGAAAATCATTTATTGTCCATAAAACCGCAGCATGCATCTTGAACGACTTGCCTGTTGATGAATCAAATGTGACAACCCCATTCTCCCACAAATCTTTCAATTCTGCAATCAATGGCTGTAAGTGTATGTCTATATCATTTCCCGGCGATCTCGGACCTGGAATGAGCAAACTCATCATGAAATATGGATCTTTCATACACTTCCACGGTGGTAGATTATACGGCATAAGTACGACTGGCCAAGTACTGTGACTAGTACTCATGTTCCCAAACGGATTAAATCCATCTGTTGCCAACCCAAGTCTCACATTACGTGGTTCTTCTGCAAACCATGTATGCTCCTTATCAAATTCCTTCCACACCTGAGAGTCAGCAGGATGTGATAAAATATCATCGTTTCTAACTCTGGCTGATGAGTGCCATATCATGTCTGCAGCTGTTGCACGTGACATATATAATCGTTGTAATCTAGGTGTCAATGGAAAGTGGCGTACTACCTTTTGCGGCACATTTTGTTTGTCAGATGTCCATCTTGACTCGTGGCATATGGGACATTCGTTCAACTGCTCATTCTCTTGCCAAAATAATATGCAGTCATTCTTACATGCATGTATTACGTTGTAATCAAATCCAAGTCCTCGTTTCAATTTTTTTGCTTCATAGAAGTTACGAGGAAGTGTATTATCTGATGGCAGTGCCTCCTTAAACAACTCGAGTAACATATTGACAGCCTTAATTGATAATCGGCACATTGATTTTATGTGTAGCAGTCTTACGGTAAATGACAACTTACTGTGTCTTCTGCATCCTGGATATAGCTCACGTTGTGACTCATTCCACAATCGTGCAAAAGTATTATGACCCCCATCATTTGAACTTGATGTGTCCGTGCCACCTTCATTCATAAACATTCCCGCACCGATGTCACCTAACATTTCTTCCATATCCTCATCATACTCATCTCCAACAACATCTGGTTGTACATCTTCATCGATAGCTTCTTCTTCATGTGGAGTATCGAATGAAGTTGGATATGGTTCCCCGTGTAAGACCCAATCAGTATAACCCTTGTCAATACCTTTTACAAACAGATGCTCTCTCACCAAGTCTATCTTATGAGAGCGCAAATTCCTACATGTATTACATGGGCATCTAATACGTCCATCACTATCACATGTACCCAATGCAAACTCTAAGAATTTCTTAACACCTTCAGCATATACGTTGTAATTCTGACCCAAACGATCGCTAACTCGCATCCAACTCTTATCCATGCTGACTATCTTCATTATAAACAAGCACGTGTGCATCAACAAACAAGCATGTATCATGTATCAATCAAGGAGTATGCCACCTTACACCGGGTAGTTGGTCCTATCCCATTCGGAACTGTAAGATCATAGTCGCAAACCTATCCTCTATAATCTGTCACGCCCAACAAAATTTCGGCAGCATATCCCCATAGTTCTCCAAATATGCTCGTCTGGTTGTGTGCACCGACTTATCCATCGTCGATACAACATCACCGAAACTGCATATCCGGAGAACAAGGGATAAATCTGCCAAAATCTTAATGCTGGACGTATAACAGATATAGCTCGATAGTTTGCGAGAATGATCTTACAATTCCAAACTGTCCACTCTGGACAATTCAAGAGTTATCAATCTTTCAATTAAGGCGGATTGATAACTCTCGAACGGGTCTAAGGCTAATATTGATGAACAAGCAATATAAGATATGCCAATATTTAACATGTATCAAACAAATAATTCAACATCATAAATAATTAAGTTTTGTAACAAATCTTAGATGATTTGTAATTTAATTCATTCTCATTTGATTATTTGAATCTTTTAAGTATTTAAGTATTATTAAATGTAGATTATATATATTTAATTTTTAATTACACTCCTGCATTTAAAATGTTAATTATTTTAACACTGCCCAAGAAATCGTTCAAACGGTGTTCGTGACCGTTCGATCTCCTATACAGTCGTTCGAACGGTACACGTACCGTTCGAACGGTTTACATCCAGAAATCACTCGTCTTCAACCTCCGAAAACCCCAAGTAATACAGTCCATATTACATCAAAAGATAGCAAAATATATGACTAACTCATGTAAGCAAACGAAAACACTTATATAAAAACTAAAATGAGGTCAAATTTAAGGAGAATACCTGATTTGGAGAGATAAAGCTTCAAAAATTCCAAACGGTAAAAACTCTTCACCAAACGGTAAAAACAACCTCTTAATCCGAAAATATAAGAGATTGATAGGAGTTTGTAATATTTGAGGGCTAGATTGAAGAATAATGGCGTTGGTTGGAACAAAATGAGCGTGGGAGTGATGCTCGGTCGACTGAAACGAGTCCGAGATTGTGAGGTTCTGTCGTGTAAATGCAGAACATTGCCGTTCGAACGGTTGTTTAATGAACGTTCGAACGTCAAATCGACTAGCGGGAAAAATTTCCCCCGCCGATTTGACGTTCGAACGTGAAAATATACGTTCGAAGGCTAATAATTAACGTTCGAACGGTTATATTATACCGTTCAAACGTCAAATCGATTAGCAGGAATAATTTCCCCCGCTAATTTAACGTTCGAACGTTAATATAAACGTTCGAACGTACTATTAAACGTTTGAACGCCAATAGTAAACCGTTCGAACGTTTAATTATATTGTTGCTTATTGTATTTTTTTTGCACTATACCTTTAAATATAATAATTTCTAAATATACTATAGTTTAGAGCCATAGTAATATAACTATATAATATATAATCAAACATATATTATATAGTTTAGTAACATATATAGTATAAAATATCATATTACATCTAATATAATCAACAAGTACTACATATATTAACCTATTATATATAACATATATATGGTATCATAGCATAGGGTTATATGTATCACATGCATATATATAATGTTTATTTCTATAATATTAATAGTAGATATTTAATAATAGAATATCTACTATTAATATATATAGTGTCATCTATACTAGTATATATATATGTGGTACTAGTTAATATCACATATAATATATATGTTATATAAATACATGAACATGGCTTCATGTATATAGTAGTCTATATTATATTAATTATACTATATAATATAACTTATACTATATACTATATAATATTCAATAGTATAATATATTTTAATTAAATATAATATAATATATACTATAAATTGCCAAAAAATTATATATATAATACATAGTGTTTAATAATATATAAGTGCATTAAATATATTGCATTTAATATTTTTAACAATTAAAATATATTATAATTGAATTAATTATTATATTTAATATAATTAATACGGAATATTGCATTTAAATATTTGAAAACCGATTAATTAGGGATGGCAATCAATATTTAGTTAATTCGTTCGAACGGTATAACGTACCGTTCGAACGGTACTGCATATATAAGCCCATCCCGACGTCATTTTCACGCATTTCCTCCGTGAAAAAGCCTCCAAACCGTCGATCTCCGCCGTTGAACGCCGTCTTCGCCGCCGTCAACAGTGCCCACTCGAAGCCCCTACCTCTAACAACCGGTATTTTTCATTTTTAAAGCATTTTACCGTTTAGATTTAGGTTTTTGATAGATTAATTGTTTAAGTTAGGGTAAACCGATTTATACATCAAAATAATCGGTAGATTTGCATAAATCCATGTTAGGAACATTTATTTAGGTTTCTATTGCATTTATTTTGGTGTAAAATCCAGGGAATCGAAGGATTCCATGGATTTCAATGGCCGAGTCGACTCGGCCTGGAATCCCGATCGACGAATATCGTTCGAACGCTATGCTTAGCGTTCGAACGTTATAACTTAACGGTCGAACGGTCTGTCTGTAACCGTTCGACCGTTAAGTTACATCGTTCGAACGATATAACTAAACGGTCGAACGGTTTGTCTGTAACCGTTCGACCGTTACGGTAAACGTTCGAACGGTGTTTAATATTATATTTATATTATTAATATTGATATTGAGTGACATATTTATTGTTGATAATGTTGTTCAGAATGGCAAATATTATTAAATTGCTGTTTGTTTCAAACTACTGTAAATAGTTCTTTATTGTATTTTTCTTGTTAATGTTATATATCTAGTTTGTAATTATAAATTTCAGGTTGATTATAATGTCTACTTCTAGACCGGCACGTAAGCGACGCAATCTTGGTGAGAGTAGTAGTGGTCCAGTTCGGTAGAGGACAGTTTCACTGGAGCGACCAGTGAAGATTTCTGATTTCCAGAGTCTTATCTGGGAGGGTCATTCATTGCCCTCAATATTCAGTGATCGTAGTTGGGGACCTATCTTGGATGAACGGGAGGAAGCATGGGAGCCAGTCTCCTACATTGACATTGTTGCTGAGTTCTATAGAGAACTCGGCAGTGCCAGCGCAGATGATTCTGGGGCCTACAGTATCACTGTCCGAGAAGTACCCGTTGTATTTTCACGAGATGGACTTGCTGAGCATCTCGGTATTCCTAGGCTGCCAGATGCATATCCGAATGTGGTGCCTAGAGAGTCTGATCCTTCAGTTGAGGCGGAGACAGCTGAGGAGGAGGCATCAGTTTATACTGATGAGGTCGATACCCTTGCTGATCACGAGGTGAGGGATTTGGTTGTCGGTCCAGATGCTCCACCGTATGACGGGACGAAGAGCATCAAACAGGCAGATTTATCTTCTTTCTTTAAGATATTAAATTTGATAATTGCCAATAATATTGACCCTCGGCAGCACAAGACAGAAGTTGGCATTGATCGGACGAAATTTATGATACGGGTCGCTCGTGGCATTCCTATCGACTTGGTGGGATATATATTCGATAGGATTCGATCAGAATCTCGGTACATTTCGATGGATATACTACCATTCGGAGTCCTGATCACCCGATATCTACTATGTGCTGGTGTTGTGCCAGATGTTGCTGAGCGTAAACGGGAGCCGATGGGACCGATAAACAGCACCACCCTCTCACGCAGCACGGGACACTCGAGACTGCGTTTTCGTGCACATGTTCCAGAACCAGTTGATCCTCACAGAGATGCACAGCCGGGAGATCATGGAGTCTCAGCTGCAGCTGCAGAGACATCTACACGGGCCGAGGCATCAGTCCACAGTGTTACTCGTGAGGAGATGGCTGACATAGTGCGTGCAGCGATCAGCGAGCAGACATCAGCAGTGATCGATGCAGTGCGTATGGAGATCCATTCTGCTGTGTCTGAGCTTCGTACAGAGTTTGCTGCCATGTCTGCGACTCAGGTCACCATCAGTACTCGACTGACACAAATAGAGGAACGTATAGCTGCAGTCGAGGAAGTGTGCAAAGACTTGGGGTCTTAATTACTTTATGATAAATTTTATTTATTTATTTCCTGTTTTTTGTATGGACAATATTTTGTGTTTTGTAAATTCAGTATTTAAGTTATATGCAATGGTATTGTTTTATATTTTCTAAACTAATTCTTAATTTAGATTATTCATATTATTTAATTAACCAATTTTTTATAATTACTAGTTAATCTAAATATAATTTGGCAAAAAACTTAAAAAATTAAAACTCTGTCACCGTTCGAACGATTCAAATAACGTTTGAACGGTGAATATGCATCATTCGAACGGTTAATATTAACCGTTCGAACGGTTTATCAATTTCCCTCCAAAATAATTTTGCCTATCGCGCCAATATTACGTTCAAACGGTGAAAATTAAACGTTCGAACGGTTAATCATTAACGGTCGAACGGTTAACTTATTTGGGACAAAAATATTCGTCCCTAAGAATACCGTTCGAACGCGTTCGAACGGTATGGCATAACCATCGTCATTTTGGAACGAAATTCAAATTTCGTTCCTAAATCCCACTTTTTGGGACGATTTTCAATTCGTCCCAAAGTAATTTCGTCCCAAAAAATCATTTTTGTTGTAGTGTAAACCAATCTTGGGTAGCAACCTATTTATTTACAATCCAAAAACATTAACGGATAACCTCTTGTTGATCATGATTTGGGCTCCAATTTGCACGTTAAGGATCTTGATTTGTATCATTCACACATGAGGTCCAATAAAAAAAATAATTGCATAAGAGAAACATTTTGTTTTATATAAAGGGCCGGGATGGGGGGTTTCGAACTGAATTTTCCATTTAGATAACCGAGCTATATGCCATTAGACCATCATGCTCATGGCATGAGAAAAACATTAGATCTAGATCATGAATGTGGAAGAGAACTTAAAAAAGGAAAGAAACAAACATACACGTGAGTCTAGAGAAAGAAAGTTGCTCCATGCAGCTTCATTCTTTTAAGGGGTAATGTGTAATAAGAGCACCACAGGTTGATTCCAAAAATTCTATGTGCAGTCATTTTTATGGACTCCTTTGTACACTCCAGTGATATAATTGGTTGTGTATTAAAAAAAAATTAATCCAGCCAATCATATCAGTGGAGTGCGCAGGAAGTACGCAAAAGTGACTGTATGTAGAATTACTCGATTGATTCACGGTCTGTTTGGGGGTTTTGCATGGAGTATAATTTTTTTTTCGTTATTGTTAATGCATCATGTTCATAATTTTATTTATGTACTATTTAGGAACAATGCATGAACAGTAATAAAACATTGCTTGATCCCGTACAAACCCCATGGATAGGTCTCGTGTCCCCATCATTTTATATATAATTACTCATTTGAATTTATAGTTTTTTTAAATGAATACCGACCTTACTTTCTGTATGATTAATCAATTACATTTATATTTTTTTTTAAATAAATACCCTTCAACTGATTTAGTTAATTTATGGTGACTTAAAAAGGATGCTCTTCTGAGTAGTAATTGGAGTACTCATCAACGTACATTTTATATTTCTGAGGTGTCGTAATTCACACGTACATGATATGCAATAAAATGAATAATTGCATAAGAAAAGCTTAAAATCTAGATGAATGTGCAAGCTGACAACTTAGATATATAAGGAATTAAGAAACAAGCTAGCAAACGGGAGAGTTCCATTTTTTTTTTTTTTTTACGGGATTCTATTTTGAGTTTCTTAATTTTTTTTAAATATTCTTAATGGGGTGCTAATTAACTTGTAAAATGCTATTAGTACGTGGGCATTAGATCATCGTGACGAATCTGTTAGGATGCTCGTAATTAATATGGATTTCTCAGGAAAAAAAAAAAAAAACATTAATCCAAATGGGTTGGACTGGGCCAAAGCCCATGGCCCAAGCCCAAACCCTTTATTTCTTATAAACCCTAAGCAATAATCTTTGTATTTCCTTAGGAAAAAGTTCAGCGCCGCAACACGCACGTAGCATCAGACCCGGGCCTGTTAACATCTTATTCCCTCAACACGCACGCAGCGTCATGTTCTCATGGCAACTCAACGGTGGACCTCGCCGGAGACTAGAAGATGGCATGGAATCCCTAGCCTCTTTCCGCCGTTGAGGTCAACCTCCTCTCCACCTTTTTTTTATATTTATTTTTATTTATTTTTTTATTTTATTAATCACAGAAACTCTGTGGCAGTGAGCCGTGACAGAGACGCTGGCGAGGAGGTTCTCAGCCTCCTCATGGCACTAACCTCCCCTTTTTTTATTTGAATAAATAAATTCAAAAACAATATCCATTCGGTTTCATCTCAAAACAGGTTAAAGTTTCTAAAATTTGTAGCAATTTCATATGCATAAATATACAGGAATTCACATATGCAATTTCACATATATATTATATATATATACATATATATATATATATATATATATATTTTTCATATACAGATCATGAATATCAGTGCGATAATATTACATATGCAGAATCAAAATTATAATTTTATGCATACGTGTGGCGTAGCAATTGATGCGGAATATCGGTACAAAGAAGTATGTATTTTTATCTTTCACGACCGAAAAGAAATATCAAGGTGATATACGGCATGTGCAATATTATATCGAGATCATAAAAAATCTATAACCTAAAGCTCTGATACCACATATTAAATATTTTAACATGAACTTTAACAATTGGATCTTCGATTTTATATGATCTACAATAATAAAAAGTAATAAATAAATGCGTACCTTTCTCCATCAGTTCGATGGAGAATTAGATTTAGCTATGAGGGAAGGATCACCCTAACAACTTTGCCTCACAATTGTCTCACGATAGCAAAAGGCACTCTAATGTTGTAGGTGAGAATCCTTTAACCCCTCTGTGCTATTTATAGACTTCTGACCATTAAGAAATCTCAGAGTTTGTATCTGACTATAATTAGAGATATAAAGTTTTAATCTTATCTCTTAGGAGTTTTCTTATCCTGTTATCATTCATCTTTTATCTAATAAGTTTTGAACTATTTCAAACTCTATTAAGATGGATGTGTGGGACATAAAATTTAAATAAAAACTCTTACATTAAGAACCTAGACCTGGTATCAATTAGGTCATAGCTCATAATTATAAATTCACATTCCTCCATCATAAGTGAGCATTTTATCAATAAAATTTACAAGGTATAATTATTTTAAAAAATTAATTAATTATCAACTTGCTCTTAATTCCAAAAACGATTTAATTGCCAAGAAATCGTGGGTTTTGTTTTATGTTCCATTCCACAACTCTTTAATTTTGTTTCCTATTGGACTCTGTTTTTTCCGATTGTTTACACTAAACTTCCATAGAAAAAGAAATGGAACTTTTTGTCTTACATGCATGACTGATCATGATCAAGTAATTTTAAGTCTCGTTTGAATATACAGTTAAGATAATATGAAATGAGATATTTTGAATAGTAATAAAATTTTTGAATTAAGATGAGATGAAATAGTTTATAAAAAAACATATATTTGAATAGTGAGATGAGATAAGATGAGATAATAACTTTTAATTTTTAGAATTTAAAAAAAGTACGAGTCTCACTATTTTAATTTTCAGCTGAAATGTGTACTGTTCAGTACTATTCATGCATTGTTCTTACACTGCTCACTGTCAGATTTTACTATTTATTTAAATTAATATTTTTAAAATTTAGAGATAAAACATAATGTGTTTGGATATAAAAAAATTACTGTACGTTACAGACGTTAGGT
Source organism: Carya illinoinensis (assembly GCF_018687715.1). Taxonomy (NCBI): domain Eukaryota; kingdom Viridiplantae; phylum Streptophyta; class Magnoliopsida; order Fagales; family Juglandaceae; genus Carya; species Carya illinoinensis. The sequence goes on along the minus strand of NC_056766.1, from coordinate 44,048,870 downwards.
TAGGTTAGGTACCGTGTATCCAAACCGGGTGAAAGTCTGATACGTTAGGTTAGGTAGGTAAATCCTGGAGGTCGATCGACGTTCCATGAATGGATGCCATCCCACTTATTAATAATTTTATCTACTATTCAACAACTTAGACTTTTTGCTACATTATTGTTCACACAACAGTCCTGCATATTGTAGATTCACACTTGAAATAAAGAAAAATCAATATGCAAATATATATATATATATAAAGTTGAGTGTTTTGAGTTTTTTTTAAAGGCCATCATCTAATTTAGAATCCTTCACATGACATGCATTAATACCGTTAATTTGAACACAAGAAAACCATTCTCCATAATTTTAGACTCAATATTTATTAGATTTACTAAGTTCTATTACTATTGGACTCATTCATTGATCATCGTGTGTTAAATAATATATCAAAAGCTCTTGTGTGGACGTACTTACGTTTTGATCATTTATCTTAAGGGAGAGATCATCATCACTTAATAATTAACTTATATTATAGCATTGCAAATTAGTTGAATTTTAATTTGCTGTATATAAATGTTCACACAAGAGCATGACTCGCATGGCATAATTTACATTATGATGAGAGGTACTCTTCGAATAGTCCATGTGCATATATGTCTTATCATTCACGTCAATTCTTAATGAATTTATTTTCCACGTGATCAGTCTACATCATTTGCATGCATCATGATCGAGAGCCTCATGTCTACGGGCGTGATGCACGAAAATATCGTTGGACGGATTGTGAATATTTAATGCTCATATATGCTTTAAAAAATGTGATGGTGGACTTTACAAGCTGTAATATTATAGGTTTTGTTTTAAAAAAGTAACTCGTAAGCTTAATTAATTTTAAGTATACTGAATATATATAGCGAAAGCAAAACTTTTTTAAAGAATTAAGCTGAAAATAATTTTTTAGTATAAGAAAGTTTTTTAGTTTAGCATATCAGCGGTACTATACATGCATGGGTTTTCCATTGTTTTTCACAAATCTCATTCTGCTCATTCTCTTTTATCCAATTTAATATATAAATTTGAAAATAAATAAAAATTTTTAGATTTGAATAAATGAAATGACACATCAATTATACTTGAGTACGATAAATATAATATGAGATAATTGAAGTGTTTTATATAATTATTAATTATATTAAAAAATAATTGATACCCATCCAACATTTATACCGCTAATTTGAAATTTTAAAGTTATAATATTGGGTTCCACAATAATGAATAATGCTAGATTCCTACAGCTCCCAGCTTTTTTTTTTCTTTTTTTTTCTTAGTGATTAAGAAAAATTTATTTAATATTATTGTGAATTTTTTATATTTTTTTAAATATTTAAAAATATTAAAAAAATGATGTGAAAGAACAAAAAAAAAAAAAAAATTAGCTAGCAGGATCACAGCGGTGGCCGTAGCATGCTTCTTTGCTAATACATAGAAAAATTCAATATTTTTTTATTTTTTGGAATATTGAAAAATTTTAAAATGTCAATCCGAGCACCTTAGTATTCTTCTTAACCACGTCATCAACATGTGAAAGAATGACGTCACGTCGTCACATCCATAAAGTCTGTCCGTCTGATCGGTACTTCTGCTTTTCTGGGCCATTAAAAGGAACCGGCAAGGCCGGTGATTGGGAGTTTGCACAACATCAAAAAATTTTATTAATAAAAAAAATTAAGAGAAATACTGATCTTCCAGATGGTGGATCCATGGGTTCCGATAGTTCTTTTAAAAGCACTGTTATGATCTCCCACATTATAGAGCCATTAAGAAATTAATAAAAAATGATACACCACTAACTATATTTTAACTCAATTACTATTACATATTAATATATTAATATTTTCTACTTTAATTCAAAATTTCTGTACTTATGACGGTTCAAAGTAAATAAAGTAATAATTTTTTTGTACTAAATGGTAAGAAAAAAGCTACACAATTTCTTATTATACACACACATATATATATATATATATATACTAGGTGGCAGCAACGTGCAAAGCACGTTTGTCTAATTTTATAAAATGATTATTTATAAAAAATAATATATATTTTATAAAAATTATTGATGTCATTTAATAATTTAAGGCATATTAGAGAAAATAAAAAATTAGTTCAAAATATCATATAATCTAATACATGTTTATAACATCTATAATTTTAGCAAAGATGTATACGAAAAATTTAATAAAATTCTAACATAAACGGTAGTTCAAAATATGTGTCGTTTGATGTTTGTATTATTATTCATCAATTTATGTCATCCTGTAGACAATCAATAGAGACAACATTAAAATTCTTATTTTTCTGTTGGTTGAGTCGATCAGGGACAACATAAAGTTAAAACATAATCTTTTTATAAAATTTGTGGTATAATATTTTCTATATATAGCATATATATAAATCCTAAAATATATTTTGAAGTTGTTGGCCGAATTTACTCTTTCTTGATTAGCTCAAGGATCACGGCCTTTGTAATGTAACCATCATAGCAAGCCTACGTGTGGAATATGACTTAGCGGAAGTTACGTCCTACTACCATGGGAAAAGAAAAAACACTTTGATTAAACACACTTGTATTATATATTATATGAGATTTTTAAATTTGAAATATTCAATAATCTGAGTTAATGAAATGTATAATACACGTATATTATACTTAGGGATTTACGTCTTATGCACCTAATACACGTGTATATGTTAAGGAAAATGAGAAAAATATAATAACTAATCTTTAATTACTTATTATTATATAAACTATTAAGTATTATTATTATTGTGATTAATAAATCATATAACAACATTGAATACTATCTCTCTCAATATTTATGTCAAACCGTTAAAACAAACGGTGTTAACTTTAACGGAAAAACAAGAAAAATCGTTAAAACAAGATTTTCCGTTTCATACATACTTTTTATATATAGAAGATATATTAAATACTGTGATGTGTACAGGTTAGAGAGATCGAGTAGGATTACTCAAATTGTAAACAATTAACTTGTTGTGCAGTTGATCTTATCCCTTTCCAAAATTAATATGCATGCCTTGTTTCTATTTGGGTTTGAAAAGGCTATAAATACGCACGCATACATGGCTAGCAACTACCACTACTCCTACCACCAAACACCAGAAACCAAATATAGTAACTACACCTGCTTAATTCGGCTTTCCTCGATCGAATGGCTTCCAGTGCTGGTAGTACTGATGTTGTGAAAGCCGGATACTGGTTTGTCGGGTATGACAACATCCGGCCGGTAGCAGAAATACCTTCCCAACGCTTCACACATCTTTATGCTGGCTTTGCCGTGGTCAACATTGATACTGGAGAGGTCACCTTTCCTCCCGAATACGAGCAAGAATTCAAAACCTTCCCCGACACGGTTCGACAACGAAACCCTACGGTGAAAGCTCTGTTATCCATCGGTGGTCCTGGCTCACCTGACATATCTCTAGTGGTGAGAGATGATGCTAGGCGTACAAAATTCATAGAGACCTCCAAAAATCTAGCCATGGATCAGTCCGGTTACAATGGCCTTGACCTCTGCTGGCTGTACCCCTCCCCGTTAGACAACGTTTCCGACCTCATGGATTTCCTGAAACAATGGCGTGGTGCCGTGAGCCAAGATGACAAAAAAGAAAATAAAGATGATAAGTTCCTGCTAACTGCAGCGGTGTTTTACCACCCGGCCATTCCCAGCTCAGGCGGAAGGTTTTTCAATTATCCCAACATTTCAGTCTTCTTGGACTGGATCAACGTACTGGCCATTGACTTCTGTACTTCCTCCAACTTATCGTGGGAGACTGGACCGGTTCATGCGTGGTCTAATTCTAAAGAGAAAAGCAGGTACGGTCCGTGCGGAAGTGATGGCATTCGTCACTGGATTAACAGTGGGGTTGCGACCAACAAATTAGTTCTCGGCCTTCCATTTCATGGCTATGAATGGATTCTAAACGACCCGATGGACTATGGATTCTTTGCACCGGCTCATAAAAAAGATGAATCCCCCGAACCCTACAGTACTATCCATGCAAAGATCCTGAATAATAATTTTGACACCAAATATGATGGGGAATATGTTGCTACCTACTCGCATAAGGATAGGATTTGGATTGGTTATGATGATATAACTAGCATCCGTGAAAAGGTTACGGAGGCAATTGAAATGGATTTGGGTGGTTACTTCGCATGGCATGTGGGCGAGGACGACAGGACTTGGACCCTTTCTGTTGAAGGTAATTAGCTGGCATGAATTCAATATCGTATCCTACATATATATCTTGATCGTAAGTACTATATATTAATTAGTATGCATTTAGAACTTTCCAAGCCCGAAGCAAAAAATAAAAACTGAAGTGGCCGATTTCCAAGTTTGTACTGATGCATGAGTATATATAGACTATAGTTCTTGAGTTTGACTTGCATACATGAGTAGTGTAACAACCACCAGATATGTATGTGTTAATGTTATGTAAATGAATGGATCGATAAGATTAATTGAGATGAATAAATGAACAGATCTCATGATTCCTTCATTTTTTTTTAGTATATATTACATGTCCAGTAGATGAAGCTGCCAAATTCCATTACATTATTTGAATTTTCTAGTACTATTCGCACGAATAATTATGCTAGCTTTCTTTTCTAAAAATCCTATTTTCTTTTTTCCGATGAACTTTCTTTTTCTTGTCATAGCCTTCTTCGCGGGGAAAAGGCCGATAGCGCGGCCTAGCTGATGATAAATATCCGGAATGGCCGCCAGTATTGTGAAGAATTATTAACAGCATAGGCCAGCCAGCAATCAGATATGGTGTGTTTGCTATGTATGTATGTGTGCTTGTGTTATCAGTATTAAGGCCAATGGTAGATCATGTTCTAATGTTACAATTATATGTAACATAGAAGCTTGTATCCTCAACAATAAGGCCATGAATGTCTATGCTGTGTTAATTGTATGTAATATAATAAGGTCATTCTTATGGCCACAGCTTGTACGCGCGATAATTTATCATCAATGTTGTGTATTATAATAAAATTATAAAAAGGAAATACTTCCTTCTGTATTATTATGAGTTTGGCCAGCATCTACTACGAATCATAATCACTACAACAAAAAATACTTTTTGGGACAATTATTTCCTTGGAAGAAATAGAAATCATCCCAAAGTGATTTTTAGATCTTCATCACCGTTGCTGGCATATCATCGGCTACCCTCCTGGCCCTGACCCATGCAACAATCGCACCCCTTCTCTTCTTGGGAAGCTGCCTGCTGCTGCCAATTTTGTTGGTGCTAGCTCCAGTCCGATCCCAAGAATCTCAGCAGAAATCTACCAGAAAACTCCCTCACGCCGAACTTTGTTTTTAACCCACAATACGACTGGATTATCGACAGTGGTGTGAACGCGCGACCACAGGAGCCCTTACTGATCCTTCTTCTCGCACCTCCAGTCATCACCCATGGCTCGATCAATTTGGTTACCCACGGGAGAGACCATTCTTGTTGAAGGGATTGGCTCTGTTTTTCTCTCTGAAACCCTCACTCTCCATAATGTCCTATATGTCCCTAATTTCTATTTTAATCTCCTTTCTATCCCGCATCTCACCACTCACTTGTCTTGTTTTGCTATATTCTTTTCTTCTCATTGTTTTTTTTTAGGACATTCAGTTGAAGAGGCTGATGGGAGCGGGTGAAGCTTACAATAGACTTTACATTTTTCAGCCCCAAAAATGCACTGCTTTCTCCTTTCAAAAAATTGACAATAAGACCCTATGGCATTGCCGTCTAGATCATCATTCAAGTTTTACTATTCCTACTATCTTTTATAGTCCATGTACCCTTGTAATACTTGTGCTCATTCTAAGCACACCCGTTTACCTTTTACAGTTCATCTGAAAAAGGGTTTAGTTCCTTTTCATTGATTACATTGTGATATTTGGGGTGGTTATTTTACTACCTCTATTTGTGGTGCCTATTATTTTTTGACTATTGTTAATGATTTTTTTCGCACTACATAGATTTATTTAATGTGTTTTAAATCGGAAACTTTTAGTCATTTAATGCATTTCTTTGCCCTTGTCAAAAATCAATACAACTTCATGGTTAAAATTATTCGTACCGATAATGGTTAAGAATTTCTTTAAAAAAATCTTCAAACCTACTTTCATGACCATGGCATTCTTCATGAACGTATCTGTGTTGAAACTCCTCAACAAAACAGTGTTGCAAAACGTAAACAGTCACTTTCTTCAAGACTATTATTTTTACTCACTACAAAACCAAGGACCTTGGACCTCACAAATATTTCCTTGGTCTTGAAGTCGCTCGCTCATGACCTTCAAGCATTTTTCTCAATCAGTGCAAATATGCTCTGGACATTAAAATAAATGAAATAATTATTTAATTAAAATACAAGTAAATACAGGGTATCAAATTCTCTCACCTTTAAAATAAAATTTTGTCCTCAAAATTTGCAAGGTCAAACATCAACGCTAAGGCAGTTACAAGATACAACCCAGAACACACTTCAGACAAAAATACCATCATTGACGCCCAAACAAATATGGGTACTGCTCTCTCAAGTTTACTCTCATAGGTGATTCCATCATGCTCGTATTAGTCTCCCAGTGGCACATCACATCTAGTACTCCAAGGGCGGCCATGTAATCTGAAATCTCCATTTTCACAAAAACATTAATACAACACTCAGTACATTCCAATAATTATTATTTTCATACCACGAACTGTGCTAAGCTCAATCGACTCCTATGCTAAAACTTACAAACTTTCATTATATTCTACAAGTTGGTAACATATTAGCTAGCCACTTCCAAAGTTAACCACCAATAAGAATAATTTGCACAACTAAATGATTAATCTCCTACTAAAATTTTAAGTCATCACTAATTCCTCAAAATCAACACAAATTTGAACCCCCCAACTATCACAAAATCTTACACTGCGCACTCTTTTAATTCGCCACATGCATAAAATTATGTCTTCATATATTAACACCTACCAAAACCACTTCATCCAAGCCAAAATGAAACAAGGACCTATACTCACCAAATGCATACACTCACAACTATTACACGTCGATCTTGTGCATCCTTAGTCAAAACCAATACTCCTCCAACGTACAGGTGATCCATTCCTACCATTTCCATCATCCGAACCTATACCCTAAAAATCAACAAGAATCATCTCCTAAATCCGCACCATCTATTATCCTTAAACTTGATATGGATCAATCTTAAAACCTACCACTATAACCTCGAACTAATAACATTATTTTCCCGAATTTGATCCAACCTTCAGTCCCCAAAGAAATATTCTCCATGAAAGTTCCTATATCAATAACTCAACTCTGATCAACCACATTTTAATGGTCACAGACTAATTAGTCTCCAAAATAAATCAAGCTAGCACACCAAGCCTGCGGAATTAAAAACTCAGATCTTATTACAAATCACAAAACACCAAACAAAACATTTAAATCATATTTCACTTACTTGAAGAACAACAGAGTTTTCTGCTTACGTTTTGTTAAGAAAAACATTCATGGTTTGAAAATGATTAACACCCTTCTTTCTTTGGTTTTTTTTTTTTTTAAAAAAAAACATAGTTCTTACAGTCTCAACACAGTAACCGAAATTAAAACAATATCATATCTTAGAAACAACACACACAATCCAACCCTAATTTGCTCTCTGAGTGCTTCCATATTTCTCTTGTTTCGGAGCTCAGTTAAGCCATTCCCTGTCCTTGAACAGTTGAAGTGTGGAGCCGCAATGTAATACTTTAGTATTTGAACAGAGAAATTGATTAAAAGATGAATTGTATTGAATATATCTAGTAATCGCTCACTTCGAGGGGAGCTCGTCTAGCAGATTTGGAAACAAATCAAGAAACAGTTCCTCTCCAGACTGGTGAATCCTATAAGGGGAGTTGGAGACCACTAATAAAATGACACATCAGCTGAGTACATGGGACTAGACTAAACCTAGCCACACCATAATGTAGGCTATCCCCTTTACAGAATACCCTGAATACACAATTTCATCTCTTCCCTTCAAACACTAAAAACCCAGCCACACACTGTACCAGTGAAGAAGCACCCTTCCGATGAACCCAAGCCGGTGAACCCAGATCGAAGCACCCACAATTCGCAGACCAGAGCACCCACAGTTGCACCCCTTTTTCTATTATACAAATTTTCCTCAGCCAAATTAAATTCTTTCATCAGCCAAATTTTCACACTAGCTACAAACAAAGCCCTATAGCTACAAACCAAGCTCAATCCTTAAAGCTTCAACCATATAAATGAAAAGGAAAAGCCAATCAAAAGAACTAATACACCGCGAGAGAGAGAGAGAGAGAGAGAGAGAGAGAGCTGGTAGGGAGGGGGGTTGGGGGTTGGGTCTTGACAGAGCATGTGACCCCTGGGATTTTATTTTTCCTCTGCAGCGCACCCCCACCAACTTGAAGATATATCCCCTACGTGGCCCATATTTGTTGGTTGCCATTCTTCTCCAAACAATAAATAAATCTGTTTGAAGTTATTCTCATCAGGAAATAGTCTACATGATTCCTTTCCTTCCTTACCCGTGCGTATTTAACTATCGTAGAGTTTTTATTACAACTGGCCTCGTGGGCCTAACATAAAGTAGTAATTGATTAACAAGCAAAATAAGAAAAATGGCATAAACCCATCAAGAGCCCAAGCTCATATGTGACGCCCCTGACTTCCACGTGCGAAAATGTAGGAATCGTGATATCGAGATGATAACAACACGAGTCGCATGCCTCATACAACAAGTGCTAAGTGTGTGCACATGCAAAAAGTGTACAACAAAAATCCTAGTGGATAAATAAAGGATAGTCAACTAAGTACCAGAATTTGAAACACAAATTTTTCAAAATAAAATGTCTTTAAAGTTTAAACAGTTATTCGTGAAAATAAAGTAAAAAGCCAATATATAGACAAAAGGGAAAAAAATCCCACGATCCAAAAAGTGACCATATGTCACTCCTCGGTGGAGCCGATCCCTCAGGCTTAACGTCATCCTCTGCATCAAAATCATTCCATAAAATAGAACCAAAGGGAATAACACCAAGTGAGATTATGAATCTCAGTAAGTAACCCACCAAACAACCCAAGAGATAAAAACACATTTAAACAACCAACATGTATGCATGCACATACTAAAATATGCATGAGACCAAGAATATTTTTTCGAAAATGACCATTTTTTCAACACACGCCAAAAATTTCATTTGACCCAAACACGCCAATAAACATTATTAGAAATTTTCACAAAAAATGACCCAAACTTAAATCCACCGTTTTCCCAGAAAATGGTCATTGTATCCATTCAATCATAAAATGCTATTTTTCCATAAAATGGCCCAACATATCCAGTCATTCAGTCACTATAGCGGGAATTATAGGCGGGACTTACCACCATTCCTACTGCTAGCACTGTAGGTGGGAATCACAAGTGAGACTTACCACCATCCCTGCTTATCATCATCTCTACAGTTTACACTGTAGGTGGGAATCACATGCGAGACTTACCGCCATCTCTACTTACTACCATTCCTACAGCTAGCACTGTACGTGGGAATCACAGTCGGGACTCTACCATCATCCTTGCTTACCACTATCCCTATAGTTCATTTTCCTCTCTTTCATTCTTTTCAATTCATTCCATACACATGTACCCAAAATCCTTTCTTAATACGAAAACTCGGTTTTCATTCATAACACATAAAAATACATACAACAGTGTAATGAATGTCATGACACAATGCACAAAAGATAAAAAGATAACCAATCACAGCTCAGCTCTACGACTATACGCATCCTCCAATGCGACCAAAAATCCACACTCCTCGGACCTAAGGTCCAGCAGAACCAAACAGACTACCTCAAATATGTTAGTGTAAAAATATATTTAAATCTCAAGAAATTCTTTAAAAAATTACTTACAGTGATAAAATAAAATTTTGAAAGATGAAAGGTGGTGCTAAAGGTCGTGGTGCACCAACGAAACTATGTTTTTCAAACCAAGGCCATGGGTCTCAAAAATAGGAAATTTTGAAGGGGAACTAAAGAGAACTTGGGCTAGCCATGGAGGAGCTAAGGAAGGTTGGAGGGGCTAATAATTAACGTATAGCATTGAAAATTATTTGAATTTTAATTTGCTGTATATAAATGTTTACACAAGAGCATGACTCGCATGACATAATTTACATTATGATGAGAGGTACTCTTCGAATGGTCCATGTGTATATGTCTTATCATTCACGTCAATTCTTGATGAATTTATTTTCCACATGATCAGTCTATATCATTTACATGCATCATGATTGAGAGCCTCATGTCTACGAGCGTGATGCACGAAATGTGGTTTGACGGATTGTGAATAGTTAATGCTCATATATCCCTGCACCTTAATTAGGGCGGATATTGCAAATAGATCTTAATCATTAATGTACGTGCATGTATTTTGTGAAAGCTGGTACTCTTAGCTAGATCTTAATCATTAATCGTTTTCAGAGAAGAAATTTAAGGATTCTTAATTTTATTAATTAATAAACTCTTAGCTAGTACTACTCTTATAATCGAGAAATACGTTTAATTAATTAAAACAAATAATTTCGGATTAGAAAAACTTTCGAAGCTAAATTCTTAAAAAGTAGTAATTAAAACCCCTTTCGTTACTCTCATGTCTTAATTAGCGTGAATAATTTACTCATCATCATCAATTGCACTTGGACTAGAGGGATTTAAGTCTCGTTTGGTTACATATATGAGACAAGAAATATGCGGATAGTAGTGAAATATTTTAAATTAAGATATTGTTTTATGAAGTTTTAGAAAATGAGAGAGAAAAAATTAAATAAAAATTATAAAGTTAAAATAGAGTTAAAATATAATTTTCTAATATTAGCTTTGTTTTGGAATTTGTAAAAGTTGAATTGTTTTTTAATATTTTGTGTGAAAGTTTTTTAAAATTGCAATGATTAGGTAATGACTAAATGAAAAAGTTAAAAATTTAAAATTGAAAAATATTTGTATTTAAACAGTGTTTGAATATTAAGTTGTGATGAATTGAAAAACATATATGTCATGAAATGATTTTAAAGATTTGTGAAACCAAACTAGGCTAGCCTTAGACTTCGTTACATCCGACCTAGTTTTAATGTATCATGATAGAAATTATGTGATACCGAAATTAATCCTCTACCCACAATATATAAATAATATATATATGTGTATATATATATATATGTGTGTGTGTGCGCGCATATATATAAAAGCAATGCATGGCTCTAAGATTACTTTCTCTTATACATGATGTCGTGCTCACGCCTGAGCATGACCAAAGCGTATGATAAGAATTATCGTGCAGGTTGAAAGGAGGAAGATGATGATTAGCTGAACGTTACAAATGTGAACAAACTAGACAACATGATGACAAACTCAATTGAAGATTTTATGTATAAGCAAATCGCGTACTAATTTATGTATAAATATTGATTTCTTCATATTCAAAATTTAAATTAGTATTGTTTTAAATAAAATTTACTTTTTGACCAATCATATTAGATTGGTGCACATATTAGTATATATTTATGCTTGCAACTAAATTTTTCAAATTTCCCACAATTGTAAATGCAGAAAGATCAGATGTATATATATGGAGTACTACTGTTAGCTGATGACTAATTAATATAACTTATATTTTCCAATACATATTTAGTTCACGCAAAATTTGTAGAAAATCAATATATGATGGCTTTTAATACTTACAAAGATAACTACTTCACATTCTAAACCAATCCGTACGTCTTGTTTTCTAAAATCACTGCAAAAACACATTTCCATTGACAGAAAAATTACCAAGAAGTAGCCGCAATTGTTTGGTCTCAAAATTTTATTTTCCATGATTTTTTGAAGTGGTCGCAGGCAAATAAAAGTACTTTTTATAATGACGATTACTTGTTGCCAACATGTACGCCCGCATCTTTTAGTGGGTGTACGCACATGTTCTTTGTACAAAAATAAAAAAAGAATTTTAAAATAATATTTTTTCTCATTTAATAAAAAGTCTATACCAAGTAGGAATTGTAAATAGAATTTCTCTATATATATATATACACAAAACTACCCGGCCGCCATTTAATTTAATATTATAAAACAGACATTATAAATGAGTTATTAATTGAAATTTTTTCTCTAAAATTCAAAAACTATAATCTATTTAAATTATACTGGCAAGTGAAATCATCATTAAAATACTACAAATTTTATCCCAAATCGATAGTAATATGAAAACTCATATAATTATTTTTATATTCATTCATGCTTGCTTTCGTAATGCGCATGGTCAGAGTACGTGTGCATGACCTACAAGAGAGAGATCACTAAAGTAGCTTATTTTAGAGATCAGATTGATCATTATTAATTTTTCTTAATATATAGTGTCTTATTAACTATATATAATTAATTAAAAAATTATAATTAAATATTTAAAAATATTTAAGTACTCTAATTAAGATGATTAACATGATGGAATATACTTATACAATACTTAATTAAAGAATTATAATGTATAATTAAAAATATTTAAGTATTCTAATTAAATAGATTAATACTTCATTTCATACATTTATTATAATTTCAAACAGGTATGCCTCCTAAACGCAAAAGAACACGTGAGTCATCCCCACCACTTACTAACTCCCCGTGTGATTCACCTGCCAACAATGGTGGGCCAACATCACCAGAACCAGAACAAAGTATTTTATCACTGGATATCTTTTAAATAAAATAATTTAATTACAATATATGTTTTTTTTTTGTATATATAGCTGTTGTAAACCAGCGCCGAGTTAGAGGCATTACGAGGGGTGTTTGCATAGAGAAAGGAAGGAAAGTGGGTAAATATATTTTTGTAAGTTTAAGTTTATTAATTCCATTGTCTAAATATATTTTTGTTACCTATACTAATTTTAATGTTTTTCTTTTTGTAGGACAAAATAATATCTCTTAAAGACACTGCTGCGGATCCATCTAATGAATCATCTGTCAACGATACTCAAATCTTTTCTCAAGTTCTTGGATCACGTTCTGGATATTTGAGGGGATTAGGAAGTTGCGTGAAGCTATCCTCAACATCGTCATTTTCTTCTAAAACCAGATCGAATGATGACAAGACTAAGATGTTAGAGGAAGCTACACTTGAGATAGAACGATTGAGGTCGAAAGAAAAAGAGTTGCTGACCCGATTAGATCAAGCAGCAGATTTAGAGGCAAGATTAGAAAATATGCTACAATTAAATAACCAAAAAATGTTTGAACAATTCCAGTCAATGATGTCCCAAAACCCTATGCCACCATTATCACCACAATCATAATTCATTTATTTTTTTAATTGTCTTTATTTATGATGTTCTTAAACATTTGAACAATTGATGTATATAGATTACAATTTGTATTAGTATGTTCTTTTTAATTAAATTTCATTTTGTTTGATCAATACCGTTCGAACTTCAAATAACCCGTTCGAATGGTAAATTATTATTTATGCATACATTCGAACAAAAACATATCCATTTGAACAAAAAAAAAAACCCATTCGAACGTATCGGGAAATACAATCCGTGCGTTCGTTCGAACAATTAAATACTCATTCGAATAATGTTATTTTTTAAAACTTCGTTCGAACAGAAGATTTCCGTAATAGATTGTCTGTTCGAATAGTTAATATTTTTGTTCGAACAAAAGTCACTTAAAATGTGTTGGTTCGAACGGCCCTAGTCAGATATGGTTATTGGTTCGAATTAACATTTCATGTTGTTCAAACATAAATTTTTTCATTCGAACTTGATTCTGAGACGACATCTTTTTGTCTAAAAAAAATTTTCGTTTGAACGGTTTCGACTGGTTCCACCCAATTTTGTCCTTAAAAGTACTTTTTGGAGACGAAAATCAATTTTTGTCTCTGAAAAGTTTCTGAGACGGACTTTCTGAAACAAAATAGACATAAAAATTTTTCGTCTCCAAAAACTTCTAGGGACGAAATTCGGATTTTTTGAGACAAACTTTTTTGTCTCAAAAAACCAATTCTCTTGTAGTGACACCAAAGTTGTTGTATTTTCGTACTTATCATTACATCCGACATTTGGGGCTTAAAAATTATTCCTAGCTACGAGACGGTCGTGATTTGCCCTTTTACGATTTATAGCATCATCCAAGATTTTATCTTAAAAGTACTGTACTGAATTCTTATTAATATTGATTTTCGAATGACTAATTCCAAGAGGTTTGATTAGTCTTTGTTCTGTGTTATAAATAACTTACAATTTGAGTATCTAGTCTTTGTTATTATTTTAGCCAATTAATTGATTATTCCAAGGTTGTTAGAATTGATCTATATCACCATATATATATGATCAGTCATATTGTATATAGATGCGTTGATGAGTTGTTAGTTTCAACCAATTAGCTATCTAGGGATCACCAGTACCCATGCATGCATGCATGGACTAGACAACAAAATGAAGCAATTGAAGGCGGCCTTCCCCACAATGATTAGATTCTTAGAAACTTAATAAAACCAATAAAACTTTTGTGAGTAATTAAACAGTTCTTAATTTATATTTTTCAAATAATATGGATGTCTATTTAGTTTTTTTATAATTATTGGTTTTAATAAAAATAATATCCGTTCGAACGACCGAGTCACGTTCGAACATTAATGGGCATGCCGTTCAAACGATAATGTAACGTTCAAACGTCAACTCGCAAACCGTTCGAACGATACCAGATGCTCAAAAAACCGTTCAAACGCATGACATTACCATATCGTTCGAACGTTGATCATCACCGTTCGATCTCTTATACCGTTCGATTGTCTCATTTAACGTTCGAACGTATTTCTACTGATCGTTTGAACGTATCTTGATAACCGTTCAAAAGAAACATAAACGTTCGAACGGTATATGAGAAGCATTCGAACGCAATTCTGGGACGAATTTTAACCGTGACAAAAAAATCCATCGTTCGAACGGTATCGAACGGTCACTTTCAAAATCGTTCCAAAAGATATATTTTGGGACGAAATTGTGATTTTCGTCCCAATATATCTTCTGGGACAGTGATGTTGGGACGACCTTGGGACGAAATTTTTTCATCCCAAAAAATCTTTCGGAACGAAATCGATATATTTTGGGACGAAAATTTTCGTCCCAAAATATGTTTTTTGTTGTAGTGTAGCTCTAGTTAGCTCTCTTTTCTGAGAATTTTATTTTCTATTTTCTAATGAGCATAATTTCTCTTTCTTTTCGTAGCTTTCAATGTTGTATGGGATAATGCGATTAATAATCCGGGCGAAATTACGGAGGAGTCGACAATAGACAAATCAATGATGATTGGTTCTCATCAGCAAAAGTCAGATCAAAACACTAGAACTAGTACTTCTAGTACTACCACTAGTACTACTACTAGTACTACTACTACTGCTGATAATAGTACTCATACTGTTTCTCTTAGTCTATGTAAGATAATATAAGCTGCTTGCATTATGAACAATAAGGCCAAGGGCTAGCTGGCTATCATGCTGTGTACGTATGTTGTTTGTAATATTATTATTATTATTATAGAATCGTGTATTATTATTATCAATAGTGGTACTACTACTAGTACTACTACTGCTGCTGCTGATAATAGTACTCATGCTGTTTCTCTTAGTCTATGTAAGATATTATAAGCTGCTTGCATTATGAACAATAAGGCCAATGGCTAGCTGGCTATCATGCTGTGTACGTACGTTGTTTGTAATATTATTATTATTATTATTATAGAATCGTGTATTATTATTATCAATTGTACGAGATGATGATCGATGTTCTCATGTCTTTTTCTTGATTATAATATATATTAGATATATATTAGTTTTTAAGTTTTTGAAAGTTTTAGACTTTTAAAATGGACAACCCTCTGACACAATCTTCTCATTTACCTCCCTGCTTTTCCACTTGTCTCCTAGTGATAGTCTGGTGGGCTGGGCCTGATCATTGTATGAGACTCGTTGAATATTATTCTATCCCATGCATATATGCAAGCCACGCACACGACTTGGCAATATTTCCGGCCACATATGCATGTGCTCGCTGATCTCAGTCAACTTAATTTGCTAATTATAACTTATAACTACCCCCAATATGTTTATAATTCTTGGTAAAATTCCACCTCGTAACTATATATATATATATATACAATGATCTTTTGCAAGACATTAATCCACCTAGCCATATTATCTACATGCACGCTCACGCTGGGAGCTGGAAGATGATCAATTTCAAATAGGAGCATCGTAAATGAATTTGTCAGTCATGACGTTGATGTTTCTGTATATGCATGAGTTGAAGTTTCAATCCAACCAATCGAAGGTATTCCCCATAGAGTTATACTACACAATCACCCACTGTTCACGCAACCCCCTCACTCCAGCCAACGTGGCATTTTTTTTTTTTTAAAAAAAAAAACGTCGGCGTTTGGTGCTCTGCATCATTTCAATTTCCCCCCCCCCGGCCCGCGTTCTTCTTCACTTCTGATGCACGAAAGCTTCCCCGCGTGCTCTGCTCCACGCCCCCGGCTGGTTTCCTTCGCCGGCCTGACCTTCTCTCCGGCCCGTGTGGGAGCATCAGTTCGGACGTTTGACTTCATCTCTCCGGCACGTTTGGCTTCATAACTCCGGCTAGGTTCGCTTCCTCTCTCGGCGCGTTTCTGTCCGTACGACGAAAAAACTTCCCCATTTATTTTCGCTGCACAATCCTCCAGTGGTATTCGGATGATTCCCAGACCCAGCGGCTGTTGTATTGCAAGGGTAAGAAAGTAAGGGTCTGCAATTTATTTTCGTTGATGGGTCTGCAATTTATTTTTGTTGATGCTTCCTCTCCGGCTCTTGTTCGGATACTTCCCCATTTATTTTCGTTGATGGGGCTGCAATTTACAGTATTGTTGCTTGACAATATTCAAGTTGGTTGCTTTTGATTTGATAACCCAGGAAGTCTCAACTTTTTGCTTGGATATAATCCTTCCTTCCCACTGGTAGCTACGCTGCTTCTTCTTGTTACTGTTTTAGGTGTTGTCGTCGTGGCGTGTACAAACCAAGTTTACGAGAAAAAGAAACACTAGGAGAGATGGACGTAGGACGTAAGAGTCGGAAATTTTGGGAAAAAAAGAAATATTTGACTGTTTTTACATTAATTACTGTTACACAAAAGCTAAAACTTTTGACTGATCAACACAAAGGTTGAAGTTACATTCATTGTTGGCGTTTGAATTTGACTGAAGTTACATATCCTGATTTTTAAAAATGTAACTGGAGGCAAGCCATACCCGTATACGAAAGCTTAAGGAAAGCATTTTTAAAACTGGAAGCCTTGGTGTCTTCGGCAACAAATTAACAGAGAGAATTTTTTTTTCACCTCTTTTTTTCCTGGAGTAACGAGTTTGTCCCAGCATTCAAATCAGTGCTTTTTCTTTTCCCTAAAGGCAGCTGGTATTGTATTGAGCTTGTTGCAAGTAAAAAATAAAAATGCTATATTTGACATCCCTGCACCTGCAAGCCTGCAACGTTAGGGGCATTAATTTGTGCTTGTGTGATAGATCAATGGTAAAGAAATATATGCGTTGCTTTTAATTAGTTTGAGGTAGGAATATTTTAAGCTTCTAACTGATCATCACAATGTTTTACTTAATGCATTTGAAGCAAAGAATTTGAATATTGAGTACATTACTAGTGGACAAGAGCAGTCTAATTTATTCTCATGGTTGGTCCTTTTGTATGACGCATATATTATTATTATTATTATTATATATATATATATATATATATATATATATATATAAATGCTTATAAAAGTATGATACATGTTGGCCTCATTGATAAATGAGAAAGGAAATCATGAGATTATGAAATTTTTTTTTTGAACAGGTCTAGCCCTTTGCATCATTGCATGGTATTTTCTTATATTTTTGAGCAGTTGTAGCCTTTTGCATCATTGATCACAACCTTTATCACATGATGATTGTTGCTGCGTCTTGTTTTAAATGAAGGCCCCCTCTGTTTCCATTGAAATCAAGATTCCCTGCTCTCTAGAGATCACTAACCTTGGAGACCACATTCAGAATTCTTTAGTAAATTAGGTAGATGAAACAGTATATGTGAATTTTGTGAAGTCGAAACTGTACGCACAAAAATTATTTGAAAATCCAGAATATGCACATAAAGTAGCCATTGCATTTGTTTAGTGGTTAATATTTTCTGGGGATCATTTGTTGGTGTTGTTGGGTATTGACAGAACTGTTATGTGTTTGCAGGGTGAGTTATTGCTGTTGATTTTAAGTAGATAAGCTGCCCACTAAATTTCCACCTGCAAAATATACTGTCCCAAATGGTTCCTCAAATAGCGTGATGGGTGAAGAGGAAGATTTGAGGCCACCCAAGCCTTCTACATCGACTTCACCCATCCAGGTATGATACACACATTGGTTATTTGACAATGCATATGTTTTAGATATTGAGCCTTTAATTAATCCATGGTTTATTTGTATATTGTAGGAATATCATGATACACTAAATCCAAATACAACGCCATATATGATGAATCTAAATACATATCCAACTCCATATCCGTATACTTGGGGTAGGCAGGTAAATAAATTATCTATATTTACTATTTTTTTCAGATGATTATTTGTTTAAATTTTTCTTTTTTACGTGCATGGGTTTGAGTCATTCTAACACAGTGGGTAATTGCAGCCTCTGGCAATGCCACCCTTTGGGCCAACCATGCCATACCCTCTGTCGACTAATCTGGAGGAGGTGAGACAAGGTGAAGATACAACCCAGGTAGTTATTTTGAGTTAACTGTTACGTAAATTTTCGACGTACTTCCATATTTTGGATAATGTATAACACAATAATTATAATACAGCTCTCAGCAATTTCGCCATGTGGACCAAGTATGCCCGAACCAAATTGGCATAGTGGTTCATCATCTATGCCATTTAGTGTTGAAAGTGAAAATGATGTTGGAGGTACACTTTTAACAATATCCACCCCCATCCATTGTATATAAAAAAAAAACAAAACTATGTGTCCTAACCACTCATTCTTTCTTTTCAGAAACTTCACCCGACAAAAATGTATCGCCAAACAAGGGGGGGATGTTTGAAATTTTAGATGATGATAATAACATTGAGCCTCCAAAAGCTAGTATGAAATTTGGTACTGATAAATTGGTTTTGGCCTATTACAAACGATTTGCCAAACAAGAGGGTTTTGGGGTTATGATAAGAAGGACGAAGAGAGATCTTGATGGGACATACTTGGGGTATGTCACAATTGCCTGTGCACGCGGCGGAAAGTACTATCCTAGCCATAATAATTTATCCAAGCCTAGACCAACGACAAAAACAGATTGTAAGGCGAAGGTAAATGCTCGCCTTGTGAATGGGGAATGGGTGTTGACCAGTGTAGATCTTGTTCACAATCATAGTACTGTGAGCCCTAAAAAATCCAGATTTTTTAGATCTCATAAAAATCTGGATGAATACAGTCAGAGGATGCTCGACTTGAATGATAGAGCAGGTATTCAGATGCATAAAAATTTCCATGCACTTGTGACTAAAGCGAGGGGGGTATAAGAATTTGGATTTCCAAGAGAAAGATTGTAGAAATTTCATTGACAGAGCTAGACATCTAAGAATGGGTAAAGAAGGTGGGGAAGCACTGAATGAATATTTTAAGAGAATGAGGAAAATGAATGATGGCTTTGTCTCCGTCATGGATGTGGATGATGAGTTCAGAGTTAGGAATATCTTTTGGGCTGACGCAAGAAGTCGAGCGACATATGAATATTTTGGAGATGTGATAACGTTTGATACAACGTACCTCACAAATAGGTACGGAATGCCGTTTGCTCCCTTTGTTGGTGTCAACCACCATGGCCAGTCCATACTCTTAGGGGCAGGCTTAATTTCTAGTGAAGATACAAGTACTTTTGTGTGGTTATTTGAAGCTTGGTTAGAATGTATGAATGGACGGGCACCCCAAGCCATAATAACAGACCAAGACAGGGAAATGAAGAATGCGATTGGCATAGTATTTCCGAACACAAGGCATAGATATTGTCTCTGGCATATCATGCGGAAATTGCCAGAAAAATTGGGATCCCACTTAGAATACAACGGGTTGAAGACTGCCATTCAGAATGCAGTCTACGATACACAGAGCTGCGAAGAATTCGAGGAGAAGTGGGAGCAGTTAATGCTTAAGTATGAGCTTACTGATAATGCATGGTTGCAGGGGTTATACACCGAGAGGTCATTTTGGGTACCAGTCTTCCTGAAAGGTGTATTCTGGGCTGGTATGAGCACTACCCAACGGTCAGAAAGCATGAACGCCTTCTTCGACGGATTTGTGCATTCCGGTACGACATTAAAAGAATTTGTCGACCAATTCGACAATGCCTTGAGGAAGAAGGTGGAGACGGAGACGATAGCTAATTTCCAGTCCTGTAACCAAACAATCCCATGTGTTTCCCCATTCAAAATTGAGAGGCAGTTTCAGTCATTGTACACGAATGCAAAATTTAAAGAGGTCCAAGCAGAGGTTTGGGGGATGCTTTTATGTAACCCTTCACTTGTGAACATAATAGGTAGCATTTCTACCTACGATGTCTTTGAAGAAATTTCCACCCGCGATGGACAGTCCAAAATTATGAAGTACATAGTTTACTTGAATGAAGAGGAATTTGAAGTCAAATGCACGTGTGCCCTGTTTGAGATGAGAGGGATTATTTGCAGGCATGCATTTAAAGTATGTTAGATGAAGTACATTCATTCTTTGCCGGAAAAATATGTGTTGGATAGATGGAGGAAAGATACAAAGAGAAGATACACACTGGTTAAGAGTAGCTATGATGATTGTCGGGTGAATGCGGATGCACGTCGGTATGACCTTGTTGTTAAAAGATGTATAAGATTTGCGACACGTGTATCTAGGAGCGATGAGCA
Source organism: Carya illinoinensis (assembly GCF_018687715.1). Classification (NCBI taxonomy): domain Eukaryota; kingdom Viridiplantae; phylum Streptophyta; class Magnoliopsida; order Fagales; family Juglandaceae; genus Carya; species Carya illinoinensis. The sequence continues at coordinate 44,027,740 of NC_056766.1, read as the reverse complement.
TGTGAGTGCTTTCTTTCATTACTTGGATGAGTTTGAGCAGAAGTTGGTTGGAGTAGAGCCTGAGTCCTGTTCAACAAAGATGAAAGAGAATGTGGATGCAGAAAGGGGTAAGAAAATATTAAGTCCACAAGTTGTTCGGGGGAAAGGGAGGCCGCCAACGCGAAGAAAGGTCCCGATGGTTGAGAAGGCTGCAAGGAAGAGAAAGAAGAAACAGGTATTTCACGTTTGGAAATCAGTTCTGAGGTTATTAAATTGCATTTAATATCTTCGTAATCTAATGTTATTTTTTATTTTCCAATTTAGATAAAGCGGAAAATATTTGACGAGGAATCACAAGTTGGTGTGGCCGTTGACGAGGTTGTTATCCCAACCCAGTGTAGTAATCTAACTCAAGTAACGCCTACAGCCAATGATCAGGTGTGAGGTTATTTCCACCTTCATGCATTTATGGATTTTCCTCATCAATAAACTTTTAGCTCGTATATTATATTAATTAATAAATTTTGCGTATGTTTAGTCTACGCCAAGCTTGCCCCATGAAACTTAGCAGCATTGGAATGCCTTGGTGTATTTTGGAGATATGAGCATTTTGTGAACTGTGGTGGAAGAAAGATAGACACTTGGGCATAGCGTCATTGTCAACTATGGTAAGCGGGAGAATATTTGTACACGAATTTGTCGGGTCATGAGTTTTAATTTTCTGCAATACACTAGTTGTTAAAAAAAAAAAAAAAATCTTATGCAATACATTGATATCACAGAATTATCTTTGCTAATGTCTATTTTAATTCGTCAAATAGCGTATATATATAATCACAGTTCCTCACTAGCACATCCAGGAACTCCCTTGGTGTTGGTATGAGAATTTTCACTCTTTAACATATTTGTCGTTGTGCAAATGCAGTTTTGTATGGGGGGAGAGAATGATCATCATCATCTTGGCCTACTACTATTGAAATGTGGGGAGAGCACTTTCTATTATCTCGGCATCCGACCCATACGGAGTGAAATATAACATACGAGTGAAACAGATATTTTGTCTATTGGGATTTAGAAGCTTGACTTCTAAAACCATTTTTTGCTTTCGAATTAATTTGATATGAATGTTCTTCCAATTTTGAAAAGTTTATCACATGTATAGCTATTATGATAACTCTGGGCTGATTTTTGCATTTAATATCTTGCAGGTACTCTTGAGATATGCTCGAAAGTGCTTTTTGATCCCACTCAACTCCGTGGAATACGTACAATATTTTGGACAAATTTTTGGATGATATGGCGTAGGAGTTGAATATTGTATATAACAAGTTGAAAGATGAAAATATTTTGTAAAGGAATTTGTATATGAGGTGGATAATATATTTGTAAATTCATGGTTGTATATGAAGTGGATAAATTATATTTTCCAATTTGTATATGGTGTAGTGTTGGGCAGCAGGTTACAAATTATATGCTATTTTCCAATTTGTATATGAATTTAAAGTGTTGGGTAGGTGGGGTAGCGTTAGACATGAATGGTCATGAGTTACAAATTACTTGGTGTATTGGATGGTACTTTTCAATTTATATTGCATATAAACTACAGGTGACAATTTTAAGAACTAGGTTGTCCACAAAAACCATGGCAAAATTTTAATGAAATCGAGGATGAGTTGACATAGGTATGGAGGAAAAATATGGGGGGTTATTTGACAGGTTTTGACATATCAAGAAATGCAAAATTTGTACGTGCCCCAAATGGGTTTGTAGAAAATGTTAGTTGGCAACTTGTAATACAGAAAAGGCATTTAGATAAAATTAAAGTACATGTCAATTGTTAAGTGGTGTAGAACATTCTTTATAGGAAGCGGCAGTATACAAAAAATAAAATACACAGGAAAGTCAATAGATATTTTGCAAGAGAAATAAATGCTTAAATAGGCTTGTCTACTAGAAATTGAAAAAGCAGTCCTTACTAAGTCAAATGATATTTACAACCATAATCTTGGCAAGGCGGTAAAATACAACAAAAATCTTGCCAACATTACTTCCAGAAATGCAAAATTAAAATACAGCCAATCCGTCGTCATAATTATACATGTTAGGATAAGATAAAGTTATTTACATCTAAAACTAACATAATACACCTACATTTAGAACCAACCTATTACAAGCGAGACAATCCAAAGTACACACAACAAAATACGACCAATCCTATTCTCTATTATCCTTCTTCCCAGTTCTCCCTCTTGCTTGTTAAGCATATGCTCTCTCTCTACTAGCTTGTCCTTTTCTTTTTGAGCTTCATATTCACACAACAATAATGCATCCTCCCTCTTCCGTAGTTCATTCTCTCTTCTATTGTTTACATTCTCACGTACTACTGATTGAAATATATCTTTCCAAATGAAGAATTGGCATCTTGGTTCTTCCTGTGGACAATTCAACAATTTCAAGCTTCGGTAAATAGACTCATTTTTGTACATTAATTTCAAATGTAAACAAAAAAAGGAGGAGGCTAATTACCGTGTAATAATTTGGACAAGCATAATATTTCCTTCCAGGATTTTTGTGGGTGTGGGAGATCTTTAATGGCGATTTCAAACCACACCAACAATTCGGTGAGTCAATTTCAAGATCATTAACTACAGAGGATGATGATTGACTCGATGCCATAATTGATCTACATGATGAGGTTATTAATGATCCCACTCAGAAAAAAGTATTTCACAATATTGAACGCAATGACTACTTTAAGTGCAAAACTGAATTATTATGTGCACATACAAATTTTCAGAATTATTACAATGTAGGAGCAGAATATAAAAGAGAATATAAACCTTCATATAAATAGATGTTACTAAGAATCAATGGACGGGCACCTTATTTTGACATTATGGAGACATGGTACTAAGAAGCAATTTCCATGGTACTAGGAGCATAAGTTTGAAATTATTTTTTCAACAAACCAAGTAAAACGTTAAAATGCTAAGAAACAATAAAGCACCTTCATTTATAAACATAAACAGATAAGTTAAGCACAATTATCTACGTATTTAAAACAAAATAAAAATAGAAAGCCCCTTGTAATCCTTTTTTCCCATTAAAATGAAGAAATATTCAAGTTTTGTGAAAAAGTTTCATTAAACATATCATTTTCCATTCATGTATGATTCAGATGATGTTCATTATGATCTTTTTACCCAGGTATAAGTCTAAATTCTTCATTCTTTTCCTTTGCATAAAGCTCTATATATGCATGTTTTTTACTTTTTCCATCTATATATATGGATGTCCTCTTACATTAAATGACGTTAGATAGATCTGATAATATTACTCTTGATAAAAACCTTGATTGCTACTCAAAACAAAATTAGTGCCTACAAAGAACCTCTCCCTCAAACCCATTCACAATCCATGCCCATCATTTCCCTCAAACCCATTCACACTCCATGCCCATCATTTCCCTCTCCATCCTAACCAAATTTATGAATTAATACACCCTCACTAACACTATAGTACTGCACTAAGATCATCTGAAGACTATAATGTCTCTATAAGGATTTTTTCACCAACTCCAACACAAGATTAGGACCATTAAGGTAAGAAAAATGCTATTTGCGTCGTAAACTTTATATAGCTCTGATAACATTACTCTTGAGAAAATTGGTACTCAAACAAAATTAGTGGCTACAAGTAACCTTTCCCTCAAATCCTTGGCACAATAATACCCCTAATTTCCCTCTCCATCACAACCAAATTTATGAATTAATACATACACCATCGCTGAATACTATAGTACTGAATCAAGCTCGGGTCTATTTTATCCGTGTTTTCAACTTCCAACCAATCCCAGCATCTCCCTCATTTCAGATATAATCAACAACCAACAAATTTGTTGCTACATACAACATCAACAACCCAAAAAGCCAACAAAAAACAGATCAAACAGCGGATCAAACAGAGGATCAAATCCCACATCCATAAACAAAAAATATCAGATATGCTAGAAATAGAGAGATGAAACGACAAGACAAAAATATAAACCTACAAAAATAAATATAAAAACCTAGAAATATTTGTCGCATTTTAATTTACTGATCTTACCCTTGCATGTGTCCTAAACGGTGGGTCGGGCCGGAGCGATGGAGTGCGGGCAGAGGGTCAGGCCGATGCCGTGCCGTATGGAAATGGTGACCCTTCCGATAAGTTTCCTTTCCCGTGTGCCGGAGTGATGGACAGCGGTGGTTGGGTCTTTCCGGCGAAAGCAGGGGTGAGAGAGAAGAAGGAGAGTCGAGTGAGAGGGAGCAGGATGGACGGGGGAGGGAAACGACGTTTTGGTCACTCCGGCGTCGTGAGAGTCGTGAGAGGGAAGAGGGAGGATCAGAGGGAGGAGGACGGACGTGAGAGGCCATATTCCGTTTATGGGTCTGAGGGTTTTTTCTTCACTCCGGCGTCGTGACAGTCCTGAGAGGGAAGAGGGAGGATCGTGAGAGGGAGGGAAGAGTGAGGTCTGAGAGTTTGAATGAATTTCGTCCCACCCGATGCGTCTAAGAGTTTCAATTTCGTCCCACCCGGATTAAACCGTGATGTTGCCTCCGGACCGGGTTCGCCACGTCAGGAGTGCGACGTGCGTTTTAAAAGCCGGGGGATGGATAGATTAATTCTTCCCCACAATTAGCCGTAAATTAATGCACGAATTAAAAGACTGGTACTGTTAGGTATATGACTTAATATCACTTCCATTTTCCATTTAGTTCACACCAAATTTTACAATTGAAAAGCAATAATAATATTGTTATATTTTCAGCCCTCTCACAAACAAATGCTCAAAGAATCAAATTAATGTAACTTGTTGTAATATGCAATTAATTTGAACAAGAGATAACCAAAACTCCAAGAAATTATATGATTAATGTGATCGTTTTAGTTTTCTATTTTAAACAAGTTAGAAACCCGAAATCATAGTATATACTCATGAAAGATCAAAATAAAAGCAAGAATAATAAAAGAAATGCGAAACCAACACAAGAATCGCTAACAAAAACTAATGGTCTACATTCACAGTAGAAACAGTCTAGAAGTCTTTATTATTGAAGAATGCATCAAAAACTTGTGTTTATAATCACTAACAACCGTTGATCATTGTACAAAATATGGATTGGCTTCCTCATATTATCCTCTAACGAAACCACACCATAAAAATACATTTGATCATCTCTTCAAGCTCCAGTTTGATCTTGATAAAACTAGGGTTTGAAAACCCCTTCATTTCTCTCCCGCTGGATCGCAACTTCCAGATTTTGGTAAAGTGAAATTGCGCTCCTCTTTTCACGAAGCCATACTTGCCTTTACATACAAAATTACAAGTTTGCCATTAATCAATAATTACAAAAATGCCATTAATGAAATACATGGAAATAGAAACGGCAATGTCTTATAGAACACTTTCAAAAGCTTGACATATCTTCAACAAATATTTAGTACTACACAAATCATAACTAGTAGGCTTGCAACCCAATAGGAATAATCAGGTTTGTGCCCAACCCAACCCAACACGACCCGAATCAAGCGAGCTCATCCAAGGCGCCAAACCAACCCGACTCGACCCGAACAAAATAAATATGGGTCGAACCTGTTTGAAGAATGCATAAAAAATTGAGTTTATAATCACTAACAACCGTTGATCACCGTACAAAATATGGATTGGCTTCCTCATATTATCCTCTAACGAAACCACACCATAAAAACACATTTGATCATCTCTTCAAGCTCCAATTTGATCTTGAAAAACTTGGGTTTGAAAACCCCTTCATTTCTCTCCCCCCGGATCTCAGCTTCCAAATTTTGGTAAAGTGAAATTGTGATCCTCTTTTCACGAAGCCATACTTGCCTTTATATACAAAATTACAAGTTTGCCAGTAATCAATAATTACAAAAATGCCATTGATCAAATACATGGAAATAGAAATGGCAATGTCGTATAGAACACTTTCAAAAGCTTGACATATCTTCAACAAATATTTAGTACTACAGAAATCATAACTAGTAGGCCTGCAACTCGATTAGGAATAACCGGGTTTGTGCCTGATTCGAGTGAGCTAATCCAAGGCACCAAACCGACCCGACTCGACCCGAACAAAATAAATACGGGTCGAACCCGTATGACCCGAACTATACCAAAAATGAAAAAAAAGGACCTCTGCTTTCTACACATCAATGCAGTCGGGGCACCAAAAATTGCAGAGGTTCCAGCAAATGGCCCCTCCTGAGGCATCGGCAAACATCCCATCAAGTTCCGCGACTCCGGCGCATTCACCTGCAGTTTTTCCATCGGAAAGTAGCCCTCCAAGTCCAGTGCCGTCGAGTTTGTCCCTGGAGACTGCATAAGGACTAGTCAGTGATGAGTTAGGTTTGGACTCAAAGAGCTGGCCATGGGTCATTTTGAGTGGCTTGATTTATGAAGATGCGGGGTTTTTTGCAACGTGCCAGGTAGGGGATGTGATACCTCGTTTTTACGCGTAGTTTTATTGAATGAGTATTTTAATTTAATTAAAATATTGGTTCTTTTATTTTAAATTCATCGAATTTTAATTAGATTTTTTTAGTTGTGAAATTTATTTTAAGGTGCTTTCTTAGTATTAATTATTATGTTGTGTTTAAATTGCTCTTTAATTTAATTTCGTTTATTTTTGGATTATAAATTTTGTTATTAGTTTTTACTAATTATTTATTTTATTTTAGCTAGATACCGTGTTTAAATTATTTTATTCAATTTATTGCTTTTAAAATTATTTTCGTTGGATCAGTTCTGGACCCTAGATGTGAGGACTGAACCTCATTTCTTTTTCCTATCATTTCTTTTTCTCTTTTTCCTTTTCTTCTTCCTCTTTCTTTTCCCTTTTTCTTTTCTTTTTCCTCATTTCTTCTCTTTTGATTCATCGCACCGCCCCCACCGTTCGAATCCCCTCCAGCCGGTGAACCTCCCCACCAAATTTCAGCCCCAGCCGAGCCGCCGTTAAGCTCCAATTCGTTGTCGGAGCAACACCACTAGCTCAACTCTGTTTTGGCCTTTTTTCACTTCCACCACCATTTTCGCCGCCACCCACGGCCAACCACCACTTACACTAGCTTCACAAACACCTCTAAGCCATTTTTTATCAATCCCAAGTCTTGGTTCATCCCCATTCAAAAGTGGGTATTTTATAACCCATGGCCACAGTGTATTTTACTTTGTTATGTTGCTTTTTCGCCACTTTTTGCATCTCATTGATCTTTCAAAAAATATTATATAGCGCTGTAAGTATTTTTCAAACTTCCTTTTAGATTTAAATATATTATTACTTTTATAATAAATTGTGATTGGTTGGTTATACCGGACTGAGTCCGAGGAGTTCGGGGGTCGGATAGATTGGAGGACGGAGTTATTTGTATGTTGGTTGATGTTGAGATTTGTTGGATATTTGGTATCTTGATGTGTGCATTGCATGGAGCATGCATGTTCATGTTTGAAAAGGAAAATTGGATTTTTCGCATAATGGCATACATGTACATGTGTTGAATATTGAAAACTAGGTTTTCATGTGTAAATGGATTCTGGGTGCGTGTGTATCATGACCCCAAGTCGAGATGAGGCATTATCTCGGTGGAGCTCCTCTGGTCACTCGGGAGCGCAATATATTGCGTGACGTTCCCTGGGTTGCGATGACAAGAGCGGGCGAGATGATAATGCTCTCGTACCGACTCCGTGGCCCCTCTGCTGGTGGGAACTAGAGAATGCTTGGCTACGTATGAGCTGGGCGCTGAACTGGGCACCGCTCGTTACGAAGTCACACACATGGTCGTTACCCATGGTGTGACGAAGGGAGCCAGGGTGTTCGGATGACCCCTAGGGGAGGTCATGGTGCATTCGGTTAATGAAAATTGGAAATTGATTTGAGACTTGTATTTCGGGCCATTTTCTGGGATCGGATGAGATGGTAATGCTCTCATGCCGACTCTGTGGCCCCTCTGCTGGCGGGGGCTTGAGAATACTTGGCTATGAATGCGCTGAACACAGAACTAGGCATTGTTCGTTATGAAGTCACATGCATGGTCATTACCCATAGTGTAACGAAGGGAGCTAGGGTGTGCGGATGGCCCCTAGGGGAGGCCATGGTGCATATGGATTAAAATTCGTTAATGGATTTGATAACAGATATTGGGCCATTTTATAGGAAAATGGCGAAATTGGACTTATGGAATTTATATTGGGCCATTTTTTGGGAAAATGGTGGGACTGTTTTATTGGATTGGATTTTTGGGCCAAATAAGATTTTTGGCATGCATTGAAAATTATTCTTTTCGGATAAATGATGATTTTTGGTGTCTCATGTATATGGTATCATGTTCATGCATTTTATTTGGCATGAATGTATTTTTATCTCAGTGTTTGTTTGGATGATTATTTACCTACGGTACCGTTATTTGGTGCCGTAGATTTTGTTGCAGATGAGGATGCAGAGCTTGAGGATGCGGTTCTACCGGAAAGGTGATAGGGATGACTTTCTCAGAGGTTGGGATTGGTGTCTTGCTTTGGTTATTAAGTTTTGGTTTGTTTATGTTTTCATTGGATATCTGTATAACTTTTAAAGACTTTTTATTTTGGAAATTTTTATTTAAACAAAATTTTGGTACTTAGTTGAAAGACTTTTATTATCCACTGCATTGTTTTTGCTGTACACATGTTGCATGTACACACCCTTGGCACTTGGTGATGGGATGTGTGACCCATGTTGTCATCATCCCGATGCCTTGATTTCCATGTGTCCGTACGTGGGAGTTGGGGGTATCACAAATTGTATTGCAAGATTGACAAGGGCTATCTCGTTGACTCTAGATCATTGAAATCAAGCTTCTTCTCAATTGGGCTGCTCATCTTGTCAATTTAAATTTGCATTTTAAAAATATATAATATTGTGTACAGTTAAATAGATGTTGGTTAACATGTGAAGTACTCTTTCCCCGGTAGTGATCTTGTAGAAGAAGCGTCCATGCATCCTCAGTTATGATGATGTTTAGTATTATTCAAGTTTTTCTCTATTGGGAAAATTAATTCTTGTTGCTGGGGATCATATTACCAGTATTCACGCATCTAGTTGAGATTAAAATATAACTGTGTTGCTGATGCATGGTGAATAGCTTCAAGATGCATGCCTCTCTCTAATGTTAGCTACCTAATTGGTAACTTTTTCTACCTCACTGTTACACGGCCTCATATTTTCCATGCTTCAACTGATTTCTTTTAATATACATCTTAATGGACATATCTCTACCTACGAGCATATATTGCTTAATTTTATCTTTATGATATGCCAATAATTCTTCTAAATTTAAATCTGCTGAGGTGCATGGGGTTCCCATTATTGGTTTTGGTAGAGGAATGAACCATTTATAGCAAAGGACGTAAACTTGACTCTGTTTTGATCAAATATTTATTGGTCTCTTTTCTACCACCCAGTTTCCCATTCCACTTTCCTTGTGTTTTTAACAGTTTTTGGGAGATAAGAGCTGTAACTTTTGCTTTTGTGGTCGCTATAAAATTATAAGAGTTTTGGTGTAAAGGCCTACGTACCTACCATTTTGCAAAAAGCTAACAAAATTAAACAACCCTAAAGAAAGCAAATGGATTTGAGGGAAGAAAAATGCTTAATTTATATATATATATATAAAAAAAATTATAAGGAACAACAAATACTATTATGCAGGGATCTTAAATATCATCATTGTTCATAGGCATGCCAGATCGTGAGTTGTCAATTCAATTAAAATTAAGCGAGTTTAAAAATACAATATTGTGACAAATGGATAAAAGGTGAACATTCGTGGTTAAGTTGCACTCCAATTTAACCCTGTCTTATGAACATATTACAAGCATGCAAAAGTCGTGGATACATTATGATTCTTGGCCCTATTGGTAAGTATAAAATAATATTGTAGAGTCTAATTTAGGAAGGATAATAACCTAAAATAATAAGATAGAAAGGCTGCTACTCTTTTGCTTTAGACTGATGTTTCATATCATGGGTGAGAGATAGTTCAAATAGGTTGCTTAGAGTTACATCGAGCATTGAGAGTAGTGTACGCAGTTCAGAGATAGATAGCTCTTATGTCTCTTTTATGAGCGAGGATATTGAAATTGAACAAACCATGGCTGCACTTGCACTACGCACTCTTAAGGATTATTTGCAACCCACTCGCACCACTACACCTTCATGCATTGTTTTACCCGATGATGCACCTAATTTTTCTATTAAGTATGGTATGATGTCAGTGATACCTCAGCTCCATAGAATAGATTCTAAGAGTCCTTACCAACATTTGACAGATTTTGAGTCGGCTTGCACTACTTTTAAAACTAGGGCCATCATTGATGAATTTATTAGACTTTGTTTATTTCCTTTCTCTTTAAGGATAAAGCGAAGATTTGGTTTAATTCTTTGAGGCCTAATTCTATCTCTAGTTGGTCTGATATGAAGCGAGAATTCTTACAAAACATTTTCCTTTTCAAGAGAAAAGATTTGGTAAACATCTGTCCACATCATGGTTTCGAATCTTGGAGGTTGGTGAGCTATTTTTACACTAGTCTCACTCCAAAATGCCAACAATTTGTTCAAACGATGTGTAGTGGGGAATTCTTTAGTAAGGACCTCGATGAAGCACTATCATTTTTTGACTATCTTGCCAAGAGCGCACAACAGTGGAACACTAGGACTGATCAAGTGCCGTTAACAACACAACCACTCAGGGCTATTTCTGGAGGGGGCAGATATGAGCTTAAGGAGGACACTGATGTTCAAGCCCGTATAGCTGCTTTAACTAGAAGACTGGAGGTCATGGAAATGGAAAAAGTGAAGGTTGTGAAAGTAGTAGAGGCATGTTCTATATGTGCTGATTCGAACCATAAGACCCAAGACTGTCCGATTATGCCAGTATTTCAAGAAAGTGGGTCTGAGCAGATGCAATCAGCCAACTAGGTTAACAAAGCATACAATCAGCCTTTTTCCAACACATATAATTCGGGGTGGAGGAATCACCCAAATTTCTCATGGAGAAATGATCAGGTTGGCAGGTCTCCACCATCTTTGCAGCAGCCATTTCATCAGGGTGTTCCTCAGCACCAATATCAGCCATATCAGAGTTCTCAGAGCTATCCTTTTGTAGCACCTCCTGGATTTTAGCCTCATGTAGCTGCACAGAGTTCTCAGCCTCAATCATCTGCAAAGAAGTCTCTAGACAACTGTATGACACAGATGACCAATACACTTCAGCAATTAATGCAAATTCAGGCCACCACAAACAATCATAACACTCAAGCCATAAATAAGTTGCAAGGCACTATTAATAAGATGAGCACAATATTAAGCACTCTAGAGAAAGGGAAATTTCCAGCACAGCCTCAGCCTAATCCTCAAGTATACAGGCAACAACAACAGCAAGTGCATAATGTCTCAGGGGACGTTATTAAGATGGCGAAGACCGTTCTTACTTTGAGAAGTGGGAAGGAAGTTCCCCAACCTGAGATGACCATGGACAGACAGGTAGTTGGTTCTAAACCTGAAGATGTAACAGAGACTGATGAAGCTAAGAAAGAACTAGAGGAAGTGAGACTAGAGTTGAAGAAGCCTGTGAGTGGAGAGGCCGAAACTAGTAGGGGGTACCAACCTGTGGGTCCCTATCCTTAGAGATTGACAGCTGGCCAAAAGAACAAATATCACACTGAGATTCAAGAGATTTTCAAGAAAGTAAAGATTAATATTCCACTCTTGAATGCCATACAATAGGTGCCTTTGTATGCAAAATTTTTGAAGGACTTGTGCACAGTGAAGAGGAAGCTGAATGTGAAGAAGAAAGCCTTTCTAACAGAGCAAGTTAGTGCACTGATATTGAACAAGACTCCTCAGAAGTTTGGAGATCCAGGCTCTCTCCACATTCCATTATGATTGGTGAGTCACACATTGGGAGAGCTCTACTTGATCTGGGGAGTAGTGTGAACTTGCTACCATTCTCAGTGTATGAGCAGTTGGGATTGGGTGAGCTAAAAAAGACCTTCATCATGCTACAGTTGGCTGACAGATAAGTTAAAGTGCCGAGGGGTATAGTTGAAGATGTACTGGTCCAGGTGGACAAATTTTATTACCCAGTGGATTTTGTAGTTCTTGACATGCAGCAGCCAGTCTCCACTATTCACCATGCGCCTGTCATCCTTGGACGCTCATTCCTTGCTACTTCGAATGCACTTATCAATTGTCAAAGTGGAGTACTAAAGCTCACTTTCAAGAATATGACATTGGAGATGAATGTGTTCAATGCTTGCAAGATGCCTAGTGGATGCGACGATTCAGTTGTGCATGCTATTGATATGGTGTATGATTTTGATGTTTCAAAGTTGTTATCAGTATTTGATTCTGAGAGTGCATCTGAGGATGGCTTTCTTGAGCAGTCTGAGGCTCTTGTTGAGACAATTCCTACGTCATTAGAATTAACAGAATCAGATGGGTAGTTGACAGAGACAACTGGGTCTCTTCAGTTATCAGATGTGAATTACACGAGTAATTGGCGTAGGCCAATCTTTGAAGCTCTTGATTTACCAGGAGCCATGAAGTCATCAAAAGAAGAAACCCCAATACTAGAGTTGAAGCCACTACCCAAGAACTTGAAGTATGTTTTTTTGGGCCCAATTGACTATACATTTCCAGTGGTCATTTCTTCTTAGCTTACTTTGAAGCAGGAAGTAGAGTTATTGATAGTGCTGAGACATCATCGATGAGTGATAGGCTGGACTATTGCAGACATTAAAGGTATTGATCCTTCAATTTGTATCCACAACATTTTTTTGGAAGGAGATGCGAGACAAGTTCGTGATGCACAGCAGAGGTTGAATCCTACCATGAAGGAGGTGGTGAAAAATGAAGTGCTGAAATTGTTAAATGTGACATCATCTATCCTATCTCTGACAGCAAATGGGTAAGTCCGACACAGGTAGTACAAAAAAAATTTGGTTTAACTGTTATTCAAAATGCTAATGGTGAGTTGATCCCGACTAGGAAGGTAACAGGCTAGAGAATGTATATTGTCATTGACCAGATGCGGAGTATTGGACAGCTCAGGACAAGCGTAAGGTCCTTGCAGAGGTACAATTTTATTACTTCGACACTCCTTATCTTTTTAATTATTGTGCTAATCAGTTGGTGCGTCGATGTATTCCTGATGATGAGTTTATCTCTGTTTTTCACTTTTGCCATACTGGAGCTTGTAGAGGCCATTTTGTAGCTAAGAAAACTGTTGCAAATTTTGCAAAGTGGACTCTACTGGCCTACTATTTTTAGAGATGTGGAGTCTTTTTATAAGGCATATGAGTTTGTTAGAAACTTGAAAAAATCACAGCACGTAATGTGATGCCCCTTTCCCCTATTCTTACACTTGAGATATTTGATTATTGGGGGATTGACTTTATGGGACCATTCCCAAATTCATTTAGAAATTCTTATATTTTAGTTGTTGTGGCTTATGTTTCAAAATGGGTAGAGGTCATACCTTGTAGAACAAATGATTATAAGGTTGTCATCCGTTTCTTGAAAGAATTGTTTGCATGTTTTGGCATGCCCAAGGCGATTATTAGTGATGGGGGTTCACATTTTTGTAACAAACCTTTTCAAAAACTTGGTGATGGGGGTTCCCACAAAGTCTCTACTCCATATCACCCCCAGACTAATGGTCAAGCTGAGTTGGCCAATAGAGAGATCAAACTTATTCTTGAAAAAACAGTTGTCCCACTCAGAAGGACTGGTCTGAAAAACCGGTTGATGCTCTTTGGGCTTATAGGACTGCATTCAAAACTAACTTAGGGATGTCACATTATAGATTGGTTTATGGTAAGGCTTGTCATTTACCTATTAAGATTCAGCATCGTGCTTTATAGCCTATTAAGCAAATTAACTTTTCACTTGATACTGCCAAAAGGTTAAGAAACTTGCACATTTCATAACTTGATGAAGCAAGGAGGGAGGCCTACGACAACTCTCACTTGGCAAAGGAGAGAATGAAGGCCTTGCATGACAAGAAGATCCATGATAAACATCTTGTCTCTGATTAGAAAATGCTCATCTATAATTCAAGACTACATCCTTTTCCTGGGAAGCTGAAATCCTAATGGAGTCAACCGTACATTTTAAAGGAGGTTTATCCTCACGGGGCGGTAGACATTGTTAATCCGAAGAATGGCAATAGCTTCACTATCAATGGATAACGTCTAAAACCGTTTATGACTACCTTCGATCCAATCGAAGAGATCTTGCTTGTGCAAGACCCCGGGGAATTTTTTTTTATTTTGATTTATTTATTTATTTCTTCCCTTTACGGCTTTCTTTCATTGCATTTTATTTGTTATTTATATTTGTTGTTTTGCTTTCATTTTATATCACATGATTGGTTGTCCGTGTTGCTTACTTATTCTTGTGCATTTTGTTTTCTTTCGTTCGATTCATTGAGGACCGTGTCTCTCACTAGTTGGGGGTAACGTGTGTGCATAGATTTAAAAACAAAATGCATTAATATGATGTGTATTGATACATATACGATTGACACACACTTCATTTCTAGTACCTTGTGAAATCTGAGCACCTTGGTGGAGTGGTTGAGAAGAATTATTTTGTGAAGATTTATTTTCAACCTTGAGCATAAAGCATGATTTCTGATGCATCATATTTTGTTGATATATGGTTTGAAACACCGAGCTGCTATACTTAGTAGGATGAGACTTGGTAAGATTTATATAGAACGAAGGGAAAAGTTTGAAGGACATTTTACACATGCTTACACATGTAGCGTTCATTATTTACTGTCCACTGATTTAACACAGGAGAAGTAAACTGCAGGACTATCGAGCCATGCTAAAAATAAAAAAGAAAAAAAAAGATTCGAAAAGAATCGAGGAAAAAGAAGAAGAAGAAGAAGAAGAAGATAAAGGCAGCTTAGTGAGCTTTCCTAAGTAAAGGGCTAGAAACAGTTACCCTAACTTTGGGGGTTGAGTGTTCAACCTTTAAACAAAGTTGGCGTGAAAACTGCTAGTCCCTTGAGTTTTGAGATAATTAGAATCAGTCATGATTAATCTTAATATTAAAAAATCATATGACAAATCCTATCTAGTAATGAGGAACACACAATCGTGTAGCTACACTCACACATATGAGTTTTGAGACATTTTCTCCAATTCTATGTAAAGAATTGTTAAGATAGTTTTGGTGGGTATAGCTCCTGGTGTTGAGTAATTATGGATCACCTTTTGTGAGAATTTGGAATTGTGTTTGATTGTTTTTGTTTTAATTTTGATCTTTATGCAATGTTCATCTCAACTAATTTTTACTATTTTACTCAAGGATTAGCAAAACGCTAGTTGGGGGGGTGTGATTGAGCTGAAATATTGCATATTTTTATACATTTAGAACCAATATATTTTAATTCTTTCATTACATTATTATTGGTTTTAGATGCAAAATGATTAAGATGCATAAATTTGAATTGTGATTTAAATTAATAAATAGCATGGTTTTTGCTTAATATTATAACTTGTGATTTAATTGGACAATGTTCATTTACATGCATAACATATTTTTGATATTTTATTCTTTTTTTTTCTAATTTTTATTTTTATTTTTTTATATAGGCTAAAAGATGCAAGGGACTTAAAGGGAAATTCATGTTTTTTTTTCATTTGAAAAAGTTGATACACACGGCAACACACATGTTGGGCATTCAACTCAACGTGGCATGAAAAGGGGAATTCACTCTTTACTTTTGACTTGGGACTACACGGCAAAGAGGGGATTATTTCTATTAGGTTCATTCATGCCACATGACTTGGAGATTTTTTGACTCATGCATCGACTTTTGGCCCTTGACACACGGAGCCATTATTCTATTGAAGAGTTCTGACCTGCACGGCATCATATTTTATATTCATCCAGCATCACATATAAGATTCTCTCTAGCATTCATTCAAGCCACAACACATTTTTGAGCCAGTTTCAATTTTCAGCCGTACACTTTTTATTCACTGAGGCATATATACTCTGGGTCTTTAATTCACACCGCAGCACATATATTTGCTAGAAGATTTTTCAGCGCCATTGAAGAGCTCTTTAAGAAGTTCAATTGCTACTACAATGAAGTCTCCTCTACTGCTTTCAATCTCCATCTCCGTTCATTTGGCTTGATCTTTTCATTCCCTACTTTTTATTTAATTTCAATTTGAAGTTTATGGTGTATTCTTGATATTTTTGGATTAAAAGCTTGGACATTTTATTTGCTGTTTATTTTATTTTATGTCAGTTATTTTTCTTATTTCTTTAAACTTCCATTAAATATGCATTACAATTATATTTTAGATTAATTTCAGTTTATTATTTAATTTTCAGATTAATTAAAATTGTTTAGCGTAGTTGAATCTTTAATTATTAATTTCAATTTGTTAGTCTTTTACGTTCCATTTCGACACTAAAAAGAAAATCCAAAAGTATGAATCTAGTCTATGACTAATGCCCTTTTTATTTCCGTTGCACTCTTCCATTCATTGTACATACCACCACTTTTGTTTGTGAAATTTTTTACCATTTTATACGAGTCTGGATTTAAGCAACTTTCCTCGAGGAAACGATCTAGGAATTTTATTCCTAATTCTTACACTACATTCTCCTACATTTGGGATAGCCTTTGTGCTACTCATTTTTTAGTGAGTCAGGAAAAAGAAAAAAGAAGGGAAAGAAATGAGATCCAGCATTTCATCTTTGGTCTCAAAACTGATCCAACGAAAAGAATTTCAAAATAACAAGTTAAATAAAATAATTTAAACACAGTGTCTAAATAAAATAAAATAATAAAAGCCAACAATAAAACAATAAAATAATTTAGAAGAAAGAGCAATTTAAATAATGAATAATATTTAATAACACGAAACACATTAAATTAAATTTCACAGTTAGAAGTCGTAAAATAATACCACATAAGTCATTTAAAATTTAAAACAAGAAAGCTCATAATCTTAATAAATGAAATAATTACTTAATTAAAATACACGTAAATACAGGATATCACATATGGTAAATCGACAATCATTAGGGTTCCCTACCGAGTCATATCAGTAACAATATACAGTGAGTATTAGGGAGAGATCACTAATAATTAACTTGTAGCATTGCAAATGATTTGAATTTAATTTGCGGTATATAAATGTTCACACAACAGCTAGCCTTCGCATAGCATTTACAATATGATGAGAGTTACTCTTTGATTAGTCCATGTATCTGGTATACCATGCACGTACGTCAAGTCTTAACGAATTTATTTTCCCCACGAGTCTACATCATGATTGAGCCCCTCATGCCCCTCATGCATGCACGAAATGCGTTGGACGTACGGATTGTGAATATATATCTAGTGCCCATCATGTAGATAATGGAAATGCATGCATCTTGTCTAAACTCTGTGTATTAATGTGCATCTTGAGAAAGAAAGCCACGACTCTCTCCTTCAAATAATTTTTTTTTTTTTTTTTTTTTTAAGGGGCCATGTAATAATAAGAGCACTGGTAAGATTCCCGCGCGGGGTTTATTCTCGGGTTCGCACGAATTATATAATTTTCTTGATTACTGTTAATGCGTTGTTCAGATTTTTATTCATGCAGTACTGTTTATGAGCAGTAATGAAAAGTTAGATTAATTCCATTGACAGATCTCGTGTGTCCCAAGCAATTTCCATATAATTACTCATTTATCTTTTACTTTTTTAAATGAATACCCTTAAATTACTACTTGAGTGATATAATTTTTGGAGACTTTAAAAGAGAATGCGCTTTCAAGTAAGAGTAATGCTACTTTTCATTTTTGATTTTGTTATTTCTGATTACACTTGTTGAGGTGGTATCTTTTAAGATGTTGTTCATTTATGCAATTGAGATATAAAATTAAATGTAAGGCGCTAGATAAACAGTATGAGTGTGGGCGATAAAATCAAAGATGAAGAATATTATAATTTTTCAAATCTCATTTACAACTATATATTTTGTAATATCCCTTATTTCTTTATTTTTTTAAATATTTATTTTATTAATTATTCTTATTGGTTCTTTTATTTAAATTTGTTAGTATAATTTTGGCTATAGTATTTTATTGTTATCACTATCTAAGTTGTGTAATTTATTTTAATGTGCCTTTTATTAATTATTGTCTATTATTTAATGGCTCTTTATTTCAAATTCTTTTATAATTGTGTTTTATCATCTTATTTTATTTTATTATTACTAAGTTGTTGTGTTTTTATTTATCTTTTTATCTATTTTAAGTTAGTGAATTCTATATTTAATTTCTCACCGTTGAATTAGATCAAAGACTCCAAGATGAAGGGCCTGAATTTAATACCAAAGCCCCTTTCCTTTTTCTCCATTTCATTCTTTCTTTCTCTCTCCTCCCTCCCCCTTGCAACCCGACGGAAACCCTCTCCCCCTCTCAATCGTGTGCTTCTCTAGCCCAGCTCCATGCCGCTGTGAGCCACCCAACCACACCGATCACCACCACCGGCTACCCCTCATAGAAACGACCAAACCTCGTGGAACCCAACCTCTATGACAACCTCTCTGCTCCCCATTTCCCTCTCTTGATCTCACGGATTCTTCACCCAGCGCCGTCATCCACCGTCTCCTGGCGACCATACCACCACTAACTCCACCGACCTCCCTTAGCTCCACCATGCCCAACCCATGCTTCCCCTTAGCTTCCCCCTTCATTTCCATGCCTTGAAACCCACAGCCAACCACTTGGAAATCGCAGCTCTGCCGCTGCTCCAACACTTTGGCATCACCTATAGTCTAGTGCACCCTTGATCTTCCAAATTTTGCTTCACTGCGTTGTAGGAAAAATAACTGTGGTTGAGGTTGGTTTGGGCCTTGGGCCAGGATTGGAGGATGGGAAAACGTGTGTAGTTTTTATGTGAAATCGTATTTGTGAAACTGTGATTGTGAAAATGTGTTGTGATTGTTTGTAACGTGTATTGCCTGATGTGTTTCTTGCTATGTCATTCAATATATTGTTTGCATGCATTTGCATATATACTTTTATAAATATTTGTTTTGCTTATTTAACTATGATGTGTTCTGCCATATGGCATGATATGAAAACTGGGTTTTCGTGTCTTGGTAATATTTTGTGGATGCATGCATATCACGACTCCAATGTGAGATGTGGCATTATTCTGGTGGAACTAATCAACGGCATGCATGGCCAACAATATTCAGATATGGTACTATGTTTGTTACAAATTGAAACGTATTATAAGTTGCCTATATTATCAACAATAAGGTTGCCAATGGCTGGCGATAATGCTCATGCGTAAGTACTACGTACGTTGTGTAATATTATTATATATAGAAGCGTGTATTATTGTTATAAATAAGGTGTTTACTTTAATTATAATAAATTATTAGTGGTAACTTTAAATAGTAACATTAAAGAGCTACTTAGCATTTCCTTTTTTTTTTAACCCACCTTTTTTTTGTTTTTTTGTTTTTTTTAACAGCTTAATTAGTAGGGAACGTATCTCCTTCATTCCACAATTTTAAAAGTATTTGTAAAAGAAATCACTCTCAACCTTGAATACTACTTGTTAACGTCATGTTTTGTATATCTTTGGGCTGGGCTCTCAAGCAACTTGGATCTTTAGTCTTAGCCCTGCAAACACAAAAGAAACACCACAAGACGGTGGCTGTGGTGATGGCCGGGGAGTCTCTAATGGCAAAGTCAGTATTACTTCAAAAGAATATAAGTGAGTAGAGAGAGTTCGGAGAGTCTAGAGAGCTTAGAGAGAGTTCCTGATACCTAGGCGTTGTCTTTTATACCTGGTCCATGGGATTAGATGCCCATGCCCATGCCCTATGGCTGGGGGAGATGTCATCCCGCAGTCTCTTCTGCCTTACCTATTTAATGTGGTATGCCTCTCTGTCTTGCCCTAGGATTCAATTTCGTCAAGGTGGCATGTTCCTCATTCATTTTCACCAGGATGGACTTCCCACGATCCCAAGATAGTATGCCGACCTCTACTTCGGGGCCAGTAACTCATTGACTAGGATGGTGGATTGCCCGAGTGGCTTGGGCCTCTCGCGATATTGTACTCAATCTTTGGACCTTGGGCCCGGGAGAAAAACCTCATAACAGTTGCCCCACCATTTCTCACTGGGCTAGTCCTCTCATGCAGTTGCTTGTTAATGGCCCTCCTCTATAGGATCAGGGTTGTGTTTGCTTTTTGGCTCTCTTCACATGTCAAGTCATGATTTTCCTTGACCCGACCCTTTTGCCTCCTGTCGTATGGCGCCACGGTTCCCATTCCAGCCTTATTGGCAAGTTTTAGCAGTTAAATTCAAGTAGTTGATGACTCATGTTCTATCTTTTCCGCATTGATTGCATCAGGCGGCTCCTGCCACGTTCCTTCATAGGGCTCGTGTCGCAGGATTCATGTTGAGCTTACAGCCTTCATGTAGTGGTAGGTTCCCACGATCCTGGGACTCGAATCATCCCCTTTAGGCTTATATAAGCTTCCCCCGACTAAGGTCAGAGCGAGTATTGTATCATCCATTAATCAAATAATCAAAAACTGATCATCTTGTGTTGAGAGAGATTATCATGCAGCTGAAGGCCGTAGTTAGTACATGCGCTAGTTGTATGCATAGCTGAAAACAATAGGTGTGTATATATATATATGTATATATATATTGATTACAACTGAAAAACAATACAATACACATGCGTGATGCATGACATGAACACATTAACGAGATTAGATGGATTGTGAATTAATGCTCACATGATATGTACCCCTGCAATGAAGGCCTGTGGAAATAAATGTTTTAGAGAATAACTAACTAGCTAGGACAATACATAATTTTATTAATAAACATCTAAGTAACGTAGGGAAGTCCAACTTCATGATCCAATATTAGATCAATATATATCCCTGCTGAATACTATAATCTAATTGCCCCCAATATATTCTCGGGAAAATCTCTTGTAACTATATATATATATGATATTTTGTAAGGCAATCCACACGACCATATTATCTGCACACAGGTTCAAGCAAGGATGAAGAGGGCTTTTTGAATTGGGATCATATTCATGATTACGATATTTGTGACCAAAGTTATGGCCAAAATACTCATATGTGTGCAATGTCGCCCCCCTTTTCTTGCCCAATCGAGGAATGTCAAGGTTTCCTCTCCAAACCGACAATTATTCTTCATTAACAAAAATAATATTTTAATAATAGTTTATTCAATTTTTATATTATCTCAACTCACATATCAAAATCAAAAGGCACGGAGAATCATGAGTGGCTAATGTATTAATGGTTTCACTGTTGAGGGTCCACCCCATGTGTTGCCCATGTGTTGACGATGTCCACCCGTATGATTGTGTTCCTCCCATGTGCTTCTATGTGAATTGGACATTGAGCATCTCCAGCACGTATCCAGCTCATGTAGTGTGGAGGGAGAGGAGCTCAACCTCTCCTATAAATAGAGAGTGTTTGAATATAGTGTAGTGCCATTTGAGATAGAGAGTTGTTTTGAATATAGTGTTTTCACTCCAGTGGACGTAGGCAAATTGCCGAACCACTTAAATACTGTCTCTATCTATTTTGTGTTTGATTTCTGGGCAGTCTAGGCACAACAATTGGTATTAGAGCTTCGGTTTGTGCTACCCAGAAAATTTCAGTTGATCGAAATCAACTTTTGATCACACCACAACGTTCCTCTCGTCAAGACGGATCCGTTGCCGCAAACGACATTGAAAATGAACACCAGAGGAGCCCGCAAGCTCCTCTAGAAGTCGGAGAGTGTGATACACGCGCCTCAGTCACAGCCAGAGGAAGAAGACGACTAAGTCACAAGCGCCCACATGCCACCACGCACACCAAAGGTTGAAGACGCGTGAGTTACACGCTCCCACGCACCCTAGGGAGCTTCTGTGCGTGTTCTGCACGCGCCTCACACACCCCCCACTCTAACAAGGAGCTGTTGCACGTGTATGCCACGCGCCGACCAAACGCCCTGCTCAGCGAGTGTATCCCACCCGCCAGTGATCTGCACCGTCCTTTTTTCAGAACCTTGGTGGGCTTGATCTAAGCCATTTGAAGTCCGATTTCAACGATCAAATAGTGCTTTACAACTATTTGGATCATTCCGGACTCATCCGTACGGTTAGAATTTTGAAATTTTTTGTTAAAAGTTTTCTAAATTCGTATGGAAGGTGGAAGAGATAGGAACTCTAGAAATCCCAATAGTTCTGAGCGTAGGTCCACAGTGTCAAATGGTAAGTTTGAAGTTGAAAAGTTCGATGGAACTAGCAACTTTGGCATGTGGCAATGTGAAGTCATGGATGTTTTGATCCAACAAGAGTTGGATATTGCGTTGGACAATAAACCAGATGATATAACTGAACAGGATTGGAAGAAGCTTAATACCCAAACTTGTAGTACAATCCAGTCCTGCCTTACCAAAGAACATAAGTATTTTGTCATGAGAGAGACAAATGCTAAGAAACTTTGGCAGAAATTGGAGGATAAGTTCATGAAGAAGAGCATTGAGAGCCGTTTGCACTTGAAGAAAAAGCTCTTCAGATTCCAATTTCGTGAAGGTAATTTTATGTCTGAATATCTGAATAGTTATAACCAAATTCTTGCTGATTTCTTAAACTTGGATGTTGGAATCCAAGATGAAGATAAAGCTTTACTTTTGTTAAATTCCTTGCCTGATACATATGAGCATTTAATTACTACTCTACTGTATGGGAAGGAAAAGATTAGTTTTGATGATGTATCTAGTTCTTTAATTAACAATGAGTACAGTAGAAAAGAAAAGCAGGTACAGCTAGATACATCAAGTAAAGCGCTAACAGCAAGAGGGAGACCACAGTCAAGGTATCCTTTTGTGGAAAGAAGAAAGGTTTTCAATCAAAAACCCGGGCCACATCACGTCGTTCATCAATTGGAAGAAAACTCGCTAGAGACGAGTGTTCCTTTTGTCCCAACAAATGACACTGGAAGAAGGATTGTCCCAAGCTGAAGGGACAATAGCATAATCAACCCACCACAGCCAATGTCATGGACATAGATGATGATTTAGATTTTACCATGACAAATTCACCATCCATTTGTCATTCCGATGAATGGATTATGGATTCCGAATGTACCTATCATATGTGTCACAATCGGGACTAGTTTACTGACTTCACAAAAATTGAGGGTGGAGCAGTACTTATGGGCAATGACAGTGCCTGTAAGACTCAGGGAATAGGTAGCATTCGGTTAAAGCTGCACGATGGCAGCGTTAAGACTCTGACAAAAGTTCGGTACGTTTCGGACTTGTGGAAGAATCTCATCTCACTGGGATCTCTGGATTCAAAGGGATTTAGAATCACCATTGAAGACAGAACTCTCAAAATACTAATGGGTGTTCAGGTGGCAATGAAGGGTTTGAGGCAAGGAAACTTGTACTTCTTGCAAGGAAGTACTATCGATGGAAGAGCTTCCACATGTTGTGAGAAGCTAGATGAGACTGATGCCGACACCAACAGTCTTTGGCATATGCATATGAGACATGCTGGAGAAAAAACTTTGCAAACACTAGTGAAGCAAGGCTTACTCAAAGGTGCCAAGACTGGTAAACTGTCTTTCTGTGAGCACTGTATATTGGGGAAGCAGAGGCGAATCAAGTTTCGAACCGCTGTACACAATACACAGGGAATACTTGACTATGTACACTCCGATGTTTGGGGACCTACCCAAAATGCATCTTAAGCATTAGTTTGTAACTTTTGTGGATGATTATTCTCGTCGTGTGTAAGTGTATACGATGGAGAATAAAGATGAAGTGCTGAAAATCTTCATTGATTGGAAGAAAATGGTTGAGACTCAGACTGGCAGAAAGATCAAGCGGCTCAGATCTGATAATGGAGGTGAGTACACTTCAGACCCCTTCATGGAAGTATGCTGAAGAGAGAATTGTCAGACACTTCACGGTACGAGTTACACCGCAGCAGAACGGTGTGGCAAAACGAATGAATCATACTTTACTAGAGAAAGTGCGATGTATGTTGCTGGATGCTGGATTCAGTAAACAATTTTAGGCTGAAGCTGTGACATATGCCTGCCACCTCATCAACCGACTACCCGCAGCTGCCAATGACGGGAAGACACCCACTGAAATGTGGAGAGGTACACATGCTACTGATTATGACTCCTTACACGTTTTCGGATGTCCTGCTTACTATCATGCTAAAGAAAGTAAGCTTGATCCTAGAGCCAAGAAAGCAAAATTCTTAGGCTTTAGTGCTGGTGTAAAAGGGTATAGACTCTGGTGCATAGAGTCTAGAAAGGTAATCATCAGTAGAGATGTTACATTCAATGAATCTGAGATGCTTAAGTCACATAAGCATAAAGATTCCAATGAAGGCAGCCATGATAGCGAAACACCTGGTGATCTGCAAAAGGTGGAGTTTTTCACTCAAAATGATTCTGGAGAGTACGGACAAGATGAGGTTGATAGTCCAGTCGCAATACGTCCATGTCAACCTGAATCAATTGCAACCAACAGACCGAGACGAGAGAAACGTGTACCGACATGTTTTGCAGACTAGGTGACATATGCATTACCAGCTAAAGGGGGTGAGATCCCAACTACTTATAGAGAAGCCATACAGTCCAGTGAAAAGTTGAATGGACAAAGGCGATAAATGAAGAGATGCAATCTCTTCACTAGAACCAGACTTGGGAGCTTGTGCCGCTTCCAAAAGGAAAGAAGACAATTGGCTGTAAGTGGATCTTCAATCAGAAAGATGATCAAGCTGCTAAAAATGGACTGCGATACAAAGCTAGGTTGGTAGCCAAGGGCTACGCTCAGACAAAAGGAATTGACTGCAGTGAAGTATTCTCTCCTGTTATGAAGCATTCATCCATTCGGATATTGCTAGCTTGGGTTGCACAATATGATCTTGAGTTAGCACAGCTTGATGTAAAGACAGCTTTCTTAAATGGTGATCTGAAAGAGGAAATTTATCTGTCTCAACCAGAAGGTATTAAAGAAGCTGAAAAAGAAAATTGGGTATGCAGTCTGAAGAAATCTCTCTATGGCTTGAAGCAGTCACCTCGGCAATGGTATAAGCGGTTTGACTGCTTTATGATGGATATAAAATACACTCGTTGCCAATACGATCACTGTGTGTATTTAAAAAAACTTGCAAATGGATCTTTCATTTATTTGCTTTTATATTTGCTTTTATATGTAGATGATATGTTAATTGCATGTAAAAGTAATGAGAAGATAAATCGTTTAAAAACTTAGTTAAGTCATGAGTTTGAAATGAAAGATCTGGGAGAAGCATGAAAAATATTGGGAATGGAGATCAGCAGAGATAGGGTGAAAGGTACAGTTCACCTTACTCAGAAGCAATATCTGAATAGAATACTGCAACGCTTCAACATCGACTCGAAGACGAAGCCGGTGAGTACTCCTATGACCCCATATTTCAAGCTCAGTGCATTGCAGTCTCCTAGAGATGATGAAGAGCAGGACTACATGAGGAATGTCCCATATGCAAGTATTGTTGGAAGCTTAATGTATGCCATGGTATGTACACGACCTAATATCTCACATGCCGTTAGCTTAGTTAGTCGCTATATGCATAATCCTGGAAAGGTTCATTGGCATGCGGCTAAGTGGATTCTACGGTATATTTTAGGAACCGTAGATATTGGTTTGAAATTCGAGAAGAGTGAAGATAGTCTAGTAACTGGATTTGTTGACTCAGACTATACAGGTGATCTTGACAAACGTCGATCGACAACTGGATATGTGTTCACTATGGCTGGAGGACCAGTTAGTTGGCGATCAACTTTGCAGTCGACAATTGCACTATCATCCACTGAGGCTGAATACATGGCTGTAACAGAAGCCGTGAAAGAAGCCATTTGGTTACAGGGATTGGTAACAGACTTGGGCTTTCATCAGCAAGAGGTTACCATTTACTATGACAGTCAAAGTGCAATTCATTTGGTCAAGAATCAAGTGTATCACTCTCGAAAAAAACATATAGATGTCCGTTTCCACTTCATACGTGAGATATTGGAAGAAGTGGACATTCTACTTCAGAAGATTGGCAATGAAGACAATCCAGTAGATATGTTGACGAAAGTTGTCACTGGGATCAAGTTCCAACACTGTTTGGACTTGATTAATATCTCACACTGCTAAGCACCTACGGGTGCATTGGCGCCTTAGGGCGTATTTGATAGCGGAAATCTCTCATGACAAACGAACATTTCGATAAAGGGATGCAATCATTGGAAGGATACAACATGTAGTATCTTAGTATGGCACACTTGGGTGGAGGGGGTGATTGTTGAGGGTCCACCCCATGTGTTGATGATGTCCACCCGTATGGTTGTGTATCTCCCATGTGCTTCCATGTGAATTGGACATTGAGCATCTCCAGCATGTATCCAGCTCATGTAGTGTGGAGGGAGAGGAGCTCAACCTCTCCTATAAATAAGAGAGGTCATCTGAAGGAGAAATCATCCTGAAGAAGAGAAGGAAGTGAGAGTGTATGTAGTGCCATTTGAGATAGAGAGTTGTTTTGAATATAGTGTTTCCGCTCAAGTGAACGTATGCAAATTGTCGAACTACTTAAATACTGTTTCTATCTATTTTGTGTTTGATTTCTGAACGGCTCTAGGCACAACATTGACAATGCCGGCACGTATAATGCCATGTGCATCACATGAATGATGGACATCATGAGATGGAGTACTGAGCGTACGTACGTGTTAATGATGACTCGGACTTATGTATGATTTGAACGTTTGTTATATATATGTAATTACTCTTTACACATTAATTAAACTATGAGTCCCAATTAATACTCATTCATCCTAACTAGATCGATCCACCCACCAAGTTTTTGTATTTACTTACCATTACATCCGACATTTGTGGCTTAAAGAAGTCCTATATAGCTACGAGGTGGTCGTGATTTGGCCTTTTAGGATTTATTGCATCATCCAATATTTTATCTTTGTGGTGTACTGAATTATTACAATTTGAGTATCTAGTTTTTATTAGTATTTTAGCTAATTAATTGCTTATTCATAGGAACGTTACAAATTCACGAACTAGACAACATGACAAACCCAATCAATCGAAGGTAGAATTCCCCACAATTATAAATGCAGAAAGAGATCATGCATGGAGAACCGTTAGATCATGACTAATTATAATTAACTTCCATTTTCCAATTTTTAGTTCACTCAAAATTCTAAGAAAATCAATATATATTGGCTTTTAATACACGGATAACTACTTTCACATATATGATCCTAAATTAATGCTTGCGTACGTACGTCTGTCAAAAGAAAATGATGATCTGCGAGAAACTGTAGATCAATTGAGAAAAATTCATATATCGCGCAGAGTACGTACGTCCGTTGTTAAAGGATCTGAACATGGCCGGACATGGCATTTGTAGACATAATTCTAACGTACATTAATTTTCATGAACTATGGATCTTATTTTGTTTTAATTTTGTCAGACTCCAAACTAACTATTAATTTATTCTGTTATTAGTGTGCATGTAATTAACTAGCTAGCTAATATATATATGTAATTAATCATCCAAAACTATATTAATTTTCTGATTAATCAAACTTTAGATTGTCTCGGCCTCACGATGCATGCATTATAGTTGGATGGATTGCGAAATAATAACTACTTTTATGAAGTGTGAATTAATGCTTATGATGATGTCATGACTTTAAGGGATATATTATCGATACAACGTCTCAGAATAGAAAAATGTTTAATCTATAAATTAACTATATATCACTATAAGAAAAATATTCGTTTTCATCAGAAATAATCCTTTTGATTATAAAATATTAGTCGAAAAAATCTGTTTTTCTTCTAATGTGTGTGTCACACGCGTACATAAGTATTGCTATTGTAAGGCTGCCTCTCACCGGACATCATCTATATGATATAATTTAATTTATAAAATTAAAAGTTTAAAATTTTCTTTTCAAAACAAATTACGTTACAGGATAGGCAGGAGAATGAATGATCCAAAAGACAGGCACATCTGCAGTATTTCATCTAACACGTCAGTCATGTACATGTGGTGATTAAGACGGGAATATATAAATGAATATATATATATATTCCCCGACTAATTTCCAGGTATGGTATCATCCAATATTCAAATAATCAAAAACTGATATGATCTTGTGGAGGCATAGATTATCATGCATTTATTTATTTATTATACGAAATTAATCATCCATTTCATATGCATTTATTATATATAAATGATATGGACTTTTTTTTTAAGAAAAAAAAAAACCATTTTATGCATCTCAAATAAGGCATGCATATATATATACTTCAAGTATTTTTGTTTTGTTTATATATTTACGTAAGTTGTGTTTCATTAGTAATTACAACGTGAAAAACAATACATGAATATTAATACACGTGCATGCATGTTTAGTAGGGGACGTATCACGGATCCTCGATCAGAAACATTTGTATAAAAAATCTTCCGGCCCCACCCTTGAATTCTGTAACCAAAATACATACAAGATCCTATTAAAGTCTGTGCGTCGGATTACTACTAGTATTGCCTTGCTGGGCCATTACAGGGAACCGGAAATGGCAGTAACTGGCTGTTGGGACAACCTCAAAAAATTAATATGCATGCCTTGTTTCTATATGGGTTTGAAAAGGCTATAAATACGCACGCATACACGGCTAGCAACTACCACTACTCGTACCCCCAAACACAAAATATATATATATATATAGTAACTACACCTGCTTCGCCTTTCCCTCGATTGAATGGCTTCCAGTGCTAGTCCTGTCGTTGTGAAAGCTGGCTATTCGTTTTTCGGGCCTGACTTGAACCGGCAAGAAGCAGAAATACCTTCCGAACTCTTCACACATCTTTATGCTGGCTTTGCCGTGGTCGACAAGGATGGCCAGCTCAATATCCCTGAACCATACTCGGAACTATTCGGAGGCTTCTCTAAAACCGTTCAAGTACGAAACCCTAGGGTGAAAACTCTTTTATCCATCGGTGGTGAAGGCGCTGACCTATCTGCTGTGGTGGCAAATAGAGACAGTCGTGCACATCTCATAACGGACTCCATAGATCTAGCCAAGAAGTTCGGTTTTGATGGCCTGGACCTCTGCTGGCTGTACCCCTCCAAAGCCAACCAGAAGGAACCACTTGCCTCGCTCCTCATTGAATGGCGATCTGCCCTGGACTTAGACTTCAAGAAGACAAAGAAGCCAGCTAATAATTTGCTTCTTACTGCGGCGGTGTTTCATCACCCTGGCATTCCTGGTACAGACGGTAAAATTACTTTTGATTATCCCACTCAGGCTCTTTCTGACAACTTGGACTGGATCAACGTACAGGCCATTGACTTCTATACTCCCTCCAACTCAAGCGAGAGGACTGGACCGGTTCATGCATGGAAGACTCGACCTATGGATATGCAAAACAGGTGCGGAATTAAGTGTAGGCATTCAAAAATGGATTGATAGTTGGCCGGATCAGGATGTGACCAACAAATTAGTCCTCGGCCTTCCATTTTATGGATATAAATGGATTCTAAAGAATCCGAATTCCTTTTCTGGATTCTTTGCAGCGGCTCGTCCAGCAACTAATAAACTCACGCCCATGGCCTACAGAGATATCCAGGAGGAACTCCGGCGGGGTACTTATGAAACCGTGTATGATAAGGAGTATTATGCTGTTTACTCGCATAAAATTAATGGGGAGGGATGGATTTGTTATGATGATGGATTGTGCATCTTTGAAAAGGTTAGCAAGGCAATTGACGATAAATTGGGCGGTTACTTTGCATGGCGTGTGGGCGCCGACGACGTCAACTGGACTCTTTCTCGTTCAAATTAGCTGCATGAATTCAAATCGTATCCTACATATTTATATATTTATATATATATATATATATAAATTAATATGCGTTGAGAATTTTCCAAGCCAGAAGCAAAAAATAAAAACTAAATTAGCGGTCGATTTCCAAGTTTGTGATGCATGCATGAGTGTAGTTAATTCTTGAGTTTGACTTATTACATCCAGAGGAAAATTATCACTTTATATATATGCGCTAATGTTATGTAAATGAATGAATATTAGGAATTGAGATGATTCAATGAACAGATCTCATGATTCCCATTTTTTTTTTTTAAAGTATATATTACATGATATCCAGTGATTTTGTCTTGACTAGATATATATAGCTAGGCTGCCAAATTCCATGACATATTGTTTAAATTTCATAGTACTGTTCGCATGCAATGAATATATATGCAAGCTCTCTTTTCTGAAAATTTTAATTATTTTCTATTTTCTAATGAACTTTCGGCCTTTTGATCATATCCGCGTAGCCTCCGAGTCAACACCGCGGCCTGGGGCTAATCCGTAATGGCCGCCAGTAGTGTGAAGAATAATGAACAGCATGGCCAGCAATCAGATATGGTGTGTTTACTATATATATGTATGTGTGTGCTTGTATTATCAATATTAAGGCCAATGGTATCAGATATACAGTGTTCTGTTACAATTATATGTAACATGGACGCTTGCTATATCACCAACATGAATAAGGCCAAATGGTTATGCTGTGTTTTGTGTAATATTATATAAGAATCGTGTATGAATATTTCTAATTAATAAGGTCATTCTTATGGCCCACAGCTTGTACGATAATTTGTAAATGTTGTGTATTAATTATAAAAGGATCGAAGTACTTCCTTTTGTATTATTATGAGTTAATTGGCCCGCATCTACTACGGAAAATAAATATTGAATATATATATATTAAAAAAACAAAAAACAAAAGTTCTAGCATTCAAGAAAGAGGTCAAGGGAATAAAAGCTAATTAATTAAGATGGTTCTTAATTATTGAAAGAAATTTGCAAACCGATCGAAGGGTGAAATTGACAAAAGTTAAATTCCAAAATATTACGTGCAAAACTTAATACTTATAAGTAGCTAGGGACTGTTTCTAATGTTATTAACCAAAAAAATATCAAGTATTAATTTCTTGAACTTGGCGTCTATTAAAACTATTATTTAGTACTTACTATATATATCCGTTTTATCTTATTTATTGCAATAACTAATGTAATGCCCTAATGGAAGGTCCAAACCATATGATCTATACTTCAAAAGTACTAATCAATAATGAAACAATTAAAACCTCACTAGAACCTTATAAAAAGAAAGAACTTCTTGATCTTCCCTGCAAGCAATGTGAGATCTCACACACCATCTATCATTATCCTTATCATATGCGGTATCACAATTGGAGTTTTTATGTTAGAAACTTTATTCCTATTTAATTATGACTTTTTTGTTTGATTTATAACTTTAACCAATAGATTGAAAAAATATATAGCTCAAGATCATATTCTAACTTTATTAGTTGCATATATATATATATGCTCTTTAATTTCCCCGGGATAAGTTGGTATTATTAATAATGGCAGATCATCAGCTATAAATTTATTACGAAACGTACCATAATTCAAAATATAAAAAGAAAAAAACAAATCAAGAGCAAGAACGAGGTTGAATGTGTGATTGAGAGCTAAAAGAGAGAAAAATAATATATGTTGGTTGATTTATAAGAAAAAAGAATTTCAGGTGTAGGATTATTAAATCAAGTTGTTTTTGTGCTTTTATTTGTGTTTTAAGGATAGTTAATTATATTAAATTTTTGGTAGAACATATATTTTCATGTGATTTTTTGAAGTGTGTAGGGTGCGCATGGTTTCAATTTTGTTAGATGGCAAGCCCTATTTTTTCCCCTTCCAGATAGGGTTGTAAATGAACCAATTCAAACGATTCCTCGCCTGATACTCACTTGGCTAAACTTGAACCGAGCTTAACTTGTGGGTAAAAAAAAAAACTCGATCGTGAAAACGGAAACCCGCTTGATTAGTAAATAACACATACTCTTTTAAACTCAATTTGACTCGGTTAAGTCTCATTAAGGCTCGCTTGTTTATGCCCAACTCGGCTCATTAACTCGACTCGATTAGAGCTCGTCCATAAATCATTGAATATATATAGTTTATTTCTATATATTAGTATTCTTACACACACATGTATGCTTCTATACACATTAAATTTAATAATAAAAACATAGTTACCTTTATAATTATTTATGTAGTTTGTAACCAAGTTATTGCCTAGTCATTTATGCCTATGTATTGAATTTAGTTCATAATTATATGTTAGTTAATAAGTACTTAATTGATTAATTATAGTAGATAGTAGATATTTTTTAATATATGTAATAGTTAGTATGTAGGATGTCTTAGTAGTTTCATATATACAATGTAGAAACCATATAAGAAATATATTCACAAAAATGTTATAATTTTATAATTCAATATAAGGTTTATATTGATGAGTTGGGACAACATCAAAAAATTAAAACGGCTTGTTTCTATATGGGTTTGAAAAGGCTATAAATACGCACGCATACATGGCTAGCAACTACCACTACTTGATTGAATAAAAATAGCCCATCCAATAACCTTCATGATTAGCCCATCCAATAGCCTTCATGATTAGCCCATCCAATAAAAGTAGTTCAGGCAGGAGATCTAAGCGGGAGATCTTGTCCTTGACAGAAGTTACTGCACTAAATGCGGAAGCATGGTATCTTGAACCAAGCGCGGGAATTCCAAAATTGAGACATTTAAAAGCCACCACGAAGGTAAATGAAGGGAGGGTGATTTTCTTACACTCAGAACTCCCACTCTCCCTTTCTTTTTATTCCTCTACAGCGAAATATTAATTTAGGTATCAGAGGTTTACCCTTGGACCTCTATGTCATGGCCAATGAGCCCCTTGAGTTGGTCGCACTAGACAATATGGGCCTAGAGAGGAGGGTGGGAATAGGCACAAGGAAGGAGCCCGAGATGAGATCGCAGCTAATATGTTTCATCACTAAGCAGCAAGATATATTTACCTAGAGTCATGCAGACATGCCTGGTATCAATAGAGGTGTTATTGAACACCATTTGAGTGTGAATCGTGATAAGAAGATCCAGTAGTAAAAGAGGAACTTTAGTGCTGAGAAGTACGCCGCAATAGAAGGAGGTGGACCGACTTCTTGCCATAAGGTTCACCTCGAATGGCAAGTGAAGGATGTGTGTTGAATTCATTGACTTGAACAAATTATATGTATAGTTAAATTCAACAATATAATACTATGAGCTAATTATTATAAAATAATATGTTTATATTATAATATTAATAGACTAATAATTTAATATATGTAAACATGCATGATAGTATTACTACCATACATAATATTATAACATGGAATTAAATACTAGAAATAAGTCTAGTATAAACTTATTAAGTTAGAAATAAGTTAGATATTAGTATAACATGCAATTAGAAACTATAGTATAAGTCTAGTATAGAAATAAGTAAATTAGATTAAATTAATAACACATAATACTAATTTACTAAAGTAAAATAACAGATAATTAGACACTATAAATAACTATAGTAGAAACAACTTAGAGACTAGCTAGTATAATATAATAATAATATATAATACTATAGTACTATAACTAACACATAATATTAATTTACTAAAGTAAAATAACAGATAATTAGACACTATAAATAACTATAGTAGAAACAACTTAGAGACTAGCTAGCTAGTATAATATAATAATAATAATATGTAATACTATAGTACTATAACAACATGTAATTAGACACTATAGTATAAGTTTAGTATAAAAATAATACCAAACAAAACACAAAGAATAATACTGCTTTTTTCAAATTTTAAAACTAAAATAATATTAACAAATTATATTCTAATAATATTTTTAACTTTATAATACTTTTATTCAACTTTTTTTCTATCATTTTTCAAAATCCAATCAAATATCTTAAATAAAACCGTTTCATTACTATTCACAAATCATTTTACTACTATTCATAGAATGCTCATCTCATCTCACTTTTGGCCAAACAAGCCCTTAGAATTTATCTCTGTGTTGTATCTGTTGTAAATATTAATCTTTAGTTTCTATTATTATCAAAACATCAAAATAGGAAAAACCCTAGGCACCTCTTTCCCACTCCCCCCTCCCTTCTCTCTCTCTCTCTCTCTCTCTCTCTCTCTCTCTCTCTCTCTCTAATAAAAAATCAAGGGCTCCAGACCTAATTTTTGTTAGAGGGAAGGACTTGGCCTTCTCCTCCTCCTCCCTCTCTTTCCCCCTCCTTCCATTCACCGACATTGTCTATCAATATTTCTTTTACTTAGTTTTATTTTATTTTCTTCAAGGTAGAAAAAGATAGATCTGTAATTTTCCGACAACTCCCGAGAGACACGCGACACAAGCAGATTTACAAGTCGAAAATCGTTCAGAGGAAAGTGGTGGTTTTGCGAAAATCACTGCGCGCGATTCTCACGGGCCACCCACATTTGCATGTGGTCCTCATGCGCCACCCCTTCTGGCAGCTCTTTTTGACATATGCCAGATCAACGAACTTGCCACTACCAGACCTTTCAGATCTAACATTTGTGGTTGAAAAAAGACAAGTGTATTGCATTCTCAAGCCATCATAGATTTTGTAGTCTAACAGAGTTGGTTCAAACTATAATCCGTCTTTTTTCGCATCTATCTTACTTCTTGGGCCATCATAGATTTCGTAGTTTAATAGAGTTGGGTCTAAACTGTAATCCATCATTTTTCAAATCTATCTCATGACTTTCCTTTTTAGTTTCCTTATTATTAATTAAAATTAAAAAAAATAGTTCGTCTTTCATACGTTTATCTGTAGAGGTTGAGTCCTCTCTTTCTATGAATAGTGATGTTGAATCTCTGTATATTTAGACAAAAAGGGTTGTCTTTTGGACGTTTGTCTGTAGACAGTGTCAGCAACAGTGAAGACCAAACCAGTGACAAAAAGAAATTGTATATTGTTGGAGCTCTAAATGCATTATTTTGATTTATAAAGTCATGTTTGATATAGGGATATCCTAGAATATATTCGGTAATGAATGTAATTTTTTTTTATGAATGAATAGAGACAATTTCCCTAAACAAAGTAAAAAAATAAAAAATAAATAAAAAGACGTCAATAGGCATTAGTCTTGTAATCTTATATATATTGAGTCTGAAAAAACAAAAAGAAGAATTCGGATTAATTAATTGGTATCCCTGCCGTCCTCCCACTTCATATTTTTAAACCATATATTTTTGTAGCAACAGTGAAAGACTTCATTACATTATTAATTTGAGTCTCATCAGATTATGAGATACATACTCTTATTTACTAAATACGATGGCATTCTTCAATTAGCATGACTGCCATATTTCACCATTGAAAACTTGAAAAAAAAAATATTAACTTACAATTCTAGCTCTTATAACTATTTTATAATATTTATCTAAAATTGAAAGTAGCTTTAGAAATTGAAATTCATTTTTAATGCAGTAGCATGCAGATTGCATTGATTGATTAATTAATGAATTTTAAAATATTTATTAAAATAGTTGTAAGTATCATTTCCCATACTGATCAGTACTTCTTATATATGCGAGGTTGGATTGAAACCAATTATTTTAGCACAGAAGCGTTACATGTAAGGTGCATATTTTGATAGTATTACAGAAATTAAGAGATTTTATAAAAATAAATCTATAAACTAACATGATCATGTCTTATAATACGTTATATCTATTTTATAATAAAAATAATTTTAACTAAGTCAATTTAAAAGTTTACTTTTATAGAATCTCGTTAATTTTAATTAAAGTGAACCTTTTCATGCTTAGCAAACCAAGCAATATTACTTGAAGTATTTTCTTTCTTGTTTCTATTTTTCAAATATTTTTTATACCCCTTTAAACATTTTAAGAAAAAATTTGCTCAAACTCATAATTAAAAAATTATTTCATTAATTATTAAGTAAAAATAATTATAAAAAAAAAAAAACCATTTGGTAGCTTTTTTCGATAGCCACTCCCGGTCATCAAAGTCTCATTTTACTTTATTTTATGGAAAATACTACTCTCACCAAGTAATGTGACCCATTTTTGTACTGAATTTTTAATAAAATAAAAATAAAATAAAATAAAAAAAGCCAAACGGCTTTATCAAGACCCATCCTCGGGTGCAGTACTGCTCATTACTTAAAGTAAAGGGTTAAAGTCATCATCCAGAATTTGTACTCATGAATTCTCTTCTTATTTTATTTTTATTTTATTTAGTGAATAAGTAAGTATATTTTTAAGAAATAATAATATATTCTATTAGTTTATTTTCTCATTTTGATTATCCATGTATTTAATTTTTTATAATATTTTTTACTTAATAATTAAAGAAGTGACTACTAATATATTGATATTTTTTTAAAAAAGAAATTAATATTGTTTAAAAAATGTGAAAAAAGAAAAAATAATAATAATTTAACCTAAAAGGCACTTCTAGAGGACCGCTAAGAGCCACCTTAGCAGTATCTATTTTTTTTTAATAATATTGTAAATTTATTTTTAAGTGTTTAAGAATATCAAAAAATATATACACAAATAAAAATAAAAAGACATTTAACATTAATATATAAGTCGGAGGTAAGTTTCTTGTACGTACATGAGCAGGAGGAACGTACATTTTGGTTCAATATATAAGCATGAGGTTACGAGGAACCTAACCAACTGTACAATTTTTTCATTTACGTATATATTTTTTGTATATTAGTTTTGTGCAAATTAATATACAAGAAGGTTCTTGCACATTGTTTTGTAAATAAAAAATAATAGGTTGAGGAAAAATAATAATTTGAAAATAATTAATTTAAATAAAAATTAAATTATTAATTATTATATAATTAATGTAATTGTAAAATATAAAAATAAGGTATGCCTGGAATGACTTTAATTTTATGTAAAATATATAGTTTTAATTAAATTTTAAAATGATTTTAATGTAACCAATTCCATTGGTCCTAGCACGAGAAAGATTCTATAGTACTGCTGGAAAAGACGTTTTGCTTCAATCGGTACTGCCAAGGAAAATTAGCATATCTATAGTACTGTCATTTTTTGGCTTCTCTGACTCGACCAGATTTCTGTCAGTTCCTGACCACGTTTGAAAGCTCTCGTTTACAAGGATAATGCTACATATATATTATTTAACGTGTAAATATTACATAATTATTTTAAAAAAAAATATGATCTATAATTAAAAAATTAATTTTTTTATATTGATCTTATATTAATTTACTTTTTTTTCAAAAAACTATATGACGTTTGTACAACCACGACTATAAATATCATTTTTACATCGTGTCTAATATTTTGATCACCCTCTCCAATAAAGCATTTTCAATACATTCTCTATCCTATCTTTTACAGTATATTATTAAAATTTGATGAACAGAATCTTCTATATGTAGATAGATCATTGTAGTAAAATATATAATATTTTTAAAATACAAAATTAAATGGAATAGCATTTTAAGAACATTTTTTATATTTAAAAAAAAAATACATTTTACAAGAGCTATTGGGAGTACTCTTATATTTTCTTATCCCAGATCTTACATCCTTATGTGATTATGTAATTTTTTTTCTCTTATGGAAGATCACTATTTGCATCAATTTTTTTATTTTTTTATTTTTTTTATTTTTTTGTAAATAGTTATTTGCAATGATTATACATATTACTCATATGCACCTTGTATATAGCTTGCAACGATAAAATATCGTTGCTAAAAGTTACAAGTTGCAACGGAAAACATTTTGTTGCAACTAACATTTTCCGAGGCGGGATTTGCGAGAGTTGAATAACGAAATTTCATTGTAGTCTTTGGCAACGACAATTTGACTTATACCAATGGTTTTTTTCTTGCAATAAGCTACCGATTCTATTGTAGTGAATTGGTGTGTGTAATATGTGATATCTCTATTTTACATGTATTTTTATTGAATGATTTTATTTAAATTATTATAATTAGTGATTTTCTTATTTTAAATTAAATGTGATTTTTGCAATATTATTTTATGATTTTTAAGTTGTGAAATTATTTTAATATGTTTTCTTGTTATTTATTATTTAAACTGTTCTTTAATTTAAATTAGTTTATTTTTGGGCTTTAAAATTATTGTGTTTTTAGATTTTATTATTTTATTTTATTTAATCACTGCGTTTGAATTATTTTATTTAACTTGTTATTTTAGAAATAATTTTCGTTGGATCAGTTTCTTGACCCAAGTTGTGAGGGTTAGACCTCATTTCTTTTTATTCCTTTTTCTTTTTCCCTTTTTCTTTTTTCTCATTTTCCTTCTCTTTTTCTTCTTTGCGCCCATTTCCTTCGTCAGCCCCTAGCACTACCGTTGTGCTGCCATGTGTCTCACCACCCATCTCATTCTCTTCCCCTCCGGCTGGTGATCATTCCCTAGCCACCACGCATGGCTGGATGCCATGGCCCATTTTCCTTCCAGCTCCATCGTGCACCGCCCATTGCTGTTGCCGTTGCTTCCATTTTCTTCCCCACTCACTGGCGACCTCACCCCTCCATTTTCAACACCCCAAATGCCGCCATTAACCGCCACGAGTACCACCCAAGCCGCATGGTTTTGTGCTCCCTGTGCTGTCGTGCCTCCTCCGTTGGCTATCACTTATTCACCATATCATCACCAGCATTCCAACTACCTAATTCACCCAACCCCAGCTCCGATTCGTCACCGGTGAAACTCAGCCAACCCACTTTTCTTTTTGGGCTTTTTGGCTTTCAACCGCCATTTTCACCGCCACCCACGACCAACCACCACTTCTATTAACTTCATCAACACCCTTAAGCCCTACCCTAGCATTTCCTAGTTTTCGTTTGTTCCTATTCAAAAATGGGTATTTTGTGACCCACGGCCATAGTGCATTTTGCACTATTATATTGCTTTGCCACCACCTTTTGCAGCTCATTGATAATTCAAAAAATATTTTATAGCACTATAAGTATTTTCCAAACTCACTTTTAGATTTAAATATATTATTACTTTTACAATAAATTGTGATTGATTGGTTATGCCGGATTGAGTCCGAGGAGTCAGGGGTCTGATGGATTTGAGGATTAAGTTATTTATGTTTGCATGATTTGGACTGTTGGATTTTTTGTATCATGTCATTTACATTGCATGGTGCATGCATATACATGTGTTGGAAATTGAAAATTGGGTTTTTATGAGTTAAATGGATTTTTGGGTGCGTGTGTATTATGACCCCAAGTCGAGATGAGGCATTATCTCGGTGGAGCTCCTCTAGTCACTCGGGAGCGAAAAATACTGAGTGACATCCACTGGGTTGTCGCTGGGCGACAACTGGCTTGGACGATACAGTAACGTTGTCGGCCGACTCCGTGGTCCCTCGGCTGGCGGGGACTAGAGGATGCCTGGTCATGGTACACGCCAGGTGCAGAGCTGGGTATCGCTCGTGTAGATGTCACATGCGTAGTCGTTACCTGTGGTGTAGCATAGGAGCCAGAGTGTGCGGATGATCCCTAGAGGAGATCATGGTGCATACAATAAAATGGAAACTGGTCTTGATATTGGATAAGGGCCATTTTCTCAGTTTGATTAAAAGATATTTGTGGGCCATTTTCTAGAAAAATGGTCGGATTTTTATAAGTGGATTTTCGTGAACTATTTTCCCTTATTTTTTGTCATTATCTGGGATAATGACGAGTAATTGTTTTAAAGGAATTTATTGTGGGCCAAAAATGAGATTTTTGGCGTGCGTTGGAAAAATGTTTATTTAGGAAGAAGATCATTTTTGAATCTCATGTATATGACATCCTGTTCATACATATTGTTGAACTTTAATATATTTTTTATCTTGTAGGTGTTTGGATTATTACTCACCTGCGGTACCGTCTTTAGTACCGTAAACTTTGATGCAGATGAAGAGGAGGTGGCTCTACCAGAGGACTGATTGGAGTTTTGCTTGTATTATTTGGAAATTATTTCATTACCTTTAAATTATGTATTTTGATTTTATAATGTTACTAAAAATTGTAATACTTTTGAAATAATTCTATTTAAGTGAAATTATATTTAAAATTTCTGGTACTTAGTTGGTTGACTTTAATTTAACCGCTACGACTTTTGTTCACACATGTTGCTTGTGCACGCACTTGGCACTTAGTGATAGGATGTGTGACCCATGTTTTCATTATCCTGATGCCTCAATTTCCACGTGTCCGTACGTGGAAGTTGGGAACATCACATAATATAGAACATAAGTGCATTAATTATTAATTATTGTCTTAGAGGAGCTTGCCATGAAGCAACCCATATATTTTTTAAAAATATTGTTATTGTAAATTGTAATCATGTCCTCTATTGAATATTTTGTCTTGTTTTAAGGAGATGTTTGGTAACCTTTTTCATCTCATCCCATTTCATATAATCTTATGATCATCTAATCTCATTTATTTTCCTTTCCAAATATAACTCATACAAATACTTTTAAATTAATCATTATAGCTTTTATAAATTTCTAAATAAAATATTAAAAATATTAAAAGCCTACCAAGGAATACTGTAATTATTGACCAAATTAGAAAAAAAAAATAATATAAAAAAAACACTTGTAAAAGAAGCTCAAAGCCTATTACTTAGGCCAAATTACCGGCAATCCCAATTAGGAGTGTTCAACCGAATATCAGATCGGGTATCTAAGTATGCCCAACCCCGAACCTGGGTTTCCAACCCTGGCCGAGTATGCCCGGGTTATGACCCAGTTCGGAACCCGGATTAATCCAGATTTTTACAACCCAAAAATCCAAATTCTGGCCTATATGAAGTTTTTTTTTTAAATAAAGTCCATAGTTCCCTTTAAAAGCCTATTTGTTTTGAAAAAATAAATGCCTATATCATATTATAGACTTTTCAAGAAAAATCCTTGTTGAATAGCGAAATTCCCTTTAGTAAAAGCCTATATTTAATAATAATAAAACTTGTTGAAAATCATAATTTTTTTTTTAATAAAAGCCTATATTTTATGAAAAAAATTTCAAAGTCATATTAAAAAGCATAATACTAACACTATCTAGAATAATAAAAATATATAAACATGAAAAACTAAAATGCATGCAATCCACTACATATTACATTATTTTGTTATTTATATATTATATTACAAAATTATAATATATGAATTACAAATCATTAGCATGGTCTTTTATCAATGATTTAATTTCACATCAAGTAGCAACTTCAAGTGATCTGACTGAAAGAGATCCTGCACAAAACAAAAATTTTTAATAATTAGAAAAGCTATGTAGTCTTTAATCTCACACCAAAAATGTAAGGCCAAAATTGTTGATGAGAACAAAATTTACCTTAAAGGTTGATAAAGCATAGCCAGCAAAAGCTAATATCTGAAACGAAAACAAACTCTGTTTTGAACTATAACCAAATCAAATATTTGGAAATTTGACAGGAAAAACATGCCATAATAAACCAAATCAAACATGTTACAACATAATCTTCTCTCATGGTACTAGCAACGTCCAAGAGGCAAACATAATTAACACTATATAATGCATTGACAATCCAAGTGGCCGGGCTTGAGAGTTGTAGCTCACGCAGAGCCTTTTTTTAAGGTAAAATAAGATTTTATTTGATCAAGTAAATAGGCCATTAGTATCAACTAAGCTATGTCAAGGAATACAAAACAGATGTACTCAAGCTTGAATCCAATTTTGTTTGTAAAGTTCCTGATCTTACATATTGCAGAACTTTAACCAGTCCCCAACACTAGCTCATCAAACAACTACACGAGGCATTGAGAAGAAATTTTTGTTATCTTTTAAAAAGCCAAACAAGACCATGTGCATATCCAAAATTGAGAACAATCAGTCCTTTCCCTTAAATCCCGATTTGAAGATTTCAATCAAACTACTTTCACGCAATTTTCTCTTTGACAAGATATAAAAAGAACGGAAACTTAAATTAAAAAAAAAAAATTATACTTTAATTATTTTTTCTATGTTTCTCTCCTTCACAGACAGCACAAATGCTACAGAACCCAGAAAGAAAAACAACCCATATTTAAAAAAAAAAAAAAAAAAAAAAAAAAAAAAAGAAAAAAGAGCAGATTGAGCCAAATTTTTATTTTTATTTATTTCATAATTGTCAACAGTTTTATTTTTTTGTTTCTTTTCTGCATACAAACATCACTACAGCAAACTTAGATTCCCAAACACATGCAATTACAAACATAGCTCTCTTCACATGGGTTTGTTGTGAAATTTCGTGATCTCCATTTCTCATTGTTTTCAGAGTTTTACTTGGTAGCCATGTGTCTCCAGCTTCCACAATTTGTTTATTAGGTTCTTTTGAGCTTGGATCAGAAGCAAGCTAAACAGATCTGTTATTTATTTTTTCTGTTTGTATACATAGCATCAAACCCATTCTTTAACAATTCTTCATATCTAAACACATTCTTCCAAATAATAATAACCCAAGGCTCTAGCATTTTGTAGCTAAACAGATCTAAATAGAATACTCCTCAAACATTTACATTCAAACAGATCTAACCCATAAAAATACTCAAACATTTTCATAAAAAAAAATCCCAAAATCAACAAAGAGAGAACACAACAGAGGGAAGAAAGAACACATACCCAAACGAAAATACGTTCCAATCTCTTGGATCCCAAGCTCAAGCACTTCCACCGTTTGGCATCGCAAATAGCAAAGTGAGAGATAGAGCAGATGAGAGAGTGATTTCGGGAGGGGCTAGGACATCGCAAAGGCAGAGCGCAAAGAGAGAGAGAGAGAGAGAGAGGAAATTGGGGGAGGGAGGCATAGGGCATCGCACTTCGCAGAGCACAGAGAGAGTTAGAGAGAGAGATAGGAGGGAAGTCTTGCTCTCGGGTGAGACGAAATCTGGGGGGGGGGTGGGAATCAATGATTCAATAGCTTTTTTTTCGTTTTATAAAACCCTGGTCCCAGATTTACAATCCTGTACCCGAACCTTCATCCAGTTTTTAAAATCCGGGTTTCGGGCTGGTCTGGGTAAAACCCAGACTAGATGAACAGTCATAAATCCCATAAAAAAAAAACTCTATTTACACACGGGGGTGGGGAACCTCCCGTGTACACATACAGCCATGTGTAATAATGAAATGGGGCATTTTATTATTACACAACCTAGTTGAATGTAGCTGGGTTCAGTTCTCTCCTCAGTGCAAGCTTCCTGGGTTGAAGAGAGTGTGAAGACAACGCAGAGAAGAGAACCACAAAGACGACGTAGAGAAGAGAACCACGACGACTAACAGTACCTCTCTTCTTCCCATTATTTGCATCTGAAACCTCATCTTCTTTTTTTTTCTTTTTCTTTTTGCTTCTTCTCATCTGCACCCATTTTGCATACCCACG
The DNA here is from genome assembly GCF_018687715.1 of Carya illinoinensis. NCBI lineage: Eukaryota > Viridiplantae > Streptophyta > Magnoliopsida > Fagales > Juglandaceae > Carya > Carya illinoinensis. Next base: position 43,984,177 of record NC_056766.1, on the reverse strand, counting down.
GAACAAATTAGGCTTCAAGAGCAAGCTTCCCCACAAACGACCACGAAGACGAAAGGTACATCTCATCATCCCCTTCTTCGCATCTGACCTCATCTTCTTCTAATTTTTTTTTCCACCTGATTTCTAAATTTCGAAACCCTAACCCTAAATCTAAACAATGGCAAAGATTTGGGACTCGTTGGAGTTGGGTATATGAGATGAGACCTAGAATTCATCTTGAAGCTGAAATGTGGAGAAAGATTTCAAACTACTCCTTTTTCTTTAAATTGCACCATATAAACTATTAAAATTGGCAATTTACATCATAAACCTTACAATTTTTACTCTCAGCACTTCATATATATTGCGCACCTATACCTATATGATCATGAATATGTTTATCACGTACGTTATTAATGATGTTACTAATTAGTGATTATTGGAATATATAATTCTTGACTTTTAAATTATATATATAATTGAATTGGGGTTCGTATTAATTGTTTTTATTTAGGAGGGTATGTAAAGTTGATTTGATTCATGAGAAGTGAAGATATTTGCTTCAATCTTGGGAGATGGTTTGGTAAATTTGGGAGCTGCTAGCTAGATCATGTGAGACCTCTCGTGCTTCCGTTGCACAACTTTTGGCTAAATGCTTGCTAATTCGATTACATTGATATATGGGGACTTCAAAAGTGAATCCTGGCCGCATGCCTAGTTTTGGATATATGTTTCATTAGCTAGAAATCATGATGTTAAGTTTGTTTATGGTTTTTCTTGCCATATGATTCTGTTTTTAAATATGGTTTATGATTATGCTATCATTTGCAAACTTAATTTAGAATTAATAGAGAAGACATATTCACTCTTATAAAGAATAGAATAGTTTGGCTGATGCTTTAGCAAACTTAAGAGTTACTACTATATATACATGCTTCTTTTTACTTAGTTGTTCACTTAACAAAACTTATATTGGATTTATGTTTTGTATCATGCAGGACTCCCTCACTTTAGAATAGTTTGGTTGGTGCTTGTTATACGTGAAGCTAAAATAAGACATTCACACACACTACTCCGAGTGTATTGGGCTTTTGCATTTGTTGTAGCATGTTAATTGGTAGTCTGTAAGTGATTTCATATTAGTGTTAGAAGTTAGTTGCTATGTGTATGTAACGTTGTTTATATGTTAGTTTTACCTTTCTACTATGTAGATTGCACCTGGTAACAGGACTAAAACCACAAAATTCTACTATGTTAGTTTTACCTTTCTATATGTTTATGTGTATGTAACGTTGTCATATGGATGAACCCTGAGGGCATTTGAATCCATTTATGAATTGTTTCATGCTTTTGATGTGTAATCAGTCTATATGATATCCAAGTCTGCATAGGATATACATGAATGAAAAGTGAACAATTCTTTTTTTTTTTTTTATATTTTTTTTAAGTTATGCTACTCAGGTTTCAGGATGCTCCCCATCTAGGATATGTAGAATGAGAAATAAATAATCATTTTTTCTCCTAGTATATTTTGCCTAGGTTTCTTTGACCAAAAAAGTAATAAAAGATTAATGCAATAAAAAAGATGTGTTAGCGGTCACTTTTTCTCCTTCATTATTACTTTAGTTCTTTGTTTATTCTACATTTCATAGAACCACTTTTTTACGTCTTCTTCCCACAGCTCCACATACCCCTCATCTAGAGAATCCTGCAAGGTCAACTATCTTGAGCATGGAAATGATACAGCTTTTACCTATAAAATTGAGTTCCAAAAGTTACAACAAACCATACATATCTTGCAGGTTGTTTGGTTTCCCTACCCTAAATCAACATGTTCATTTCATTACAGCTTTGGATGTAATGTCAAGAGACCATACATATCCAACAATTACAGCCCTTGAATGTTGCGACCAAAAATTCAAACAAGTAAATTACATATTTGCTTCACAATGGATTTGGCTGGAACCTAGCATATAATATCCAAAATATAATATCAACAATTTGTATCCTAGGAAACATTAAAACAAGTTGGTGCTAATTACAAGGTTCAAGCTTTTCAACCAAACTATCCAATGTATCCATCAAATCTTGGTCTCCGCTGAAAATCTGAAATTGATGTTTAGTAACCGTGGGATTGTGTGCAAGCTCTTGTGCACCTGTGGACAACAAATCAACCCACTATTCAAATGGTGCCATTGCTACGAAATGGAAAATATCCAAAAGAAATTTAATTGAGCCTTAAAAATTAAGGAAAAACATGGTAATATCCAAAAGAAAAAAATAAGCTGAAAAATAAGAAGGGGGTGGGGGAGCAGAGTTAAAATCAATCCAACTATCAAAGGGACCACAAGTAAATGCAACACAATTCTTATTGTTTGTATGCCTTGCATGTATCTTGTACTGTGTGCCTAAGATTTTCTTTACTCATTTTAACCATTAAATAAAGTTGTAAAAACTGAGATAAAGCATTAATAACTTACCAGCACCAATAAACACTCAAGGTTAAGAACTAAGAATGCGAACTAACATTAGTAATGTTGGCCGCATATATTATGTGCTTGTACATATTAATTATTGAACTCACAATTTACTAATATTGAACTTAAAAGTCACTGAGGTTGCACTAGTTGTGATCCATCCACCCCAAATTTAACCGATTGTGATCCATCCAACTGGAGAGAGGCATATCAAATAATTACCAAAACACCTAATCCATCAAAACCAACCCATTCAGTCTATTTCACACAAGTTCAATTAATTAATTTTCACACAAATCTCCATGAAGCAGTCTCCATCAAAAGAATAAGGCAATCCTCAAGACCAAAACACCTAATCCATCAAAACCAACCCATTCAGGCTATAAACTACACCTGTTTGCGACGCTCATCCTAGCTTTAGTTTGCAATGACAAAACCAAAGAACGAATAAATGAGAAAACTGATGACATTTGAACTTAAGGAGATAATAATAAAACCATCATTGGGTGAGCAAGGGGAGATATTCCAGATAAACTAATGGAAACTGATGGTTTCGTAAAAATTTTGGTGCGAATAAAACTAACAAACGAGAGGGAAATTAATAACAATGTGCAAAAATAGTTTTATAGATGAATGGAAAAAAAAAAAAAAAAAGCGCCCCAAACTCACTGTTTTGGAGAGGTTCACGGGAAGATACTCACCGTTTTTCAACTTGTCTCCAACACTTTTGATTTTTTCTACAGATTCTTCCGACCAGGATGGATTTTAGGGCTACTGGGTCGATTTCCTTTTCATTCAATTTTGGCGCTGGGTTCGATTTACCTCTCTCCAGTTTGAAATTGTTTTAATCACGTTTTTGTCTTCTTCTTTTTTTAATTATTATTTAATGGCTGACCGACGTCAACGTGTGCGCAAAAGGTGCACAAGACGTGTACCTATAGCAGTATTGTTTCTTAGGAAGACCGAGAGGAGACTTCAAATTAAGGCAGCTGTTGTGGGTAGGAGAAAACAGGCCTGTTGAAATGGATATGATGGGATCAATACTGCTACTAATCCGCCTTTGCAACCGGTGACATTGCAATCTCTTGCTTCCTTTAGTATAATAGAGGTATAACCTTAGCTCCATGGTATCCAAAACTATCGTTGTTGTTTTCCTTATGTTTCTGTCTCTAGAATTGAAGCCTTCAGGGGTACAAACTTGGGTGAAAGCAGGTTATTGGTACCATAATAGCAACTTCTCAATTTCTGACATAAACTCAACCTTATTTGTGCCTATGCTAATCTAAACCCTTCCTCCTACAAGCTCTCTATCTCGTCCTCAATTGACAAATACTTCTCCACCTTCATGGAAACTGTTAAAGAAAAGAATCCATCCATTACGACCCTTCTTTCTATTTGTTGAAAACCACCTGCAGTGTGAAACCAAACCCCTGCAAACTCATTCACCAACCCCCCAAACATCGGCACCGTTTTCTTTCTTAGCTCTATTAGGCCACCCACTCAAATCTCTCCAGCAAGGTCAAAAATAGCTGCACCGAAATCATAAATTGTAGGCTGCTCTCTCCTATAAATAGGAGAGCTCAGGTGGGCAAATATGGGTGTGGGGAAAATCAGAGAGAAAGAGAGTACGTGAGAGAGTGAGAGGATTTGTAGAGTTTTTTGTAAATCTCATACAAATTCAGTAAAAGAGGCTCCAGTGGACGTAGGTAATTTGCTGAACTACTTAAATATCGTCTTGTGTGATTTTGGACAGGCCGGAGTGCGCAACAATTGGTATCAGAGCTTTGGTTCGCTCTGTCCAGAAATCAAGTTGTTTGAAATCAACTTTTGACAACTCCAGGGTGTTTCTCGCGTCGAGACGAATCCATTGCCGCAAACGGAATCGAAAACGGAGGTCGGATGAAGCAGCACGCGCCGGTAGAAGATAGGAGCGTAAATCCACGCGCTCCACGCACATCTGGAGGTTAAAGAAGAGTGCCAATCACGCGCCACGTGCCACCACGCGCACACACGCGCCGCCATGCGCCCGGAGGTTGAAGACGCGTGCCTCTCACATACCTCACACTCCCCCACGCTCCCAATAGCAGCTGCGGGTGTACCACAAGCGCCGCAGACGCCACTGCCGCGCGTGCATCTCACGTGCCAGACGATCAGGACCGTTTGTTTTTCCAGATTCTTGTCAGGCTTGATCTAAGCCATTTGGAGTCCGATTTCAACGATCAAATAGTGCTTTCCAATTGTTTGGATCATTCCGGACTCATCCGTACAGTTAGAATTTTGAAATTTTGTTGTCTAAATTTTTTAAATTCAAATTGAAGGATCTGGAAGAGATAGGAGTTCTGAAAATGCCAATAGCTCTGGGCGTCGGTCCACAGTGTCAAATGCCAAGTTTGAAGTTGAGAAGTTCGATGGAACAAGCAACTTCAGCATGTGGCAGTGTGAAGTCATGGACGTTTTGATCCAACAAGAGTTGGATATTGCGTTGGACGGAAAGCCAGATGATATGACTGAACATGATTGGAAGAAGCTTAATACCCAAGCTTGTAGTACAATCAGGTTATGCCTTACCAAAGAACAGAAGTATTTTGTCATAAGAGAGACAAATGCTAAGAAACTTTGGCAAAAATTAGAGGATAAGTTCATGAAGAAGAGCATTGAAAGCCGGTTGCACTTGAAGAAAAAGCTCTTCAGATTCCAATTTCGTGAAGGTATTTCTATGTCCGAACATCTGAATAGTTATAACCAAATTCTTGCTGATTTGATAAACTTGGATGTTGAAATCGAAGATGAAGATAAATCTTTACTTTTGTTAAATTCCTTGCCTGATATATATGAGCATTTAATTACTACTCTACTATATGGAAAGGAAAAGATTAGTTTTGAAGATGTATCTAGTTCTTTAATTAGCAATCAGTACCACAAAAAGGATAAGCAGGTACAACAAGATACATCAAGTGAAGCGCTAACAGCAAGAGGGAGACCACAGTCTAGGTATCCCAGAAAGAAGAATGGTTATCAATCAAAAACTCGGGCCACATCATGTGGTTCATTAGTCGGTAGAAAGCTTGCCAGAGACGAGTGTTCCTTTTGTCGCAACAAAGGACACTGGAAGAAGGATTGTCCCAAGCTGAAGGGACAATAGCAGAATCAACCCTCCATAGCCAATTTCGTGGACATAGATGATGATTCAGATTTTGCCTTGACAAGTTCATCATCCATTTTTCATTCCGATGAATGGATTATGGATTCCGGATATACCTATCACATGTGTCCCAATTGGGACTGGTTTATTGACTTCATAAAGATTGAAGGTGGAGCAGTCCTTATGGGCAATGACAGTGCCTATAAGACTCAGGGAATAGGTAGCATTCGGTTAAAGCTGCACGATGGCAATGTCAAGACTCTGACAGAAGTTCGGTCCGTTCCGGACTTGCGGAAGAATCTCATCTCACTGGGATCTCTGGATTCAAAGGGATTTAGAATCACCATTATAGACGGAACTCTCAAAGTACTAATGGGAGTTCAAGTGGCAATGAAGGGTTTGAGGCGAGGAAACTTGTACTTCTTGCAAGGAAGTACAGTTGAAGGAAGAGCTTCCACATGCTATGAGAAGCTAGATGAGACTGATGCCGACACCACCAGTCTTTGGCATATGCGTATGGGACACGTTGGAGAAAAAGCTTTACAAACACTGGTGAAGCAAAGCTTACTCAAAGGTGCCAAGACTGGTAAAATGTCTTTCTGTGAGCACTGTGTATTGGGGAAGCAGAGGCGGATCAAGTTTGGAACCGCAGTACACAATACACAGGGAATACTTGACTATGTACACTCCGATGTTTGGGGACCTACCCAAAATACATCCTTGGGAGGTAAGCATTGGTTTGTAACTTTTGTGGATGATTATTCTAGTTGTGTGTGGGTGTATACGATGAAGAATAAAGAAGAACTGCTGAAAATCTTCCTTGATTGGAAGAAAATGGTTGAGACTCAGACCAGCAGAAAGATCAAGCGGCTCAGATCTGATAATGGAGGTGAGTACACTTCAGACCCCTTCATGGAAGTATGTCGGAGAGAGGGAATTGTCAGACACTTCACGGTACGAGGTACACCGTAGCAGAACGGTGTGGCAGAACGAATGAAACGTACTTTACTAGAGAAAGTGCGATGTATGTTGCTAGATGCTGGATTCAATAAACAATTTTGGGCTGAAGCTGTGACATATGCTTGCCACCTCATCAACCGACTACCCGCAGCTGCCAACGACGAGAAGACACCCACTGAAATGTGGAGAGGTACACATGCTACTGATTATAACTCTTTACACTTTTTTGGATGTCCTGCTTACTATCATGCTAAAGAAAGTAAGCTTGATCCTAGAGTCAAGAAAGCAAAATTCTTGGGCTTTAGTACTGGTGTAAAAGGGTATAGACTCTGGTGCATAGAGTCTAGAAAGGTGATCATCAGTAGAGATGTTACATTCAACAAATCTGAGATGCTTAGTCACATAAGCATAAAGATTCCAATGAAGGCAGCCATGATAGCGAAACACCTGGTGATTCACAAAAGGTGGAGTTTTCCACTCGAAAGGATTCAGGAGAAACAAATGGAGAGCACGGACAAGATGAGGTTGATAGTCCAATCACAGTACCTCCAATACAACCTAAATCAATAGCAACCAACAGACCGAGACGAGAGAAACGTGTACCGACACATTTTGCAGACATGTGACATATGCATTACCAGCTGAAGGGGGTGAGATCCCAACCACTTACAGAGAAGCCATACAGTCCAGTGAACAAGTTGAATGGACAAAGGCGATGAATGAAGAGATGCAGTCTCTTCACCAGAACCAGACTTCGGAGCTTGTGCCGCTTCCAAAAGGAAAGAAGACAATTGGCTATAAGTGGATCTTCAATCAGAAAGATGATCAAGCTGCTAAAAATGGATTGCGATACAAGGCTAGGTTGGTAGCCAAGGGCTATGCTCAGACAGAGGGAATTTACTACAGTGAAGTATTCTCTCCTGTTGTGAAGCATTCATCCATTCGAATATTGCTAGCTTTGGTTGCACAATATTATCTTGAGTTAGCATAGCTTGATGTAAAGACATATTTCTTACATGGTGATCTGGAAGAGGAGATTTATCTGTCTCAACCAGAAGGTTTCAAAGAAGCTGGAAAAGAAAATTGGGTATGTAGTTTGAAAAAGTCACTCTATGGCTTGAAGCAGTCACATCGGCAATGGTACAAGCGTTTCGACCGCTTTATGATGGATCTAAAATACACTCGTTGCCAATACGATCATTGTGTATATTTCAAAAAACTTGCAAATGGATCTTTCATTTATTTGCTTTTATATGTAGATGATATGTTAATTGCATGTAAAAGCAATGGGGAGATAAATCGCTTAAAAACTCAGTTAAATCATGAGTTTGAAATGAAAGATCTAGGAGAAGCATGAAGAATACTGGGGATGGAGATCAGCAGAGATAGGGTGAAAAGTACAGTTCACCTTACTCAGAAGCAGTATCTGAAGAGAATACTGCAACGTTTCAACATTGACTCGAAGACAAAGCTGGTGAGTACTCCTATGGCCCCATATTTCAAGCTCAGTGCATTGCAATCTCTTAAAACCAATGAAGAGCGGGATTACATGAGGAATGTCCCATATGCAAGTATTGTTGGAAGCTTAATGTATGCCATGGTGTGTACACGACTTGATATCTCCCAGGCCGTTAGCTTAGTTAGTCGCTATATGCATAATCCTGGAAATGTTCATTGGCATGCGGCTAAGTGGATTCTACGGTATATTTTAGGGATCGTAGATGTTGGTTTGAAGTTCGAAAAGAGTGAAGATAGTCTAGTAACTGGATATGTTGACTCAGACTATGCAGGTGATCTTGACAAACGCCGATCAACAACTAGATATGTGTTCACTATGGCTGGAGGACCAGTTAGTTGGCGATCAACTTTGCAGTCGACAATTGCACTATCATCAACTGAGGCTGAATACATGGCTGTAACAGAAGCCGTGAAAGAAGCTATTTTGTTATAGAGATTGGTAACAGATTTGGGCTTTAAGCAGCAAGAGGTTAGCGTTTACTGTGACAATCAAAGTGCAATTCATTTGGCCAAGAATCAAGTATATCACTCTTGAACAAAACACATAGATGTTTGATTTCACTTTGTACGTGAAATATTAGAAGAAGAGGATATCAAATTTCAGAAGATTGGCACTGAAAATAATCCAGCAGATATGTTGACGAAAGTCGTCACAAGGATCAAGTTCCAACACTATTTGGACTTGATCAGTATTGTACACTGCTGAGCACTTTCGGGTGCATTGGAGCGTATTCGATAGCAGAAGTCTCTCATGTCAAAGAAAGAGGTGCATTCATTTGAAGAATAAATCAGTTTGCAAGCAGCCTGGTATGGCACACTTGGGTGGAGGGGGTGATTGTTGAAAAACCACCCAAGTGTGCACCGTTTTCTTTCTTGGATTATTAGGCACCGTTTTATTTCTTAGCAAAAGAAGCTACACCGAAATTAGATTTGTTGAGGGAAAAATGAGTGTGTTGGCATATTCTTGTGAAAACCTGTGTAAAATAGTGTTGTAACAAGTGTTGTTGCGGAAGGCTTGAAGTGGGCTGGAAGTGTGCTCATTATTGGTCAAAAGAAGCAACTTCGCTCGACCCTCGCTCGACAGAGCGCTCGAGCGAACTCAGGCAGATTCAACCGCTCGACCATCGCTCGACATACGGCTCGAGCGAGCTCAGGCAGATTCAACCGCTCGACCATCGCTCGACACTGAGCTCAAGCGAACCCAGGCAGAGTGTGTCGCTCGACCCTCGCTCGACACTGAGCTCGAGCGAACTCAGGCAGAGTCGACCGCTCGATACTCGCTCGACATGGCGCTCGAGCGAACTCAGGCAGATTTCGGCGCTCGACCTTCGCTCGACACTTCGCTCGAGCCAATGTTCCAGATCACTTACAATGTAGGGTTTTGAACGCCTCATTTGATGGGAACTATAAATAGAACATGTTAGCTTCTGTTCTATGTGTGGAGAATCAGAGCAAAAACCCTAAGGGCCTCCAAGAACATCTTAGAGCAATCTCTCCCCCATTTGATTGATTCTTTCTTGGAAAAACATTTCTCCACCACAACATACACAAAAATTAGCTTTCACTTGAGTCCATTGAAGTGGACATTTTTGTTGGCCGGAAGAGTCCGGAGCTGCCGTTGATGCAGAGATCGAGAGGTTCTCGTGGGAAGCTATAGGAAGGTCGGAGTTCCGACACTACATGCGTGTAGAGATCGAGTGGGTCACTCGTGGTGTTGCAAGCCAAGTTTAGCTACTACAAAGGTTTTGTGAGTGTTCTAAATTGGTTGTAACAAACTAAAGTTTCTATAGTGGATTTGAGGTGGTGTCTTACACCCGGAGTGGTTTTAGATTTTGAAGAGGTTCTTCAAATGAGTTTCCACTCCGTGAACAAAATCATGTGTTGATTATTTGTGTTATTTGTTTCATTTATTATCTGCTTGTTTGATTAATTTTCAAAAGGCCATAAAAATTAGATTACACCTATTCACCCCCCCTCTAGGTGTAGTGTTGTGTAGAACCACTGCTTTTTCAATTGGTATCAGAGCGGGTTCACTCCGCTAGGATTTAGTTCCTAAGTGTGATCCTGCTGTAGTGGTTTAAATGGATAGGTCTCAATCACTCACATCTCCACCATTTTTTGATGGAAGTAACTATGCGTATTGGAAGGTTCGAATGAGAGCTTTCCTTAAGTCTGTGGATGAACGAGTGTGGACCTCTGTAACAAAGGGATGGAAACAACCGGTTGTATTCATTGAGGGAGTCGAAACCCCTAAGGGTGTGGAAAATTACTCTAGGGATGAAGTCAACGAGTGTAGTTGGAACAGCAGAGGCCTGAATGCGATATTCATGGCCGTGTCCCAGGAGGAGTTCAAGAGAATCTCCATGTGTGAAAATTGCAAAGAGGCATGGGACATTCTTGAGGTTACCCATGAAGGTACCAAGGCTGTAAAAAATTCTAAACTTCAAATGCTGACCACCAACTTTGAAGAACTTAGGATGAAGGATGATGAAACTTTTGATGGCTTCTATAGCAAACTTAATGATATTGTCAATTCTCGTTTTAATTTAGGGGATAGAATTCCTGAGGACAGAATTGTGAGAAAAGTCCTTAGATCTCTTCCTGAGAGGTTTCGTCCCAAAGTCACTGCTATAGAAGAAAGCAAAGACTTGGACAACATGAGAGTTGAAGAGTTGGTGGGTTCCTTACAAACCTATGAACATACTCTTCCTATGGATAAGAAAAACAAGTCCATAGCCCTCAAAGCTATTAGAGAAGAGTCTGGTGAATCTTCTGACGAACTTGCCATGAGTGACAAGGAGATAGCATTTTATGCTAAAAAATTCAGGAAGATGTTTGCCCAGAAAAACCCAAGACAAGAAAAGAGAAGGTTCAAGGGTATCAATGGAGGTTCTAGTTCAGAAAACCGAGAAGGGAGGTATAAGAGAGAAACTAGAGCTGTCAATGACAATATTCAGTGTCATGAATGTCATGGTTTTGGTCACATTCGACTTGAGTGTGCGAATTACAAAAGGGCCAAAGAGAAAGCGAATGCTGCTTCCTTGACTGATAGTGAGTCTGAGTCAAGTGACTCACAAGAGAGTTCTCCCAGGAAGAAAAATTTCAACTACATGGCTTTCACTTCCTCTGTTGCGGGAAAAAGTCATAACAGTGAATCTGTGGTTGAAATTGAGAGTGTTTCTGAAAATGAATCCGGGGATGAAGATGACTTGCAGGAAATCTATGAGAAGTTGTACAAGGAATGTGTGAAATTGAGGAAACTCAATAAAGCACATATTGAGGAAATAGATTTATGCAAAAGAGAAAATGAAGGGCTTCAGGGCAAACTGAGAGAAGCCATTGGTCTAACAGATGAGTTGCAAAAGAGAAATGTGACTTTGGAAGATAAAGTGACAACTCATGAAAATGAGCTAACTTTGTTAAATACTAAGTTGCAGAAATTCTCCATTGGGACAAACCAGCTTGACAAAATCCTAAGTTTAGGAAAGTCCTCTAGTGATAAAAGTGGTCTAGGCTATTTTGAAGAGAATCCTGATGCTCCTTCAAGCTCAAAAGCCTTCGGTAAAAATGTGAGAACCACAGTGTTTGTTCCTGAAATGACTGAGAAAAAGAAGGCTCATCCATCTGAAAAGGGCAAGAAGCCTGTGCAAGTGCAAAAGTCTGTTCCTCCTCCCAAAAGACAAGGAGCTCGCAACATGAGCCCCATATGTCATCATTGTGGGAAGCTAGGCCATATTAGACCAAACTGTTTTAAATTAATGAGTCATTTTGTGCATGCTCCTGCATTTGTTAATAGTAGAACTGCTTATCCTTCTGGAAGGGGTAAGAATTACATGAATGACTCTAAGAATGTCTCAACCTTCTTGAGACAAAGAGCTCACAAAGCAAGCCCCGTGTGTCATCATTGTGGTAAGATTGGTCACATCCGACCAAACTGTTTTGAGCTTAAGAGGCACACCAAGAAAATTGAAAAGCCTTTCTCAAAGAAATGGATACCAAGGTGGATCATCCAAAAGGGAAAGACGCGAGCCACACATGGTTTTGGTACTGTAGACTGACAGGCATGCATTACATACATTACATGCATTTTTGTTTTATTTTGTTGTTGTTTATTTTTCTTGTTTGTTGTTGTCTAGTTTCTTTGTCGTTGTTTGCTGCCCCTACATGCACTTCATGATTGGGCTATATGATAGTGGGGTTGTTAATTCTAAAATCTAAGTGCATGTGTCTTTTGAGATTTGTATCATATTTCTATATTTTACAAAGATTTGGAACATGAGTATCTCGTGTAATCTGTGACTGGCATCACACACTTCACTCCAAACTCGGTCAATTGACATTTCACCACTTGTGAGTTTATTGGGGAGGCAATCAAAAGTGGTAGGAAGCTCTATCTTCATACAGAATTGACCACGGGCTAGATGACCTCATCATGGTTCATTTGTGCAAAAATATGTATCTCAAAAGGAAAAGAAAAAGTGAAGTTGAAAAAAAAAAAAAAAAAAAAAAAAAAAAAAAGAGGGTGAAAAACAGAATAAGTTTTCTGTTTTCTTGAACATACTGAGACCAGTATTTAAACAGAAAGATTCAGGTCCTAGCAGCATTAGGTTTGACTTTCTGTGTATTGAATGAGCTTCCCAAGCACCTATGGTTTCATGTTCAGCCCAACCCCACTCACGCCTTACGGTTGAAATTTCTTGATTGAGCAAGGACCGTTTTAAACACGCACGTCTATATTACTTGTGATACTTTGTTTTAAACTGCGTGTTGTATGGGAATATGATGCTTCTCTACATTTGATATGTACTCTTGGTGTGAAAATTGACATTCCCAGTATTTGTCCAAGTCATGTGAGTGTTGTGTGCCTCAAAACTGGGCAAAATGTGTTTTTCTGGAGGTCTCGCTCGACACTCGCTCGACCCCGCTCGAGCGACAACCGCTCGACAGCCGCTCGAGGGTTTTAAGTTCGCTCGAGCGAACGCCTGGTATAAAAACCCAGCGCCACTTGAGCCGCTCGAGCACAGTGGCCTCTTTCTCCCTCCCGTGCGATTTTCTTCCTCCTTTTCTCAAATTTCTTCGTTTAAACAAGTGTTTTTCTTCCGAAATCATCTTCAAACCAAGGTAAATCCTTTTCTCTCTTGTATTTTCGTGATTTGATGTTTTTATTTTAGGGTTTTTCCGTGTGTTGTTATGCATTTGGGTTTCGGATTGGGTGTTTGAGAGTCTTTCTTCGATTGTTTTTCTTTTATCTTGTTTTATTGAGGCTATTGTATAGCCATTGTTGGGATTGGTTGTATTTAGGAGGTTTTTGAAACTCCCATGGGTCTATACCCGAGTTTCTCACTTGGATGCACTCCAAGTGTTCGATAAAATGCCTCAATGAAGTGTGTTTTTGGTTTTTCATCATGCATTGGCATAGCATTGCTCCCATATCTATTTCATGTCTATCCTAGGTTTGAGACATCGTTTAACTAGGATTGCATTATGTTTTGAAGGTGTTTTGGTTTAGAATTGGCATTGGTTTGCACATGGGTCATGCATGAGGTTTGGCATCGTTTAACATGAGTCATGCACATGGGTTGGCATTAGCTTGTAAATGGCTTGAGTTGTCATTGCATATGTGTCATGAATGTGGTTGGCATTAGCATGCATGTTGGTCTTTCACATGAGTAGGCATTAGCATGCATATGGGACACTTTGACCTAGGCATTTGTTATTGTTTTGAAAAATGAGGAGTGACATCGGGCATGCACCGAGTCTTGCATTGTTAGTTGGCATTGTTGCGTCAGCATGCATGCATCCATCACGTCTTTGCATTGCCTTAGCCTTGTCTAACGTCTTTGACTCTGTCTACAGCCGACACCATGTCTCGACGTGTTCGTCCTCGCCAAAACCCTCCTGCACCCGTTCAAGCCCAATTCCATAGTGCCCGAGCCCAAGAGTTATACTCTCAGAACTTCTCGCATCGTACTCCCATAGTCGAGCGTGAAGTGACATTAGGTGAGCTTACCGAGACTATAATTCCCCGTATTTTTGAGTCTCGTCAGTGGCAGGCATTGACCACTGGTCATTCCACTCCTTCTGTGGAGTTGGTTAGGGAGTTTTACTCCAATATTCATGACATATCTGTTGATGACTCATTTGAAGTCAGTCTCAGGAATGTTGTTTTCCGAGTCACTCCGGGCATGATAGCGACTCTGCTAAATGCCCCTCGTGAGCTCTATCCTGAGTTTCCCTACTCACGGACATCTCCTCCAAGTCCACAAGTCATTGCTACTTGTCTTTGTGGCCGACCTAGTAGTTGGGAAGGGACAACCCCTATTTCAACTGCTCGTTTTACCCCCGATCACCTCATTCTTAGTAGGATTGTTCTTACGAACTTAGATCCTACTGGTCATAATAGTGATGTGGGTCTTGACCGTGCCCGTCTGCTGTATGCCTTGATCAATGGTGTCTCCATTGATCTAGGAAGTCTTTTGTGTCGGGTTATTGTTGAGGCGTATCGGTCCTCCAAAACACGGACTGGTTTGCCCTTACCGTGTTTGATCACCCGAATAGCTCTCTCCCAATCTGTTGCTTTCCATCCTCAGGAGCCTAGAATTGCTCTTAAGGCTCCTATTGGTCGTAGGACGGTTCAGCTGAGTCGTGCTCACACAACTCCACAGCCTATCCGTGTTGAGCACCCTCCCGCTCCCTCCTCTCAGCCTTCGAGCTCTCGACCATCTAGTTCTCAGCCGTCTACCTCGGCCCCATCCAGCTCTCAGCCATCTTCCTCAGCCCCCGGTTCGTCGGAGCCCAGTCTTCAGCAGGTACTTGAGTATCTAGCTCGCCTTGACGCCCGGTTCGACAGTCTTGAGGTGAAAGTTGACAACCTGCAACAACTTGTGACTCAACGCTTCAATGACATCGAGAGGCAGCTCAATGAGGATGATGAGGATGTCGATAGTGATGATTGAGACCCTTGGCTTCTTGTGACAAAAAGGGGGAGATTGATTGTTGAGGGGGAGATATTGTTGAGGGGGAGTAGTACAGTATTAACTCAGGGGGAGTGTTACTTGTACTAACACATTTTTTTGTTTCGGGGGAACAGCAGCTTTTGGTTATTTCTGTTGATTTATATTTCTTGTTAGCTGCTGATTGTTTGACAAATGTTTCTTGAACTCCTGATTTGTTGCTTAATGAAGTATTTCTTTTCTAATTATGATTTGATTTGAGAAGTATGATTTGAGAATTGCAAATACGTTTTTGTGCATATGTGAATGAGTATGTTTAACCGTTTGCTAAGCGTGTGCAGAAATTTTTCAACATGTTCAAGAATATGGATCTAATTGGGTGTGCTAGGATTAGGTCATATGTATAGGTTAGAGGTTTTGTCACAGAAATGCCAAAGGGGGAGATTGTTGAGGGAAAAATGAGTATGTTGGCATATTCTTGTGAAAACCTGTGTAAAATAGTGTTGTAACAAGTGTTGTTGCGGAAGGCTTGAAGTGGGCTGGAAGTGTGCTCATTATTGGTCAAAAGAAGCAACTTCGCTCGACCCTCGCTCGACAGAGCGCTCGAGCGAACTCAGGCAGATTCAACCGCTCGACCATCGCTCGACATACGGCTCGAGCGAGCTCAGGCAGATTCAACCGCTCGACCATCGCTCGACATTGAGCTCAAGCGAACCCAGGCAGAGTGTGTCGCTCGACCCTCGCTCGACACTGAGCTCGAGCGAACTCAGGCAGAGTCGACCGCTCGATACTCGCTCGACATGGCGCTCGAGCGAACTCAGGCAGATTTCGGCGCTCGACCTTCGCTCGACACTTCGCTCGAGCCAATGTTCCAGATCACTTACAATGTAGGGTTTTGAACGCCTCATTTGATGGGAACTATAAATAGAACATGTTAGCTTCTGTTCTATGTGTGGAGAATCAGAGCAAAAACCCTAAGGGCCTCCAAGAACATCTTAGAGCAATCTCTCCCCCATTTGATTGATTCTTTCTTGGAAAAACATTTCTCCACCACAACATACACAAAAATCAGCTTTCACTTGAGTCCATTGAAGTGGACATTTTTGTTGGCCGGAAGAGTCCGGAGCTGCCGTTGATGCAGAGATCGAGAGGTTCTCGTGGGAAGCTATAGGAAGGTCGGAGTTCCGACACTACATGCGTGTAGAGATCGAGTGGGTCACTCGTGGTGTTGCAAGCCAAGTTTAGCTACTACAAAGGTTTTGTGAGTGTTCTAAATTGGTTGTAACAAACTAAAGTTTCTATAGTGGATTTGAGATGGTGTCTTACACCCGGAGTGGTTTTAGATTTTGAAGAGGTTCTTCAAATGAGTTTCCACTCCGTGAACAAAATCATGTGTTGATTATTTGTGTTATTTGTTTCATTTATTATCTGCTTGTTTGATTAATTTTCAAAAGGCCATAAAAATTAGATTACACCTATTCACCCCCCCTCTAGGTGTAGTGTTGTGTAGAACCACTGTTTTTTCAAGATTGTAGGCTGCTCTCTCCTATAAATAGGAGAGAGCTCAATTGTGGAAGTGTGGGGGAAAATCAGAGAGAAAGAGAGTACGTGAGAGAGTGAGAGGATTTGTAGAGTTTTTTGTAAATCTCGTACAAATTCAGTAAAAGAGGCTCCAGTGGACGTCTTGCTTAACCACTTAAATATCGTCTTGTGTGATTTTGGACAGGCCAGAGTCCGCAATAGTTCCTGGTCTCCACTTCTTCTAACATTATTTTTATAATCTAAACTAGAGGTTGAAAGGATTAAAATGCTAGTACAATGACAAGAATACATGCCCAAGACATCTTCATGAAACATTATACATTCCACGTCCAAGATAGAAGGATATGTTTCCCTCTTTATAAAGACTACATTTCAGAAAGGCCCAAATGCTTTATGATCGAGCTAGCATTTCTGAGACTGTAACATCATTTATGGAACAATAATCTTGCTGCCATTCAGATCTCTTTTCCTCATCTTTATTTCCTTTCGAATACGCTGGCTTTTTTGGAATTGCAAGAGCAGCAGTTTCGCCTTTCAGCATTGAAGAAACTTCCAACTTGGATGGTCTAGCAATTGCATTTTCTTGAACACATGAAAGAGCTATTTGCATGCATGTGATTAATTTACATGATGAAAATGTATCATCCAAAGACGGGTCCATGAACTGCATGCCTTTTCCAGATTTCCACAGGTCATATGCCTGAAATATTTGAAGATTACCGATATATGAAATTATTCATGTAGCTCATAGTAATGCGAATTATGCTCAGCAGGAGAGAAAGACGGGGAGAGAGAGATGAAAGCAGTACGTGTTACACCAATATACATATTCTAGAAGGGTTAAATTTTCAGTCATAACATTACAACCGGCATTCTTCTGGCCACTTATGATCTGTAGTGGTAGAACTCCAAAGCTGTACACATCTGATTTACATCATACACTATTTGACAAGAATGCTTAAAAAATTGAATTAAACTTTGGCCATTAGAATACTTACTACGTTCCAACAACCCGACCAGTGTTTGCTTCATGTTCATCTTTTGTGAAAATTTTAGACATGCCAAAATCTGATATCTCAGGCTTCATCTTGTTGTCAAGCAAAATGTTGCTAGCTTTTAAGTCTCGGTGGATGATAGTGAATCTTGAGTATTCTTGGAGATACAGAAGCCCTTCAGTAATCCCTCCAATGCTAAGAACACGTCCATTCCAATCCAAAAGCAATCGTCTGGTAAGGTCTGCAACATCAATTTGAGCATAAAAAGACAGGTTAGGAGATTTGAGTCGATGCCAAGTACTACTCAGGGACCAAAATGCTAAGGTCTACTAGTTTTTAGGCTCAATATTTGCCTATTCTTTACTAATTGTCGTACTGTACTTAAATAAGCAGAAAAAAAATTCCTACCAAAAAGGTACAAGTCTAAGCTTTTGTTAGGCATGTCTCATAGATCAGCATTTGTTCATCCCTTTCAATGCAAAATCCCAAAACCCTCACAAGATTAACATGCTGCAGTTTTGCTGTGAGTATAACTCCATTCTTGAACTCCTCAAATCCCTGTTTAGCGCCTTTGGAAAATAATTTCTATATTTCCTGTCCATTTGCTAATACACCCTGCAACATAGACAGTACCCCAGCATGCTTAGTATATATATTCGACCAGCAGGCTCATAATTCCAAGATAGACTTTCCTATTTCCAAAATAACAAATCATTGCCTAATCACATGCGCGCGTGTATATAATTATATATATAACCCAAATATCAGAAAAGTTTACCTTGTAAACGGGACCAAAACCACCTTATTTTCAAATGAAAATCATTTTGTAGCCTTCTCAATATCTTTATAACTAAAGACCTGCAGACCATGAACGTTGATATTAACCTCAACAGCAGCTGCTATATTGTTGTTGACTTTGGCTTCTTGTTCTTTAGCTGCTTCCACCATCCGTAAGTATGACCGAGGCAATCAAAGAGAGAAGAAAGCCTTAAAATGTCAATTTTTTTTCATTTGTTGAAACATTGAGCAGAAGCAAATAATCATTAAAGGCGCCTGGTCTACTTATAACTGGTACAAGAGAATTTACCTCTTGATTTCAGCCTTCTCCTCCTTAAATAACATGCCGAGAAGACTATAAGGAGAATAAATATAATAGCTGTTGGAACCAAAATGCTCAAGAGTAATCGCCACAGTTGCTTCTGATTTTTATCACCCCTAGGATCCTTGTTATCAACCGTTTGAGCTGAATCTGGATTCCTATAAGTCATATAGTTTTATCAAACCTCTGGTACATATTGGGAAATAGTAGATCAGAAAATGGTTTTTAGATTATTGAATAATAGAATACTTTGCAGTTAATTCTATATATGAAGACGTACATATCAATGAAATTAAGGACAAAACCAGACAAAACATCAGAAAGGCAGTAAAACTATTTTCTCCAAATCAGTGGTGAGGAATAGATATGACTGATGAGGAGACATGGATTCCTACCTGCAGTTAGATAAAGCACCCAATCCACGTCGTTGGCTACATGCATGGCGTAGTTGTTGAAGATTAAACTTGATTTATTGCAAGAGGCCACAATTTATTAAGTTGATCATTTACAAGAGATGTGAAAACTGGAAAAAGTTTCTTTTCATTGTACCTAGGTGTGTACCGTCTAGTAAATCTGAATGGCCATAAATGTCATTAATTTAATTTCCAGAATTTTCTTTTGGTTCTATATATTGATGTACTGAAACAATGTTTGTGGGAATGAGAAAAACAGAGTATTGACGTACAGAGTGCTTCTTTCCTCTTCTTCTATCGTTTCGTCCCTATCTTGATTCCAACAGTAGTAACCTAGCAGCCCCATTTCCTTGGCATAGGAAACCTTATTTTTTATAGCTTCAACATCATCAAAACTAATAAAAGTTGATCCAACTATGCAATAATTCATCACATATGTAGCATTATACATGAAAGCAACCCCATATCTCTGAATATAAAGTTGTTTGATATCTTTGTAGGGCACGATTCCTCGAGGTGAAATTGCAGGGCCAGTGGCTGGAAAGTGGCCGGTGCACCTATAGCATTGTCCTGGGGATTCTTAAGCGTCCACGCATAGCCAAAGAAAGGCAACCGGCCAAGACCAACTTTTTAGCAGATAGTCCCCTAGCAATCCATGCCCTCGTGCCAAAATCGGTATTAATCTCGCTCGTAGGATGTTGCAAAGCTGCACGAGGATGCGTAATGTTTGCCCGAGAACGCGCGTTCTAGTTATAAGCATAAATATTCAGCCCATTCAAGTCTCTCTGCATTGACTCAATGGGGAAAGAAACAGAACTTAAAACTGGTGAGTAATGAGCTGTAGCAGTCAATATCAGTTGGGGTTGGCTAGAGTTTTTAGCCTCAGACTCTAGAGCCACTCGCCACTCTTCAAAGAGGGTGGCCATGTTGGCCACATCAGAGCTTGTGTTTGGCCAAATCCAGCTGAGGTCTAGGCCCTGAAAGCCATAGAGTCTTGCTGTTTTTATTGAAGAGTCAATGAAAGACTTTCTACCCACAGAAGTATTGGCCATCTGTGAACAGCTCGAAGCGTATTCGCATTCGTTTCCACTCCAATGGAGAGAAGGGTAGTGATTGAAGGGTTCTTTTGTTTGACAGTGTTCTTGAAGACGAAGAGGTAGAGCTCATCTGTGGACGAAAGGGATAGCTGGATTGTTGAAGTGTTAATTTTGGCATAAGCACAAATAAGATGAGTAAAGAGCTCTGAATTGATGTCAGAAATAGGCAAATTTGTGGTGGTAATCCAGTAACCGGCCGCTTTCACCCAAGTTTTTGATTCTGAGGGCTGAAATATTAGAGATAGGAAAGTCATGTAAAAGAGGATCAGAAAAATTTTAGATGGCATTGTGGAATGCATTTAGGAGAGAGATCATCAAAATTGCAGAGATTGATGCAGGTGCTAAAACTAAGCGGCAATATTGAAGTCTTTAAATATATAGTTTGGTTGAGTTGATTGATGAATGATTGACCTTTTCGTCTTCCTTTTGAGCCGTCATTAATAAGACTCGAGTCCCGCTTGGACCAGTCCAAGCGGTTGAAAGAGAAGACAGTACTCTTAGCAATGTAGAAGAAGATCAGTTTTACCTATAGACATGGATTTGATTAAACAAAAGTAGCAGATCTAACATCCATTAAATGAATTATCACCCCCTAATTAGACTTACATTAATATCTTTATTCATTTCCTGACGTACTGTTAATTTAAGAGGTTTTATTTTAATGTGGCGTTAGAAATTAAAAGTCTTACCGTCTTAGTCAAGTTAATTGATATTTTGGTATTACATGGTGGGTTTTAAGAAATAAGAAATGCTATATATAAAATCTTCAGTCTAGTATGTAAGTTTCGATCGCTTACTCACTCTAAAAATTCAGTCATTAAAAAAATCATTTGTCCAGGCAAGTCCATATTTTAAGGTTTGCCCGCCTTAAAATTGTAAATATCATTTCTCTTAAGAAATATTATTATTAAAAGGAAAAATTAATCTAAAAGGAATGTAAAGTATAGTTATAATTAGCTGCCCATATTTTCTTCCCATAGTTGGGAATGATCTTTAAGGAATTTAAAGCAAAGGTTGGAGTACCAATCAAATGGTTGTCCTTAAAAAATGTCACTGTGATCAGAAATCACATTAGATTGGTGCATATATTAATGCATAGTTGTGCTTGCAACTAGATTTTTTCTTGATAATATTTATGTAGACCAATTATGTAACCCCCCAACCCCCAAAAAAAAAGGATGTATCGACTTTGTTACACTCAAACGGCTGGCCTGTATTTTCTTTGTCTTGATCAAGCGAGACCGGACCTACAATTACTTAGATTTTTTTCTATTCTATAACGTCACCCAGTCAAATGGTTACTCATATGATTAATTCATTGATTTGAATGGGTATCTGGACAAGTTCTCGATTTGGTGAAGAACATCACAGACTTTTTTAAATGGTGAAGATATAATAATGTTAAAGAACATTCAACCGGACTCATCAGTACCGATTCCGATTCGTTTTAACGGAGTCGGAGTCTGATCAAATTCTGGATAAGTTAATAGAGTTTGAGTCGGATTTCTTGGATAGTGCTCACCCCTGATAGCCCTAATTATTAGAGCTTGGCGTTTAAAGATTGTGTGGCTGCCGGATTATATATAACATACATATATAACATTTGAGGTCGATTTAGTTTATAAATTATATAACATACATATATAATAATAGTCTAATTTATTTATTTTTTGACACATGGGGAGGTGGGATTCGATCATTGGTTTTCTTAGTGAAAAATCAAGATGTACTTGCTAGCCTAGATTAATTTGAAAGATGATCGATTTTAATAAATATTATTCAATTTGAAATTTTAAAGATATTTGATATTTCCGCTTCTTTCCTAGCTAGCTAAGTTACCATTTGTTTCTATAATTAATAATTGTAATATGTATGTCAAATCATTTCTTCTTTCTTCTCTATGTGCTTACTAATGAGTTTAAAATGTGTTTAACTAAGTGAAGGTCCTGTGGCTTGATCTGGTTCCCTGAAGCTTTAAGTCATCATTTATACAAGCACGTGTGAAGCATGTGCTGTGCAATCTGAAGAAGTGATCCGAGCCGCTGGGTGTGAGACACTTGTCGCAGATCTGGTGCACCATATATATATACCAACTTCTGTGTTGTAACCCTAAGGCAGACTCATTGTGTATCGGCTGTAAAATCAGAGAGGCAGAGAGGGAGAGAAGGGGCGATTGTTCTAGGGTTCTTTTCTAGGGCTTGCTTTGAGTGAGAAATCCGTTCGATTTCTATGTGAGAAAGAGGGGGTTTTGTATCACCATGTACTGAGGCTTCTCTGTGATTATTGGTTTATCAATAAAGGATCTCTGAGGCCATTCCTGCCGTGGATGTAGACCATTAGGGTCGAACCACGTATCTCGGTATGCTCTTTCTATGTTTTACTTATTTTTCTTATTTCATTGTTCATGCTTATTTCCTTGCTAATTTCTGGTATATTTGCTCTCGGTTACTTTGTTGATTCTTGCATATATTGGATCTGGAAGCTGCTATATATTCTTGGATAGATCTGTGTTGGTATTCTGCTGGTTTTGTGGACATGGTTGATAACAGAGTGGTTATTGTGAATCTTGTGCATTTCAGTTTTGAATCAAGAAACAGTAATACACTTGTTGAGTTTTCTGAATTGAAACATATAAGGTTTTGTTATCTGTCTTGAATTTCTTTATTAATAATCTTGGCAATATATTTGTAACTATAAAACACAAGTTTTATAACAATTGGTATCTAGAGCCTAGGTTCATGGGGACCATGAGATTTGATATAGAGAAATTCACTGGTGAAAATGATTTTGGCCTATGGAGAATCAAGATGAGAGCACTGCTAGTCCAACATGGACTGCAGGATGCTCTCCTAGGTGAGAAACAGAAGGGCTCTTCCTCGAAAGAGGAAGATAAGGGGTCTGTCCAGAGGAACATTCTCCAGAAAGTCCATAGTGCCCTAATCCTCTCTCTTTGGGATAAAGTCCTGAGAGAGGTGGCTAGTGAGGACACGGCTGCAGGCATTTGGCTGAAATTAGAAAACCTATATATGACAAAGTCTTTAGCAAACAGATTACACAAGAAAACAAAACTGTATACCTTCAAGATGACCCCTGGGACTCCAATAGGACAGCACCTAGATGAGTTTAACAAAATAATATTAGACTTAGCTAATATAGACATTAAGGTGGAGGATGAGGATCAGGCCATCCTCTTGATGAGTTCTTTGGACTCATCATACCTAAGTCTAAAAGAAACCATGATGTATGGTAGGGACTCTTTGACACTTGATGAAGTACAATCTGTACTTCATACTAGGGAACTTCAAAGTAGGGGAGATACCAAACAGAATCATGGGGAAGGCTTGTCTGTCAGGGGTAGAACAGAAAAGAGAGAAAGGAAGGGCAAAAATGAAAATAAGAGATATAGGTCTAAGTCAAAGGGGAAACAATTCAAATGTTTCCACTGTCACAAGGAAGGGCATTTTAAGAAAGATTGCCCTGATAGGAAAAATAATCCTGGGAATAAAACCAAAGAGGCAGGGGATGCCTCAGTGGTTTTAGAAGGGTATGAGAGTGCTGAGGTACTCACAGTGAGTGAGGTTGATTCAAAAACAGAATGGATAATGGACTCTGGATGCTCTTTTTATATGTGTCCAGTAAGGGAGTGGTTTGAGACATTCTCTGAACAAGAAGGGGGACATGTAATTCTAGGTAACAACAAGTCCTGCAAAGTCATGGGAATAGGGTCAGTTAGACTTAAAATGCATGATGGAATTGAAAAGGTTTTAAGTGAAGTTAGATACATACCTGAGTTAAAGAGAAATTTAATTTCTCTTGGTATGCTTGACTTGGCAGGTTATTCTTTCAAATCTGAGGCAGGGGTACTTAGAGTTACTAAGGGTTCCCTAGTTATTATGAAATGAGAAATAAAAAATGGGTTATATACACTACTTGGGAAAACAGTAGTTGGGGAAGCATCCCTAACTCAAAACATAGTAGAGAACAAAGCTGTACTATGGCATAGGAGGCTTGGGCATGTAAGTCAAGGGGGGCTTTTAGAATTACAAAAACAAGGGCTGCTGAGTGATCCAAACCTAGGAAACTTGCCTTTCTGTGAAGATTGTATCTATGGAAAGGCAAAGAGGGTTAGTTTTAAGTCAGCAACCCACAACACTAAGCAAACCCTAGATTATGTTCATTCTGACCTATGGGGACCAGCAAGAGTAAATTCACATGGTGGGGGAAGTTATTTTCTCTCTCTAGTGGATGACTACTCTAGGAAGGTTTGGATTTACATCCTTAAAAACAAGAGTGACACCTTTGAAAAGTTCAAGGAGTGGAAGACCCTTGTGGAGAACCAAGTAGGTAGAAAACTCAAGATCTTAAGGACTGACAATGGTCTAGAGTTTCTCTCAAATGAGTTTAACATGTACTGTCAAAAGGAAGGAATTCTTAGGCATAAGACAGTGAGGGAAACCCCACAACAGAATGGCTTAGCTGAAAGAATGAATAGAACCATTTTGGAAAGGGTAAGGTGCATGTTGTCAAACTCAGGGCTGCCCAAAACATTTTGGGCAGAAGCTGCCACTACTGCTGTACATCTTATTAATAAGTGTCCTTCATCAGCCATAGGTTTCAAAACTCCTCATGAGTTATGGTTTGGAAAACCTCCAAAGTATGACTACCTAAGAGTTTTTGGATGTGTTGCTTATGCACATTCAAAAACTGACAAGTTGGAACCTAGGGCACTTAAGTGCATCTTTATAGGGTATCCTGAAGGTGTTAAGGGTTACAAGCTGTGGGTAGATGGACCAGGAAGATATAATAGCATAGTAAGCAGGGATGTGACTTTTAATGAGTCACAAATGGCTCGGGTATAGGGAGAAAGGGTAGACCAAGAAACTGTCAAGTCCCCAAGAGGATCTCAGATTGAGGTGGAGCAAGTAAAGGCCCAATCTAAACCTAAAATTGGGGAAAGTAATCACCCTGAGGAAGAAGACTCAGGGGACATGGCTCAAGATGGAGCTAACTCCTATAATCTAGTAAGAGATAGGCAAAAGAGAGTTATTAAACCTCCTATAAGGTATGGACAAGCTAATTTAACTATGTATGCCTTAACAATAGCTGATGAAATAGTTAATCAGGAACCTAAAACTTATAAAGAGGCAATGGCTAGCAAGGATTCCCCCAAATGGATCCTTGCTATACATGAGGAAATGGAATCTCTAAATAAAAATAAAACCTGGGTTTTAGTGCCTAAACCTAGAGGGGTTAAGCTGGTTGGATCCAAGTGGATCTATAAGAAAAAGGAAAGCATACCAGGGGTAGAAGGGACCAGGTATAAGGCTAGATTAGTAGCCAAAGGATTTACACAGAGGGAAGGAATTGATTTCAATGAAATCTTCTCTCCTGTGGTTAAACACAGCTCCATTAGGCTACTGCTAGCCTATACAGCCTTTGAAAACTTGCATTTAGAACAGTTAGATGTTAAAACTGCTTTTCTGCATGGAGAACTTGAAGAAGAAATTTATATGCAGCCTCCTGAAGGTTTTACCAAAGAAATTAAAAATAACCAAGTGTGTCTTCTTAAAAAATCTTTGTATGGTCTCAAACAATCACCTAAACAGTGGTATAAGAGATTTGATACACACATGATTAATAATGATTTTAAAAGGAGCTGCTATGATAGTTGTGTCTATTACAAGGAAGAAAAGGGAATATTTGTTTATCTCCTATTGTATGTTGATGACATGCTGGTAGCTTGTAAGGACATTGTTTTAATTGATCAAGTTAAAAGCATGCTAAAATCAGAATTTGAAATGAAGGAATTGGGTCCTGCTAAGAAAATTCTAGGAATGGAAATTGAAAGAGATAGGAATGCTGGTTTACTTTACTTATCTCAGAAAAATTACATTTCTAAAATTCTCAACAGATTTGGTATGGAACATGTTAAGCATGTAGCTACACCCTTAGGACAACATTTCAAATTGTCAATAGATCAAGCCCCTAAAACAGACTCTGATATTAGTTTTATGCAACAAATCCCTTATGCTAGCATGGTGGGAAGTATAATGTATGCTATGGTTTGTTCTAGGCCTGATCTAACCTATGCAGTGAGTGTAGTTAGTAGATTTATGGGGAATCCAGGAAAACCCCACTGGCAGGCCATTAAATGGGTATTAAGATACCTGGCTGGTACTACTAACTTGGGTCTTACTTTTGGGAACAATGTGAAAGAGGGTTGTGAGTTGGCTGGTTTTGTAGACTCTGATTTTGCTGGGAGCATAGATACTAGGAAGTCTTTAACTGGATATGTATTTACTGCTTTTGGGGGGGCTATTAGCTGGAAATCACACTTACAATCTGTGGTGGCATTGTCCACCACAGAAGCAGAATATATAGCATTGACAGAAGCTATTAAAGAGGCCATATGGTTAAAGGGGATTGCAAGTGAATTAAATATTTTTAGTGGTAACATCATAGTGCATTGTGATAATCAAAGCACACTTCACTTAGCTAAAAACCAAGTTTTTCATGAGAGGTCTAAACACATTGATATACGGCTTCATTTTGTAAGAGATGTTATAGAATCCAAAGTAGTAGGTGTGGAAAAGGTCTCAACTGAGGATAACCCCTCAGATATGATGACCAAGTCTGTCCCATGGTCAAAGTTCAGACACTGTCTGAACTTAGTAGGTATGGAGTCAAGAGTCAGTCCCCATTAGGGGGACAGTGCAGGAATGGGCCAATGATGAGGGTCATTAAAAACACCAGGCAAGAAAATGTTTTGCCAAGGTGGATATTTGTAATATGTATGTCAAATCATTTCTTCTTTCTTCTCTATGTGCTTACTAATGAGTTTAAAATGTGTTTAACTAAGTGAAGGTCCTGTGGCTCGATCTGGTTCCCTGAAGCTTTAAGTCATCATTTATACAAGCACGTGTGAAGCATGTGCTGTGCAATCTGAAGAAGTGATCCGAGCCGCTGGGTGTGAGACACTTGTCGCAGATCTGGTGCACCATATATATATACCAACTTCTGTGTTGTAACCCTAAGGCAGACTCATTGTGTATCGGCTGTAAAATCAGAGAGGCAGAGAGGGAGAGAAGGGGCGATTGTTCTAGGGTTCTTTTCTAGGGCTTGCTTTGAGTGAGAAATCCGTTCGATTTCTATGTGAGAAAGAGGGGGTTTTGTATCACCATGTACTGAGGCTTCTCTGTGATTATTGGTTTATCAATAAAGGATCTCTGAGGCCATTCCTGCCGTGGATGTAGACCATTAGGGTCAAACCACGTATCTCGGTGTGTTCTTTCTATGTTTTACTTATTTTTCTTATTTCATTGTTCATGCTTATTTCCTTGCTAATTTCTGGTATATTTGCTCTCGGTTACTTTGTTGATTCTTGCATATATTGGATCTGGAAGCTGCTGTATATTCTTGGATAGATCTGTGTTGGTATTCTGCTGGTTTTGTGGACATGGTTGATAACAGAGTAGTTATTGTGAATCTTGTGCATTTCAGTTTTGAATCAAGAAACAGTAATACACTTGTTGAGTTTTCTGAACTGAAACATATAAGGTTTTGTTATCTGTCTTGAATTTCTTTATTAATAATCTTGGCAATATATTTGTAACTATAAAACACAAGTTTTATAACAATAATAATAAAGGTTTAGATTAAATCACCGGTACTTCGATCATAATCAAGTAAAAAATAGAATACAATTAAAATTTTATTAATTTTGCCCGGTGTATATGTATTCTCTTTGAATATTAATAGTTGAGCTCACAATTAAAAAATAGAATTTTTTTAAATGAATTTTATTTTATTTTTTAAATATTGAATGCGTGAGATTTACACTTTATAACTGTACGTACATTAATCATTTTCCAATTTTTGAAAGTGGTCTTTTTCGTTTTTGTTCATGTGCAACATCGGCCAATATTATTTTAACTAATTTTTCATTTATTCATTTAAATAGTTTTAAGTCTTTCAACTATTAATTTATTATTGGTATTTTTTAACGATTAATTTATCTTTTTGATCAAATAAAACGAATCAAAATTAAACATAATTTTATACATCTTTGAAACATATTAAAATGGAATATATCAGCTAAATTTCTTATATGATTTCGTGCATGGTCAGTGACAAGTAATAAGAATTAAAGTCAGTATACTATATATAAGTAGAGAAATATTGATACCCTTAATTACAACGGAATTACCATCCATTTATTATTCTTAATAATATAATATTGCTTTAATATTTAAATCCATCAAATTAAAATGAAAGTCAAACTAAAATTTCGAAAAATATAATATATATATATATATATTAATCTATAGTTGTTGCTTTGAAATCTTTGGCCTGGTAGTTGGAACGCATCCACGATGATCATGATATGTTGTTATATTTATCCTTGAACATGTTAATTAAGTTGTATTAATTACAGTTGTTGTGAAGCTATCATCAATGCATATCTATATATATATATATATATATATATAATTGGCTTCTCATGAAATGGGTACGTTGTTAATTAACAATGGGTGGAGAATATTAATATTTCCATTTATCAATATATATTTGTCAACACATGCATGCGTACTATATATATATATATATATATATTTGAATAATGTTAGATATAATTTTAAAATGTGTAAATTTCGTACACTTATTTAAAAAAATGCAGGATCTATTATTAAAAACTAATTTTTTCATATAGATTCTGATTTATCATTTAAAAAATAATACGTGAATTTTGCATAATTTAAAATTATAAATATCTTTTCTCTATATATTTAGGGTAAGTAGTGGCCGGCATGGCATATTCTTTAAGATTTGTAATCTTATTTTATTGCGTCTAATATAAAAAAAAAAAGAAAGAAAAAACCGGATTAATTAGTTGGTAGGTCCGTATGTGTAGCACTGCAAATTAAATAAAAATAAAAATAAAAATAAAATGTGATAAGCTTCGCACGATCCATGGTCTAAAATAAGACAGCATTCTTACGTGGAAAATATTGGAAAATTACGAATTGCACACTCGTCAATTAATCAACCCTTTCAATACGCAACAATACAGTTTTCTGGTGCTGTCCTTGGAAAAGATGTTTCATCAACTTCACACCAAACTCGTCTTTCGATAGGAATGTTTGGCATCATTTATTGGACAAATTTCGTCTCAATCGTAAAACATACAGAAAAATTGTCAGGGTCCTGTGGTGGCAATTACTGAAAGGGCCACGCGGCTAATAATATCATGCATGATTTCATTGACTTGGACCGGACTTCCTAGCGTCCCTTCATATCAAAGCCTAATTCAATTTGTACGGTTCAATTGAGAAATCGTATACATTTCTCATGAAGCAGATCTTATCAAACTCTGGTAGCAGATACAACTTGCTTTCCTTCCATGGCGTCCGTGAGCATAATCCTCCTCTTGACAGTATTTGTTACTTTACATTTATCCCGTTCTAATGCTCAAACTTGGATTAAAGCCGGCTACTGGTATGCTGGCAGTGAAAACCCCATTCCCGACATAAATTCTGCCTTGTTTACACATCTTATATGTGCCTTTGCCGATGTCAACTCCTCCAACTACCAGCTTTCCATCCCCTCAGCAAATCAACAATACTTCTCCAACTTCACCAATATTGTCAAACGCAAGAACCCATCTATAGTCACAATTCTGTCTATCTGGAATGGACAAGCTCCCACGGCTCAATCCATCTTGGGTGACAAAGTGAACACTTCAGTACTACTGTCTTCAATGCTCAACCAATCTTCCCACAGAAAGTCTTTCATTGAATCTTCAATCAGAACAGCAAGACAACATGGGTTTCAAGGCATAGATTTATTCTGGCTTTGGCCTAATACCGCCTCAGACATTACCAACATGGGAGTTCTGTTGGATGAATGGCGAGCTGAAGTGAATTCTGAAGCCAGAAACACTGGACAAGCACAATTGATATTGATGATGGCCCTTCGCTATTTGCCAACTTTTGAATTTGGGACATACCCGATTGATTCAATACGAAGAAATATGGACTGGGCACATGTTATAGCATATGACTATCATCTGCCTACGAAGGAGAAATTTACACACGCTCATGCTGCTTTATATGATCCATCAAGCCATGTTAACACTGATTATGGTATAAGGGACTGGTTGGCTAAAGGATTTCCAGCAAACAAACTGCTTTTGGGTTTGCCTTACCACGGCTACGCTTGGGCACTTGTGAATCCCAAAGAAAATGCAATTGGTGCACCATCATCAGGGAAGGCAGAAACAGCAGATGGAAGCATGAGTTACTCGTACATCAAGGGGTACATCCAAAGTTATGGTGCTACACCTATATTCAATGCTACTTATGTTGTGAATTACTGCATTATTGGATCCACTTGGATTAATTTCGATGACGTGGAGGCTATCAGAACTAAGATTGCTTATGCAAAGGAGAAGAAGCTACTTGGCTACAATGTGTTTCTGGTCAGCAATGACGACAATTGGGTGCTTTCTCGAGCAGGTACCTTAAAAATTATGTTTTTTGTTTTGGCCTTCTGCTGTTTTGTGAATCTGTTCATCAAGAAATGGAAGAAAATGGTAGGTGAAATTCCCATAAAAATTACAACAAAATAAGATACTCTTCACGACTTCGCTGATTCATTCAAACATAATAGAGCTTATGCTTTGTTTTTTTCTACTTAAATTTTCATTTAACTCGTGAATTGTCCTGTTTGAGAAAATGAATTCTTCTAAGGCTTGTGACGATTTAATGGCCTGTTTTTCAGAATTTCTCAGATAGTAGGTGGCAAATCATTAGTTTAGGATTTTGGCTCTAAGATCTTCGAATCAGCCTCATATCGTAGAGTTATCGGTCAGGCCATTTTTAGTAACTCAAGACCACAGATCTTTCATAGCAGAAGTGGTAGAACTTTTCACTTAAGAGAGAGCTTGTATGTAACTCGAGTATATCCACCCCTATTTTTATCCAAGTTGGAGGCAACTCTCTTGTGGTGCTCTGGTAAGTTGGAGATTTACCCTGTTTATTGCCTAAGCTTTTGTTGGGTACTAAATCTGAGAAATTGTCTAAAACCTTGGTGGGTGGCAGCTATACTGTAAAAGTAGTATAAATGCATTTGTTAATTTTCTCAAAGAAATTTCAAAAAGTTTTGTTTATGTAAAATATTTTTTTATTATTTTTTGGACTGCATTGACAGCTCAAGAGGAAGAAAATGGACATGGAAACAAGCGAAAGTTATTGTTAACAGTTCTACTTCCAGTAGCTTTGATCATTATCCTTTTAGCCTTCATGGTGTGCTACCTACAAAGCAGAGTACTGGAGCCAAAAGGTATGCATCATCAACTTTAATAGTTCGCCACTAATAACAATGGAAAGAACATATTTTGCCTTTTGTAAGCATGACATCAAGAGATCTACAAATGATTTCTTTTTTCTTTGTCATCTTTGGTTTCAGGCAAATTTCTTTTCGGCAGAAGAGGTCTATCTGGGCCAATAACCAATCCATCAGCTGCTGAAAATCCTGATGGCAGTGTTCCTCATCTGCAAGCATTCAGCCTCTCCAGCATCACAGAAGCCACAAACAATTTCTCAATTGCAAACAAGATTGGAGAAGGTGGTTTTGGCTCTGTCTACAAGGTAATGAGTGGCTTCAGTGCTTGTTCCTTTACAAGAAGTAATTAAATAGGAATACCATGAAATTTTGAAGGTGAACTCTCTGATTCTAAGGTAAATCTAAAATGGTGAATGTAGCCTACGTAGTTCAATTGCCAACTTTACATATAAAAAGGAAAATTCAGGCACTTGGATATCCGAGTCTTGAATGATTGGAAACTTGTTATAATCAATCTAAACCAATAAATCGGCCAATGACTGTCCCACAAAGTCAATGCCATCTTGGCACTATTTAAGAATTAACAAAATGAGCATGTATTTACCATATACATTCTGTTGAGTGGTACCAAGTCTGCTGCATTTGTAGAGTGTGAATACAGCCTTTGGGCAGGTGTGTGTTGAGCTTGGGAAAAAGCAATAACATTCCTATGCATATGAAATATTAGCTGTTGCTATAGCTTAGAAGACATTGATAACCATGTGTTCATTTTTTCCAGGGCATGTTACCTAGAGGACAGGAAATAGCTGTGAAGAGACTGTCAAAAACTTCTACTCAAGGACATGAAGAGTTCACTAATGAGGTTACTCTTACCGCAAGACTTCAACATGTAAATCTAGTCAGAGTGATAGGGTTCTGCATCAAGAATGAAGAAAAGATGATAATCTATGAATACATGCCAAACAAAAGCTTGAATTTCTACCTCTTTGGTATGTCTTCCTTCTTTTGTTTTTAATTTTCTCTTTTATGTTTCCCTGGCGCATTTAGCTTTTTCTTATTTCATGATCATAAATGAGTTGAATTCTCAGTGAATTAAGTAAGATATCCTAGTTTGATACCACTATTAGTCAATCCGGGAAAAAGCAGAGGTGAAAATTTTAAGTACATAGGGTCATTAAAAGCCCTGATTTTCTTTTCCTTTGGTACATTTTTTTCCGTGTTTGACTAGTATTATTGTGGGTAACCACTTACTACTGAGGGCTCAAACTTTCTACAGATCCAACTGGAAGGAGTATCTTAGATTGGAGAAAACGTGTTCAAATCATTGAGGGGATTATTCAAGGGCTTCTATATCTCCAAGAATACTCAAATTTTACTATAATTCACCGAGATCTCAAAGGTAGCAACATTTTACTGGACAAGGATATGAATCCGAAGATATCAGATTTCGGAATGGCTAAACTTTTTGGAAAAGATGAGCATGAAGCAAACACAGACAGGATTGTTGGAACATAGTAAGTCTTCAACTTGTGTAGCTTTTTGAAAGCATTTCTCTTTGTTAAATTCTCAGCATCTCTGTTAACATATGCAATACAGTGGGTATGTTCCTCCGGAATATGTGAGAAAAGGTACATACTCCATGAAATATGATGTCTATAGTTTTGGAGTTCTACTTCTGCAAATCATAAGTGGCAAGAGGAATGACTGTTATTATGGCGTGAACGAGACATTGAACCTTCTTGAATACGTATGTAACTTCATTAAACTTTCTTATGATTTAGCTTTCTGCAACTCAAAGACTTTCTTTTGAAATATAAAGATAGAGAAATTAACATTGCATTATTTCAGGCATATGAGTTGTGGAGAGAAGGTGAAGGCATGAGGTTTATAGATCCATCACTTGATGATTCATCTTCGCCATGCAAACTCGTGAGATGCTTGCAATTAGCTTTGTTATGTGTCCAAGAAAATCCCGTGGACAGACCAACAATGTTGGAAGTTTATTCAATGCTTAAAAATGAGAATGGACCTATTGCCACACCCCAAAAGCCAGCTTTCTCCATTAAAACAGATGAGAGTATGGCGAGCAGTTCTACATCACAGCAAAGAAGTTGTTCAGCTGCAAGTTCACTAATTTCCCAAATAATAGCAAGATAAACAGGCTAGCTTTTGGTGGGAGACATGGTTGACTAAAGAGATATTTGTTTCTAACTTTAGTTTGTGTTGTCAATTCATGTTTGTAGGTTCAACCAATTTGGTTGTTTTTATTTATTCCAAGTACGATCTTGTCAAGTATATGATACTTAGTGCAATGTAAGGTTGGAATAAGAACTATAGTAACAAGTCGTACGTGTACCCATATGGACCCATCTCTGGATGATACACTAATTTCTTCATGTAAATTGTTGAGATGCCTGCAAATTGCTCTTTTATGTGTCCAGGAAAATGCAATCGATAGGCCAACCATGTTGGAGGTTGCTTCAATCCTAAAGAGCGAAAGCACTGCACATACATTTCCTAAATTGCCTGCCTTTTCTATCAAAGTAACGTTACATACAGTCTCAGAGTATGCAAGCGCCGTGTAATCATTTCAAAAAATAATGGGATTCAGTTTAAAAATTTACTGCAATGATAATATAAAATCAATACATATACGTACCAATGCATGCGTAAGATCTTCTCCCATTATGAAACTACATGTCAGAAAGAGTACCTCCATGCATGCTTAATTATCGAGCAACCATCTCGGAGATTGTTGTATCGTTGATAGAACAATTTTCTGGCTTCAATTTAAATTTGTTTTCCTCCTCTTCGTTTCTTTTCATAGAAAGAGAATTGATCTTTGCAATCATGTAGTTTCTACCAAGAACTTATAGTTTGAAGATCATGTCATCAAACATAAAAAGGGATCAAGCTACAGCTTGATCGTTTTCGCCATTGTATATATAATTTCCTTAAAGAAACTCTTTAGGCTCTAATTTGTGATGCCCGACAAAATTAGAATTATCATGACGTCTAGTTAATCAACAAAAACTAGATATTGAGATAGAGAAAAGATGCAAAATATCAATAAAATTCTGAAAAATATTGATTAATTATATAATTCAAAATTATTTTACAAATTAAGCCCACAAGTCAGATTTAAATAATTTCAAAATTCAAATTATCACGTGAATTTTTATAAAAAAGTAGAAAATTCAAATTATTGTATGAAAATAAATATGTAAGTAAACAAGAGCATGAAAATTAAATACTTAAGTAAAAGAATTCTGCCAAAAATTTGGGCAACATAAAAATCAAAAGAAAGTCTAACTGTATGTTATCAATAAGATAGAAGAGAGTTTGACTCCATAATAACTTGTCTCTTACATTATGTTATCAACTTAATATGTTAGCAATAATAATTTGCTGCCCCCTTAGTCTTATTTCAATATTTGGGATGACATTCTTCATTTCAAAAGTTCTTTTCAATTTGATATATTTCATGTATACAAAGAAGTCAAGGGAGTCTAACTTTATGTTAAAATAAGACAACATTCTTATATGAAAAATATTGAAAATTTATGAATTGCACACTCGTAAAAATCAGCCCTTTCAATAAGCAATTGCACACTCACAATTTATCACACTTCGACCCAATCGAGAAGTCACCACACTACCATTTCACTTTCATCTCATTATATAAGATGTAGTATATTTATCATCATTAAATGATCTTTTAATGGATGATTCTTTATTATTTAATTGGTGATAAATATGTCACATCTTATATAATGAGATGAAAATATAATTAAAATGTAGTGTATAACATTACTCTATTGTTAATAATTCTACTTAGCAGTTAGCAGAGTACTGGTGCCCAAAGGTATGTAGTGACACCCATGCCCCAAGCCCAGGCCCAAGCCCGCGATGAGGCAACTTGCTTTCAGAACAACGCCGTTTAGATAAGTTTTCTTCTTTTTCCCCCAACCCCAACCGTTACTGAAAAAGCAGTAGTTCTACCAATTACTACACCTAGAGGGGGGGTGAATAGGTGTAATTCAATTTTTATGGTCTTTTAGAAAAACAGTCAAACAAGCAGTTAATAAATAAATCAAATAACCCAAATAATTAACACATGATCTTGATCACAGAGTGGAAACTCATTTAAAGAACATCTTCAAAATTTAAAACCACTCCGGGTGTAAGCCACCACCTCAAATCCACTATAGAAAATAAGTTTGTTACAACCAATTTAGAGACACTCACAAAACCTTTGTAGTAGCTAAACTTGGCTTGCAACACCACAAATGACCCACCCGATCTCTACACGCATGTAGTGTCGGAACTCCGACCTTTCTATAGTTTTCCACGAGAACCTCTCGATCTCTGCATCAACAGCAGCTCCGGACTCTTCCAGCCAACGAATATGTCCACTTCAATAGACTCATGTAAAGATTGATTTCAAGTGTGGTGTGGTGGAGATGTGTTTATCCAAGAAAGAATCAACCAAATGGGGGAGAGGTTGCTCTAAAAAGTTCTTAGAGGCCCTTAGGGTTTTTGCTCTGATTCTCCACGCAGCAAACTGAAGAGAAGCTTTTCTATTTATAGTCCCAAGCAAAGGAGGCGCTCAAAACCCTAAATTTTAAGTGATCTGGAACATTGGCTCGAGCGAAGTGTCAAGCGAGGGTCAAGCAACACAATCTGTCTGAGTTCGCTCGAGTGTAGTGTTGAGCGAGGGTCGAGCGTACCTCAATCCTTTTTAAGGTTTATCGCTTCACACTTGTTACAACACTATTTTACACAGGTTTTCACAAGAATATGCCAATCAACTCATTTTTCCCTCAACAATCTCCCCCTTTGGCATTTCTGTGACAAAACCTCTAACCTATACATATGACCTAATCCTAGCGCACCCATCACTAGATTCATATTCTTGAACACATTGAAATAATTTTGCACACACTTATCAAACTGTTAAACGTACCCATACAAATATGCACAAAATATTGTTTGCAAATCACAAACCATAATTCATGAATAGACATGACAAGTACAGGTTTTAGAAAAGAAATATTTCATTAAACAATTAATCAGAAATTGAGTTCAAGAACAATTAGTCAAACAACAGCAGCTAACATGAGATACTAAAACCAAAAGATAAAACCAAAAGCTGTTGTTCCCAAAAAAAAAATGTGTTACTAACAACTAACACTACCCCTGAATTAGTACTAAGCTCCCCCTGAATTAGTACTAAACTACTCTCCCTTTTTGTCACAATTGGCAAAGGGTCTCAATCATCACCATTTGCAGGACTGCCACCATCATCATCATCATCATTAAGTTGCTCTTCGATATCGTTGAAGCGTTGGGTCACAAGCTGCTGCAGGTTATCAACTTTAACATCTAGGTTATGAACTTTAGCATCTAGGGTATCGAACCAGGGCATCAAGGCGGGCTAGGTACTCAAGAACTTGCTGAAGGCTGGGCTCGGTAGAACTGGGTGCCGAAGTGGATGGTGCTGAGCTAGACAGCTGAGAAGTAGATGGCCGAGAGCTCAAAGGCTGAGAGGAGGGAGCGGGAGGATGCTCAACAAGGAGAGCGTGCGGGGTGGTGTGAGCACGACTAAGTTGGACAATCCTATGACCAATAGGAGCCTTAAGTGCAATTCTAGGCTCCTGGGGAAGAAAAGCAACTGACTGGGAGAGGGCCAATCAAATGGCAAACCAGTCCATGTTTTGGGGGACTGAAAAGCCTCAAGAATGACCTGACAAAGAAAACTCCCTAGATCAATGGAGACACCATTGATCAAGGCATATAGAAGAGCGGCACAATCAAGACCCACATCACTCTGATGACCAGTAGGATATAGATTAATAAGAAAAATCCTATTAAGAATGAGATAGTCAGGTGTAAAAAGTACAGTCAAGAGAGGTGACTTCCCTTACCAATTACTAGCCCGACCACAGAGATATCCAACAATGACTTGTGGACTGGGAGGAGATGTCCGTGTATAGGGATACACCGGGTGCGACACACGAGGGGCATTTAGCAGGTCTGCTATCATGCCCAGAGTCACCTAGAAGAGAATGTTCCGAAGACTAACCTCAAAAGAGCCATCATCAGAGATGGCATGAATATTGGAGTAAAAACTCCTGAACCAACTCCACAGAAGGAGTGGGATGACCAGTGGTCAAGGCCTGTCACTGGCAAGACTCAAAGATGCGTGGAATGATGGTCTCAGTAAGCTCACCTAGAGAGACGTCAAGCTCGACTATAGGAGTACGATGAGAGAAGTTCTAAGTATACAACTCCTGTGCCCGAGCATTATGGAAATGAGCTTGGGCGAGAGCAGGGGGTTGTGGCGAGGACGAACACATCGAGACATGGTTTTTGGCTGTAGACAGAGTCAGTGACGTTAGACAAGGCTAAAGGTAATGGGAAGACCTGATGAATGCATGTCTAATATGTCAAATGCATGATGATGATAAAATCCAAAACTTGACCTCCCTAAAGTGCTTGATGTCTATACAGGCATTTCATCAAGCATGTGGTGAACATGCTAAACTAACCATGCCAACCATGCTCAAACAACCATGCCAAACATGCCAACCAACCATGCTAATGAAAAAGACACACAAAACAATTTTGCAACCCAACTAAGTCAAGGTTGGGGTTTTTTTTCAAAAAACAATGCAAGACCCATGCCCCTTCTAAATACAAACCACCTTCATCACAATGCAATCTCAAGCCAAACGACGTCCCAACACTAGGATAGACATGAAATGAGTATGGGAACAATGCTATGCCAATGCATGATGAAAATGAGAAGCCAAACTTCATTGAGGCATTTCACCAAACACTTGGAGTGCATCCAGGTGAGAAACAAGTGCAAAACTCCTTGGGAGTTCCAAGAGCCTCCTAAATGCAACCAACCAAGAACCCAACAATCTTGGAATCCATTTGAGAGGATTCAACGAACCAATAATGCAACAACCCAAGCCTAATGATTCCCAAAATGCTATGAAAAAAAAATGGAATCCATGGGAAAATCATGAAACGCAATGAAATTCATAATCACAAGGAATACTTATCATGATTTTGAAGGAGATTTTGTAGGAGAAAGCAACTAGGAACCCACACGGAGAGAAGGGAAGAAAACCCAAAGAGAATCGCTCGAAAGAAGAAGAAAATTTTTTTTGGGAGAAACCGTGCAATGCTCGAGCGGTTGGGGGTTTTTATAACAGGCCTTCGCTCGAGTGGACTTAAACCCTCGAGCGGCCTGTCGAGCGGTGTTCACTCGAGCTAGGTCGAGCGAGATCTCTAGAATTGCATTTTTGCCCAGTTTTTTAAACACAACACTCACATGGCTTTGACAAACACTGGGAAAGTCAATTTTCAAACCATAAATACATATCAAATGTAGAGGAGTATCATATTCTCACAAAACACATAGGTAATAAAAAAACAAAGTATCACAAGTAATATAGACAACTGTGTCTATAACGGTCCTTGCTCAATCAAGAAATTTCAACCGAAAAGCGTGAGTGGGGTTGGGCTGAACAAGAAACCATAAATGCTTGTGAAGCTCTTCCAAGACATAGAAAGTCAAACCCAATGCTGCTAGGACCTGAATCTTTCTGTTTTAATACTTGTTTCAGTATGTTCAATAAACATAAAACTTATTATATTTACCCCTTTTTTTAATTTTTATAGCATCAACATCTTTTCTTTTCCTTTTGATATTTGCATATGAGAACCATGATGAGGTCGTCTAGCCCAAGGTCAATTCTGTTGTGCATGTAGAGCTTCCTAACACCTTTGATTGCCTCCCTAAAACTCACAAGTGGCGAAATGTCAATTGACCGAGATGAGAGTGAAGTGTGTGATGCTAGTCACAGATTACAATAGATACACATGTTCCAAACCTTTGTAAGTCATAGGTATATGATACAAATCTCAAAAGACACAAGTATCTAGATTTTTAGAAAAGACCGCACCACCATCAAACTCACAACCATGGATCACATGCATGGACAGCAATCAACGAAAATGAAACTAGACAACTAACAAACACAAAATAAACAACAACAACAAAAAATGCATGTAATGCATGTTTCAGCGCTCATGTCAAAGCACAAATACCAATAGCCTTTCTAAGTAATTCAAACCGAAGCCCATCCAAGGGTTTGGTAAAAAGGTCGGCTAGTTGATGTTCGGTGGGAACATACTCAAGAGTCACAACATGTGTTTCCACAAGTTCTCGAATAAGATGATGTCTAATGTCAATGTGCTTGGTCCTAGAGTGTTGGACAGGATTTTTTGAAATATTTATAGCACTAGTATTGTCACAATAAACGCTCATCACACCTTGGGAAATTCCATAGTCACATAGCATTTGCTTCATCCACAACAATTGTGTGCAACAACTCCCTGCAGCAATGTATTCAGCCTCAGCCATGGACATGAAAATTGAGTTTTGCTTCTTACTCATCCAGGCTACCAGGTTTGTCCCAACATAGAAACACCCACCAAAGGTGCTTTTCCTATCATCTGCATTACCTGCCGAATTAGCATCTGAATAGCCTGCAAGTTTAGTATTAGAGTCTCTAGAATACCAGATCTCATAGTTAACTGTCTCATTCACATACCATGCTCATCTCAAATTCATTTTCCATTTCATTAGCAAACTCAAGAGCCAGAGTGTCAATGGAAGATCCAAATACAATGTCATCCACATAGATTTGAGCAACTGTTATGTCTTCTCCAGCTTTTCTGATGAACAGTATCCTGTCAACACTTCCTCTCAGAAACTTACAATTTTCTAAATAAGAAGTTAGCCTTTCATACCAAGCTGTGGGAGCCTGTTTCAGACCATAAAGGGCTTTCTTCAACCTATAGACATGATTAGGGTATTTTGGATCCTTGAAACCCTTTGGTTGTTCGACGTAAATTTCTTCTTGGAGAATTCCATTCAGAAAGGCACTCTTGACATCCATTTGATAGAGTTTAAAACACATGTGGCAAGCAATGCTCAACAATATCTGGATTGATTCAAGTTTTGCAACCGAAGCGAAGGTCTCATCGAAGTCTATTCCTTCCATCTGGGCATACCCTTGAGCAACTAATCTTGCTTTATTTCTCACTATTGTTCCATTCTCATCTGCTTATTCTTGAAGATCCATTTTGTGCCTACCACATTGTGACTTTCTGGTCTTGGCACCAAGTACCACACATTGTTCCTCACAAATTGATTTATTTCATCATGCATCGCATTCAACCAATTCTCGTCATTTAAGGCTTCTTCGACCCTTTTTGGTTCAATTTGTGAGATGTAGCTTAAATGAGCCAATTGATTTATCACTTTCCTTCTTAGTCTCATCCCTTCATCTATGTTTCCTATAATATTTTCTTGAGGATGATTCAACTTTACTCTCGAAGAAGGCTCCTTTTGGCTACTCACCTTTTCATTTGAAGAGGAGTCCAAGTTTTCTTTTAGTGCATCAACATCTTCTATTTCAATTTCACTTGGTGAGTGAGATGGCTCATCCTTGTTCAATTTCTGTCCAGGAGCATCATTCACCACCACATTTATGGACTCTATTACAGTTCTGGTGCGCAGATTGTCACACCTATAAGCATGGTTGTTTCTAGAATATCCAAAAAAGATCCCTTCATCACTTTTAGGGTCAAACTTAGCCAAGTTTTTCCTATCTCTCAAAATGTAGCATTTGCTTCCGAACATCCTGAAGTACTTCACACTTGGTTTCTTTCCTTTCCACAGCTCATACGGTATTTTGGAAGTGCTTGGTCTTAGATAAACTCTATTCACAATATGGCACACTGTGTTCACAGCTTCTCCCCAGAAGTGGGTATGAACATTCTTACTATGTATCATGACTCGTATCATTTCTTGAATAACTTTATTCTTTCTTTCGATTACTCCATTTTGCTGTGGGGTGATAGGGGCAGAAAATTCTTGATTGATGTCCTCTTCA
Organism: Carya illinoinensis; assembly: GCF_018687715.1. NCBI lineage: Eukaryota > Viridiplantae > Streptophyta > Magnoliopsida > Fagales > Juglandaceae > Carya > Carya illinoinensis. Next base: position 43,942,682 of record NC_056766.1, on the reverse strand, counting down.
TCACAGAAACTCTCAAGATTTGAATTGTTAAACTCTCTTCCATGATCGCTCCTAATTTTGACTATTACCTTTCCTTGCTCATTCTGAAGCTTTTTGCACAAGGTTCTAATCACATTAGGAGCTTCAGCTTTCTCCCTCATAAACTCTACACATAAATATCTGGTAAAGTCATCTACCATTACCAATATATATTTCTTTACCCCAGGTTTTCAGTTATAGAGGGTCCCATAAGATTAATGTGTAATAACTCCAATGGTTGTTCGGTCAGGATAGCCGTTGTTTTCTTGTTAGCTGTTCTAACTTGTTTTCCCAATTGACATGACCCATACACAGGAGTCTCCACTTTACCCAGCTCAGGCATTCCTACCACCATCTCTTTCCTGGCAATCTTGGACAGATTTTTATGATTCACATGTCCAAGTCTTTGGTGCCACAGGTCTGTAGCCTCACTCTTAGCACTATTGCAACTGTACTGAAGGCTATGAGTGATGCCATAACAATTGTCAGATGTCCTGGTTCCCTTCATCATACAGTTTCCATCATTATCTGAAACAACGCATATTTCTTTTGAGAAATGAACTTCAGCACCATTATCACACATTTGACTTATACTGAGAAGATTTGCTTTTAATCCTTCAACAAACAGCACTTCCCTCAAGACGGGTAGTCTAGGTATTTCAATTTCACCCCTTGCAATTATATCAGCTTTTCCACCACCTCCAAAAGTTACTGTTCCACACTTACACTCATTAACAGTTTTAAATAGACTTCTATCACCTGACATGTGACATGAGCATCCGTTATCAAGATACCACACATAGGTGTCTCTAGTCTTTAGAGTAATGTGTGCCACATGGCATGTGTTTCTTTCTCCAATTCTGAGCCACACCTTTCTAACTTTTGGAGAACCGCCCTTTTTGGTAGTCAACAATTGATCTAACTTGACATTTAGCATCTCATTCTGTCTAATTAAGGCCATGACTTGACTCCAAAGATTTAGATGCCCTCTTCTTGGCTGTCTATATCCATCTCTCATGAGATTCTTCCTAAGCTCATAGCAATTTGGTCGGATGTGGCCAGCCCTACTGCAATGGTGACAAATAGGACTTGCATTTCTATATCTTGGTTTCACGTGAGACAAAACACCCATCAGGACATGTGAAGATTTCTTACCCTTGTCAGATGGGTTAGCCTTCCCATTGGTAATTGATTCACAGACAAACACAATTTTCTTCTCATCTTTATGGGAGACCTTCGAGGTAGTTGCAGCCTCAGATTTCACTGTATCATATCCTAGTCCACTCTTGTCACTAGGGGGCTTTCCAGAGCTTAGGATTTCATCTAACTTTTGTTTCCTAGTGGAGAAAGATTTCAGTTTTTCCTTCAGCAACACTATCTCACTTTCTTGAATTTTTAATTCATCTTCCAAAAACACCTTCTTCATTTTAAATTGATCAGCTAGAACAATGGCTTCATTTAATTTGCCTTGAAGCTCTTCATTTTCTCGTTTGATGAAGTCTATCTCTTCAATGTGCACTTTGTTGAGTTTTCTCAATTTAACACATTCCTTGTATAGCTTCTCATATACAAGCTATAACAAACTCGGTATGTATCAATCCTAAAACCTGTCACTGCAACCTCAAGCTATAACAATTATTTTTCAAAATAGATCGACATTTTCAATCCTTAGACAAACACACGAACTAGATCAACATCTTTAATCCTAAAAAATGCTCAAACTAGGTCATTACCTTTAATCCTCAAAGAAATATTCTCCTTGAAAATTCCTATATCCATCATTCAACTATGTTCAACCCCATTTTAATGGTTACAGCCTAATCAGTCTCCAAAATAATTCATACTAGTACACCAAGCCTGCGAAACTAAAACCTCCAATCTCATTATAAATCAGTCCTTCAAATCTGCAATCCCATAACCTTAAATTATGCAATATTCATTTCCCAAAATCCGTTAGATCAATGAACTTATATCCAATAACAAAACAATCGACTCCCGAAACTTTCAAAATCTAAAACCTTAAATAATAACCAGTCATTTCCTAAAATTTGCAAAACCTTAAAACTTTGCTGAAATTTTCATAAAATCTATCCTTGAAATTTGTTGAACTTACAACCTAGTACGTTATAGACCATTTCATAAACTCCACGGAACCAAAGAACTCAATTATCCTAATTCCCTAAGAGATCACCCAAATCATGCCATTCCCTTCAAGCCTCGATATTATAAAAACAAGCCACACAAGGCGTTCATCACGAAAGTTTAGGTTAGACCCATACCTGCCATGACTCCAGCATCCTGAGCCTCTGGAACCTCGCCTCCAATGGTACCAGGAGTCAATGCGTACATCCTAGCCCGAATTAATTGCCTCTTGTTAGTTCTACCACCGCGACAAGCTCCATGGCTTCCTTGAACTCAACTAGGGCAATCACAAGCAAAGTGTCCCGTCTGACCGCATTCAAAACATTGGTTCCTACCCAAACGGCACTCGTCTCTATGAGCTCTATTACATCTGCCACAAATTGAAACTCGACCTCCCATATGCACACCGGAGGCTGCCAACGATCGGATTCCTGTCCTCTGTATAACTTATGTAGTGACCCAGAACTGCTTCCTTTACCATCAACATTCAGCCTCTTTTGACTTGGAGGGGAGCCTACTCTCAAACTATTCTCTTGCTCTACAAGGGTGGCCAAATCAACTAACCTCTAAAAATATGTAATCTGATGACAAATTACCATTCTGCGTATATCCGGTCGCAGACCCTCTTGGAAATGCTCAGCTTGCATCTCTTCTGTGGCAATGAGGTGAGTAGCAAATTGCCCGACCTCCATAAATCTCTGGGCATAGTGTTCAATAGTCATGTTTCCTTGTACCAAGCTACTAAATTCTCTTGCCTTTTGCCGCCTCATGGAAGCAGGGAAGAAACGGTCATTAAATTCCTTTTTGAAGCACTGCCAGGATGCAGTAGCAAAGGACCCCAACTCCATCACTAACATTTCCCTCTTGGTCTCCCACCATTCAGCCGCATTACCTTGTAGCAAGTAACTTGCATACAACACTTGTTGTGCCTCAGTGCAACTAGAGACTTCAAATGTCATTTCTAAATCTCTAATCCACTTTCCAGTCCGAAGTGGATCTTCTTCTCCAGTGAAAGCCGGGGTTCTATGCGCTAAAAAGCACTCATAGGTGCATCCAGCTTGCACCACTCTACTTTGCTCTCCTTGTTGTGGCCGAAAACTTTGCTGAAGATATTCTGTCATTCGATTTAAAGCTCGAGCTATGGCGTAGTTCCCATCACCACGTGGTAAATCATCCTGAGGCTCGTCGATAGGCCTTCTTGGTCTTACCATCTTCCTGCCATAACATAATCTCTGACCCCAATCTCTGACCCCATTTAAATTTCGGACAAAATAAACAATACAAAATAAAACCAAATAATAATAAAATAAAATAGCATACAATAAAATAAACAAGTAAATTAAAATCAAGTAAGTAAAACAAATTCAATTTTAATAAGATAATTTCAAATCAAATAAAATCGAATTAAATTAAATAAAAACAATTCAAATTAAATAAATAAATAATTTCAATTTAAACATTTAAAATATTTTGGTACTGCACCTATAGGCATGTGGTTTCACCTAAAGCTAAACCGCTCTGATACCACCTATGACGGCCCCAATTCCCACGTATGGACACGTGGAAATCGAGACATTAGGATGATGACAACACGGGTCTCGGATCCCATTATTAAGTGTCGAGTGTGTATACAAACAACACGTGTACAACAAAGTAACGCAACGGAATAATAAAGTCGTTTGACTAAGTACCAAAATTTTGTTTAAATACAAACTCACTTAAAACAAGCGAAATAAAATACTACAAAATCAACATTGTCTCAAATTCCAAAATACATAAAATATAGGCAAGGGAAATATTTTTCAACAATACAAGTAAGTCCAACAATAAAATAATTCAAACTAGAGAGTAATTTAAATGCGAAGTAATTATTAATATCAAGAAAACACATTATTTAAATCTCCCAACTTAAAAATCATAAAACAATACAACGAAAAACATGTTTAATTTAAAATAAAAGAACCACTAATTATAATAATTTTAAATAATCCTTCAATAAAAATACACGTAAATACGAGATATCACATCGAGGATGAAATTTATTTGTAAGAAGGAGAGGATGTGATATCCCCGTTTTACGTGTATTTTTATTGAATGATTATTTAATTGATTTTAAAAAAATTGGTTCTCTTGTTTTAATATTATCGGATTTTCGTTGAATTTATTTTATGATTTTTAAATTGTGAAATTTATTTTGATATGCTTTCTTGTTATTAATTATTGTTTTGTGTTTAAATTTCTCTTTAATTTAAATCAATTTATTTTTTTACTTTAAATTATTGTGTTGTTGGTTTTTATTAATTATTTTATTTTAGCTAGTTACTACAATTAAATTAATTTATTCAACTTATTGTTTTAAAAATAATTTTCGTTGGATCAGTTTTGTGACCCAAGATGAGAACTGAATCTCATTTCTTTCCCTTCCTTTTTCTTTTTCCTCTTTTTCTTTTTCCCTCTCCCTTTTTCTTCTCTCTTTTTCTTTTTCCTCCCCTGCTTTTCTCTCCCCGCGCACGACGTCTTTCTCCCCTTTACCCCATCATTTTTTTTGTTCCTCCCAGCACGCAGCCGCACGCAGGCGTGGCCGTCACCACCCCTCGCAACCACTTCCTCACCTGCCAGCAACCCTCCCCTTAAAGTTTCAGCCTCTTCCGAGCTACCGTGAGCCTCCATGACGGCTTCAAGCCGCACGGCTTTTGTGCTCTAGCGCCAACGTGGCACCACCTTCAGCCACCACCTCTTCACCACTTTATTACTAGTCCTCCAGCAATCCAAACCACTCCTTCCCCAGCCCCAAACCACCAACAGTGAAGCCCAATCATTTCACTTTCCGATTTGGCCTTTTTGGCTTTCAACCGCCCTCTACGCTGCCACTCACGGCCAACCACCACTACCACCATTAGTTTCACCAACACCTCTAAGCCCTACCCTAGCCTTCATTTGTCTCCGTTCAAATTTGGGTATTCTGAGACCCACGGCCGTAGTGCATTTTGCATTGTGACATTGCTATGCCGCCACCTTTTGGAGCTCATTGATCCTCCGAAAATTATATTATAGTACTGTAAGTATTTTTCAAAGAACCCTTGAGATTTAAATATATTTTACATTAACAATATTTTATGATTTGGTTGGTTGTGCCAGACTGAGTCCGAGAAGTTTGGAGGTCGATTGGATTGGAGGATGGAGTTGTGTATTTGATTGGTTGATGTTGGGATTTGTTGGCTATTGAATATTGTGTCGTGTCATGTACATTGCATAATTGCACACATGTTCATGTTTGTAAAGGAAAACTGGATTTTCGCATAATTGCATGCATATTCATGTGCATATTTGAAAACTGGATTTTTATATGATAAATGATTTTGGATATGTTTGAAATGAATGGATTGAACGGTTTGAGTTAGAGGTACTGTAGGGATGGTGGTAAGCAATGACGATGGTAGAGTCCCGCCTGTGATTCCCACCTACAGTGCTCTGATTGATTGAAAGAAAGGTAAAAGGAACTGTAGAGATGGTGGTAAGCAAGGACGGTAGTAGAGTCCCGCCTATGATTCCCACCTACAATGCATGCGGTAGGGATGGTGGTAGAGTCCCGCCTACGATTCTTGCCTACAGTGTTAATTGGATAATGAGTCATTTTTTGAAAAAATTGTGGATATGTTTTAATGGAAATGTTTTGGGCCAAAATGAGATTTTTAGTATACGTGGAAAATTATTCATTTTGGAAAAGGATGATTTTTGGGTCCCATGATCTATCATCATGTGCATGCATATTGTTGTTGCATGAATATATTTTTATCTTGTGGGTTGTTTGGACTATTACTTACCTGCGGTACTATTTCTTGGTGCCGTAGATTTTGATGCAGAGCATGAGGATGTGGCTCCGCCGGAGACATGATCAGGGATCACTTTCTCGAGGGAGGGTTAGGAATTGTTTCCTACTTTTGATTATTTCATTTTGGTTTATTTATGTTTTCATCGGATAATTGTATAACTTTTTGAAACGCTTGTATTTAAGTGATATTGTATTTAAAAATTCTAGTACTTAAATGATTGACTTAACTGATCTGCTTCATCTTTTGTTTTACACATGTTGCATGTACACACTTAGCACTTGTTATTGGGATGCGTGACCCTTGTTGTCATCATCCCGACGTCTCGATTTTCACATGTTCGTAGGTGGGAGTTGGGGGCACCACACACTGCCTCTCCCCCTCACGGTAAGCCACCGGCACCCTCTCACGTTTTTTCTCTTAGATTCTCTCTATTTCTCTCTCTCCCTCCATTTCTCTGATTTGTTTTCTCTCTCATCACTCTCTCTGTAGCTCCGCCACTCTAATTGGCGCACCACTCACAGCCCAATGTTGTCGCGACTCTTCCCCTTAGATCTTTTTCCCCTGTTTTCACTCTATGGTATGTGTGGCTGCTGCTTATCATTTTTTTGTCTCCTTGTGATTTTACTCGTAAGTGAGTTTTATTTTTTTAAACTACTGTAACTCTAGCAGTTTTTATGTGTAATTACTTTGATGCCCTTTTATTTTGAAAGGTTTAGCCGAATATATTTGAACGTTGATTTATGTTTCATGTTTTACCTGTTGGCCTTATTGTTAAATGGACTGTGTTTTAAATTGATTTAGGTTGAGTTTTTATAATTCAAAAAGTGTAAGAATATTTTTTTAACTGATTGTCCGTTATAAGTTTGATGTTTAAAACGAGTTCGTGTATTTTCAGAAACTGTGTTAGTAACTCTTAATGGACTTTACTTTATTATTAAGAAACTAGTGTACTATTTTAATTTGGGGTGGGGATTAGTATTTTTAAGTAAGCAATTATTTTCTTCAGTCTGAATTCGATTAAGTGGTGATTGAGGAATTTAGAAGTGATGGTATTTTGAGACTAATAGGAGTTTTAGGTTTTTAAGAAATTACAATAGATATTTCAAGTGTAAATATGAGGTTTTTGCTCAATTAGAGATTTATTCAAATTACTTGAATTTTCATAAATGACGATTTATATCTGTTTGGCACCACTTTTGAGAAAATTTTCAAAAGGCTAATAAGTCCAGGTAAACGATGTTTTAATGCTAGATTTTACACGAATTATTGAGATTGAGGATTGACTTTTTGAAAATTTTATATGTTTTGTTATGAAATGAGAACTTGGAAAAAATAGAAGTATTCTCTGACATGCATTGTGTAGACATTAGCTATATTTTTATCATGCTGTCTCTGAAATGTGAAAAAGAGCGATTTGAAAAATATGAAAATTTGTGCGTTTATTTAGAAAGATGCTCCGACCTTTGTTTTTAGTATGTGATAAAGATCTGAATATCTTTTGGTACTCTGTTTTATTCTGATATGGCATCTGAAAACATTTGGCATGGTGTACTGATTTTGTATCTGACTTTGTCTCTGCTCTGCTTTATTTGGGTTGGTACCAACTTTTCTGAATCTGAGTGCACTCACTTTGGAAACAAAATGGTTTTTATGTGATCTTTCCTATGTACATACTCGGGACTTCGAGAATGATAAAGAGAAGATTTCATCTCTGTCTTTGTCTGGTTTGGCTGTCGGGGTTAGCACAACCCTACTACGGGGGTGGAATATGGTCTCTGCTTTGTAAGATGCTCTGTTTTGATGTAATGATGATGCTCAAGTTATGTTATGCCAAAGTACTATGAGTTTTATATGTCTTAAAACCATCGCTCTATTACGTTTGAAAACATATTTTGTTCTACATGATATTTCTGAAAGATATTTAATTCTGCATACCGTACTCTGTAAATGCTCATGTTTGCATACTAGCATATGTGCTCTGCTTACTGAGTTGTTGATAACTCACCCCTTATCTCCACAATATTTTTCGGATGAGTTTGGATATTTCAGCTAAGAATCAGATTATAAAGCATTGGGTGAGATGATTTAAGAATGGTTGTTTAAGCTTACAGAGTTTCTATATATGTAAAAGCGAAGTTTATTAAGAAATTTTATTATGTTCTGATGACTTAGCATTTTGAAAATTTTATTATATTGAGGAAATTAGTTTGAATCACAATTTCTTTATGATATTGGGAATTTGGAGTCTATAATTATATTGTTGAAATGTGGGTTTAAGTGATAGGAAGTAACTCTCCAACCCCTATGTGGGATCGGGGCATTACAGCCTTGCTACTCATTTATTCACCAGCAATGTGGGACTAAAGCAAAGAAGCAAAAAACCCCCCAACAAAATTAGCTTGCACATAATTGTTAACAGAAGGGAAAATATGTTTCATAAAATAAAACATGATTCATAATACAAAAGAAGGCACATTGGATGCGAAGGAAGGCTCTTTGAGGGAGGAAGTTATCATAAGCAGTCACTCCTCGACTACCACACAAGCTGAAATGCTACAAGCTGATCGTGTGCATGACCAACAGACGGAGGGTTACTTACATATATAGATAGAAACATGCATACACACAAACACATATATAACTGTATGATAAATATATATATGCTTATTATCATATTTTTAACCGTACTTATCGATCCTCTCAGCATTTGTTTATATGAAATTAAATGATTAGTAAACAAATGACGTAGCAAATAGGCTTCTAATCATTTAATAACACATCGTAAGAAAACAAAGAGAAGATGGAGACTAAAAGGGAAATGAGTTTTGTATGTCCACTACTTAATTAGACAATCACTTAAAATATGCCAAATCATAAAAATATGCTTGTTTTAGTAAGGAGCTCTGCCCTTCAAGACGATTAATACATATTGATGCGTCTTTCTACTACACCCGATGTCCCTTCTTCTGCAGTAGTCAATGTGCCTGCCAGAATTGGAGCTCTTCCTGGATTCTTGGTATGAAATTGTCGTATTAGTTCAACCGCCTTCTTCCAAACGCCCTGATCATATGTGTCTATCGGAGTCGCATCTCTTCCTCTCATATGGATTTCAAAGTATCTTACAAGTCTAACCACATTCTTCCAGACGCTCTCGTCAGCTGGAGTAACGTTTCCTTCGTAAGCATCTTGATGTCGCCGATGATTTATAAGGAAATGAATTAGGGATAGCAGAAGACAAATGGTAGATGTGGAGAAAGATACTAGATAAAGAACCAAAAAGCTCTGGAGTCTCAAGCTATTAGACGTGTTGGAATTTAAGTTGGTTGAACACTCATGTGGTGGAGTCAGCCATTGATCTTCCAGTGACTTCAAATCTCCGCTCTCAGATAGATTTAGAATGGCTTCGGAAAAATCCTTGACAATTGGCGACCCTTTCTGGAAGGCCTAAGAGGGGGAGCAAAAGAAGAATAATTAGTATTATAAGGTTTTATTGTAGAAGATGAAACAGGTGTCAAACTTTTGAGAAGAATCCAAATAGACAATTAACAAGAAAGCTAGAAGTTTTGGAAGTTGTCTAAATGAACCTAAATTGGCTCTGCTCAGAACTCCGGAGTTCTGAAAAGGCTGGATAGAAATCAGAACTAAATTGTTTCTTTGCGAAGCATGAAATGACTGCATTTTCAGAGTCATGATGTATCTTATACTCAAAAATCTATTTTTGGGTAAGCATACTGAAAAGTCTTCAGATGCATAAAATTAAAACATGAAGAAGTATTTTAGAGTGGTCAACTCAGAAGTCTTGAAAAATTGATAAAGTTCAAGTGTAACGTTTAAAGTTAAATACTCACGAAGGCCAATCCACCGTATCTGTTGATAGGCATGGTGCCACTGTATCCCTTGCAGTACTTATTGAGGAAAACCTTCACATATGGGAGTTCGAGGAAGGCAGCAGCTATATTGTTGGATTGGAATTCCTCAAGGTACTTGTATTCATTCTTGACATCCATAATATTCTCTGGACTGAACTTAAGCACATTCTCCACGTATTCTTTTACAAATGAATTGCCACTGCAACCAACTTTCAGGTTGTTTTTCTTCAACCACTGAATGTCTGTAAACGTTGGTTGAAGTTGTTGCACGGTGAGCATTGAAGACAGGCTAGCAGTGTAGCTCGATGTTAGGACCAAAACGACAAAGAGCCAAACTACAATAACCACGCGTGTGGAGTTGTTATGGATTTTTTCCCCTGCAACATAAAACCATGTGGTATGAGTCTTCGATTCATAAGTAAAGCCTAAGAGAATATCTTACGATCATCTGTACTGAAATTGATACATACTATGAGCAAAGAACAGAGAGGAGATGGTAAACCATAGGGCAGTGCTAATCTGACTCTTCCATGGGCCACTAAATTCTGGGTTGGATTGGTGCTCCAGGAACCAAACTATGAGCATTGTGTAGATCAAGATGGCACCAGTGGCTACCCACAATTCCCAGGTGAAAGGCACAGTAAACATCAATGCTGACCATTCAGGTTTTGCTGGTACCATCATTTCCATACTCGATTCAGCGTATGGAAGAGTAAAATCCACGTACTGCCGTCGCTTGGCTAGTATGGTTAAGTCGCCAATTACAGCATCGTATGTCTTTTATTGTATTTCATTTTCGACCCACATGACAAGCATAAGATCTTAATCAGAACAAACAATTTTACCCAAATAATTAAAAAAGCACAATAAAAACGAGTCGGATTAGTTCTAGTCAAAGATTCAACGAGTCGGAAAATGCTTATGCCACCGACACTTTGTACCGAGAAATTAATATTAAAATAAACGAGGCTAATCTATCTATGGTCTCACCTATTTATACAATTCATCTCATCTTATCTAACCATTATAATTTTTTTAAATTCTCACACAAAATAAAATAAATAATTCAACTTTTTCAAATTTTAAAATAAAAATAATATTAAAAAATATATATTCTAACAATATTTTATTCAACTTTTAACTTCTATTTTATCTCATTTCATCTTATCTTGAAAATAAACGAGGCTAATGTAACTATATGGAGAATAAATTTAGTACGTATTAAGTTTCTACGTACGGTACAAAAACAAGTCCATGAGAAATGGCAGAGAAAAAGTTCTTACCTTGTTATAGACACCATAAATTAGATCATTGTAGCTCCCATTGTGTGCTTCAAATTCAAAAGGAAGATCATACCTTAAAAGGTCTCGCACCCTAAGGAAAACTTGGATGCAGAAACCATTATATTTGTTGAGATTTGGTTTCTCCCCATACGTAACCTTCACAAATTCATCAAACGTTGCTATGCCAGGAACTGCAATTTTCAGTGGCTTTGCATCAGTAGGCATTTCCCAACCTGTTGGAGTTCGATTCAAGTTTCCTGGCCAAAATACTGGACCGGACAAGGTCTTGGCCGGATTAGAAACATTATCTCGTCCATTTTTCTCTTCACCTTTTTCTTTAGAAGGGCTCAATGAGAAGCCAAACTCTGGTGTCCAGAAGTCTATTTCTTTGTATCTCTTCCCAATCACATTTACAATCCTCAGTGTAGAACTGTCTAAGAGCTGGCCTCCTTCAAAATGTATTTTTCCACTTAAACCAGAGAAATTGCTTAATAACATTTTGTCAAACAATATCTTTGGACTACTGGTGTAAGTGATCATTCTCTCTATCGCTTGTGTGACAACTCTAAGGCTATCATATGCTCGCAGAGCATAAATTCCAGGGTCGCAGTTATCTTCCTCTGGATATTTATCTCTGAATATTTTCCGAAAATGGGCATAAAAATTTCCATACTCATTGCCATTCTCAGAATAGTAAGTCTTGATTCCTATTGCGCCTTCCATAGATGAAATAACGGAGTTGTTGACAGAGTCCAGCAGACTTGTAATGCTGTCTGAGATTATCCAAGCTGAGTCTCTCCCAACGAGTCCCATCTGCTTAGCTTCTCTGAACAAATAAGTTGCCGTCTCTAATGAAGAATCAAGGACAATAAAAACCCGAGATTGCGTTTTATTTAGCTTAATAAGCTCTTCTTGGACAACCCTTCCTGGATCATTCACAGAAGAAAATGGTGGGAGAACCAAACGGTACTCAATCTCCGAGCCAACATTTTGTAGAGCCTCAGATAATAGTGCTAGCATGCCGGCGTTACTGCCATATCCTTCATCTTCGTAAATCGCGATGACCCTTTGCCAATTGTACGCATGAACAATATCTGCGATGCATTGTATCTGTTCAGAACCATTTTTTGCCATTTGTATCAAGAAAGGCCAAAGAAGTGGCATTAGAGGCGGGTTAATGGCTGGTGCTGCGAACGAAATGACTGGAACACCAGTTTGCCTTCCAACATCGGCTACTAGGGCTGCTTCCGGCCATGCATGCATGCCTATTATCACTTTTACCTTTTGGTCTCTAATCATCTCTTCTGCTGCAACCAAAATGTCGATATTTTTAAAAATAATTTTTTTGGTGCATTTTCATATGAAAAAAAAAATTAATATATTTTGATAATGAAAGCTAAGGTATATGTTCTTAATTGTCAATATATTTCACTCATGTAGTACTACTCTCTCTACAATTATGCAAAATGTCATGCACTACTCTTGTAGTCTAAATTCGTCTCATTGTGCTGGTGTGACAAAATATATCAATATATTTCACGTGAACACAAGGAAACGTGTAACACCCCAGGCCCAAACTCATGAACTATTATTTTATTTAAGTTAAAAGTTTTGGAACTTGTAGGATTATTCTGGAATTAGAGAATAGACCATTGGAAAGTTTGGAAACTTGGCCAAAATATATATATATATATATATATATATATATATATGTGTGTGTGTGTGTATCCTCTTCATGCACAGTTATCTCTCCCGTCTCTTTCATTAGGTTTTCAACAGCGTGCATGCATAGGTAACCATACACTTGGATCATATTCACGCAGCAGTTCCTGCCACCACGAAGACCCACGTCTCACGACCTTACACAGTTTTTGTATTTGTGCAATTGCTCATCACCGCACAACCACCCAACAGTTACTCCTTCCCGTCACTCTATTGAAGTATATAAACAGTTATTGTAAATAATTAAGTCTTACAAAACCTTTAATTGTAAATTTACTTTATTGCAAGTGTGCTGCACGTGTATTTCATTCCTTGTATATATAGTTGGACTACTCTGTACATTACTACTTGTGCATTTTACTTTTACAGAAGATTAGTTTTTCTCTCCATCTGTGTTCTTGAGCTTTTCTTGAGTTTCTTGAACTTCTTGGGTGATCGGATGATTCCAGATTGATTCTCCTAGACACTTGCTCCTAATTTTTTATTTTTCTTTCCCACTTGTCCGCTCCTCCCCACGTGCAAGAAGTTCCCTGCATCAAGCGCGGCAAGTGCATGGTAACCGCTGCCCCGTTGCACATAACCACCTTCCTCCTTTTTCATTATCCCTTTCCCGTGCGCTCCTTCGATGCCAGGCATTTCGGTTTCTCAATACACTTCACCTTGTAGATGCTCTCTCTCCCTCGCTCTCTTTCATCTGTGATTTCTAGGACCAAACTGAGAGCTACTGCCGCCCAAAGCCACCATACGTGAATTCCTTCAAGCACGGCAACTCCAACCTCCTCGCAAGGCGCTGCTTCACATCGGAGACTCCATGACAACAGGCCAGCCCTTTCCGTCGTCACAACCATGCAGCGAGAACCACCACCAAAACTCCGTCGTGCACAACCCAACCCAGCCTCTGTTTTCTTACACCTGAAACAGAGCACCCCAAAGCCATCCACCGCCCTCCCCTCTCAAAAATCTCTCATCAGTTCAGTTATTTTCTCATGGCGTTCTCTTCCCCGAATCCTATTCCTTCCACACGCACTTTCGGTTTCCTCACCTTCAAGAGTTTTTTTTTTTTTCCTTTCCTCTCAACAGACCCTCTTGCGCCTCACTTGTACTAGTGAAATTGGTGCTGGGATTTTTGGTAGGATTTCGGATTTTGAGTTGCTGAGTTGAACCCAAGGTAAGCACTAGTTTCCTCTTTCACTCTCTCTCCCTCTCTTTTTCTCGCGTTCCCTCAAAAATTTGGATCTCTCTTTTCTTTCTGTGTTTTACCCAACCGGATTCGTCTCAGTTGGTGGGTATTGCAGCAGTTTTTGGGTTACTCCCGTACCTCTAGTTAAAGTCGACAACAGTGCATCGTTGCCGTCCAACGATAGCTTTGAATTTTCTCTTCCTCCTCGCGCCGGTTAGCATCCCTCACCGTTAATCCCATTGTTTTATTTCCCTGTCGCTTCCCCTTTTGATTTCTCTCAAGTTATTTTCTCCACCTCCCTCCCGGCATCAGACCCATTTATTCATCTAGTTTTAATTTCTTTACTGCAACCTACAGATTCCTATCCTTTAAAGCCTAAACTTGCCAACACGTGCTTGGGACCACATTAGACATGATTCCTTCTCTCAGTTCAGGGTTGTTTTTCATTGCAAATGTCGCAGCTTCTGTAAGTAGTAATACTTGACAAGACCAAACTTTTGAGCTAAATTACCTTAGGGCCATTTCTTTTCCCTCCAGATAATACTTTATTATTCTCAAGTTGAAGTTGACTTAGCTTTTTCATGAAAAGTGTCATGCAATCACTGATGAAATCTATATAAAAAGGAAAGAAATATATTTTGACATGAATAGTATAAATATGAACAATATTTAACATGTTTTGAAATGTAAGAAAGAGTGGATATGAAATTTGAGATTTTTATTCATGTGATATGAAATCTTTTGCATCTATTATTGATCATTTAAAAATAATATGAACATATTCCGCATGTGATTTGATATAACAAGAATATGAAAAATCTTTAGCATATTTATAATATGTTATTATTCTGATTCTGAATATGGTTCTGATACGATGATATTGGTACCAACATAATATAATATGATATGAGTGTACCTATTTTGAAAACAAAGTGATTTTTTATGTGTTCTTTTATGGTAGTACACAAACACCTTGTCTTAAAAAAAGCACTGAAGTGGTAGATATAACATACCAGCAGAAGCGACTCTAAGAGCATGCCGGAAATGAAGAGACAATTGGTGAGACTCTGAATTGGTGTTGTAGTTTTGAACTGCAATTTCCATTGCTGTTTTCTCTTCTTTTCCAATACGGGTATTAACGTCAGTGATTATACCCATACTCATCACTGTTTTGTTGTTGGCTTCAGCTCCATTAATGGAGGCACAGAGAAGACAACATATCACGAGTACTACCGGGAAGAAGAAGAAGAAAGGCCAGGGTCTGGGAACCGCGCTAACTGTTACGAGTGGAAAAGGCATTTGCGATTCTTGCTGTTGGGCGTCGAGAGTCGCAACTGTTTGCGTTTTAATTATTGGTATATAGCAGATGATCATTAATTAGAAAGAGCATGCATCTCATATAGATACTGTTGATATACAGATGCATTTTCGACAGAGAATGTTGCTTCAGAAAACACGCTGTTTCGAGGAATTTTTTGAAGTCTGATTTAGTAATATAATAGATCTGGTCCAAGTATTACATACCGCGTTAATTGACTTATATTATACGTGCATGAGCCGCTAAAGAATATTCTCAGAATCTAGGACTGACTTGCTGGCCGGGATGGATATACTAATTTCTATATATACTTAAATTAACTAGCGTAAATTTTACATTTTACATCCTAAATTATTAGAATCGACACTTTCATATTCTAACTACTTACAAGATTCATGCCGTGTCATATCACTTATTTTTAACCGTTAGAATTGAAATATTGGGGTGCAAAGTTTAAATTTTTAAAAGCTAGAAAGCATAGTACGTATGTGTAAATAGAATTCACGAAAATAAATTCACAAACTGATATATATATATATATATATATATATGACTTAATGTAGTACGTACATCATTATAAAATTATTTTTATTTTAAAGTACCTACTGAGAAAAGCAAAAAATAAAAATTTATTTTTTTATATTTTTAAATATTTTTTAAAAATAAAAAAATTCACAACATCACTAAAAAAAATATTTACTTAATTATTAAATAAATAAAAAAAACATTCATACTAAAAGCATTTTTTATACCAATTATCCGAGTTCGTTTCAGCCCATAAATTAACGTTTTCTGCAGATGAAGATGGCTAACAAACAATTAAACGTGAGGTGGAAGTTAAAGAAAGATAAACATATCCTAACGTTTGTCACATCAACACATTTTCGTCAATAAGACAACGAAGGAACGCGTATTATTAATTTTTGGGCTTTGATATATATAGTCAGCAAATATAGTCGGTGTGCAGTCGGCTATACAGAATAAATAAAAAAAATTATAAAAATTTTTTTTTTATATTTAGGGAAACCTACATAAATAAAAAAAAGTTATAAAAATAATTTTTTTTCATATAAATCTTGTATTAATTTATTTTTTTACAGCCGATTGTACGTCGACTGCATCTGTCGACTACAAAAAAAAGATTTCTCTTAATTTTTAAGGCGTTCAAGTTTGGACTCATGATATGATTGGGTCACTGATTCCGCTATCCAATCACCGACTGAAAGATGATTATTTTCTTTGCAAACAAGATCACTTGGCAGGTAAACATCTCCGTTTCGTGGGTAGATATATAGGCTTTGAAGTTTGAAGAATCGAAGATTCCAGTTTCCAACACCTAGCTAAATGAGACCAAGACTCTGGATGAAACCTGGATGCATACTGCGTGGCATGCAGGGAGTGACACAACTTGATTGGTCACCAAATGTTGAAAAATGGGATAAGATAAGAATTTTATAAACAAAATCATTAAGCACCAGTCGAGTCGTTTTTAAGGGATTACTAGCCTCCAATAATAATCTGTCACATATGATAGTTCTTTCCGGTCAATTTAAATTAACACGTTGCAATATACCTCTTTATACTACAGTTTTTAAATATAATTTTATAGTTTATTCATCGAGCTATTTTAAAATTGTGTGAGAATTAGATAGGAATCAATTTTTTGGTTCCAATCATCCCTTTTGTTATTTTTTTTGTTTTTTTATGTTATAATGTGTGTTAGCTTTGAGAAAACTGTAAGAGACTCCCAACCCATCAAATTTGTATCTTGTATCCGTTAGTTTATTTATAAATGTCCTACTTGCTGAGAAAAAAAATGAAATTGTGTTGATGTGACAACGATTAAAATATGTTTACCATCTTTAACTTCAAATAAGATACTTCAATTGTGTTGTTGAAAGTTCAATAAAATATTATTAGAATATTATTTTTTAATATTATTATTATTTTAGAATTTGATAAAGTTGAATTGTTTATCATATTTTATGTTAGAAGTTGAAAAAGTTGTAATGATTAGATAAGATAAATTGAGATGAGTTGAGATGGGTTGATAAACCAAACGTAGCTAATTGAGTGGGTTGAAACAAACCCCCAGACAGGTATAGATAGGATAGTCATGACATGAATTTTAGTATCTTATTTATTATTATTATTATTTTTTTAATATTTAAAGATGTTAAATTATTTATTATATTTTGTGTAAAAATGTAAAAATATTATAATTATAAGATGAGTTTAAATGGTTTATAAAAACAAACCGCTTCCTATTTACTAGGAGTATAAAAAAAATCGATAAACCGGTAAATCAGACCGAACCAGACCAAACCGGTGGGATCGTGCCGGTTTTATTTTTCTTAAAACCGATTAAAATTGGTCTGGTTTCTATTTTTCTTTTTCTAAAACCACACCGGTTTATAGATATTTTAATTTTTTGTATTGTATATAATATTTATATATAATATATAACTATATATAAAATAGTTTTGTATTATATGATAAATTATTAATTAACATAATATTAAATTTTAAAATCTTATATCATTCTATTTATTGTATTAATAGTTATACTAATATTATATAGTGTATATTAATAGTTATAGTAATACTATATCACTATATATTATAATATACAATAATATCATTATATTATATATTATGATATATCATTATAGTCTATAATACAATTATAATATATATTATAATATACGATAATATATTATCACTATAGTATTATATACTATAATATACTATATTATATATATTATATAATATTTAATATAGTACAGTTAAACCGGTAAAACCGGAGTACCGGTTTAGAAGAGTAACCGGTGCGTAATCGGTTTTGAAAAATGTAAAACTAGTGCATTCCAGTTCAATCTTAAATTTTGTCCAAAACCGGACCGAACCAAACTAGTTTCACATCTACTATTTACTTGATGATACTTTTTTTAAATCAAATTAGTGATGGAAATGATTTTAAAATATGAAAAGTCCAAGGCAAAAAACAGTGTCATATATGAACTAAGAAGGAAGTTTACTACCCCTCTTGGGCTACGTAGGGTTTGTTCCCCTCCAGATCCAAGCCGGCTAATAGAAAGTCCAACTCGTAAGCAATGAAGAAAAGAGGGTCGAGCTAAGCCCGAGAAGGCTCATCAGATACAATGACTAGTCACGTCACCCGTTTAAACCACAACCTACACCGCAGGATAACGAGCATGCCACATTAAATGGCCAAAGAGATCAACATGCAACGATATAACAGGATGTCCACTCATATCTGTAACCAAGACAATACGCGCACCTCCCCCTTATCTGCAACTAGAGACAAATGGAGAAGGAAAGGACGACCCACGTACAATACAAAAAGGTGACAATTGACATGTTAGAGGAGAATCCTGCCACCAATACAATGCTATGTATGCCCTGCATGATCTTCCAGTAGTAAGTAGGGATCATCGCGATTGAGCATATAAGCATGTCCCTGGCTTAGGTAAAAGGGTCTGACATATACTCACTCTCTTGAACACTTTCTCCTAGCATTCTCCTCACAAAACAATTATTCTAAGTTAGGCATCAGTAGTGTCCCTCACCACTCCGAGCCCCCATCTCAGTACATCTTGCAGGTCTTTGAGAGGAAATGCTGAGTTACTCAGGCTACGAAATATGACATCAACTTGAATTTTTTTTAATTCTTTATTTTTCTTCGACTTTGCAGTTGCACCACCAAGCGAACTACTGCACGCTCTTGGATATCGCCGAATGTGTCTTTTAGTACTGTCACTAGAGTATGCCAACATACACATAAGCCAACAATCGATAACTGCAGAGTGAAAATTAAGATTACTTCCATACCTAAAAAGCACTCTCCAAAACGAGCTGTACAGCATTTTGTTGCACCAAACTAGCCTATGTTATAGTTAACTTTGAATCCGCCAGCTCAGCATCATCATCAAACCTAGATCTCTCTGTATCATATATGTAAGTAGCTTGGTACATATATCTATATGGTATTCAAGGGTATATAAATTACTCTACTTCAATGTTTGATCTATTTGGTACATATGATCCATTATTGTCATGATCAGGATGATAATTCTAAAAATTCAATGGGTAACATTAAAAGCCACTTCTTGATTCTTTATAATCCAATTCAAACTCCAATAATTTGTCATTTTTGCACAATTCAAATGCACAAGTCTTGCAGCATATCGACTACTCCAATGTTTGTCATGATCACCTCTATAATGGATTCATTGGTGGTGGCTAACACCCATAGTTTGAATAGTTTTTCAAATTAAAGGTTTTACTTCATAACCAAATCTTCCACCCATTTCTAAACGGAATTAAATTAACGTAGTTCTCACACCAAGACTTCCATGTTAAGGAAGCCATTTACTTAGCTAGCTTCTCAGTTTAATGATAGACAGTAAGGCTTTCAGCAATGTCTTTTCAGGAAGAATTAATATGTACGTAGACCTTAATGAAATTAATGTTGGTATAATTTCCACTGTGATTAATGCAAGCTGTCGATATTTTCCTCCGTCGTTGGAAATTTGGAGGCAACTTCATGGAAGTTGGGGAGCAAAGTCAAAGCTATCGACCCCAGATTCCATTTGGCCTGATATTCTTCATGGAAGCTAGCGAGCAAAGTCAAAGCTATCGACCCCAGATTCCATCTGGCCTGATATTCTTCCGATCCTCATGGAAATGTGTTTTGTCTTAATCAAATAGCTAGTAGACCATGCATATGCGCAGCCTGCTAGGCGCGTACGTTGATAAGGTTTCCTACCATCCCAGGTCAATTCCAGATTCCCCACCTAATACTAATGATGATTCCTGTGATACCTCATATTTACGTGTATTTTTATTGAAAGATTATCTAAATTATTATAATAAGTGATTCTCTTATTTTAAATTAAACGTGTTTTTTGTTGTATTATTTTATGATTTTTAAATTGTGAGATTTAAATAATGTGTTTTCTTGATATTAATAATTATTTCGAAATTACTCTCTAACTTGAATTATTTTATTGTTGGGCTTTAACTAATTTATTTTATTAATATTGATTTGTAACGTTTATTGTTTTTATTTGAATTTTATTTATTTTATTATGCTCGATCTTTATTTTGAAATAGTTTATTGTTGAATTCTATTATTTTATTTTATAAGGTTACTGTGTTTAAATTATTTTATTTAACTCGTCGTTTTAAAATTTATTTTCATTAGATCAGTTTTGAGTCCTTAAGCTGAAAAATGGTTGACATTATTTCTTTCATTTCATTTTTCTTTTTCCCTCTTTTTCTTTTCTCTTTTCTCTTTCTTCTTTCTTTTTCTTCATTCTTTTTCTTTTTCTCCTTATTTATTCCCCAACCCGTGCGAACCCTCTCCCTTTTCTCTTGTCCTCTGTGCATCCTCCCTCCACCCAGCCTCACCATTGTCCACTAACAAACCTCACCGCCCCACCCCACCGCCTTCCCCTCAAGCCAGCGAGCTCACCCATGCCGGCCACCACTCCCCACGCTCTCTCTCTCCTCCCCACTGGCCGTGTGTAGCCCAAATGGGCTTGTATTTTCCTGTGCCACCGTCTGGTGGCACCACCACCACCACAACTTCCCCTCCAATGAGCCAACATCATCCACCAA
Source organism: Carya illinoinensis (assembly GCF_018687715.1). NCBI lineage: Eukaryota > Viridiplantae > Streptophyta > Magnoliopsida > Fagales > Juglandaceae > Carya > Carya illinoinensis. The sequence goes on along the minus strand of NC_056766.1, from coordinate 43,921,674 downwards.
TCTCAGCCCCTAACTTACCATCGTTTACCCCCACAAAGCCCATCAAGCCACACAGTTTTAGCCTCCCTGCGCCGCCATCACGCCGCTGTTGGCCACCAACTCTTCACCACTTCACTACCAACCTTCCAGCTACCTAACCCACCCATCCTCAGCCCCGACCAGTCACCGGTGAAGTCTAACCATCTCATTTTCTGTTTTAGCCTTTTTGGCTTTCGACCACAGTTTGTGGCGCCACTCACGACCAACCACCACTTCCATTAGTTTCATCAACACCCCTAAGCCCTACCCTAACCTTCCCTAGTTTTTATTTGTCTCTGTTCAAATTTGGGTATTTTGGGACCCACGGCCACAGTGTATTTTGCACTGTTACGTTGCTTTGTCGTCATCTTTTGCAGCTTTTTGATCCTCAAAATATTATTTTATAGCATTGTAAATATTTTCCAAACTTCCTTAAGATTTAAATATATTTTTGCTTTAACAATCATTTGTGATTGGTCGGTTGTGCCGGACTGAGTCCGAGGAATCAAGGGTCGGATGGAGTTATTTATGTTTGGATGATTTGAATTGTTGGGTATTTTGTGTCATATCATTTACATTGCATGGTGCATGCATATACATGTGTTGGAAATTGAAAACTGAGTTTTTAAGTGTTAATGGATTTTTTGGATGCATATGTATCACGACCCCAAGTCGAGATGAGACATTATCCCAGTGGAGCTCCTCTAGTCACTCAGGAGTGGAAAATACTGAGTAACATATACGGTAATGTTGTCGTGTCGACTTCGTAGTCCCTCGACTAGCGGGGACTAGAGGATGCCTGGTCATGGTACGCGCTGGGCACGGAGCTGGATATCGCTCATATAGATGTCACATACGTGGTCATTACCTACGATGTGGCATAAGAGCTAGAGTGTGCGAATGATCCCTAGGGGAGATCATGGTGCATATAATAAATTGGAAACTGGTTTCGATATTAGATATGGCCAATTTTCTGGAAAAATGTCAAGTTTTGATTAAAGGATATTTGTGGGCCATTTTTCTGGGAAAATGACAAGATTTTTATAAGTGGATATTCATGGACCATTTTCTGGGAAAATGGTGAATTTCTTGTTTTAAGCCATTATCTAGGATAATGGCGAGGAAATGTTTTAATGGAGCTGTTTAGATCAAAAATGAAATTTTTGACGTGCGTTGGAAAAATAGATTATTTTTGGGAAATGATTATTTTGAGAAATGTTATTTTCAGATCTCATGCATATAGCATCTTGTTCATGCATATTATAGAGGTTTTAATATATTTTTATTTTGTGGGATTGTTTGGATTATTACTTTCCTACAGTACCGTCTTTGATATCTTAGATTTTGATGTATATGAGAAAAAGGCTGAGTCTAAGGAGACGGCATCGCCGGAGGACTAATTTGGAGTTTGGTTTGTTTTATTTGGAAATTATTTTCCGTCCTTAATTATGTATTTGGATTTATGATGTTGCTATATAGCTTGTGTTATTTTGATACGATTGTTTTAAACGAGTTTTTATTTAAACAAAATTTCTGGTACTTAATAAACGGACTTTTATGATCCGTTGCGTTATTTATGTTGTACACGTGTTGCATGTACATACACTTGGCACTTGGCGATGTGATACGTGACCCTTGTTGTTATCATCCTAACACCTCGATTTCCACGTGTCCATACGTGGAAGTTGGGGGCGTCATAATTCCCAAAATGCAAGATCGCCAAATGCCCTATCCATGGTTACTTGTCCCTATAGTACTGTTCTTTCTTCATGATATTGTCTCCGATGGAGCTGAAACCAAAATCAAAACCAAAGTTACGGGAATCGGTATGATTGCATCTCAAAACTACAACAACAATTCAAAGACTCACAAAGTCTCTCTTTCCCAAGTTAGTCATGTCCCTTCCGCATCCGGTAGTGCGTCTCTAGCTAATCTCTATCACCCATTTTGCTAATAGTGGGATGTTAAGATTTGCTGTCGGAAGTCAAATAATGAAAGATAATTTATATAAAGCAAAGCAAAATTAGAAAACCAAACCATTTATTAATATGAAACTAGTCATATATTTGAGAAGAGGTGTGAATAGTAATAAAAAAATATGTGAAAAGTAATAATAGAATATTGAATAGTAGTAAAAACTAATGAATAGTACTAGTAAAAAGTATGTAAAAATTAATAATAAAATAATGAATAGTAGTAGAGTATTATGAGAATACCTCAAGTGCTTTCAGTACCCAAACATAGCCTTAAGGTGGTTTACGTGCTGCATTCTTTTTAAATATTATACATAAATATTTATTTATTTATCGTAAAAGATTCCTTATTGCTATTAAACCCTAGGTACGCTACAACAGAAGTAACTTTTTCCAGCTATTTAAATTTCTGGAAAATGTGCTAAAAATCGTCGCCAAACATCAATCACATTGATTTAAACATCGTTGCATGTTCACCGGTACTATTCCTCCACTTCTGATATACTGCAACAGAAGTAAAAAATCGCTGCTAATAGGTTAGATTTCCAGGCAATTTTATTTTTTTTTTTCACAATTAGTTCAAGAAATCGCCGCAACTATGAACTATGATTCAGTTAAAAATTGTTGGGAAAGACTAAAAGCCTGTTTGGGATTGCAGTGGAAAGTCTAAAAAGTGCTTTAAAATGGTTTAAAGTACTTAAATGATCAAATTTACCTATTTGGTAATTCTATATTAAAGTACTTTTAAATAATAATAAAAAAGCTAAGAAAGCACGTTTCAACAAAACGTAAGTCCTATTTTACAAAAAGTAAGTCCTATTTTTCTGTGACATGTATATTACGAAATGATCCTCACTATTTTACCACAAGGACAACTTTGCCCCTCCCCTTCCCCGCCCCCCTCTCTCTCTCTCTCTCTCTCTCTCTCTCTCTCTCTCTCTCTCTCTCTCTACCTCCGAAGACCTTCACGCCTTCAACTTTCAGAAGACCTTCACGCCTTTAACTTTTAGATGGAGCTGAAAATTTCAGAAGACCTTCAACTCTCTCTCTTTCTCTTTCTCTCTCGACCTCCGAAGACCTTCACGCCTTCAACTTTCAGATGGAGCTAAAAATTTTAGAAGACCTTCAACTCTCTCTCTTTCTCTTTCTCTCTCAACCTCTGAAGACCTTCACGCCTTCAACTTTCAGAAGACCTTCACGCCTTCAACTTTCAAATGGAGCTGAAAATTTCAGAAGACCTTCAACTCTCTCTCTCTCTCTTTCTCTCTCGGCCTCCTAAGACTTTCACGCCTTCAACTTTCAGATGGAGCTGAAAATTTTCAGATGGCAGTTTGTCTTCAACCATTTTTTTTCTATAACACAGAATCAGTATTCCTTATCAAAAATCTGGATTGAACCCGAAAACCCACCTTTGAATTCTTCAGCCCCTGCACCTTCGAATTCTTCACCCACCGCACCTTCGTGGCCTTATGGTTTTTCTCTGGGAGTTTCTCATGGTATATAGCACGTCAGGTTAGTAAGGTTGCAGTTGATGTCTTTCTAGAAAGAAGCCATTGAGAATTGGTATTGAGGTTTTTGACCAATCGAATCGGTTCTCCAGCTGCATCGGATGGCGCTGAAGCCTTCAAACATTTTTTTTTATATATATATAACACAAAATCAGATGGCGTTGAAGCCTTCGACTATATCGTCTCCACCAGGTTCTCCAATTGAATCGATAATCATTCTTTAGAAATTTTCATACGATTTGCTCTCTATCAAATTTGAATGGAGCTAAAACAGAGTTATTGGAGCTCAGGGAGAGAAATCTTTATTGGTACTCTTCGGTTAGTTATCTTTACTTTCCTAAAATTTGAGAAAAATGGAATCAACTACGCAAGAAGATTGTATTGGATAAGTGTCCAGATTTATTGGGTTAGCTACCTACTCAAATATTGGATTTTAGAAACAAAAAAGTCTCTAGATTTATTGGGTTAGCTACCTACTCAAAGATTGGATTTTGTCATCACCAAAAAAAGTGAAGAAAGGTATGAATAAATTTTTGTTAATATCCATTCCGATTGATTCTCACGTATTTTTCATCTATTGAAACTCTAAGTCTCTGCTCTATTTATACAACACCCATGACTGAGTTCAGTAGTGTGTAAAAAAAAAAAAAAACCTTATCTTCCATTCAGTGGTATTGCAAATTGTGTGGAGTGTGCATGCATTCGGTGGTACTGTCATTTGTGCATAGTGAGTTATAATCATCCATTCACAGTCGGTTGTAATCTAGGTATGTTGTGATTGGTATTATTTCCTCATTATTTGTTATTTTTGTTTGGAGTTGCTTCTCTAGTTGTCACCGCAGTCCTTGCTCCCCTTTTCTTTTCTTCTTGTGTTTTTGTTGGCCATGCAAGGGGGATGAGGTCCTTCATGGAGCACGAAATCACAGTGCATAACTGCTGTGAAAGTCCTATAATTGCTTGACAATTTCTAGTATCATCATAACAGATGTGGCTTTGAACATAGCTCTTGTTATAATATATGGTTACAAAAGGGTATTTCCTTCACTCATTGGGTTAGATTAAATGGTTCAAATTTTATGGAGGGTCCATAAATTCTAACTACAATTTTTAGATTAAATGGTTCAAATGTTATTTTCTTAAAATTTGTCATGTGATTTGTTGAGTCTGGTTTTTCAAATATTTTGCTCTGTTGCGTGGTAATAAATGTATTAAAAAAACCATTTCATTGCAATGTTCATCTGGGTAACTTCCCCATCCACTTTCTGATGTGAACAACATTTGTCTTTCCATCTTCAGCAAAAAACCAGGCAGAACGGTCCCTCAATTGTACTCCTTACGAAATCACATAGAGAAACGTTTATTGCCCTAAAGGACCCAACATTTCATATTGATTTTATTAAACGAATGAAAAATAAATAAATCAATAATGACAATCATAATCTTATTTTTGGGGATTCGTTATTATTTTCTTTTCTAAATGCTTTGTAATGAACTATTTTAGTGGTTGTTGAGAATAAATTTTTTTTATTATATATTTTGTTTGAATTTTTACAATATTTTAATTTTTTTTTATTGATGCTTGTTCTTAAGCATTGCGATTTTATTATTTATTTATTTTTAATATTTTTTGTGAATTTAACAGATATGAAGAATAATGGTTACGATACTGAAGAATATACAAGCGATGTCGATAATGGTGAAGAAGAAGAAAAAGAGGATGATATTGACTTTATGATAACATTACAATTAATGATGGCTTCTAAATATCACACAACATATATGGTCAAGGAACCTTGTAGGACCTATCCGCATATAGGTCATAAGTTTGTTATGGAGATTCTAAATGGTCATCATGATAGATGTCATCAACAATTTAGGATGGAAAAAGATGTATTTCATACTTTATGCAAAGAGTTGAATGAAAGATATAACTTAGCTAGTACTCGAAACATAACTATCGAAGAAATGGTTGGAATTTTCTTGATTACATTAGGTCATGGGTTCGGGAATAGAATGGCGCAAGAAAGATTTCAACATTCGGGAGAGACTATTAGAAGGCATTTTAATAGTGTATTAATGGTTGTTTCACGAATGGCAATCGACATTATCAACCCCATTGATAGGGAATTTAAGGATGTTCCAAAAAAATTCGTGAAGATGAGCGATATTGGCCATACTTTAAATATTGTATTGGAGCTATTGATGGAACCCATGTGCCAGTTACTATATCTCCAACAAAACAAATTCCATTTATTGGTAGAAAAGTCATACCTACTCAGAATATCATGGCAGTTTATGATTTTCATATACGTTTCACTTTTGTTTGGGCTGGGTGGGAAGGTACCGCACATGATATACGTATTTTTATGGAAGCTATTCAGAGTGAGGAATTGTACTTTCCACATCCACCTAGAGGTTTGAATTTAATAAGAATGACATTAATGAACTTTAATAAGAAAATAAATTATTTTTATATTACTTTGGATTTATTATCCTAAATTGTATGTAGGTAAATATTACTTGGTAGATGCTGGATATCCTCATATGAACGGATACATGGGGCCATATAGAAGGGAACGATATCATCTACCAGATTTTCGTCGTGGTCCTCGACCAATAGGTATGCGTGAAATATTTAATCATGCACATTCGTCACTCAGATGCACTGTTGAGAGAACATTTGGAGTTTTGAAAAATAGATGGAAGACATTAGATCATATGCCAAATTTTCCTTATCATAAGCAAGTTAAAATTGTCGTGGTGTCTATGGCTATTTATAATTTTATTAGAACTCATGCATTAAAGGATATGGAGTCCAAGCCATACGATGATGACGAGGATTATCTACCTCCTTGAAGCATGGAGGTCGAAGAAGCAGAAGATTACTCACGCATGCAACAATCAGAGATATCTAGTGAAAATGTTATAAATATTGAGTGTGATTATATTGCTCTTTCACTTATGCATGGTTGAAGTTATTTTCATTCCATTATAATTACTGAAAAATCTATTAGACTATTTTCGTTATTATTTTATTATAATATTTTATTTCTATCAAGAATGTACCCTTTTGTGTCATTTCTACTTCAAAAAGTGCTTTTTAAATTTATTTCCAAACAAATCTAATATATTTGAAAGTGCTTTAGATATACGGATCCCAAACAGTAAATAACTTTTTAATAGTAGAGCTTATTACGTTAACTTCTAAACTATAAGCCTTAAGCTAAAAGCAATATTTTCTACCACAATCCCAAACATACACTAACACCAAAAATTTCTTATCGTCGCAAACCAACTTGTCCAACATTTTCAAAACATTGCTGCAACATATAGCTTTTGAATACTCAATTGTGGCAATTATAAAATTGCTAGTATTAGTCTTTCCTACATATTGTAGAATCGCTGCTATTGAATTTTTGGTTTGTGAACTTAGTGGCAGCAATTCCAGAATCTCTAGGAAAGACTAATACCAACGATTTTATAATCGCCGCAATAGAGTTTTCGGTTTTAAAAAGAGGTTGCAGCGATTGGAAATTCGCTGATATTAGTCTTTCCCAGCAATTGGGAGAAGATATTTAACAAAGACATACAAGCAAGTTACATCTCGATAGCAGCTTAACCTTCAGACATTTTTACAAAGGATCTTACTTCAGCTAGACTTTTGCTCCTTCGTGACAAGCTGATGGTTTGAGATCTTCCCATCACTTTGAAGGGGGATGTTAGACATATTAGCTCCGATAAATCAGCATCTCATCAAGATAAATCTGTTACAACTGTTATCTAGTTGTTACTGTAGTTATCTAGTGAATCACTGCAAATTTCATTTATATTATGTTAGCTAGTGTTTTGTTAGTAGATGTTTAAATATTTGAATATTTGTATCTATCTAGATAATGTAATTTAAAATACTCTATACTCATCTTTATATATGAATACAGTTGAGCAACTGGTAATCAATTGAGCCAGACTTTATTTCCATTTGTATTTCTGACTTACATGCCAAACAAAAGCTTGAATTTCTACCTCTTTGGTATGTATTACTTCTTTTGCTTTTAATTTTCTCTTTTATGTTTCCATGCGCATTATAGCTTTCATATATTTCATGATCATAAATGAGTTGAATCCTAGTTTCATATCCTAGTTTGATACCACACTTAGTCAATCTGGGAAAAAGCAGAGGTGAAAAATTTAAGTACATGGGGTTCATTAAAAGCCGTGATTTTCTTTTCATTTGGTACATTTTTTTCCCTGTGTTTTGACTAGTATTATTGTGGGTAACCACTTACCACTGAGGGCTCAAACTTTCTATAGATCCAACTGGAAGGCGTATCTTAGATTGGAGAAATTGTGTTCAAATCATTGAGGGGATTATTCAAGGGCTTCTATATCTCCAAGAATACTCAAATTTTACTATAATTCACCGAGATTTCAAAGGTAGCAACATTTTATTGGACAAGGATATGAATCCGAAGATATCAGATTTCAGAATGGCTAAACTTTTTGGAAAAGATGAGCATGAAGCAAACACAATCAGGATTGTTGGAACATGGTAAGTCTTCAACTTGTGTAGCTTTTTACAAGCATTTATCTTTGTTGAATTCTCAGCATCTTTTAACATATACAATGCACTGGCTATATTCCTAGTCCGAATTATGTGAGAAAAGGTATATACTCCATGAAATATGATGTCTATTGCTTTGGAGTTCTACTTCTGCAAATCATAAGTGGCAAGAGGAATGCCTAGTACTGTTATTATGGGATGAACGAGACATTGAACCTTCTTGAACACGTATGTAACTTCATTAAACTTTCTTTTGATTTTGCTTTCTGCAACTCAGACTTTCTTTTGAAATATAAAGATAGAGAACATTGGATTATTTTAGGCATATGAGTTGTGGAGAGAAGGTGAAGGCATGTAGTTTATGGATCCATCACTTGACGATTCATCTTCGCCATGCAAACTCGTGAGATGCTTGCAATTAGCTTTGTTATGTGTCCATGAAAATCTGGCCTGTGGACAGACCAACAATGTTGGAAGTTTATTCGATGCTTAAAAATGAGAATGACCCTATTGCCACACCTCAAAAGCCAATTTTCTCCATTAAAACTGATGAGAGTATGGCGAACAGTTCTACATCACAGCAAACAAGTTCACTAATTTCCCAAATAATAACAAGATAACCAGGCTAGCTTTTGGTGGGAGATCATGGTTGACTAAAGAGATATTCGTTTCTAACTTTTGTTTGTGCTGTCAATTCATGTTTGTAGGTTCTATCAATTTGATCATTTTTATTTCTTCCGAGTTCGATCTTGTCAAGTATATGATACTTAGTGCAATGTAAGGTTGGAATAAGAACTATAGTAACAAGTCGTACGTGTACCCATATGGACCCATCTCTGGATGATACACTACTAGTTTCTTCATGTAAATTGTTGAGATGCCTGCAAATAGCTCTTTTATGCATCCAGGAAAATGCAATTGATAGGCCAACCATCTTGGAGGTTGCTTCAATCCTAAAGAGCGAAAGTACTGCACTTACATTTCATAAATTGCCTACATTTTTTATCAACGTAATGTTATATACAGTTGTAGAATATGTAAGTGTTGTACAATCATTTTGAAAAATATTGGTGTTCACTATTAAAAAATTAATTTTTGGTCATGTGGGTCCCATATTTATTCATTTTTTTGAAAGAATTACACGACATTTACGTATTTCATGACTGCAAAAATTAATTCTCTTTCTATAAAAAGAAATGAAGAGGAGGAAAACAAATCTAAATTGAAACCAGAAAATTGTTCTATCAATGATACAACAATCTCCGAAATGGTTGCTCGATAATTAAGCATGCATGGAGGTACTCCTTCTGACATGTAGTTTCATAATTGGGGAAGATCTTAGGCATGCATGGGTACGTATATGTATTGATCTTATATTATCATTGCAGTAAATTTTTTATCTTTACCCAAAGATCTATTTTTCATATTATTCTATAGTTTCTACCAAGAACGTATAGTTTGAAGATCATGTCATCAAACATAAAAAGGGATCAAGCTGCTTGATCGTTTTCACCATTGTATAATTCCTTAAAGAAACTCTTAAGGCTCTTGGTGATGCCCGACAAAATTAAAATTATCCTAACGGCTAGTTAATCAACAAAAATCAGAGATTGAGATTGATAAAAGATGCAAAATAGAGATAAAACTTTGAAAAATGTTGATTAATGATATTATTTTATGAATTAAGCCCACAAGCCAGGTTTAATTAGTTTCAAAATTTGAATTATGAGAATTTCTCCCAAAAATATAAAATTCAATTTATTGCATGAAAATAAAATATGTAAGTAAACAAGAGCATGAAAATTAAATACATAAGTAAAAGAATTCTGCCAAAAACTTTGCCAAATAAAAATCAAAAGAGAGTTTAACTGTATGTTATCAATAAGAAGAGAGTCTAACTCCATAATAAATTGTCTTTTACTTTATGTTATCAACTGAATATGTTATCAATAATAATTTGATGCCCCTTAGTCTTATTTCAATATTTTGGGGGGATGACATTCTTCATTTCAAAAGTTCTTTTCAATTTGATATATTTCATGTATACAAAAAGGAAATGCCTTGATATAATTTGCTTCATTTGGCACTACGGGCAATACTGAAAGTTTTACCTGCCTTTATGAATTATCTAAACACATGATGGTTGGTCTCTTTTCTTTGGATCGTGCAGGAACTTCTACATTGCGTCATTAATTTTCTTTTCTCTCGTATTTGATTTTAACTAGATTTTATTAAGGATTATAGTTCTTTTATACGAGTGTTGCATAACCACTTACTCCTGTTTGTATAAGGTATTCATCTGCCATAAATGATGGCTAATCAATAAAACTAAGGTTTTACCCTGATTTTTTGTTTTTAAAAAGAGTTTTGCTACTCATTATTCCTACACTACATACACTACACTTATTTTTATTTTATTTTTATATATTTTAAATTTGTTTGGTTTTATTATTCTTAAAATAATTGAATTCTTTTACTCATTATCCATACACCATATATTAATTGGTAAGAGAAAAAAATAATAAAAATAAAAATAAGTGTGATCGGGGATAATGAATAAAAATTTTCTTTAAAAAAGAACAATTAATTATGTTGTTTTTCTTGGAGTTGAGAATTGCTTTTCAAATTCTTATTTGCAAAATATTGCTTTTAGATTTGAGATGTGGGATGGAAATTAAATTTTGAAGATGCTTAATATTATTTTTATTTCAAGATGGTGAAATTAATTTTCATTTTTTCATGAGCATTTGAATGAGACTACAAATTAAAGAAAAGAAAGATGGGTCAAATTGGACGTCCAAATGATCGAGGTATGAAAGTTTATAATTCAATGATGAATTCTTTCCAACCTGATAAGAATGATTCATACCCAAACTAATATGGGTATCCGGTCCAAATTATACATTGATTATATTGAACTACCTTAAAATTGTGAATATGCAAAACATATGGTAAGAAAAACTAAATCTTCCTTGAGTTTGGGTAACATAAGTTGTTTTTTTCCCAAATCTTCTATTTATATATATTAATTTTTACCTTGTTAATAAATATTTGGTTTAAATTTTTGAAATGATTATGATTTCGATTTTGGGTAAATTTTTTATAAGACTCTTGTTTATTTACGTATTTAATTTTCATACAATAATTTAGATTAATCTGTTCTTGAAAAAACCATCATAATTTCAAATTTCAAGACTACTTAGCTTGACTTGTGAGTTTCATAAAATAATTTCAAATTTTATAACTAATTAATACTTTTTAGAGTTTTCTCTTAGTGTTGCATCTTTTTAGAGTTTTGTGCCTCTTTGTTAGGCAGGAAGACAAGTAGTTTTGAGGAGTGCAAATGCCAAACTAAACCCCTAAATTACAGATTATGAAGAATTGAGAGTATTTGCATGATGAGTATTGATTTCTATCACATAAAGATACACATAACATTTTCTAACGAAAGCTCAAAACTCAAATAGTATCCGACATAGTTTGTGATAACTAGCCCATATTGAATGATAAGTGATAAGAGTATGTGGAATATAAGATCCCGTATTATTTAGAAATGAGAAATTATTATTTTTTATAATTATTTTAATAGAGCTTCAATTATATTATTGACTAATTTTTTAAAATATAGACTCAGATAGAACTTGTTTCTCCCTTGAAGCGTTAAAAGAAAAATTGGATGAGCTATGACAATCCATGGTCTAAAGTAAGACAACATTCTTAGATGAAAAATATTGAAAAATTATGAATTGCACACTCATCAAATCAGCCATTTTAATAAACAATTGCACACTTCACAATTCATTACACTTTAATTAAGAAGACACCATATTATTATCTCATTATATAAAATGTATTATATTTATCACTATTAGATGATTTTTTTAATAAATAATTTTTTATAATTTAATTAATAATAAATATGTCATATTTTATATAATAAAATAAAAATAAAATTGAAATGTGATGTATAATATTATTATGTCGATAATAATTCTACTTAACAGTTAGCAGAGTAATGGAGCCGAAAGGTATGCATTGCTACACCTAGGCCCAAGCCCATGCCCAGGCCCGCGATGAGGCAGTTGCTTTCAGAATGACGCCGTTGGATGAGTTTTCTTCTTTTACCCCCACCCCCCCACGATTTCCTTTTCAGACTCTCTCAAAGTTACTCTCTCGGTCTCTCCCAGTGCCACTTCGATTTTTCGACTCCCTCAAGAATTTTCTCTTGCAGATCGCTCAATCTGTTATGAACCCAATTAATTTGGGTTGGGCTTCATGGGCCTCCTGTTGTTCGGCTGCCTTCGTCACGCAGGTAAGCCTTCGTACGCCCCCTCCATCTCTCTCTCTCTCTCACTTAATCCACAGGTGCTCACTCTCTCTCTCCCAACAGTTGCTCCATCTCTCTCCCTCCCCTGCGGTTTCATTTGGTGTTGCGATTTTTGTCGGTTGTCATTGGATTTCGGTAGCTCTCTCTCTCTCGGGATATTCCTCTGCTCTGAGACTTAATATATCCTTGTCAAATTCGGTGTAGTTACGCCACGGTGGGTTCGTTGCCGACGCCTTTCTGTTTTGCCCACTCCTCTATGCACGAGCTCCACGCCGGTAAGTCTCTTTGCTGTCTCTGTTGGTAGTCCGTTTCCCCATTTGATTTATTTCCTCTGTCACACAATGCCCTCTCTCTAACCCCTCGGGTCCTCACTCACGCAGACACACACTCTTTCTTTGGTTTGAACTGCGACGGACTAAGGGTCACCAGAGACATCCTCTCACCTGCAAGGTATGTCTCGGTTGATCAACCCCGTTCGATAATTGTCCTTTCCGTCGGGTATTACCCACTGTTTAAATTAGGTTTTAACGTCACTGCCTTGTATCACAGGGCATTGAAATCAGTCCTTGACAGCGTCTTCTCGCCACCGATATTGAGAATCCACCGCACGAAATTTGGGTAAGATAATCGAGCATTAGTATCATCTTTATGTTGTTATTTACGTGATTTGTACATTGGTACCTAGTAGAAGATTACGCTGTCTCTGTTTGGGTGTTGGAAATTGTAGAGTTGGGTCGAAGTGTGGACACTGTTTGGGTTGATGTGTGTGGCTGTCTGGGATGATGTATGTGGCTGTTTGGGTTGAAGTGTGGCCGTTTGGGGTTGATGTGTGGTTGTTTGGGCTGGCTGATTGCTTGCTTAATATGTTGTTTTTTGGCCGTTTGATTACTTTATATGTCACTTGTGATCCCTTATTTCCTCGTATTTTTAAATATTTATTTTGCTAATTATTCTTATTAGTAAGAATTTTAAAGTGGTTATTATTATTTTGGTTACAGTACTTTATCATTATCAATGCCTAAATTGTGTAATTTATTTTAATGTACTTTTTCTTGTTATTAATTTTTGTCTATTATTTAATTTATTTCAAATTATTTTATTTTTGGGTTTTACTATTTTATTTTATTATTACTAAGTTGCTGTATTTTTTTTTAGTTAAACAAGTGTTTTAATCCTCACCGTTAGATTAGATTGGGAACCGTAAGATGAAGGGCTTAGATTAATTACCCAAGCCCCTATCTTTTTTTTCCTCATTTCCCTTTTTCCCTCTCTCTCTTCCGTCCCCATGCAGCCTGATGGAACCCCTCCTCCTTCTCACCCGATTCTCTCCCTTAGCTTAGCCTAGCTCCACCACAGGCCACCGCTGGTCATTGACCACATCACCACCACCACCTCATGCCGGCGAGCCCCCACCGTCGAGCCGAGCCGAGCCTCCATCTCGCAGGCACCTTCTCTTACACATGCATGAACGCACGCAAGAACCCACGGGTTCCCCTCTCCACAGCTCCTAGCGCCCCCATGGCACAGCCCCACACCACCAGCAGCTCCGCCCTTTGCTAGTGACCCTTCCCTCCACCAAACCCAGTCCTCATGGCAGCCCCTTCTCCTCCATCATGCACCCAACCCGAAATGGGTTCCCCCCCTCTCAAGGCTAGATCTACCACCGTGCGCTGCCACCCACGGCCTCCAGCCGCCACCACCAACTCCACCAACCTCCCTTAGCTCCTCCATGCTCAGCCCAAGCTTCCCTTCAGCTTCTCCCTCTATTTTCCAGTTTTGAAGCCCACAGCTAGCCTTTGGAAACCATTGCTCCGGTTCTGCTCCGCCACTTTTGGCGTCACCCCATGAACTAGCACACCTTTGATCTTTCATATTTTCCTTTCCACTGTTGTAAGTAATCTTCCAATGAACCTATTTGAGATTTAAACAATATTTTTACATTAACGTTTTTCTGTAGTCTGGTTGGTTGGGCTGGGCCTTAGGCCCAGTGGATCATTGTAAAATTGAAACTGTGGTTGAGGTTGGTTTGGGCCTTGGGCCAAAAACAGAGGATGAGATTACGCGTGTAGTTGGCTTGTGGAAACTGTGTTTGTGACTGTTTGCGATGATGTATATTGTCTAATGTGTGTTATGCCATGTCATCCAATATACTGTCAGCATGCATTTGCATATTTACTTTATTAATATTTGTTTGGCTTATTTAATTGTGCTGTGTTATGCCATGTGTGATATGAAAATTTGGTTTTCGTGTCTTGGTAATATTTTGAGAGTGCGTGTGTATCACGACCCCAAACCGAGATGACGCATTATCTCGGTGGAGCTCCCTGGTCACTTGGGAGAGTAATAAATTGAGTGTCATACCCTGGGTTGTCGTAGGATCGGATGAGATGATTATACTCTTGTGCCGATTCTATGGCCCTTCTGCTGGTGGGGTGCATGACTCGTGCGGTCCTCATCCTGATGTCACAACTTCCACACCATAGGTGGTATCAGAGCAGTTCGGCTCTTAGTAAAACCACATGTCTCGTAGGTGCAGTACTATTTTTTTTAAAGCTTTAATTTGAAATCATTTTATTTTATGTTACTTTATTATGTTTTATTTTGTTTTGTTTTGTTTGAGTTGAAAAGTGGGGTTAATGGTTATGCTATGGCAGGAAGATGGTACGACCAAGAATGCCGCAAGGTGGACCTGAGGATGATTTGCCGCGAGGTAACGGGTTCTACGCCGTGGCTAGGGAATTAAATCGACTGACAGAGTTCCTCCAACAGAACTTTCAGCAGCCGCAGGGAGAGCAGCGTAGGGAGGTACAAGTCGGGTGCACCTATGAGCAATTTTTAGTGCATTGGACCCTTACTTTCTCGGGAGAAGAAGATCCACTTCAGGCTAGGAGATGGATTAGAGATCTTGAAAGGACATTCGAGGTTTTCGGTTGTACAGAGGCCGAGAAAGTGCTATATGCAAGTTATTTGTTGCAAGGTGAAGCGGCTGATTGGTGGAAGACCAAGCGGGAACTCCTAGAGATGGAGTTGGGATCATTCGCAGCTGTGTCTTGGTTGCGCTTCATGAAAGAGTTTGACGACCGTTTCTTTCCTATTTTTGTGAGGCGACAGAAGGCGCGAGAATTCAACAACTTGGTCCAAGGGGACATGACCGTTGAACAATATGCCCAAAAGTTTATGGAGCTCGGGAAATTTGCAATCCATCTCATCGCCACCGAAGAGATGCAAGCCGAACGTTTTCAGGAAGGGCTACGCCAACAGATCCGCCAGCAGGTCGCTTGCCTGCAAATCCAGAGCTTTCAGAGGTTGGTCGAGGTGGCCTCTATTGCTGAGAGGGAACACAATGTTGAGGTAGGCTCCCCTCTGGGTCATAAGAGGCAGAACTTTGCTGGAGAAGGGAGCAGTTCCAACTTGCCACATAAGTTTGTATTAAGGACTGGGGCCCGACTACAGGCATCTACTGGACTTCGTATGGGAGGCCGAGCCCCAGTCTGCGGTAGATGTAACAGAGCCCACATAGGCGAGTGCCGACAGGGTGGGACTCAGTGTTATAGATGCGGTCAGTCAGGGCACTTTGCTCGCGAGTGCCCTAACCCAGCTCAGGTGAACCGTGGAGGCCGACGTGGTGGTAGGGCCAACCAGAGGCAAGTAGTGCAAGCTCGGGTTTATGCGGTGACCCTCGGCGATGTTGACCACTAGGCTCTAGAGACTCAGGACGCAGGAGTCACTACAAGTTTGGATTTAATTCAATCTTTTGGAATTGATGCCTTGTGTGGTTTGACCTTTGGATTTCATTAGTAGTTATGTTTGCATCGGGTAGGATTCATTTGTATGAGTTTTATGCTTGCACTTTGTTTGATTCGGGTGCATCTTAGTCATTTGTGTCTGCCACTTTTGCACGAATGTGTAATCTAGCCACGGAACCCTTACCACAATATTTGGTAGTGGCACTACCTAATGGTGAGACTGTGTGGTGCTCAAAAGTCGCATGAGGTTTTCCTTTGGATTTTGGTGGGAGGACACTTGATGCAGAGCTGATTGTGTTCAAGTTACTTGGGTTCGACATTATTCTTGGAATGGATTGGTTGTATCGGCATTCTGCTAGTATCAATTGTCTAAGTCGAGTAGTCAGTTTTCAACTCCCTGGAGGAGCCTATTTGGATTTTGTGGGAAGTAAGCTGAAGACGAGACCTACAGTCATATCTGCAATTCAAGCGAAGAAAGAATAAGCTAGTGGGGCGGACACCTTTTTGGTTCAAGTGGTGCCTATGCCATCTATGAAGAAGTCCATAGTGGATATACCAGTTGTGGAAGAGTTCCTTGATGTGTTTGCGGATGATTTGTCCGGTTTGCCTCTTATTCGCGAGTTGGAGTTCACCATTGATTTGGAACCCAAAGCGGCACCAGTGCATAAGGCTCCTTACCACATGGCACTGACTGAGTTTAAGGAGTTGAAAACTCAATTGTAAGAGCTGGTAGATAAGGGGTTTATTCAACTTAGTACTTTGCCTTGTGGAGTGCTAGTGCTGTTGTCAAGAAGGATGGTACCCTTAGAATGGGTATTGATTATTGAGAGCTCAACAAGGTGACCATCAAGAATAAGTATTCACTCTCTTGGATTGATGATTTGTTTGATCAGCTTCAAGGGTCAACTACCTTCTCAAAGATTGATTTGAGGTTGGGGTACTATCAGTTGAGAATAAAAGATAAGGATATAGCCAAGACTGCCTTTAGGTCAAGGTATGGACATTACGAGTTCAAAGTGATGCATTTTGGACTAGCTAATACCCCTGCAGCCTTCATAGACATGATGAATTGGGTGTTTTGACCTTATCTGGATTCATTTGTGGTGGTCTTCATCGAAGACATTTTGATGTATTCTCGGGATTGGGAGGAGCATGCTTGTCACCTTCGACTAGTTTTGGGAAAGTTGAGAGATCATTAGCTATACGTGAAGCTCAGCAAGTGCGAGTTTTGGTTAGAAGAAGTCAGATTTCTTGAATATGTCATTTCCCTGGATGGTGTAGTAATAGATCCTAGCAAAGTAGAAGCTATTTTGGCATGGCCGCGCTCTTCATTTATGTGTGAGATTCGTAGTTTCTTAGGACTTGGCGGGTACTATTGAAGATTTGTGGAAGGATTTTCTCGATTGTCTGGACCCCTCATTGCTTTGACTAGGAAAAATGCTAAGTTTGTTTGGACTGACAAGTGTGAGAAAGTTTCCAAGAGTTGAAAAAGAGATTGACTACTACGCCCGTTTTGGCACTTCCTGAGCTGCACAAGCTGTTTGTGGTTTTTAGTGATGCATCCAAGTTTGGTTTAGGATGTATTCTTATGCAGGTGAGTTGTTGCTTATGCTTCCCATCAATTAAAGGATCATGACAAGAACTATCCCACGCATGACTTGGAACTGGCAGGTGTGATCTTTGCCCTTAAGATTTGGCAGGATTATTTGTATGAAGAAGTTTGCGAAGTCTACACTGACCATAAGAGATTGACGCATCTGTTTTTTCAGAAGAACCTTAATATGAGACAGAGACAATAGTTAGAGTTGATCAGCGATTATCAGTACGAGATCAAGTATCATTCAAGGAAGGCGAATCAAGTTGCAGATGCACTGAGTTGGAAGTCTCATTTGATGGATGAGGCCAAGTTGTCAGGGTTGGACTCTCTCCTCTATGGGATGAGAAGACTTCTTGTTGAGAGTTCACAGCAAGAAGAGGTGTTAGCTTCGATTCTTGATGTCTGAGTTGTTGATTCTAAGGAATTGAAGACTCTCCAGAAAAGGCACCCGAAGTTGTTAGATATCAGGAAGAGAGTTAGGAAGTCTAGAAGACCCGCCCATTTCAGTTTGGATGAAGATGGTATTCTCTAGTTCTGAAATCATAGGGTGATTCCTCAAAATTCAAAGTTTAAGGAGCGGGTTTTGGTTGAGGCTCATGCAACCCCTTATTCGGTTCACCCCGAAAGCACGAAAATATACCAAGACTTAAAGAGAAGTTTTTGGTGGGAAGGGATGAAGAAGGACATTGCTATGTTCGTTGAGAGATATAACACATGCCGTCAAGTTAAAGCTGAGCATCAAAGGCCCGCTGGTAAACTTCAACCCCTCTTTATTTCTGAGTGGAAGTGGGACGATATTGCTATGGATTTAGTAGTGGGTTTGTCAAGGACTTCTAGTGGAAAGAACTCGATATGAGTGATTAATGTTCAATTGACCAAGAGTGCCCATTTCCTACCTATCACTAATACCAACATTTTGTGAAAGTTGACTCGTATGTCAAAGAGATAGTACGTCTACCTGAGATACCCAAGAGCATAGTGTCGGATCAGGACCCGCGGTTCACGTCTCATTTTTGGAAGAGTTTGCAGGCAACCTTGGGCACCAAATTGAAGTTTAGCAGTGCTTATCACCCTCAAACCGACGGCCAATTAGAACGCGCGATTCAGACTCTCTAGGATATGTTGCGAGCTTCAGTCTTGGAATTCAAGGGAAGTTGAGAGAATCATTTGCCTCTTATAGAATCGCATACAACAACAGCTTCCATGCATCCATTCAGATGGCTCCTTATGAAGCTCTTGATGGGAGAAAGTGCATATCACCGTTGTGTTGGGATGAAGTCGGTGAGAGCAAACTAATTAGGCCTGAATTAGTTCAAGAGGTGTAGAGGGTATGGTTGTAATTAGTGTATATGAGGGTGTTAGTGTCATTTGTATGGAGTATGTATAAGGTCAGAAGATCAATGAATAATATCTCTTGTAATTTCTCTCTCAATATACGACTACAAGATGAAAGAGCATATTCGAGTTATAAGGGACAAGATGGCGGCAACTCAGAGTCATCAGAAAAGTTATGCGGATACAAGAAGAAGAGACATGTCTTTCGAGGAAGGTGATTGGATATACTTCAAAGTCTCTCATATGAAAGGCGTCAAGCATTTTGGTAAGAAAGGGAAACTTAGCCCGAGGTATGTCACCCTTTTTCAGATTTTGGAGAAGGTTGGGCCTGTACCTTATAGGATTGCCTTGTCGGATTATTTTGGAGAGGTTCATGATGTCTTCCATGTATCATAATTGAAGAAGAGCTTAAGATAGTCAGAGCCGCATTTTGTCGACCCAGAAATTATTCAACTCCAGCCTAACCTTACCTATGAAGTTGTACTGACACAGATTGTAGATTGGAAAGAGCAAAGATTATCCAAGTCGATACCTTTAGTGAAGGTGTCATGGGGAGATCAGTTGGTTCAAGATTTCTCTTGGAGAGAGATGTAGACATGAGAGAGCAATACCTTTTTTTGTTTGGGCGTCATTGATGGTATGTTTTTCTCAAGTGTTCTAAGTCAAATCTTATATCTTACCTGAGCGTTAATGTTTGACCTTGCCAATTTTAAGGACAAAATTTTTTATTTTTAGGGGGGAAGGATGTGATATCCCTTATTTTTTCATGTTTTTAAATATTTATTTAGCTAATTATTCTTATTGATTCTACTTATTAAAAAAAAAAAAATCTTCTTATTGGTTCTTTTATTTTAAATTGGTTATTATTATTTTGGTTATAGTATTTTATCGTTATCACTGCCTAAGTTGTGTAATTTATATTAATGTGCTTTTTCTTGTTATTAATTTTTGTCTATTATTTAATTGCCCTTTATTTCAAATTATTTTATTTGTGGATTTTACTATTTTATTTTATTATTACTAAGTTGCTATATTTTTTTAGTTAAACAAGTGTTTTGATCCTCACTGTTAGATTAGATTGAAAATCCTAGGATGAAGGGCCTAAATTAATTACCCAAGTCCCTATCTTTTTTATTCCCATTTTCCTTTTTCCCTCTCTCTTCCCTCCCCCTGCAGCCCAATGGAACCCCTCCTCCTTCTCACCCGATTCTCTCCTTTAGCTAAGCCCAGCTCCACCCCCGGCCACCGCTAGTCACTGACCACATCACCACCACCACCACCTCACGTCGGCGAGCCTCCACCGTCGAACTCAGCCTCCATCTCGTAGCCACCTTCTCCCAACGCACGCGCACATGCAAGAACCCACGGATTCCCCTCTCCAAAGTTCCTAATGCCACCGTGGCGCAACCCTACACCACCAACAGCTCCTCCCTTCATCAGCAACCCTTCCCTCCGACGAACCCAGCCCTTATGGCAGCCACTTCTCCTCCATCACGCACCCAACCAGAAATGGATCTCCCTCCCTCAAAAGGCTAGATCTACCACTGTACAATGCCACCCACGACTTCTAGCCGCCACCACCAACTCCACCGACCTCCATTAGCTCCTTCATGCTCAGTTCAAGCTTCCCTTTAGCCTCCCCCTCTATTTTCAAGTTTTGAAGCCCACGGCTAGCCTTTGCCGTTGCTCCGCCACTTTTAGCGTCACCTGTGATCTAGCACACCTTTGATCTTCCATATTTTCCTTTCCACTGTTGTAAGTAATCTCCCAATGAACCTATTTGAGATTTAAACAATATTTTTACATTAACATTTTTCTGCAGTCTAGTGGGTTCGGCGGATCGTTGTAAAATTGAAACTGTGGTTGAGGTTGGTTTGGGCCTTGAACCAAAAACGGAGGATGGGATTATGTGTGTAGTTGGCTTGTGGATCTATGTTTGTGATTGTTTGCAATTATGTATATTGTTTGATGTGTTATGCCATGTCATTCAATATCCTATCTGCATGCATCTGCATATTTACTTTATTAATATTTGTTTGGCTTATTTAATTGTACTGTGTTATGCCATGTGTGATATGAAAACTGGGTTTTTGTGTCTTGGTAATATTTTGAGGGTGCGTGAGCATCACGACCCTAAGTCAAGATGGGATATTATCTCGGTGGAGCTCCTCTGGTCACTTGAGAGTTTAATAAACTGAGGGACATCCCCTGGGTTGTCGTTGGGCAACAATAGGATCAAATGAGATGGTTATGCTCTCGTGCCAATTTCGTGGCCCCTCTATTGGTGGGGGCTAGTGGATGCTTGGTCACAAATGTGCTGGGCGCAAAGTTGGGTTTTGTTTGTTACAAAGTTACATGTGCGGTCGTTACCCTTGGTGTGATTAAGGGAGCCAAAATGTGCGGACGGTCTCTAAGGGAGACCATGGCGCATGCATAATAAATGGATATGTTTTGGGCCAAATGGGTTTTTGGCGTGTTGGTAAATGTGTCATTTTCAGGGAAAATGATAGATTTGGTTCTTGCATGCCTTATTGTGTGGCTGTGGACATGTTGGTTGTATTAATGTGTTTTAATCTCTTGGATGTTGCTTGGTTGCTTGCTTACTGAGATTTCATGATCTCACTGTGGTATTCCTATCTGTAGACTTTGTTGCAAGGGAAGACTTTGGTAAATGTGTCATTTTCAGGGAAAATGATGGATTTGGTTCTTGCATGTCTTACTGTGTGGCTGTGGACATGTTGGTTGTATTAATGTGTTTTAATCTCTTGGATGTTGCTTGGTTGCTTGCTTACTGAGATTTCATAATCTCATTGTGGTATTCCTATCTGTAGACTTTGTTGCGGAGGAAGATTTTGAGCCTGAGGGAGTGACTCTGCCGGAAGAGTGACTTGTTGGTGTTGCTTGTTGATTTTGGGATTTGTTTCTCTTATGCTATCTATTTTCCTTTTATTTATTTTGTCGGATGACTGTATAACCTTTTTGAGGATTTTTATTTCGTTGTACTATTTTAAAATTCTGATACTTAGTTGGATGCCCTTTATTTTTCCACTGCGATTATTTTAAATGCACACTTAATTGCATGTTGCACACACACTAAGCACTTGAAGATTAGGATGCGTGACCCATGTGGTCCTCTTCCTAGTGTCACAATTTTCACTTTTTCGCATGTGGGGATCAAGGGCGCCACATGTGGGCTGATTGGTTGTTTGACATGTCGGGAGTAAGTTGGTTGGCTTGAAAGTGTGGTTGTTTCACTTGATTTGAGTGTGATGATTATTTAAGTGCATTTGAGGAGGTTGGGCAAAATATTGGTGTAGTGAGTTGTGGAGGTTGAGCTTGTGTCATGATTAGAAACTGAGACATTACGATAGAATTGTGTGTGCTGAAATATAGTTTGGAATTATGGGATTTTGTTAGTTAGATTGAATTTACACTTGTGTAGATTATTAACACGTTAGTGAATACTTTTCTAGTTAGGTTGTGATATTGCTAGAGTTTGAGTTCAAGGCTTAGGTAATTCTCAGCAAGAGTCAGATAAGCGGTACTCCTATGCTCAAATTTGCCTAAATGGACCGAGTTTGATTTTTATAGAAAACTATTCCTATTTTGTTATGGAACATTGGAAACCACCTTGGTCATTTTTCTGCATAACTCACTATATCCGAATAAGAAAAAGAAAAATAGTTTTTGTTATGATTGGTGTAAACATGAGCTTTTTTGGCCCTTTGTTTCTCAACTGTATAACAAGAGCAAATATGAAATATGAAAGTTTTATGAGGGATGATAAGAATATGATCTATATATGTTCAATACTCTATTATGATATGATATTGCATATAGAAACCTTTGACATGACATTCTATTTCTGTCTTTTGTTGTGACCTTACCACGGGTGTAAAACTGTGGCCTATGTTATTATGTTGGTACCAACATCTCTATTTTTGGTGCACCCACTTTAGAAACAAAGTGATTTTCTATATGGTATTTCTTGTGTGCACACTCGGGGCTTCAAGAATGATAAGGGGAAGATTTCACATTCTGTTTCTGCTGGATTGGATGCTGGGGTTTGCATAATCCTACCACAGGATATAAACATGAAATATGTTTGGATATGATGATTCTTAGTTATGCTATGCTAAAGGACTTTGCATATAAATATTTATGAATTGTCGCTCTGATATTTTGATAACATGTTTTGTTCTGCATTCTGTTACTGGCTCATGTTTACACACTAATATATGTTCACTGTTTATTGAGTTGTCGATAACTCACCCAATGACTTCCAATATTTCAGATGATCTTGATGACTTTCAATATTTCAGATGATCTTGATGTTTCGGCTGGTAAACAAGGTTAGAATGCGTGGGTGAGACTAGTTTAGTGCAGTGGGATAATTACAGTAGGAGTTTGAAGAGTTTTAATTTGAAAACTTTGTCATTTTTCTTGGTTTGGTTTTGTTGAAAACATGCTGATTTTATTAGACCTTGTGGAGTCTTTTTTATTATTATTATATGTGTTGGAGGATTTCGGTGATGTTATTTTTTTGTGGAAGTATGTATAATTTTACTAAGGGAGTTTTACAAGTTGTGGAGTTGCTTTCATTGTGATCTTTGGAGTATATATGTGTATTGTTGGGAGATGATTTTCAGGTAACAAGAACTAACTCCTTGACCCTTTGGGTACGAGATGTTATAGTTGGTATTAGAGCCAAGTTTTAGATTCTGTAGACTTTATGGAATGTGTTTTTGGAAATTTGAGGTTTTAGGTTTGTGACATTTGATGTTTTAGATGCTACTGACTTAAGAATGATATTGATGGTAACTATGATGACAGATTCTGAAGAGTATGCAAGTTGACTCAATGTCAAGTTTAAGACTACAAATGGTAAGAAAGGATTTGGATATGATTTGAGGTTTTAGGTTCTGTGGCTTTTAGTACATAGGTTTTGATCAAATTTTAAGGGTTGTACTTTTGCAAACTTTATTGCATGATTTTAATGAGACTTAAGGTTTTGGATTGTGTTTTCAAGTTGGTGTAAGATATGGGTAGGAAAGGATAAGATAGAATTTGAATTATTCTATTTATATTTATGTATTTTGTAGTTGCATTGGCGACTATACTTTTACATGAGTACTTTTATTTGGAATGCTTAACTAAATCTAAGTTTTCAAGATGCCACCTTCTTGTCATGTACAAAACCTCTTGGATTTGAACGCATCTAATGATGAAGGAGAAGCCAATACGAGCACTTTTGACGTACTCCGAGCAATAGCGCAACAATTAATGGCAGAGATTGCCCAGAATCCCTCAGGTCGCAACTGCAACAATAGTGAAGAGAGTTGTACCTTTGAACAGTTTAATTTAATGCACCCTCCCTCATTTGATGGAAGAAGCAACCTGGCCTTGGCAGAGGATTAGACCTAGGACATAGATGAAATTCTCCGATTCTTGAATTGCATAGACAATGGTGAAGCTGAACAATGGTGGATTTCAGAGAGAACCATCAGGGAAGCTGATGGGAGAGGAGTCATTTCATGGCCCCATTTCAAACAGATCTTCTTCGACCGCTTCTTCCCGAGATTGGTCTCAGGTGCTAAAGCCAAGGAGTTTTTGCCAATTTAGATTAGGGGACTATGACAGTGCACCAATATGCTATCAGATTTTTAGAGCTGTAGCGCTTCGCCTCTTATTTGATCCCCGATGAAGATAAGAAGGCCCGGAAATTTGAGGAGGGTCTGAACCACAAAATATATGAATGAGTGGTGGCATTTTAAATTCAGAACTACTCAAAATTAGTGGATAAGGCTTAAAAGAACTACAGAACATCAAGATCAAAGGAAGAGAACTACACCACCGGGGTCCTTCTCTGGCACAAATCAAGGGCCGTGGAAGAAGAGAAATGAAGGGAGCAGCTCAAGTCAGAGGTCAATGCAGGGCAATCACCTGAACCAACCGAATAATCTTTGTAAGTTTTGCTATCGAGCACACATTGGAGAATGCAGAAGAGAAGTGGGATTGTGTTTCCAATGCAGTAAATCCTGTCATTACATTAGAGAATGCCCATTACTATTGGACGATAACAAGAAGCCCAACCCACCTCAGAGTTCCAGATCACCGACACGAGACAACACTCAACGTAATAGTGTGCCAGCTCAAGTGTTTGCATTGACTCTTGGAGAAGCTGTGGACAACATTGATGTAATCATAGGCATTCTCCCTCTTTTCTCCCAAGAAGCTATTGTTTTGTTTGATTGTGGGGCTACCCATTCATTTGTTTTAGTGGACCATGCCAAGTTCTATACCTTAGAGGCTGAAAAGTTGGGGCACAGTTTAGTAGTATCAATCCCAACGGGGAATTCGGTGATATGTAACAAGATTCTCCATGGGTGTCCAATATCCATTGAAGGAAGGTTAATGCTAGCTAACCTAGTAGTGTTCCAGATGTTTTGGTTCAATATCATATTGGGGATGGACTGGCTAGCTTCCAACTACACCAGTATTGACTACTCTAAAAAGGAGGTGGTATTCAAGCCTCCTAAGGGAGGTGAGTATCAGTTTGTCTATTATTTGCCTTCAGTAAGATATCCTCGTTTCATACCACTCCTAGTCAAACTGAGGGTATTTAAAATGAGGGTATGTATTCATAGTGATATTACTTTAATAAATTACTTTACAAAAATGCCCCTCATTTAAAACATAGTTGTATAAAAAGGTTGTAAGTCTATCATTTTCCTTCATAATATATCCTAGTTTGATAGCACTCTTACTCAATCCAGAAAAAAGAAGAGGCGAGAAATTTAAGCACATGGGATCATTAAAAGCCATGATTTCCTTTTCCTTATTTTTTCAGTGTTTGACTAGTATTATTGTGGGTAACCACTTGCTACTGATGACTCAAATTTTCTGCAGATTCAATTGTAAGGTGTATCTTAGATTGGAGAAAACGTGTTCACATCATTGAGGGGATTATTCAAGGGCTTCTATATCTCCAAGAATACTCAAATTTTACTATAATTCACCGAGATCTCAAAGGTAGCAACATTTTACTAGACAAGGATATGAATCCAAAGATATCAGATTTCGGAATAGCTATACTTTTTGGAAAAGATGAGCATGAAGCGAACACAAATAGGATTGTTGGAACATAGTAAGTCTTCAACTTGTGTAGCTTTTTGCAAGCATTTCTCTTCGTTAAATTCTCAGCATCTCTGTTAACATATACAATGTAGTGGCTATGTTCCTCCGGAATATGTGAGAAAAGGTACATACTCCATGAAATATGATTTCTATAGTTTTGGAGTTCTACTTCTGCAAATCATAAGTGGCAAGAGGAATGCATGTTATGATTTAGCTTTCTGCACCTCAAAGACTTTCTTTTGAAATATAAAGGTAGAGAACATTGGATTATTTCAGGCATATGAGTTGTGGAGAGAAGGTGAAGGCATGGAGTTTATGGATCCATCACTTGATGATTCATCTTCGCCATGCAAACTTGTGAGATGCTTGTAAGTAGCTTTGTTATGTGTCCAAGAAAATCCCGTGGACAGACCAACAATGTTGGAAGTTTATTCAATGCTTATAAATGACAATGGACTTATTGCCACACCTCAAAAGCCAGCTTTCTCCATTAAAACTGATGAAAATGTGGGGAGCAGTTCTACATCACAGCAACGAAGTTGTTCAGCTCCTAGTTCACTAATTTCCCAAATAATATTAAGATAACCAGGCTAGCTTTTTGTGGGAGACATGGTTGACTAAAGAGATTTTTATTTTTAACTTTTGTTTGTATTGTCAGTTGTTTGTAGGTTCAACCAATTTGGCTATTTTCCTTTCTTTGGATTTCTTGTCGAAGTATATGATACTTAGAGCAAAGTGTAAAGTTGTTAATTTTTATACTTTTTCTAGAACTTGATTGTGAAGTTTTCTGAAATGGAATTCTTCTATCACTAAGTATATTTAATTAAATATAAAAAATAAAAAATAAACGAGGCATTACAAAGGGAAGAACACAAATTGTTTCGGGATTCTTAAATTTTAAATTGTCAAGAATTTATTTATATGACCTTTCAAATTATTTTAAATTTAAATAATCAAATTTATGGTCATTTAAGGAAGAATTAGATGTCATGGCTCAACGAGAGCAAATCCAATGCTTAAAAAAAATTATATATATATATATATATATATATGCTATAGATGATTCATGCTTGTGCAAAGGGCAAGCATTGGCGTATTATGGCACTCGCCCATTATTCCTAGCATCTCTATTTTACATATGCAGTGCAGTGGCTTTGTTCCTCCAGAATAGGTTCGAAAGGGTATGTACTCCTGTTGGGTTTGTGGAGTGTGATGTGTTCTTGTGGCTGTCCGATTTGATGACCCAACCCAACTAGAATTTGCTACGGTTTTTTGGTGAATTTTCAACAAGGCTTGTGACTTGAAAATCGTCAAGCAGAGTTTATTTAATGTCCGTGTGACAGGTTGCTCAACCAAAGCTCAGATAGAGAGTTCGCTCAATAATTAGCTTGAGCAAACATCAGACAAAGAATTGACTCGAAACTCACTCAAGCAAATAATGTAAAAATTGTGAAATTAGGATTTACGGTTTTCCGCTATATAACCTTATAAATATGTAATGAATGAATAATATAGCCGTCTGAACAGTTTATTTTTGCCCCCAAAGTATATTTTGTCAATACTTAAGATAATAAAATCATTTGCAGCTTTGTAGATGTATACAAATTACCAAACCACATAAATTATGTGTTGTGTGATTGATTGTTTATTGATTTCATTTTTGTCTTTACTTTCTTGTCATTGTTTTCCAAGAAGTATGACATCTATAGCTTTGGAGTTCTACTTTGCAAATCATAAGTGGCAAGAGGAATGGATATTGTTATTATGGCAAGAATGAACCCTTGAGCCATTTTTGCTTTCTTCGAATTATAAAGATGGGTAAAGATTTAATTATTTCAGGCATATGATCTTTGGGAAGAAGATGAAGGCATGGAGTTCATTAATGATCCATCACTGGATGATTTCTCTTCATCTTGCAAATTGGTCATGAGATGTTTGCAAATAGCTGAATTGTGTGTCCAAGAAAATCCAGTAGACAGACCAATAAATGTTGAAGTTTATTCCATGCTCAAAATTAATACACTGAAACTGTTAGTATGTTACTACCAATTTCTTAAGTAGTACCACGACGAGCTGGAATTTGCAAGAGATGGGGTAAAAGAAAACGGTTTTTGACTAGTTTAACTTTTGTTTGAAAAAAATGAAAATGATGCATTTTTAAAATAGTCATTAGGTTTAAAAAAACAGAGGACTTGTCCTGTTTTAGAAAAGTATTCCTTTAGGATACATAAAATTCTAACCAAGGATTTGACATAGCAGCCTCGATCTTTCGTGTATGAATCCTGCTGAAATACCCCAAAGTGCTGAAAAGGCAGAAGATCAGGTAATGAAATGCTTAAAACTAAGGGGGAAAAAAAGAAAAGAGCAGTAAGCTGAATATAATAAATATATATATACACACAACACAACTCATACACACATAGAAGCCATAATGAAAGGAAGAGATAGGATATGCTCTCTGCAATTGTGTGTGTGTGTGTGTGTGTGTGTGGGTATGCAAACTGATATTCTTTCTGTCCATCTCAAAAAATGGGATATACCTTTTTTTTCAGGCACTGTCATAATAGACAGATATAAAGTATATTTTCTACCATTTTGAATAATTGGTATTGTACTGAAAAATTAATCATGGAGAAAGTTGAAAATCTTGACTATTTTAAATACAATTTGACTGCCAATCACATTTAGACTTGTATGAAATCTGACCCATCTGCCAATAAGTGAACTTAGTCAATTTAAGATGTATATTATATACCATATCCTGCTTACAATATTCAACTTTGAGATGGTTTTGCATTAGTGGAAGCTTCCACTTTGGATGTTAATGTCCAAAGCATTTTTCCACAAGCATATCTATCTATATCAAAGCAGGACAAGCAGAAGAATCCACTCACAAGAATCTGCACACTTCTACGTAGGTTCCACTCTTTGGATCTCTTTGGAATTTAAAAATCCAAAAGCCAGTTCCACTCTTTATCTCTCGTTTTTTGCCCCCTCGTGTTTCATGGCACCAATACTAAATTTCAAAACCAACAAGGAATTATGCCTTGGACAATAACCAAATATAAATAATAACTCAACATATTGATAAATTAAATAGCTGATTGTAGAGAATTGACCGAAGCTAATACAAATTCAGTTACACCTCCAGGCTCCATCTCCTAGTTTTTTTAATTTTGTGCTAACCCATCAACCTCATGCTTGATACTAATTAGACTGGAGACTTAAATTTCCTATCTTCTTTTTGTTTTAAGTTTTAATCCATCTTTTAAATTTCTAGATAGATGCAACTCTGAATGGGTCACAATGGGTGGGTTTCTAGAAAAATTATCACCTTTTCTAACCTCAACTGCTAGTCAAACCATCTTGGTTGTGCTGCACTGGTCAACCTCTAGACAAATGGTTTTAATTTTTGCCTAAAATAATTTTGGGACCTTATCTCTTACTTTTATTTGGCTGCTAGAATCGATACCTTTCCTTGCATTGAATACATCTCTCTTGTTGAGTAGGGACATTGACAAACATATAAAACTATCCAAAGTTCTAACAAGGGGGATATTAAATTTCTATATAAAATCTGCCCCACTCTTCATAATGACGAAACCAGCACTGCAGAGACATTTCAAAATTATGGCAAGCCACAGCATGCTGTCCATCCTTCCTATTGTTTACACCTTGTTCATTGTCATCACCGCTAGAAGTACTGCCATGGCTGCCTCGCGGCTGCCACCGGTGGTCAAAGCTGGTTATTATCCTTCATGGGTTGTGGATGATTTGCCGCCTTCAGCCATAAACACATCATTGTTCACCCATGTATTGTATGCTTTCCTTGTGCCCAACAATGTTACTTTTGGGTTTGACATCTCAGATTCGACGGCCATGATCCTCTCAAACTTCACCACCACCCTCCATCGAAAGAATAGCTATGTGAAGGTTCTTTACTCCATCGGTGGAGGAGGTATTGAGCCAGACCCTTTTGCTGTCATGGCCACCAAAGCCTCCTCTCGGAAAGTTTTCATAGATGCAACCATAGGAGTTGCACGTAAATATGGGTTTGATGGGTTTGACCTCGATTGGGAGTTCCCTGAAAGCCCAAAAGCAATGGATGATTTTGCCTTCTTACTTAAAGAGTGGCGCCAAGCAATCCGCAAGGAGGCTAAGATGACAAATAGGCCTCCCCTATTGCTCACTGCCGCCGTCTACTATTCGCCGGAATTCTTAATGTACGGCAGCCGCCGCTCCTATCCAGCGGCCGCAGTCAGGAATAACTTGGACTGGGTCAATGTGATGTGTTACGATTATCATGGATCATGGGACACTTCCGTCACAGGGGCTCATGCTGCCTTGTTTGACCCAAAAACTAATCTAAGCTCGGTCTATGGGATTAAGTCGTGGCTCAAAGCGGGAGTGCCCGGAAACAAGCTGGTTATGGGTTTGCCACTCTATGGTAAGACATGGAAGCTCAAGGATCCAAAGTTGCATGAGGTTGGATCACCTGCCGTTGGCGTCGGTCCGGGAGACGACGGTGTGCTGACTTACGTACAGGTGGTGGAGTTTAATAGGAGGACCAAAGCCACCGTGGCACATGACGTGGACACTGTTTCTGCCTATTCGTATACAGGGACATCTTGGGTCGGATACGATGATGCCCTGTCGACAACAGCAAAGGTTTTGTTTGCTCAGGCACTTGGACTTCGTGGGTACTTCTTTTGGGCACTAGGCTACGACAATGATTGGACGGTAACCGGGCAAGGTATCTTCTTTTACATGAATACAATCTTATATGCAGTGCCATTTTTTCCATCAGTACAATATAGAGTGTTGACATTTTTATGAACTCTTTGACATGCAGCTTCAAGTTCGTGGATCGTTGACAAATGATCATTGTTTGGCCTTCTTTCGATTGCAGATTTAGTGCAGCCACTGCCATCGTATTTGCAGTAAAATAAAACTACAGATTTCCAGCGGAATTTTAGTTTCTTTTTTTTATTAGCAAAATTCTAGTCAATGACATATACGTTCTTTCCTCTGTTTGGTGTCCAAATTTTATTCAGGTGTCAGATTTCAGTTTCATTGTGTGTTGTAATCTATGAACATTGGGGTCCATTTATTTTTCTTGAGACGCTTTTCACATATCCTCATAGAGATTGAGAAAGGGCTTTCAAAGTGTGCAGAGAATCAATAATATCTGTCTACACGTTTCATAAAACAAGTGAAAGTTATTTTGTTCACGCACGTACATTCAGACTCAGATCAGCGCTCCATGCAAATTAGCTTTAACTCTCCCATGCTTTTGAAGCTGCCAAAACACATAAACCACAATTTGGAGTAGTGTCTTAACAGTTGAAAGACTTTAAAAAAAAAAAAACGGCTAAAAGAATCGTAAATATTTGTGACTTAAAACGCAAGAAACCCCCACCTGCTGCAGAGAGGCTTCAGTTCTGGTCGTCATATCCAAGAGCCCAGAAGAAATACCCTCCAAGACCTTCTGCCCTGGCAAACTCAACCTTCTTCTCAATCGATTCTGGCCCATCGTACCCAATCCAATTGGTTCCAGAATATGAGTATGTTGATACAGTCTGCGCATCATACACCACGTTTGAATCATTTGCTGCATTGAAATCCACTATATCACTATATGTCATAAACCCTTTTCCAGTTCCAACTCCAACTGCAGGAGCCCCAATCCCATTATCGCCTGGACTTTTTAATTGCCATGTTCTGCCATAAAGTGGCATGCCCATGACCAATTTCTCTGGTGGAATCCCAACCTCAATCCATGTTGAAATACCGTAGCTGGTGCTAATGTTGCTGCCCTTATCATAGAGCAGAGCATGTGCACCAGTGACTGAAGTGTCCCAGCTTCCATGATAATCATAGCAGTTAGGACTAACAAAATCAAGATACTTCTTCATGACTTCTGCAGGGTATGTGCTAGTTATGTTGGATAAGAAAAAACTGGACGCAAAATATACGGCCGCACTTAAGAGCAATCGGGGTTTTCCAGAGGTGCAAGACTCCTGCTTCACGCCACTCTTTAAAGAGCAGTGCGAGGCTTGACATGTCTTCTTGCGTGTTTGGGAATTCCCAATCAAGGTCAAGGCCATCAAAGCCATACTTCCTGGCCACACTAATGGAAGAGTTGATGAAGGCTTCCCGGCTCTCTCGGGGTGCGTGCAATAATGGCGAAAGTGTCTAGGCCTGCAGCAGCTCCTCCAATGGATAGGAAGACGTTTGCTCGCGGTGTCTTGGCATGAAGGGTAGCCGCAAAATATCCCATCCATTGGTCATCAGGCTGCGTGATCACAAGCTGGTAAGTTGTGGCGTTAAGCATAACAAAAGCATAAAAGAGGTGGGTGAAGTAGGATGTGAATATTAATGAGGGAGAGAACTTCTCGGCTAGCGATGAAAGCCAATAGCCACTTTTGATACCATTGACACTACCAGAAGATGGTATAGGAAATGCCACCGATGATGGACATGGAGATGGTAAAGCTATCTCTGCGATAAGTGGAAGCTAAACTAGTAGCAGAAGCATTGGACGACGAAGTTATGGAACCAGCAACGATAAAAATAGCCAAGAAGATTGACACAAGTTTCCGGCTGGCCATTGTCAGTGTTTTGGACATTGTTAGATTGAAGAATTGCTGCTATATATAGCAAGAGTACATGCATTTACGCAAAGATCTTGGCCGCGTTAAAAGCTCTGGTTTTATCGATATTATATGCTCTGATTGCTTTGGGTTTGTTGGGTTGTGTATAGATTTACTTGAAGTTGAGGAGCTTTGGTTGGCAAATAGTTGGTCTTTATACGGTACGTCTCCTATTGTTTGATCATGAGTGATTTGTTGGGTTCCTGGCTTCCAATTGCCAGCTATCTTATTTCCCAGAGGATTTGTCGTTTGGCCATCCTCGGGAGTGACAATACCTTTTCTAGATCTAATGTAAGATGTTTAGCAAAAGATTGATACCTGGCTCAAACATAAATGTTTGAGGCAGGAAGAGATATTGCACAATCAAAGACTCACATGATAAGAAATCTCGAAATGGTTGATGTAAACAAGCTGAGCTACATGCGCCGGTCGACCACAGTTTGGTCAACAGCTCAATTCACTCCACCCGCCATTTTATTAACGATGTAACTCGCTCGACTCGCTAAATGAACAATCCAAACTTATTTCCAAAACCAGGCTAGGTTAGAGCGGGAGCTTCAGGCCAAGCTTCTGTGTAATTGGCCTCGTGAACAAAATATACAAAGATCTAGAGAACGACTTAGCCGAGAAGGTTAGCCCTTTTTAATTGAATCACTCTTCTGAAATCGTGTATAGCTCATGTCCAACTAAAAAATTATAGCCCAGTCAACAGCATCAAGGGAAAAAAAAATATGACAGTAAAATATAGATGTTACAGAAACGAGACTGCAAAACTTGAACAATGTAATATAAATGCCTGAAGAATCTCCAGAGTATATCACAACAGTGCAACTTTGTGGGAAGCGGCTTCATTTGATGTTGTAGGTATCATACCATCGGTTTGTTAGTTCAGAATCAAATTTTGCAACATCCTGCAGATCAATCGGAGCAATTTTATGTAAAAACACAAATCCTTACTCAGCTTCTCTTCAACTTTGAAAGCCAGCTGCTGGAATATCAACTGATTTTGGAAAAAGAAAAGAAAAGAATAAATCCTTACCACCCCAGTGCTCTATATAATCAACGGTGCTGAAATTAGCATTGCTTTTCTCTCATCCATTCAACAAATCCATCAAGAATCAAGGGCCAAGCTTGGTTGGAATCATAGTTTTGAAGATCAGGAAAACTTATCTGCCAAAAAACAAAGACAAAGGGTTCAGTATCTAAAAGCACCAGAATAAAAAGGGTTGATTATTTTTTGATTGGCACCGGGTGTTCAGGAACAGCATTCCAACTAATCCTAGGGGTGCATAGGCTATCGGCAAAGAGTTTCCTGCAAGTACACATCGGGTAATTCAAGGAGAAAATCCCCCAGTCCAATGGCCCCTAGAGATCATTTGCACCCTAGGAGATTTGAGCCGTAGACCTAAGGGGAGCATACCCCCAGGCCCAAGACCTTTACCACTTCAGCCAACCCGTAGGGGTTATAAAAAAGGTTTATACCTGTCACCAATTAACATCATCACATTATAGTATTAGAGGATGCATTTTTGCAAGATTGAAGACAAGACATTCTTGAGCATAACATGATGTTGCCCATTCTTGAGCAGCATCGGACATAAAAACAGCAAAGGGCATCACCACACTACAGACTTACAAGTAAAGTCAAAACTAAGAATAAATCACAACAAATAGTGGTTTTATTTTCTTACCTTTTTCGGTGGTTTAAACTGCCCCCAAAGATTTAAAAAAGAAAATATAATGAAGGATATGAATGTAAAGAAAAAAGAAAAATCAAATTTGCATACCTCATGGCAAAAACGATAGAAGTTCATCCACTGATCCATATTTAGCATCCGGTACTCACTCTGGAACTGGCAGAAAGTCCACACATCACAAAACTTATCATGAAACCATTGTTAGAATAACACAAGGTTCTGGGGCCTACGTCCCTGTATACTAGAAACCAACCTTTAGATACTCGCTCATTGAATTAACCTGGGCATGGAATTGGGAACCAAGAACAAGATTCAGCAATTCACAGATTGTCTCGATGTCTACACACTTTTGCTTTTCTTCTGAAGATGTCATCCATGTCAGATCAGATAAAAAAAATGTGTGGGTGTTGCGCATTCATGCATCTGAGTGTGTGTGTGTGTGTGTGTGTGTGTGTGTGTGTGAGAGAGAGAGAGAGAGAGAGAGAGAGAGAGAGATAACAGAGCATTATTGTGAGAAAAAGGGTGTATCCATTAATTTGAAAGCAGATAACTGCCAAGATCAAGCTCACCTGTAAGGCAGTATCGAAATGCGTAAGCATAGAAATCTTGAAAGTTTGGTGGCATCATCACCTATTCAATCAATAAAAACCAAGATCGGTACCATTGTCCATTTTCTAACCCTTCAGAAGCACTAGATGCCGTATCTGAAAATAACTATTCCAGGTGAGCCCGAAAGAAGATAATACCTGTGTCTCAAGTGCTGGGAGTGCTTTCTTTAATTTATTTAGACTGTCAGCCTTTAGAGCTTTTAGTCCTGTTCGCCATTCATCCTAATAAATAGAGGAATATTGATAAAATATTTTGATGTAAAAATTGTTATATAAAGAATTCAAGTTTTTGACTGTTGATCAAAAGAATAGTACAGGGAACACGTATGCCAAGGCTGTAGGTCACACAAAGATCCCAAAAATAAAAGAAAACTTGGAAATATGGAAACAGACTCCTGGAGTAGTATAAACTAGTTTTGAAAGACATAAACAGCAGTTTAGGCATTCCAAGTAAACAATGAAATGGTACTCAAACCACTTTTAGATTGTATCGTAGGTAGTATGAGTTATTAACACTTTCATGGTAGTGAAATGAGAGTCACCTCAAGGATAGAATGTCATCTGTCCTAGGCATTGCAGGATGTTCTAACACTCACCAGAAGCCTGAGGAAGCAAGTAAGGATTCCAGGTATGCCCCAGAATTAGAACGGTGTAAGCAATACTTTGGAGCTCTTACAAGTCCTAGTTGGTGCTTCTCAATTAGGTCCTCTATAATCCATTATTAATTCTTGGTTCCCCCATGAGCCATAAAAAATTGCCAATTCACGGACAGACATGTTGAACTGAATACTCACTATAAATCAGCTGATATATAAATTCTTCATTCAATAATGAATGATGTGCCTCTACTCAATATGAATGAAGATTCTTTTTTTCTTAAAGATTCTTTTTTTCTTCTGTGAGGAACGTTAATCTTTTATGGTTTTAATAGAGGTATGGAAGTTTTTTTTTTTTTTATCTTTGGCTTTCCCTTTGGATATCCAAAAACTTGAAAAGAGACTGATTTTACAGTTTTATGTAGGCGTACTTGATGTTGGGAGAAAATCTAGAACTTCTCTGTTTTGTTTAATTTCACTTGTTCCAAAGGATGAGATATTTATAAAAGGCTGATGTATAAAGAGTGGGAGAGTATTTGTTTCAATTAAGAGTTTCTTTTCCTAAGTTGGGGGGCTCAATATGCTTTGTAGATCTCCTTCATAGAAATTCCTACAGCACATCATCTGCTAAACATATGATTGCACATAATTTTTGTGTGGATTCATCAGCCATCAAAAGATGCATTCATTATATCGGAACATATCATAGAGTTGGCAATGGAAACACTTGTAAATATATTCAGTAGTAAAATAGCGGCAGCAGTGGCAATTATCAGCTTACCTTTGAAAAATAGCCCTGTTTTTCAGCATTCATTTTCCTGTCAAATGCAGACAGACAAATTAATAATAAACCTTAGAATATAAATTGGAATCAAGTATGGACATGTATTAAAAAAACAACATACCAAGCAAGCATCAGTATCCTAATATCAGTATGGTTCACTCCCACATCAGAACAAAGTGTTTCAATTCCTTCTGGACTGTTCAACCAAAATAAGAGCACGAGAAAAATCAATAACTATTTAGTGATGCATCTTTAATGAACAATCATAATATCAATACATCAATTCATGTCACTATCAGTTCCTTGATTTGGTGGTTGATTTGGATTATTTATGTATCATCATAAATTCACAGTCTTCATCAGAGAATGAAAATGGCAATGTGCCAGCACCTTTTGTTTATATCATGTAATAAATTAAAAAACAAATCATCAAACAATGAGGAAAAAAAGTTAATAAAGCAAACTTAACCCTGTGAAGCAGTAGGTCCAGTTAATACCTTTTCTTTTTTTCTTTTTTTCTTTTTTTTTTTTAAGTAATAAAAGATTTTATTCCCAAGAAATAGGCATAAGCCCAAATAAAAAGGAAATACCTACTACTTTCCAAGAACAAAAGGAAAACTAAAACAGAAACTGGAAAATGTCTTCCCTTACAAAAACTTTGGCCCACATTCTCAAGGTACAGTTAATACTTTCACAGTTTTAAATAATGCAAACAATATTCTTCAAAGAAATATGGGACTATGGCACAGATGAAAAGGATTGGTTGGCCAATTCTAGAGTAGGGTTTCATTTATTTGGAACCACAACACTCCCAAAAAAGGCAATACGAGCCTGAGGTTGATTTACTCCAATTTCAGAGTGGCAAGAGTGACCAGGTAGTGGCAATCCCAATGGACCAGAGATCATCAATTTTTAAAGATATCAAAAAATGGAGCAGATAAAAAGCATCAATCTAAATATACAATTTTCTTATATGTAGTACAAACCATCTATTGTTTTAGACATTAAACCTGCATAACTAGTGACAAGTCAAGCATCGCAAGTCTTGCATGTTAAAAACTGACTACTAAGTCAGAATAGAGGCAACTCTTCACAAGCAGAATGTTGCATTGGCAATGTCAGGAAACTCCTTCAGTCTCAATTGATGCAACGAAACTTATACTCAGTGAGTTGATGCCATTTGTGCTCTTGGTCACCCAGTCGGTGGATCGGAGCTAATTATCCAACTGGATCGGAGCTAATTATCAGTTTAATATTGCAGCATCTCAAGTACGCATTTCCAATATCATAAAAAGAGCAAAAGTTATCTGACATGACAAAATGTGGCAAAGATTAATCATGACCAGTACTGCTATCAGGATAGAGTTCAGGATACAAGCTGAATAACTGAAAGTAACAAGAAAATCACATTTCACAAGACAAGCACGTTGGCAATTTACAAGAAACTGGAGGTCTATGCTGGCCAATGCACAAGCAGGGAAAAAAAAAACCATCAGCTACCCACTAAAGTTTCTAGAGGAATCCCACTTTCTACACTTTCTATCAAGCAAATGAACCACTCCTTGCTGTTTCCGTAAGAATTCCCAAGTACACATTGAAGATTGATAGAATTAAAGAAAGGTACTAACTAAACAACTCAAATAAAAAAAAAGGGGACAAAATTCCTACATTTAGATGATCAGTTGTGAAGATAAAATTAGCCTGATAACAAACAAACACAACTTCACTGTACATCACTTACTCAATCAAGCCTAAGGATGGGTTTGCATATGAATCAAATAGGCGATCGATCTGTTCCACCGTTTTTGATATAGCTTTACCTGAGGAAAAATAAGATGTAGAACACTAAGGACACTTAATACTGCAGAATGAAACAATAACAGCACAATTAATGACGACAAAGCCACTCACTAAGCAGCTAATACGTGGACTTTGCTTAATAGAGGTTCAATGGTAAACAAACTCTGCAGCAAGCAATATTGACAAAAGGGCTTTCCGCTATAAGTCAGAACTTTAATTACTAGAGATCTTTATGTAATGAACAAGTTCTCAAAAACACTTATCTTGCTAATTTGTTAAAGCTTCTACCAAGTACTTCAGTGGAAGCATTGACCAGCTTAAGCTGCTTAATAATATAAAAACACATGAAAAACTTCTTATCACTCCTAACACTTCCTTCAAAGAACAGAGTGTGCTTGCCTATTGACATCTTATAAGACCTTTGCTGGCTTATTGCAATCTCAAACACCTATATCCTCATCATCCAATCATGTCATATTGGTTCTTTCTGCACCACCATGTCAGATAACAGAATCTACGAGAACATGCTTGTTACACGGTATAGGAAAGCAAATGGGCACACTTACACTCACAATCACCCTTAATTCAAACACCACCCACTCATAATCATCAAAGATTCATGTATTACCTTCCCGCCAAATAAACTACATCAAACTCAAAAGAATCATCCTTCGAACCTCTAGATTGCTATGACCTTTTTTTTATCGGTAAATAAGAATTTTATTGAAAATAGTCGAAGCCAAGTACATGGGACATATACAAGAGCCACAGCTAGGCATGACTGTCTAGGTGGCTATGACTACCAAGTGGACTTCGCCAAAAAGCCATAAGTCCACCATATGTTGTGGCCTCTTTACAATGAAGCAAATCTGCTTCCAGAGGTGCTTAAATGGCCATTATCTGGCCGAAGGGATGGACTGGGGTAGGTAGAGATTGCTGTTGCTTTCGTAGCACTTGCTTCTATCTATGTATGGTGCTCCCCATATCAGTAGGGGTGTCAAATCGTGTTAACGGGTCGTATTCGTGTCGTGTCAAAGCATGTATATTATACTATATAGGTAAACCCTAACCCGACCCGTTAAGCTTATCGTGTCAAAATCTCAAACCCTAACACGACCCATTAACATAACGTGTCGTGTCGTGTCAACCCGTTTTGACCCATTAGTAAATATTACTAAATAGGTTAACACGAAATAATATGACTCGTTTCAAAATGTTTATGTAAATAGGTTAAATATACCTGAAATTAACATGTTTGACTTGATTAAATTTAATATAATTTTCTATAAATGTTAAAATTACAATATCTATAAAAATTATAAAACTAACTACAAGTCTAAAATTACAATCTAAACAATAAAAATATCACAATTAAAATTCTAACAATTTTACTTTTGGGTAAAGGGTATAATTGTAATTTTAACTTTCTTAACCTGTCATAACGGGTTATAACGTGTCAAAACGGGTTAACCCGTTATTAACCCGTTAAGCAATCGTGTCTTAACGGGTCAACCCGTTTTGACCCGAACCCGTTAAGACTAAACCCTAACCCGCTATTATCGTGTCGTATTCGTGTTGGGTTAACGGGTCGTATAACATATTGCCACCCCTACATATCAGAAATCAATAAGATGATCAACACTTTTGCCACCCTCCTTACATATACATCACTGGTCCATTATTATGGCATTCTTCTTCCTCAAAATCATGCACCATCAATATCTCGTAGGCTGTCATCAAGACAAAGAATTCTACCATTGATTATGTCTTGTTTCTCCAAATAGTTTTCCAAGGGAAAGAATGGCCAAGACTAAGGAATGGTGCTTGATAGAAATATTAGACCTCAAAAGCCTGCCTTTTGGAGGGGATCCACCAATTTTAGGCTCATTTGGATTCAAATAGTGTTTCATCTCATATCATCGTTACAACTTTTCCAAATCCCCACACAAATTATAATAATTTTCAAATCTTAAAACAATAATAATATTAAAAAATAATATTCTAATAATATTTTATTTAACTTTCATCTAAAATCATCTCATCTCTTCTCACTATCCAAATGAGCCGTTATCTTCACTACCTCCTCTCAAACGATGATGTATAAACCAACATTCTGTCACCAACACATCCTTACACCAAGTGATGCTAAACAATGCCGGGAAAGTTGCCTTCAAAGGTTGATCATCACACCACACAACATGCCAGAATGTGAGCTTATTTCTGTCATCCACATCAAATCTAACACATAGATACCCCAACCTATCTTTAAGTTTTTTCACACACCAGCCCCAAAAGGCCCATGGACCTTATTTGGATATTAATCCTCCCCACATACTACAATATTTAACTTCGTCATCAATATCAATAAATGCTCTCTCTCTAGCCAAATTAAATTTAATCATGTTTCCCAAAGTGCAATCGGTGATCGTCGACTAGTGATCAATGTATGGGTATCATGCACATTATGAATAAACTATATAAGATGACAAATCCGTGAATCATCACTACAAACACTACCAATCATTCAAGATAACCGCCCAACAGAATAGGTTAGAACTCAAACACGCAAGTAACAGTGCAGATTTCAAAATATTATACTCCTGATCTATTATCAGCTTGTAAACTTTTTTGGGCTCATCCTACGTACCACAACCAAATAAACATGACATTCTCCAAAACACTCAGTCTCACTCATAAATAGGAAGGGTAAGAAAGTAATTTCGGTACACCTATATAAAACTTAAAAAGAAAAGAGAAAATCAATAATAATATCATACAAGGTAGTTGTGCTTGATGCTGAGGAAAAAAAAAAAAACAGAGAAAAGGAATGAAAAACAAGTAGTACACGCAACTACATGTGGCCTATTTTGATGGGCCCCGAGCAGAAATTGTGCAGATAGATTATGAATCCATTGACACAATATACATGTATATCCGAACATAACGAACACAAAAACAATGACAGGGTCATATAATCATGAGATGGGTCGTAAAAACAGCATACTGCAAAGATCCATCGTTCTCTTCCAGCGGCTAAAAATTGCTTCAAATACTAGATTGACTTTAAAAAAAAAAACAAAAATACAGTCAAAACCAGCCCAACACACGCAAAAATGCAGTCATCCTCTGTTAAGTCTATGAACGAACAAAAAACTATAAGGAGTAAAGATCAAAATTTTAGTAATTTGTCACTTATAGAAAAAGACTTTTCAATAAAATTTGTCTCTTCTTTGCAATTTTAGCTCAGCTAAAGAAATGTTCTGAATCTAAATTTAGTAGATTTTACTGCCCAAAATACATCTCAATGCTCCAAGATTTTCATTATTTTTCTTCTCCTCCGTTTTCTCAGGAACCAATCAGGAGGGGGACAAAGTTTCGGAGGATTTCAGTACCGGGACGAACAGGAACGGCATCAGACGATTTGACGGATGGTGGGGCCGCTTTTCTTTTGGATGTGCGAGGCATTCTCGTAGGCTCTCACAGACAAATTACAACCGTGGGAGTGAATGACCCAATCTGACACCACAATAGTCAGAAACCCTAATCGAACATGTAGAGAGAAAGCAAGTGGGAAAGAGAAGGTTCTGCAGCGATTTCTATTGTGTTTGGATTGCTAAGTACGGAGAAGATAAAACAAAAAAGAAGCTTTTTCCTGAGCACTGGATTTCTATAGTGTTTGTTCGCAGTGGATTTCCATTATAAGCCTACCCGAAACTTCTTCTTCTTTTTTTTTTTTTTTTTTTTTTCCTGAGAAAAAAAGTTCCTAAATTTTTCGAAAAAGAGAAAAGTTCTAAAATTTTGATCCTCAATTCCTCATTCTTAAATTTTTCAGTCAAAATATATTTACATTCACATCCGTAAATGCAAAAATTAAATATATATTCGAGTCTCAAGCAGTATCGATGATAGAATAATATTCAGAAGAGAAAAAAAATAAATATATATATATATGCTACGTGTAAATTTTAAACGGTGCCCTAATGGGTTTTGGGAATTCTGCTTGGGCCTTGGTATAGAAGCCCAATACAATACTACTCGTAACTCGGACGTCGATTTCATTCTACAATAAATCCAAAGGCCCAACTTACCGATCCAAAAAAACCAGAGCTCGTTACTATAAAAAGAAAATTTTAAGGTTTTTTCGAGTCGTGCTAGGGTTTCCGTCTGCAGCTCTTTTCGTCGGCACCGACCTCCCTCAGCGAAAATGGTGAGTGAGTGAGTGAGTGAATGAATGAAGGAAGGAAGGGATGTTGGCTATCTATCTCTATGTCTTTATCAAATCGTTTGTTTATCTGTTTTCGCTAATATTGTGGGGTTTCTTTGTAGCCGTCACACAAGACCTTCATGATCAAGAAGAAGCTGGCCAAGAAGATGAGGCAGAACCGACCCATTCCTCACTGGATCCGTATGCGTACTGATAACACTATCAGGTCCCTTAAATTTTGACAATTTTCGTAAATCCAGTTTTTTAGACAAAGTTTATTTAGTTAGTAGAATGTTTGAGAACTCAATTTTTTCCTTATAAATTTTCTTCTTTTTTATTCCGTTTAGGTACAACGCTAAGCGCAGGCACTGGCGCCGCACCAAGCTCGGATTTTAAGCTGGATGTGCCTGGCTTTTTTAGCTTTTGTTTAAGCCCTTTAGTTTATCTCGGTAGGATTGAGAAATGTTTGGATTTATCAGTTGTGAAACTTCGGAGGAGATTTTGATTGATATCGGGCTGTTAATTCTGTAGTTTATTTGGCGTTCAAAATATTGTGTTCGACTTTTTGTTTGCTCAAGCATATTTTTTATAGCTCTTTTTTTTCCCTCTTTTTTCAGTAGATTTTTGCTATTTAGTTTCTATACGGTGTAGTTCTTGATTATGCAATTGGGTGAATTTCGTGTACTGACTTTATTACTTTTTTCATTTTTATTTTAAGACAAAAGTATTTAG
Organism: Carya illinoinensis; assembly: GCF_018687715.1. Taxonomy (NCBI): domain Eukaryota; kingdom Viridiplantae; phylum Streptophyta; class Magnoliopsida; order Fagales; family Juglandaceae; genus Carya; species Carya illinoinensis. The sequence continues at coordinate 43,878,398 of NC_056766.1, read as the reverse complement.
TGACCTATCCAAAAAAATTTGTAAGTAAGAGGGGCAGTTGATCATAGTCTAGATGGACATGTGCATGGTCTTTAGAATCTTAGATGTTCACAGAAAAATTAACTGTGTTCAATATTTTCGCAGAACTTCATATCATGTACAAGACATACGCCAAATATTTAGAAAAAGATGAGGTCCTAGAAAGCTTGGTGATGTAGCGTTTGGATATGTATTCATGCAGTTCTTGATTATGCAATTGGGTGAATTTCGTGTACTGACTTTATTTCTTTTCTTCATTCTTATTTTAAGACAAGTATTTAGTTACTTATCCAAAAAATATTTGAGTGTAAGAGGGGCATTTGATCATAGTCTAGATGGACGTGTGCATAGTCTTTAGAATCTTAGAAGTTCAATCAACTGTGTTCAATATTTTCTCAGAACTTCATGTCATGTACCAGACATGCCAATTTTTTTTTTTGGATAAGATGAGAGGTTCTAGAAAACTTGGTGATGTAGGACTTTGTGCTTGTCTTGGTATTATATTGTAAGATTGCATCAGGAGATGAAAGGTTAAGGTTTTAATTTTGATTCCTTGTGCATTAATCTGTGACAAAATGAGCTTTTGGTAGTGGTTTATTGAGGTCTAAGGCAGAACCCATCAAGAGGTTACTTTGTCTTAGGGTTTTGAAATCATGAGTGGTCAACACATGATCTTAGAGTGATGGTTTCGAAGTTGGATTGATTCTATCGGATCATGATAGTCAATCTGCATGGAAATGATGAAAGCAAGTCTTTTTGTGGAGTCAAATGGTAGAGGCATGAATGTAAAGGATCATGCATGTGCAAAACTATGCAGCAAGGTGTTAGCCAAGTTGTTAAACAAGAAATTAGGAAGAACTAGAGCAAGATAAATAATAAGCATCAAGATTGTTGTAAAGACCAATGTGTTGGAATCAAAAGTAGTTAAAAGGATTATTGTTGGTTGAGCCTATTGCCTTTGAACTTCAGTTTCCAGTTACTCAAATTTAGATATGAGATGAAGATTATGTTCTCTGGGGGTATTGGATCAATCAGTTCCCAATATTTTTTCAGTTTATCCTGCATTATTTTGCTATATATTTTTTTGTTGGTAAGAAGATTCATTTTCTGGGATGAAGGCATCTTCCCATGATATGTTTTGTATATTTTTAATGAGCATTGATCCTCTCATAATTGGAAGGTTCGGAAAATCTGAAATCATATGTTTAGTTTTACCTATTTTGTTAGAAAAATAATTCACCAAACAGAATCCAGAATAGAAATACCTTTTGAATCGGTTAAAATTGTTAAAAAATTTTGTAGAATTGGTTGATAGAATCAGTTCTGTGAGCAGTTTGAAAACTACTTCAAAACTGGTTTGGTTTTGACTCATTCAAATTAAATAGGATAAATAGATAAGAATTGAAAACCCTCTTTTCAAGCAATGTTCATCAACTCTTTACAAGATGCCCAAAGAAATTAGCAAATACTCTTCACAAGATGGGTTGATGGTTATGATTCATGAAGAATGAAGTCATGTTTATGAGCTTACCCGCCTGGCAACTATTGAAGTTACTTCATAATCATTATGCCTGGAGTTAAGCCGGCAATCTACTTGTAAACCAGAAACTTGTCCGAGTCAATAGAGCAATTCATTGTCTCAAAACTCCACTTTTTTCTCCAACCCATCAGGTTGGCTAATTGAATTATTGATATTCAACCAATCATCGTTCTCAGAGTCACCACTCCGTTATTCCTGAACAAGAAGTCGAGCTTTCAGAAAAGGTAAATATTTTTGGAAGAAAAATGTTATGCATATTCACAGTTTTATGTACATAATTATAATTGTAGAGATTTTAAATTCAAATTAAAAAAGAAAAATTTACAAAAACAGGTTTGTCACTTTATACATATAATATTGTGCATAAAGTTGTATGTACATATAGCATTATTCTTTTAAAACTGTGTTCTTAAAACCATCCTAATGTATATTTACACTTTCTATTATGTTTTTTTTTCTAACTTAGATTTTCCTAACTGGTGTCACTTTTACCCTTGGACTATTTTGAGTAGTGCCAAGTTTCTTGCATTAAAAAGTGTCAAGCACTATAAACAAAATGAGTATTTGTGATGGATTATTTGCGATGAGAATGATTATATGCGACAAAAATAAACTCATTTTAACAGGAAATAATTTACCACAAATAAGCAGTTTTCTTGTAATGAAGACAAATATGGAGGATGCAACCTAAATGAAAAAACATGAAAGCATTATTATCTAATCACTCAAAACATTATAGAGAACACAACATGGTAGTTGGCGTCCCAATAGAGACCTTCTAGTTCTAACCCTTGTTTGTTTGGAAAGAAAAACTACAGTAAATAAGCTTCATAATCTTTTTTTTTTTTTTCTTATGTTAATACCTTAATATAGCTCAAGCTGCTTTTTCATGAATTCCCTGCTCTCGGCTCCTCACCTTAAAAATTCGTTACGATAATAAAGAGAAGGTTATTAGTTTACTAAATATATATATATATATATATATATATTATTTACCAATTTGTATGAAAATTTCAGAACCATTTAACGATAACAAATTAAATGAAGGGTCTTGATCTCTTTCTTTCAACCAAATTCCGAGATGTTATTTTTTTTCAAAATATGCAAATTATTATCTCTCTATAAATATAATTAACCAAAAATGACCGTAGACTCTGGTCAGCCACAACAAAAGTAAAGGACACCAACGAATCCTTTCCAAGGAATGCGAAGTCGCACGTAACAGGTCAATTACATCAGCAATCAACGGGCAATCATGGGTTGCACGTAACCCTTTCAAGCTCCTTCCCTCACTTTTCCCTCTCCAACGTTCGTTATAAAGCATGGCCTCCTATTGATCATTTGCTTGCTGCTCGCTCATCTTCCTTACAAGAAATCCCATTCACTTCCGTTTTCTCTTCTCTCTTCTCTCTCTGTGTGTCTTTCCATGGAGGACAAGGAGGCATAGAGACTAGGTCTCTCTCAGAGAAAGAAGAGAGAAGGGAGATTTCTGGCCTGCCTGCAAGAAAAAGGATAGATCACATTCTTTATTGAACTATCACTTGTGATATTTACTTCTTTTGTTTCTTTCATCTTTCACCATGGCCTCCGGAAACATCTCCTTGGAAGATGTCAAGAACGAGAACGTTGATCTTGTAAGCAAAATTACCTACGTTGTTCTCCCACTATTATGTGACTCTCATTTGGATATGGGCCTTTTTTGGTTAGATTTTGTTTCATGTACGATGTATAATGATCAAGCACTTTGTATGACTCAAATTCGTCAATGGTTCATCTTTATTTTCACATGTATATATTCTTGGCCACCGAGCAGTTCTCATATGTTCTACCAGTGCAAATGTTATATTCGCGACTTTTTTGAAGTTAATACATTAACAAGTCTTTAATTCCATGGATTGTCTTCATTTGTGTGTAGGAGCGCATTCCTGTTGATGAAGTTTTCGAGCAGTTGAAATGTACAAGAGAGGGTTTGACAATAGAGGAAGGCCAGAAGAGGCTCCAAATCTTTGGCCCAAACAAGCTCGAGGAGAAAAAGGAGAGTAAGCTCCTCAAGTTCTTAGGCTTTATGTGGAATCCCCTCTCATGGGTCATGGAGTGTGCTGCAATTATGGCCATTGTTTTGGCCAATGGAGGGGTAAGACTAATCACTCTCTCTCTCTCTCTCTCTCTCTCTCTCTCTCTCTCTCTCTCTCTCTCTCTTGACAATACTTTGAACAATTCAGGGCAAGCCACCGGATTGGCAAGACTTTATTGGCATTGTTGTCTTGCTTATCATCAACTCCACTATTAGCTTCATTGAAGAAAACAACGCAGGCAATGCCGCAGCAGCTTTGATGGCAGGACTTGCCCCTAAAACCAAGGTATATATGTGTTGCACCTAATTGCTAAAGATAAACATGACAAAATGTTGATCCATACACACACACATCCCCACTTGCTGCTCCACTAAGAAAATATATATGGAATGAAATTTGTAGGTGTTGAGGGATGGAAAGTGGTCTGAGCAAGATGCAGCAATCCTGGTACCTGGAGATGTGATCAGCATCAAGTTGGGAGATATCATCCCAGCTGATGCCCGTCTCCTGGAGGGCGATCCCCTAAAAATCGACCAGTCTTCTCTAACCGGTGAATCCCTACCAGTAACCAAGAACCCAGGCAATGAGGTCTTCTCTGGTTCCACCTGCAAACAAGGTGAGATTGAGGCTGTTGTTATCGCAACTGGTGTCCATACCTTCTTTGGCAAAGCTGCTCACCTTGTGGACAACACCAACCAAGTTGGTCACTTCCAAAAGGTATACTTGCTAATAATAATTGACGCCCAAATATATTGCTATCTTTCTTTCTTTTTTGGGATTAATTTTTTGTGGTGGTTGGTTATTCGATCAGGTGTTGACAGCCATTGGTAACTTCTGTATCTGCTCTATTGCGGTCGGCATGGCGATTGAGATTGTAGTGATGTATCCTATCCAACATAGAGCATATAGAGAAGGAATTGACAACCTGTTGGTACTTCTCATTGGAGGCATTCCAATTGCCATGCCAACGGTCTTGTCCGTTACCATGGCTATTGGGTCTCATCGCCTGTCACAACAAGGTGCCATCACCAAGAGGATGACAGCCATTGAGGAGATGGCAGGGATGGATGTGCTCTGCAGTGATAAAACAGGGACTCTCACTCTGAACAAGCTCACTGTTGACAAGAACTTGATTGAGGTTGGCGGCTTAAACGGCCAAACTAGTATTTGCCAAATGGATAAAGGTCCTTGTAACCATCTTCATCGTATTTCTTACCACTCGTGTATTTGTACCTGCAGGTGTTTCCAAAGAATGTAGATAAGGACACTTTAGTCTTGCTTGCTGCTAGGGCTTCCAGGGTTGAAAACCAAGATGCCATCGATGCTTCGATTGTCGGGATGTTAGGTGACCCTAAGGAGGTGCAAGATTCTATCCTCTTTCTAGGGGGCCATATTTCGTGCTAGTTCACCTTTTATTCATTTATTTGTACTAACTATGAAATTTGAAGGCAAGAGAAGGGATCACTGAGGTGCATTTCTTGCCCTTCAATCCTGTGGAGAAGCGCACTGCAATCACCTATATTGACGGTGATGGAAACTGGAACAGATGCAGCAAAGGTGCTCCTGAGCAAGTAAGATAATGCCCTTGTGAACCATTATGGCATTTCAATTAGGATATTCAATAAATCTCGCTTTCACTAACTTTTATTACATTTCACGTGATTCCTAATTAGTTTACTCGTGTACCAGATTATTGAGCTCTGTGAGTTAAAGGGGGATGTGAAGAAGAAGGCACATGAGGTCATAGATAAGTTTGCTGATCGAGGTCTTCGTTCCTTGGGAGTTTCTCGACAGGTAGATTAGTTAAGATTATGACTTATTGAGTTTAGACATACTTACGTAAAATATCATAGTTGAATCGAATTGGAATATACTCTCTCTCAGACTATTCCAGAGAAGACAAAGGAAAGTGCTGGAGGTCCATGGGAGTTCCTAGGTCTCTTGCCCCTCTTTGACCCTCCAAGGCATGATAGTGCAGAAACCATCCGTCACGCTCTTGACCTTGGTGTCAATGTCAAGATGATCACAGGTGATCAGCTTGCCATTGGGAAAGAGACCGGTCGAAGGCTTGGCATGGGCACCAACATGTATCCCTCTTCATCTCTCCTTGGCCAAAGCAAGGATGAATCAATCGCCTCTATTCCAATTGATGAACTCATTGAAAAGGCTGATGGATTTGCTGGTGTCTTCCCTGGTAATAAAACTATCATTTAGCATCTATAAAAATCAATAGAGATATTCTATTTTATAGGACTATTGACATCTCAAATTTTGGGTATGCAGAACACAAGTATGAGATTGTTAAGAAGCTACAGGAAAGGAAGCACATTTGTGGAATGACTGGAGATGGTGTCAATGATGCCCCAGCACTCAAGAAGGCAGACATTGGTATTGCAGTGGCTGATGCTACTGATGCAGCCAGAAGTGCATCAGACATTGTGTTGACAGAGCCAGGTTTAAGTGTAATTGTGAGTGCTGTGTTGACAAGCAGGGCCATCTTCCAGAGGATGAAGAACTACACAATCTATGCTGTTTCTATCACAATACGTATTGTATTGGGATTCATGCTTGTTGCTCTCATCTGGGAGTTTGACTTCTCTCCTTTCATGGTTCTGATTATAGCAATCTTGAACGATGGAACTATCATGACTATCTCTAAGGACAGGGTGAAGCCATCTCCTCTGCCTGACTCATGGAAGTTGAAGGAAATCTTTGCCACTGGGGTTGTACTCGGAACCTACATGGCCCTCATGACTGTGTTGTTCTTCTATCTTGCACACGACACTGAATTCTTCTCAGTAAGTGAATCATGCTAAATTTACATTATTTCAATGATTTTATATGGAAGATGGATATTGAGAGTTCAATCAATGCAGGAAACATTTGGCGTGAGACACATTGGTAAAAGCCTGGAAGAGCTTAACTCAGCCATCTACCTTCAAGTGAGCATTATTAGTCAGGCACTCATTTTTGTCACTAGATCAAGGAGCTGGTCCTTTGTTGAACGCCCTGGTTTATTGCTTATCACTGCCTTTATTGCAGCACAACTGGTTAGTATTTTCATTTATTACTGTGTAGAATCCATTCTTGTCATTTCCTTGTGCATGATTCCTCTATCTTGTCTTAATTTTTCACCTATTGAAATTAGGTGGCCACTGTCATTGCTGTGTATGCACACTGGGGATTCGCCAGGATCCATGGTGTTGGGTGGGGATGGGCAGGAGTGATATGGATCTACAGCATCATCACCTATATCCCTCTTGATGTCCTCAAGTTCTTTATTCGCTTCGCATTAACTGGAAAGGCCTGGGATAACATGCTCCAAAATAAGGTTCTTAAAGACTGAAAATTTCCATGTTGTTTCACTTCACCGAGTGTTATTCAATGTCATCCTTTTTTTTTTTTTTTTTTTTATCCCTAATCAATTTCGTTTTCTTCATGTATGTACCTAACGAAGACTGCTTTCACCACAAAGAAGGATTATGGAAAGGGTGAGAGGGAGGCACAATGGGCAATGGCTCAACGTACACTCCATGGTCTCCAGCCCCCAGAACAATTATTCAATGACAAGAACAACTATGGGGACCTGTCTGAGATTGCTGAGCAGGCCAAGAGGCGGGCTGAAGTTGCTAGGTAAATTACAAAATCAAACTCCAGCACCATCTGAAGTCATACCTAAAGACGTGTACTAGACCTTATGAAATTTAAAACCCGCTACCTAACTATGAGAAATACTGTCTGAGGACCACCATCGAACTCAAATTCCTCGTTCAAAACAATGAAAAGTATTTGCGAATGCATTCAATGATGGCCAACTTCTACATGGTTAATTGTGTAGTTAAGCATTCCAATATCATTTAGTTTTACTAGAAAAGCCATATTCTCATATCAAAACGATGTCTAGCATAAACTAGTTTTAATTTGCAGGCTAAGGGAGCTACACACTCTCAAGGGGCACGTTGACTCTGTGGTGAAACTGAAGGGCCTAGACATTGAAACCATCCAACAACACTACACAGTCTAGAACACATTGTGAAAGCTGAAAGAAGCTGCCCGATGGTACAAGCAACAGGAAGGCCGATGGTTAAAGAAGTTATACGTGATCTTTCTTTTTTTCATTCTATTTTCTACTATCAATGGTACAACAGGTACATTGCTGGTTGGGATGTGTTGCAGTTTGATTGGGAGATTGGGTAAAAAATGATACACTCCAAGGGATTGAATGAAGTCTAAAGCAGCTATTATGTTATTATACAGAAATATGGTTGTCAATCATATTTCGTATAACAAGATCTGTCTTTTCCGCAGAGATTGTTAATCGTTTTTGCCATTACTCCTTAAAAGATCGAGGCTCTAGGCTTTTAGCATGATGACAACCATTTGTAGTTAATATGAAAATACAGAATGATCATGGATTTTTCATTTTCTTGTGGTGGGATAATACCCTCAATCTTGGATACAAGTGATTTCAGATTTGCCTATGCATTTTGTTGGAATATCATGCGCAAACCAGATAATTTTCTGAAACAAGCAGTAAGACTCCCAAACACATGACACTATATAAGTAATAAAGGATGATAAAGCAAATAAGAGTAATGTTACATACACTTGTGGAGTACACAATCACCGTGCAGTCGCTTTGAAAAAGAGTGGAGTTTAATATTAAAATATCAATTTATTTTGATATGGGTCCGTATTTATTTACTTTTTTAAAAATGATTACACGTCGCTTACACACTCACGAATGCACTATCATTTCTTAACCAAAAAAATATGAGCCAAATGAACCCAAAAGAAATAACTGAAATTTTAAGATCTTATATGTGAATGAAAAATTAACTAAAATTGAGTCTGAATAATGATTATCCTTTTGTATGATTGGCAAGCTTTTGGAAATATCCTCTTTATATATTTTTGTAGAAGTTATCGACAGCAAATATGGAAGCCTACAGGGGGGTTGGTGTTCCAACGCAGTAAGAGGGGCCTATGGAGTAGGTTTGTGGAAGTTCATACGCAACGGTTGGGAAGCCTTTTTTGTTAACTGCAGAATGGTGGTAGGAAGGGGCAACCAAGTTAGCTTCTGGCATGACACTTGGTGCGGCGAGATTGCTCTGAAGCTCACTTTTCCATCCCTATACAGAATCGCGTCTGATAAAGAGGCCACAGTTGCTGACAATTTGGACAACAACTCAACCTTCACTCATTGGTCAGTCAGATTCACCCGAGATGCACAAGATTGGGAATTGGGAGACTTTACTGATTTTTACAGCGCACTACAAGCGTCGAATTTACATGCTGATGGTGAAGATCACATGCTTTGGTCACTCACAGGAAATAAGCGTTTCTCAGTACATTCCTTCAACAAGGCACTCTCGGCACACCCCTACACTGCTTTCCCTTGGAAGTGTATTTGGAAGACTAAGGCCCCCTTAAAAGTGGCATTCTTCGTATGGCTAGCATCTCATGAGAGTATTTTGACTATTGATAAACTGAGAAGCCGTGGCCTCTACCTAACGAATTGGTGCTATATGTGCAAACATAACGGTGAGACAGTGGATCATCTACTCCTTCACTGCGAAGTAGTTACAGTTTTATGGGATGACATTTTCGCAAGACTAGGCTTGGCATGGGTAATGCCTCGAAAGGTGATTGATCTGTTGGCTTGTTGGAGAGGAGTCCGGGGCAAAGGGCAGGTTGCAGATATTTAGAAAATGGTGCCTCTTTGCCTAATGTGGTGCACCTGGAACGAAAGGAATAGTCGCTGTTTCGAGGATAAGGAGCGTTCACCGGAAGGCTTTAGGGATTTCTTTTACCATACTTTAGTTTTATGGGCTTCCTCTATTGTACTAAATGGCACTTCTTTTACTGAACTTTATGCTGCCCTTCGCAGCTCTTAGCCTTTAGCAAGGCTCTTTGTATACCCCCTGTGTACTCGGGCCTTGCCCTTTTCTTGTTCTAATATATTTTCTTTTACTTATCAAAAAAAAATATTTTTGTAGAACTGGTCTTGAGAATGAATGATCATCTTTTTGTATAATTAGTGAGAATTGAAAACATACTATATATCTTTATTTATTTTATATGTAATAAAAGAGAGAAAATTTTCGAGCAGTTGAGGAAAAATCTCAAAGTCCCAACTCCAAGCCAATTGTGGCTTATTATTATTCCCGCCAGTGCCATTTCCCGCCACGCCCGCCCCATATATTCAGGCCCCCCAATAATTCTAAAATTCCCAGTTAGAACCTAAACCACCCTCTCTCTCTCTCTCTCTCTCTCTCTCTCTCTCTCTCTGTGAGTGAGTTCTCAACCTCTCCCATGGAGTCGTCACAGCAACTTACAGAGTATGAGCTCAAGCGCCTCGATAATATTCGTCGGAATGATCAACTGATGGCTTCCCTTAAAATCCACTCCAAGGTCGCCGAGCTCTCCGCTGCTTCCAAGCGCCAAAGGTTTGATGGAGTTAAACCCATCTTTGTATTCTGGGATAAGGGAACACCCATCATTATAGTCATTTGATAATGAAAATCCATGTCTTATTTTGTTCTTTTAATGGCAGGGTTGGAATCAAATCGTACAAAGTGAGTCCAGAGAAGAAACCCAAAACCGAGGCTCCAATCGTTATCCGACGGTCCTTGCGTACGCGTGGGATGCCGCCAGATCACTCTGACTCCAAAGGTCTTAGCGATATTGTCGAAGCAACCGATAAGGTTGTCAAATCTCCGACCTCGTCGAAGCCTTCGCCGCGCGCTTTGGGCCCTCTTAGTGTGAGAGATGCGTATCGTGGAACCGGGTCTGATAAATTACTGATTGAAAGAATTATGGAAGTTTCAAAGAAAGAAGATAAGAAATTTGGAGATAAAAATGGTGGGGATTTGATGGAGGGTGTGCGTGAAAGTGGGAGTTGTTTGGAACTGGAATCCTTGAGTCTGGATCCGGAGAATATCGCGCGAGTCGTGCCGGGGAGGATATTAAATGTACGGTTTTTTCCTTGTAGCGACAGAAGAATCATTGTAGTGGGGAATAAGTTTGGGAATGTTGGGTTTTGGGATGTTGATTCTGGTGTACAGGAAGAAGATGGTGTTTATTTGTATCACCCGCATCCAGGTCCAGTCTCGGGGATTTCGATTCACAAACATAGTTTGCCAAAGGTGATATATATTTGAATATTGCATGACTAATACTGAAATGTTCGCTATGGTTTATAATTGATTGCCCAGAAATATTTAGAATCTCTGGATTGAATGTGAATGTTTTGTGGTTGTAAACATTCTGAACAAATGCATTTATTTTTATTCATATTGGATTTCATTGAGATAAATGATTCTACTTAAATTCTGCATACTTGAGAGGGGTTAATGAGGTTGTCCATGTTCTAGGAGTCCCTGAGTCCCTTGAATTGGAATAACGAATGCAGAATCTGTTTGGTCTGTATTTTTGTGTTGAGTGATCTGCTCTGGATTGTACAAAGCAATAGTCTTGCGGTAGTTCCTGTACATTGTCATTATACTCTAGCTGTGTCTTCCCAATTACATGCTCATAAACTCTATAGTGTGTTTAGTTTCATGTAAATTGAGCTGAATTATACTTGTTGAAATGAAGTGCAGATCTTTACCAGTTGTTATGATGGATTTATCCGACTAATGGATGCTGAGAAGGAGGTATTTGATCTGGTATATTCTACTGATGATACCATATATTCTCTATCTCAAAGGTCAGACGACGCCAAGTGTTTGTATTTTAGTGAGGGTCCCGGAGGTTTGAATATTTGGGATGATAGGGTCGGGAAGTGTTCAGCCCAGTGGAATTTGCATGAAAGTAGGATTAACACCATAGATTTTAACTCGGAGAACTTCAACATCATGGCTACTAGTTCCTCAGATGGAACTGCCTGTATATGGGATTTGCGAAGTATTGGTGCAGATAAGCCCAAATCTCTGAAGGAAGTAAGGCATAAAAGGGCTGTGCATTCTGCTTATTTCTCACCCTCTGGATGCTCCCTAGCGACAACAAGGTACATATTGTTGTATCAATCCTTCGACTTTGAATGAAATACCTCACCACTTCCGAGAAATATTATGTTGGTTTCATTCAATACTATTTTAGCATTCTGATTCATTTAGTTTCATAACTAGTTTCAATTTACTGAAGAAAACATGCTATTTATCCCAAAGCATTTTCCGAAGTTATTGAAACGTTCATTGTGTTCATTACTTCATAAAGTACTCGCAGAAGAAGCTCTCGTATTATCCCGTTGTTTTATAGTGCTAATGGAGTGGTGTCTGGGATTTCTAGCTATCAACTTCCTGTGGTTAGGTAACACACATTAGATAAGGCTAGTTTTAATATATTGCTTATAAGCTCCTTTCTGCTGTACTCGTCACTATGGCATGATAGGGTTGGCTATGTTGTTTAGAATCCAAAGCATGCATATGGTGCCAAGGTAGCTCAAATAGAATTGTATACGGATGGATGTTAACCGTCGAAATTAATTTTCGATTGTCTTCATGTAGCATGGACGACACAGTTGGTATACTGAGTGGAGCTAATTTCGATGATAATTCAATGATTAAACATTATAACCAGACAGGCAGATGGATTTCTTCTTTCAGGTATGAATTTTGCAAGATTATTAGATGCTGACTAGGCTTCTTTTTTTTTTAACCATGTACTTGATGTTCTTTATGTGGCCAATTATTGCGGACAAATTAATGCTGATCTTGCAATTGTAAGAATAAGAAGATTTTAACTTCTGCTCTTTATGTGGGGGCAGAGCAATATGGGGATGGGATGATTCATATGTCTTCATCGGCAACATGAAAAGAGGAGTTGATGTTATCTCCCCAGCTCAGAGAAGAACAATATTCACTTTACAAAGCCCACACATGTCAGCAATTCCATGCAGGTTTGATGCACACCCTTACAATGTTGGGGTGCTTGCAGGAGCCACAAGTGGAGGTCAGGTTTATATGTGGACATCGAGCTAAGAACCTCAGTTTCTTTCTGCTCTAGTGTTCTCATACTAGATGTTATTAGCTAGCTTAAACATGAGAAGAGTGTTGTAGCTTGAACTTCTGTTGTAAACCGACAAGAAGCTGTTTTGTTAGGCATAGCGACTTCAAATGTTAGGACCATTTTTTTTTTTATTAAAAAACAAAGTTGCTTGTGGAGATGTACTATCATGAGTAATGGCTGCCTATGAAACCATATCGTCTTGTCTTAATTATGTTATCTTCTGCTCCTGAAATTTGTTCTTACCACAATAATGTTTGAGAATTTCACCTCCAATCATATCAAATCTTGAAGTCGATTGGTTTACTCTGTAGCTATTAGTCTGTTTCTTCTCATCCAAGGTAATCCATCTCTACTCGCTGTATGAACGTGTGCGTTTTGGGGGGTGATTTGGTCACTGACATTAATAAGCAAATAAGAAAGTTCTGAACTCAGGAGTCGAATATTTCTATTTCGATCTTACATGCATCATGTAAAGGGGAAGGGGAGAAGGGCAGAAGAGAAAAGAATCTAATGGCCTGTGAGGGGTACCGGATCCCTTCCCAAGAGGAAAATTACAGTGATGTGGGAATAGATTAACGATACAACAGAAGGGTTTCTTGGTTTGGGTTATTGATCTTGGAAAATGATACATATTCAATATTTTTTTATAACTTTTTATAACTATGTTTTAAATTAAGGATATTTTTGTAAAATAACTTATAAAAATAACATCACTTTACATAAATATCATCATTTTAAAACATGGTTGTATAAATGGTTGTGGTCCCATGTCACAAGGAGGTGTGCCACCACTCCCGAGTCTTGTGTGAAGAAATGGGTGAATTTCAGCTCATCTGCCTCGCTCGGACTTTACTTCACAAAACAAAAGAATCGCTTTTCATTTTTGGGTGCTGTCAGCTCCTGGATGATTAGAAAGCGAATCTGAAAAGAAATTGCTCATCTTCTTACCCTCCCACAAAGAGAGCACAAGACGAGCAAAATACTGCAATCCAAATTTCCAGTAGGCAGTAGCAAAGTTCTACCCATTTGAATGCTTCAGATAAGTGCTAACATTGAATCACTGCTTTATTCTCTTCCAGGAGGTTAGTTCATATGGAATCAATTCTTCATTGGAGGACAGCACCGCCTGTGCAGTCAGTTTTCCAAGCCAACCATGGTAGAACAATCCCCTTGAACCAAGTCCTCCAAATAACCAGTAATTACAAGTACGATTTCCACCGAGAACATCATTGACACAACCCAACAGCGGAAGTGATCCATGCGGCGTGAGAGGTGGCATTGCCCTCAGACCAGCTCTTGCTCCACTGAAAGCCCAATCCTTTATAGATGGATAAACCAAAGAGGCCTTTGGTATGAGGTCTTCAAGAGCACTTGAGGATTCATAATCTGAGACATTTGGTGAGGAGTCTCTTGACTTCCATTCCCATGTTGAGCCCATATATAAACTACGGGGCCCCTGGAAGGCAAGCCATGCATCTGACAGTATTGAGGGGCTATGGTCTGGATAATCTTCTCTGGAAGACGGTGTTCAAGAAAATGAGTGTTGCACAAAGAGCAAAAAGTTTGAGGAAAGCATTTGAATGCCAAATTGGCAATGCAATTCATGTTTGTGTCTATAGTAATTCATACAGAGCACAGTACACACTAAAGGGGGGGTGAAAAGGATCAAAATATTCAGAAATCCATTATACGGTCCTGTTAATGTTGTGAAATATGATTTTTTTGGTGGTACCACAATTGAGTTATCCAAACCGATGGGGCTCATATAATTTGAAACACTGGCAGAATATACAAGACATAAGATAACTTTTACCCCATATCAGCAGGCAGTAACATGTGAGCAACAACACCCCTGCAAGTCCTCAAAGGAAGCTTCCCTGCGAGCTCTGGAAGCAAATCTGCTTTGGCACCTAGACATACTATCACCGCATCATATTCCCCTAAAGACAAATTCAATACCCATTAACCACTAAATGTAGAGATAAATCCTCTAAACCAAAGTATGCTTGTAAATAATGAGATTCCACCAGGATTAGTCACTTGAAACAGAAATTTGATGTTTAATATAGGTTTATCTGAGTTTATCTAGTTCAATTAACTGTGCTCAGTTCACATGTTCAGGATTCAATATTATGGGGAATAAACTGGTTAGAGGATACCTTTCCCAAGCTATTTAACTTTGTTGAGACAGATTTTAGGGGAAGACTGTAGTCACCATTTTAGGTAGTTCTACATTTAGATGATTACAAGTGAAAAATGTGAATAAGAAAATCTAGTTGCTGAGTCCTCAAAAACTAATCAAGTCAGTCTCCTTCAGTGCCAAAGCCTACCTTCATACAGAGGTATCATTTGCTGTCAGATTCAATAAGATATCTTGTCCAATCAGCAAGTGAAATTGCCTTTTATACATGATACTTCATTTTTTATTATTCCCAAACATAGCATGTTGCATTAACAAGGACATTGGACAAGGATATGATACATGCACCACATACAGCAGATTGTATGAGAATAAAACAGGGAGACAGTGATAAGATTTGTGAGAGAGAATTTTTTATTTTTTTTTATAGGTCTTATGAGAGAGAATGTTTGTATATTGAAGATTGAGCTTATCAAAGACAGCTGTTCTATAGAATTTTCCATGTTAATCAGCTGTATATTTCTAGCGGCATTACTGCTATGTATCAGAAACCTACATGTCAATCAACACATGAAAAGAGCCTAAAAAGATTGAAATGGAAGTTTGAGTGATTACCTTCAAAGTCGAGAAGTTTGTGAATAGATTTCTTATGCAAACATAACTCTCTCTCTCCAAAGCCAGAAGTTGTTAATTCTTTCGCCAAATTTTCACATGCTAAGAAGAGTGCCTAACAAAATGACAATGAGGACTTAAGATGGTATAAAGATAAAAAAAAAAATATATATATATATATTCCTAGAAGGAAAATATAATCAAAGGCTTAATTCTTCAGACCTGGAGATAGCGTTGGGGATGGATATTTACAGCTTCAGGCATATAGAAGGCTGATTCAAATGGCATACATAACTTGGGTACAAGATTTTGAGCAGTTTCCTTATCAACGGTCTCTATTCTGCAACTGGCAAGGCAATTCTGAGCATTCTAATGACATAAATGAAAATTATAGATATTATTACAAAATTAAGATCAATTACTAATATATTAGACTTGAAAAGGGTGTATGGAATTACATCGTTCAATATAAGAAGATTCTTCATGTTCATTGCTGGTCTCAAGATGCCCCTGGAAAAGTGTTCATCAGAAGGATAGCAAAGTGCAAAAGTAATTTTCTCTTACAAGAAATGTGCAAAAGTTAATTGAATAGAGCATAGGAGGGAAAAAAAACCAAAGAAATGAGAACTTCAACCAACTCTTTAAGCTTCCAAGACGAGCATTAAAGTAAAATCAAACTGAAGAACTTCTATTTAGTTTAACACATTAGTGAGACAAAAATATTTTCAAATTTCAGAAATTCACTATATTTTTACTGATCAAACCCATCCCGACACAAAGGATAAGGAAAAATCATGAGCACATGTCCATTGCACCTTGGAGTATGCTTATTTTGCATGCCAGAGAACTGCTTGATTGTTAAACTACGTTCAGTTAAATAATAGTGCTAACATCATATACAATAAGCGAAAAAAGATCCAAAATTTGTCTGTCCTTAAAAGGTCAACCAAAAATATACATAGAAAACAAATTGCACGCAGTGAGAAAGGCACCTTCTCCGAACTATGAAACCATAAGAGTTTTGACCAACTGCTGCTTCCGCAATGCTCAAAAGCTTTAAACACTCTTTCCAACAATCAGCACCCCACAAGAGCAGCTTGCCTACAAAAAGAACAAAAAAACTGTGAAATCCATTTAGCAGCACCCCCATTTAAATAGTAGCATTAGTTTGGACGGACAGAAGGATTTACGATGTTGGAAAAAAAAAAAAAAATCAGTGAAGAAACAAAATTGAAACTTATGAAAATCCCAGAAATAATATTGCAGCTCATATGACGATAATTGAAAAAAAAGCCGAACCTTTAGGGGAATAAGGGTGTAGTAGACCGCCAGAAACTCCCGAAGCTCCTCCGCCAATCCCAACTTCATCGTATATGTCAATGCGTAGCCTCAAATCCTTAGGACTTTCCTGCAAACAATCTTTTTTTTTTTTCAAAAAAATCAATAAATTCCATAAATATCTACAAGTTTTATTTTATCTTTTATTTAGTTTGAGAATAACAATGCGCTTTGTTAGAATTGGTAAGAAGGAAAGAGTTACTTGTAGCAAGTGCCAAGCAACGGAGAGGCCAGCAAAGCCAGCGCCAAGCACTGCCAATCTTTTCACACCAAAGCCAAAAGAAAAAACAAATTTCATGTAAGAATTCAGAGAGAGAGAGAAGGAAAAAAAAAAAAGAAAAGGACGAATTTGGAGTATGGTAGATTTCTTGAGAGAGATGCAAGGTACCTGAGTGGGCGTTGAGAGAGTGAGACAGATGAAGTGCCTCTGCTGGTATGGAGAGCATGGCAGTAACAGAGGCTGGAAGGGGAGAGAAGCATCCTAGGGTTTTAGGATTTCGGGTCTGTTGTGCTATGTGGAGAAGGAGAGCGGAAAGGACTTTAGCCGCTGGTAGCCTGGACTTCCTAATCTCCTTGTGAATTTTGTTCTCTTCGGTACAATCACATTTCAAATATTTTTATTAAGTAAAATTCATTTATTTAAATTTAAAAGCTGATATATCAGTAAATATAATTTAATACAATTTTAAGATTTGAGAGGTTGTGAATCTGTGAAACAAGCTTCATCTTCTCCATGCTCCCAACATATACCATCTTGTCTATTGCCATAGACAATCTGGATTTTATGGGTACAAGTTTCCATTTTTTTTTTTTTTTTTTTGTTTCCCCGAACTGGGTAGTTTCAATTTTAGCCGTCCAGAGAACTTTCACATCCTTAAAAAAGTGAAGTGACTGAACTCTGTTGATCTTTAAGTTGGGGTAAATTTGATTCTGAAGCCGTTTGTCATTTTCAGAATCCTCTATAATAAGAGGCTTATTAATTC
Source organism: Carya illinoinensis (assembly GCF_018687715.1). Lineage (NCBI taxonomy): Eukaryota > Viridiplantae > Streptophyta > Magnoliopsida > Fagales > Juglandaceae > Carya > Carya illinoinensis. The sequence goes on along the minus strand of NC_056766.1, from coordinate 43,860,680 downwards.
TGGCACTAATTTGAAAGAGCAAGAAGTTGATGATCACCATAGAAGCCGAAGGCAGTAAACTTTGAACAAATGGACTACAGCAATTCGTTATTGCTAGGATGCTTATGGAACTCGGCAACTGAAACCAATTTTTCATATGAAAAAACACCACCTTACATCAGTTCTCTTAATCAGTGCCAATAATTTGCTAAAAAAGATTAAGATAACATAACAATTGGTCATGCTTTTCGAAGAATTACACGCCTTTCTCGCTTGTATTCAACTTCATCTCTCTGGTGCATAATTATAAGAGCTCTTCTCACCTACAAAGATAAATATTCATCAATGAAAACCAATATCAATACTCTTTACAGATTTTGTCCATGCAAAATTAAAGGACTTGGAACATATACGGTAAACGAATGAATGTTTCAAACTATTCAAAATGCGCTGAGTTTGAAGGTACAAACAAAAGATCAAACCAATTGCTTTTGCAAGGAATCTCTGTAGGTCCAATGGAACTCACATGTCACACCAATGAAAGGTAATTCATATAGTGTAAGATAAGATGAGATACTTACAATAGATTCGTTCATCCCCATTCTGCTAAGCTCATCTATCAGTTTTCTTTCTGATATGTGGTTTCCAATCCCTATTCTTCTCTTTATCTGGGTTTCTGCTTGCTGTTGTCAGGAAAAAGAACAATAAACTACAAATTGATAAGGAGCTAGGAAAATTAAAAAACTAGAATATGGAGTATCGAGGTCATAGTCTCTGACAGACCTTAATCTCATTTGCCATCTCAGCAGTGAGATTCACTTGTTGATTTATTCCAGACCGTGCTGCATCCATGGTGGAAACTGTAAAAAGTCTTATAGCTTCCTGCACATTCTCCTCAGTGGCAACATGTGATCTGATATTGTAGTTTAGAGAGAAACAACAGTTGAGTCACAGAGATATAGAACAGTGGAACAAACAAGAAAGGTAAAATAAGTGGTGGAAGGGGGCAGTTTCAGACAAATTTAATGTATTAACATTAGACATACCGTGACTAGTTATCAAGTGGGTAAGGTTATCTAAGAATCCTAGCATTTAAATCTAACACAATATATCTTGATTCATAGTTATTGATAGTTGAAAACATACTGGATCTAAATAGTAATTTTTATGCTGTAGTTAAGGAATTCCAAGAAAATACCAAAACATGCCTTTTAGTGACCATTCCAAGTCATTTTAAATGGTTTATACTTCAAGAATGCAACCACTCAAAAACTGATCAAGAACAGCCGAGTGCTGATGCCCAATTTAGTGCTACATGGCACCACTTGATGTTCTGAGCATCATTGTCAAGAGAAAACGATATATATTATGTAAAAGATATCAAGCTTTACACAAACACTTACAGTTTCATTTTTGCAAGAGCCTCACTCAACCTTACAATAGCTTCCAGCTGTCTTACAGTAATTGGTATTGCGGCAGCCTCACCAGTTTCATTTGCTTGCTGCCTCATGTCCTGCAGGAATCGTCATAATGATGAGGTCAATTTTGATGCTAGAGCCACTCGGTGAAGTTAAATCTTGGAAAGGGAACTTAATGTTGAGAGCTGTTCTGACACAGAGACGATTCTAAATAAAGGAGGGACGAAATTTAACGTGGTTCGGCAATTGCCTACGTCCACAGCTGCTGTAATTTCACTATAAAACGATTTTTACAGAAAACTCTCTCACCCACTCTCTACACTGTCTGCACACACACAGCTCTCTATTTTCTCTCTTCTGCGCTCCTTTGCTGCACTCAGATACTCAAGCTCTCCTATTTATAGGAGAGCATATCAGTACTATGCAGCAAATTGCTGCATGATTTTAGGAAGAGGTGGGGAGGTGCCTAACAAAAGCACCGAACGGTGCCTTCGGTGCCTAACATGCCAAAATAGTAAACGGTGCATGGCACCGTTTACTTCTTTGTCTCCATCTGCAACAATCTCCCACTTGGAGACAAATGAGTCTACATATCTTCATAGCAATTATCACAGCAACTTCAAATCATGCCTTTAAGTACGGAGGCCAACTGAAGCTATACACAGCTTCAGTTTGTCAACAGTAACTACTTTTGTAAACATGTCTGCTGGGTTTTCTGCTCCTCGAATCTTCTCAAGTATCAGCTATCCACTATCGAGAAGAGATCGGATAAAATGGTATCGCAACTGTATGTGTTTTGTTCTGGAATGAAAGGCTGGATTCTTTGCAAGAAAAATAGCACTCTGACTATCACTGTGCAGAATGCCTTTTTCATTCTTCTTTCCCAATTCCTCCAAGAATGACTGCAACCAAACCATTTCCTTCCCTGCTTCAGTTATAGCAACGTATTCAGCTTCTGTAGTTGAGAGAGCAACAATCTTCTGTAACTTAGAAGCCCACGATACAGCTGTACCACCCAGCGTATACACAAATCCAGTAGTACTTTTTCTGCTGTCAACGTCACCTGCTAAATCAGCATCTACATATCCCTGTAGTTTTAAACCTGCTTTTGTAAAGCATAGTGACGTATCTGAAGAGCCTTATAGATATCTCAAAATCCACTTAACTGCTTCCCAATGCTGCTTTCCTGGATTACTCATGTACCTGCTCACAGCTCCCACTGCTTGTGCAATATCTGGCCTTGTACAGACCATGGCGTACATAAGACTACCAATAGCAGATGCATAGGGTATTCTGTTCATGCATTCTTGCTCTTCCTCCGTCTTTGGCGACTGATCCTTAGTTAGTCGAAAATGACTAGCTAAGGGTGTGCTCACTGGTTTCGCCTTGTCCATGTTAAACCTTTTGAGCACCTTCTTTACATACTCCTCCTGCAAGAGCTTGAGAGTATCATTAGACCTGTCTCTAATAATTCTCATACCAAGGATTTGTTTTGCAGCACCCAAATCCTTCATCTCAAATTGCTTTGACAACTGCTTCTTCAGTTTATTGATCTCCTCGATGCTTGACCCTGCAACGAGCATATCATCCACATACAACAGTAGGATAATATAAGAGTTGTCAAAGTTCTTCATATAGCAACAATGGTCAGCCTGCAGTCTTGTAAATCCATTACTGCACATGAAGTTGTCAAACTTCCGGTACCATTGTCGTGGAGCTTGTTTTAGGCCATACAAGCTCTTCTTCAGTTTGCAAACTAGATTCTCTTTTCCCTTCACTGAGAATCCTTGTGGCTGGTGCATATAGATGTCTTCCTCCAAATCACCATGAAGGAATGCAGTCTTCACATCTAACTGCTCAAGATGTAGATTCTCTGCAGCCACAATTGCCAACACTAGCCTGATCGTAGTCAATTTTACAACTGGGGAGAAAATGTCTGTGTAGTCGACACCTTCTTTTTGTTGAAACCCCTTTACGACCATTCTGGCTTTGTAGCGCTTGCTACCATTGTGCTCTTCCTTAATTCTGTACACCCATTTGTTGTGCAAAGCCTTCTTGCCTTTTGGAAGCTTAGTTAGCTCCCATGTCTGATTTGACATCAGTGACTCCATCTCATCTTGCATGGCTTTCTCCCACTTGATCGAATCTTCAATTTGTAGAGCTTCATCATAACTTTCCGGTTCACCACTATCTGTTAGCAAGATGTAGTATAGAGATGGTGAGAACCGCTGTGGTGGCCTGATCGTCCTTGAAGATCTTCGAATAACAGTGAGTGGTGTACGTTGTTCGATCTGTGGATCATCATTCTCTTGATCCTCGTTTTGATCAGTGTTGACTCGAGTAACATCAAAGTCAACAACCTCAGGTTTCTTTGGCTGCTTCTCAGGTTCAACCTGTGACCTAGCTTTGTACAGAATCTGCTCATTGAAAATCACATTTCTACTTCTGATGATTTTGCGATTTTTATCATCCCAAAATCGATAGCCAAATTCTTCATCACCATAACCGATGAAAAAACATTTTCTAGATTTGGCTTCTAACTTGTTATGATCAGCAGAATCTATGTGAACATATGATACACAGCCAAAAACTTTCAAATGGGAAAGATTTACCTTCTTTCCGCTCCAGACTTCCTCTGGTAGATCGAACTTTAAGGGAACTGAAGGTCCCCGATTAATCAAATAGGCTGCAGTGTTAACTGCATCAGCCCAAAAACATTCAGGCAATCCTGAATTCAGCCTCATGCTTCTGGCACGTTCGTTGAGAGTTCTGTTCATGCGTTCAGCTACGTTATTCTGCTGCGGTGTCCCGGGAATAGTCTTCTGAAATCTAATCCCATTTGCAGCACATAATTCTTTGAACCCTCCGTCGATGTACTCTCCTCCATTGTCTGACCTCAGACATTTTAACTTCAAGCCTGTTTCATTTTCAACCATGGTTCTCCACTTCTTGAAAGTATCAAATGTGTCAGATTTATTTTTCAAAAAATAAACCCATACTTTCCTGCTTGAATCATCAATAAAGGAAACATAGCACCGCGATCCTCCAAGAGAAGCGACCGGGGATGGCCCCCACAAATCTGTGTGCACCAACTCCAACTTTGTAGATTTTGGAGTTCTACCATTTTTCAGGAAGCTAACCTTTTTCTGTTTCCCAAAAATGCAACCTTCACACATGTCGAAATCAGTTGATTCCAACTTTGGTAACTTTCCCTTGGATAATAGTACTTTCATTCCTTTCTCACTCATATGACCAAGCCTTTGATGCCATAGGTTGGCATTTGCATCAGCAATTGCAATAGTATCTCTAATGCTTGAAGTCATATATAGAGTACCTGTTTTTGTGCCTCGAGCTACTACCATAGCTCCTTTTGTTATCTTCCATGTGCCACCGGTAAATAGTACCGAATGCCCATCAGCATCAAGTTGTCCTACAGAAATCAGGTTCCTCATGAGCTTAGGAACATGTCGCACCTTCTGTAGCAACCATGCACTTCCATTGGGCAGATTGATTGGTACATCTCCCATGCCTTCGATTTCCAACGCTTCACCATCTGCTAATTACACCTTTCCGAAATCACCAGTGACATAATTCTGCATGATTTCTCGGTGTGCTGTAGTGTGGAACGAGACTCCTGAATCTAATATCCAAGATTCAATTTGATTGTCGACTGAAAGAAGTAAGGCATCTTGGAGATCTTCTGTTGTGGCATTAACAGAGTCATGCTCATTCTTCTTCTTTGCTTCTTTGCAATTATTTTTGTAGTGGCCAGTCTTGCCACAATTCCAGCACTGTACTTATTTTCCGGACCTTGATTTACTTCTGCCTCTTCGGGATTTCGATCTGCCCCGATTTGAACTTCTACTAGCTCCTCTACCTCTCGTCTCGAGGTTTAAGGCAGAACTGGAAGTTGATGCTTCTCCTGTATCTCTTCTGCGAACTTCCTCGCTAAGAATATGGTCCCGGATTTCTTGATACTTCATCTTTGTTTTGCCATAAGAATTGCTAATAGCTGTTCTCATGGCCTCCCAGCTTTTTGGCAATTGAGCCAGAACAATTAGTGCACGTACTTCATCATCAAATTCAATCTCCACTGAAGCTAATTGATTGATAATGGTGTTGAACTCATTCAGATGCTGAATAACTGGAGTTCCTTCTGCCATTCTCAAGTAGAATAGCTTGTACATCAAATGCACTTTGTTATTGGCTGATGGCTGCTCGTACATATCCGATAGAGCTTTCATCAAATCCGCCGTGGTCTTCTCCTTTACCACATTGTGTGCAACTGATCTTGACAGTGTTAGTCGAATGACTCCCAACACTTGTCTATCGAGAGACTCCAATCTTCATTGCTCATGTCATCTGGCTTTCTTCCTAGGAGTGGAAGATGTAGTTTCTTCCCATAGAGATAATCCTCTATCTGCATTCTCCAGTAGCCAAAGTCTGTACCGTCAAATTTCTCGATACCAGCACCTTTAGCTTCTTCTCCAGCCATGAGTTCAAATTTAAACAAAGATCACCGTTACGTCTGAAATACTCGAATTAGCTGGAAACGAGTCCGGAATGATCCAAATAGTTTGTCAGCACTATTTGATCGTCGCGATGGAACTCCAACTGACGTGATCTAGCCCAAAATGATCTGCAACACGTGGATGGTTCAGATCCAATATACTGACGCCGAATATCAAAATTTCGACCGTACGGATGAGTCCGGAATGATCCAAATAGTTGGAAAGCACTATTTGATCGTCGAAATTGCACTCCGAATGGCTTAGATCTAGCCAAAAACAGATCTGAAAAAATGGACGGTTCTGATCTGTCTGGCGCGTGAGATACACGCGCTGTACAGTGCGCGTGGGCAAGCGCGTGGCGCGTGAGGAACACGCGCCTACAGTACTGTGCGCGTGGGGGAGTGTGAGGCGCGTGTGTTACACGCGCCGAACCTGTCTAGGGCGCGTTGGCGCGTGTCCTTCACGCGTCTTCAACCTCTGGCGCGCGTGGGGGCGCGTGAGCGCGTGTGGGTCACGCGTCTTCAACCTCCAGAGCGCGTGGGGGCGCGTGAGCTGCAGCAGATGCACGCGCCGGTCTTCTAGGGGCGCGTGTGGCCTCGTCCGACCTCCTTTTTCGATTCCGTTTGCGGCAACGGATTCGTCTCGACGCGAGGAATACCGTGGAGTTGTCAAAAATTAATTTTGAACAACTTGAATTTTCGGACAGCTCGAACCGGTGCTCTGATACCAGTTGTTGAGAACTGTTCTGACACAGAGACGATTCTAAATAAAGGAGGGACGAAATTTAACGTGGTTCGGCAATTGCCTACGTCCACAGCTGCTGTAATTTCACTATAAAACGATTTTTATAGAAAACTCTCACCCACTCTCTACACTGTCTGCACACACACAGCTCTCTATTTTCTCTCTTCTGTGCTCCTTTGCTGCACTCAGATACTCACTTAAGCTCTCCTATTTATAGGAGAGCATATCAGTACTATGCAGCAAATTGCTGCATGATTTTAGGAAGAGGTGGGGAGGTGCCTAACAAAAGCACCGAACGGTGCCTTCGGTGCCTAACATGCCAAAATAGTAAACGGTGCCATGCACCGTTTACTTCTTTGTCTCCATCTGCAACACTTAAGAAACAGACCAAACAATTAGCTTTTCTCATATATAGTGCCACATCAAATATTTTTTTTTTTTTTGAAAGAACATCAAATATTTATTTTGATGCAACAGAGTGCTCATCTTTAATATATGATTTGAACAGCACGAATACCTGTCTAATTTTGACATAATTGTTCTGAATCATCTTTAATATATGATTTGAACAGCACAAATACCTGTCTAATTTTGACATAATTGTTCTGAAGTAATGTAGATGCAGATTCTGATAAACGTGGGTGGCATTCAGTTCGACAATATTGTATATACCTGCAAACATTGCATCCTAACCCGTATCAATATTTGACAAAGCAACATGAAGAATTTGTATGACCTACTTCACACTGTATACCTCTTCAGCCAATTCTCTTCTTTAGGAACTCTACTTTCACCTGAGGCTGCATTAGCAGATGCATGGACTCTTATGATATGACTAGCTATAATCTGTCAAGAAAAAACTTTGGATCAGGCTGCTGCTTTCACTAACGGAGGCATTTGGAATCCACATGAACAAATACTTGCTTTCATCAGCTTTTATGGTGTCTATAATGAGCGTTATGTCGAGAATCATTTTAAGGTTTTAGTGTTTAACAACTCTTTGTGTAGAATGCAGGCTGCTTCTTGAAATGCAATTAGAAAGACATGATAATTGAAATTCTTTGCAGGGTGGCCAAAGTACATCCAGGAATGAAATACTTAAAACTGGGCAAGATAAGTGGTAATTACCTTGTCTTGACTGTACATCCTGATATCTTTCACAATGAAGATTAAATCAAATCTAGAAAGAATTGTTGTCTGCAAATCAATATTGTCCTGTGCAGTCTGGTAGAAGGTGAACATTTTTATTAGCTTCTCAGTGCAAAATAACGGGGTTAAGATCCTCTGCAGTGGACTATTTGTCTATTCAGGTCAAGTATGTGGCTACTAATGATTTGTGGGTTTTATTTATGAAGAAATCAGGTCCCAGTGACAACAGGGTTTTAATGTCACAGCTGACAGGCCAGTGTTTGGCATCAACAGAAAATGGAGTCTACGGTGACAAACACCATAGCGCTTTTATGTGTAGGATAATCTCCCAGCGAAATGTCTTTTAAGTGCACCATAAATCAGAGAAAATTGGACAATAGTCACAACTAGAGAGGAGCTTAACCCAAAATTATGAGTATGCCTTTAGAAAATGATAAATATCAAACAGAATGTACGGATTTGGACCTTAAGATCGTCGTAACGTCCTGAAGGAGGGTTAGCAGCTGCAAGCACTGAAGTTCTAGAATTAAGAACCGTTGTTATTCCTGCTTTAGCAATTGATATGGTTTGCTGTTCCATGGCTTCATGAATAGCAACCCTATGCCACATAATGTTTAAACATTATTGCCATGTTAGATAAACTAAAGGTCCAGTAAGATCCACTTCTTATTAACAATACCTATCTTCAGGTCTCATTTTGTCGAACTCATCAATACAGACAACCCCTCCATCTGCCAAAACCATGGCTCCTCCTTCGAGGTAAAACTCGCGCTGTAGTTCACAGTCGAATACGTATCAGAGTTTTTGTTTGAGCAAGGGAAGAAAAAAATGAATCCACTAAAAAGATTTGGCAATAGCAAGATAATGCTGAAGATAACATAATATATTTGCTTGCTGAAAAAAGAGTTCAAGAACTTACGGAACCACTATCTCTGATCACAGAAGCCGTAAGACCAGCAGCTGAAGAACCTTTTCCTGAAGTATAAACAGCAACAGGAGCAGTCTTTTCAACAAACTTGAGAAACTGTATAAGGTGATCATAAAATCAGCACCTTCCCTTGAGTGGCAAAAAGCAAAAAAGCAAGAGCATGCATTATCATAAAGTATGATTAGTACGACTCCTCAAAAGGTACATATCTAAGTGGAGATGTCTGTTCCTAAGGAGGGATTAAAGACACGAGGTAACGAGAAAACTCAGCTTTCAATGAGCCACTTTGCTCTTGAACCAACAGATGCGTATACAACTAACCTGTGATTTAGCAGTAGATGGGTCCCCCAAAAGTAACACATTGATATCACCTCTTAATTTCACACCATCGGGCAAATTCTGAATACAGAAAAAATGGTTATGCAGTGAATAGATCATATCGATATGAAAATATAACAATTCATGATGTACCTTCCTTGACCCTCCAAACAGCAGACAAGCCACAGCCTTTTTCAAGTCATCATGACCAAATATAGAGGGAGCTATCTTTGAGCATATGTTTTTGTACACATTGGGTTCTGCAGCAAATTTTTTGAATCCTTCTATCTGAAGTTCAAGTGTTATAATATTTAAGCAACCATGATCAGTTCTTGGTACAATGCACAAAGATACTGTAGAATCAAATCTCAAAGTTCAAATATTTAACCAAAAACAGAAGAAAACAAATTCGAGGAAAATGTTATGAGTCTAATGGAGGCACTTTCAATTTCATTCCATCTGTAATCTTGTTCCATTGACAAATGAGCCACCAAAAAGGTTTATATTGACGGGCATCTATTATAAGCTCTTACTAAATAGCATACACCATATAAAAATTCCAAGTACAAAAAAGCTGTCACACATAGAGCAGAATTCTGAGCTGTCAATTATTTATTGATACAGAAGATGAAAAAAATTCTGTAGCCGGATATAGCTTAAACCAATTTGTTCACGATGGTTCAAGACTAACCTCTTCCGGCATAAAAGCAGCTGGACCACGGGAGTTGGCCTCATTTGCTTCTTCTATTCCAACAACTCTGATATAAGGTTGTCTCACCGCAACTGCTCCTTTGTGGCTGCATAAATCCATTTTGAAATAAATTCAGTTAAGAAACACGGTAGTCATGGTACACATCCATATAGCAAAACATTCATTTGAATCTGTATCAATCCTCACGATGTGGCGGAATTGGCAGCTTGATAGATACTATAAATACCCATGATTGTCAATCTCGTGCCAGGTACAATTGTTTGAACAAGATGGCGATCCACGGATAGAAGCATGTTCCTTGGAAGCTCCCCAGTTGGAACATCCTGCAAACACGAAGTAAATACCAATCAATTATGTAAAAAATGCAATTAAAAAATTAACTTTTCTTCATCAAGATTAGAACCTTACCTCTGGATTCTCCTGCAGTTTCAAGGTTTGTTGATCGACATACTTGCTCTTATCTGGAACCACAAGCCATGGATCAAGTGGGCATGGCTCTTCTCCCGGCTACAAATATCCCCCATAACTAGCATCAAATAAGCTCAAAACCACACAAATGTGAGAAATTGTAAAAAGTGGTGTGAAATAAACCTGAGGGATATGATCACAAGAGCGAGGGACAATTGCACCACCAAGGCCTGGCCGACAAGGAACTTGCTTTGAATTTCTACAGTTCTTGCAGATAAGAGTCACATATGTCGCCTTGGCCTTAGTCCTAGATGCAGCTATAGTGATCCCAGCTATTTTAACAAGTTTCGATATATATTGAGCCTGCCACCCGCAACAAAAACCTCAAATTAACCAAAAAATAGAACTTTACAATTCTAATAAAAATTAAGGAAACCGTAAAATAAGAAAAACCAAAACAAACCCTAAAGCCCCATTGGGTACGATATATAAAAGAAGATAAAAGAAATAAGAACTTTAACTTCCACATCTCATTCAATAAAGAAATCCTCCAATCAAAGGCCATTAGGTCCGTTTATTTATTCTGTTTCATTTGACTGACTCAATTTAGAAATCAACCAAACATAAATTAGAATATAAAAATCCACAGTCCACACTCACCCCAAGAAACCTCATCGAGACCGGATCCTCCTTCGACGTCAGCAAGACCTGAACGTCCCCGGTCACCGGATCTTCCATTTCCCCTGTCTCTCCTGCCACTTTCGACCGCAAGCTCGCCAATACCTCCGCCGCGGCCGTCTCAAACTACGAAAAACACACGCATACGAAATCAGCCATTTGCTCATCAGGAATAGAAAAAATGTTGACAGTTTTGGTAACAGAAAAGGAATTGGAGAGCATACAAGAGGCAAGTAGTCGGCGGGGGAGGAGCGGAGCAAGGCCGGGAGGTCGGGGTCGAAGGCATCGAGGTCTTCCAAGTCGACGAGAAGGGACTTGTTGGGATTGTGGACGAGGCTTTCTCTGTAGGGGAAAACATTCTTGTCGGTCTCGAAGCCACGGATGAACTCCTTGAACTTCTGGAGGACGGAGTGTCGGCTCGCCGCCTCCGGATCGTGGTCTTCACCGCCGCCGCGCCACGAGTGAGCCTGGTCGCTGTAGTACACTGCCCCCTCGTCCCACCCTGACATTTCTCACCCACTCTCTCTGCGTCTCTGGAGATGGAGAAATTGGGTAGCGTCGACTGTCGAGTGACGTCCTGCTAGGGGCAGAGGAGTGCATAGTGGGTGTTTCACCTTTTTGGCGGGAAATAATTGGCGGGAAACGTAGGATGACTTGGCACTGGTCACGTGTGAGAGAGCACGTGCGTTATATGTAATCCTGAAAGAACCGTACTTCAAGAGCTGTAATCGAGCGGAGTTGAGTCGAAGTGTCGAACCGTGCTTCAAGGGCTGTAATCTATTTAATAAATTAGATAAATATAAAATAAAAAAAATCTAATATTAAATTTATACAGCTAACCAGTAGGACTTGTATTAAATTTTAGAATAAATCTACACAGCAGCCTCACACTTTTTCACAATATTAAAAAATGTAAATTTACTATTTTACCCTCTGTTATTTTACACTGGTGTGTTGGGTGTGGGGCTGCTGTGTAACAGTGCTCTAAATTTTAAGAGTTTATAAATTTATAAATAATTAATATCTAATTAGTTGATATTTATCCATAATAACAATATATTATATGTCTACAAAAATTATTAATACATACATATAATATAATAGTATATATCTATTTCATATATGGTTTTCATATACTAATATATGAAACTATTAAATCTTATTGATTAATTATTATACAAAGTATAAAATATAACTATGAAGTATATTCAATATATAAACATAAGTATTTCTTTAGTCGAATTGAGTCAAGTTTTGTCGAGTATATGTCATTTACTAATCAAGCAGATAACTACTTTCACAGGTGAGCCTTTTTTTCACAAATCGAGTTCGATTTAAATTTAACTGGAAGAGTACCGAGCGGGTTATCGAACAAATTGGTTCATTTATAGGTCTACCTACTGAGGGTGTAGCATTGCTACCAATAAGTTACCTTTTTTATTTTTTTATTTGTATTTTTAATATTCTTAATTTTTTTAAAAAAATCGCAATATCATCTAAAAATTATTTTCTTAATCATTAAGTCAAAAAATAAAAATTCCAACCTCCGGATGGATCTTCGGGGGTGTAGATTTAGGCCCCGTTAAAATAGTGAGATGAGAGGATATGGTTTAAATGGAAATTAAAAGTTGAATCAAATATTATTAAAATATTATTATTATTTTGAGATTTGAAAAAGTTGAATTAATTATTATATTTTGTATGAAAATTTTAAAAATATTATAATAATAAGATAAGATAAAATAAAATAAGATGAGCTAAAACTATTTCTATATTCAAACGGGCCATATTCTTGTTGAAATCCAACTCAATATTATTCTGTGAGTAGGCTGTAGCTTCTGCAGAGTTTTAAAGCATTCACATCCAATTCCCTCTAAAATTTCATACAATTTAGTTAAAAAGTACATTCTCTAATTTTTTTTTCTAAATTTTACTCATCTTTCAAAAACCTTATACATTTCATTCTATATTATTTCTCTATTCTATTAAAATAATATTTCTCTATTATTTCTTTATTACTTTTTTTTTTCACTTCCATTTACAAACTTAACTACTAAATATTTTTTATTATATTTTGAACTATTACTTTAGTGAATATTTTAAACAAAAATTTAAATATTTTTGTGGATATGATAATATTTTTAAAATTATTATTTAAAATTATAACAAATATGAACATGAGGAAAAATGTAGATAATTGGAAAAAGAATTTATTTTATATATTAAAATTAAAATATTGACAAAAAATAGTTTAAGAGATGAATAGTAATTTTCTATATTTGGAAACCACGGATCATCCCCTAACGGTAAACCTTTTATTTAAAATGGAGATTAGGATGTAAGGTGTATTTTTATCAAAATCCTAAAATAAACCTCAAAATTATAGAGAAAGTGGTGTTTTGGGATATAGAATGTGAATGCTCTTACGCCCTCCAATTAGCCCCCACGACATCATCATCCTATATATATTTTATAATAAATTAAGCCATGCTGAATTAAATTTAAACAAAAAAGTTTTAAAATGCAAAAATATGAACATAAACTTTTGAGATGCTAATACTAAATATTTTTAGAGGAGTCACTCAAATGTAATTTTATAGTCATTTTCTTAACTATTAAAAAATTAAAATATATGAATAGACACAATTTATTTATACGAATAGTTTCCTTAGTCGCCTCTCAAAGTGACGCCCCACCTTTTAACACATCTTTCAAACATGTTAGTGAATACGTAATAGATTGACATGACCAATTTATGTTAATGAGTTGAACAGGCCCGTTTTAACTTGTTTGACCTAATTGATTTTATATAAATATTACAATATAAATAGTATTTATAAAAAATAAAAAAATTAACTACAAGTCCAAAATTACAATTCAAATAATAAGAATACTTTAGGAAACCATTTCCATAAAGCTTCTTATAAGAAAAATCAACAAAATAAAGCTTGTAACGAGAATTTAATATAACTATTATAGCCAACAACACATTGAACTCAAACTAATATTTCTCAAACTTAGCAAGTATTTGACAAGGCATTTCTTCATATAATCATCTTCACTTTCAGAGTGCTCATTTAATGTCAAACAAATTAAAAATAATGCTGAAAAGTACAAATTGGCTACAGGATATTTGGTTCCATAAAAGTCACAAATGACATCATAAAATACTCCCAATAAACTGTTAACCTTCTCTATTTTTTCCTACTCAAATTTTGGTGGACAATGCTTAAAATTGAAATCAGTTAACTCCAAATGGTTAAGGCACTACAATAGAAAAGAGCACTCTCAAATATAAGAAAAGTATAGTTTCATCTAGTAGGGACATCCTTTCTCAACCATTTTCAAGTCTAATATGTTAAAGTCAATCAAATCGTCATTTTCAAGAAAATATGTTAACAATGTTAACAACAAACAAAGTTGTCTATGAAACTATAAAATGTATACCACTTTAAAATACAAATGAAATGGCAGGATGAAGAATAAAAGATTAAATCAATGCATGCATCAATAAGCACTAACAGAACATATTGTACGTTGTTCATCTCAAATATTCATTAATTAGTGGTGGTGATTACTATATATCTAAGTGTTGGATTGAAAATCGTGAACTTAAACAGATTAATTAGGACTAGGACACTTGAAATTTGACTTTAAGAACTGCATTTAGTTCCCAAACTCAGCTGGGCACAGTCTAATTTTGAGCTGAGTCTAACATCCAAATACCCAACTCTCAAATTACTAAACTCATCCTATTTCAAAACTTTCTTATACGTGGGGCCCAAAACCTTTTTCAACTTAAACATATTTATACATGGGATCCATAATCTTTTTCAATTTCTCATAAAAAAGTAATAAACTCATATTAACATCCAAACACACTTTAAACTCAGTTTAGATGGGCTCTACATGACTCCCTCCACTACTCAACTCACTATTATTCATAAAAAATTGAACTCAACGCAGCTCAACATTTTTCTCCTCTACCACTAGTACTTACATTTGACTTGTTATTATCTCCATATTTTCGTTAACTAATATATATGAGGTATGGATGCATTGTATGGGTTAATTAGATCCTCAGAAACTTAAAATGGGCTTAAAGATCAGTTTCATGGGACCTTAATATTATTTTGGCTCTACCCATGCATGATAGTTCAGAACTCATTTCAAATAAATAAGCAAAATCAAATGGGTAGTAATTATTAGGGCCTAGTTAGCTAATCCTCCACTACTCATGATGTCTGGCACACTGAAATAATTAAGTTACATTTGCTGGTTGTATTAAGAACCTGAGAAGCACATTTTTCCACTAGTATGTGAGAGTTTTCTCAGAGAGATCAAAAGCTTATTAGCATACACAAGCGCACACATGGGATTGGATTTGCCCTCAAATACAATAAATAGAGTTTTAATTTACAGATCAAAAAGCTGATCAACATACACACGCACACAAATGAGAAGCCTAACAACTCAGCATGCATAATCAAACTTGACACTGGAGCATAATCTAGCTGGGAATTTCTACAAGGGCAGTCTTCGTTGTTTCTTAGTTTAATTTGTCTAATTCCCATGTGCTTCCCCTTGTGATTCTATAGCTATCCCGAGGCGTTCACATGCTAAATTAAACTTGATTGTGTATATATATATATTGCAACTTAATTAGCTATATACAGAAAAATGTGACTCTGCAAGTTGCCAAGGGTGGGCTAATCTATTACGGTGTTACCTTTGTGTGAAGATCCCTGGGTTGAGGCTTTGAGCTGGTTGAAGATCTCTAGAAGAAGAGAGAGGGGGAGACCAATGGCCTGGGACACCGTGAAGAGCTTTGTGCCTCTATGTGAGGAGGATGCCGATGGCTTGGGCCACTATGAGAGTCTGAGACAGAAAGAGCTCTAGATTGAGGTTGTGCCGCCACGTGGGTTACAAAGGTACCATGAGTCGTGATTATGTAATGTGGGTGTGGCATAGCAAGCGTGGGTTACAGACTCGTGAGTCGTTACTCTGTATTGTGGGCGTGGGGCCGTGGGTGATGGGCAAGGGTTACTAGTTGAAGAGAGGGACGGCATGAGACTTGAGCAGTTGAGTGAATGAAAATTGAAAAGTTAGGTCTAAGGGTATAAATATAAATTCAACTTTCTTAACAGGTTATAATGTTAGTGACCTGTTAAGCAGTCGTGTCTTAACAGGTCAATCCGTTTTGATGCAAACTTGTTGAAACTAAATATAAACTCGTTTTTATTGTATCGTGTTCATATTGAATTAATGGATCGTCTCATATATTGTTACCCCTAACCCCTTGTCAAGTGATGGTGTACACGGAGATCTTAAAATCTCCACAAGTTCTAGCCATATGGACCTAGAAAAGAGTTCTTCATCTAAGCCCACGATAGGAGGGACTACTACACACGCGTTCTGGTAGGTTTGGATGCATCATTTATTATTATTATTGTTATTATTATTATTGTTGTTGTTGTTATTATTATTTTTATTATTGTTATTGTTGTTGTTGTTATTATTATTATTCTTATTATCATTGTTATTGTTGTTGTTCTTGTAATTATTATTATTTTATTATTATTATAATTGTTAATGTTACCCACAAACATTTAAATGTCCTTAATTAATTTTTACTGTTAGAACTGCAATATTAGTTTGTCCAATGCCCACTGGCCCACTAGTTTATGGCTTAAACTGTTCTGGGAAAAAGAAAAAGAAAAAGAAAAAGATTTCAATAAGATTATGTTTGTCTGTCAAGTCACACAAGGCCATGTGGTTTTGCACGCTATTCTAGAACCCCTAACATATCTCACCAAAAGTTTGTACATGCAATTAGTTTTGAACCTTTGATGTCTTTTGGCCTAATTCAAGGTAGGGTGCCAATTATGTGTTGCTCTTTTGTAGAGGTAAGAGGTGGTAGAAGTTGAGAACTCAAAGAGAGTTTTATTATTAAATATAAAAATCTAAATAAAAAAATATTTAAATTAGTTTTTTAAAAAATATAAAAAAGATTCACATAAGAATTGAGATCATCCACCTCTTGTGGTTGATGAGGGCCACCTTTAAACTGACTCCTCAACGTTGAGACATTGTGATGGCGTGGCTTGCGAGCCACTGCACATTGACTTGGTGGCCAAAGGCCAGCCTTAGTTTTTTTGTTTTAATTATTTCTTAAACCCATTAAAAATATTCTTCTAATTTTCTTCCATTCAAACATTATCAACAAAATAGACCCAAATCAATGGATAGAAAATGAAATAAACCCAAATCAAGAGAGAGATAGTGAGTGAAATGAAGAGAAACTAATTTTGGGTTCTTGACATCGAGGACAGAGATGCTGTTCGTATAATTGGCGAAAGCCACAAAGTGACAAAGTTTCAATCAGTAGAGGAAGACTGGTCTAGCACTGGGGCTTTGGTGAGAGAGAGGGAACCGATTGTATTTTTAATCCTCAACCTAAAACGACGTCGTTTTGATAAATTAATTTTTCTAAACCGAAATTGGGTACTAGATTTTAAACCCAGAACTCAGGTTCTATAGCCACACTTTGCACTGGTAAGGCCAGATTGGATGTTCTGGTTTTTGGCTCATAACAAACCCGTTCTAGAGGTTTCAGATCAAATTGGAAAAATACTTAACATAAATAAACAATCTTACTTATAAATACAAAATATATTATTAAGGTGTGTTTTGTAACACAAGCTCTAATCATATCGAATGTCTAAAAAAGAATAAGGTTTCGTTTGTTTTTATAGATGAGATTAGATGAGTTGAAATAAAAGTTGAAAATTGAATAAAATATTGTTAGAATATATATTTTTAATACTATTTATATTTTGAGATTTAAAAAAATTGAATTGTTTATTTTATTTTATATAAAAATTTAAAAATATTATAATAATAAAATAAGATAAAATGAGATGAGAGAAATTTTTTCTATAAAAATAAACTATTCCTAAAAAGAAGTGATATGCGTCGGGGACGGGGGACAAATGCATGGGACACGTATAGGGCTGTTCATGCGAGCCGGATTTTATCCGGCCCGGCCCGGGATCCGGTTATTCCGGTTCCGGTTTTCGGCCCAGGTCAAATCCGGGTCGAAACCCGGATTAGAAAAACTGGATTAATCCGGTTCGGGTACCGGATTTTAAATCTGGACCCGGGTTTAAAATCCGGTACCCGTTTATAAACTGAAAAAACAAAAATTCTACCCCCCCATTTTAGATCGACATCTCTCTCTCTCTCTCTGCGATGTGAAGTGGGTCTCTCCCTCCCCCAGTTTCCGCTCTCTCTCTCTCTCTCTCTCTCTCTCTCTCTCTCTCTCATCCCTTCAGCGCCAGAGCTTTTGTTTTGTCCGGAGCTGGAATTTGATCGCGCGGCTCACCGATCATCTCGTTTTGTCCTCAATCCCTCATCTCTCCGGTGCGCTTTTGGGTATGTTTTCTTTCTTCCCTTTGTTGTGTTATCTATTTGTTGATTTTGGGTTTTTTTTTTTCCATTTTATTTGTCTGATGTTAGGGGATACGTATTGTAAATCTGTTTAGGGCATTTAACATTTCTATTTGCCTTTTTATTTTCGGTTGTGGCACGACGGGAATGTTACTGTTAGTGATTTTGTTTGTTGCTTGATACCTGTTATCTGTTACCGTTAGTGATTTCTCTTGCTCGAGATGTTCAGATCTGCGTGTATCCTTTTTTTTTATGGGTTTTTTAGGGTTAGATCTGTACTAGCATCTATCAAGTTCAGATCTGCAACAATTTTTTTAGGGGTTTTTTTTCCTTTTTTTACTTTGTTGATTTGGGTCTATTTTGTTTTCATTTCTGTGTTTTATGCCCATGTACAAGAGTGTCCTGTTCTATTTAGAAGTTATATTATTCATCTGATTTCTGTTTAGAAGTTTGTTCAATTTGTTAGGGCACGGGCATGGGCATTGATAGCATTTTTCACAGCTGCATTCACTATTTTAGTACTTTCCGAAACTTCATTTTAGTATTTTAGGACTCTGTTTGCCAAAAACTTGAATTTTCATTTTTGTTCGTTTTGATATAATTTCTTAATGATGTATATAGAGGGTTCATTTATTTAGTGTTCTTGATTACATCCTGCTGATTGTTTATTTTTAGTACCATAGACACTCTTTGGCTTCCAGTTACTGATGCCTCTGTAGATTTTTGTTGTTTTGAATGTTGGATTGGAAGTTTGGGCGGTATAGTATTACTGACTACTGAGATTTGGAATGGTTGTACTATGCCTTATTGGTGCTTTGCCTGTTGTGTCTCAAAGTCTGTCCATGCCTGGTTCTGAAGTTGGTATCTGTTAGTGTGTTGAGGATAACCTATGCCATCCTTTTTTTTTTTTTTTTTTTTTTTTTTTTTTCCAGTAAGTATTGCTTGTTTATGCCAAGAAAGAAGTATTGCTTGTTGATTAAAATTTTATTTGATGAATGCAGTTTCAGTTTTTAACTTGACAAGGTAGTTTTTATTGCCGATGTTTTTTCCTTCAAGAAGGGATTCTTATATTTATTTGCTTAAAGGCATGATTTTTGGATCTTTTACTGTAAGGTGCATGAATTTTATATGATGGGCATGACTATTTGACTTGATATACATTTATGTAATCATGACCTGGGGGTTGACCCAACAGTAATGCTTAAGCACTTTTTTTGTCAAAAAATTATAATGTTGATTACTGTTTACAAGCTTATTGGACTAGCATGCTTAGAACAATTGGATGCGCATGGTGTCCTTACAAGAGTGCTCCGTCTCACATGTAGTCATGGTAGATGGGATTTTATATTTTCTCCACCATTTTTAAGCTTTTCCTAATATAATTCTTTGTAAAATGAGTTATCAAAATTTTAAAAAAAAAATATATTTGAAAAATGTACTCATGTTCAAATCTAAATGTTCTTCTCCAGGGTTTCTCAGTTGGACTAGCTAATGCAATGTAACCAGCATGCAGCAATGCAGCATCTGCTGATTCTATGATTAGTTCTAAAACTGAACCAATACTTCGTTTAACGACAATGCAAGCGCATTCAAGCCTTGTTTTCTGGTCTTACTGGAGAGAGTAGTGCTAGAGATGATCAAGATTTGTTTTTTCTTTTTAGGTTAATGTTGTTTCCAGTGATAGCTTATATGTATGTGTTAATTATACAATTAGTTGATATTTTTATCATCATGGACAATGATATAAAAACTATAAGCTTTTATATAACAAAAAAATTTTGCATTTCAACAATATTTCTTGAAAAAATTGAATAAATATTGGATTTTTGGTAAACATATTTTCAACAAAAAAATAATAATAATAACAGAAAGGTTACAGTATTTAAAAAAAAAAAATCCGGTTTTGATCCGGAACCCGGATTTTCGGGTTGTAAAAACCCGGATTAATCCGAGTTTCGGACCGGGTCATAACCTGGATATGACTGGGCTGGAACCCGGTCCGGATTTTGAATCCGGATTCCGGTCCGGATATACCCGGATACCCGGTCCGAAACCCGATTGAACACCCCTAGACACGTAGCAACTGCATTAGAATTAACTTCAATATATATATATTAAACAATTAAAAATATTTTATATGTCTGCCTAAACGAGGGGAGTGTTAACACACCTAGCATACCATAAATATAAAAGAATTATTGTTTTCAATTAAATTATTTTAATAACCGAAAAAATGCCACGACACGCAATTCTTTGGCCGTAATATAGAGTCAAGACATTAAGGAGAAGAAATGTCAAAGACAGACCCTACCCAACAATTTCTTCTTAAGCTCTGGTTGAGAATAAAAAGGTATCAAACTAATTTCAATTCATTTCATTTAATTATTATAATTATTTTAAATTTTTATATAAATATAATAAATAATTCTACCTTTTCAATTTAAAAAATAATAATAATATTAAAAAATAATATTGTTAGATATTTTAATAATATTATATTCAACTTTTAACTTTTATCTCAACTTACCATCCAAACCTCCTCTTATACGTACCATTTTGGATAGTGTGGGACATTCATGGATGCAATAATTATGGTCTTGGCAAATACAATATTCCTGATCCCAACTAGGCCGGTATATGAATTCGTATGTTGGATAGCTCAATCGGTACTCATTTGGTTAAATTTGAATCGAATTCGATTCATGAACAAAAAATTCAGCCATGAAAACAAATATCCGATCAATTATTAAATGATACATACCCAACAAAACTTAACTAGACTCGATTAAAGCTCATTAAGACCTGCTCATTTATGCCTAAGTCGATTCGTTAGCTCGACTCGATTAAAACTCATTTATATATCGATAAATATATACAATACACACACACACACATATATATACAGGGGCAGAACCAGAAAATCTGGTTTGGGGGGCAAGTTACAAAAATAATAATTTTGGAGGGGTCAAATACTAATTTTCATATAATTTACTTTATAAAAATACTTTCAAAATTGTAATTTTCATATGATTTTAAAAATTTTGGGAGGGGCCAAGGCCCTTAGTAGTTCCGCCCCTGTATATATATATATATATATATATATAATGTAATAGCTAATAATATAAGCATAACACTTTTATAATTAAATATATAATATGTAACCTAATTACTTATACCTATATATTGAATATACTTTATAGCTATATTTTATAATTTGCACAATAATTAGTAAATAATATTTAATAATTATATATATTAGTATGTAGTAACTATATATGAATTAGATATATTCTATCATATTATATGTATGTACTAATAATTTATGTATAGTAGGCATATAACTATTATGGAGAGATATCAACTAAGTATATATTAATTATTTATAAAGTTTTAAAATCTTATAATTCAATAGAGGTTCTACTTGTTAGTTGTACAAATTCAATATTAATTTTTTTTTATTTTTTATTTATCTAATTTATTAATTATTAAATCTTATTCAAAAAATATTAAAAATAAACAACTCGAGCCGTGCTTGTTTTTTAGACGAGCTCGAGCTGAAAATTTAGCTTACTGAGTCGAGTTTGAACAAATATTAAATAAAAATTTTAAGTTTAGGCTTAAGTTTTTTGAATTAAGTTGAGCTCGGTAAGCCAAAGATCCGGTTCAGCTAGGCTCGATTACAGCCCTGACCCTATCGGGGTGTATAGCTTGAAGGGTCTTCTAAAATTAAAAAAGAAACAATTAAAAAGTTGGATTGCAAGTTATTTTTTTCCAGAAATGATACAATAACAGCCAATTAATTAACAAGTTTCACAGAATTTATTCATAAATATTAATATTTAATTTAAATTTCCGATTTTTTCTTTAACTTTAAAGAGTCCAAATTTTAAAAAATAATAATATTTTACTATGCAGAGTATTAATGCAGTTGACATTGTAATTCTAAAGTTTGAAGAAGTTGCAAGGAAATTGCTAAGAAGTTACTGAACATCTTTCTTTCAATAATTTAACGCGGCATTGACTCAATGGATATCGTGATGGTGTGGGACATCAATGCATTGACGAATACAGTCCTGACCCGAATCATGGTGTAGAGCTTGGAGGGTACTCTCTCTCTCTCTCTATATATATATAAAATTAAAGAAACAATTAAAAAGTTGGATTGCAAGATTTTGTTTTTTTTTTTTTTCAGAAATGATAAAATAACAGCCACTTAATTAACAAGTTTTACACAATTTATTCATAAATATTATTACTTTTAATTTTAAGGCGTTTGAATTTTAAAAATAATATTACTTTACCATGTAGGAGTATTAATATTACCACTGTTAATTTGTTTTGTTTTTTCGTTTTTTTTTTATTTTTTTTTCCCAGAACTCATGAAAGCATTATGTGAAAATGGCATCTCTTAAAGCTTGAAGAAGTTGCAAGGAAATTGCCAAGAAGTTACTGAAGGTCTTTCTTTTAATAATTTAACACGGCATTGACTTAATGACTCCACTTTAGTCTGATCCTCAAGGAAATTGGCATGAAGATACCATTAACTTATAGGTATGGTGTGAGAAAACAACATTGCTTGGAGTTGTCCTTTTAAAGGAGAGTCGACGATTTCCAACTCTCACCCAGTAAGTAGAGTGATCATTAGGCATTACATATACACGTACAGTGACTAATTTCTTCCATGGCCTTACCTACAATCTCTTCTAGTTCATCCTCTTCTTCAGACACCTCTCCATGGTACTACGATGTGTTCTTGAGCTTTAGAGGAAAAGATACCCGTAATACTTTTACTGTCCATCTATACCGTACTTTGACTCAAAAGGGAATCCGTACCTTTATAGATAAGGATGAGCTCATACGAGGTGATGAAATTTCACCTACACTCCTCCAAGCTATAGAAGTTTCAAGAATTTCTATCATTGTACTCTCAAAAAATTATGCATCATCAACATGGTGCTTGGACGAGCTATTAAAAATTCTTGATCAATGTAAAGAATCAATGCAACAAAAGATTCTATCTGTATTTTACCATGTAGATCCATCAGATGTACGCCATAAAAGAAAGAGTTTTGGAAAAGCATTGGCTAAACATGCTGAGAAATTGAATGTAGACATGAAGTTGCAGCTGTGGAAGGAAGCCCTTCGAGAAGTTGCCCAATTGTCCGGATACCATCTGACCAGAAAGAGGTAAATTTTCTAACCACCCGCTTTTATGCCTTCCATTGATCAAGAATGCCTTTTTGCCCACATTCTATGTATAAAATCATCAGTGTGCATGATCTTGTCCAATACGGAAGAAACTAATCACAACTTGATGATAAACATAAATATATAAAAAATCAAAATCTAAACTTTTGTTTGGCCTTTGGATGATCGCCAACTAAAATATAATACAAAATTAGAGAGTATCACCTAATTAATTAAAGTAAATTCATCTTTATCATTTTTTTTTCTTGTTTATCAATTCTTAAGCATTAATTGATCAATTTTCAAGAAAACGAAATAATTTTAAAGTTAATTAGAAGACTGTATTTTGATGCATTTAATATGGTTCCAACATCTAATCTTTTGTCTAAATTAAGTTCATTTCTAGAACAGTATAAAACTCAATGTGATAGTTGGGAGAAAAGAATTAAGAAAAACAATAGACAATAATTTATTTTTTGGCCTCGATTTTTTTCGCATACGAGATGAGATAGACTTGAAATAAAAATTGAAAGTTGAATAAAATATTATTAGAATACATTTTTTTAATATTATTTTTATTTTGAAATTTAAAAAAGTTTAATTATTTATTTTATTTCGTATAGTAATTTGAAAAAATTGTAATGATTAAATGAGAAAAGATAAAAAACTTTTTGAAAATAAACCGAGACGTACATTTTTATTTTTGAGTCTAACAAAAAGGAGAGAACTTGTCGTGAACTCGTGGCAACATATATTGCATGTACCTACAGCCTAGCCACCAATTTCTTATTTTATTTTATTTTTCCGCCTTAAAAAGAAAATTAATTTATGTTGCTTGTATTGCATGTGAGGAGGAAATGGCATTAATTGTTTCTTTTTATCTTTTATATATGTGTCCACACAAACACAGGAATGAATCAAAATTCATTGAAAATATCATTCAAGACGTCTCAAGAATGGCAAATGATCATTTATATTTACATGTTGCTGAGCATCCCGTTGGATTAAAACCTCATGTAGAAAATGTCAAATTGCGTTTAAGCGTTGGAACGAAAGACATACGAATTATAGGAATTTTTGGAGTTGGGGGAATTGGTAAGACAACTCTAGCCAAAGCAATTTATAACTCGATTGCTTTTCAATTTGAAGCTAGTTGTTTTCTTCCAATTGATAGCGACACTTGGAATCAAGTGAATCGTTTGGTGCAACTGTAAAACAAACTTCTTTCTAAGAATTTAGGAGGCTGTAGAAGTTTGGAGGTTGACAATATTGATATGGGAATCCATATGATAAAGCGTAGGCTTCACTCTAAGAGAGTTCTTCTAATTCTTGATGGTGTAGACCACTTGGATCAATTAAAAACATTAGTAGGAGCTCGTGATTGGTTTGGTAAAGGAAGTAGAATCATCATCACAACAAGAGATCAACACTTGTTGACTACTCATGGAGTTGATTCAACATATGAGATGACGGGATTGAATCGAGATGATGCTTTTCAGCTATTTTGTTGGCATGTTTTCGGAAGTAAGAAACCGATTGACGGTGATGAAGAGTTTGTAGAAGAGATCATAAATTATGCTGGGAGCCTTCTACTAGTTTTAACAGTGCTCGGCTCGGATTTATATGGCAGAACTAAAAAAGAGTGGGAAAGTGCATTTGATCAGTACAGGAAAATCCCTCACCAAAATATTCAAAAATTAATTCAAACAAGTTATGATAGATTAAGTGAAAATGAAAAGAATGTTTTTCTTGACATTGCATGTTTTTTCAATGGAGAATGGCTTTATAATGTCATTGAGATGCTAGATAGTTTTGGTTTTTCCCCAAACTTTTCGATCCCAAGACTTAGGGAGAAGTGTCTTATTTCAAAATTTGATGGAATATTAAAAATGCATGACTTGTTACGAGATATGGGTAGAGAAGTTGTTCGACAAGAATCACTCAAAAATCCAGGAGCACGTAGCAGATTATTCTTTCATAAAGATGTTCGCAAAGTACTGGAGGATGATATAGTAAGTCAGATCAAAATCTCTTTCAATTAAACATTGTTTCTAATTTGGCACTTGCGACATATTATACGTGTGTGTATATAAATATATGAACAAATGAATAATTTATTTTTTGATTTTGTTGGCTCACTTAAACATGCATTGTCTTCCTATACAGGGAATAGATAATCATGTCGAAGGAATTGTTATAGATTTTCCTGAAGGTGATGATATCATCCGCTTGAATCCCAAGGCCTTCGAGAATATGAAAAGACTCAGATTATTTAGATGTCGCAATGCACATTTTTTTGAAAAACTTAATTGTCTACCTAATTCAATAAGTGTGCTTGATTGGCCTAACTGTCCTTTACAATCTATGCCATCTGAATTTCGTGGAGATGAACTCTCTATTCTACTCATGCCAAGTAGTCGCATCTCGGAGATACCGTTGGAATTTAAGGTACAACTATTATTATTTTCAATATTTCTTTCTTTAAACTTAGTTTGATGTTCTTTTCTTTCAACAGAATCTCACGGTTATGAATTTTGGTGGTTGTGATTTCTTAACGAAATTCTTGGATATTTCAAGTTGCCCAAATTTGAAGAAAATAGATCTTCGTTCTTGTAAAAATCTAGTTGAAATTCATGATTCTGTTGGATTAATCCTTGATAAGCTTGTTAACTTGAGACTTGGTAGATGTTTCAATCTAAAGAGCTTTCTAAGGAGACTCCAATTGAGATCTCTGGAACTCCTCTCAAGCCTTCTAAACTTTCCTAAAATAGAATGTGAAATGGAACATTTACAAGAAGTCTACTTAATGGGCACCGCAATAGAAGAATTGCCTTCATCCATTGGGTTCCTCACTAGGCTTTCAAGTTTATACCTAAGTGGCTCCGTAAACTTGAAGCGTCTACCAAGTAGCATTCATCAGTTGAGATTTCTACAGTTTTTTGATCTCAGCAATTGTCCAAATATTAGAAGTTTTGGGATGGAGGAGGAGGTGCATAATGGACAACCCACGCCCTATGTAGTGTCTACAAGCTGGAAAAATGAAGCTTCATTGGGTGCAGAATTATCATTGCTGCCTCCAACAAAATCAACCACTTCTCTTATCTTGAATCTTATGAACTCTGGCCTATCAAAATCGAATTTCTTTGGGCCATTTCATTTCTTTCCCAATCTAGATCATTTAGATCTATCAGGAAGTGATATCGTAAGCATTCCTACAAGCATCAAAAGATATGTTAGATTGGGGTATCTTATATTGAATGATTGCAAGCAACTTCAAGAAATTAAAGAGTTTCCACCGAATCTAAATTTCGTACATGCTGGGGGATGCATATCACTGGAAAGTTTACCAGAAATATCAAAAGAATTCAATTTCCCACGGCTAAGATGGATTGACCTGGCCAGTTGCTATAAAGTGAATATGGGAAATTGGATATCAAATCCTGCATGGAATGGAGTAAGTCCCTATATATATTTCTCTTTTCCTTTTATACTTGTTTTGTGTACCTAATTGGTTTATATATATGAATATAGTTGAAATATATTTTATGATGTATTCTTCCAACAGGCTGAGATGATATTTCCCAGAAATAAGATTCTAGAATGGTTCAGCCATTGCAAGGAGATCACTTCAAATAGTCATCGGTGTGAATTTGATATTAAAGTGGCCCTACCATATAATTTGGATGACATCATAGGAATTGCTTTTTGTGTTGTTATTGAATTCGTTGCAGCTATTTTTTTTTATGTTGACATCAGGAGAGCATTGGGAGAAAATGTTATTGAACCCGTTACAGTTACCTACCCCAATCGTTATTGGCAGGGCCATCCAAAATTTGATGAAATTGATTCAGATCATGTATGGTTAAGGTACCTAACTACAGAAAATATTACACGCCTACGAAATGTGAGTGCAGATCAGGCAAATGATCATCTGAGGATTATATTTGAAAACTGTATCCCAGATAATTCTTTGATCTTCAAACGTTGCGAGTTCATCTGTTATACAAATAGCATGATGAACAGAATGAAAAAGATCATGAAAATGTTGATGTCCATTTGGATGCACCCATTGAAGATATTGGAAATTTAGCAAATCCAATGTATCATGGAAGTCAACTTTCTAAGAGGCGTCGTGTTGATCTTGATGATGACAAAGATGATCATGACATTGAACCTAATTTGTACACACAACAAAGGAAGCCTGCTTCAACCTTGGAAATCAAACTTAGTTTCCGTGCTATATGTTAGACTACGTAGTGATGGTTGACTTCAAATTTGTTTCAAGTGTAAAGTAGTTTGTTTTATTTGGCATTTTAACTTAATTAAGCTTCATATATATGAATGAAAATATGATTATATATAGCCTGGAATTGCCAATACTATTATCTTGTGATCATTCATTCATCCATGCCAATTCCAGCAGAACAAGAACTACGTCCTAACATAGCTCGAAGGCAGTTTCCAAATACTAGAATATCAATACTGTACAGTTTAACTCATTTGTTTTCAAAATCATTTCAATTCATTTCATCTCATCAAATTATTACAATTTTACCAAACTTTCAAACAAATTCAACCATTTCAAACTCAACACAAAAATAATATTAAAAAAATTATATTCTGATAATATTTTATTTTAACTTTTATCTTATTTCATCTTAACTCACTATTCAAACCAGGCAGTACTTCAAAGTCCTAATTAAAGTTTTATTTTATTTTATTTTTTGTTTCCTATTATATATATAATGTCCAAGTCTTTTCTATTATGAAAAATTCTTCTTATCAACATTCCCTACACTACACAACATTTGATTTAGCATTTTTGTCATTTTATTTAAACACACATATATTGATGTGTAAATTTGTATGTTTTAATAGAATGACAAAAATGATAAATCACATCTTGATATGTGGTTTGGGGATGATAAGAATAGCATTTCTCTTCTATTATATACCCACGTTTATAAAGATATAAGTGGCTTAAGATGAGATACTAGATTTATTTTATAATAAAAATAATTTTAAAATTTAACGTACAATTAACAACCTCAAGACACATTATTTTACAAATTTATTGTTATAATATTTTTTTATAAACCAAACATATTTTTATAATAGTTTAAAAAGCATATATATGGAACGGTGTTGGACATGAATGGAGTCATCTTTCCCTATGTCCCGTACGAAACAATCGAAAAAAGAGAGAAAAAAAGTTCCTCAGAAGCTCCCCAGTTGGAACATCCTACAAACATGAAGTAAATACCAATCATTTTTGTAAAAAATGCAATTAAAACATGAACTTTTATTCATAAAGATAACCTTACCTCTGGATTCTCCTGCAGTTTCAAGGTTTGTTGATCGACATATATACTTGCTCTTATTTGGAACCACAAGCCATGGATCAAATGGGCATGGCTCTTCTCCCGGCTACAAATATCCCCTATAACTAGCATCAAATAAGCTCAAAACCACACAAATGTGACAAATTGTAAAAGTGGTGTGAAATAAACCTGAGGGATATGACGACAAGAGCAAGGGACAATTGCACCACCAAGGCCTAGCCGACAAGGAACTTGCTTTGAATTTCTACAGTTCTTGCAGATAATAGTCACATATGTCACCTTTGCCTTAGTCCTAGATGCAGCTAGAGTGATCCCAGCTATTTTAACAAGTTTTGAAATATATTGAGCCTGCCACCCGCAACAAAAACCTCAAATTAACCAAAAAATAGAACTTTACAATTCTAATAAAAATTAAGGAAACCGTAAAATAAGAAAAACCAAAACAAACCCTAAAGCCCCATTGGGTACGATATATAAAAGAAGATATAAAAAACAAGAACTTTAACTTCCACATCTCATTCAGGAAAGAAATCCTCCAATAAAAGGCCATTAGGTCCGTTTATTTATTTTGTTTCAATTGAATCCCTCAATTTAGGAATCAACCAAACAAAAATTAGAATATAAAAACCCACACTCACCCCAAGAAACCTCATTGAGGTAAATGAAAGTAAGTTGCTAGATTTATTTTATAATAAAAATAATTTTAAATTCTAATGTAATTCATTTTATATATAAATCAAGCATTTTTTTTAAAAAGATAGCCCCAGTTTATAAATCATATAGGATAGCGTTGGACATGAATGGAGTCATGTCTCCCTAAACCCCAATTGTTAAAAGTAAACAACCAAAAAAAAAAACAAGAAAAAAATTGCTTCACTGAAAAAAAATCTGCAGTAATGATACATAATAAAGAGAACATACATGAGGGATATGGCCAAGAGGTTAATGGCCTAATGACATAATTTGATTCTCCAAAATCTGGGTTCAAAACCTCCCCCTATTTGTATAAATAAATAAATAAATAAATAAGGAGAACTTACTAACTAACTCATAAATGCAAAACATATATTAAAATTTAAAAAGAAAAAGAAAAGAAACATATATAAAAACATATACATAAAAACATAAATCTTTATACATATACAAAAACATAAATATATGTTTATATATAAATATAAATATATATTTATATTTTACAAATTATGTATATATAAATATATATTACAATTTGTTAGATTTGTTCACAAAATACGCACTGGCAAATTTAAAAACTATATATTTTAAAAACGACTACACTACAACTTACACAAAATATGCACTAGTAAATTTAAAAAACTAAATAATTTTTAAATTATGGTCATATTTACAATTTAGATAAAAAATTATATTTTTGATCACCTTTGATGTGAGGACCTAGATTTATTTAGATGAGTGCTTATTTAGTGGGTTCTTTAGATTTGTTGTGAGGTTAATTTTTGGTTTAAAAGGAGTGTAGTTTCCTGGCCCGGCCCATGTGTTTAAGGCCCAACCCCTTCCCCACGAAAAAAGGGCACCATTTTAGCTCTTTAAGTGGGAAACCCTAAGGGTTATCATCTTTTTCTCCCCTCCCTTTGTTGTGCCGCAACCCTTTCTCTCTTCTCCAATTTTCAGTATTCTTCTTCTACTCTTCTCCATTGTCGTCGCCCATGTAATGCTCCCCATCGTTCCAGTTGCACCCTGTTGTCACCTTGTGTGACAAGCAGAACCACTTCTTCATTTGCCACCATCTTCTTTTCCCCCTAGCCCGAGCTTCCATGGTTGCTCTCTCTGTATCTCTTGACGTCATTTTGTTCCTCTATAAATCATCTCCTCACGGCCACTGCATCAGTCACAGCCCAGCTTCAGCTCGTCGCTCATGGCACTACTTGAAGCCCCTACCTCTCTGTCCAAAAGTCTCACTGCCGTCGAGACTAAGCCCATTTCCACCCTTCGAGAAACCCACCGAGCCTCTCCTCCCCTCAATCTCATCCTCAGCCCCGGATCTCCCTTTTCCCCCCCTTGATTTTCCATCTCGTGCGACTTAGGAAATTTGTTTGCCTAGGGTTCCGCCATGCCTCACGTCTTTGGTATTCCCTTCGTGAAAACCCCACCAAAAGCCTTGTCTCGCCCAAATCCGCCTCTGCCACCTTGTAGCACTGCTGCACTGCCACATTGGGCGTCACCTTGGTGAGCCAATATGCTCGTGTTGGTTAAATTAATTTATGTTTGCATTTTATTAATTTGCTAACGTTTTGATGTCATCTACGTAGCAACGGGCGCTTGTCTAATCATGTGACCCATAGACTGACGACTGTTCGATCTTCTAGAATAGCCTGTACGTGTTGTAAGTAACTCTCTAACACGATCCTTGAGATTATGACATGATTTATTCACTAATACTATTTGAAGTCTAGTTGTGAGAAGGGTCTTGGGCCCAACGAAGTGTTGGGATTGGAATTGTAGTAGTTGTTTGGGAATTGGGCCAGGGGCCGGATTAGAGGATGGGATTACATGTATAGTTGGTTAGTGAAACTGTGCTATTGTTTGATGTGTGGGTTATGCCATGTCATCCAATATACTGCTTGTCATGCATATGCATATTTACCATTATTATTATGTGCCTTGATTATGTTATTGTGTTATTTTATACCATGTTGTGTGAGATTGTGAAACTAGGATTCCATGTACTGGTGATAACATGTGGGTGCGTGTGTATCACAATCATAAGTTGAGATTGGACATTATCTCAATGAAGCTACTCTGGTCACTCGGGAGTGTGCAAAACTAAGTGACATACTTTGGGTTATCACAGGATCGAACGAGATAGTAACTTTTTCATATCGACTCCGTAGCCCTTTTGCTGGCAAGGGCTAGAGGATGCCGACTCCGTGTCCCCTGGAGTATTCGATTAGGTTGTAGACTTTAAATTTCTAATACTTAGCTTTGACTACCTTTTATTTTCCGCTGCGGTAATTTGTATTGCACACACATTGCATGCTTACATGCACTTACACTCTGCGTTAGGGTGTGTGACACAAGCGACCATCACCCTAGTGTCGCGACTCCTAACAAATCACACGTGAGGTCAAGGGTGCCACATTTGGACCTAGAACTAATTTTTAAAACTAGTGGAATATAGTCTATATTTGAAGTAGACATGAGGTGGGGCGGATTGGGAATCCTTGAGTCTTGGTGGATGTTTCAATCTAAAGAGCTTTCAAAGGGGACTCCAATTGAGATCTCTTGGATTCCTTGATCTTAGTGATTGCTCAAGGCTTCAAAACTTTCATGAAATTGAATATAAAATGAATCATTTAGGCCAAGTCTACTTAACGGGTACCGCAATAGAAGAATTGCCTTCATCCACTAGCTACCTCATTGGGCTTATAAATTTACACCTAAGTCACTCTGTAAACCTTAAGTGTCTACCAAGTAGCATTCATCAGTTGAGATCTCTACAATGGATTGATCTCGACGACTGTCTAAATATTATAAGTTTTGGGATGGAGGAGGAGGATGTGCATAATGGACAACCCAGTACACCCTATGTATTGTCTACAAGTTGGGAAAATGAAACTTCATTGGATGCAAAATTATTCCCATTGCAGCCTCCAACAAGTTCTACTACTTTTCTTAAGAGCACTCACAATGGATTTTTTAAAATACAAATTTCTGTAAAATATAAAGAAAGATGGCCAAAAATCTATTCCATTGGGTCATCTATTCTATTTCTATTTTACATTCAACCAGAGTAAATTCTCTACATGTGGAGGTTACTGTTCATTCATCTAAACATTTTTAAAATTATTTCTCCCTAATTGATATTGTTAATAATAAAGGTAAGTATATTTTGAGAATATTTTCAAGCATTATTGAGAATGGATATTCTTTTAATATATTTTGACAATATTTTTATTATATAATCGTTTCCTTTTATTTTTTGAATTAATTTATATTTTGGTTTAGTTTATAAATTTGGATTAATTTAAAATAAAACATAATTATATGACATTGTATATGTGGAGATATTGCAAATATCAAAAGATATGAGGATATTATTGGTAATTAAAGAAAATATTTGAAATGAATAAAAAATATTTAAAAAGTATAATATTTAAATTATATGAAGAAAAAATAGATAAGCTGATGTATGGTATATTGTAAAAGTCAGTATGTAAAATATAAAAATTGAGTTTTGGTTTTGTATTTTAAATGATAGGATACATAAACCATTGTGAGTGCTATATAAAAAAGGAATATATATATATACATATATATATATATATATATATGTATATATATAAAGTTGTACCTTGGAGGGGGTATATAATGGTTATTGCACTCTATACATAATGGTTTATGAGTGCCATTTTAAGTCGATGGATTTAAACATTAATCACCATTTGTCAGTTTTAGTAAGCATCCTGCATTAAAATCTTCAATACTTACAAAAACTGATTGAAGGGTCAAGGTTTGTGTTAATCATTTCATCAAACGTTTTTACAGCATCATGTTTGTAGATGCGTTAATTTGCACAACAAACTAGAAGGGAGAAAAGAATGATCCCTGGCTCAGGATAATAATTTGGGCGTTGATACAATATTCTTCCTATTTATCCATGAAATAAATAACAAATAAGCAAATAAAAATAAATAAATAAAGGCACAAAGATTTATATGGTTTGACATAATGCCTACGTCCATAAATTGTTTGGGGGCGAAATTTATTATGATAGGTGATTTTATAATCTCTCATGGCCTCAAACATCTCACAATACAATGGAGGATTTTAGTCCAAGCGTAAAGAAGTTATAGTTGAGTTTGGCGTAGGGAGCTTTTGTGGAGAGTCCATGAAAAAGTCTCAGATTTGTGTGGATCTCTGTCTTATTATATGGAGTAGGGGTGTAACGGGTCCGGTTTTGGACAAAATTTAGAACCAAACCGGTATGCATCGGTTTTATATTTTTCAAAACCGATTATGTACCGGTTACCCTCCTAAACCGGTATTCTAGTTTTACTGGTTTTCGGTCCGGTTTGGTTCGGTTTTTCGATTTTAATATACTATATTATATACTATATAATATATAATACTATAGTGATAATATATTGTAATATATTATAATGTATAGTAATATAGTATTAGTATAACTATTAATATGCACTATATAATATTAGTATAACTATTAATACAATAAACAA
This sequence comes from Carya illinoinensis, assembly GCF_018687715.1. Classification (NCBI taxonomy): domain Eukaryota; kingdom Viridiplantae; phylum Streptophyta; class Magnoliopsida; order Fagales; family Juglandaceae; genus Carya; species Carya illinoinensis. The sequence continues at coordinate 43,826,641 of NC_056766.1, read as the reverse complement.
AATGATATAAGATTTTAAATTTTAATATTATATTACTTAATAATTTATCATATAATACAAAACTAATTAATATATAATTAGATACTATATATAAAAATTATATACAATAGAAAAAATTAAAAATATATATATGAACCAGTCTGGTCTGGTCTGGTTTTAGAAAAAGAAAAATTGGAACCGGACTGATTTTGACCAGTTTTAAAAAAAATAAAATCGATATCGGACTGAACCAAACTCAGAACTGAACCGATCCCACCAGTTTGGTCCGGTTTATCGGTTTTTTTTTTACACCCCTAATATGGAGGTCTATTTTCTTGGAGTAATTGAGTCCAATTTACCTTGTGAAACATTTTTCTTTTAAGAGTCTGAATTAACTTGTCTTATCTCTTTTTGACTTTATCTTTTGTTGAACCCAAGGTTTCAAGATTCATGTAATTATATATCTACATATGGATTTTGATGATAACAAATGAATTCAAAGAATAAAGGAGTCTCAAACTCAAGTTATCCACACAATAGAGTCAAGCACATCAAGGAATCAAGCATGAGCAAGAAGGGAACAAGTTCACATTAAAGTCATAGAATAATGTTGTAAATCTTTTAAAAATTCAAAATTAGGATTAAGACTCAAAATTAATATTTTATCATAAAGCATTAAAATACATTTTCCACATGTGCATGAATATTTTAAAAATTAAATATGAAAATTTTGAAAGATGATTGATTGTTATCTTTCACATGTGTATGTTTTATTTGAATATTTTCAAAAATGATTGAAGCTTTTTTTGACTTATGCAAAATGTAGATGTTTTTGTTTGAAAATTTTGAAAAATAAAGTATGTTCCTTTTGTCATATGCAAAAAGTAAAAAGATTAGTAAGGCTAATAGTATCTTTCTTGTAGATGCAAAATCTGATGAATGTATCTTTCTTGGGTATTCTACTAATAGTAAGGCTTATAAAGTATTCAATAAAAAGACTTTGACTGTACAAGAATCTATGCATGTAGTATTTGATTAATCTAATTCTCTACTCTCTAAAAAATCCATTGATGAATAAACAGGAGGTATAAATAATACAGAAAGTCTCAATCTCAACAAAGAGAATACAATAGAGGAAGTCCAACATGGAGACATCAGGAAAGATCATCAAAATTTAATACAAGATGCAACCAAACAGTAGAAATTTGTGAAAGATCATCCAGTGAAACAAATTCTGGGAGAACCTTCACGATGAATAAGCACTCGATCATCTCTTAGAAATATTTGCAATCATACTGCTTTTCTTTCACAATAGAGGAAGTCCAACATGGAGAGATCAGGAAAGATCATCAAAATTTAATACAAGATGCAACCAAATAGTAGAAATTTGTGAAAGATCATCCAGTGAAACAAATTCTGGGAGAACCTTCACGATGAGTAAGCACTCGATCATCTCTTAGAAATATTTGCAATCATACTACTTTTCTATCTCAGATTGAACCCAAAAATATTGATGAAGCACTTCTTGATAAATCTTGGATTCTAGCTATGCAAGAGGAGTTGAATCGATTTGAAAGAAATGATGTTTGGACACTTGTTCCTAGATCCAAAAATTATACTATTATTGGAACAAAATGAGTTTTTAGAAATAAGAAAGATGAGTTCAAAATCATTACTAGAAATAAAGTTCGACTTGTAGCCCAAGGTTTCAATCAAGAAGAAGAAATCGATTATGATGAGACATATGCATCAGTCGCAAGATTAGAAGCTATTCGAATGCTACTTGCATATACTTGTTATAAAGATTTTAAACTTTTTCAAATGGATGTTAAAAATGCTTTCTTAAATAGTTTTATAAATGAAGAGGTATATGTTGAGTAACCTCCAGGTTTTGAAAATCATATTTCCCCAAATCATGTTTTCAAATTCACAAAAGTACTATATGGACTCAAACAAACTCCTAAAGTTTGGTACGAGAGATTCAGTGGTTTCTTCATTGAAAAATATTTTTCAAGAGGAAAAATCGACACGACTCTTTTCATTAAATATGAAAATGATGATATTCTTTTGATTCATATTTATGTTGATGATATAATATTCGGTGCTACTAATAAAAATATGTGCCAAGTTTTTGCTAAGACTATGCAGGAAGAATTTGAAATAAGCATGATAGGAGAACTTACATTCTTTCTCGGATTGCAAATTAAGCAAGCAAAAATTGGGACATTTATCAATCAATCAAAATATATTAAGAAATTACTGAAGAAGTTTGGAATGAAATGTGCTAAAGAAATTGGAACACCAATTAGCCCATCCACTAAACTTGATAAAGATGAAACCGGTAAGCCAGTTGACTCAAAAGTATATCGAGGTATGATTAGTAAGTTATTATATTTGACAGCCAGTAGACCAGATATTATGTTTAGTGTGTGCTTATGTGCACGCTTTCAATCATCTCCAAAATAATATCATTTAATTACCGTTAAGCGTATTTTTAGATATCTTAGTGGTACAATTAACCTCGGATTATGGTACCCTAAGCACACATCTTTCGATCTAATCAACTACACAAATACAGATTATGCTAGTTGTAAAATAGATCGAAAAAGCACTAGTGGAGCATGCCATTTCTTAGGTCATGTACTAGTTTCCTTCTTTAGTAAAATATAAAATTCTGTTGCACTATCTACTGCTGAGGCAGAATATGTTGCTGCAGGTAGTAGTTGTGTTCAAGTTATTTACATGAAGCAATAACTTGAAGATTTTAAACTCATGTATAATCACATTCCAATCAAATGTGATAATACAAGTGCTATAAATCTTTCAAATAACCCAATACAACATTCTAGAACTAAGCATATTGAAATAAGATATCATTTTCTTCGAGATTATGTGCAGAAAGACGATATAGTACTAGAATTCACAAACACACACGATCAATTAGCAGATATTTTCACAAAACCTTTACTATAAGATAGATTATGTATGATTAGAGGAGAAATATGTATGATGCATGCTATGAATATCTCTTAAAATATAGACCAGAGTCAATAAAAATATAGAGAGATTTTTTAAATACTTTTACATAAATTTGAAATTCTTAGACTCATATTTGAGACGCTCATTCTCTTCATACAATATCATGTCATCCTTATCCATGGAGACTGGCAAGCGGAATGAAGAATCTAGTAGAGATTTCAACTGTTTATTCTTCTTCCGAATGATTCCTTCCCTTGTGTGAGACTTTTGAACAAATCATTGAAGTATAACAATTTGTTCTTTAAGCTTTTTAACCTCATGGTTTTTGACTTGTAACCGTTGGGAAAAAGCAACAATAGAGGAGGAGTAGCGAGTCCCGAGACTCACTAAGTCTTAGATAGCATCGGAGATTGGGGCGTAGAATACCTCATGGATGGATCAAGAGAAATATTGGAAAAATGAGCCATTGAGAAAAGAATTGAAGGCTTAAAGCGAGAATGTTGAAGGAATGCAGATGAGTTATAGAGATGAGAATAAGAATTGATACAAATTGGATTAACCTTAAGACTGATTTTATAGGGTATCAGATGGGTGAAAATGATCATTTTTTTTAAAACTCAACCCTTAATCTTGTTTGTCAACAATATCAGGCGATTGTTCAAATCTCCAGCCACACTTGTCGAATCAAGAGCGGCTTCAATTTTTCAACTATCTACAGTTTTTCTTACTAACACACCATTTTTTTTCTTCTTCAGTCTATTTATTTGCTGTGGATCCTTTTTAATGATGCCAAAAGAGGGAGAAGTTTTAGACTAGAACATTAACATTATCTGAAGTGCTAAACTTATTATATATGCTTGGGATTATATTTATACTTTTGCTTGAAAAACTAACGCACATTCTTAGGGGGAGCTTAAGTATTAATACAGGCTTTAGGATCTATGAAGTATTTGTTATCATAAAAAAAGGGGAGATTGTTGAACCCAAGGTTTCAAGTTTAGTGTAATTATATATCTACATATGGATTTTGATGATAAAAAATGAATTCAAAGAATAAAGGAGTCTCAAACTCAAGTTATCCACACAATAGAGTCAAACACATCAAGGAACCAAGTATGAGCAAGAAGGGAACAAGTTCATATTAAAGTCATAGAATAATGTTGTAAATCTCTTAAAAATTCAAAATTAGGTTTAAGGCTCAAAATTAATATTTTATCATAAAGCATTAAAATAAATTTTCCACATGTGCATGAATATTTTGAAAATTAAATTTGAAAATTTTAAAAGATGATTGATTGTCATCTTTCACATGTGCATTACATGATTAAAGGTTTGAACTTTGGAAATATTAAAAATGATTGATTGTCATATTTCACATGTGCATGTTTTATTTGAATATTTTCAAAAGTGATTGATACTTTTTTTGACTTATATAAAAGGTAGATGTTTTTATTTGAAAATTTTGAAAAGTAAAGTGTGATCCTTTTGTTATATATAAAAAGTAGAAAGATTATGTTTGAATTTTTTGAAAAGTAAAGTGTGCTCCTTTTGTCATATGCCAAAAGTAAAAGATTAAGTTTGAAGTTTTTGAAAAATGAATGATATTGTCTTTGACAATTGAAAAAGAAGAATCTTTTATTTAAATTTTTTAAAAAAGTGATTGATGTTATCTTTGACATGTGAATTTTTTTAAATTTGAATATGAAGTCTCGTATGCACATAAATAGATCATTTGAGAACTTCACATTTATAATACCAATAGCATACAATATTCATTCAAAGCTTTCATTCTCTCTGCTCTAAGCATTGAGCCTGAATCCTTATTCATTTTGAGAGATATAGTTTTGCGCTGTATTGTTCTTATTTTACTCATTAAGGAGTATTCTCTGATAACCTACCAACTATCAACTCTTGTATCTGTAAAAGGGTGTGTATAACCCTTATGGGTATAGAAAGTGTTCTACATATGGAATAGTTGAATCACCACGTGTAAGGTGATTGCAAGTGTAGAAAGTGTTCTACACGGATCCTTTGTAACGGTGTTGTTCAAAACTGTAATAGGTTTTTATTTCCAGTTGAAGGAGGTTGAATAGTGAATTTGGAGATCTTTAAGGGGTAGCTTGAGGCGAGGACGTAGGTAGTGGGGCCGAACCTCGTTAACATACTGAGTTTGCTTCTCTCTTATCCTTACTCTTTATACTTATTGCTGTTTCATATTTTGTTTATATTTAATATTGTATATTTGATTTATAATTGTTATTTTTTTTAAATACTACTCAATTCACCTCCCCTCGTGTGTTGGTCATCTGGGCAACATCTTTTAGTTTGATTTTCAGGCTTAACTCAAGACTAAATTATCGGTTGCTTATTTGACACTTATAGATGCCTGCTATTCTTAAGGGCGATTTGCTAGACAAGAAGGCCTATTTTTTCAATAAAGTCAATCTTATCAATATATTTTTAAAGAATGATGTATTAAGTGAATTTTTAACAAGAATTATTTTATTACATCCATATTTTTTTTAATTATTAACTCGACATTCTAACTTAATATGGTATATCTAGATCTAGTAGAATTAACTTCAAAATATATCTTCAGAAATTATAAATATTTTTTATGTTGGCCTAAATGAGGTGAGTGTTATGTTATGTACTAACTAAACCATTAAATTCATCATTTTTCATTAGCGGCAAGCTTTGAAAAAAAAAAATCTATTTGCAAGTTAATAATTATTTATTAACACACCTAGCATACCATAAATATAAAAGAATTATTAATATTTATAATTAAATTATTTTAATAACTGAAAAAATGCCACGGAATTGAGGTAACTCTTTTACTGTAATAGAGTCAAGACATTAATAACAATAAACGCCAAAGACCCGACCCAATAATTTATTCCTATAGGTAACCTTTTCTTTATGGTTTATAAAAGAACAATGCTACTTCTTCCAATATTGGTCCCGATATAAAAGACATAATTGTTTTTTATTTAACGATTAAGAAATTATTTTTTAATAATATTATAAATGTTTTTATTATTTTTTTAAAATGTTTAAAGATACAAAAAAATATATATAACAAAAAAAATATTTAACTTTTTTGAGATAATTGGTCGGACTACTACAATAATGGTGTACAGCTTGGACGGTATGCTGAAAGTGAAAAAGAAACAATTAAAAAGTTGGATTGCAAGGTTTTTGTTTTTCAGAAATGATAAAATGACAACCTCTTAATCAATAATTTTTACACAATTTATTCATAAATATTATTAATAATTTTAACAATTTTAATAATTTTTCTTTAATTTTAAAGTGTCTGAATTTTAAAAATAATAATATTTTATCATGTAAGAGTATTAATGCATGCGCAGTTGTCATTGTTCCACTGTTTTGTTTTTGCTAGAAGTACTCATGAGAAAATGGCATCTCTTAAAACGTTTGAAGAAGTTGCAAGGAATTTGCCAAGAAGTTGAACATCTTTCTTTTAATAATTTAACGCGGTATTGACTCAATGACTTCAAGGAAGTTGCTATGAAGATACTTGTAACGCGCATGGTGTAGAAAGAAGAATTGACTTGTCATTTTCAGGAAAATCGATTCAGTTCAACTTGTTTTATGAAAAACTTGTGTTATTTTATCTTTTATTGACTTTATCTTTCAATTTAATTTTTGATCTTATCTCAAAACTAAATTATAGATTGATGATTTGACCCTATACCCACCAACTTAAGAAGATACCTTAGACGCGTTTGGTGTAGAAAGAAGAATGGACTTGTCGTTTTCAGAAAAATCGATTCAGTTCAACTTGTTTTATAAAAAACCTGTGTTATTTTATCTCTTATTGACTTTAGCTCTTAATTTAATTTTTGATCTTATCTCAAAACTAAATTATAGAGTGATGATTTGACCCTATACCCACCAACTTAAGAAGATACCTGAAATGAGCATGGTGTAGAAAGAAGAATGGACTTGTCCTTTTCAGGACAATCGATTCAGTTCAACTTGTTTTATGAAAAACCTGTATTATTTTATTTCTTATTGACTTTATCTCTTAATTTAATTTTTGATCTTATCTCAAAACTAAATTATAGATTGATAATTTGACCCTATACCCACCAACTTAAGAAGATACCTGAAACGCGCTTGGTGTAGAAAGAAGAATGGACTTGTCATTTTTAGAAAAATCAATTCGGTTCAAATTGTTTTATGAAAAACCTGTTATTTTATCTCTTATTGACTTTAGCTCTTAATTTAATTTTTGATCTTATCTCAAAACTAAATTATAGATTGATGATTTGACCCTATACCCACCAACTTAAGAAGATACCTGAAACGTGCATGGTGTAGAAAGAAAAATGGACTTGTCATTTTCAGGAAAATCGATTCAGTTCAACTTGTTTTAAGTTGATTTTAGGAGCCCGTGTTATTTTATCTCTTCTTAACTTTATCTCTTAACTTAATTTTCAGTTTTATCTCAGTTTATCTCTTCTTAACTTTATCTCTTAATTTGATTTTTGATCTTATCTCAAAACTAAATTATAGATTGATGATTTGACCCTATTGATACCCACCAACTTAAGGGCAATTAGTTGGACAAGAATGCCTTTTTTTTCTTCTTCTTTTTTTTTCCTAAAAAGCCAATCTTATCAATTTATTTTTTTAAAAATATTATGTATTCAGTGAATTTTTAACAAGAATTATTTTATTACATCCATATTTTTTTTTAATTATTAACTCGACATTCTAACTTAATATGGTATATCTAGATCTATTTGAATTAACTTCAAAATATATCTTCAGAAATTATAAATATTTTATATGTTGGCCTAAATGAGGTGAGTAGTGTTAAATTAAGTACTAACTACTAAACCATTAAATTCATCATTTTTCATCAGGGGCAAGATTTGAAGAAACAAATCTATTTGCAAGTTGATAATTATTTATACCACACTTAGAAAACCATAGATATGAAAGAATTATTAATGTTTAAAATTAGAAAAATCTTATTCATTATCCCCACACATCACACACCATATTTTTTTTTAATTTTTTTCTCTTACCAAATGTGTGGTATATAAATAATGAGTAGAAAAATTTAATTAAAAAAATATAGTGTGTAGTGTGTGTAGATAATGAATAGTAAAGCTCTTAAAATTAAGAGAAATACTTTTTGCAGTCGGCAGATGCAGTCGGCGTGCAGTCGGCTGTAAAAAAATGAATTAATACGGGACCTACGTGAAAAAAAAAATTATTTTTTTAACTTTTTTTTATTCATGTAGGTCTCCCTGAATATAAAAAATTTTTTTATAATTTTTTTTATTCATTCCGTACAGCCGACTGCACGCCGACTGCATTTACCGACTGTATGTAGCAAAGCCCTAAAATTAAATTATTTTACTAACTGAAAAAATGCCACGGAAGGTAATCTTTTGCTGTAATAGACTCATAACATTAGGACAAGAAATGCCAAAGTACGACCTACCCAACTGAGATTAAAGGTGGTTAACTTTTCCTTATGGTTTAAAAAAGAATTATAATACTACTTCTTAGTTCTTTCGATGATCGATCTCGATATTGTTTCACTATAAATTTTTTTATTTGATGATTAAAAAAGTACTTTTTATTGATATTATAATTTTTTTTTTTAAAAAAAATATTTAAAAATATAAAAATATATATGAAAAATCAAGATGATTTTTTGAACTACATGACTACGATGGATGTAGCACGACTTTTAAAAAAGCATAGCATGTGATAGTGTGGGACATCAATGGATGCAATAATTACGATACTCTTGACCAATACAATCTACAATCTTGACCCAATCACGATCGTACAGCTTGGAAGGTTTGCTGAAATTAAAAAAGAAACAATTAAAAAGTTGGATTGCAATTTTTCTTTTTTAAGAAATGATAAAATGACAACCTCTTAATTAATACGTTTTACACAATTTATTCATAAATATTATTAATGATTTTAAAAATTTTCAGAAATTTTTTCTGTAATTTTAAAGTTTCTGAATTTTAAAAAATAATATTATTTTACTATGTACGAATATTAATGCAGTCGTCATTCTACCTCACTGTTTTATTTTGTTTTGTTTTGTTTGAGAAGTACTAATGAGAGCATTAATGCTTGAAACATGACTTCTCTTTTATTTTGAAGAAGTTGCCAGGAAATTGCCAAGTAGTTACTTAACATCTTTCTTTTAAGAGTTTTGCTACATACAAGTAAAATCGCATAATCTGCATATTAATACTGATTTCTTCATACTTAAAATTTAAATTAACACTGTTTTCAATATAATCTACTTTTTGATCAATCACATTAAATTGGTGCGCAGATTAGTGCATAATTGTGCTTGCAACTAAATTTTTCCTTCTTTTAATAATTTAACGCGACATTGACTCAATGACTTCACAAGGAAGTTGCCAGAATACATCATTAAGCGAAACGTGTATGGTGTAGAAAGAAGTATAGACTTGTCCTTTTAAGTTGAGTCGATGATGTCCAACTCTCTACATCCAGTAAGTAGTCTGATCATCAGGGGCGCATTACATACACACGTACACTGGCAAATTTCTTCCATGGCCTTATCTACAATCTCTTCTTCATCCTCTTCTTCAGTCACCTCTCCATGGTCTTACGATGTGTTCTTGAGCTTTAGAGGAGAAGATATCCGTGATACTTTTACTGCCCATCTATACCATGCTTTGATTTAAAAGGGAATCTGCACCTACTTAGATGAGGATGAGCTTAGAATAGGTGATAAGATTTCACCTGCACTTCTCCAAGCTATAGAAAGTTCAAGAATTTCCATCATTATACTCTCAAAAAATTATGCATCATCAACATGGTGTTTGGACGAGCTATTGAAGATTCTTGAGTGTAAAAAATTAAAGCAACAAATAGTTCAACCTGTGTTTTACCATGTAGATCCATCATATTTTCGAAAGCAAGAAGGAAGTTTTGGGGAAGCATTGGCTAAACATGCTGAGAAATTGAATGTAGACATGAAGAAGTTGCAGCTGTGGAAGGAAGCCCTTCAAGAAGTTGCCAATTTGTCCGGATACCATCTGATCAGAAATGGGTATTTCTAACTGCTTAATTAATTTGTGCTGTTCATTAATTCATGTTTTCCCCCCATTCTATCATATGTATAAATCACTAGCTAGTCCGCATCTTGTATATATATGGGTTTTAATATGGAACTAAAACATTAATTTCTTTATAAGTTTATTGGAAATTAAAGCTGAATAAATTGAACTAATCACTGCAACCTGAATGAAACTATATAAAAATCTAAGTTTTTGTGTGGCCTTTTTATGATCGCCAACTAAAGTACATGCAGAGATCGATCAACTCGTACGCACTGCTCATGTTCCTTGTCTTTCTTATTTTAGTTTATTTTCAGGTTGTGGGAAAAAATTTATTTAGATTATTTTCCTAATTATTTTTTATGCGAAGAGCTGTATTCATTAATTAATCCTTTTTCTTTATATTATGTTGCTTGTATTGCATGTGAGGAGTACAAGTCATTAATTGTTTTTTTTTTCTCTTTTATATATGTGTCCACACAAACACAGGAATGAATCAAAATTCATTGAAAAAATCGTTCGAGATGTCTCAAGAATGGCAAATGATCATTTATATTTACATGTTGCCGAGCATCCCGTTGGATTAAAACCTCATGTAGAAGATGTCAAATTGCGTTTAAGCATTGGAACGAAAGACATACGAATGATAGGAATTTTTGGAGTTGGGGGAATTGGTAAGACAACTTTAGCCAAAGCAATTTATAACTCGATTGCTTTTGAATTTGAAGCTAGTTGTTTTCTTCCAATTGATAGTGACACTTGGAATCAAGTGAATCGTTTGTTCCAACTGCAAAATAAACTTCTTTCTAAGATTTTAGGACACTGTAGAAGTTTGAAGGTTGACAATATTGATACGGGAAAATATATGATAGAGCGTAGGCTTCACTCTAAGAGAGTTCTTCTAATTCTTGATGGTGTAGACCACTTGGATCAATTAAAAACATTAGTAGGAGCTGCTGATTGGTTTGGTGAAGGAAGTAGAATCATCATCACAACAAGAGATCAACACTTGTTGACTGCTCATGGAGTTGATTCAACATATGAGATGACGGGATTGAATCAAGATGATGCTTTTCAACTATTTTGTTGGCATGCTTTTAGAAGTGAGAAACCGATTGACGGTTATGGAGAGTTTGTAGAACAGATCATAAATTATGCTGGGAGCCTTCCACTAGTTTTAACGGTGCTTGGTTCGGATTTATATCGTAGAACTAAAAAAGAGTGGGAAAGTGCAATGGATGAGTACAAGCAAATCCCTCACCAAGAAATTCAAAAATTACTTCAAACAAGTTATGATAGATTAAGTGAAAATGAAAAGAATGTTTTTCTTGACATTGCATTTTTTTTCAATGGACAACAGCTTGATGATGTCATTATAAAGATACTAGATAGTTTTGGGTTTTCCCCAAACTTTTCGATCCCAAGACTTAGGGAGAAGTGTCTTATTTCGAAATTCAATGGAATATTAAAAATGCATGACTTGTTACGAGATATGGGTAGAGAAGTTGTTCGACAAGAATCGTCCAAAAATCCAGGAGCACGTAGCAGATTATTCCTTCATAAAGATGTTCGCAAAGTACTGGAGGATGATATAGTAAGTCATATCAAAATCTCTTTCAATTATACATGGTTTCTAATTTGGCACTTGCGACATATTATACGTGTGTGTATATAAATATATGAATAATTTATTTTTTGATATTATTGGCACACTTGAACATGCATTGTCTTCTCATATAGGGAACAAATAGAGTTGAAGCAATTGCTGCAGATTTTCCTGATGGTGCTGATATCATCCGGTTGAGTCCCAAGGCCTTCAAGAATATGAAAAGACTCAGATTATTTAGATGCTACAATGCACACTTTTCTGGTGAACCTAATTGTCTACCTAATTCAATAAGTGTGCTTGATTGGCCTAACTGTCCTTTACAATCCATGCCATCTGAATTTCGTGGAGACAAACTCTCTATTCTATGCATGCCATATAGTCGCATCCAGGAGATACCGTTGGAATTTAAGGTACAACTATTATTATTTTCAATATTTCTTTCTTTAAACTTAGTTTGATGTTATTTTCTTTTAACAGAATCTCACGGTTATGAATTTTGGTGGTTGTGATTTCTTAATGAAATTCTCGGATATTTCAAGTTGCCCAAATTTGAAGGAAATAGATCTTCATTCTTGTAAAAATCTAGTTGAAGTTCATGATTCTGTTGGATTAATCCTTGATAAGCTTGTTAACTTGACACTTGGTGGATGTTTCAATCTAAAGAGCTTTCCAAGGAGACTCCAATTGAGATCTCTGAAACTCCTTGATCTTGGTGATTGCTCAAGCCTTCAAAACTTTCCTGAAATAGAATCTGAAATGGAACATTTACTCTCTGTCGAGTTTACGGGCACCACAGTAGAAGAATTGCCTTCATCCATTGGGTACCTCACTGGGCTTAAGAGTTTATATCTAACTGGTTGCGTAAACCTCAAGCATCTACCAAGTAGCATTCATCACTTGAGATTTCTAGAGTGGATTGCTCTTGAGTATTGTCCAAATATTATAAGTTTTGGGATGGAGGAGGAGGTGCATAATGGACAACCCATGCCCTATGTAGTGTCTACAAGCTGGGAAAATGAAGCTTCATCGGGTGCAGAATTATTCCCATTGCTGCCTCCAACAAATTCAGCCACTAGTTTGGTAGTGCTTCTTGTAAACTCTAGCCTATCAAGATCAAATTTCATGGGGCCATTTCATTTCTTTCCCAATCTGGATTATTTAAATCTATCAGGCAGTGATATCGTAAGCATTCCTTCAAGCATCAAAAGATATGTTAGATTGTCTCATCTTAATTTGAATTATTGCAAGCAACTTCAAGAAATTAAAGAGTTTCCGCCAAATCTAGAAGTGGTAAATGCTAGGGGATGCATATCACTGGAAAGTTTACCAGAAATATTAAAAGAATTCAATTTCCCACGGCTACGACGGATTGACCTGACCAGATGCTCTAAAGTGAATATGGGAAATTGGATATCAAATCTTGCATGGAACAGAGTAAGTCCCTATATATATATATATATATATATTTCTCTTTTCCTTTTATACTCATTTTGTGTGCCTAATTGGTTTATATATAGGAATATAGTTGAAATATATATATATATATTTTATGATGCATTCTTCCAACAGGTTGCCAAGATATTTCCTGGAAATAAGATTCCAGATTGGTTCAGCCATTGCAAGGAGATCACTTCAAATAGTCATCGAAGTGAATTTGATATTAAAGTGGTCCCACCATATAATTTGGATGAGATCATAGGAATTACTTTTTGTGCTGTTATTGAACCCGTTGCAGCTACTATTTTGGATGTTCACATCAGGAGAGCATTGAGAGGAGTTACCTACGATAGTCGTTATTGGGAGGCACGTGCAGAATTTGATGAAATTGATTTAGATCATGTATGGTTAAGGTACCTAACTACAGAAAATATTACGCGCCTACAAAATGTGGGTGTAGATAAGGCAGATGATCATCTTAGGATTATATTTGAAAAAAACTGTATCCCAGATAATTCTTTGATCTTCAAACGTTGCGGAGTTCATCTGTTATACAAACAGCGAGATGAACAGAATGCAAAAGAGCATGAAAATGTTGATGTCCATTTGGATGCACCCATTGAAGATATTGGAAATTTAGCAAATCCATTGGATCATGGAAGTCAACTTTTTAAGAGAAGTCCTGTTGATCTTGACAACGACGAAGATGATCACAACATTGAACCTAACTTGTACCCACAACAAAGGAAGCCTGCTTCAACCTTGGACATCAAACTTCTTTTCCATGCTAGACGTAGACTACGTGGTGATGGTTGATTTCAAATTTGTTTCAAGTGTAAAGTAGTTAGTTTTATTTGGCATTTTAACTTAATTAAGCTTCGTATATATGAATGAAAATATGTTTATATATAGCCTGGAATTGCCAATACTATTATCTTGTGATCATTCATTCATCCATGCCAATTTTAGTAGAACAAGAACTACGTCCTAACAGAGCTCGAAGGCAGTTTCCAAAAACTAGAAGATCAATACTGTACAGTTTACCTCATTTGTTTTCAAAATCATTTCAATTAATCTCACCTCATCTAATTATTACAATTTTACCAAACTTTCAAACAAAATTCAACAAACAATTCAATCATTTCAAGCTCAATACAAAAAAAATATTAAAAAAATTATATTTTGATAATATTTTATTTAACTTTTATCCTATTTCATCTTAACTTACTATTCAAACTAGGCAGTACTTCAAAGTCCTAATTAATTTTTTTTTTTTGTTTCCTATTATATACATAATGTCCAAGTCTTTTCTATTATGAAAAATTCTACTTATCAACATTCCCTACACTACACAACATGTGATTTAGCATTTTTGTCATTTTATTTAAACACACATATATTGATGTGTAAATTTGTATGTTTTAATAGAATGACAAAAATGATAAATCACATTTTGGTATGTGGTTTGGGGATGATAAGAATAGCATTTCTCTTCTATTATATACCCAGGTTTATAAAGATATACGTGGCTTGAGGTGAGACACTAGATTTATTTTATAATAAAAAAAAATTAAAATTTAACGTACAATTAACAACCTCAAGGCACATTATTTTATAAATTTATTTTTATAATTTTTTTTACAAACCAAACATTTTTCTAAAAGATGACACGGCCAGTTTAAAAAGCATATATATGGAACGGTGCTGGACATGAATGGAGTCATCTTTCCCTAAGTCCTGACGAAACAACTGAAAAAATAGAGAAAAATAGTTTCTTCACCTAAAGAAATTAATTAATCTGACCATTAATTAGGTATTAATGATACATCATAAAGATCGTACACAATTAAAGAGATCGAGATAACATATCAACAAATTGCATGTAGTATATATTTGTGGACAAGAAAATAATTTTGATAGTTCTTTGATTGTATAATCGCATGCCAGGTACAATTGTTTGAACAAGATGGCAATCCACGGATAGAAGCATGGTCCTTGGAAGCTCCGGACCCGAGTTGGAACATCCTGCCAACACAAAGTAAATACCAATCAATTACGTAAAAAATGCAATTAAAACATGAACTTTTATTCATCAAGATTAAGAACCTTACCTCTGGATTCTCCTGCAATTTCAAGGTTTGTTGATCAACATACTTGCTCTTATCTGGAACCACAAGCCATGGATCAAGTGGGCATGGCTCTTCTCCCGGCTACAAATATCCCCCATAACTAGCATCAAATAAGCTCAAAACCACACAAATGTGACGAATTGTAAAAAGTGGTGTGAAATAAACCTGAGGGATATGATCACAAGAGGGAGGGACAATTGCACCACCAAGGCCTGGCCGACAAGGAACTTGCTTTGAATTTCTACAGTTCTTGCAGATAAGAGTCACATATGTCGCCTTTGCCTTAGTCCTAGATGCAATTAGAGTGATCCCAGCTATTTTAACAAGTTTCGAAATATATTGAGCCTGCCACCCGCAACAAAGACCTCAAATTAACCAAAAAATAGAACTTTACAATTCTAATAAAAATTAAGGAAATCGTAAAATAAGAAAAACCAAAACAAACCATAAAGCCCCATTGGGTACAATATATAAAAGAAGATATAAAAAACAAGAACTTTAACTTCCACATCTCATTCAAGAAAGAAATCCTCCAATCAAAGGCCATTAGGTCCGTTTATTTATTCTGTTTCAATTGAATCCCTCAATTTAGGAATCAACCAAACAAAAATTAGAATACAAAAACCCACACTCACCCCAAGAAACCTCATTGAGGTAAATGAAAGTAAGATGCTAGATTTATTTTATAATAAAAATAATTTTAAATTCTAATGTAATTTATTTTATATATAAATCAAGCATTTTTTTAAAAATAGA
This sequence comes from Carya illinoinensis, assembly GCF_018687715.1. NCBI lineage: Eukaryota > Viridiplantae > Streptophyta > Magnoliopsida > Fagales > Juglandaceae > Carya > Carya illinoinensis. The sequence continues at coordinate 43,810,652 of NC_056766.1, read as the reverse complement.
TAGCCACAGTTTATAAATCATATAGGATAGCGTTGGACATGAATGGAGTCGTGTCTCCCTAAACCCCAATTGTTAAAAGTAAACAACCAAAAAAAAAAAAAAAAATTGCTTCACCGAAAGAAAATCTGCAGTAATGATACATAATAAAGAGAACATATTTGTATAAAAACCTCCCCATATTTGTATAAATAAATAAATAAATAAATAAGGAGAACTTACTAACTAACTCATAAATGCAAAACATATACTAAAATTTAAAAAGAAAAAAAAATAGAAACATATATAAAAACATACATAAAAACATAAATCTTTATACATATACAAAAACATAAATATATGTTTATATATATAAATATAAATATATATTTATATTTTAGAAATTATGTATATATAAATATATATATTACAATTTGTTAGACTTGTTCACAAAGTATGCACTAGTAAATTTAAAAAGTATATAGTTTAAAAACTATAACTTACATAAAATACGCACTAGCAAATTTAAAAACTATATATTTTAAAAATGACTACACTACAATTTACACAAAATATACACTAGTAAATTTAAAAGCTAAATAATTTTTAAATTATGGTCATATTTACAATTTAGATCAAAAATTATATTTTTGATCACCTTTGATGTGAGGACCCAGATTTATTTAGATGAGTGCTTATTTAGTGGGCTCTTTAGGTTTGTTGTGAGGTTAATTTTTGGCGTGAAAGGAGTGTAGTTTTCCTGCCCGGCCCATGTCTTTAAGGCCCAACCCCTTCCCCACCAAAAAAGGGCACCATTTTAGCTCTTTTAAGTGGGAAACCCTAAGGGTTATCATCTTTTTCTCCCCTCCCTTTGTTGTGCTGTAACCCTTTCTCTCTTCTCCCATTTTCAGTATTCTTCTTCTACTCTTCTCCATTGTCATCGCCCATGTAATGCTCCCCATCGTTCCAGTTGCCACCCCGTTGTCACCTTGTGCAACAAGCAGAACCACTTCTTCATCTGCCACCATCTTCTCTTCTCCCCAGCCCGAGCTTCCATGGTTGCTCTCTCCGTGTCTCTTGACGTCGTTTTGTTCCTCTATAAATCATCTCCTCACGGCCACTGCATCAGTCGCAGCCCAGCTTCAGCCCGTCGCTCATGGCACTACTTGAAGCCCCTACCTCTTTGTCCAAAAGTCTCACTGCCGTCGAGACTAAGCCCATTTCCACCCTTCGAGAAACCCATCACCGAGCCTCTCCTCCCCTCAATCTCATCCTCAGCCCCGGATCTCCCTTTTCCCCCCCTTGATTTTCCATCCCATGCGACTTAGGAAATTTTTTTACCTAGGTTTCCACCATGCCCCACGTCTTTGGTATTCCCTTCGTGAAAACCCCCCAAAAGCCTTGTCTCTCCCAAATCCGCCTCTACCACCTTGTAGCGCTGCTGCACCGCCACATTGGGCGTCACCTTGGTGAGCCAATATGCTCCTGTTGGTTAAATTAATTTATGTTTGCATTTTATTAATTTGCTAATGTTTTGATGTCATCTACGTAGCAACGGGCGCTAGTCTAATCATGGGACCCATAGACTGATGCCTGTTCGATCTTCTAGAATAGCCTGTCCGTGTTGTAAGTAACTCTCTAACGCGACCCTTGAGATTATGACATGATTTATTCACTAATACTATTTGAAGTCTAGTTGTGAGAAGGGTCTTGGGCCCAACGAAGTGTTGGGATTGGAATTGTAGTAGTTGTTTGGGAATTGGGCCAGGGGCCAGATTAGAGGATGGGATTACACATGTAGTTGGTTAGTGAAACTGTGCTCTTGTGTTTGCTGTGCTATTGTTTGATGTGTGTGTTATGCCATGTCATCCAATATACTGCCTGTCATGCATATGCATATTTACCATTATTATTATGTGCCTTGATTATGTTATTGTGTTATTTTATACCATGTTGTGTGAGATTGTGAAACTGGGCTTCCGTGTACTGGTGATAACATGTGGGTGCGTGTGTATCACAATCACAAGTTGAGATTGGACATTATCTCGATGAAACTACTCTGGTCACTTGGGAGTGTGCAAAACTAAGTGACATACTTTGGGTTATTGCAGGATCGGATGAGATAGTAACGTTTTCCTGTCGACTCCGTAGCCTTTTTGCTGGCAGGGGGCTAGAGGATGCCGACTCCGTGTCCCCCGGAGTGTTGGATTAGGTTGTAGACTTTAAATTTCTAATACTTAGCTTTGACTACCTTTTATTTTCCGCTGCGGTAATTTGTATTGCACACATATTGCATGCTTACATGCAGTACTTACACTCTGCGTTAGGGTGTGTGACACAAGCGACCATCACCCTAGTGTCGCGACTCCTAACAAATCACACGTGAGGTCAAGAGTGCCACATTTGGTCCTAGAAATAATTTGTAAAACTAGTGGAATGTAGTCTATATTTGAAGTAGACATGAGGCAAAGTGGATTGGGAATCCTTGAGTCTTGGTGGATGTTTCAATCTAAAGAGCTTTCAAAGGGGACTCCAATTGAGATCTCTTGGATTCCTTGATCTTAGTGATTGCTCAAGCCTTCAAAACTTTCATGAAATCGAATATGAAATGAATCATTTAGGCCAAGTCTACTTAACAGGTACCGCAATAGAAGAATTGCCTTCATCCACTGGCTACCTCATTGGGCTTATAAATTTACATCTAAGTCACTCTGTAAACCTTAAGGCCTAGTTTGGATACACAGTTCAGATGAGGTAAGATATTTTGAATAGTAGTGAAATTTTTTAATTAAGATGAGATGAAATAGTTTGTAAAAAAAAATGTGTTTGGATAGTGAGATTAGATGAAATAGTTTAATTTTTTGGGATTTGAAAAAGGTATGGGTCCTACTATTTTATAGAGTACCAAATTGTGCACTGTTCATGTCCATTTCCTCTGTTTATTTACTGTTCATTTAAGTGGATTTTTTCAAAACTTGATAGATGAAATATTGCGATTGGATAGCCAAAACTACTGTATGGTACAACTCCAGATGAGATGTTTTCATCTACATTGGGTAACCAGACCGAGCCTAAGTGTCTACCAAGTAGCATTCATCAGTTGAGATCTCTACAATGGATTGATCTCGACGATTGTCCAAATATTATAAGTTTTGGGATGGAGGAGGAGGAGGATGTGCATAATGGACAAGCCAGTACGCCCTATGTATTGTCTACAAGCTGGGAAAATGAAGCTTCATTGGATGCAGAATTATTCCCATTGCAGCCTCCAACAAGTTCAACTACTTTTCTTAAGAGCACTCACAATGGATTTTTTAAAATACAAATTTCTGTAAAATATAAAGAAAGATGGCCAAAAATCTATTCCATTGGATCATCTATTATATTTCTATTTTACATTCAACTAGAGGATGATACAGTAAGTCAAATCAAAATCTCTTTAAATTAAACATTATTTCTTTAGAACATGTGACATATATGTGTGTGTGTGTGTGTGTGTATAAATATATGAATAAATGAGTAATTTATTTTTTTATTTTGTTGGCTCACTTAAACATGCATTGTCTTCTTATATAGGGAACATATAGAGTTGAAACAATTGTTATGGATTTTCCTGAAGGTGATGATGTCGTCCACTTGAGTCCCAAGGCCTTCGAGAATATGAAAAGACTTGGATTATTTAGATGCCGCAATGTACACTTTTCTGGCGAACCTAATTGTCTACCTAGTTCAATAAGAGTGCTTGATTGGCCTAACTATCCTTTACAATCTTTGCCATCTAAATTTCGTGGAGAAAAACTCTTTATTCTACGAATGCCCGGTAGTCGCATCCAAGAGATACACTTGGAATTTAAGGTACAATTATTATTATTTTCAATATTCCTTTATTTAAACTTTGTTTGATGTTGTTTTCTTTTTAATAGAATCTCATGGTTATGAATTTCTGTTATTGTGAATTCTTAATGAAAATTCTAGATATTTCAAGGTGCCCAAATCTGAAGGAAATAGATCTTAGTTTTTGTAAAAATCTTGTTGAAGTTCATGATTCTGTTGGATTCCTTGATAAGCTTCATGAATTGTGCCTTTGTGGATGTTTCAATCTAAAGAGCTTTCCAAGGGGACTACAGTTAAGATCTCTAGGATTACTTGATCTTAGTAATTGCTCAAGCCTTCAAAACTATCCTGAAATCGAATGTGAAATGAAACATTTAGTTAAAGTCGACTTATTTGGCAGTGCAATAGAAGAACTGCCTTCATCCATCGGGTACCTCACTGAGCTTGTAAATTTAAACCTAGGTAGCTCTGTAAACCTTAAGCGTCTACCAAGTAGCATTCATTAGTTGAGATCTCTAGAGTTCATTAATCTCCACTGTTATCCAAATATTATAAGTTTTGGGATGGAGGAGGAGTTGCATAATAGACAACCCATGCCCAATGTAGCGTCTACAAATTGGGAAAATGAAGCTTCAACGGGTGCAGAATTATTCCCGTTGCCGTCTCCAACAAATTCAACCACTTCTCTTAAATTGCTTCTTCAAAACTCTCGCATATCAAAATCGAATTTCTTTGGGCCATTTCATTTCTTTCCAAATCTGGAAGTATTACATCTATCAGGTAGTGATATCGTAAGCATTCCTGCAAGCATCAAAACATTTGTTAGATTGTTGATTCTTATATTGAATGACTGCAAGCAACTTCAAGAAATTAAAGAATTTCCACCGAATCTAAATGAGTTATGTGTTGAGGGATGCATATCACTAGAAAGTTTACCAGAAATATCAAAAGTATTCCATTTCCCACACCTATGTCTGATTGAATTGGTCAGATGCTATAAAGTGAATATGGGGAATTGTATGCCAAATCCTACATGGAATCGTGTAAGTCCCTATATATATATTTCTCTTTTCCTTTTATACTCATTTTGTGTGCCTAATTAATTGGTTTATATATATGAATATGGTTGATATATATTTTATGATGTATTCATCCAACAGGCTAACATGATATTTTCGAGAAATAAAATTTCAGATTGGTTTAGCCATTGCAAGGAGATCACTTCAAATAGTCATCAGTGTGAATTTGATATTAAAATGGCCCCACCGTATAATTTGGATGACATCATAGGAATTGCTTTTTGTGCTGTTGTTGAACCTGTTGGAACATCTAATGTTCTTTTTAACGTTCACATCATGATAGGAGCTGCCGACTTCGTTTCTTATATTGGGAAACATGTAGAATTTGATGAAATGAATTCAGATCATGTATGGTTGCGGTACTTAACTACAGAATATAGTATGCATGCAAGAGCATGTGTAGATCAGGTAGACAATCTAAGAATTATATTTAAAAGCAATGATCCAAATTTAGTAATCATAAAACGTTGCGGAGTTCATATGTTATACGAACAGGATGAACAGAATGCGAAAGATCATGAAAATGTTGATGTCGATTTTGATGCACCCATTGAAGATATTGGAAATTTAACAAATCCAATGGATCATGGAAGTCAACTTTCTAAGAGGCGTCGTGTTGATTATGATGATGACGAAGATGATCTCAACATTGAATCCAACTTGTACCCACAACAAAGGAAGCCTGCTTCAACCTTGGACATCAAACTTCTTTTGAAAGCTAAAGTAATCAGGAGTGATGAGGAGGAGTATGATTGACTTCAAATTTGTTTCAAGTGTATGGAGGAGCAGTTATGTAAAGTGGTTAGTTTTATTTGGTATTTTAACTTAATTCAGCTTCCTATGAATGAAAATATGATTATATAGCCTGGAATTGCCAATATATACTATTATTTTGTGATCATTCATTCATTCATCCATGCCAATTCCAAGATATTTATCAAGTACCTTACACGAAGAGGGTATTTTGTTTTTATTAGAAGAACAAGAACTACGTCCTAACGAACTCGAAGGCAGTTTCCAAAAAACTGGAAGATCAATACTGTACAGTTTACCTTAGCGTCGCTCTCAACATAGTATCCTTGATCTGGTGCAATATCTTTCCTTTTTGATTGTGGTGTTCCCAAGCAGCTAGGCCTGTGCAAAAACCCCAAGCACTCCAAAATAGCATTTGGGGCTTCTATTTCCACGTCCATGCACCTTGAAAGTGGATCTGCAAGCTATAGGCCAATTCCCTAAATTTCAAGACAATTGGACTTATGAGCATCAAGTACTTGATTTCATTTCTGTCATCTAATGAGATCATTGAATAAATTTCTCTGCCAAAATAATTGATATCCTGCAACTAAAATAATTGTACCTATGGGACTGGTCACGTGTGAGCTCAAGCACTTGCGTTCTGTGTAATCTTTAAGGCCTCATTTGTTTTCAAAATCATCTCAACTCCTCTCATCTCATCTAATTATTACAATTTTATCAAACTTTTAAACAAAATTCAATATACATTAATTCAACCTTTTCAAAGTCAAAACAAAAATTATATTTTAATAATATTTTATTCAACTTTTATCTCATCTTATCTTAACTCACTATCCAAACCAGGCAGTACTTCAAAGTTTTGATTAAAGTTTTTTTTTTTTTTTTTTTTTTTTTTTTTTTTTTTTTTTTATGTTTCGTATTATATAATGTCCAAATCTTTTCTATTATGAAAAATTCTGCTTATCACCATTTTCAACACTTCACACCAATATGTGATTTATCATTTTTTTTTCATTCTATTTAAACACATAGACATTGGTGTATAAATATGTATCACTATAAGAAAAATGGATTTTTGTGATCAATTTATTGCAACGAAAAGACTTTCGTAACCAATTTTGGTTGTGTGACCTATGTTGTCATCATCTCGGACACCTCGATTCTCAAGTTTCCGTACGTGAGGGTCGAGGGCGTCACAGACTTGGTGTGATGGGCCCAATCATTTTTACTCCCCTCACAATGTGGATTTTTTTTTCCTGGATGGAGAAAGGGGATTAGCTAGCTAACCCAAGGATACTCTCTTTGCCTGCTTTGCAAATTAGCAGCAACTTTGAAGTGGACAACACCAGACACTCTTGCCATTTCAAAAACCTTATTATAGACTTGATACCTCTTCCACTTCACCCCCAAACTTCATATTATGGACTTCTTCCCCACAAGATTTCCTCAACGCAACTTAAGCATGGAAGAATGATTCTGCAACTTCATTGTCATCAGGCAGTTCCCTCCTCAAGATCTCATAATCCTTCACAGCATCAGCCCATATTTCCAACTGCAATCCACGATAACTAATGGCACAAACCATACAAATTCTAAAAATTTGAAAGAAAATAAATTGAACGTAAAGTTGAGCCAATTACCTCGCTGTATAAGGCTACCTTTTGAAAAAGTGCTTTTAGCTCACGTTGAAGATAAGCTGGCTCATTATAAAAAATATATATATATATATATTAAAAAGCTAAGTTAAATAGATAATAAATTAATATAATCAATGGGGGTGATGGGGTTTCATCATAAATTTATTGAGTTGATCATGTGTTGTGTTAGTTCTGTCTCCTTTTCTGTTTTAATCAATGGAGAACCTAAGGGTCCAATAATACCAACACGAGGTTTGAGACAAGGAGGCACTTTGTCCCCTTATCTCTTTCTGCTTTGTAATGAGGGCTTGATATCTCTGTTAAATATTGTTGGACTTAGAAAGGAAATTTCTGGATTGAGAATCTGTAGGGGGCTCCTAATATAAACCATTTGCTATTTGTGGACAATAGTATTATTTTTTGTCAAGCTAGGGTTGATGAAAATAGAAGACTGCAAAATTTGTTGTAGAGGTATGAAGCTGTTTCTGGACAAAAAATAAATAAGGAAAAAATTGCTATTGTTTTTAGTAGTAATGTGAATGTAGCCACTAAGTCCGAGATTAAGAATTTATAAGCTAATTGTGAGATTTAACAATATGAGACGTATCTTGGGCTTCCACCTGTCATTGGGAAGAGTAAAAAACGTGCCTTTGAGCCTATCAAGCAGAGAGTGTGGCAGAAATTACAATCATGGAAAGGAAAATTGTTGGAAGGAAATTCTTTGGAAGGCAGTAGCACTTTCTATTCCAACATACACTATGAATAGTTTTCTTATTCCTTCTAGTTTATGTAATGAATTGGAGGAGATGATGTCTCGATTTTGGTGGGGTCAGAAAGGAAATGAGAGGTAAATACACTGGTTGAGTTGGGATAAAATGTGTCAAAGAAAATCAAAAGGAGGGATGGGGTTTAAAGATTTAAAAAGCTTTAATTTAGCCTTACCAGCTAAGTAAGGGTGGCAATTATTTCAGGATAAGAATTCATTGCTGCACAGATTATTGAAGGCAAAATATTTAACTCGTACCAGTTTTCTAAATACTGATTTAGGAAGATGTCCATCCTATTCATGGAGGGGTATTTGGGAGGCAAGGAAATGGCTTGTGGCTGGGTGTAGGTGGAGGATAGGGGATGGAAAAAATGTTAATATATGGCAAGATAGGTGGATTCCAGGTCATAATGCTCTAATGGCTGAAGAGATTGTGATAAGGGATGATACCAGGCTGCTTGGTGTGGATGCTCTATTTCAGCATAATGAAAAACAGTGGGATATTACTAAGCTTCGGGCTCTCTTCAATCCAAATGTAGTGGCAAATATTCTCAAAGTGCAATTGTGTTCTGAAGTTGATGAGGATAAGAGGTTGTGGTCTTATGAAAGGAATGGCATGTTTAGTGTTAAAAGTTGCTATCAGTTTGTTTTTGATCAGTTTGGTTCTCAGTCTGCAGAGGCCTCAAATGTGCAAGCTCTTAATGTACTATGGAAGCACTTGTGGAAAATGAAGGTCCCGAATAAAATTAAAATTTTTGCATGGCGTGCATGTAAAAATGGCGTTCCTACTAGGGAAAATTTAGTGCAGAAACATGTATTGACAGAGGCAACATGCAGATTGTATTTTTCTGACTGGGAGGATATTACACATGCTATAGTGACTTGTAATTCCTTACAAGGACTGATGCAAGATTATATTCCTCGCAGAAATAAATATACGCATGATCAACTATTGTTAACACCTAAACAGGTTGCAGAAAATGTTGTATCTATGTTGAAAAGCTATGGTCAGGTAAAACAGAAGACACAGATTCAGTTAATGCGGCACTATAAATGGCAGCCTCCACAATCTGAATAGTTGAAATTGAATGTTGATGGTTCAGTTTTTTCTGAGTTGGGAAAAACAGGAATTGGGGCTGTATTAAGGGATGTTTTTGGCAGCGTTTTATCGGCTGCAAGTGAAGTAGAAATACAGATGGACGGCGTATAAGCTCTAGAACTGATGACAATTTTTAGGGGATTGCAGTTGTGTGCTTCCATGGGAATTTCAAAACTTGTGATAGCTTGATTTGTGTGGAAGACTTATAAGATGCAGTATGTATAACTCTTTGCTTGGGGGTTTATATTATGAAATTAAACAGCTTTTTTCACATTTTGAGAGTTGTATTTTTTCACATGTATATCGGGAAGGGAACATGGTGCCTCACATGTTGGCTAGGAATGTTAGTCAAGTTGACAATATTGTGTTATTTTTCTTTTAGTTTGTGGAATAAAAGAGAGCTTTTGGTATAAGGCACTACAAGAGGGCTTTAATTTTGTGGGATTTTATGAAAAGGAATAATAACTCATGTTTCATAAATAAGAATATAAGTAATTAATCAAAATCAAAAATAAAATGAGAATAATAACTATTCATGAGGTAGAGGAATAAAACTTTATTTTTATTAATATTACACATTTAGTTATATATATTTATATATTTAGTATGATTTATATATATAGAGTTATTCAAATATATTTTTAAAAATTTTATAAAAAAATCATAAAATTATATCTTAGTATTTTACTGAGTTCAAATATTTATCTTTTTGATAGTTTTTTATCCAAGATTTGTAAATTTAGATTTATTATAAAAATTTAATTTAATTTATTATAAAAATCTAATTTAACGTCACATTCAGGGAAAATTGAGAATCGCATGAAAGTTCGAGGGGGCAAATTGAAAAATTTTCCTTAGGGGTATTTTTGTCTTTGCAGGTGAAGAAGCTGCACGTGAGTAGCAAGTGCTTAATTTTCGTCTGATTTAACGCTGATGATAGAAAGAATTGGGGGATTGGAAAGTTTTGAAAGTAAACAGGTCTACTTTAAAGCAATTATTAGTTTTGAGTGCACATTATAAATTGAGTAAAAGTTTGAGAAAATAAAGTGTAATTAACCCAAGAATTATTAATATTTAAAATTAAATTATTTTAATAACTGAAAAAATGCCACTAAAGGTAACTCTTTTGCTATAATAGAGTCAAGACATTTAGGACAATAAACGCCAAAGACCCTACCCAACAATTACTTCTTATACGTAACCTTTTCTTTATGGTTTAAAAAGGAATAATGCTACATCTTGCAATGATGGTTCCGATATGGATCTCGAAATAATTATTTTTTATTTTATAATTAAGGAATAATGTTTTCAATGATATTATAATTTTTTTAAAAGTGTTTAAAAATATAAAAATATATATATAATAATAAAATATTTAATTTTTTTAAACAAATTTGTCGGATTATATTCTCGATGGGGTACGTTGAAAGTAAAATAGAAACAATTAAAAAATTGGATTGCAAGTTTTTTTTTTAAATATCTGAAATGATAAAATGACAACCTCTTAATTAATAAGTTTTATACAATTTATTCATAAATGGTATTAATAATTTTTCTTTAATTTTAGAGTGTGAATTTTAGAAATAATATTATTTTACCATGTAGGAGTATTAATACATGCGCAGTTATCATTGTACCACACTGTTTTGTTTTTGCCAGAAGTACTCGTGAGAGCAGTGTGTGAACATGGCATCTCTCATAAAGTTTGAAGAAGTTAAATTGCCAAGCAGTTGTGATTTTTGAAACGGTACTTTTTCCCAGACTCATGGGTGCATTGCTGAACATGCACTCAATAATGCTGTATTTAAATATTAAATTGAGTTGAATTAAATTAAGATAATAGTTAAAAATTAAATAAAATATTATTAATATATTATTTTTTAATAATATTATTATTATTTTAAAATTTTAAAAAATTAAATTATTTTTTATTTTTTATGTTAAAAGTTGAAAAATTATAATGATTATGTTAAATGAATTGATATGATTTTATCTAATTTGTTTTTACAGATAAGATGAGATGAGATATTATTTTTTGAAATATATATAAGGAAAAGTCTAGTTGCAAGCACACTTGTGCACTAATATGTGTACTAATTTATTGTGATTGGTCAAAAAGTAGATTTTATTGAAAACAGTGTTAATTTAAATTTTAAGTATGAAAGAATCAGTATTGGTACGCAGACTAATACGCAACTGTGTTTGCATGTAGCAAAATTCTATATATAAATAGTATTAAGATATGTTAAGATAAAATATGTATATATTTATAAAGATGAGATTAGTTTGACTTTTTTATAATATTTAATATGGTGAGACGACAATTACTTTATTTATTATTATATTATTTTTTATTATGGAAGAAGCCGTTGAAAGGGAGCGCAATGTTACCGAATTGAGCCCCCGTGTTTCACCTGGGCAGCAACGTTACTTCATTTCTGCACCTTTTTTTTTTTGTTAAATACTTTTCTGTTTATTTATTTACCAATTATCAACAAATTATTTCTTCTTATTTACCAATTATGTATAAATATTTTTTTTATCAAATATTTTACATCTCATTATAAATATTTGTTATAATATTTATATCAAATATTATAAATATTTAAAAATAAATCAATATTTAAAATATACTGTGTAGTCATGTCAATATTTAAAATAAGATGAGATCGGGGCATATCAACAAAACATTAGATATAAATTGCCAGAAGTACTCACGAGTGTCACGAGAACATGGCATCTCTTATCAAGTTTGAAGAAGTTAAATTGCGCAGCCGTCATTGTTGAACATGGCACTGTACTTTTTTCCAGTACTCATGCGTGCATTGTTGAACATGGCGCTCATCTATGAGTTTTCTACGCTCTACACCACGCCCTGACACAAAACAGTAAAAAGCATGAAACCTCTGTCCACTGCAGGCCTCCTTTCCCTTCCCCATCCCCCACTCATGTCTTTTCCTTGTCTTACATGCCCTTCTCTTCCCTTCGCTTCTCCCGAACCCCATAGTTCTAATAGAGTATGGGATTCGTTGATGTAAAATAGAGTATGGGATTCGTTGATGTTAAAATTTTTTGGTATTGAAATTTGTTAGTTGTTAGATATTTGTTTTATGTCATGTATTATATAGTGCATGTATGTTTATATTTGTAAATGAAAATTATGTTTTTGCATAATTGTATGCATGTTTATGTGTATATTTGAAAATTGGATTTTTATGTGAGAATAGATTTCTGGGTACGCGCGTATGTCCCCAAGCCTAGGTGGGATATTATCTCAATGAAACTCATTTGGTCATTGTGGAGCGTAATATACTGAGTGATGTACCCTGCATTGTCGTTAGGCTACAACAGGATCGAACGAGATGATAATGCTCTCGTGACGACTCCGTGACCTCTCTATTGGTGGGGGAGCTAGATGATGCTTGGCCATGAATGGGCTGGGTGCGGAACTGGGCATCGCTCGTTACGAAATCACACACATGGTCGTTACCCAATATGCGAGTAACGAAAGGAGCTAGGGTGTGCGAATGGTTCCTAGGGAAGATCATGGTGTATACGAGATAATTAGATAATGGGTCATTTTAAAAAAAAAATTGCGGTCTCTTCTTCGAATGAATAAAATCAAATGTGTTCTAGTTTCTCTCACATCCAGTTGCACTACAACATTGACTTGGTATTCCAACAACAAACCTTTGAAGCGTTGGAACCTCCACCAACTTTTTTCCTGCAGTTTTATAATTTGCATCATTGTCCGTTATGAACTGTACAAGATTCTCAGCTCCAATTTCTTGAACAACCTCATCAAAGATATTAAACACGTATATGTGTATATACAACACGTATACAACAAAAATAACGCAGCGGGTAATAAAAGTCTTTCAACTAAGTACCAGAATTTTGTTTAAATACAAACTCGCTTAAAACAAACATATCAAAATAATACAAGTTTTATAGCAACATCATAAATCCAAATACATAATATAAATGCAAGGAAAATAATTTCCAAATAATGCAAGCAACTCCACTTAGTCCTTCAGTAGAGCCGCCTCCTCAGGCTTAGCCTTCTCTTCATCTGTATCAAAATCTACGGTACTAAAGACAGTATCGCAGGTAAGTAATATTCTAAACAACCCACAAGATAAAAATATATTAAAACTCAACAATATGCATGAACAGGATGCCATATAGATGAGATCCAAAAATGATATTTTTCCAAAATAAACCTTTTTGCAACGCACGCCAAAAATCCAATTTTTGGCCCACAAGAATTCCTTTAAAACATTTCCTCGCCATTATCTCAGATAATGGCCCAAAACAAAAATTCTACCATTTTCTTAGAAAATGGTCCACGAAAATCCACTTATAAATTTCCACAATTTTTCCAGAAAATAGTCCACAAATATCCTTTAACCAAAACTCACAATTTTTCCAGAAAATGGCCCACACAAATAATCTTTAACCAAAACTCGTCATTTTTACAGAAAATGGCCCATATCCAATATCAAAACCAGTTTTCATTTTTAATGTATGTACCATGATTTTTCCTAAGGATCATCCGCACACTTTGGCTCCTATGCCACACCGCAGGTAACGACTACGCATGTAACATCTACATGAGCGATACCCAGCTCCTCGCGCCCAACGCGTACCATAACTAGGCATCTTCTAGTTCCCGCCAGCCAAGGGACCACGAAGTTAGCCAATAGCGTTACCGTATCGTCCGATCTTATTGTCGACCAAAGACAAACCAGGGGATGCCACTCAGTATTTTTAACTCCCAAGTGACAAGAGGAGCTCCATTGAGATAATGCCTCATCTCAGCTTGGGGTCGTGATACACACGCACCCAAAAATCTATTTAACTCATGAAAACTCAATTTTCAATTTCCAACACATGTATATGTATGCACCATGCAATGCAAATGACATAACACAAAATATCCAACAATCCAAATCATCCAAGCATAAATAACTCCATCCTCAAATTCATCTGACCCCGGCCTCCTCGGACTCAGTCTGGCACAGCCAATCAATCATAAATTATTGTTAAAGCAAAAATAGATTTAAATCTTAAAAGAAGTTTGAAAAATACTTATTGTACTATAAAATATTATTCGAAGGATCAAAGAGTTGCAAAAGGTGGCGGCAAAGCAACATAACAGTGCAAAATGCACTGTGGCAGTGGGTACCAAAATACCCAAATTTGAACGAGATCAAACGAAAACTTGGGAAGGTTGGTAGGGCTTAGGGTGTTGGTGAAACTAATGGAAGTAGTGGTTGACCGTGGGTAGCGGCACAAACGGCAGTCAAAAGCCAAAAAGACTAAAATGGAAAGTGAGATAGCTAGGCTTCACCGGTGACGGATCGGGGCTGAGGAAGGGTGGTTTGGGAAGCTGAAGGCGATGGTGAAGTGGGTAAAAGATGGTGGCTAGTGGTGATGCGACGGTAGCGGAAAGTGGAGAAAACCGTGTGGCTTGGTGGCCTTTGTGGGGGCAAACGACGGTGAGTTAGGGGCTAAGATTAGTGGAGGATGTTGGCCAGTGGGAGGGGAAGCTGTGGTGGTGGTGGTGGCGCTAGACTGTGGCTCACGACGGTGCAGGAAAATCATGGCCATTTCGGGCCCTACACGGCTAGGAGAGAGAGGGTGGGGTGTGGGGGGTGGTGGCCGGTGTAGGGGAGGTCGCCGGTGAGTAGGGAAGACGGTGAGGCTTGCGGTGACGCCGGAAGGCAGCGGTGGGTTGGGGAAAGAGGCCGCACGGAGAGACAGGGGGGACGCACGGTTGGGAGGTAAGGGAAAAATGAAGAAAAAAGAAGGAAAGAAGAAAAAGAAAGGAAAGAGAAAAAAGAAAAAGGAAAAAGAAAAAGGAAGGGAAAGAAAGTGAGATCCAGTCTTTTCCAACTCAAGGTCTCAAACTGATCTAAGGAAAATAAATTTTAAAACAATGAGTTAAATAAAATAATTTAAACAGTGACTTCATAAAATAAAATAAGAGAATTCAACAATAAACTACTTTAAAATAAAGAGCAGAATAAAATAAATAAAAGCCAAATAAAAATACTACAACTCAATATTAATAAAATAAAATAGTTAAAGCCCAACAATAAAATAATTCAAGTTAGAGAGTAATTTAAATGCGAAGTAATTATTAATATCAAGAAAACACACTATTTAAATCTCACAACTTAAAAATTATAAAACAATATAACGAAAAACACGTTTAATTTAAAATAAGAGAACCACTTATTATAATAATTTAGATAATCTTTTAGTAAAAGTACACGTAAATATGGGGTATCACAATTTATTGTTCTGGCACTGCACGTGCATGGGCCCATGCTGGATCTTTTGATCTTACTGGAACAAGTGTTGTAGATGTAGCACCAGTTGATTGACAACTAGACATTTTTATATTCATATATAATAATTCATAATTCAATACTTATTCAAATTTCAGTATTCAACACTTAATAGATGCACGTAAAACTAATGGTGATGAGTAGAATCTCTTTTTTGGGAGAATTTTATGAGAACTTCGTAATTTAGTAGAAGCCAAGATATGGCTGCTTGCTTATTTTCCATTTTTGTTGCTTCTATTAAATACATGCATTTGCATCTAGACACATTCAAATACATATGTATCTAAATCATTCTTTTCTGGGTTTTCTAATCAGAGATTGGATGATATAAATGTTTTGGGTTAAAAATAGCAGATTTTTCATGCAATTAATTAACTAGCTAGGCCCCAAAATAAACTTAACATAATTTTTTTGATAAGTTTACACACTTATAAAACTAGATATAGGGCCAAAATGGAGCAGACGTAAGCTTGAAAAGCAAAATCACATCTGAAACAAGTGGCACATTGGCATAGCCGCACAACCATGGCATAAGCTTAACATAATTTATCAAATGGATTAAAAAATCATATCATTTGAATTAATCTATCAGTCGATATCTCCCAGTAGCTTGTTGGAAATCAGAGTCCAAACATAGGAAATAATAAATAAGGATGGAAACAAAAATTAGGAGAAAATCCAAAAATTACCTTCAAAAACCTGCGTCTATGGTGGAGGGAGAGGTCTGAGCAGTCAAGCTTGGAGTCTTAGATGATGGAATTTGGATTGTAATGCGTAGTGCGTACTGTGTAGGCCAAAAAATTAAAAAGAAGATGAAAAGTTGAAATTTTGAAAACTCAAAACAGGATGCAGTGGTGCACGACGAGACCAAAGAAATGAAACGAAAAAAAAAAAATAGAGTGCACGTCAATAGAGAAAAGAAAGAGACCAAGTCACCGACTCACCATAGAAGAAGAAATTGAAGAGGAAGCTCCCAGAATGCACGGCGACCAAAGAAAGAAGAAAAGAAAAAGTCAAAACACAGAGTGCACGGCAATTAAGGCTCCGTTTGGTTGTACAGATGAGATGTGATGAGATATTTTAAATAGTAATAAATAAAATATTATTATAATATAATTTTTGAATGTTAATTTTATATTGAGATTTGAAAAAGTTTGATTGTTTATTATAGTTTGTATGAGTATTTAAAAAAGTTGTAATGATGAGTTGAGATGAGATGAGATGAGATGAGATTTTTGGTTTTGGTTTTGGTTAACCAAACAAGGCCTAAATGACATAAATGACCCTGAACTTTTACTTAAATTACAAAAATGCCATAAACACATAAATCGGCTCAGAAGTTTGGTATTTTTCAATATCGGGCAAATTTATATTCCGGCCGAAATTCGAAATACCGGTCGGTACACTTGGTATTTTGAGTAGTACGAAATACAAATATTATTTATACCAGACCAATGGTCAGTACGGCATAAACCGGCCAGTACGGTACGGTATAAAAAACATTGGCTTTAAAAGTTATTTAATATAAAAATTAAATTGTTTGGGCGTTATTTTTTTGTTTGTCTATTTACCCTACCTAGGAGGTTCACATGAAATACATCATTAGAATCAAATCTTGCCACTTTTTTTATTTTTTATTTTTATTTTATAAAGAGCCGATGTCACATGTACAAGAGTGACCACTTCCCATTTTTATTAACAAAAATCCTCACTTATGGTGGAGGAATACCATAAACAAATCCCCTAAGTACATGCATCCCACAGGAAAAAAATTCCTCAAGAAACCCAACAAGAAACCCTCCAAACCAAAAAACATCATCTACGTCTAAGATAAGGTATGCCAAGTTTGTCCATATGAATAATTCCCCGGATAGGACGTTGAATGGACGTATCATCTCCAAACTGTAAATTAATCCCTTGTGTTCCCTGTTTAGCTAAAAAACCAGTTACCATATTAGCTTATCTGAATATGTGGCAAAAACGAACATTTGACTCCCTAATAATAGCTAAAATTTCCTCCCAAAAATCATAAAGAAACCAATATTTGCATACTCCTGAAGCCAACTATCCAACTATGACCTTGGAATTCGACTCTACCAAAATGTCTCTCAAGCCCAATTGCTTACAAAGACGAAGCCCATCAAGTAACGCTCTACATTCTGCGATGGAGTTAGTAGTATGCCCATATGAATGAGCAAAACCCTCCACTACTCCACCTTGAGAATTATGAATCACACCACCTCCACCTGAGTCTCCCGGGTTACCGCAAGATTCCCCATCAACATTCAATTTTACTCTTCCTCTCATCGGTGGGCGCCAAGCAATAAGTTTTAGATTCTTAGTAGCAACCGGAATAATTGGGCATGCTAAAGTCAGCAGGATCGACCTCTCATAATTGCTAATGGACCAAAATTCTTTTATCTTGCTCAAAAAATCTCTAGTAAGAAATTTAATAGATCGAATAATACCATCAGGATTAAAAACCATACATTCCATTCTTACTGCACAACGAGCTTTCCATAACGCCCATGAAATAGCAATCGGAATCACCCCCCGAAGCTAGCCCACCTGCGTGGACATGGAAGTACGTTGCCACCAGAAACTAATCATCCCCTCCCAATTACGGATCTGTGGAACTCTCTTTCGGTTGGCATCGGCAAAAAAAATCCAAATTTTTTGAGCTCCTCCACCCCCACATAAAATATGATTTGAATTCTCCATTTGAGGTTGAACACAGCACTCACACTTAAAGGCAATAGGAATGCCTTACTGCTGAATAATGTTATCTACTGGGATGGCCTTCCTCTTAGCTCGCCAGACGAAAAAAGACCACTTCTTTGGCAACCAAGTCTTCCATAGCCATTTTTTCCAGGGACATATATCGTCATGCCGTCAAGACAAGTTCCAAGTGGACTTGGTAGTGAAATCACCATTAATCGTTGGCTTCCAAATGCACCTATCCAACCCCGGACATAACTTGGGGCCCGCATCGCAAATCTACTGAACAAAGTGATCCGGACCTCCTTCCCGCAAAGCATGCATAATCGATCCTATACTCGTGAGGACATTCACCACCTGCAAATTCAAATTTCCAATAACCGGTAGATAAGCAATTAGCGGCCTCTCACCTATCCAATTATCCATCCAGAAATTCACATGACCTTCCTGAATGATCCACTGTGAATTATTTAACACATGTGGCATGAGCTCTATTATCCCTTTCCAGAACGAGATCCTTTGTTGAGATCCTTTGTTAAGATGCATAGCTGAGTATAAATGAGAATTTCCTACGTACTTGGAAGTAGAAAACTACAACTACATCGACTTATCGTTGATTAACTTTCATGCAAATTTCATAAGGAAGCTTGAACCTCACACAAATCCAGAATACCCAGTGTCCCCTCATCCACCGGCACACAAATTTTACTCCAAGAGATCCTTTTTTTTTTTTTTTTTGTGTTCCTCTGAAGAGCCCCATAAAAAGGTTGAGAAAATCCTCTTTATCCCCGAGATCAAACCTTTTGGTAAATTCAAGACCGAAGTATGTGTATAGGCATACTATTCAAGACATGTTTGAGAAGAACAATTTTACCTCCAAATGAAAGAAGCTTACTCTTCTTGCTCGACAACTTCTTTTGCATTTTTACCAACAAAGAATCAAAAACTCGGATGGTCATTCGTCCCACAATTAACGGAACACCCAAATACGTACACGGCCAACTACCTTCCTCAAATTCCGACATAGTCTTCAATTCAATTTTCCGGCCAGCCGAAATAGAGGATGAAAAATACATTGACGACTTGCTCGAATTAATTAATTGACCAGACATCACTTCATACCTCTGTAAAACTCCCATAAGATTCTGAATAGAGGACTTGCCCCTATTAACAAAAATCAAAATGTCATCCGCATATAATAAATAAGAAATCAAAGTACCACCACCAGGATGGAAAGGCTTAATCCGACCCCGACTAAATCCTTTATGAAGCATCCAAGAGAGGGTCTCCTTCGACAAAATAAATAGATAAGAAGAGAGTGGATCACCTTGGCATAGTCCACGTGACGGCTTGAAAAAACATTTGGAGCATCCATTTAGCATCACCGAGTAAAAAGGGGAGGAGACAACATTAAAAACAATATTTCGCCATTTTTCAGAGAATCCCAACCTGCGAATAATCTCTAGAAGAAAATTCCAATTCACTCTATCGTAAGCTTTGGCCATATCAATCTTTAACAATACATTGCCCCCTCTTACCTTCCTATTAATACCTTGAACCAATTCCTAAGCCAATGAAATATTTTCAAAAATGCTTATAGATGGAATGAACGCCGCCTGCTCAAGAGAGATTATTTAACCAGAATCGGCGCAAATCGAAAGACCATAATCCTTGACATAATTTTATAGACAATCGAGCAAAGGCTTATCGGGTGAAACTGGCCAAATCCCAAAGGCTCGTCAACCTTCGGAATGAGGACTAAATTAGTAGCCCCAAAAAAGGTAGAGAGTGGCAGTTCTACAAAGAAATCCTCAACCATCTCCAAAAAGTCCTCTTTCACAATGTCCCAAGCTAACATGAAAAAACATGCCGCGAAACCGTCGGACCCGAACTACTGTCAGTCGGGATAGACCTAAGAGACCTCTTTATTTCATCCAATCTCGGTGCAGCACATAGGGCCTCGTTGTCCTCCATGGTTACTACCGGCTGAATTAACTCCAACTCATCGACGTTGGTCTCAATCGGTGACACCAAAAGTAAATTCTTAAAGAATTCAACTGCCTCTTAACAATTCTTTTATTCTGTTTCTTGAGCCGCATTTTAACAATTCTTTTATTCTGTTTCTTGAGCCGCATGGAAGCATGAAAAAAACTTGTGTTAGCATCCCCTTTAGCCAACCACTTAATGCATGACTTTTGGCAGGCCATCACTTCCTCTCTATGAACCCACTGCGAATGATCTTGTTTACAACTCAACTAGTCATTCTCAATCTGAGTCGAATAGGAATTAGACAGCAGAACTTGCAATTCTGAGATGCGGTCCTCTACTTTTTTTAACTCCACCTCCACCCAACCAAAGACCTCCCTATTCCATATCCATAAAGCACGCTTCAACCTTTTCAATCTCGTACTAATACGGACCATGGCACACCCTTCGACTCTTTCATTCCACACTGCCTGTACTAACGGAAGGAAGCTCTCATGTGAGCCCCACATGCGAAGAAACTTGAAAGGCCACAAAACATCCAACCTTTCTCTATTGAGCTGCACCAACAATGGCGCATGATCCGAAGAAGTCCTAGGTAGATACAAAACAGTAACAACACCAAAATAATTTGAGAAGGGCAAACTCACTAGGATTCGATCCAATCAAGCCCAAATTCTTCTGCCCCCTAGCCTACCGTTACACCGTGGTAATCGATTACCTTCACAAGGCAGGTCCACAAGCGCACACTCATGGATACAATCATAAACTCTCTCTTTGCCCGAGGGGCCTCCAATAGACCACCCACCTTTTCACTATTATCTCGAATAATATTGAAATCCCCCCAATGAACCATGGAAGCCCAGAAGGATTTTGGGACTTTAGAAACTCCCATAATTCCAATCTTTTAGCCTAAAAACAGCTAGCATAGACAAAATTTGCAAGCACCCGACAATTCCCATGAACAAACCAACCACTAATAGCTTGATCTGACAAAGAAATCAATTCGAACTCAAACTCAACAGCCCAAAAGATCCAAAAATTTCCCCAAACCTCAG
Organism: Carya illinoinensis; assembly: GCF_018687715.1. Lineage (NCBI taxonomy): Eukaryota > Viridiplantae > Streptophyta > Magnoliopsida > Fagales > Juglandaceae > Carya > Carya illinoinensis. Next base: position 43,789,390 of record NC_056766.1, on the reverse strand, counting down.
CATTATTCAAACAAAATGGGAACTTCATCCAACGTGCCCATCTATTGCACTTATTAGAATTTAAAAAAGGTTCTAAAATGGCCACCACAGAAGAACGACTTTTATTTAAAATATGCCGAAGTCTACTCTTCGACGAAAGAATTTTCCTAATATTCCATGTAAGTATCTGCGTAAAAAAAGTAAAGAAATTTTTTAGAGTGAGTGCGACGCTACAAGACCACAATCAATTTTTCCTTTCGTATCCCTTTTACTTTTTTTGGCGGAACATGCATGTTTGGATCGGAATCAAAAGATTTGGCGGCTAACTCATTCAATTCCTCTTCAAAATCGCCGTCAGACCCATCCTTGGATCTAATGTCCACGTGAATCAACTCTTCCTCATCTAGAAAATCCTTTTCGCCCAACCCACCTAGTTCAAACTCTAAAGCTTCATCCACTAGTCGCAGATTACTTCTTGGCTCGAAATCTTGCAGGGTGTCTTGGTCTTCCTCCCCACAATCTGCCTCTGTAATCTCAAACCAGTTTTCCAGGTGCTTATGCGACGTCCCCTGCTCTATACCATGCTCATCTACTGCCTCCCCAATCAAAGGACCATCGATAGCCTTAACCGCCCCTGCCTCTAAATTTAATGCCTTTGACGAATCACCATTGCCCAACTCCACACATTCCTCAAATAATTTCCCATCCATCGATACATACCAGACACTAGATACCCCTTCGTGAAGCCCTTCCCTTTGCGCTCGGATGGACTCTAGAATGACTTCTCTTTTGGATTTCGAAGGTTCACCCACCACATTTTTCGATACATTGCCTATCGTTTCACCATTCCTATTGCCCACTACCTTCCACATGTTTATTTTAGCCTTCTTCTTCCCGTCCTCCTGCACCAACCTGTTAAAAATATTCTTCTTCCCCTCCGTAGGATATTCATGCTTGGAGCGGTGACTTTCAACATGATCCTATCTTCTGCAAAGAGTACAATACACTAGGGTGGATTAAAAAAGACCTCTTGAAAATGGCTTGTCGCAAGGCCCGGGGACCCAACCAAAATGATTTACACTGCGGCTACGAAACATCTACTTCAACAAAAATTCGTGCGGCCTCTGGACGAGTTACACATGTTGTAGTGTTATCCCTCTTGAGATATTGGCCAATACCATTCCCCATACTCCGAAACATCGATTCCTGAAAATAATATAGGGGCAAACCCGGTAAAGTAATCCAAACAGGAACCCAAAGGGAATCCTTGTCTTCAACAAAATCCATAGTCCAATGAAAAACCCGAAACGGGACTCCATGTATCTCGAAATTCCCTCTCGCCATCACACTAATAAAATCTTCCTCTTGTGCCATCTGGACCAATACATTCCGTGGATTCCGCAATTGCCCAACCATCGGCATCAATTTCAAACCCCAACGAGTTTTGATAAACGCCCGAATATTATCTAGTGAAGGCTGTCGACGAAGGAATTTCAGAACCATAGAGAACCAAAAAGGCTCTGCAGATTGCTAAATCTCTGCTTTCGAAAACATGAAAAACATTGTTTTATCTTGGAACCTAGGTTCTTGAGGGGGAAGAGGCACCTCATGCAAAAGTTGAGGCTTCGCAGCCACCACGTGTATAAACGCTGCACCAACGCTTGGCGCATGTTCAGTACGCTAGAACGTTCCAAATGTCCTTCCTTGGATTATGGGTGCTCCAGCCCTGCCGTGGGAGGCAGAAGGCGAGCGGCTACAGCCATAGGTTGATCGCCTCCAATTCGTATAGAGAAAAGAAGCCCTACGCCACGTCAGTAGTTAATTCTCCTCCTTACTGTAGCTTGGTATGGCATTTCTGCACGCATAAGGGTTATACACACCCTTTTACTGATATAAGAGCTGATAATGGGTAGATTATCAGATAACACTCCTCAATGAGTGAAATAATAACAATACAACACAAACTATATCTCTCTCAAAATAAACAAGGATTGAGGTTCAATACTTAGAGAAGAGAGATTGAAAGTTTTGAGTGAATGTTATAAAACTTGAAATGATGTGTGTATATTCTTGTTATTGTAAATTTGAAGGTCTCAATTGAGCTATTTCTAGACACATGAGACTTTATATTTAAATTTAAAAAGATTCTCATGTCAAAGACGAAATCATTCACTTTTAAAAAAATTTAAATAAAAAGTTTTTCATTTTTGCAATTGTCAAATTCAACATCATTTACTTTTCAAAAATTTCAAACTTAAATCTTTTTACTCTTTGTATATGACAAAAGGAGCATTATTTACTTATCAAAATTTTCAAACAAAAACATTTACATTTTGCATATGTCAAAAAGAGTATCAATCACTTTTAAAAATATTAAAACAAAACATGTATATGTGAAAGATGACAATCAATCATTTTTCAAATTTTCAAAATTCAAATTTTTAATCATGATATGTATATGTGAAAGATGGCAATTAATAATTTTTAAAAAATTCAAATTTAATTTTCAAAAAATAACATGCACATAGGAAAATGCAATTTAATGTTTTATGAGAAAATATTAATTTTTAGTCTTAGTCCTAAATTTAAATTTTTTAATAGATATACAAAATTACTTTAAGAGCTTTATTTGTGAGTTTGTTCCATTTTTTGCTGATGCTTGGTTCGTTAATGTGCTTGGCTTCACTGTGTAGACAATTTGAACTTGAGATTACTTTATATTTGAATTCATTTATTATTATCAAAATTTATATGTAGATATATAATTATATGAAACTTGAAATTTCAGATTCAATAGTAACTATTCCAAATTTATTCTTTAAAAGTTAAGGTTTAGTTTGTTTTCACAATTTTTTAAATTTTCAAATAAAATAAAATAAAATATTTTTAAAATATGGAATAGGATGTGGATTGCTTTTTACTTAAAAGTTAAGGCCTAATTTATTTTCATAATATTTTTCAATATATCTAATTTCATTTAATCTAATGATTAAAGTTTTTTAAATTTTTAACTAAAATAAAATATAGAATTTAATTTTTTAAAATTTTCAATAAAAATAATATTAAAAAAATATATTTTATTTAACTTTTAATTTAATTTAATATTTTTTTGAATAGAAAGAAAATTTTCTTACTCCAATGTTTACGAAGGTGTAGGTTTCGGACGCGAATGCTGTTGATTCATTCCAACGGATCTCTTTCACATGTATATAATTACTGTTTAAAGACAAGACGTTTCACTGTGACACGGCTGTCAGCTTTCACTCAGCCTCTCAGAGAATCCGTGCTCCATGAGCGAATCTTGTACCTTATTTTCGCAACTGTGAACCCGGGCCCTGTGTGTTCTGCCTCCTCTGCCATCTGCATTACTGCTCGTGGGCTGGTCCGAGGGAGGTCGAACAGCTATATTGTAGAACCGCCATCTTGAAGTTGGACCATGCCCAAAGCCAGAATAGGCACCACCTCGACTCCCTGCAAGCACCGAACCGCCATCGTGAAGTTGGACCACTCAACAGATCGGCAATCACGGTTCCAAGGATGCGCTCCTTCCGGGTAAGCACAAGAGATTTTCCCATTTGTGTGAATCTTTGACCGAAGTCCATTTTTGAGTTTGATATTTCGGGTTTATTATTTTTAGCATCTGGATTGAACTTTATGTGTGCATTTGAAACATTATTTGTGCAAAGATAAGCAGAAAGCGCATTTGAGTGAACTCTGCTTGGGAATTACATAACTGTTCTCTACTTAATACAGAAAATAGTTTTAGAATTTTAGAAGATGAGTGGTCTGCTAGAAGCTTTGTTAAGATGTATTTGCATGAACTTGTTTCTCACTAAGTTAATGAATAGGGTAATGCTAGCTGGTTTTTGTCAGAGGGTGGTTCAAGCATTTTTATTATATTGAGAAGGTTTTGGTGGGGGGGGGGGGGGGGGGGGGGGTGTGGGTTTTGGTTGGAAGGGCCTGTAGGTTGTGGTATTGGTGTCATGCAGGTCTGCGCAGACAGAGATAGATGAGAAGCCAAGTCTATTTTTTTGGTATGAAGAAAAGGGATTAAGCTGTTGGAAGGGCCTGTTTTTAGGTTCGCACCATTTGATCGATGCGACATGATCGATCATCGATCTTTTGTGACTTAATAAGCACAAATGAGTTGTCTAATAAGCACCTAGATTTTTCATTGGAATGAGAAAACTCTTGACAATTTAAGTTCTGCTTGTTAGCTTAGGAGAAGCTGGTATTGTTTTTGTACTAGCCCACCATGCAGGTCTCATCAAGGCCCTTAAGCAGAATGAACTTAAGCACACTATCCTAGCCCACCATGCAGATCTCACCAGAACTCATCAAGGCCCTGGAAGCAATTGTAGACAGTGTTGCAGCAAGGAGAAACTTGGATAGTATTATGTATAGGGAATTCATTAGGAAGCGGAGTAAATTAAAGGCTCAACAAGTAGTGGATCGGATGCTAGATTTGGCAGCGCTGGGCTGTGTATCCAGTTGTTGGAGGCGGTTACCCCTCCTCTACCACCTGAGCAATATAGTCGTGCAGTGGAACAACTGCTTGTTCCTATTGTTTAGGAATTCTTCTTGTTGATGGCCCCAGATCGCAGAGCACAATTGGTGTTGTCGTGGGAGTGACCAGGCATATCCGCCCTTTGAACTTTGATAATTTAGTGGTTAATTTAGGCTTATCATCATAGTGATAAGCCCAAAATCTCGAACAATGGTGCAAAGTTAGATAATTTTGGCTACTTTTTATGAAACTAGTTTTCCATAGTTATGTTTGTTACATTGCCATAATTTCTTGGATTGAACTTTTTTTTTTTTAGGAGTTTTTAGTCTTGATCGAAAGGGCTGACCAGTACAAGCTAAGTTTTCTCTCAGTACAGCCAAAATTTTGATGAGTTTGGTGGGTTTTAATGGGTTTTAACGGTGAGATTACATTTGAGTGTCGAGTTTTAGGTGAGATTAGTGTGATTATAGCCCTGGCCGATCCGACCTGACCCGAACAAACCCACTTCTGATTGGGACTTCCATTCCGCATTTCCGAAAAATGAATTCAGTGAGGCTATTCCGACCCAATCTTCTTTCTTTTTCTTTTTCTTTTTTTAATTATTATTAATGTAGAGTTACGGAGTATTAAAAATGTTCGGATGGATTTAAGGAGAATCACAGAACCCCTTTTTGAAGGAAATTATGCATATGCAGCTTATGTTCAAGACTTGAATACTTTTACTTTGGATCTTAGACATTAAATTTCTACCACTTCCGTGGACATATTCTACATTGCTATGTATATTAGATGGCAAGTATGAATTCTTTGCAAAATTGCAGTTCACAAAAATCAAACCTTTTGATTATCTCCCTTCAAATTCCTTTAATATATGTCCAGTAAAAGTATCATGCCATCTAATTGGGATCTAGAAAATGGAAGCTTCACACAGCAAGTAAAGAGGGACAATATCTTTCCCTCATCGATTATATAAGTTAGGCAGCAATAATACATACCTGACATTCGAAGCATGTGATTAAACACAATGCTAGAAATCGAATCAAATAGAGTTTTACTTAGGTGGCTTGATCTCACAACTTAATTCCTTTACAATCCAACTCATGGTACCTCTTTGTGCTCATGATGCTATAATTATAATTGAATTTATATTTAAAAGTGTCCAATACTATCATCAAGTGGTTAAAATTTTGCCAGATGCCTAAATAAAATTTCTTTAACCTAATTTAGACATTTCGCATTGTGATTTTAAAAACTCTGCACTTGGTGCTACTATTGAGGTTACTATTTATTCCGAGAATGAAAAATAAATTTTGCATTGTATAATTCTAAATACTTACACTAACTTGGCATTGGCTTCATGATAGCCATATCCAAAATTTGATGAAAATTACATGTTTTCCATATATCCAAAACCTCCCTAGCCATAACCACACATTGGATTAGCTAATGGATTAGTCAAAATAATAATATAATATTTTTAAATTATTTTTTTCATATTTTGCAATTACACTAACCTTATGTTAATTAATAATTTAATTTGATAATTAAATTATTGTTTCCCAACTAATTTTTTTCCTCAACCTAATTAATCATGATTAATAATCGTGGTGGCATTAATTTGAAATCCATCTAATAATACCAACCGTGGTGGCATTAATCTAAACAAAACTGCTACAGGTACTCGGGGTTGGGTGGGTACCTTTGGCGTAATCGGCTGATGTGGCCGATATATAAAAAATAAAAAAATAATATCAGTCTCTCAAGAAACCCAGTGGAATCTGCACCCAAGAAGAAAAGAAGAAAAACATCTACAATCTCTCAAGAAACCCAGTCGAATTTGTGCCCAAGAAAATTTCTTATCCGATTTTTATCCCAACTCATGTACACCCAGAAGAAAATTTATCATCACTTAAAAAATTCCTTCACTTTCATCATCTTTCCCCGATTTCCAGATAACCAAACATAAAATATTGAACCCTTTACAGAAATTTCAAGGAGAAAAAATAAAAGAGAAAAAAATATTTTACTGTTATTTTATTACCGATCATGTTGAACTTTGAAGATAGGATGAGAATTTGCAATATAAAATACTCACTTGTGGTCGTAGAGAAGGCGATCCACGATCTCCCCGAAGAGAAAAGAGAAAATTTTTAGACAAATATAGAGAGAATTAACGAAAGCTTCGGTGAGAGAAGCAGTTATTATGTGAAAAATCAATCTTGGGTTTTGTAACAAGGAGATGTAGATGAATAATAAGGCTGAGTTCTTGGAGAAGATTTAGCAGTTCAATATGATGCATTTGAATAATTACTTCAAGTTTTGATAGGTCATTATGTCTTGGAGAGAATGGAGATTCGAAGCTGTGAGAAGTAGATTATTGGCCTGTTTGCTCTCTCTCTCTGACAAAGGGAAGGGAGGGAGAACTGGTGTACACGAAACACACCGTTTCATTTGTACACATGGAGAGACGTGCACGCGGGGGTTCCATTGCTGAGTGCAAATAGACTTTTTTCTAATCTAAAATACATATGGTGGCATTAACTCTGATTAATACTTAAACCATGTGTTTCCTACCTTCACATCGACCCAAGTACACAAGCTGCCTTACTCAAAATCCATCTAATAACATCAACCTGTGTGTGTGTTTCCTACCTTAACATCATCATCCAGATTAGGTGTTCGGGCATCATTATATTTCCTAAAATACCATGAGCCATCTCAAATAAAGCCGTCACAAGCAATCACACTAAAGAAAAATCACACTAAAATACCATGAGGAAAAATCACATTAAAGAACTAACAAGTAATCTAACTAACAAGCAATCTAACCCCAAATCTAAAATCAGACCTTGAGCCATCACAAAACCACACAACAAAATCTCAACTCAATCTAGAAAAATGCACCTCAACCCACAAAAATTTAATATCAAAACAATTTCCAACTTAACAAATCTGATCAGGTAGTTACACAAAAATGCACATCAGCCCACAAATATGGAAATATGCACCTCAACCCACAAAAATCTGAAATCAAAAAAATTTCCAACTTAACAAATCAGATCAACTATTTACACAAAAGTGCACCTCAACCCAAGTCAAATCAAGTCACAATCTAGCCCATAAAATTTAGATCTCAGTGGCTGCCCAGCCAAAACCAGCCATTACAAGCTAGAAATCTGAAAGTGTTTCCAATAGTTACACACCTCCATGAAGTGTGGATGGAGATTTGTCGGATGTACCTTTGAAAATATTCAAAGAGTCCTCATAAAATTTCCTCTGAATATTAAGAAAGTAGACTTGTTGCATATCATTCATGCCAGCAACATTCTTGCTCATCATCTCCGCCTCGAACTTTTTATTATCAAGTTTCAATTATGCACCTCTATCGTGATCTGCCTTCATCACCCATGCTCTCTCCTCTCTGCCATGAACAACCATTTATCCTCGGTCATCCCAGCTAACGCTATGTTGAACTCAGCATCACGACTCCTAGGACTTCCGCTTCCTCAAGTATTCTTTCTATGCTTTTTTGCCTAGAGGCCTCTCAATGTTCTCCTCCATAGTGTCGTCGGCAACTTTACTTGACTACTCATCGACTGGACGTTTATCGTGTGACATTCTTCTCATATTCAGTGAAATTATGTATTGCTGTCATTTGGGTTGGAGGGTCGTTTTGAAAGTAGTGAAAGTGGAAACAGTTGTGTGCCATTTGGAGTTGCCAACTAAGTTCCATGGAATCCACAATGTATTCCACATGTCCTCGTTGAAGAAGAGTTATGAGAATCACACACCAGTGGTGGTGGATCCAAATAGTATACATTTTTAGTCCAACGTGACCTACAAAGAGAAGCTAATATAGATCATTCACTAGAAGGAAAAAGAGTTACGTAACCACAATATTCCATTGGTCAATCGGGATGACAAACCCCTTACGCCCACCTACCGAGCGGTAAAGCTGCCCGCCTTTGCTAGTTGTCGTCTACGACGTCATTGAGGTTGGTCGTTTAGACTAGTTGCTCTTGGGTCTCCCCGCCTACCATGGGTAAGTCTTCTCTCGCCTTTTGGGCGAGATGAGTGTATTTGTCCAAATCTCCTCAATGTTTTTTTTTATCTCAATATATGCATTAGTTCATCTTACTTGCTAAAATTCATATCTCAAAGTCTATATTTAACGTTCACGTTAATCTTTCATGATTTCAGATACAAAAATCATTGTAATTTCGTTGATTTAACTACTTTTAGGCTTTTTTACATGGATGATTCGGACAATCATCACATTGATTGGGAGTTATGTCAAAATGAATTAGCAGATATTTTTATTGAGACGATACATGTGGACGTTATTATTGGGAAAGTACGGGTGGGAAAGTTCAGGTGTAAATATCATGTGTTGTATGCTTAACATCTTAATACTTTGGGTTGAAAACTATTTAACGGGGGACAAGTTAAGGAGACAGTCAAGCGACTGAAAAAGAGACGGCGCATGTTCACCGATTTGGTGGGACAAACAGATATGTGATGTGATCCTTAGAAAAAAAATGTTATACGCAGTTACGGGCATTGGACAAAGCTATGGAATAACGGCATAAAAAATGTTTAATGGCATGGGTTGGATATGGCAATATATCTTGTCATTGTTAGTACACAGAGCTTTGATCTATTTAAGCTTGGATAGAAAATTGGCAAAGCAACTAGAAGCATTCTGGTATTGAACTCTTTCCTATATGCTGAGAAAAGTATGAAGTTTGTATAGTTAACCCATATTGGGTTCCTTGGAAATTCCAGCATTCTCCACGCATGAATATCAATAAATTATTTGATTGATAACTGACTGAACCATGCACAGAAATGCTAGTGTGAGAATACTAAATTCCACAATCACGACTCCAAACGAATTACTTAAATCTAAGATAGGGTGCAATTGTTAAATTAATACCCATTGCCATACAGTCTGGATGCGTGAAGGCAACACAACAACCAATATTGGTTTTTATGCTTATGGTAAATCAAATGGCGCGCCCTCTGGGCCATGTATTGGTTAAGAAGTTGTAAAAAATGAAGCAAACATGCGTTGGTTAAATTAGCTAACCCTGATGGCATTTGCCCAATGCTCGTTACTGCTTATCACAGTTTTCGTGTAAGGGTCACATCCCATACCCGTTTGTCCCATCAAATCGGTGAACATGCAATGTCTTTTGATTTTCTCCTTCACCTGGTTGTCATTAAATAACTTTGAACCCAATGTAATAAGGTGTTGAGCATACAACACGTGATATCTAAGGCCGAACTTTCTCGCCTGTACTTTCCCACCAATAACATCGCCATGCATCATCACAATAAAAATATCCACTAACTCATTGTCCCATAACTCCCGATCAGTGTGATAATTGTCCTGATTATTCAAGTAAAAAAATTAAAAAGAGTTAAATTAGCGATATGACAATAATTTTGGTACGTGAAAGCTTGAGGGATTACTACGAAGGATAAATATAGACTTTGAGATATAAATTTCAGCAAGTAAAATGAACTAATTTGTATGATGGGATAAAAAAGTCGAGGAGATTTGATGAAATAAACTTATCTCGCCCAAAATGCGAGAGAAGATTTTACCGCTCGGTAGGAGACCTAAGGGCAACAAGTCTAAACGACCAACTTATGCGACCAACCTAAACGACATCGTGGGTGACTAGTAACAAAGACGAGCAGCTTAACATATCGATAGGTTGGCGAGAGGGGATGATAGGTTGGAGTCTTTCATCACGGTCAGGAACCTTACATCTCGGCCATTGGCCGAGGAGATCAGTTATATTTAGCGCACTAGGCTCTCATATGAAATTCCTTCTCTCAAGTCACCTTCTGAAAATGCGTTTTGCTTTTTTTGAGTCACTTCGGGGTTGAATTTTGGCAAAAGAATTGCGCAGATAGAGCAATGACATTGGTCTCTTCAAAATGGAAGATTTTTCATAATTTTACTAGGTTGGAGCTCGAACGCTTGCATTGGATTCGGTAAACCATCAAGCTTCAACTTAGAGCTATAGTGTATTTATTTTCATCTCTATATTTGAAGAAACTATTCATGTTTTATTCCCATTATTTTATTACAAAATAACTTCATGTAATTGCTCTCCCAACTCGTATAAGAAAGACTTATGCAACTATCTCGAGGAGGTGATGAACACGTCAATTGCACGCCGCATGTGCTACGAGAGCAAGACCGAGGCTTCCACATCAAAGCGGAGCAAGTAACAATGGACAGCGATGATGCCTTCGATCCATTTGGGCGTTGTGCCACTTGCTGCACGAGATTGAGCCCAAGTTCCTGGGGGATATTTGGTCACGTGCTTATGCTGTGCAACGTGATTTACCCGCCGAGCAACGGGGCTTTTACATAATGGAAGATTCAGTGTGATATGCAGCTTGAATTGCAGAGCTCGGGAGGATTTGGTGCGCAACAGATTGATTCTGGAATTCGTGTGGGTCCCACTAGGTAGATGTCATGTGCGCTGAATATAACATGTCTCCTCGGCCAATAGTCGAGGATTAGAGTTCTTGATCGAGATGAAAGACTCAACCGGGATGATTGACCCCTCTCGCCCACCTACAAAGCGGTAAAGCTGCACGCCTTTGCTAGTTGTCGTCTACGACGTCATTGAGATTGGTTGCTTAAGTTGGTCATTTAGACTGGAAGCCCTTGGGTCTCTCCGCCTACCGAGCAGTAAGTATTCTCTCTCCCTTTATGCACGATGAGTGAATTTGCCAAAATCTCCTCAATTTATTTATCTCAACATATGCATTAATTCATATTACATGCTGAAATTCATATCTCAAAGTCTATATTTATTGTTTGCGTTAATCTTTCCTGATTTTGAATAGCAAAATCATCGTAATATCGTTGATTTAACTACTTTTAGTTGTTTTTACATGGATAATCCGAAAAATCATCACATTTTTTTAGAGTTATGTGGCAATGAATTAGCAGATATTTTTATTTGAGACGATGCATGTGGATGTTATTATCGGGCGTGAATGTTCAGGTGTAAATATCATGTGTTGTATGTTTAACATCTTAGTACTTTAGGTTGAAAGCTATTTAACTGCGGACAAGTTAAGGAGAAAGTCAAGCGGCTGAAAAAGAGGCGGCGCATGTTCACCGATTTGGTGGGACAAACAGATATGTGATGTGACCCTTAGAGAAAAAATGTGATACGCGGTGACGAGCATTGAACAAAGCTATGGAATAAGGGCATAAAAAATGTTTAATGGCATGGGTTAGATATGGCAATATATCTTGTCATTGTTAGTGCACAGAGCTTTGATCTATTTAAGCTTGGATAGCAAATTGGCAAAGCAGCTAGAAGCTTTCTGGTATTGAACTCTTTCCTATATGCTGAGAATAGTATGAAGTTTGTATAGTTAACCCATATTGGGTTCCTTGGAAATTCCAGCATTCTCCACGCATGAATATCAATAAATTATTTGATTGATAACTCACTGAACCATGCACAGAAATGCTAGGGTCAGAATACTGAATTCCACAATCACGACTCCAAACGAATTAGTTAAATCTAAGGGCAACAAGTCTAAACGTCCAACTTATGCAACCAACCTAAACGACATCGTGGGTGAGTAGCAACAAAGACGAGCAGCTTAACCTATCGATAGGTTGGTGAAAAGGGGATGATAGGTAGGAGTCTTTCATCACGGTCAGGAACCTTACATCTTGGCCATTGGCTGAGGAGATCAGTTATATTTAGCGCACTTGGCTCTCATATGAAATTCCTTCTCTCAAGTCACCTCTGGAAAATGCGTTTTGCTTTTTTCGAGTCACTGCGGGGTTGAATTTTGGTAAACGAATTGCGCAAGTAGAGCAATGACATTGGTCTCTTCAAAATGGAAGAATTTTCATAATTTTACTAGGTTGGAGCTCGAACGCCGGCATTGGATTCGGTAAACCATCAAGCTTCAAGTTAAAGCTACAGTGTATTTATTTTCATCTCCATATTTGAATAAACTATTCATGTTTTATCATGTAATTGCTCTCCCAACCCGTATAAGAAAGACTTATGCAACTACCTCGAGGAGGTGATGAACACGTCCATTGCACGCCGCACGTGCTACGAGGGCAAAGCTGAGGCTTCCACATCAAAGCGGAGCAAGTATCAATGGACAGCGATGACGCCTTTGATCCATTTGGGCGTTGTGCCACTTGCTGCACGAGATTGAGCCCAAGTTGCTGGGGGATTTTTGGTCACGTGCTTATGCTGTGCAACGTGATTTGCCTGCCGAGCAGCGGGGCTTTTTACATAATGGAAGATTCAGTGATATGCAGCTGGAATTACAGAGCTCGGGAGGATTTGGTGCTCAGTAGATTGATTCTGGAATTCGTGTGGGTCCCACTAGGTAGATGTCATGTGCGCTGAATATAACAGGTCTCCTCGGCCAATAGTCGAGATGTAGAGTTCCTAAACGAGATGAAAGACCCAACCGGGATGATTGACCCCTCTCGCCCACCTACGAAGCGGTAAAGATGCACGCCTTTGCTAGTTGTCGGCCAAGACGTCATTGAGATTGGTTGCTTAAGTTGGTCGTTTAGACTGGTCGCCCTTGGGTCTCTCCGCCTACCGAGCGGTAAGTCTTCTCTCACCTTTTATGTGCGATGAGTGTATTTTCCCAAATCTCCTTAATTTATTTATTTATTTATCTCAACATATGCATTAGTTCATATAACTTGCTGAAATTCATATCTCAAAGTCTATATTTATCTTTCGCGTTAATCCTTCCTGATTTTGAATAGCAAAATCAACGTAATATCGTTGATTCAACTACTTTTAGTTTTTTTTACATGGATAATCCGGAAAATCATAACATTGATTAAGAGTTATGTGGTAATGAGTTATCAGACATCTTTTTTGAGACGATGCATGTGGATGTTATTATCGGGCGGGAATGTTCAGGTGTAAATATCATGTGTCGTATGCTTTGCATCTTAGTCCTTTTGGTTGAAAGCTATTTAACGGCAGACAGGTTAAGGAGAAAGTCAAACGGCTGAAGAAGAGGTGGCGCATGTTCACCGATTTGGTGGGACAAACAGATATGTGATGTGACCTTTAGAGAAAAAATGTAATATGCAGTGACGAGCATTGGACAAAGCTATGGAATAAGGGCATAAAAATGTTTAATGGCATGGGTTAGATATGGCAATATTTCTTGTCATTGTTAGTGCAGAGAGCTTTGATCTATTTAAGCTTGGATAGAAAATTGGCAAAGCAGCTAGAAGCTTTCTGGTATTGAACTCTTTCCTAGATGCTGAGAATAGTATGACGTTTGTATAGTTAACCCATATTGGGTTCCTTGGAAATTCCAACATTCTCCACGCATGAATATCAATAAGTTATTTGGTTCATAACTGACTGAACCATGCACAGAAATGCTATTGTGAGAATACTGAATTCCACAATCACGACTCCGAACGAATTAGTTAAATCTAAGATAGGGTGCAGTTGTTAAATTAATACCCATTGCCATACAGTCTGGACGCGTGAAGGCAACATAAGAACCAATATTGGTTTTTATGCTTATGGTAAATCAAATGGCGCGCCCTCTGGGCCATGTATTGGTTAAGAAGTTGTAACAAATGAAGGAAACATGTGTTGGTTAAATTAGCTAACCCTGATGACATTTGCCCAATGCTCGTTACTGCTTATCACAGTTTTCGTGTAAGGGTCACATCCCATACCCGTTTGTCCCATCAAATCGGTGAACATGCACTGTCTCTTATTCAGTCGTTTGATTTTCTCCATAACCTGATCGTCATTAAATAGCTTTGAACCCAATGTACTAAGGTGTTGAGCATACGACACGTGATATTTAAGACTGAACTTTCTCGCCTGTACTTTCCCACCAATAACATCGCCATGCATCATCACAATAAAAATATCTACTAACTCATTGCCCCATAACTCCTGATCAGTGTGATTATTGTCCGGATTATTCAAGTAAAAAAATTAAAAAGAGTTAAATTAGTGATATGACAGTAATTTTGGTACGTGAAAGCGTGAAGGATTACTGCGAAGGATAAATATAGACTTTGAAATATGAATTTCAGCAAGTAAAATGAACTAATTTTTATGATGGGCTAAAAAAGTCGAGGAGATTTGGAGAAATAAACTTATCTCGCCCAAAATGCGAGAGAAGACTTTACCACTCGGTAGGAGACCCAAGTCAACTAGTCTAAACGACCAACTTAAGCGACCAACCTAAACGACATCGTGGGTGAGTAGCAACAAAGACGAGCAGCTTAACCTATCGATAGGTTGGCGAAAGGGGATGATAGGTAGGAGTCTTTACTCACGGTCAGGAACCTTACATCTTGGCCATTGGCCGAGGAGATCAGTTATATTTAGCGCACTTGGCTCTCATATGAAATTCCTTCTCTCAAGTCACCTCTGGAAAATGCGTTTTGCTTTTTTCGAGTCACTGCAGGGTTGAATTTTGGTAAACGAATTGCGCAAGTAGAGCAATGACATTGGTCTCTTCAAAATGGAAGAATTTTCATAATTTTACTAGGTTGGAGCTCCGGCATTGGATTCGGTAAACCATCAAGCTTCAAGTTAAAGCTACAGTGTATTTATTTTCATCTCCATATTTGAATAAACTATTCATGTTTTATCATGTAATTGCTCTCCCAACCCGTATAAGAAAGACTTATGCAACTACCTCGAGGAGGTGATGAACACGTCCATTGCACGCCGCACGTGCTACGAGGGCAAAGTTGAGGCTTCCACATCAAAGCGGAGCAAGTATCAATGGACAGCGATGACGCCTTTGATCCATTTGGGCGTTGTGCCACTTGCTGCACGAGATTGAGCCCAAGTTGCTGGGGGATTTTTGGTCACGTGCTTATACTGTGCAACGTGATTTGCTTGCCAAGCAGCGGGGCTTTTTACATAATGGAAGATTCACTGATATGCAGCTTGAATTACAGAGCTCGGGAGGATTTGGTGCTCAATAGATTGATTCCAGAATTCGTGTGGGTCCCACTAGGTAGATGTCATGTGCGCTGAATATAACAGGTCTCCTCGGCCAATAGTCGAGATGTAGAGTTCCTGAACGAGATGAAAGACCCAACCGGGATGATTGACCCCTCTCGCCCACCTACGAAGCGGTAAAGATGCACGCCTTTGCTAGTTGTCGACCAAGACATCATTGAGATTGGTTGCTTAAGTTGGTCGTTTAGACTGGTCGCCCTTGGGTCTCTCCGCCTACCGAGCGGTAAGTCTTCTTCTCTCGCCTTTTATGTGCGATGAGTGTATTTTCCCAAATCTCCTCAATTTATTTATTTATTTATCTCAACATATGCATTAGTTTATATAACTTGCTGAAATTCATATCTCAAAGTCTATATTTATCTTTCACGTTAATCCTTCCTGATTTTGAATAGCAAAATCAACGTAATATCGTTGATTTAACTACTTTTAGTTTTTTTTACATGGATAATCTGGAAAATCATAACATTGATTAAGAGTTATGTGGCAATGAGTTATCAGATATCTTTTTTGAGACGATGCATGTGGATGTTATTATCGGGCGGGAATGTTCAAGTGTAAATATCATGTGTCGTATGCTTTGCATCTTAGTACTTTGGGTTGAAAGCTATTTAACGGCAAACAGGTTAAGGAGAAAGTCAAGCGGTTGAAGAAGAGGCGGCACATGTTCACCGATTTGGTGGGACAAACAGATATGTGATATGACCTTTAGAGAAAAAATGTAATATGCAGTGACGAGCATTGGACAAAGCTATGGAATAAGGGCATAAAAAATGTTTCATGGCATGGGTTAGATATGGCAATATATCTTGTCACTGTTAGTGCAGAGAGCTTTGATCTATTTAAGCTTGGATAGAAAATTGTTAAAGCAGCTAGAAGCTTTTTGGTATTGAACTCTTTCCTATATGCTGAGAATAGTATGAAGTTTGTATAGTGAACCCATATTGGGTACCTTGGAAATTCCAGCATTCTCCACGCATGAATATCAATAAGTTATTTGGTTCATAACTGACTGAACCATGCACAGAAATGCTAGTGTGAGAATACTGAATTCCACAATCACGACTCCGAACGAATTAGTTAAATCTAAGATAGGGTGCAGTTGTTAAATTAATACGCATTGCCATACAGTCTGGACGCGTGAAGGCAACACAACAACCAATATTGGTTTTTATGCTTATGGTAAATCAAATGGCGGGCCCTCTGGGCCATGTATTGGTTAAGAAGTTGTAACAAATGAAGGAAACATGTGTTGGTTAAATTAGCTAACCCTAATGGCATTTGCCCAATGCTCGTTACTGCTTATCACAGTTTTCGTGTAAGGGTCACATCTCATACCCGTTTGGCCGAGGAGATCAGTTATATTTAGCGCACTTGGCTCTCATATGAAATTCCTTCTCTCAAGTCACCTCTTGAAAATGCGTTTTGCTTTTTTCGAGTCACTGCAGGGTTGAATTTTGGTAAACAAATTGCGCAAGTAGAGCAATGACATTGGTCTCTTCAAAATGGAAGAATTTTCATAATTTTACTAGGTTGGAGCTCGAACGCCGGCATTGGATTCGGTAAACCATCAAGCTTCAAGTTAAAGCTACGGTGTATTTATTTTCATCTCCATATTTGAATAAACTATTCATGTTTTATCATGTAATCGCTCTCCCAACCCGTATAAGAAAGACTTATGCAACTACCTCGAGGAGGTGATGAACACGTCCATTGCACGCCGCACGTGCTACGAGGGCAAAGCTGAGGCTTCCACATCAAAGCGGAGCAAGTATCAATGGACAGCGATGATGCCTTTGATCCCTTTGGGCGTTGTGCCACTTGCTGCACGAGATTGAGCCCAAGTTGCTGGGGGATTTTTGGTCACATGCGGATGCTGTGCAACGTGATTTGCCTGCCGAGCAGCGGGGCTTTTTACATAATGGAAGATTTAGTGATATGCAGCTTGAATTACAGAGCTCGGGAGGATTTGGTGCTCAGTAGATTGATTCCGGAATTCGTGTGGGTCCCACTAGGTAGATGTCATGTGCGCTGAATATAACAGGTCTCCTCGGCCAATAGGCGAGATGTAGAGTTCCTGAAGGAGATGAAAGAGCCAACCGGGATGATTGACCCCTCTCGCCCACCTACGAAGCGGTAAAGATGCACGCCTTTGCTAGTTGTCGGCCATGACGTCATTGAGTTTGGTTGCTTAAGTTGGTCGTTTAGACTGGTCGCCCTTGGGTCTCTCCGCCTTCCGAGCGGTAAGTCTTCTCCCGACTTTTATGCACAATGAGTGAATTTGCCCAAATCTCATCAATTTATTTATTTATTTATCTCGACATTTACATTTGTTCATATTACTTGCTGAAATTCATATCTCAAAGTCTATATTTATCCTTCGCGTTAATAACTCCTGATTTTGAATAGCAAAATCAACGTAATATCGTTGATTTAACTAATTTTAGTTTTTTTTACAAGGATAATCCAGAAAATCGTCACATTGATTGAAAGTTATGTGGCAATTAGTTGGTAGATATTTTTTTTTTAAGACGATGCATGTGGATGTTATTATCGGGCGGGAATGTTCAGGTGTAAATATCATGTGTCGCATGTTTTACATCTTAGTACTTTGGGTTGAAAGCTATTTAACGGCAGACAGGTTAAGGAGAAAGTCAAGCGGCTGAAGAAGAGGCGGCGCATGTTCACCGATTTAGTGGGACAAATAGATATGTGATGTGACCCTTAGAGACAAAATGTAATACACAGTGATGAGCATTGGACAAACCTATGGAATAAGGGCATAAAAAATGTTTAATGGCATGGGTTAGATATGGCAATATATCTTGTCATTGTTAGTGCACAGGGCTTTGATCTATTTAAGCTTGGATAGAAAATGGGCAAAGCAGCTAGAAGCTTTCTGGTATTGAACTCTTTCCTATATGCTGAGAATAGTATGAAGTTTGTATAGTTAACCCATGTTGGGTTCCTTGGAAATTCCAGCATTCTCCACGCATGAATATCAATAAGTTATTTGGTTCATAACTGACTGAAGCATGCACAGAAATGCTAGTGTGAGAATACTGAATTCCACAATCACGACTCCGAACGAATTAGTTAAATCTAAGATAGGGTGCAGTTGTTAAATTAATACCCATTGCCATACAGTCTGGACGCGTGAAGGCAACACAACAACCAATATTGGTTTTTATGCTTATGGTAAATCAAATGGCGCGCCCTCTGGGCCATGTATTGGTTAAGAAGTTGTTACAAATGAAGAAAACATGTGTTGGTTAAATTAGCTAACCCTGATGGCATTTGCCCAATGCTCATTACTGCTTATCACAGTTTTCGTGTAAGAGTCACATCCCATACCCGTTTGTCCCATCCAATCGGTGAACATGCAATGTCTCTTATTCAGTCGTTTGATTTTCTCCATAACCTGATCGTCATTAAATAGCTTTGAACCCAATGTACTAAGGTATTGAGCATACAACACGTGATATCTAAGACTGAACTTTCTCGCCTGTACTTTCCCACCAATAACATCGCCATGCATCATCACAACAAATATATCCCCTAACTCATTGCCCCATAACTCCCGATCAGTGTGATTATTGTCCGGATTATTCAAGTAAAAATTAAAAAGAGTTAAATTAACGATATGACAGTAATTTTGGTACGTGAAAGCGTGAAGGATTACTGCGAAGGATAAATATAGACTTTGAAATATGAATTTCAGCAAGTAAAATGAACTAATTTGTATGATGGGATAAAAAGGCCGAGGAGATTTGGAGAAATAAACTTATCTCGCCCAAAATGCGATAGAAGATTTTACCACTCGGTAGGAGACCCAAGGGCAACAAGTCTAAACGACCAACTTATGCGACCAACCTAAACGACATCGTGGGTGACTAGTAACAAAGACGAGCAGCTTAACCTATCGATAGGTTGGCGAAAGGGGATGATAGGTAGGAGTCTTTCATCACGGTCAGGAACCTTACATCTTGGCCGTTGGCCGAGGAGATCAGTTATATTTAGCGCACTTGGCTCTCATATGAAATTCCTTATCTCAAGTCACCTCTTTAAAATGCGTTTTGCTTTTTTTGAGTCACTGCGGGGTTGAAATTTGGTAAACGAAATGCGCAGGTAGAGCAATGACATTGGTCTCTTCAAAATGGAAGAATTTTCATAATTTTACTAGGTTGGAGCTCGAACGCCGGCATTGGATTCGGTAAACCATCAAGCTTCAAGTTAAAGCTATAGTGTATTTATTTTCATCTCCATATTTGAATAAACTATTCATGTTTTATCATGTAATTGCTCCCCCAACCCGTATAAGAAAGACTTATGTAACTAACTCGAGGAGGTGATGAACACGTCCATTGCACGCCGCATGTGCTACGAGGGCAAAGCTGAGGCTTCCACATCAAAGCGGAGCAAGTATCAATGGACAGCGATGATGCCTTTGATCCCTTTGGGCGTTGTGCCACTTGCTACACGAGATTGAGCGCAAGTTGCTGGGGGATTTTTGGTCACATGCGGATGCTGTGCAACGTGATTTGCCTGCCGAGCAGCGGGGCTTTTTACATAATGGAAGATTCAGTGATATGCAGCTTGAATTACAGAGCTCGGGAGGATTTGGTGCTCAGTAGATTGATTCCGGAATTCGTGTGGGTCCCACTAGGTAGATGTCATGTGCGCTGAATATAACAGGTCTCCTCGGCCAATATGCGAGATGTAGAGTTCCTGAACGAGATGAAAGACCCAACCGGGATGATTGACCCCTCTCGCCCACCTACGAAGCGGTAAAGATGCACGCCTTTGCTAGTTGTCGGCCACGACGTCATTGACATTGGTTGCTTAAGTTGGTTGTTTAGACTGGTCGCCCTTGGGTCTCTCCGCCTACCGAGCGGTAAGTCTTCTCCCGACTTTTATGCACGATGAGTGAATTTGCCCAAATCTCCTCAATTTATTTATTTATTTATCTCGACATTTACATTTGTTCATATTACTTGCTGAAATTCATATCTCAAAGTCTATATTTATCCTTCACGTTAATACCTCCTGATTTTGAATAGCAAAATCAACGTAATATCGTTGATTTAACTAATTTTAGTTTTTTTTACAAGGATAATCCAGAAAATCGTCACATTGATTGAAAGTTATGTGGCAATCAGTTAGCAGATATTTTTTTTTTGAGACGATGCATGTGGATGTTATTATCGGGCGGGAATGTTCAGGTGTAAATATCATGTGTCGCATGTTTTACATCTTAGTACTTTGGGTTGAAAGCTATTTAACAGCAGACAGGTTAAGGAGAAAGTCAAGCGGCTGATGAAGAGGCGGCACATGTTCTCCGATTTGGTGGGACAAACAGATATGTGATGTGACCCTTAGAGAAAAAAATGTAATATGCAGTGACGAGCATTGGACAAAGCTATGGAATAAGGGCATAAAAAATGTTTAATGGCATGGGTTAGATATGGCAATATATCTTGTCATTGTTAGTGCACAGAGCTTTGATCTATTTAAGCTTGGATAGAAAATTGGCAAAGCAGCTAGAAGCTTTCTGGTATTGAACTATTTCCTAGATGCTGAGAATAGTATGAAGTTTGTATAGTTAACCCAAATTGCGTTCCTTGGAAATTCCAGCATTCTCCAGGCATGAATATCAATAAGTTATTTGGTTGATAACTGACTGAACCATGCACAGAAATGCTAGTGTGAGAATACTGAATTCCACAATCACGACCCCAAACGAATTAGTTAAATCTAAGATAGGGTGCAGTTGTCAAATTAATACCCATTGCCATACAGTCTAGACGCGTGAAGGCAACACAACAACCAATATTGGTTTTTATGGTTATGGTAAATCAAATGGCGCGCCCTCTGGGCCATGTGTTGGTTAAGAAGTTGTAACAAATGAAGGAAACATGTGTTGGTTAAATTAGCTAACCCTGTTGGCATTTGCCCAATGCTCGTTACTGCTTATCACAGTTTTCGTGTAAGGGTCACATCCCATATCCGTTTGTCCCATCAAATCGGTGAACATGCAATGTCTCTTATTCAGTCGTTTGATTTTCTCCATCACCTGGTCGTCATTAAATAGCCTTGAACCCAATGTCCTATGGTGTTGAGCATACAACACGTGATATCTAAGGCCGAACTTTCTCCCCTGTACTTTACCATCAATAACATCGCCCTGCATCATCACAATAAAAATATCCACTAACTCATTGCCCCATAACTCTGATCAGTGTGATGATTGTCCGGATGATTCAAGTAAAAAAACTATAAAGAGTTAAATTAGCGATATGACAATAATTTTGATACGTGGAAGCGTGAAGGATTATTGCGAAGGATAAATATAGGCTTTGAGATATGAATTTCAGCAAGTAAAATGAACTAATTTGTATGATGGGATAAAAAAGCCGAGGAGATTTGGAGAAATAAACTTATCTCGCCCAAAATGCGAGAGAAGATTTTACCACTCGGTAGGAGACCCAAGGGCAACAAGTCTAAACGATCAACTTATGCGACCAACCTAAATGACATCGTGGGTGACTAGTAACAAAGACGAGCAGCTTAACCTATCGATAGGTTGGCGAGGGGGGATGATAGGTTGGAGTCTTTCATCACGGTCAGGAACCTTACATCTCGGCCATTGGCCGAGGAGATCAGTTATATTTGGCGCACTTGGCTCTCGTATGAAATTCCTTCTCTCAAGTCACCTCTTGATAATGCGTTTTGCTTTTTTCGAGTCACTGAGGGGTTGAATTTTGGTAAACGAATTGCGCAGGTAGAGCAATGACATTGGTCTCTTCAAAATGGAAGAATTTTCATAATTTTACTAGGTTGGAGCCCGAACGCCGGCATTGGATTCGGTAAACCATCAAGCTTTAAGTTAAAGCTACAGTGTATTTATTTTCATCTCCATATTTGAATAAACTATTCATGTTTTATTCCCATTATTTTATTACAAAATAACTTCATGTAATTGCTCTCCCAACCCGTATAAGAAAGACTTATGCAACTACCTCGAGGAGGTGATGAACATGTCCATTGCACGCCGCACGTGCTACGAGGGTAAGGCTGAGGCTTCCACATCTAAGCAGAGCAAGTAACAATGGACAGGGATGACGCCTTCGATCCATTTGGGCGTTGTGCCACTTGCTGCACGAGATTGTGCCCAAGTTGCTGGGGATATTTGGTCACGTGCTTATGCTGTGCAACGTGATTTACCCGCCGAGCAGCAGGGATTTTTACATAATGGAAGATTTAGTGATATGCAGCTTGAATTGCAGAGCTCGAGAGGATTTGGTGCTTAGTAGATTGATTCTGGAACTCGTGTTGGTCCCACTAGTTAGATGTCACGTGCTCTGAATCTAACAGGTCTTCTCGACCAATAGTCGAGATGTAGAGTTCCTAATCGTGATGAAAGACTCAACCGGCATGATAGACCCCTCTCGCCCACCAACGGAGCGGTAAAGATGCACGCCTTTGCTAGTTCTCGCGCACGACGTCATTGAGATTGGTCGCTTAAGTTGGTCGTTTAGACTGGTCGCCCTTGGGTCTCTTCGCCTACCGAGCTGTAAGTCTTCTCCCGCCTTTTGTGCGCGATGAGTGTATTTGCCCAAATCTCCTCAACTTATTTATTTATTTATCTCAACATATGCATTAGTTTATTTTACTTACTGAAATTCATATCTCAAAGTCTATATTTATCTTTCGCATTAATCCTTCCTAATTTTGAATAGCAAAATCATCATAATATCGTTGATTTAACTACTTTTAGTTTTTTTTACATGGATAATCTGGAAAATTGTCACCCCGATTAAGGGAAAAGTCAAGCGGCTAAAGAAGAGGCGACGCATGTTCACCGATTTGGTGGGACAAACATATATGAGATGTGACCTTTATAGAAATTGTGATACGCAGTGACGAGCATTAGACAAAGCTTAGGAATAAGGGCATAAAAAATGTTTAATGGCATGGGTTGGATATGGCAATATATCTTGTTATTATTAGTGCACAAAGCTTTGATCTATTTAAGCTCTCATAGAAAATTGTCAAAGCAGCTAGATGTTTTCTGGTATTGAACTCTTTCCTATATGTTGAGAATAGTACGAAGTTTGCATAGTTAACCCATATTGGGTTCCTTGGAAATTCCAGCATTCTCCACGCATGAATATCAATAAATTATTTGATTGATAACTGACTGAACCATGCACAAAAATGCCAGTGTGAGAATACTGAATTCCACAATCACAACTCCAAACGAATTAGTTAAATCTACGATAGGGTGCAATTGTTAAATTAATACCCATTGCCGTACAGTCTGGACGCGTGAAGGCAAACCAAATGGCGCCCTCTGGGCCATGTATTGGTTAAGAAGTTGTAAAAAATGAAGGAAACATGTATTGGTTAAATTAGCTTACCCTGATGGCAGTTGCCCAATGCTCGTTATTGCTTGTCACTGTTTTCGTATAAGGGTTAGATCCCATACTCGTTTGTCCCATCAAATCGGTGAATATGGACTGTCTCTTATGCAGTCGCTTGATTTTTCCCTTCACTTGTTCATCATTAAATAGCTTTGAACCCAATGTACTAAGGTGTTGAGCATACAACACGTGATATCTACGGCTGAACTTTTCCGCCCGTCCTTTCCCACTAATAACGTCTCCATGCATCATCACAATAAAAATATCCTTTAACCCATTGCTACATGACTCCCGATCAATATTACGATTGTCCGGATTATCCAAACAAAAAAAACTAAAAAGAGTTAAATTAACGATATGACAATAATTTTGGCATGTGAAAGCATGAAGGATTACTACGAAGGATAAATATAGACTTTGAGATATGAATTTCAGCAAGTAATATGAACTAATGTGTAAAATGAGATAAAAAAGTCGAGGTGATTTTGACAAATAAACTTATCTCGCCCAAAAGGTGAGAAAATTTACCGCTCGATAGGCAGGGAGACCCAAAACCGACCTGTCTAAACGACCAACTTACGCGACCAACCTAAACGACATCGTGGGAGACAAGTAACAAAGACGAGCAGCTAAACCGATCGATAGGTTGGCGAGAGGGGTCTATCATCCCTGGTTGGAGTCTTTCATCTCGGTTAAGAACCTTACATTTCGACCATTGGTTGAAGAGACCAAATATATTTTGCGCACTTGGATCTCATATCAAATTCCTTCTCTCAAGTCACCTCTTGAAAACGTGTTTTGCTTTTTTCGAGTCACTTTGGGGTTGAATTTTGGTAAACGAATTGCACAGGTAGAGCAATGTCATCGATCTCTTCAAAATGGAAGAATTTTCATAATTTTACTCGTTTGTGGCTTAAACGCTGGCATTGGATTCGGTAAACCATCAATCTGCAACTTAAAGCTATAGTGTATTTATTTTCATCTCACTATTTGAAGACACTATTCATGTTTTATTCTCATTATTTTATTACAAAATAACTTCCTGTAATTGCTCTACCAATCCGTATTAGAAAGACTTATGCAACTACCTCGAGGAGGTGGTGAACACGTCCATCGCACGCTGCACGTGCTACGAGGGCAAGGCTGAGGCTTCCACATCAAAGCGGAGCATGGGGTTTGCACCAACAATGGACAACGATGACGCCTTTGATCCATTTGGGCGTTGTGCCACTTACTGCACAAGATTGAGCCCAAGTTGTCGGGGGATATTTGGTCACGTGCTTATGCTGTGCTACGCGATTTACCCGCTGAGCAGTGGGGCTTTTTACATAATGGAAAATTCAGTGATATGCAGCTTGAATTGCAGAGCTCAGGAGGATTTGGTGCTCAGCAGATTGATTGTAGAACTCGTTAGGGTCCCACCGGGTGGATGCCATGTGTGGTGAATATAACAGGTCTCCTCGGCCAATAGTCGAGATGTAAGGTTCCTGATCGAGATGAAAGACTCAACCGAGATGATAGACCCCTCTCGCCCACCTACCGAGTGGTAAAACTGCCCCCGCCTTTGCTAGTTGTCGTCCACGACGTCATTTAGGTTGGTCGCTTAAGTTGGTCCTTTAGACTTGTCGCCTTTGGGTCTCCCCGCCTACCGAGCGGTAAGTCTTCTCCCACCTTTTGGGCGAGATAAGTGTATTTGCCCAAATCTCCTCGGCTTCTTTTTTTTTTTTTTTTTTTATCTCAACATATGCATTAGTTCATATTACTTGTTGAAATTTATATCTCACAGTCTATATTTATCCTTCGTGTTAATCCTTCATGATTTCAGATACCAAAATCATCGTAATATCATTGATTTAACTATTTTTAATTTTTTTACATGAATGATCGGACAATCATCACACTGATTAGGAGTTATTTGGTAATGAGTTAGTGGATATTTTTATTAAGACGATGCGTGTGGATGTTATTACTGGTAGTGAAGGCTCCTTCGCAGGGGAGGTCAGTATGGCTTGGAGCCACGCTGCCTGTTGACCCATACGAGGAGGAACTCCATTTAGGCAGTTGGTGACTGGATCCACTCATCCGTGACATCGCAGAGAAGGTAATTTAGGACTGGGCTAGTGCTGCGTCCACTGTCGTCATGACCAAACGGGGTAATGTTTGAGCAGCTTCAGTGCTGATCCTGCTCTCCTCTGCAGGTGAGGCGGTCTAACCCGGGGTTGGCTTCGCATGTTGACCCATACGAGGGTGGAGTCTATTCGAGCAATCCCTGATTGGACCCTCTCTTGTTGGTCGACGCTTATGACGAGGGTCAATCCCTGTGCACAAACACGGGAATAACATTCTTCGAAGCACAGTTCTTGTCTTGTTAACTTGCCGACGGAGATTCTGAGTAGGGCTGTATAACTGGGATTCGGCATCACAAGTAGCAACTATGTTAGCAAAAGTAGAATTCACACAAGTTTTGAGGAAGGCAAACCAGAGTATTTTAGTCATTGTAGCCGACTCTTTGCTTGATTGAAATTGACCGCTATACTGAATGTTGCCTTTTTTCCTCTTTTCTTTACTTTGCTTCACTGTTTATCTTCTTTTCCTAACAAATATTCGTGAGTCTTTAGGCAATATCATTCGCATTGCCTGCTAGCCTTCGTGAGTATCCCACTTGCGGTCGGTGAGTTTTCATGAAGATCCCACTCTTGCTCAGCGAGCCTTCATGAGAATCCCACTCGCACTGCTCGCGAACATTCCTGATGCTTTCACTCACACTGCCCGCGAGCCTTAATGAGAATCCCACTTGCGCTCGTCAAGCCTTCGTGATGGTATTACTTACGCTGGCTGCAAGCCTTTATTAGGATCCTACTCGCGGTGGTCAAGTGATGAGTATGCGAAAGTGCACTCTAAATACCCTATTATTGGACTAAAATGCTAAAATGTGAATAGAAATCATAGGAATTAATGTGTATTCTTTAATTGAATTTCTATTTACGTTGGGATACTCCTAAGCAGTTTTTTTTATGTTTAATTTCAGAGTTTATAAAAGAGCAAGTCAAGCCCAGTCAAATTCAAAGGAGGATATTCATGGGGTTTGAGAGCAATTTGGAAGAAAAGAAAAAGAAAAAAAAATCACAAAATGAAACCACAAGAAGTCCAAGTCTGAAATTCGCTAAGAGACAGTCTGGACATATTTTAGTCTTTTGACTGTGTCTTTTTACTCACATATTGTATTGATTCGATTCTTGATGCATTGGAAAGCTATCTTAAAGGGCTATAACTTTGTCTCTAATAAGGATTTCCGAATTCGAACTACTAAAGGCCGTACGTGGCTGCCAAGATAACTCCTAAAATTTAGGCGATTTTTTTATGCGGAAATTAAGAGGACATTAGGGTTTCTTTCCTACCCTATATAAGCATATCATTAGCACGAAATGGGGGGAAGAGGAGGCACAAGAGGCAGATCTGAAGAGAGGAGAAAATCACTTCCATGGCCACCGTTCGCTTCAGTTTTCTCTGGAGATTTTTGTTATCCAGTATATTTATGGGTAACTAAATTCTCAAGTAGGGTTAGGGATGAACTTGCACATTAGATGGTATTTCTAATTTATTCTTAATTCATGTATTTGATTTTCAATTGCTAAAACTCTTTTGTTTTATCATTCTCAATTCATCGTTGATGTTTTTTTTTCCGAATAATCATAGAATTTATTTTGTTTATGGATTCAGTCATGCTTTTTCTATTGAATGGATTTCTTTGATTATGTTTGGATCAATTATTTATCTATATTGATTTAGTTTTTTGCTGCAATATCGCTCCCTGAGTATATTGTCGTCATTGGATTTTATCAATAGGGGTAGTAATTACGTTTTTTTAAAAGTGGTGAATGTTTTTTTTCAAAGGGTTACATTTGATTTAAGTCTGGTTTATAAATCTATACCTTCCGATTGGGAATTTCGGGAATTGAGTTCCTAATTGAGTTATCCAATGAATTAAGAATAATTAAAATACCAGATTTGTGCAAGGGATTCCCAACGCTCTACTGTTTGTCAAATTTGAGTATATTTTTCTTTAGTTTCTTTGTCCCTCTTACTATTCTTTTAATTTGTCTCCCTGTGGAATCGACACCCCAAAGCTGTGCTACAACTACCGCGTTATTCTTTGGGCGTAATCATCAAGCCTTCGTGAGAATCCCACTCACGCTACCCGCGACCCTTCATGTTGTTCCTGTACTACGGTCCATGAGAATCCCACTT
Source organism: Carya illinoinensis (assembly GCF_018687715.1). Taxonomy (NCBI): domain Eukaryota; kingdom Viridiplantae; phylum Streptophyta; class Magnoliopsida; order Fagales; family Juglandaceae; genus Carya; species Carya illinoinensis. The sequence goes on along the minus strand of NC_056766.1, from coordinate 43,761,188 downwards.
GTGCTTGGTGAGCCTTCATGATGGTATTACTCAAGCTGCCCGCGAGCCTTCGTGAGGATCCCACTCACGTTCGACGAGCCTTTGGGAGAATCCCACTCGCGTTGCCCGCGAGCCTTTATGGGAATCTCACTCGCACTGCCAACGAGCCTTCACTACCAGAAAACAGGAAGGGCCCCAGTTGTTCTTCCATCTCAGCATGCACCCCTCCTCCTCCCTCTTAGTCGAGACGCGTCTTGAAGGGAGTCGGTCGCGACTTCATGATTGGCGCATGCCTGCAATTCTTAGTGTTGTTCCTGTGCTATGGTCCATGAGCTTGCTGTACTGCCCCCAGGCCTCTTCACAGTGATCTCCTTTTTTTTTTTTACTTCCCAAGAGCCTTCTCGGATGCTTGTTGTGTTGCCCACTGTTCATCCCCCTTTACGGTCTATTTTCCTTCCGGTTCATTTCTTCACGGTGCTCCATGGTTCTTTCTGGTGCTTCACGGTCCTGGGCTGGAAGTGTCCCCGCGGTGGGGGCAGATAACACCAGTGGCCATCCCATGGTCACCAGCTTGCCCACAGCTCTACAGTGGGGCAGGGTCGTGAGACACCGTCGGGTGCCGCTTGCATGGCTCACCCTAGGAGGCCCATTCACTGTGTGGCCCTAGAGAGGAGCTTGCCGGAGGTTGGTGGTCGGGGACCACGGTAGCGGCATCAAAAGATGTTGGCGGTCAGAGGGGTTGTCGCCAGTGTGCCCATGTTGCTCGCAGTGGGTCCTGCGTGCGCATTGCGCACTCTCTTCTTCACGGAGGCCTTGGCTGTGGTGATGCTCTAAGGTCGCCTCAGTGCCTTGCTACTCCGCCAGTGAGAATAGACTACATCGGCGGGAAGGATGGGTTGTCGCCGGTGCTTTGTGCTGCTTGCGATGGCGCCCGCATTGCTTGCAGTTGGTGCTCTGTTCTTCACAGGTGAGGGAGTCGTACTGTGCTTCGGGGCAGTGCTGGCGCTTGACAACTGCGGCGGTGGGGATAGACGAAGCCGGTGGGCTAGCTGGTGGCAGCCTGCATCCTCCCTAGGCCGCTTTGTCGATGGGCTGGCCGCTGCCTGTGTGTGAAGGACAGCACGCACGAGTTGGGCCGATCACTGCTTTCACGGGGGGGGCCTCATGGGTCCTTACAGAAACTGCTGGATGTCGAGAGGGGACCACCGGCGAGTCACCCTGGCCCGCTACAGGAGGTCGCAAGCTGTCTCCACTCTGCTGGCTCTTTGTACCGCATTCACGGTTAGGCCGCTATGCATGGCCCCGCGGGAGAGGGGCCACGTCGCTCCAGCCAGAAGTGGCCGGTGGCCACCGCGGGTGTTGGACCTCTCGGCAGGCTGCCATGAGGCTTCACGGTGCACGGGTGATGTGCATCAGTGAAGCCATGCACGTACCTGTGCATGGCATGTAGGCATTGTATGTGCCATGCATGGGTATCACGGCCCGTGTACTGTATACTTTAGTGCACAGTGCCAGGCTCACAGCCCTTGGTCTGAGTGCTCTACCTTTAATGCGACTGCTCCATATGCTTTCATGCACAGTTGAAGTTGTCGGTTGTCTGGCCTCCCGGTCTATACACTGCGCATAAAAAGGTGCAGTGCGCTTAACCGAGAAAGTTTACGTGATCTTTTTCTACGGTGATATTTTTTTATAAAAATAAAAGGGAGAGAACCAATGACACTTATCTGGAGAGCTTCATCTGTTCTTTCTGGTGTAAAAAGTAACTAGATCCCGTACCAACTGAGATGTGTGAGCCTAGATGGCGATGTGTGAGCCTGGTGGTGCTAGGCTTGGACGACGTTGCGTAGGCCCTTGGCTGGTCGGTGCAGTCGTACCGAGTCCATGTTTATGGCCATGAAGGTGAACATTATATGATATAGGGAAAATAGAGAGAAGTAGACACATATTTACGTAGTTCGACACTAGACCTACGTCCATCGGGATTTGGGAATGGGAGAATCCACTAGATAAGCTTTGTTTACAATCTCTCGGAATCTCTCATCCTCACTGTACAGTAAATTTACAGATCACTTTACCAGTTTGGACACTATCACCGAAGAGTCTGGAGTATAAAGAAGCCTGCCCAAAAAGCCTCTAAGGAGTCTGGCCAAGAGTCTATCCGAAGAAGTCCCCTCGTAGATCCCAAAATAGCTTCATCCTGGAGATCAAAAGTCCCACCTAATCGTCTGTCCCTCCCCTTTTATCTCTCTCTTTCCCCTCCTTTTAGTCACATCAACTCATCTCACATCCTTTCCCCCATCCCTTGCCTTCCTAACATTACTTTCTTCCCTTCTTTTTCCTTTCTCGTACTCTCTCATTTTTCCCTATTTTATTCTCTACTGAAGCCCCTTTAGTGGGCTTGGGTTTTGAGGGCCTCATGGGCCCAGGACAAAATCACCCCTAACAGTTTTAAAAATAATATTTAAATTTTCTTCCTTTGAAATTCAAAAATTTTACATATTTATCTTTCATTTAAAACATAATTATAAAAACAATTGTGAGATTGATCAAGAGCACCGTCAGCACTACGTCAACGCATGCAACCCCATTTTCAAGTTAGAAATTGATTACTACGTATACGGGAAAACGGCCGAAAGAATATAAAAAATACAATTTCAAGTACGAATTAGGTACGTAATTATATATGAGCCAGACGTAGCAAGAGACTCTTCCCGATAAGAACAAAAATATGTTTTATTTTATTTATTTTTTTGTTATTAAATATTTAAAAAAAAAAATCTTCTTGCAAACAAATTTGTGTACCAATTCATGTACTGATATTGATATGTAAAATAAATATTTAATGAAACGATGTGAATTAATGATTGAAATAATTTTCATGAGGTAAAAAATTGTATTCTTCTCACAATTTTTTTTTTAATTTGTTTTAAATAAAAAAAATCATTGATACGTGATTTGGTGCGTGAACTCACTTATACCTAGCAAATCTCTATGGTTAATTTGTTAGAACTGCAATTTCAGTCTGTCCAATGCCACTGGTCCACTAGTTTATGGCTTAAACTGTTATAGGAAAAGAAAAAAAAAAAAAAAATGATTTCAATAAGATCATGTTTATCTGTCAAGTCACACAGGGCCAGTGGTTTTGCACACTATTGTAGATCCCCTAACATGTCTCACCAAAAGTTTGTACATGCAATTAGTTTTTAATCTTTGATGTTTTTTTGCCTAATTCAAGGTATGGTGCCAATTATGTGTTGCGCTATTGTAGAGGTAAGAGGTAGTAGAAGGTGAGAACTCAAGAGAGTTTTATTTCCAAATATAAAAATATAAATAAAATAAAATATTTATTTTATATGTTGGCCCAAATGAGGGGAGTGTTAAAGTTCTAAGTAAGCCATTAAATTCACCATTTTTCATTAGGGCCAAGTTTTGAATTAAATATTTTATATATTGGCCTAAATGAGGGGATCAGTGTTAACACACCTAGCATACCATAAATATAAAAGAGTTATTGTTTTCAATTAAATTATTTTAATAACTGAAAAAATGCCACGGCACGCAATTCTTTGGCCGTAATATAGAGTCAAGACATTAAGGACAAGAAATGCCAAAGTAAGACCCTACCCAACAAGTTCTTTCTAAGTTCTCTTTGGATACAAAAAGGCCTCAAACTCATTTTAATTCATCTCATCTAATCATTATAATTTTTTTTTAAATTTCTATATAAATATAATAAACAATTCTACTTTTTCAATTTAAAAAATAATAATATGAAAAAATAATATTATTAGATATTCTAACAATATTATATTTAACTTTCAACTTTTATCTCAACTCACTATCCAAACTTCCTCTTATACATACCATTTTCTAGCTTCATGTGATAGTGTGGGACATCCATGGATGCAATAATTATGGTCTTGGCGAATACAATATTCCTGACCCCAATTAGGCCAATAAATGAACTCGTCTGTTGGATAGCTCAATCGGTACTCGTTCCGTTAAATTCGAATCGAATTCGATTCATGAAAAGAAGTTCAGCCTTGAAAGAAAATACCCAATCGATTAGTAAATGATACAAACCCAACAAAACTCGACTAGACTTGGTTAAAGCTCATTAAGACTTGCTTATTTATGCCTAAGTCGATTCGTTACCTCGACTCGATTAAAACTCATTCATATATCGATAAATATATACAATATATATATACGCGTATATATAATGTATTAGATAATAATATAGGCATAACACTTTTATAATTAAATATATAATATGTAACCTAATTACTTATACATATATATTGAATATACTTTATAGCTATATTTTATAATTTGTACAATAATTAGTAAATAATATTTAATAATTTTATATACTAGTATGTACTAACTATATATGAATTAGATATATGCTATCATATTATGTGTATGTACTAATAATTTATGTATAGTAGGCATATAACATATTGTTATTATGGATAAATATCAACTAAGTAGATATTAATTATTTATAAAGTTTTAAAATCTTATAATTCAATAGAGGTTCTACTTGTTAGTTGTACAAATTCAATATTAGATTTTTTATTTTTTATTTATCTAATTTATTAATTATTAAATCTTATTAAAAAAATATTAAAAATAAAAAACTCGAGCTATGTTCGTTTTATAGACGAGCTTGAGCTCGAGTTCAAGTTGAAAATTTAGCTTACTGAGTCGAGTCCAAACAAATATTAAATAAAAATTTCGAGTTCGGGCTTGAGTTTTTTGAGTTAAGTTGAGCTCGGTTACCCGGTTCGGCTAGGCTCGATTACAACCCTAACCCTAATCGTGGTGTATAGCTTGAAGGGTCTGCTAAAATTAAAAAAGAAACAATTAAAAAGTTGGATTGCAAGTTTTTTTTTTTTTTTTTTCAGAAATGATACAATAACAGCCAATTAATTAACAAGTTTCACAGAATTTATTCATAAATATTAATATTTAATTTAAATTTCTGATTTTTTCTTTAATTTTAAAGAGTCAGAATTTTAAAAAATAATATTATTTTACTCTGCAGAAGTATTAATGCAGTTTAATTGTAATTTTTACCACTATTAATTTGTTTTGTTTTGTTTTTCATTTTTTTTTTAATCCAGAACTCATGAGAACGTTGTGTGAAAATGGCATCTAAAGTTTGAAGAAGTTGCAAGGAAATTGCCAAGAAGTTACTGAACATCTTTCTTTTAATAATTTAACGTGGCATTGAATCAATGCATGACTTCACTTTAGTCCGATCCTCAAGGAAGTTGCCATGAAGATACCATTAACTGATAGGTATGGTGTAAGAAAGCGGCATGGCCTGGAGTTGTCCTTTTAAAGGAGAGTCGATGATTTCCAACTCTCTACATTCGGTAAGTAGAGTGATTATCAAGCATTACATACACACGTACACTGACAAATTTCTTCCATGGCCTTATCTACAATCTCTTCTAGTTCATTCTCTTCTTCATACACCTCTCTATGGTGCTATGATGTGTTCTTGAGCTTTAGATGAGAAGATACCCGTAATACTTTTACCGCCCATCTATACCGTGCCTTGACTCTAAAGGGAATCCATACCTTCATAGATAAGGATGAGCTTAGACGAGGTGATGAAATTTCACCTGCACTCCTCCAAGCTATAGAAGTTTCAAGAATTTATATCATTGTACTATAAAAAAATTATGCATCATCAACATGGTACTTGGAAGAGCTATTAAAAATTCTTGATCAATGTAAAGAATCAATGCAACAAAGGGTTCTACCTGTATTTTACCATGTAGATCCATCAGATGTACGCGATCAGAGAGAGAGTTTTGGACAAACATTGGCTAAACATGCTGAGAAACTGAATGTAGACATGAAGTTGCAGCTGTGGAAGGCAGCCCTTCGAAAAGTTGCCAAATTGTCCGGATACCATCTGACCAGAAATAGGTAAATTTTCTAACCGCCCGCTTTTATGCCTTCCATTGATCAAGATTGCCTTTTTGCCCCCATTCTATGTATAAATCATCAGTGTGCATGATCTTGTCCAATACGGAAGAAACTAATCACAACTTGATGATAAACATAAATATATAAAAAATAAAAATCTAAACTTTTGTTTGGCCTTTCGATGATCGCCAACTAAAATATAATACAAAAGTAGATTCATCTTTATCATTTTTTTTTTTTTTGGTTTATCAATTCTTAAGCATTAATTGATCAATTTTCAACAAAACCAAATAATTTTAAAGTTAATTAGAAGACTGTATTTTGATGCATTTAATATGGTTCCAACATCTAATCTTTTGTCTAAATTAAGTTCATTTCTAGAACAGTATAAAACTCACTGTGATAGTTGGGAGAAAAGAATTAAGAAAAACAATAGACAATAATTTATTTTTTGGCCTTGATTTTTTTCGCATACGAGATGAGATGTCTTGAAATAAAAGTTGAAAGTTAAATAAAATATTATTAAAATATATTTTTTTAATATTATTTTTATTTTGAGATTTGAAAATGTTAAATTGTTTATTTTATTTCGTGTAGTAATCTGAAAAAATTATAATAATTAAATGGAATAAGATTAAAAAAAATTTGTGAAAATAAAATGAGATGCGCGCATTTTGATCTTTGAGTCTAACAAAAAGGAGAGAACTTGCCGTGAGCTCGTGGCAACATATATTGCATGGACCTATAGCCTAGCTACCGATTTCTTATTTTATTTTATTTTTCTGCTGTAAAAAGAAAATTAAATTGTGTTGCTTGTATTGCACGTGAGGAGTACAAGTCATTAATTGTTTCTTTTTTTTTTCTTTTATATATGTGTCCACACAAACACAAGAATGAATCAAAATTCATTGAAAAAATCGTTCAAAATGTCTCAAGAATGATAAATGATCATTTATATTTACATGTTGCCGAACATCCCGTTAGATTAAAACCACGTGTAGAAGATGTCAAATTGCGTTTAAGACTTGGAATGAAAGACACGCAAATGATAGGAATTTTTGGAGTTGAGGGAATTGGTAAGACAACTCTAGCCAAAGCAATTTATACCTCGATTGCTTTTCAATTTGAAGTTAGTTTTTTTCTTCCAATTGATAGCGACACTTGGAATCAAGTGAATCGTTTGGTCCAACTACAAAACACACTTCTTTCTAAGATTTTAGGAGACTGTAGAAGTTTGAAGGTTGACAATATTGATACAGGAATCTATATGATAAAGCGTAGGCTTCACTCTAAGAGAGTTCTTCTAATTCTTGATAGTGTAGACCACTTGGATCAATTAGAAACATTAGTAGGAGCGCGTGATTGGTTTGGTAAAAGAATTAGAATCATCATCACAACAAGAGATCAACACTTGTTGACTGCGCATGGAGTTGATTCAAAATATGAGATGACGGGATTGAATCAAGATGATGCTTTTCAACACTTTTGTTGGCATGCTTTCAGAAATGAGAAACTGGTTGACGGTTATGGAGAGTTTGTAGAACAGATCATAAATTATGCTGGGAGCCTTCCACTAGTTTTAACAGTGCTCGGCTTGGATTTATATGGCAGAACTAAAAAAGAGTGGGAAAGTGCATTGGACCAGTACAGGAAAATCTCTCACCAAGATATTCAAAAAATACTTCAAACGAGTTATGATAGATTAAGTGAAAATGGAAAGAATGTTTTTCTTGACATTGCATGTTTTTTCAATGGAGAATGGCTTTATAATGTCATTGAGCTGCTAGATAGTTTTGGTTTTTACCCAAACTTTTCGATCCCAAGACTAAGGGAGAAGAGTCTTATTTCGGAATTTCACGAAATATTGCAAATGCATAACTTGTTACAAGATATGGGTAGAGAAGTTGTTCGACAAGAATCGCTTAAAAATCTAGGAACACGTAGCAGATTATTCTTTCATGAAGATGTTTACGAAGTACTAGAGAATGATACAGTAAGTCAGATCAAAATCTCTTTCAATTAAACATTGTTTCTTTAGCACATGTGACATATACGTATGTGTATAAATATATGAATAAATGAATAATTTATTTTTTGATTTTGTTGGCTCACTTAAACATGCATTGTCTTCCTATACAGGGAATAGATAATCATGTTGAAGGAATTGTTGTAGATTTTGCTGAAGGTGATGATATCATCCGCTTGAGTCCCAAGGCCTTCGAGAATATGAAAAGACTTAGATTATTTAGATGCCGCAATGCACATTTTTCTAAAGAACTTAATTGTCTACCTAATTCAATAAGAGTGCTTGATTGGCCTGATTGTCCTTTACAATCTATGCCATCTAAATTTCGTGGAGACAAACTCTCTATTCTACACATGCCTGGAAGTCGCATCCTGGAGATACCGTTGGAATTAAAGGTACAACTATTATTATTTTCAATATTTCTTTCTTTAAACTTAGTTTGATGTTCTTTTCTTTTAACAAAATCTCATGGTTATGAATTTTGGTGGTTGTGATTTCTTAACGAAATTCCGGATATTTCAAGTTGCCCAAATTTGAAGGAAATAGATCTTCATTCTTGTAAAAATCTAGTTGAAGTTCATGATTCTGTTGGATTAATCCTTGATAAGCTTGTTAACTTGAGACTTGGTGGATGTTTCAATCTAAAGAGCTTTACAAGGAGACTCCAATTGAGATCTCTGGAACTCCTTGATCTTGGTGATTGCTCAAGCCTTCAAAATTTTCTTGAAATAGAATTTGAAATGGAACATTTACACTTTGTCTACTTAATGGGCACCGCAATAGAAGAATTACCTTCATCCATTGGGTACCTCACTGGGCTTAGACTTTTAGAGCTAAGTAGCTGCGTAAACCTTAAGTGTCTACCAAGTAGCATTCATCAGTTGAGATCTCTAAATCAAATTTATCTCATGGATTGTCCAAATATTATAAGTTTTGGGATGGAGGAGGAGGAGGAGGTGCATAATGGACAACCCACGCCTTATGTAGTGTCTACAAGCTGGGAAAATGAAGCTTCATTGGGTGCAGAATTATTCCCATTGCCGCCTCCAACAAAATCAACCACTTGTCTTTACTTGTATCTTATGAACTCTGGCCTATCAAAATCAAATTTCTTTAGGCTATTTAATTGCTTTCTCAATCTGCATACATTACAACTATCATGTAGTGATATCGTAAGCATTCCAGCAAGCATCAAAACATTTGTTGGATTGTCAATGCTTTTTTTGAATAATTGCAAGCAACTTCAAGAAATTATGGAGTTTCCACCGAATCTAGGATCGCTTCATGCTGATGGATGCATATCACTGGAAATATTACCGGAAATATCAAAAATATTTCATTTCCCACGGCTAGAAAGGATTGAGTTGAGCAGATGCTATAAAGTGAATATGGGGAATTGTATGCCAAATCCTGCGTGGAATCGAGTAAGTCCCGATACATACTTCTCTTTTCCTTATATATCCATTTGGCGTTTTGTGGCTAATCGATTTTTGTATATGAATATAGTTTTTATATATTTTATGATGTGTTCATCCAACAGGATTATGAAATGATATTTTCGGGAAATAAGATTCCAGATTGGTTCAGCCATTGCAAGGAGACTTCAAATAGTCATCGGTGTGAATTTGATATTAAAGGGTCCCCACCGTATAATTCGGATGACATCATAGGAATTTCTCTTTGTGCTATTTTTGAACCCGTTGGGACTGGGGGATTGCAAGTTCACTTCATCACAGTAAAATCCGAGGATCTTAGGCGCCACTACAGATATACTAATGAAGGAAAACTTGATGAAATGGATTCAGATCATGTATGGTTGGAGCACTTAAATACAGAAGATATTAGGCGTCGAGGAATGATTGTAGATCAGGCAAATGATCTGAGGATTATATTTGAAAACAGATGTCCAGATTCAGTGATCTTCAAACATTACAGAGTTCATCTGTTATACAAACAGCATGATGAACAGAATGCAAAAGATCATGAAAATGTTATTGTCCATTTGGATGCACCCATTGAAAATATTGGAAATTTAGCAAATCCAATGGATCATGGATGGAAGTCAACTTTCTAAGAGGCGTCGTATTGATTATGATGATGATCGCAACGTCATTGAATCCGACATGTACCCACAACATCATTATGATGATGATCACAACCTTGGACATCAAACTCTTTTTGAGTTCGGGACCACCATGCACCACGTAACATTACGCGACCCGAACATAAAACCTGGCCAGTTGAATTTAGAATTTTTTCTTTATGATACCCGATTTTTGTATCGTTTTTGGCCTTTCAGAGAATCACATCTTAGCCGTCAGCCCTCCTCTGCTTTCTCCCGCTCGATACTCACTCTCTCCCTCGCAAGCTCACAGCAGCGGCTCTCCTCCTCGCAGCCTCACTCTCTTGCATGAGATTAGTTTGTGAGTTTGCTATTGGTGGGTTTATGGGTGTTTTGATGGTTGAATAGGTTATATATTGTTTGCTTGTTTGTGCTTGATGGTCTATACTCTCCTATTATTTGCTTTTGATCTGCTACTCTCAATTTGTTCTCTATGCAAAAATACTATTCTCTATTGTGTAGAACAATCTTCTCAGTAAAGTGAATGATGTTGGTTGTCTGAATAATGGTCTATACTCTCCTATTCTTTTTAAGCAATGATGTTGATTCATTTCCTGTTTCTTTTATTTTGAAACTCATTATCTGATTTAATAATGGAAAATTACTTTTCTGGCATATAAACTCTTAGACTATGAAGTCAATCTGCAAAAAATGGAAAATCAAACAATTTGTTCTATAGAGGAAAAGGTTTTGCCAAACAATTCAAAGTCAAACGAATCATGAAACTAAACAGATAATTCATAAACAATGAGGTGTATGGTTTAGGACCAACATTTTCTTTTAATGAGGTCTTTTAGTGCACTGTTCCTCTTTTATTTCATGGGGTATATTATTTCTTATGGATTATTTATGAGCTTTTCTTCTAGAGCTTGGGTAACCTATGCATCAAATGGGCTATTTCCATAAAGGTTTGTGCATGGAACTTCTCATAAAGTGGGAATTTAAAATTATAATGATGAGATAAGATAAAATAAGATGAAATAAGATGAAACTGTTTCTGTATTGAAACCGACTTTATTCTCGTTGAAATCCAACTCAATATTATTCTGGGAGTACGCTGTAGCTTCTGCAGAGTTTTATGCCCTCCAATTAGCCACCACGACATCATTATCCTATCTATTTTATAATAAATTAAGCTACGCTGAATTAAATTTATACAAAGAGAGTTTTAAAATGCAAAGATATGAACATAAACTTTTGAGAGACGACTAAGATTATGTACGAAGATTTAAGCTCAATGCAAGAAAGCCTACCAACTCTATGATAAAATTACAATTAGAATCTACTCGTGTGTACTTTTTAAATAACAAATTAATATTCAAATTACAGTTAGAATTAAAATAAATTTTAATAGAATAATGATAGATTTGTTGAGCATGTTGTTAAAAAGTGGTTAGTTCAATGTGGCGTCCTCGACCCCCCACGTGTGATTTGGTAAAATAAAAGTCGTCACACCGCGATGATGACTACACGAATTATGCACTCCAACGACAAGTGCTCAGAGTATATACAACATGCAATTAGTGTGCAAATATAATAATTGCAGCAAAAAAATGAAAGAGACATTCATACTAAGTACTAGAAAAATTAAATACAATACAATAACAAATATCCTCCAAAAGGATTATACAGTCATCCGACAGGTAAATAAAATAAAAGAAGACAATATAACATGAGGGGAAACAAATCCCATATCCTCAAAGCAACCATAACATCAACAAGTCATGCCTTTGGCAGATCTGGTCCCTCAAGCTCATACTCATTCTCTGCATTAAAGTCTATGATAGTCGACCCGTTTGGTTATGTAGTTCAGATGAGAAGAGATGTTTTAAATAATAATAAATAAAATATTATTATAATATATTTTTTTAATATTAATTTTGTATTGGGATTTTAAAAAATTAAATTGTTTATTATATTTTGTATGTGTTGCCCAGATGACTAACACAAGATGGGGGTGAATTGAGTTGTATTTAAAAAAAATAACAATTATAAATCAAATATACAATATAAAATATAAACAAAATACGAAACAGTAATAAATATAAAGAGTAAGGGTAAGAGAGAAGCAAACTCAGTATGTTAACGAGGTTCGGCCCCACTGCCTACGTCCTCGCCTCAAGCTACTCCTTGAGGATCTCCAAATTCACTATTCAACCTCCTTCAGGTGGAGATAGAAACCTATTACACCTTTGAACAATACCACTACAAAGGATCCATGTAGAACACCCTCTACACTTGCAATTACCTTACACGTGGTGATTCAACTATTCCCTGTGTAGAACACTTTCTACATGCACAAGGGTTACATACACCCTTTTACTGATACAAGAGCTGATAGTGGGTAGATTATCAGAAAACACTCCTCAATGAGTGAAATAAGAACAATACAGCGCAAATTATATTTCTCTCAAAATGAACAAGGATTAAGGCTCAATGCTTAGAGAAGAGAGAATGAAAGCTTTGAATGAATGTTGTATGCTCTGGATATTGTAAATGTGAAGCTCTCAAATGATCTATTTATAGACATATGAGACTTCATATTCAAATTTAAAAAGATTCACATGTCAAAGACAACATCATTCACTTTTTCAAAAAATTCAAATAAAAAGTCATTCTTTTTCAATTGTCAAAGACAACATCATTCATTTTTCAAAAACTTCAAACCTAATCTTTTACTTTTGGCATATGATAAAAGGAGCACACTTTACTTTTCAAATTTTTCAAACAAAATCATCTACCTTTTGCATAAGTCAAAAAAAGTATCAATCACTTTTGAAAATATTCAAATAAAACATGCACATGTGAAAGATGACAATCAATCATCCTTAATATTTTCAAAGTTCAACCCTTTAATCAAGGTATGCACATGTGAAAGATAACAATCAATCATCTTTCAAAATTTTCAAATTTAATTTTCAAAATATTCATGCACATGTGCAAAATGTATTTTAATGTTTTATGATAAAATATTAATTTTGAGCCTTAATCCTAATTTCGAATTTTTAAGAGATTTACAACATTGCTCTATGACTTTAATGTGAACTTGTTCCCTTCTTGCTCATGCTTGTTTCCTTGATGTGTTTGAATCCATTGTGTAGACAACTTGAGTTTGAGACTCCTTTATTCTTTGAATTCATTTGTTATCATCAAAATCTATGTGTAAATATATAATTACACAAATCTTGAAACCTTGGGTTCAACAATCTCCCCATTTTTGATGATGACAAATACTTGATAGAACCTGAAGCCTGTATTAATACTTAAGCTCCCTCTGAGAATGTGCGTTAGTTTTTCAAGCAAAAGTATAAATATAATTCCAAACATATATAACAAGTTTAGCAATTAAAACAATGTTAATGTTCTAGTCTAACACTTCTCCCCCTTTTGGTATCATTAAAAAGGATCCGCAACAAGTAAATGGACTGAAGAAAACGGTGCGTTAATAGAAACTATAGATAGTTGAAAAAATGGATCCGTCCGTGATCCGACAAGTGTGGCTGGAGATTTGAACAAAATCGCCTGGTGTTGTTGACAAACAAGTTTGAAGGCTCTGAGTTTCTAAAAAAATGTCATTTTCACCGATCAGTAAAAAAACATCACATTGCTCTTTGACTTGGATGATAGCTCGTCTTGTTCTTTATGCTATCTCTATAAAATTAGTCTTAAAATTCATCTAATCTGCATCAAGTTTTCTTCTCATCTCTATAACTCATCTGCATTCTTTCAACATTCTCACTTTAAGCCTTCAATTCTTTTCTCAATGGCTCATTCTTCTAACATTTCTCTAGATCCATCCATGAGACATTCTGCACCTCAACCTCCTGTCCTTTCTACAGCTGCCATTGGTGCCATGTTGCAGCAAGAAAATAATAATTCGGCTAATAAGTTAAATTCCGATGCTATCTACGACTTAGTGAGTCTTGGGACTCGCTACTCCTCCTCTATTGTTGCTTTTTCTCAGCGGCTACAAGTCAGAAATCATGAAGTTGAAAAACTTAAAGAACAAATTATTGTACTTCAACGAATTGTTCAAGAGTCTCACACAAGGGAAGGAATAATTCTGCATTAGAATAAACAGTTGAAATCTTTATTAGATTCTTCATTCCGCTTGCCGGTTCTCATGGATAAGAATGACATGATATTGTATGAAGAGAATGAGCGTCTCAAACATGAGGCTAAGAATCTCAAGTTTATGTAAAAGTACTTAAAAAATCTCTCTCTATTTTTATTGACTCTGGTCTATCTTTTAAGAGATATTCATAGCATGCATCATACCTATTTCTCTTCGATCATACATAATCTATCTTCTGGTAAAGGTTTTGTGAAAATATCTGCTAACTGATCGTGTGTGTTTGTGAACTCTAGTACTATATCGCCTTTCTGCACATGATCTCGAAGAAAATGATATCTTATTTCAATATGCTTAGTTCTAGAATGTTGTATTGGGTTCTTTGAAAGATTTATAGCACTTATATTATCACATTTGATTGGAATGTGATTATACACGAGTTTAAAATCTTCGAGTTATTGCTTCATGTAGAGAACTTGAGCACAACAACTACCCGCAGCAACATATTCTGCCTCAGCAGTAGATAGTGCAACAGAATTTTGTTTTTTACTAAACCAGGAAACTAGTGCATGACCTAAGAAATGGCATGCTCCACTAGTGCTTTTTCGATCTATTTTACAGCCAGCATAATCTGCATCTGTGTAGCTGATTAGATCGAAAGATGTGTGCTTAGGGTACCATAACCCTAGGTTAATTGTACCACTAAGATATCTAAGAATACGCTTAACTGCAATTAAATGTGATTCTTTTGGAAATGATTGAAAGCGTGCACATAAGCACACACTAAACATAATATCTGGTCTACTGGCTGTTAAATATAATAAGCTACCAATCATACCTCGATATATCTTCGAGTCAACTGGCTTACCGGATTCATCTTTATCAAGTTTAGTTGATGGGCTCATTGGTGTTCCAATTTCCTTAGCACATTCCATCCCAAACTTCTTCAGTAATTCCTTAATATATTTTGATTGATTGATGAATGTCCCACTTTTTACTTGCTTAATTTGCAATCCGAGAAAGAATGTAAGTTCTCCCATCATACTCATCTCAAATTCTTCCTGCATAGTCTTAGCAAAAACTTGACACATATTTTCATTAGTAGAACCGAATATTATATCATCAACATAAATCTGAATCAAAAGAATATCATCATTTTCATATTTAATGAAAAGAGTTGTGTCAATTTTTCCTCTTGAAAAACCTTTTTCAATCTAGAAACCACTGAGTCTCTCGTACCAAGCTCTAGGAGCTTGTTTGAGTCTATATAGTGTTTTTGTGAGTTTAAAAACATGATTTGGGGAAATATAATTTTCAAAACCTGGAGGTTGCTCAACATATACCTCTTCATTTATAAAACCATTTAAGAAAGCACTTTTAACATCCATTTGAAAAATTTTGAAATCTTTATAACAAGCATATTCAAGTAGCATTCGAATAGCTTCTAATCTTGCGACTAGTGTATATGTCTCATCATAATCGATTCCTTCTTTTTGATTAAAACCTTGGGCTACAAGTTGAGCCTTATTTCTAGTAATGATTCCGGACTCATATTTCTTGTTTCTAAAAACCATTTTGTTCCAATAATAGTATGATTTTTGGGTCTAGGAATAAGTGTCCAAATATCATTTCTTTCAAATTGATTCAACTCTTCTTGCATAGCTAGAATCCAAGATTCATCAAGAAGTGCTTCATCAATATTTTTGGGTTCAATCTGAGATAGAAAAGCAGTATGATTGCAAATATTTCTAAGAGATGATCGAGTACTTACACCTCGTGAAGGTTCTCCCAAAATTTGTTCCACTAGATGATCTTTCACAAATTTTCACTGTTTGGTTGCATCTTGTATTAAATTTTGATGATCTTTCCTGATGGCTTCATGTTGAACTTCCTCTATTGTGTTCTCTTTGTTGAGATTGAGACTTTCCGTGTTATTTATACCTCTTGTTTCTTCATCAATAGATTTCTTGGAGAGTGGAGAATTAGATTCATCAAATACTACATGCATAGATTCTTGTACAGTCAGTCTTTTTATTGAATACTCTATAAGCTTTACTATTAATAGAATACTCAAGAAAGATACCTTCATCAGATTTTGCATAAAACTTGGCTAAATTATCCCTGTCATTCAAAATAAAACATTTGCATCCAAATACATGAAAGTAACTAATGTTGGGCTTTTTCTCATTCCAAAGCTCATAGGGGGTTTTATCTAATTTAGACCTTAGTATAACTCTATTTATAACATAACATGCAGTACTTACCGCTTCGGCCCAAAAATAACTAGGCAAGTTGTTCTCATTGAGCATTGTTCTTGCCATCTTTTAAGAGATCTATTTTTCCTCTCTACTACCTCATTTTGTTGAGGACTTCGAGGAGCAGAAAAATTATACACAAAACCATTTTCATCACAAAATGTTTCAATATTTTTATTAACAAACTCTTTTCCCCTATCACTTCGGATACTTGAAATAGTATAGCCATTTTCATTTTGAATTCTCTTGCATAACTTGGTAAAGGCATTATGTGCCTCATCTTTATGAGCAAGAAAGATGACCCAAGTATATCTAGAGAAATCATCAACAATAACAAATGCATAATATTTTCCTCCTAGACTTACAACTCTATTTGGTCCAAAAAGATCCATGTATCAGGTGTAATGGTCTAGTAGTGGAAATATGTTTTTTGGTTTTAAAAGAAATTTTTGTTTGTTTACCAAATTGGCATGCATCACAAATTTTATCTTTAAGAAAATTTGTTTTTGGTAAACCTCTCACAAGATCATTTTTTGAAAGTTTGAAAATAAGTTCCATGTTAGCATGACCTAATCTTCTATGCCATAGCCAACTAGTTTCATTTTGAGCTGAAAAGCAAATAGCATCTTGTGAGGTAATTTCTTCAAAATCGATTGTATAAACATTGTTGCTTCTAAAAGTAATAAAACAAATATTACAATTATGATCATTCAAAATAATGCACTTATCCATTTTGAAAGTAACTGTAAATCTTTTATCACATAATTAACTTATGCTCAAAAGATTATGTTTTAGACCTTCAACAAGTAGAACATCTTCAATTATGAGAGAAGATTCATTACCAATTTTACCTATTCCCACGATCTTCCCTTTTGAGTTATCTCCAAATGTCACGTGTCCTTTTTCTTTAGATCTAAGATCAAAGAACTTAGTCTTGTCTCCCGTCATGTGTCTTGAACATCCACTATCTAAAAACCATTTATTTTTGCTTGTGGATGACTTCATGCATACCTATAAAAACAATTAAAATGATTTTTCTTAGTACCCAAGTTTTTTGGGTCCTTTATTTATTAGTATTAGAAGAAACAAGATTTTTAGGTACCCACATGGCCCTAATAGTCATTCTATGATTTCTTCTAATAGGACAAGTATCATAATTATGACCATTTCTATTACAAAAATTGTAAGTAACATGTGGCATATATGAAGAACTTGAGTGATTATAATAGTATCTTTTTTTGACAAAATTATTTTTATGAAAAAAATTTTGAATATTATATTTTGATGTAGAAGGATTATCAAAGAAGTTTTTATAAGGTTTGTATTTTTGTTTTGGCATATATCCCAAGCCTGCCTTGTCAAAAACATATCTTTGACTACCAAGAAATTTTTCAAAATTTCTTTTTCCATTTGTAAAGTTTTCAACAATATTTTCTAAATCAGTTTTCTTCTTCTTCAACTCAAGATTTTCATCTTTCAAAACGATACTTTCTTTTCTTAAAATATCAATTTCGTTTGTTAAAGAAGAATTTTTCTTTTTCAAAGCCGTATACTTGATACCCAATTTTTCAAATTCCTCATATACCTCTTCTAAAACATTTTGCAATTCTTCATATGAAGGATTTTTAATATTATCAAGATTTGTTACCTCAATGTCATCTTTAGTCATAAGACAAAGATTTGTTGATTCTCCATTGCTTGCTTCACTATCTGAGCTACTTGAATCATCATCCCATGTAGCTTTCATTGCTTTCTTGCCATTGTTTCGATCTTTCTTTAGCAGAGGACAATCTGGCTTGATATGACCAGGCTTATTGCATTTATAACAAATTAAAGTGTCATTTTTACCTGAATCTTTTTTGGAAAACTTTTTGAATGATTTCGTCGGAGGAGTTTTATTTTTCTTTAAGAACCTTTGAATTATTCTTGTTATCATCGCAACTTCTTCATCTTTGTCGTCATTTTCCTCATCTTCATCACTTTCACTTTCATGAGGAACAACTTTAAGTACCAAGCTCTTCTTTGGCTTTCCTTCTTCTTCTTCTCTTTTCAATGTGTACTCATGGGTGATAAGTGACCCGATGAGTTCATTCACTTCGAGCTTCTTGAGGTCTCTAGCTTCAAGAATTGCTGTCACTTTTGATTCCCAGCATTTTGGTAGAGAGTTGAGAATTTTTCTTACTATCTCCACCTTAGAATAAACTTTGCCAAGAGCTGTCAAGCTGTTTATGATGTTAGTAAAACGAGTGTGCATACTAGAAATAGATTCATCATCATTCATCTTAAACATTTCATATTCATGAGTAAGAATATAAATTTTTGATTCCTTGACTTGCGAAGTTCCTTCATAAGTAACTTCCAAGTTATCCCAAATTTCTTTTGCCGTAGCGCAAGTCATTATTCTATTAAACTCATTTCCATTAAGAGCATTAAATAATAAATTTATAACAGTTAAATTCAAAGTATAAAGTATATCGTCTTCATGATCAAACTCTTCTTCTTCCTTTTTGACCTTTACTCCATCAACTACTTTTGTTGGAATATAAGGTCCATTTACAATGCATTTCCAGATTTCTCAACCTTGAGCCTGAAGGAATATTCTCATTCCAACTTTCCAGAATGAGTAATTATCTCCACAAAAGAGTGGAGGCCGACTGCTAGATTAACCTTCACCAAATGAAGCTGCAATGTTAACCATAAGATCTTAACTCAAAAGATAGTTAATCTTATAATAGAGCTCTTAGGTCTGATACCAATTGTTACTGATCATAGGCAGCACCTATGTCACCTAACAATTGTACCTACCAGACTAGCCGGCCACCGTCTCTACTGGTGCACCGTCAACCATGGTCGGAGAGTCTTGTTTCGGTGACACAGTCACAAGCTAGAGTTCCCATGAGTGATCTGCCTGTATGAACAGTACAGGTCAACTAGCTCTGATACCAATTGTTGCCCAGATGACTAACACAAGAGGGGGGGTGAATTGAGTTGTATTTAAAAAAAAATAACAATTATAAATCAAATATACAATATAAAATATAAACAAAATACGAAACAATAATAAATATAAAGAGTAAGGGTAAGAGAGAAGCAAACTCAGTATGTTAACGAGGTTCGGCCCCACTGCCTATGTCCTCGCCTCAAGCTACCCCTTGAGGATCCCCAAATTCACTATTCAACCTCCTTCAGGTGGAGATAGAAACTTATTACACCTTTGAACAACACCGCTACAAAGGATTCGTGTAGAACACCCTCTACACTTGCAATCACCTTATACGTAGTGATTCAACTGTTCCCTGTGTAGAACACTTTCTACACGCACAAGGGTTATACACACCCTTTTACTAATACAAGAGCTGATAGTGGGTAGGTTATCAGAAAACACACCTCAATGAGTGACATAAGAACAATACAACGCAAACTATATTTCTCTCAAAATGAACAAGGATTAAGGCTCAATGTTTAGAGAAGAGAGAATGAAAGCTTTGAATGAATGTTGTATGCTCTGGATATTGTAAATGTGAAGCTCTCAAATGATCTATTTATAGGCATATGAGACTTCATATTCAAATTTAAAAAGATTCACATGTCAAAGACAACATCATTCACTTTTTCAAAAAATTCAAATAAAAAGTTCTTCTTTTTCAATTGTCAAAGACAACATCATTCATTTTTCAAAAACTTCAAACCTAATCTTTTAGTTTTGACATATGAAAAAATGAGCACACTTTACTTTTCAAAATTTTCAAACAAAATCATCTACCTTTTGCACAAGTCAAAAAAAGCATCAATCACTTTTGAAAATATTCAAATAAAACATGCACATGTGAAAGATGACAATCAATCATCTTTAATATTTTCAAAGTTCAACCCTTTAATCAAGGTATGCACATGTGAAAGATGACAATCAATCATCTTTCAAAATTTTCAAATTTAATTTTCAAAATATTCATGCACATGTGGAAAATGTATTTTAATGCTTTATGGTAAAATATTAATTTTGAGCCTTAATCCTAATTTCAAATTTTTAAGAGATTTACAACATTGCTATATGACTTTAATGTGAACTTGTTCCCTTCTTGCTCATGCTTGTTTCCTTGATGTGCTTGACTCCATTGTGTAGACAACTTGAGTTTAAAACTCCTTTATTCTTTGAATTCATTTGTTATCATCAAAATCTATGTGTAGATATATAATTACACAAAACTTGAAACCTTGGGTTCAACAGTATGAAAATTTAAAAAAGTTGTAATGATTAAATGAGATAAGATGAGATTATTTGGTTTTTGGTAACCAATCTGGACCCGGTCATGCTCGTGTTAAAACATGTATATTATATTATATGGGTCAACCTGAACACGACCCGTTAAGGCTATCATGCCAAAATCTCAAACCCTAATACGACCCATTAACATAACAAGTTGACATGACACGATCCATTTTGACCTATTAGTGAATACAAAATAAATTGACCTGACTTGACCCAACGTTTTCAACCCATTTATATTAATTGGTTGAATAGACCCATTTCAACCCGTTTGACCTGATTGATTTTATATAAATAATATCTATAAAAAATTAAAAACTAACTATAAGTCCAAAATTACAATCTAAACAATAAAAATACTCTAAGAAACCATTTCCATAAAGCTTCTTATAAGAATAATCAACAAAATGAAATTTGTATCGAGGATCCAATATAACTGTTATAGCCAAGAACACATTGAACTCAGATTAATATTTCTCAAACTTAGCAAGCATTTGACAATATATTTTCTTCATGTAGTCATCTTCACTTTCAAAGTGCTCCTTTAATGTCAAATAAATCAAAAAAACTACTGTAAAATACAAATTGACTATAGGGTATTTGGTTTCAGAAAAGTCACAAGTAACATCATAACTCTTAATAAACTGTTAATCTTCTCCACCTTTTTCCACTCAAATGTTGATGGACAATGCTTAAAATTGGAATCGGTCAACTTCAAATGGCTAAAGGCAAGACGATAGAAAATGGCACTCTTAAGCATAATAAAAATAGAATTTCATCTAGTAGGGACATCTTATCTCAACCCTTTCCAAGTTCAGAAGATAGAATCTTGTAAATGAAAACACATCTAACATTAGAACAAGAGAGAACTCAGACCAAACTGAGAAACTCAAGCAATTAATAGAACAAAGTGAGAAAATCAGATAAATACAATCCTAATCAAAGTAGCACAAGTTTGAAAGCAAAACCATATAAGCTCGCTGCATAGATCAAACCAAGAAATCAGATCAACTACTGGAATAAAGTGACAAAATCAAATGAATACAAACATTAGAGCAGCACAAATTTAAAAACACTAAAGCCAATACAAACTATTTGCAAAATGCCGGTTTTATTGATTTTTTTATATAAGTAAAATGCGGCTTTATTGAATTATTGAATTGCAATTTTCACTTTCAGAATTGAGAGAGACCATCTATTTAAAACTACTTCTTATTTTCTTTTATTTGTTCAATTTGGATTTAAAATAAATGTAGAATACTGGAATATAAAATAAACACCTAATTTGTAGTTTAAGAGGAAAAAGTAATCAGCCAAAGAAAGTTGTATTTTCCCTCTCTATTCTTTCATTTGGTGTTCGTATATATACAAAGTTGATCTTGTGAATAACTAATCACTGAGAAACAGTTTCTTCTCTTCATCTTCTTCTCGGGATAAAACTTGGTTTCATTAACATGGCATAAGATCATGCTTAGTTCTTTCACGGCATCCACTTTCATTTCCATAAGATCAAACGGTGGAAAGGAAGATATTGAACTTAGAAAAAAGCATATTTGACGCGGAAATTAAGGGAAAGGGCCAGCATGTTTGCTTTCGGTGGAGAGAATTTCGAAAACAATTCTGCTACGAGTAGTCATTCATGCGCACCCTTCGTGCACTCCATGCTGACCTGGAGGGTAGTTTTGTAAATTGAGTTGCTTTAAGGATTAGACTCCAGGCCTTCGTCTGCTCATTTTTCCCGCTTAGTCTGGCGCAAGAAGCCTCTCACACGATACTCAGCGCCTTCTCGTCTCCGCCATCGGCACGATTCTCTCGCCACCAGCACGTTTGGGCACCTCGAATTCGTGTTGCAGTTGACGATCAAGTACGTATACGTTGGTTGAGGGAATATAAATACGTACGTATACATCTTATCTGGCTTTTTCTCTGTTGTGGTCCCTTGCCATTTGATTCCCTGAGTTTTGCTCACAGACAGAGAACAAAAAAGGGTGAAACCCCGGCTGCGCAAGAAATGGTTTTCTACTTTCCTCTGTTTTGCTTTGCTCACTATTTAGGATTATTTATGCTTCACAACTGGTTGTTTAGCACCCGTTTCTTGTGAGGATAATGGCTGTGTTAAGGGAGCATTTTTGACAATTTCAGGATAAAAAGTACTTGATGGTGCCTTATTGATTTTTAAAGCTCCATTTCTTTTCAAGGAAACTTTAATTTCCAGGTCTGTTATATCTTATTATCTCTAGGACCTTGAGATAAGATGTCCACTGCAGTGAAGCCACTTGCATTTTGGGCATTTACCTCTATCTTTGTCTGGTTGAGCAAACTCTATCTATTTTTGTCGCCGAACGGAGGAGGGCAGATGGAGTTGGTTTGCCGGACAGAGGAGTGGGCTCAATGATCTCTGCAACGGATCTGCTACGGGTGAGGGGGAACTACAGGCTTCAACTTCGACAGGGTGTGAGGCTTCAACGCACCGTTTCATTTAATCTCTTTATATGTCATCCGGAGTGCGCTAGGGGTGCATCAACTTGACTACCTTTAGATTTTGAAAAAAGCTAAACTCAGTCGGCTCGCGTAAGCGCTGGGTTGACGTGGCAAAATGAAAACGCATCGTTTCGTAGAAATAATGAAGTGCACCGTTTGATCCCCAAACATTTCTCCCCCGCTCACTTCAAACTCCCTCCTTCCCCCAGTTTCATTTTCCCTCCTTCTCTGCGTTTCTTCTCACTGAAGCCTCCCTCGAGTCCTCCGCCCTTAGTTTCCAGATGAAAGTTTGAGACAACCCACACGGAGCCTCCTTCAAAACCTCCTTCCCTCAGCTTCGTCTCCCACCGAAGCCTCCCTCCCTTCTTCTCCCACCGAATGACTCTGGTAATCGGTTGCCCCTGGGAAGGCAAGCATTTCTTCAAATTTCGATTTTACCATATTTTTTAGGCTACAATATATATTCTTCTCTCATTTTCAGTTTCCATTAAATTGTCTGTTTTGCTTGATTACAAGATACAAGAAATCAAATGCTTTTTCAGTTTAGTTATATTACTTTCAGTGCTTTATTTGTTTGTGATTATGTATTGAATGAATAAAGTTGATGCATATCAAGTAGATCTTCGTGTGGGTCTTCAAGCAGATCTTCATGTGAGTCGTCAACTGGGATTAAAGGGACAAGTAGGGATCTAATCTGAATATCTTGCCCATTGTATGGGTTTCTAAGGCCTTAACCAGTTGATATCATATTTGTGGGTTTATTATTTGTTTGTACCCAAGCCAGGTTGCAAGAACTTCTATGCCAAATCTTAGTTTAATGATTTATCATTTTAATATTTCACCAAATTAAACAGGAATACTTTAGATCTTCTTGGCCAAGCTGGGATGTTTGATGAAGTAGAGGCCATAAGAATATGGAAATGGGACCATTTGAGGTTCTTTTCTTGAAGATTGTTCAGTTCGGAGTGTTGAATTGGCTGAATATGTTGTAGAGCATCTCTTTGACTTGGATATTGAAAACCCAGGGGTTTATGTGCAGTGTTGTTATCAAAATATACATGAAGAAAGTTCCTGGATGTACTTCAAATTGAGGTGGATGTTGTTGTTTATTATTATTGATAATCAATTATCAAAAAAGGAAAAAGAAAAAGCAATTACTCTCATTTGTTAATGTTTTGAATGGATCAATTTGAAATCAAGTTCTTATTATGTAATGTATAATAAGAATTGTGACAATTTTTTTGCTGGAAGAAAAAAAAGGCATGAATACATGATAGAAAGTTTCAGTTCTGTATTTCATAATCTGCTTGATGTTTATGAATACAATTTAGTCTTTGATGACTGGTATCTTGTGCTTAAAAGCAGAAGCTCGGCAAGCTGACATTGAGTACAAAGTGTAGAAGAAACCTTCACTTAATTTTGAAGACATTTATAGCAAGAGCTCACATAGACGTTTGTTTGTAGCTGATCTGCAATGTATTACTAAACTATCCCAGTTATACGTTTGCAATGTAACTGCTGCAACACTCATTTTCAAGATTATATTGCAGCTAACATGTAATGAATGTAATTCATGTATTGGACACTCAAACTATTGAGGCAGGGCTTGCATTTTTAATAGTTTTCTAGATTTGCAAGTTTAAATATAAATATATATATATATATATATATATATTTACTTTTGTTTGTTTGAGGAAATGCAAGTGCTTGTGTGTGTTTTTGGGTTTAGTTCAAGCTACAGCTTTTATGATTATGGAGGTGTAATGGGTGTGCAAATCAATAAAGGTACATTGGTAGGGGACCTGTAATGGTGGCTGTTGGTTTGAAATGTTGGTGTTTGGAGTGGGAGAAAATGAACAATAGAAAAGACACCTGCAGATTTAAATGGGGCCAAGCACTTTTCTTTATATAAACACACCTGCAGATTGAAATGGGACCCGTGTTCTACAATTATCCCTATTGCAATCAACAAGCATTCAACTAAAATACCAAAACTCAAAAAATGGCATTTTCATTACTTAAAACCTATATTCCAACCGAAGGATATGAGTACCACTTAGAGTTCTCATTCAAGAAAAAAACAATGGAGACAAAACCTGGGTACTAACTCCAGCATAAATAAATATACCTATCTGTTTTGACCATGAAAAACCACAAGACTCTTTAACATTTTATCTTAGTGCCAAAACGGCACAAACTATAATAAGAGAGACTAATTAACAGTACATGGGAATAACTCCATCCTGTCCCACTTCTATTCTGGCCAGTTTGGGAATGAAGCTAAATTACATTATACAATTAAACATAAATGCATTTGCTCAAAGTGTGACTACACTCCATTGCAGCTTCAACATGTCCTAAGCAGCACAGCCTCCACAGACAATACTCCTGCAATTAAAATAAGAATATTTAATGAGAAGTCATATCTAATAGAAGATTTCCTGACAAACTGCATGGCAAAAAAGTGTCAATAGAAGGCACTTGGTGACTGCACAATAGAAGGCACTTGATTATGCTAAAGGGCCATCACAGATATTGATCTGGAACAATATTTATTTACTCTTATTGCCTTAAAACTATTGAAAACTCATTTTGGGTTCATAAAAAGCTTCTTTGAAGTCGTAATTTTTGCCTTAATCAAAATTTCCCTTTTCATTGATTAGGTACACAAAATCTGAAAATTTATGGGTTATTTTTCTGCCTAGCATGTGCCCTCGAAAGAGCAGTTAAAACTTAAGTAGCTTTTGCTTAAAGAGTAAGATTATACCAAGAAAGAGAAACAACAATGATGCAAAAACTCACAACCTCATCAAACAAGCACATCATTTCAAAGGAATTAAGCCAATAGTAATGCTACACATTAAGCAAAACACACTAAATATGCAAAATGTAATACCAAATTCCACAATCAGATTTTTGCTCAACAGAAGATCATAGCAACATAGAGAACAAAATTTTGACAGGATATCGCAGCACCATAAACTGAACCAGTCAACTAATATTTTTCTATAGAAAACTAGCACATACCCATTAAGTAAAACAAATAAAGAGTCAAGTAACAGCACAATTTTCTCATTACTCAAGGTCTTGGCTTTTCTGTAAGAAACTATCCACAAAGCGAAATTGACCCAAAAACAAAAATGCAACTATCATGTTTTTATTTTTCACCTCAAGAGCTTGCTTGGGCTTCCTCAACTCCTTGACCACCCAACTATTGCTTAAACAATGGAAAGTCAAGACAACGGGTAGTTGGTTAGATCTCGCATCAAACACATCGAAGAAACAAAGTAAAAAATGCAACATAAATAAGAAGTGTAATTTGAGAGCTGGATGAAATTCTCTCCGAGGAGTGAAGATGAGTTTTCACGAGCTGGAGAACCTGTTAGGAGACAGAGCCGAAGCCAAAATGAGAGTCACACAGGCAAGAGGTGAAATATTTTCATTGATAAAACAAAAGGATGGCAGAGTGGAGTAAGCTCAAAGACGAAGGAATGGAGAAGCACTAGAAAGATCCAATTTTCACCTTGCTCGTAAGTATTTGCCCCTCACCATGAAGATGACCCCCGCGAAGATGACCCACATCCACACGAAGATGACCCAGTAGAAAATACCCACAAAAATACCCACACGACGAAGAAGACCAACTCAGTGGTTGCTTATGGCCTCTTGAAGATGACCCACACGGAGTTGGTGACCCACGAAAATACTTGCACAGATCCACTTGAAGATCTCGGTGCCGAAGTAGAAATCGAGAAGAAGATCAAACCATGAAATTTCTGTGAGCACGAAGACCACGAGCTCGAGAAGTAGACAATGCCACAAAGCTTGATCTGTGAGCACGAAGACCACTGAAGAGTTTTCACACCAACAAGAAGCAGGAACGCTCTGTTTTCTTTTGTAAATTTTCGCTTCTTCTTTTTAAAAATAAAATACCTGCCACGTCAGCCGACTCCGCGGCGACTGTAGCCGGCGACTGTACCTAACAAAGCTGTTTGGTATAAGGCACTACAAGAGAGTTTTAATTTTGTGGGATTTTATTAAGAGAAATAATAACTCATGTAGTCATGTTCCATAAATAAGAATATAATATAAGCGATTAATCAAAGTCAAGAATAAAATAAGAATAATAACTATTTATGAGATAGAGGAACAAAGTTTTATTTTATTAATATTATATATTTAGTTATATGCATATATATTTATATATTTAGTGTACTTTATATAGGGTCATTCAAATATATTTTAAAAAAAAATTAAAAAAATTATATTCTAGTATTTTACTGAGTTCAAATATTTATCTTTTTTATAGTCTTTTATTTCAGATTTGTAAATTCAGATTTATTATAAAAATTTAATTTAATTTATTATAAAAATCTAATTTAATGTGACATTTGAGGCAAATTGAGAATCATGTGAAAGTTTGAGGGGGCAAAGGAAAATTTTTTCTTAGGAGTATTTTTGTCTTTGCAGGTGAAGAAGCTGCACGTGCTCAATTTCCATCCGATTTAACGCTGATGATAGACGGAATGGGGGATTGGGAAATTTTGAAAGTAAACAGGTCCACTTTGATGCAATCGTTAGTTTTGAATAAATATTGTGAATTAAATGAAAGTTCGATGAGATAAAATATAATTAACCTAAGAATTATTAACGTTTAAAATTAAATTATTTTAATATCTGAAAATAAAATCACATCATCCAAACATAGAAGAATCAAACAGAGAAGAATCAAACAAAATCTTGACGTTGGCGTTTGGGAAGATTATTTTTTAATTTAAAAATAATATTTGACTAACCCATTTAGTTTAATAAATTTGACTAACCATATGATCTAAAGTTAAAAATACTGTTCATTTATTAAATCCACTATTACATTTTATTTGACACATTAGTTATTTTTTAATTAAAATTTAATTTTAGCTAGTCCATTACTAATTTCTAATAGAATCAAGATATTAAGGACGATAAACGCCAAAGACCCCACCCAACAATCTCTTCTTATACGTAACCTTTTCTTTATGGTTTAAAAAAGAATAATGCTACTTCTTTCAATTATGGTTGATCTCGACATAATTAATTTTTATTTAATAATTAAGGAATTGTGTTTTTAATGATATTATAAAATATTTATGTTTTTAAAAAAATATTAAAAAATATTAAAAAAACATTTAATTTTTTCAAAACAATTTATCAGACTATATCGTGGGTGAGCAAGACTTTTAAAAAAAGTTTTGCTATATATAAATACGGTTGCGCACTAATCTGTGTACCAATATTAATTTATTCATATTTTAATTTTAAATTAACATTATTTTTAATAAAATTTATTTTTTGACTAATCACATCACATTAATATATAGATTAGTACATAATTATACTTGCAACTATACTTTTTCTTTAAAAAAAAGCATACGATGGTGTCGAACTTCAGTTGGATGCAATAATTATGGACCTTACGGTACTCTTGACTAACACAATCCTGACCCCAATCATGGTGTACAGCTTGGACGGTATGCGCAGCTGTCATTGTACCACACTATTTTGTTTTTGCCAGAAGTACTCGCGAGAGTTATGGTGTGAACATGACATCTCTTAAAGCTGGAAGAAGAAGTTGCAAGGAAATTGCCAAGAAGTTAACGCGGTATTGACTCATTCACTGAGTCTCAGGGAAGTTGCAATGAAGAAACCTGAAACGCACGTGGTGTAGAAAGAAAAATGAACTTGTCTTTTTTAAGAAAATCGATTCAGTTCAACTTATTCTTTTTGAAGAGTCTGTATTTTTTTATCTCTTCGTAATTTTATTTTTTAATTTAATTGTTAATCTTATTTGAAAACTTAATTATAGAGTGATGATTTGACCCTACAAATACCCACCAACTTAAGGGCAATTTGTTGGACAAAAAGACCTATTTTTTCAAAAAAGCCAATCTTATCAATTTATTTATTTTTTAAATATGATGTATTAAGTGAATTTTTAACGAGAATTATTTGATTAAGTTAATATTTATGCAATAATTATGGTCTTGAGAATACACCCCAATCATGTTGTACAGTCTGGAGGGTACCATATGTGACGCCCCCAAATTCCGTTTGGGATTGGACGGACATTTGAAGCGTCGAGACATGCAACACAAGGTTACCTGCCCCCGTTCATGACATATAAGATGCAATAATCCTAACATGCATCTAACATTATGCAATATTCGCAGCGGATAATTTTTTTCTTTAGCAATACTATGCACCAAATTAAAATATCCCAAATACTTAAAACATACTTCATATATAAAGATACATTGAATAACTAAGATCACAGAACTATTCCAAAATAGTTATGATCTAAAAGTACTGGAGATGCAACTCCATCGTACAAGTAGTAATTTAACTACTATATTAACCTTAACGACGCACCGTCGTTCAGTCGACTGTATCTAGTTGGTCAGCTCCTGATCTTCCTTCAGGTCCTGTAACAAGATCTACCATTCGGGGGGGAATGGTAGTTGGGACTACCACAGTGAGATTTGATTACAAATCTCAGCAAGTTAACAAAAAACTTCCATACAGACTAATGATGCATGTATGACAGTAAAAGCATAAATGCATAATCAAATTCATAAGTAATTAAAGTATAACTTAGCGTACAACATAGCATAATTGACATAGCTTAAATTGAATCATGAACTAAACTTGACTTGACATGAATTTGATCTGAAACTTGACTTAGCATGAACTTGCTCTGAAACTTGAATTAACATGAAAAATACATACTCCACAGTTGTTGTGGCCTCATGTATTCTACGTGTAAATACATACTCCACAGTTGTTGTGGCCCCATGTATTCTACGTGTAAATACATACTCCACAGTTGTTGTGGCCCCATGTATTCTAAACAAACTTGACTTAACATTAAAAATACATACTCCACAGTTGTTGTGGCCCCATGTATTCTACGTGTAAATACATACTCCACAGTTGTTGTGGCCCCATGTATTCTACACAAACTTGACTTAACATGAAAAATACATACTCCACAGTTGTTGTGGCCCCATGTATTTTACGCATCACAATTGTAGTTAAATACATACTCCACAGTTGTTGTGGCCCCATGTATTCTACACATCATAATGTACTCAAGATGAAATGTGACTGGAATACGAAAGGACTGAAGTCCTGACGTAACATAACGTGACTTGAACATAACTTAGAATACATGACCAACTTGAGATAGAAACATTTCGTAACATGGCATAACATATAATAGACAACATATTTAACATGACATACTTACAACAGTGAATATTACATGACTTGACATACATGTAATAGATGGCATACTTAGCATGACGTACTTGTAAGGTACAGTAATACATGACAGAATATATTATGTAACAGATAAAAAAATTGATAACAGAATAAATTCTGTATAATAGACAATTACGTGATAACTTGGCATGGCATGACATATATGATAACACACATACATACACTGTAGTTCCTTTATTTAGCACACATACACAGTAGACTGCTAGTAAGTTAAAAGCTAACTTACCTCGATCTCCGCGTTTCTTATAAAACTTCAAGTGCGATCACGAGGAACTGTAATTAGTAATTCTAAACGTTAGAACTAAATCACTAATAATTTGAAATATGGAAAATACTAACTTAAAGAGTAAAATTTTCATTTTACTCTCTACATGTGGAAAAATGACTGTTTTACCCATAACTTAAGGATTTTGCATACTAACTCTAAAAGTTTCTAAAATTTACATTCCTCATGTAAATTTTATCCTAAACTTAAATATCAACTCAGAAAAATTTAAAACAAAACACAACTATGAAGAACACACTATGGTTGAAACATCCATAGGCCATTTCCCTTTATTTTTGTTGCAATTCCTTCCAACTTCAAAACTCATGCTTAAACCAAAATTTTGCAACAAACATCTTCCAATCCTAAGTTCAAAACCATACTTAAAACATCCATTTAGAAAAAGCTAATAATCAACACCAAACTTTTTTGTAAAAAGATCCGAGCACTTGAATCACAAGTTTTGACATTAAATCAAAACATCTCCAAGAGTTTCAAAAAATCAAATCTTACTTCTAACATATTCATAATATCATCCTAACATCAACCATGCTTTAAATCATCAAACCAAAGTCACCAAAATCACAAAATAACATTTGGAGTTTTTGGTTTTACACTTAATCCAAAAACAGAAACTTTTTCCTCAACTAGTTTTGATAAATATCTTGATCTATGACTTATAAATATATGATCTTCAAACCAAACCATCACATGGTTTAAAAATATGTCCTAAAACATATATAAGCTTCTAATTCAAGATCACATGGTTAGAAATTAACCAAAACATAAATTTAACCAAGAATATCCACACTTTGGCTTGTTTGAATATCTCTTTGCATAAAATTTCATATCTTTGAAACTAACATCAAATATCTTCAAAATAATAATATAACATGTATATAAGATACTTAGAATCCTCCAATAAAATTATTAAAGTCATTAGAATAGGTTTAGACCACCAAAGAGTTAAACTTTCTCAAAACAGAAACTGTTTTTCTTCTTCCAGTTTCTAAGTTTCTAAATCTAAGTAAATCTTTCATCAAAACCTTTAATCATGCAAAAATCCTCAACCAATAGTCACATATACATGTTAACAATACTCCATAAAAATTTCGGACCAATATCTATCCATTAGCTTGGTCAAAAACTCCAAACTATAACATATTCTCCAGTTTATCTCCCAGAATGACCTTTCTATAGTTTATACAATATTTGACTGACCAAATGATCTTCAAATGGGGCAAATAAGATATTCATGTAAACTAGACTCAAAAAGGAACAACTTATATGAAGGAGACTTTATGATAAAACACTTACAACAGCTTCGAAATGGGCGTGCAAAAGACCTCCTAAAAGCTGTCCGAGAGAGAGTGTTTGATAATCTTTTATTGGAATGTGTAATTAGATAATTTCGTGGGGAGAGGTGGCTGGAGATAATTATGGATGAGATATGGAAGAGATGAGGCTGGAGTTGAGAGTTGAGTGTAGGTTTCTCCTACCCAAAATATCTATAAAAGATTATCTCATAATATTTTATCTAATAATATCTATAAAAAACAACTCAAAATATTTTTACCCAATAATATTCATGAAAATTACCTCAAGATATTTCTTTTTATCCAATAATATCTACAGTTTTAAACAGACGTTTTGACCGAAAATATGAAAAAATGTTATTGCGCCATAAGACTTTAAATAACCATCCGAGTCTAATGGCACAAACCATAATACATTTTGACACTTCTAACTATCTCCAATAATCAAAAACACACTTCTGATACCATAGTAAATAATAACACTAACTATGTAATTAGACAAAAACCTATATGATTAATGGATTCGTGAAAACTTATGGGGTTTTCACGAGGTTCTTAAAGTTAATAGAAATTTCACAATTGAATTTCTAGCGGGCTGTTACACCATATATATATATATAAATATAAACTGATATTAAAATTAAAGAAATAATTAAAAAAAAGTTTGAGGGATAAAGTGAAATTTTTTCTTTGGAATATTTTTATCTTTATAGGTGAAGAAGCTACACATGCTCAATTTCTGTTCGATTTAACGCCGATGATAGACGGAATGGGAGATTGGGAAGTTTTAAATAAATATTATGAATTGAATGAAAATTCGATGAGATAAAGTATAATTAATTAAAGTATAATTTTCAGTTATTAAAATTAAATTATTTTAATAACTGAAAATAAAATCACATAATTTAAACATAAAAGAATCAAACAGAAAAGAATCAAACCGAATCCTGACGTTGGCTTTTGAAAAGATTATGTTTTAATCTAAAAATAATATTTGGCCTGCTCAATAAATTTGGCTAATTATATGATCTAAAGTTAAAAATATTATTTATTTATTAAACCTATTACTACTTTTATTTGACACATTAATTATTCTTTGATTAAAATTTAATTTTAACTAACCCACTGCTAATATTCAAATAGAATCAAGATATTAAGGACAATAAACGCCAAAGACCCTACCCAACAATTTCTTCTTATGCGTAACCTTTTCTTTATGGTTTAAAAAAGAATAATACTACTTCTTCCAATTATGGTTGATCTCGACATAATTAATTTTTATTTAATAATTAAGGAATTATGTTTTTAATGATATTATAAATTTTTTCTGTTTTTAAAAAATATTTAAAAATATAAAAAAATATTTAATAAAAAATATTTAATTTTTTCAAAACAATTTATCAGACTACATTATGGGAGCAAGACTTTTAAAAAAGCATACCATGTGATGGTGTCGGACTTTAGTGGATGCAATAATTATGGACCTTACGGTACTCTTGACTAACACAATCCTGACCCCAATCATGGTGTACAGCTTGGACGGTATGCGCATCTGTCATTGTACCACACTATTTTGTTTTTGCCAGAAGTACTCACGAGAGTTATTGTGTGAACATGACATCTCTTAAAGCTGGAAGAAGAAGTTGCAAGGAAATTACCAAGGAGTTAACGCGGTATTGACTCATTCATTGACTTCACTGAGTCCTCGGGGAAGTTGCTACGAATATATCTGAAACGCACATGGTGTAGAAAGAAGAATAGACTTATCTTTTTTAAAAAAATTTATTCAGTTTAACTTATTTTTTGAAAAACTTGTGTTATTTTATCTCTCGTCATTTTATTTTTTAATTTAATTTTTAATCTTAACTGAAAACTAGATTATAGATTGATGATTTGACCCTACAAATACCCACCAATTTAAGGGCAATTTGTTGGACAAGAATGCCTTTTTTTTTTTAATTATTAATTCGACGTTCTAACTTAATATGGTATATCTAAATCTATTAGAATTAACTTCAAAATATATTTTCAGAAATTATAAATATTTTATATGTTGGCCTAAATGAGGTGAGTAGTGTTAAATTAAGTTCTAACTAAACCATTAAATTCAACATTTTTCATTAGGGGCAAGCCTTGAAAAAACCAATCTATTTGCAAGTTGATAATTATTTATTAACACACCTAGCAAACCATAGATATAAAAGAATTATTAATGTTTAAAATTAGATTTTACATATATAAAGGACAATTTTGATGAATATAAAATGAATTTAAATTTTGGTTATTCTATTTACATAAGTTTCCATATTGGAATAGTTATTTTTTATTCTTATATAATAATAAAATAACATAAAAATTAAAAATTATGTAAATAATAAACTATTTTATATATAATTAGATATTATATATAAAAATTATATACAATATAAAAAATTAAAAAATATATATATGAACCAGTCCGGTTTGGTTCAGTTTTAGAAAAAGAAAAATTGAAATCGGACCGATTTGAAAAAAAATAAAATCGGTACCGGACCGAACTAAGCTCGAAACTGAACCAATCCCACCGGTTTGGTCTAGTTTGGTCCGGTTTATCCGTTTTTTTTTTACACCCCTAATATGAAGGCCTATTTTCTTGGAGTAATTGAGTCCAATTTATCTTGTAAAACTTTTTCTTTTTAAAAGTCTGAGTTTACTCGTCTTATCTCTTTTTAACTTTATCTTTTAGTTTGATTTTCAGGCTTAGCTCGAGACTAAATTATAGGTTGCTTATTTGACATTTATAGATGCCTGCGATTCTTAAGGGTGATTTGCTAGACAATAAGGCCTATTTTTTCAATAAAGTCAATCTTATCAATTTATTTTTTAAATATGATGTATTAAGTGAATTTTTAACAAGAATTATTCTATTACATCCATTTTTTTTAATTATTAATTCGACATTCTAACTTAATATGGTATATCTAGATCTATTAGAATTAACTTCAAAATATATCTTCATTAATTAATAATTTTTACACAATTTATTCATAAATATTATTAATAATTTTAAAAATCTTAATAATTTTTCTTTAATTGTAAAGTGTCTGAATTTTAAAAATAATATTATTTTATCATGTAAGAGTATTAATGCATGCGCAGTTGTCATTGTTCCACACTGTTTTGTATTTGCCAGAAGTACTCATGAGAGCATTGTGTGAAAATGGCATCTCTTAAAAGTTTTAAGAAGTTGCAAGGAATTTGCCAAGAAGTTACTGAACATCTTTCTTTTAATAATTTATCGTGGCATTGTGATTGACTCATTGACTTCACTAAGTCCTCAAGTAAATTGCCATGAAAATACCTGAAACATGCATGGTATAGAAAGAAGAATGGACTTATCATTTTCAAAAAAATCGGTTGAGTTCAATTTATTTTTTGAAGTTTATTTTAGGAGTCTGTATTATTTTATCTCTTCTTGACTTTATCTCTTAATTGAGATTTAGTTTGATAGTAGAGAATTTTGAGATGAGAATTTTACGTTTTAAGATAAAATATTAAAACATTATATTTTAATATTACTATTGTTTTGAAATTTGAAAAAGTTAAGAAAAATTTAAATTATTTATTATATTTTATATAAAAATTTGAAAAAATTGTAATGATGAGATGAAAATTTTGAGCTTGATATGAAAATTTTTATGTGCCAAGCCAAATCTTAATTTTTTTTTTTTTCAAAAAAGTCAATCTTATCAATTTATTTTTTTAAATATGATGTATTAAGTGAATTTTTAACAAGAATTATTTGATTACATCCATATATATTCTTTTTTTTTAATTATTAATTCGACGTTCTAACTTAATATAGTATATTTTGATCTATTAGAATTAACTTCAAAATATATGTCCAGAAATTATAAATATTTTATATGTTGGCCTAAATGAGGTGAGTAGTGTTAAATTAAGTGCTAACTAAACCATTAAATTCATCATTTTTCTTTAGGGGCAAGCTTTGAAAAAAATATATATAAATATAAAAGAATTATTAATATTTAAAATTAAATTATTTTAATAACTGAAAAAATGCCACGGAATGTAAATCTTTTGCTGTAATAGAGCCAAGACATTAAGGACAAGAAACGTCAAAGTAAAAGACCCCACCCAGCAATTTCTTCTTATACGTACCCTTTTCTTTATGGTTTTAAAAGGAATAACACTACTTCCGATATAGATGGATTTTTAAATATTGTTATAAATTTTTTATTTTTTTAAAAAATATTTTAAAATATATAAATATATATATATAAAAAGACTTTTACCATTCTCTAGACAATTTATCATACCAACCCCATCCAGTGGGGCTGGGAAATCAATGGATGCAATAATTATTGTACTCTTGACCAATAGAATCCTGACCCCAATCATGGCGTACAGCTTGGCGGATATGCGGAAATTAAAAAATAAACAATTAAAAAGTTGGATTGCAAGGTCTTTTTTTTTTTTTTTTTTTTTTTTTTCATAAATGATAAAATGACATCTTCTTAATTAACAAGTCTTACACAATTTATTCATAAATATTATTAATGTTTTTAAAAACTTTCAGAATTTTTCTTTAATTTTAAAGTTTCTGAATTTTTAAAAATAATATTATTTTACTATGTACGAGTATTAATGCAGTTGTCATTATACCTCACTGTTTGGTTTTGTTCCAGATGTACTTATGAGAGCATTAATGTGTGAAGAAGTTGCAAGGAAATTGCCAAGAAGTTACTCAACATCTTTCTATTAATAATTTAACGCGGCATTGACTCAATGACTTCACAAAGAAGTTGCCAGAACATACCACTTTTTCTAATTGAAACGCGTATATATGATGTAGAAAGAAGCATGGACTTGTCTTTTAAGGGGGGTCGATGATGTCCAACTCTCAACATCCAGAAGTAGACTGATCAGGCATTACATCTACACGTACGCTGACTAATTTCTTCCATGGCCTTATCTACAATCTCTTATTCATCCTCTTCTTCAGTCACCTCTTCATGACTCTATCATGTCTTCTTAAGCTTTAGAGGAGAAGATATCCGTGAAATTTTTATTGCTCATCTTTACAATGCTTTGACTCAAAAGGAAATCAAAGCCTTCATAGACGAGGATGAGCTCAGACGAGGTGATGAAATTTCACCTACACTCCTCCAAGTTATAGAAGTTTCAAGAATTTCTATCATTGTATTCTCAAAAAATTATGCATTATCAACATGGTACTTAGACGAGCTATTAAAAATTCTTGATCAGTATAAAAAATCAGAACAACAAAGGATGCTACCTATATTTTACCATGTAGATCTATCGGATGTATGTGAAGAAGCTACACGTGCTCAATTTCTGTCCGATTTAACGCTGATGATAGAC
The DNA here is from genome assembly GCF_018687715.1 of Carya illinoinensis. Classification (NCBI taxonomy): domain Eukaryota; kingdom Viridiplantae; phylum Streptophyta; class Magnoliopsida; order Fagales; family Juglandaceae; genus Carya; species Carya illinoinensis. Next base: position 43,723,754 of record NC_056766.1, on the reverse strand, counting down.
GAAAGGGGGGATTGGGAAGTTTTGAAAGTAAGCAGGTCTACTTTGATACAGTCGTTAGTTTTGAATGAATATTGTGAATTGAATGAAAGTTCGATAAGATAAAGTATAATTAACCGAATAATTATTTACGTTTAAAACTAAATTATTTTAATAACTGAAAATAAAATCGCATCATCCAAACATAGAAGAATCAAATCAAATCCTGATGTTGGCATTTGGGAAGATTATTTTTTAGACTAAAAATTATATTTGGCCAATCCTTTTAGCTCAACAAATTTGACCAACCAAATGATTTAAAATTAAAAATACTGTTTATTTATTAAACCCACTACTACATTTTATTTGATACATTAGTTATTCTTTAGTTAAAATTTAATTTTAACTAGCCTACTACTAATGTTCAAATAGAATCAAGATATTAAGGACAATAAACGCCAAAGACCCTACCCAACAATTTCTTCTTATACGTAACCTTTTCTTTATGGTTTAAAAAAGAATAATGCTACTTCTTCCAATTATGGTTGATCTCGACATAATTAATTTTTATTTAATAATTAAGGAATTATGTTTTTAATGATATTATAAATTTTTTCTGTTTTTAAAAAATATTTAATAAAAAATATTTAATTTTCTCAAAACAATTTGTCAGACTACATTATGGGTGAGCAAGACTTTTAAAAAAGCATACCATGTGACGGTGTCGGACTTCAGTGGATGCAATAATTATGGACCTTACGGTACTCTTGACTAACACAATCCTGACCCCAATCATGGTGTACAGCTTGGACGGTATGCGCATCTGTCATTGTACCACACTATTTTGTTTTTGCCAGAAGTACTCACGAGAGTTATTGTGTGAACATGACATCTTAAAACTGGAAGAAGAAGTTGCAAGGAAATTGCCAAGAAGTTAACGCGTATGGTGTAGAAAGAAGCATAGACTTGTCTTTTTAAGGATAGTCGATGATGTCCAACTCTCTTCATTCAAGAAGTAGACTGATCAGGCATTGCATACACACGTCCACTGACTAATTTCTTCCATGGCCTCTTCTTCATCCTCTTCTTCAGTCACCTCTCTAAGGTGGTACGATGTCTTTTTGAGCTTTAGAGGAGATGATACCCGTAATACTATTACTGCCCATCTCTACCATGCTTTGTCTCAAAAGGGAATCTGTACTTTCATAGATGAGGATGAAGTTAAAAGGGGTGATGAGATTTCACCTGCACTTCTCCAAGCTATAGAAGGTTCAAGAATTTCTATCATTGTGTTATCAACAAATTATGCGTCATCAACATGGTGTTTGGATGAGTTATTGAAGATTCTTGAGTGTAAAAAATCAAAACAACAAATAGTTCTACCTGTGTTTTACTATATAGATCCATCAGATGTTCGATATCAAGGAGGAAGTTTTGGTGAAGCATTGGCTAAACATGCTGAGAAATTGAATGTAGACATGAAGTTGCGGCTGTGGAAGGAAGCCCTTCGAGAAGTTACCAATTTGGCCGGATACCATCTCAAAAATGAGGGCAAAAATGGGTATTATATTCTAACCGCTTTTAATTATGCCTTCTATTGATCAAGATTGCCTTTTTGCCCCCATTCTTTGTATGAATCATCAGTGTGCATGATCTTTGTCCAATACGGAATAAACTAATCACAACTTGATCAACAGAAATATATAAATCATGTTTATCATTTTTTCTTGTCTATCATGAGCTCTTAAGCATTGATCAATTTTCGAGAAAACCAAATAATTTTGAAGTTAATTAGAAGACCGTATTTTGAAGCATTTAATCCAACATCTAGTCTTTTGTCTAAATTAAGTTCATTTCTAGGACCGTATAAAACTCAACTGAGGACTCATTTGGGAAGTGAGATAGTTTTAGGTAGTAATTTTTTGGGTTTTGGAAAATGAGAAATAAAAAGTTGAATAAAAAATATTATAAAATTAAAATATTGTTAGAATAAAGTTTTATAATATTATTTTTGTTTGGTATTTAGATAAATTGAATTGTTTTTTATTTTTTGTTTGAAAGTTTGAGAAAGTGGTGATAATCAGTTTGATAAAATTGTAATGATTAATTTGAAAAAATTATAATGATTAATTTGAAAATATTTGTATGTAAATTATGTTTAAAAATGAGATGGAATAAAATAAGATAAAAATTTTGAAAAAAGCCAGTGATAATTGGGAGAAAAGAATTAAGAAAAACAATACACAATAATTTATTTTCTAGCTTACCGAAAACATACTCTAGTCGTAGTACTGAAAGAAATTTAAGAATGAGACGCCCATTTTGATTTTTGAGTAAGGAGAGAACTTGCCATCAACTCGCGGCAACATATATTGCATGTACCCTACAACCTAGCTACCAATTTCTTATTTTATTTTATTTTTCCGCCATAAAAGAAAATTAAATTATGTTGCTTGTATTTCATGTGAGGAGTACAAGTCATTAATTGTTTTTTTTTTTTACTTTTATATATGCGTGTGTCTACACACATGTAGGAATGAAGCAAATTTAATTGAACAAATCGTTCGAGAAGTCTCGAGAATAGCAAATGATCATTTTTTTTTATCCATTGCCAAGCATCCTGTTGGATTAGAACCTCGTCTAAAAGATGTCGATTTGCTTTTAAGTGTTGAAACGAACGACATACGAATGATAGGAATTTTTGGAGTTGGCGGAATTGGTAAGACAACTCTAGCCAAAGCAATTTATAATTCGATTGCTTTTCGATTTGAAGCTCGTTGTTTTCTTGCAATTGTTAGCGACACTTCGAATCAAGCGGATCGTTTGGTCCAACTGCAACAGACACTTCTCTTTAAGATTTTAGGAAAATGTAAAAGTTTGAAGATTGACAATATTGAGACGGGAATCAGCACTATAAAGCGTAGGCTTTCCTTTAAAAAAGTTCTTCTAATTCTTGACGGTGTAGACGACTTGAGCCAATTAGAAAAATTAGCAGGAGCTCATGATTGGTTTGGTAATGGAAGTAGAATCATCATCACAACAAGAGATCAACACTTGTTGACTACTCATGGAGTTGATTCAACATATGAGATGATGGGATTGAATCAAAATGATGCTTTTCAGCTATTTTGTTGGCATGCTTTCAAAAGAGAGATACCGGATGATGGTTTTGGAGAGTTTGTAGAAAGGATCGTAAATTATGCTGGGAGGCTTCCACTAGCTTTAACAGTGCTTGGTTCAGATTTATGTGGTAGAGATGAACGTCAGTGGGTAAGTGCAATGGATGAGTACAGGCAAATCCCTCACAAAGATATTCAAAAAGTACTTCAAACAAGTTATGATAGATTAAGTGAAAATGAAAAGAATGTTTTTCTTGACATTGCATGTTTTTTCAATGGACAAGTACAGCTTGATGATGTCATTACAAAGATACTAGATAGTTTTGGTTTTTACCCAAACTTTTCGATCCCAAAACTTATGGAGAAGTGTCTTATTTCGGAATGCCGTGGAAAATTACAAATGCACTCCTTGTTACGAGATATGGGTAGAGAAATTGTTCGAAGAGAATTTCCCAAAAATCCAGAAGCACGTAGCAGATTATTCTTTCATAAAGACGTTCGCGATGTACTGCAAGAAAATACAGTAAGTCATATCAAAATCTCTTTCAATTAAACATTGTTATTTTGGCATATGCGACGTATACGTGTATGTATATAAATATATGAATAATTTATTTTTTGATTTGTCGGCACACTTAAACATCCATTGTTTTCCTATGTAGGGACCAATTAGTGTAGAAGCAATTTTTGCAGATTTTCCTAAAGGTGATGATATCATCCACTTGAGTCCCGAGGTCTTCAAGAATATGAGAAGACTCAGATTATTTAGATGTCTCAATGCACAATTTTCTGAAGAATTACCTGATTGTCTACCGAATAAAATAAGCATACTTGATTGGCCAAATTGTCATTTACAATCTATGCCATCTAAATTTCGTGGAGAAGGACTCTTTATTTTACGAATGCCCGGTAGTCACATCCAGGAGATACCCTTATTTAAGGTAGAATTATTATTATTTTCAATATTTTTTTTCTTTAGACTTAGTTTGATGTTCTTTTCTTTTTAACAGAATCTCACGGTTATGAATTTACGTGGTTGTGGACGTATAACGGAACTCTTGGATGTTTCAAGGTGCCCCAATTTGAAGAAAATAAATCTTCGAGATTGTACAAGTCTATTGAAAGTTCATGATTCTGTTGGATTGCTTGGTGAGCTTGTTAAATTAAATCTTGCTGGATGTTCCAATCTAAGGAGCTTTCCAAGGAGACTTCAGTTGAGATCTCTGGGATTCCTTGATCTTAGTAATTGCTCGAGCCTTCAATACTTTCCTGAAATCGAATGTGAAATGAAACATTTAGGCCATGTTGACTTAACAGGCACCGCAATAGAAGAGTTGCCTTCATCCATTGGGTATGCCACTGGGCTTGGATTTTTAGATCTAAGTAGCTGCGTAAACCTTAAGTGTCTACCAAGGAGCATTCATCAGTTGAGATCTCTAGGGTGGCTTGATCTAAGCGATTGTCCAAATATTATAAGTTTTGGGATGGAGGAGGAGGTGCATATAAGTGGACAACCCACACCCTATGTAGTGTCTAGAAGCTGGGAAATTGCAGCTTCATCGGGTGAAGAATTATTACCATTGATGCCTCCAACAAAATCAACCACTGATCTTGAATTGTATCTTAAAAAGTCTGGCCTATCGAATTTCTTTGGACCATTTCATTTCTTTCCCAATCTGACAGTATTAGATCTATCAGGCAGTGATATCGTAAGCATTCCTGCAAGCATCGAAAGATTTGATTGGTTGAGGAATCTTATACTGAATGATTGCAGGCAACTTAAAGAAATTAAAGGGTTTCCACCAAGACTATCAGTATTACGTGCTAACGGATGCATATCACTGGAAAGTTTACCAAAAGGATCACATATATTCCCTCGCCAACGGCTAAGATCGATTAAATTGGCTAGATGCTATAAATTGAATATGGGGAATTTGTTGATGGGGAATTTGAGGCCACGTTATATGAGTCCGCCTGCCGGATTAAATTCCGCATGGCTTCAAGTAAGTCCTTATATATATTTCTCTTTTCCTTATATATTAATTCGTTTTGTGTGGCTAATCGATTTTTGTACGTATATGAATATAGTTGATATATATATATATATATATATTATGATGTATTCATCCAACAGGTGACTAACATGATATTTCCGGGAAAAGAGATTCCAGATTGGTTCATGTATCGCAAGAAGACTTCAAATGATCACCGGTGTGAATTTGATATTCCATCGATTGAGATGTTTGGCGTCGTTAGAATTTGTGTTTGTGCTATTATTGAACCCGTTGGGAGGTTTTGGAGCGTTGACATGATGATAGGATCAGTTGCCTACGACAGTAACCATAATGTAGGAAAATTTGATGAAATGGATTCAGATCATGTATGGTTGCAGTACTTCACTGTAGAAGATGTTGAGCTCAAACGAGGGATCAGTTTAGGTTGGGCTGACAATCTGAGGATTATATTCGAAAGCAGTCCAAAGGCAGTGATCTTAAAAAGTTGTGGAGTTCGTCTGTTCAAGAGCGGCGAGCGGTATGGCCAACAGATACGTCGTTTTTCTGATGATGATTACAAGAAGCCTGTTTCAACCTTGGACATCGAACTTTTTATGTACACTAGTGACATGTGCCATAATGTCTGATTATGGTTGACTTCAAATTTGTTTCAAACTCAAACTCAATATTAGGTGCGGGAGCAGCTTGATCTATAGATTAGTTTTACACCCTCCATTTGCACGCTGCTATCTATATCATGATTCTACCTCTTTTATATTGAATTAAGGCAATAAATTAACTGAATTCAATTTTAATAAATAAATTCTAAAATGCTAAGATATGAGCATAAAATTTTAAAAATACTAATACTAATAATTTTTAAAACAACTTCGAATATTCAGGCTGTCACTCAAGGTGTGGCTGCCACCACTCCGAGAGACAACCAAAATAGTCATATATATCTGCCACCATCAATTTTAGAACACAATATTTTCAAAATATTTTATAGGGAATTAACAATTAACCAGGCTTTTATTGAAAATCACGTTATAATTTATGCGGGCCTTCGTTAAAATATTGTTCACCGTTAAGATGAACATAAAAATAAAAAATGACGTACGTGGTACGATCATAACGGCACTTGGATATTGTTAGAGATCAAGATAACAAATTGCAGTATATATTTGTGGACTATAAAATAATTTTGATATTTGTGAAATTTTATCATAAAAAGAATGAAATTTAAGGAAGTATATAACATCCCGTTCTCGGAGGTCCGGAAAGTCAACTTCTGTCACCTGATAATCAACTCCAACATTTCTAATATATTTTCTAAATCCAAATCAATTCTTCTATAGACTCCAAATCACAACAGAAATACTTCCATTTTAATTGACCACACATATTCATATTATAATTCTCCATACAGAAACTCAAATAGCATAGATCAACTTCTCGACATGTCTAAAAGAACATCACAAAACAAATTAAAGTTTACATGTCTCCATAAACCATCTACTAAAAATGAACTCATCCAACATCATCAATACCCCAAGGTACTCAATCACCATCCATAGCTAATTTTGCCCATGCATTCTATCACTGATCCTCAATTGAACCATCAAAATCATCTGAAATATAGTGAAGGTAAGGGAGTGAGTTATTAAGAACTCAGTAAGCAAAACACATTTACTAGTATGTGAATATGAGTATTTATAACGTTCAAAATATGGAACAAAATATTTGCTTTCAGAATGCAGAATCAAAACTTGTTACAAAACATAAGACAGAAACTTTCAGAAAACAAACTTATTCTAAAAAGAATCATTTGGCATATCCAAACTGAAACATTATATTCATATCAGCTCATAGCATCACATCGTGATAAATACCATGTTTAAACCCCATGGTAGGGCTATAAACCACCATTATACCCGTGGCAAAGCCATATTTCCTATTATACCCATGGCGGGACCATATGCTACTATTATATCCATGGAGGGGCCGTATGCAACTATTATACCCATGGCAAAGCCGTAATGAAAACCGAACAGAACATCAAAATTAGACTTTAATCAGAATACATATTCATAATCCCATGCTAAGGTTTTTAGATGCCACAACATATCAAACAGAGTATGGAACAAATTTAGATCATTTCACATGTTCAAAGATAACAGAATCAGAGCATCTTTATTTAATCAAAACGAAAATTTTAAAATCTCATATTTGCTCTTTCTCAATTCAGAAAACTAAACGTACAAAATTAGCTCATGTTTACACCAGTCATGATAGAAAATTCTTTCTCATTACATATTTCATGAATATGCATAACACATCTGAGGCCGTTTTCAAATATATTTTCATAACACAAAAACATGCATATTTTTCCAAAAATCAACCTCATTCATTTTTTTTTGTTGTTGTTGTGCAAAACTAGTAATTGAACCCTACTTACCTAACTCTTGCAGAGAGTTACTTAAGCTTTGGACCTGAGCTCTATCAATGTCACAACCTAAACAGAAAATTATTCACTAACATGTTAATAACTTGTATCTGCTCATCAACTTAACTAACAAAATTCCACCATTCTAGGGATGAAATAAAGCAAGCCTACAAGCAAAAGCATTTAGAAACAGCCCAACACCAACACATTCCTCATGATAACCAACACCAAACCAACCGCAAAATACAACTCCAAAACCAACAACAGCAACTCCCACCACTAAAACATAACTCAAAACAGCCACGTCAACTCCAACCTTCAATATAAAACTCCAACACAGCCACCATATATTTTTAATCATCCAACACTTCAATCCCGGGCATCTACGCCACTCATAACACATCCAACATAACCAGCCCAAACACACACACACACACATTGCACAAACAGCCAATAAACCACCTCGAACAGGCACCAATCAACTCCATTCGCCACACGTCAACCCAATTCACCACACTTTTAACATTTAAAAGGGCACAACACAACCAACATAATAAACATGTACCCCGGACAGCCATGTAAAATCATTAATTAAAATTAATCCCAGCAACTAAAATTCATTGATATAGTCCACGTAACAAAGTCGATCATAAATCTAAAATTCTGAAAATCTTACCTAAGTTCGGGTGCGTGGCTCGTGAAAATTAAAGAGCGGAAACAACACTGTTTGGGCGCTAGCTAGCTATGACCTGTGATTTAAAATAGTGACGTTAAAATTAAACTCAAGCACGTGTAATGTACGCTTGTGGCTCATCTTGAGGCAAGGCCTTACTTACGTCGGTGAGGGAATTTTTGTAGCTCCAAACAGCGGCGATTTCTCAGCAGTGGGAGAGGAAAAATAATCTGTGCAAAGTTTCTATGAGTATTAAACTAGTGAGAGTGTACAGAGTGAGAATAAATACTATCAAAATTACCCAAAGATCAAAGTGGCTCACCACTGTAGGACAAAATAGAAGGAACAAAAAACCTCAAAATTTAGTGGTGTCGCATGGCTTGCAATTGGGAAAGAAAATCTGAAAATTTCATACCAAGCTGAAACTATATATTTCAAGTGAATAGTAAAACCAGTGGGCTAAGAGAGGGAAATGGCTTACCGGCGAGAAGAGAGTCCACTCGCAACGACGTTGAACGCTGTGGTGGCACGACACAAGTCTGTAAGAAAGCTTGTGAGTTTCTTGTGTACGAGTGTGTGTGTCAATGGAAAATCTGTGAGGGTGAGTGAAGTACAAAATACAGATTACAGAGAGAGAGAATGAACATGTCACATCCACAAACGGAATGGTTGGGCCAGGCTTGGGCCGAGTCTAACAGAACTTGATTTATTTGGGCCGCAGGGTGTCTGGGCCGTTAGTCTGTTTACTTTCTTTTGTTAAGTCTGCTAGTTAATAGTCGTGGGTCATGTTTGAGCAAGACTGAAGCCTTTTTCCTGTGTTGGAAAGATTTTAGCATATAAGATTACCGTAACACCTGAAAAGAATCATCCTGTTGTGTTTGGCCACTTGAAATTTTCATCTCAAATTTAAAATTCTCATCTCATCATTATAATTTTTTCAAATTTCAATACAAAATATAATAAATAATTCAACTTTTTCTTAACTTTTTCAAATTCCAAAATAATAATAATATTAAAATATAATATTTTAATATTTTATCTTTAAACTCAAAATTTTCATCTGAAAATTCTTAGTGCCAAGCAGAATAAATTCTTCTATTTTCCCTTCTCTTCATTTCTTCTGTGGAGGGGTGCCCCTCAAAGTGAGCAAATTCTATGTATATCTCATTAAGCACTTTGAGGTGTGTTAGATAATAAAGGCATACCGGCGTCGTTGAGGGCCACATGCGACGGCACCTCGTTGGTGGTTTTGTGCAATGGGGAGGAGAGAGGTAGGTGTTCAGCAAGTGGGAGATTTTGTGAGGATGGGGATGCACACTACAACGAGAAAGTGATAAGAAGTAGAGAGGGAGAGATCTGAGTGATGAAACCAAACAAAAAGAGGAGTCAAAACTATAAGATTGTCGAGAGCTAGAAATCAGAGTGGAGGGATTTTCAGGATTTCAGAAACTGGGGAAGAAAACCATCGGGAAGGGAAAACTGCAAGTGGAAGGTGAAGACAGCTTACCCAAGGAGATCGACTAAGCAGCCGCGACTCCGTGGAAAAAAACGTGATGTAGCTGAGCTGGGCTTTGGGGGGCTGAAGATGGCGTGGCTGGGACTCCAACGACAACAGAAGATGCGGACATCGTGCGGAAAGAAGAGCACCGTGAGCCTGCTGCTCCAGACGGCCAAACGACGGCCTCCATGCGGTGGTGAAGCTGAGATAGAGAGAGAGTGAACCGAGAGATAGAAACGAGTGGGCATGGCGTAAGGGGAAAGGGACGCTCACCAAGAAATATAGCTGTACGCGGCAGTAGCTGGGAGTGACGGAAGAGATGGCGCTCGGAGAGGTTGACCGTGGAAGAATAACGGTGGCACGACTGGGATACACAGCAAGGGGCCAGAGCGATAAGAAAGAGCTTACGTGTATTTATAAAGGAATAATACTATATGTACGTATAGTTTTACTTTACGTACAGTTTTACTTATATTTTTATTTATAAATTTCATTTTATTAGTTTTTGTTTTAAATTTAAATTTTAAATTTCAAATTTCAAGATTTTCAACATATCAGTTGATATTGATATGTAAAGAAGTAAGTTTTTTGTAAATTTTTCGTATATTCAGCATTTTCCTTTACAAATTTATTTTATGTTTTATTTTTTTTTAAAACCTAACATTTTTTTAAAAGAAGACAGTCATTTTATAAGCATGAATGGAGTCGTGTCTCCCTAAACACCAATTGTTAAAAGGAAACAACCAAAAACAGAGGAAGAAAAATGCTTCACCTACAAGAAAAATCTGCCAACTAGGTAATGATACATAATCAAGATTGTAAAAGTAGCATTGCTTTCACTGAACAGTATCTCAAACTCAATTAAAGAGAACGTCATACCAACTATGTATGTACCTGATATTGTTGATTCCATGAACGATAGAGGGATCCTGTTGACCCAAATGGGTAAGCCAAAAGCCAATAATGCTGGATAGAACATGAAATCCCACTGTTTATAGAACATAGGAAGCCTGAAAGCAATCTCTGCCATCCCATTGAACATCACGTTAATCAAACTGAAGAACTGTGCCCCAAAAAACTTCCCTCCATTTGTGTAGTACTTCCCACTGGCATTTCTGTCTTAAGGAATAAATTCATTTAATTCATGACCACAGTTGCTGACTCTCCCAGAAATTGAAACAGGGAGAGAACTGAAATCAACTACCATTTCAAAAAGATATCTTGATGGTTTGATGATTCCACTAGCATCCTGAAGTATCTGGATTTTTCTTTGCTTGGATGGAGAATGGTGATCAGCTAGCTAACCCGAGGATGCTCTATTTGCCTGCTTTGCAAATCAGAGGCAGCTTTCAAAAATCTTATGGACTTGATACCTTTTCCACTTCACCCCCAAACTTCATATAATGGACTTCTTCCCCACGAGATTTCTTCAATGCAACTTGAGCATGGAAGAATGATTCTGCAACTTCATTGTCGTCAGGCAGTTCCCTCCTCAAGATCTCATAATCCTTCACAGCATCAGCCTATATTTCCAACTGCAATCCATGGTAACTAATGGCACAAACCATACAAATTCTAAAAATTTTGAAAGAAAAAAGATTGAACGTAAAGTTGAGCCAATTACCTTGCTGTTTGAGACTACCTTTTGAAAAAGTGCTTTTAGCTCACGTTGAAGATAAGCTAGACCATCATCTAGAATAAATATTAAAAAACTAAGTTAAATGGATAATAAATTAATATAAACAAGATTTTAAAGTTTCTAGTAATTTATATAAAAATTTACCTTCAAGGTCAATTGACTATACACATTCATCCAACTCACAGATGTCGACTGATTCGATCATTTGCCAATTTTGGCTGGTGCAAATGAGGACTAAGACGATGAACTCATAAAAAGATCCAAGATATGTCCTCCATTACTAAATGTGGACTCCGATACAACAATAAAAATATGGGTGGCTAACACATCGTGCTACCTCAACAAAAAATGATAATTGACGGCATTAACTCTTCACCAATCTAAAATATTAAAACCGTTTTTAACACACCCCTCATACAAATACCTCTCTAGCCTTGATCTAAACTCCATAAAATCCTACTCCTCAAGATATTTGTCTAACATGACATCAAATCTATGTAGAGGTAGTGTTGATTCATTACCAATGTTTGTAGATGTAGTGTTTGGCCTCCCTTAGTCTCTATCCTATCCACCAACTCGTGCCCTCGGTAATTTTTTAACCAAAACTTCATTATCATTATTTTTGTATTGTGGCATAGAAGCAATTCACACATAATAAAAATTTAGTGGTGGGCACGGCACATTAAATTGTTTTGCATCATAGTTCACAAGTTCTTGTGGACCATACATACTTCTCTCTGCATCCTTCTTAACATTAGATATTTGACTTTTTTGAACTCTTTTAATTCTAAGAGGAGAAGTTTCACATTCATTATGGACGCGGTGCATCATGGATGAAGCGTTTCTTGTAGTAGTAATTGAATAGCTTAGCGCAATAATTGCGCTGGGCTTTCAGATTACCACGGTCAATAAGTTTCAATTTAGTAAAGTGTTTCCATACCACGATTGATTGCTAGATGATTTTTTGGATTTCTTGAATAAAAGTGAGACGAAATGGGTAGGATTTTGTATATTTGTGGATAAAGGGGTTGGAAAACTCTAAAACTTCTCCATTTTCACAATAAGAGAAGAATAGTCACTACCAAACCCTTGAATTATACCAACATTACAACTCAAAGTATATTCTTTCATTTTTTATTGAGTAATAAAGACTAATAAATACACTAGAATAAATAATATAAAATATTTAAAATGATGATTTTGGTGACTTGCTGCAACGAAGTTACAATTCCATATTAAAATTTTTATGTTTCATTATTGACATAATATATAAAATAATGGAACAGAGGTGGAAAATGGAGGCCATAGAGATGTGTGAACTCACAAATCATGTTTACGGGTCATGTCAAGACATATACATCATACTATATGGATCAAATTGAACACGACCCGTTAGGACTATCGTGTCAAAATCTCAAACCTTAACACGATTCATTAACATAACAGATTGACACGACCCGTTTTGACCCATTAGTGAATACGAAATAGATTGATCCGACCCATTTATGTTAATGAGTTGAACAAACCCGTTTCAACCCATTTGACCTAATTGATTTTATATAAATATTAAAACATAAACAGTATCTATAAAAAATAAACAAAACTAACAAGACGTCAAAAAGTACATTCTAAATAATAAAAATACTTTAGAGAACCATTTCCATAAAGTTTCTTATAAGAAAAATCAACAAAATGAAGCTTGTAACGAAAATCCAATATAACTGCTATAGCCAACAATACATTGAACTCAAACTAATATTTCTCAAACTTAGCAAGCATTTAACAAGACATTTTCTTTATGTAATCATCTTCACTTTCAGAGTGCTTATTTAATGTCAAATAAATCAAAAACACTGTTGGAAAGTATAAATTGGCTGCAGAATATTAGGTTCCAGAAAAGTCACAAGTGGCATCGCAAAATACTCCCAATAAACTGTTAATCTTCTCCAATTTTTCCCACTCAAATGTTGGTGAACAATGCTTAAAATTGGAATCAGTCAACTCTAAATGATTAAAGGCACTACGATAAAAAATAGCACTCTCAAATATAAGAAAAGTAGAATTTCATTAAGTGGGAACATCCTGTCTCAACCCTTTCTAAGTCCAGCATGTTGAAGTCAATCAAATCGTCATTTTCACCTGCTGCCTCACTCATCTAACAACAAACAACAAGAAAATATGTTAACAATGTTAACAACAAACAAGGTTGTCTGTGAAACTATAAAATGAATACCACTTAAAAAGACAAATGAAACTGCAGGATGAAGAATAAAAGATTAAATCAATGCATGCATCAATAAGCACTAACAGAACATATTGTAGGTTGTTAATCTCAAAAGTTCATTAATTAGTGGTGGTGATTACTATATATCTAAGTGTTGGACTGAAAATCGTGAACTTAAACAGATTAATTAGGACTATGACACTTGAAATTTGACTTTAAGAGCTGCATTTGGTTCCCAAACTCAGCTGAGCTCAGTCTAATTTTAAACTGAGTCTCACATCCAAACACCCAACTCTCAAATTATTAAACTCATCTCAACTCAAAATCTTCTTACACATAAGATCCACAACATTTTTCAACTTAAAACATCTTTATACGTGAGACCTACAACCTTTTTCAATTTTTCATAAAAAGTAATAAACTCATATTAATATCTAAATACACTTTAAACTCAGTTTAGATGGATTCTACATAACTCCCTTCACTACTCAACTTACTACTATTCATAAAAAACTAATCTCAGCTCAGCTCAATATTTTTCTCCTCTACCACTAGTACTTACCTATTGACTTGTTATTATCTCCATATTTTCGTTAACTAATATATATGAGGTATGCATGCATTGTATGGATTAATTAGGCCCTCAGAAACTTAATTTGGGCTTAAAGATCAGTTTCATGGGACCTTAATATTATATATATAAATATAATATATATATATATATATATATAAATATTTATATATAATTTTGTCTCTACCTATGCATGATAGTTCAGAATTCATTTCAAATAAATAAGCAAAATCAAATGGGTAGTAATTAGGGCCTAGTTAGCTAATCCTCCACTACTCATGATGTCTGTTGGCACACTGAAATAATTAAGTTACATTTGTTGCTTGTATTAAGAATCTGACAAGCACATTTTTCCACTAATATGTGAGAGTTTTCTCAAAGAGATAAAAAGCTGATTAGCATACACAAGCGCACACATGGGATTGGATTTGCCCTCAAATACAATAAATAGAGTTTTAATTTACCGATCAAAAAGCTGATCAACATACACACGCACACAGATGAGAAGCCTAACAACTCAGCATGCATAATCAAACTTGACACTGGAGCATAATCTAGCTGGGAATTTCTACAAGGGCCCATGTCTTTGTTGTTTCTTAGTTTAATTCGTCTAATTCCCTTGTGCTTCCCCTTTTGATTCTACAGCTAGCCCCAAGGGTTCACATGCTAAATTAAACTTGATCAAAATGTGACTCTGCAAATTGCCTAGGGTGGGCTAATCTGTTACGGTGTTACCTTTGTGTGAAGATCCATAGGTTGAGGCTTTGAGCTGGTTGAAGATCTCTAGAAGAAGAGAGAAGGGGAGACCAATGGTCTAGGATGCCGCGAAGAGCTCTATGCCTTTGTGTGAGGAGGATGCCGATGGCTTAGGCCACCATGAGAGTTTGAGACAGAGAGATCTCTAGGCTGATGTTGTGCCACTGCGTGGGTTACAGAGGTACTCGTGAGTCATGACTATGTACTATGGGTGTGGCATAGCAAGCGTGGGTTATAGACTCGTGAGTCATTACTCTGTACCGTGGGTGTGGGGCTGTGGGCGATGGGCAAGGGTTATTGGTTGAAGAGAGGGGCGGCATGAGACTTGAGTAGTTGAGTGAATGAAAATTGAAAAGTTAGGTCTAAGGGTATAAACATAAATTCAATTTTTTTAACGGGTCATAACCCGTTAGTGACCTGTTAAGCATTCGTGTCTTAACAGGTCAATCTGTTTTGATCTGAACCCTTTGAAATTAAATACAAACTCATTTTTATCGTATCGTGTTCATATTTGATTAATTGATCGTGTCACATATTATCACCCCTAACCCCTTATCAAGTGATGGTGTACATAGAGATCTTAAAATCTCCCCAAGTTCTAGCCATGTGGACCTAGAAAAGAGTTCTTCATCTATGCCCACGAGAGGAGGGACTACTACACACGTGTTTTGGTAGGTTTGTATGCATCTTTTATTATCATTATTATTATTGTTATTATTATTATTGTTGTTGTTGTTGTTGTTGTTATTATTTTTATTATTATTGTTGTTGTTATGATTATTATTCTTATTATTCTTATTATTGTTATTGTTGTTGTTGTTGTAATTATTATTATTGTTATTATTATTATAATTGTTAATGTTGCCAGCTAACGTTCAAATGTCCTTAATTAGGGCAACGCTGGCTTTTACTGCTTTAGCTCATGGGATTTCAACCATCATATATTGTTAATTTGTTACTATTAGAACTGTAATTTCAGTTTGTCCAATGCCCACCGGCCGACTAGTTTTTGGCTTAAACTGTTCCGGGAAAAAGAAAAACAGAAAGATTTCAATAAGATCATGTTTGTCTGTCAAGTCACAGAGGGCATGTGGTTTTGCACGCTATTCTAGAACCCCTAACATGTCTCACCAAAAGTTCGTACATGCAATTAGTTTTGAATGGTTGATGTCTTTTTGCCTAATTCAAGGTATGGTGCCAATTATGTGTTGCGCTATTGTAGAGGTAAGAGGTAGTAGAAGTAGAAGTTGAGAACTCAAGAGAGTTTTATTCCCAAATATAAAAATATAAATAAAATATTTAAAATTAGTTTTTTAAAAAATGTAAAAAATATGAGTAATGCTACATATAGTTGTAGAGTGTGCAAACGCCGTGCAATCGTTTTGAAAAAGAGTGAGATCCACGATTAAAAAGTTAGTTTTTTTTCATGTGGGTCCCGTATTAATTCTCTTTTTTTTTTAAAGATTGGGTAGCGCTTGTACAACTACAACTGTAAATATCATTTCTCAAAAAATATTCACATGAGAATTGAGATCATCCACCTCTTGTGGTTGTCGAGGGCCACCTTTAAACTGACTCCTCAACATTTGAGACATTGTGATGGTGGCTTGCGAGCCACTGCACATTGACTTGGTGACCAAAGGGCATCCTTAATTTTTGGTTTTAATTATTTCTTAAACCCCATAAAAATATTCTTCTAATTTTCTTCATTTCAAACACTATCAACAAAATAGACTCAAATCAATAGATAGAGAACGAAATAAACCCAAATCAAGAGAGATATAGTGATCGGTGAGACTAATTTTGTTTCTTGACATTGACGATAGAGATGATGTTCATATAATTGGCAAAAGCAACAAAGTGACTAGGTTTCAATTGGCAGAGAAAGACTGGACTGGCACTGAGGTTTTGATGAGAGAGAGGGAGCCAGTTGTGTTTTTATCCTCAGCTTAAAACGACATCGTTTTGATACTAAATTAACTTTTTTAAACCGCAACTTGGTACTGGATTTTAAACCCATAACTCGAGTTCTATGGCCACACTCTGCACTGGTAAGACCGGATTGGATGTTCTAGTTTTTGGCTCATGAAAAACCCGTTTTGGAGGTTTCGGATTGAACCGAAAAAAAAAAAAACTTGACATAAATAAACAGTCTTACTTGTAAATACAAAATATATTATTAAGACGTGTTTTGTAACATAAGCTCCAATCATACCGAATTCTAAAAAAGAATAAGGCTTTGTTTGTTTTCGTAGATGAAATGAGATAAGTTTAGATAAAAGTTAAAAATTGAATAAAATATTGTTATAATATATTTTTTTAATATTATTTTTATTTTGAGATTTGAAAAAATTGAATTATTTATTTTATTTTATATGAAAATTTTAAAAAATTATAATGATAAGATAAGATATAATGAGATAAGATGAAATTTTTTATAAAAGAGCGGTGCCCCAGGCCGGTGAGTGTGAAGATTAATTTCATACTGGCCAATCAACAAGTGCCACATAGACATCTAAAAAAGAATTGAAATAAACTCGCATACACTCGAATCCTCTCCCTCTCCTTCTGTCTCTCTCCCTCCCCCATCTACACTCGAGCCGTCTACTGTCCCTCTCCTTCTTTCTCCCCCTCTTTTTGTTATTTCGTATGTTCATGGATAAACCTTAGGTGTAGGTATAATCAATTTTTTAATTTTTTAAAGTTAAATCAGTTCATTACGATCAATTTTTATAGAATATCGTTTACTTTTTTGAGTTCATTGATTTGGGTTCTTGCTCAAGAATCCTTCTTGCCGATCTGGATTTTGCTTTTGGAAGTAATTAATAGGCCATCTGGATTTGTAATCGGACTTATGCTCAAAACCTAGCCAGACATGTTGGGTTTTGCCGTAGATGAGGTTTATGAGTCGAGAGTGGAGAGTGTGTGGCCTTTGGGGTCTGGTTGGTAAAAGTTCGGTGATTTGAAAATTTCTTCAAGTTATGAAACTCGGGTTTGGCCTAAGATTGGAAATTAATCGCTGAGGTTGGAGTAAAGTTTAGCTTTTGAGTGAGAATTAAGTGTATTTTGTGAATTCATGAATCAGACGGTAGTAGAAATGTCTGCTATCCACATCTTGAGTGCAGATGGGGAGGGAGAGGGAGAGAAAGACAGAGAGAGAGAGGTTTCGGTTGTTTGCAGTCCATTTCAATTCTTTTCTAAATGCCTTGGTGGCATTTGTTGATTGGTCAGTGTGAAATTAATCTTCACACCCGACCGGCTTCATGGTTTTTTTTTTTTTTAATAAAAATAAACGATTCCTAAAAAGAAGTGGTATGCGTCGGGGAAGGGGACATGTGCATGGGACACGTAGCAACTTCCATTATTAAATTATTAATACAAGACGGCAGAGACTTCATTATACTTTCTCGAGAAAGAGAAGTAAGTTGGCAAGTTGCGAAGAAATTGCCGACAGGTTTCTCACCCCTTTCAAGGGAGTTGCTGAGAAACTTTATTTTTTTCAAGGGTTTTTGTCAGCTTTACCAACGAATGCGTGTGACCAGCCTTTATCCTTTTCTCTTCCATGATGAATCGGCAACCACTTCACTAGTTTAACATGATGAATTATTTGATTACATCCATAAATATTCTTTTTTATTTATTAACTCGACATTCTAACTAATACTATATCTATTCGAATTAACTTCAAAATATATCTTAAACAATTAAAAATGAGGGTACTATACATATATGGTCTTGACGAATACAGTCCTGACCCCAATCATGGTGCACAGCTTGGAGGGTACTATACATATATATATATATATATATATATATATTGAAATTAAAATTAAAGAAACAGTTAAAAAGTTGGATTGAAAGTTTTTTTTTTTTTTTTTTTTTTTTTTTCAGAAATGATAAAATAACAGTCACTGAATGAATAAGTTTTACACAATTTATTCATAAATATTAATACTTTTAATTTTAAGAATAATATTACTTTAGTATGTAGGAGTATTAATGCGCAGTTGTCATTGTACCACTTTAATTTGTTTTGTTTTTTCATTTTTTTTTTCCAGAACTCATGAGAACATTGTGTGAAAATGGCATCTCTTAAAGCTTGAAGAAGTTGCAAGGAAATTGCCACTAAGTTACTGAGCATCTTTCTTTTAATAATTTAATGTGGCATTGACTCAATGACTTCACTTTAGTCCGATCCTTAAGGAAGTTGCCATGAAGATATCATTAACCGATAGGTATGGTGTGAGAAAGCGGCATGGCCAGGAGTTGTCCTTTTAAAGGAGAGTCGATGATTTCCAACTCTCCACATCCAGTAAGTAGAGTGATCAGGCATTACATACACACGCACATTGACTAATTTCTTCCATGGCCTTATCTACAATCTCTTCTTATTCATCCTCTTCTTCAGTCACCTCTCCATGGCTCTACGATGTGTTCTGGAGCTTTAGAGGAGAAGATACCCGAGATATTTTTACTGCCCATCTCTACCATGCTTTGACTCAAAAGGGAATCCCCACCTACTTAGATGAGGATGAGCTTAGGCGAGGTGATGAAATTTCACCTGCACTTTTCCAAGCTATAGAAGGTTCAAGAATTTTCATCATTATACTTTCAAAAAATTATGCATCGTCAACATGGTGTTTGGATGAGTTATTGAAGATGCTTGATCAAAGTAAAAAATCAAAGCAACAAAGAGTTCTACCTGTGTTTTACCATGTAGATCCATCTGATATACGCCATCAAAGAGAGAGTTTTGGGGAAGCATTGGCTAAACATGCTGAGAAATTGAATGTAGATAACAAGAAGTTGCAGCTGTGGAAGGCAGCCCTTCAAGAAGTTGCCAATTTGTCCGGATACCCTCTTATCAGAAATGGGTAAATTTTCTAACACCCCCCCCCCCCCCCCCCCCCCCCCGCTTTTATATTCAAGATTGCCTTTTTGCCCCCATTCTATGTATAAATGATCTTGTCCAATACGGAAGAAACTAAAAATCTAAACTTTTGTTTGGCCTTTTGATGATCACCAACTAAAATACATACAAAATTAGCTAGATAGTATCACGTAAAGTTAATTAGACGACTGTGTTTTGAAGCATTTAATATGGTTCCAACATCTAATCTTTTGTCTAAATTAAGTTCATTTCTAGAACGGTATAAAACTCATTGGGATAGTTGGGAGAAAAGAATTAAGAAAAAAATAGATAATAATTTATGTTTTGGCCTCGATTCTTTTCGCATATAAGATGAAATGACTTGAAATAAAAGTGAATAAAATATTATTAGAATATATTTTTTTAATATTATTTTTATTCTGAGATTTTAAAAGGTTGAATTGTTTATTTTATTTTATGTAGTAATTTGAAAAAAATTGTAATGATTAAATGAGATAAAATGAGATAAGATAAAAATTTTTGTGAAAATAAAATGAGATGTACATTTGGATTTTTCAGTCTAACAAAAAGGAGAGAACTTGCCGTGAACTTGTGGCAACGTATATTGCATGTACCTACAGCCTAGCTACCGATTTCTTATTTTATTTTATTTTTCCACCGTAAAAGGAAAATTAAATTATGTTGCTTATATTGCATGTGAGGAGTAAAAGTCATTAATTGTTTCTTTTTTACCTTTTTTATGTGTCCACACAAACACAGGAATGAATCAGAATTCATTGAAACGATCGTTCAAGATGTCTCAAGAATGGCAAATGATCATTTATATTTACATGTTGCTGAGCATCCCGTTGGATTAAAACCTCATGTAGAAAATGTCAAATTGTGTTTAAGCGTTGGAACGAAAGACATACGAATGATAGGAATTTTTGGAGTTGGAGGAATTGGTAAGACAACTCTAGCCAAAGCAATTTATAACTCGATTGCTTTTGAATTTGAAGCTAGTTGTTTTCTTCTAATTGATAGCGACACTTGGAATCAAGTGAATCGTTTGGTCCAATTGCAAAATACACTTCTTTCTAAGCTTGTAGGAGAGTGTAGAAGTTTGAAGGTTGACAATATTGATATGGGAATCAATATGATAAAGCGTAGGCTTCACTCTAAGAGAGTTCTTCTAATTCTTGATGGTATAGACCACTCGGATCAATTAAAAGTATTAGTGGGAACTCGTAATTGGTTTGGTAAAGGAAGTAGAATCATCATCACAACAAGAGATCAACACTTGTTGACTGCTCAGGGAGTTGATTCAACATATGAGATGATGGGATTGAATCAAGATGATGCTTTTCACTTATTTTGTTGGCAAGCTTTCAAAAGTGAGAAACCGGTTGACGGTTATGGAGAGTTTGTAGAACAGATCATAAATTATGCTGGGAGACTTCCACTAGTTTTAACAGTACTTGGTTCAGATTTATATGGCAGAATTAAAAAAGAGTGGGAAAGTGCTTTGGATCAGTACAGGAAAATCCATCACCAAGATATTCAAAAAATACTTCAAACGAGTTATGATAGATTAAGTGAAAATGAAAAAAATGTTTTTCTTGACATTGCATGTTTTTTCAATGGACAACAGCTTTATATTGTCACTTGGATGCTAGATAGTTTTGGTTCTGACCCAAACTTTTCGATCCCAAGACTAAGGGAGAAGAGTCTTATTTCGGAATTTCACGGAATATTGCGAATGCATAACTTGTTACAAGATATGGATAGAGAAATTGTTTGACAAGAATCGCTCAAAAATCTAGAAACACGTAGCAGATTATTCTTTCATGAAGATGTTCGCAAAGTACTGGAGAATGATACAGTAAGTCAAATCAAAATCTCTTCAATTAAACATTGTTTCTTTAGCACATGTGACATATACGTATGTGTATAAATATATGAATAAATGAATAATTTATTTTTTGATTTTGTTGGCTCACTTAAATATGCATTGTCTTCCTATACAGGGAACAAATAATCATGTTGAAGGAATTGTTATAGATTTTCCTGAAGGTGATGATATCATCCGCTTGAATCCCAAGGCCTTCGAGAATATGAAAAGACTCAGATTATTTAGATGTCGCAATGCACATTTTTCTGAAGAACTTAATTGTCTACCTAATTCAATAAGTGTGCTTGATTGGCCTGATTGTCCTTTACAATCTATGCCATCTGAATTTCGTGGAGACAAACTCTCTATTCTACTCATGCCTGGAAGTTCGAAATTTAAGGTACAACTATTATTATTTTCAATATTTCTTTAAACTTGGTTTGATGTTCTTTTCTTTTTAACAGAATCTCACGGCTATGAATTTCGATGATTGTCAATCCATAACGAAATTTCTGGACATTTCAAGGTGTCCAAATTTGAAGAAAATAAATCTTAGTGATTGTAAAAATCTGGTTGAAGTTCATGATTCTGTTGAATTCCTTGATAAGCTTGATACATTAAATCTTTCTGGATGTAACAAACTAAAGAGACTTCCAAGTAGACTGCAGTTGAGATCTCTGCAACTCCTTGATCTTGATAATTGCTCAAGCCTTCAAAACTTTCCTGAAATAGAATGTGAAATGGAACATTTACAAGAAGTCTTCTTATTAGGCACCGCAATAGAAGAATTGCCATCATCCATTAGGTACCTCACTAGGCTTTCACGTTTATTCCTAAGTAGATGTGTAAACCTGAAGCGTCTACCAAGTAGCATTTATCAGTTGAGATCTCTAAAATATATTGGACTCGATTATTGTCCAAATATTATAAGTTTTGGGATGGAGGAGGAGGAGGAGTTGCATAATGGACAACCCACGCCCTATGTAGTGTCTACAAGCTGGGAAAATGAAGCTTCATTGGGTGCAGAATTATTCCCATTGCCGCCTCCAACAAAATCAACATCTTCTCTGCACTTGTTTCTTAAGGACTCTGGCCTATCAAAATCGAATTTCTTTAGGCTATCTAATTGCTTTCTCAATCTGGGTAGGCTAGACCTATCAGGTAGTGATATCGTAAGCATTCCAGCAAGCATCAAAACATTTGTTGGATTGTCGGCACTTTATTTGTATAATTGCAAGCAACTTCAAGAAATCATGGAGTTGCCACCGAATCTTCTTTTGCTTATTGCTAGTGGATGCACGTCACTGGAAAGATTACCAGAAATATCAAAAAAATTTTATTTCCCACGGCTAGAATTTATTAACTTGACCAGATGCTTTAAAGTGAATGTGGGGAATTGTATGCCAAACCCTGCATGGAATGGAGTAAGTCCCGATATATACTTCACTTTTCCTTGTATATGCATTTGGTGTTTTGTGGCTAATCGATTTTTGTATATGAATATAGTTGATATATATTTTATGATGTGTTCATCCAACAGGATTTTGAAATGATATTTCCGGGAAATAAGATTCCAGATTGGTTCAGCCATTGCAAGGACACTTCAAATAGTCATCGGTGTAAATTTGATATTAAATGGTCCCCACCGTATAATTTGGATGACATCATAGGAATTTCTCTTTGTGCTATTTTTGAACCGGTTGGGACTAGGAGTTTGGAAGTTTGCGTCAGAGGAAAACCCGAGGATATGAGGCCCGACTATTATGTACGAGAATTTGCTGAAATTGATTCAGATCATGTATGGTTAAGGTACCCAACTACAGAAGATATTTGGAGCCTACAAGATGTGAGTGTAGGTCGGGCAGATGATCATCTGAGGATTATATTTAAAAACTGTATCCCAGATAATTCTTTGATCTTCAAACGCTGCGGAGTTCATATTTTATACAAACACCATGATGAACATAATGCAAAAGATCATGAAAATGTTGATGTCCATTTGGATGCACCCATTGAAGATATTGGAAATTTAGCAAATCCAATGGATCATGGAAGTCAACTTTCTAAGAGGCGTCGTATTGATTATGATGATGATTGGAATGTATTGAATCCGACATGTACCCACAACGTCATTATGATGATGATCACAACCTTGGACATCAAACTCTTCTTGATTATGACGACGACGAAGATGATCACAACATTGGATCCAACTTGTACATCAGAATTTTTATGCGTGCTTTTAGGCATTGAATAAGGGACGAAGAGATGATTGATTTCAAATTTGTTTCAAGTGTATGGGAGGAGCAATTATGTATTTTGAATGAAAATATGATTATATATAGCCTGGAATTGCCAATACTATTATTTTGTGATCATTCATTCATCCATGCCAATTCCAGCGGAACAAGAACTACGTCCCAACAGAGCTCGAAGGCAGTTTCCAAAAACTAGAAGATCAATACTGTACAGTTTACCTCTTTTGTTTTCAAAATCATTTCAATTCATCTTATCTCATCTAATTATTACAATTTTACCAAACTTTCAAACAAAATTCAACAAACAATTCAATCATTTCAAATTCAACACAAAAATTATATTAAAAAAATTATATTCTAATAATATTTTATTTAACTTTTATCTTATTTCATCTTAACTCACTATCCAAATTAGGCAGTACTTCAAAGTCCTGATTAAAGTTTTTTTTTTTTCCTATTATATATATAATGTCCAAGTCTTTTCTATTATGAAAAATTCTACTTATCAACATTCCCTACACGACACTACACAACATGTGATTTAGCATTTTTGTCATTTTATTTAAACACACATATTGAATTGTAAATTTGTATATTTAAATAAAATGATAAAAATAATAAATTTGTATGTTTCTATTATATACCCAGGTTTGTATCTATTAAATGAGTTGAATCATTTTTTTTTCCTTAGGAGAAATTTTGGATCTATAAATTAATTCTATAAAGATATATGTGGCTTGAGGTGAGACACTAGATTTATTTTATAATAAAAATAATTTTAAAATTTATGGTACAATTAACAACCTCAAGACACATTATTTTACAAATTTATTTTTATAATATTTTTTTTTTATAAACCAAACATTTTTCTAAAAGATGACGCGGCCAGTTTAAAAAGCATATATATGGAACGGTGCTGGACATGAATGGAGTCATCTTTCCCTATGTCCCAGACGAAACAACACAAAAAAGAGAGAAAAAAAGTACCTCGGAAGCTCCCCAGTTGGAACATCCTGCAAACACGAAGTAAATACCAATCAGTTATGTAAAAAATGCAATTAAAACATGAACTTTTATTCATAAAGATTAAGAACCTTACATCTGGATTCTCCTGCAGTTTCAAGGTTTGTTGATCGACATATAAACTTGCTCTCCCGGCTACAAATATCCCCCATAGCTAGCATCAAATAAGCTCAAAACCACACAAATGTTAGAAATTGTAAAAAGTGGTGTGAAATAAACCTGAGGGATAATGAATTAAAGAAGAAGCACAGAATGTGCTTGATAGAATGTCAGAGAGAAGCAGAACTTTTCTGAAATGTATCTTGAGTAATATTATTCTTCCTCGATACAATGATACTCGTATAGACGAGCTATTTATAGCCAACAGTACATACGTAAATCATAACAACCAAATACAAGATTAAATCTCCACTGTACACATCATCATCTTTCTGTTATGCAAAGAATTCCAGAATATTCCAATGATGAGAGTTTGTTATTTCTGTCCAGATGGTGCTTGGTGTGTTGGCATGGTGCGGTTACAGCCTTGCTGTAATTCTGAAGAATTTGTTGCTTCAATAGTCCCCCTCGATTCAAGTGGCACAGGGAAGATAGTCAAGGATGAGCGAAGCAAGTTGAATCGATTCGGAGATAGTGGCTTGGTGAGAATGTCAGCCACTTGATCCTTGCTTGAAGCAAATGCAACTCGGAGTGTCTTGGCCGCAACTCTTTCTCTTACAAAGTGGAAGTCAAGCTCAACATGTTTAGTTCTTGAATGTAACACAGGATTGACTGACTAATAAGTAGCACCTAAGTTATCACACCACAAGGTTGGTGGGTCAGATAAAGGAATGGATAATTCTTTTAACAGGGACTGAATCCAAAGGATTTCACAGGTGGTGTTAGCCACAGCCTTGTACTCAGCTTCTGTTGAAGAGCGGGCAATGGTGGGCTGCTTCTTAGATCCCCAGGAAATTAAGTGTGAACCAAAATATACACAAAATCCACCCGTGGATTTACGATCATCGGGACACCCTGCCCAGTCAGCATCCGAGAAGGCAGTAAGTTTGAAGGAGGAAGATGATGAAAGATAGAGACCAAAATTTTGTGTAAGGCGAAGGTAGCGTAAAATACGCTTGACGGCTTGCCAATGGGAGACACGAGGGCAATGCATAAATTGGCACACTTTGTTCACTGGAAATGACAGGTCAGGTCGAGTAAAAGAAAGATACTGGAGACTGCCGACTACACTCCTATAAAGTTGAGGATTTTCAAAGGAAGGTCCATCAAGTGCTGAAAGTTTAACATTGGCACACATAGGAGTAGACACGGGCTTAGAGTTGTGCATGTTGGTCTTTTGTAACAAATTGGAAATGTAGCGACTTTGAGACATGAATAAACCAGAGGATACACGAGAGATTTCCACACCCAGAAAGTAATGTAAAATACCAAGGTCTTTGACAGGGAACTCATTACGAAGAGAATTAATAAAGTCATGAATTAAGGAAACAGCAGATGCAGTCACTATAATATCATCAACATAAATTAAAATATAAATGGAATCAGAACCATGGGAGAGTATAAACAAGGACGAATCTGAAACTGAAGCATGAAAGCCTAACGAAAGCAATTTAGAACTCAGTTTAGAGAACCAAGCCCGTGGGGCTTGTTTCAAACCATAAATGGATTTGCGTAGCTTACATACGTGGTGTGGGAAGTCAGGATTTATGAACCCAGCAGGTTGATGCATGTAGACATCCTCCTCCAAGTCACCGTGTAAGAAGGCATTCTGAATATCAAGCTGATGGAGAGGCCAGTTTCGGGTGACAGCAATGGACAGAAGGAGCCTTATTGTGACAGGTTTAACAACTGGGCTAAAAGTCTCTGAGTAATCAAGACCAGGCTGCTGATGAAACCCCTTAGCGACAAGACGAGCTTTCCGTCGCTCGATGGTGCCATCAGCCTTCCGTTTAGTCTTGAGAACCCACTTAGACCCGAGAATATTGATGTGAGGAGAGGGCGGGACCAACTCCCATGTTCTGGTCTGAAGAAGGGCGTGAAACTCTAGGGCCATTGCATCCCGCCATTCAGAATATTTGGCAGCTTCTGTATAACAGGTGGGTTCTTCTGGAATGGAAGGAGATGCGGAAATAGTGAGGGAGGCAGATTTGGGTTTCGGCCAGGGGATGGTACCGTCGGAACGAACAAGAGGAAGATGTGTGTTGGTCTTGGATCGTGTGACGATGCCGAGCGGAGGCGAGAGAGAAGGAGCGAAGGGTTCAGATGATGCCGTGGGGTGCTGATGGGTGGGGTTTGAAGTAGAGAAAGGTAAGCTGTCCACTGGAGAAGAAGTAGGTAAGCTGTCCGCTGGAGAAGAAGATAGGGAAGTAGAAAAAGGTGCAGATGCCGTGGGTTGTGGAGAGGTGAGGTTAGAGGATGAAATCGCAGAAGAGGAAGAAACATGGGAGCTGTCTGCTGGAGAAGAGGAGTGGATGGACCGGGTAGAAGGGAAGGTTGGATGGGCTGGGTTATGTGAAAAAGTGATGGGCTGTAAGGAAATGGGAGTGGGCCGAATGGATGTAGAGAAGGTAGGCTGGGTAGATGAGTTTTGTGATGAATTAAAAGGGCCTTCGGTGTGGGGAGTGGGCTTAGAGATATATGGCTGAGTGGAAAGGCCAGAGTGAGAGGAGGATGTCTAAGAATCAAACGGGAATTTTGTTTCATCAAATCTAACGTCCCAAGAAATATATACACGACCAGAGGGAACATGTAAACAGTTGTAGGATTTGTGATCAGGTGTATATCCAACAAAGACACATTGGTGGGAACGTAGATCCATTTTATGCTTGTTGTAAGGCCTTAAATTAGGCCAGCAAGCTGACCCGAAAACCCTTAAAAAAGAATAATCTGGTATTTGGTTGAACAAAACCTGAAATGGAGAGATATTGTTTAAGAGAGGGGTAGGCATTCGGTTAATGAGAAATGTTGCTGTTTGGAATGCTTCAGCCCAGTACACAGAGGGCATGGAAGAGTGGGCAAGAAGTGAAAGTCCCGTCTCAACAATATGTCGATGACGTCGCTCGACACTCCCATTTTGGGGATGAGAATAGGGGCTGGAAATTCGATGAGAAATGCCGAATTGTTTAAGAATCGTGTTTAAGGGACGAAACTCTCCCCCCCAATCAGACTGAATGGAGATAACATTAGAAGAAAAGGTATTGCTGACGTAACGTAAGAATGCAAGAAAAATGGAAATAACATCAGACTTAGCATGTAGTGGAAAGAGCCATATATATTTAGTGAAATCGTCTACAATAGAGAGATAATATCTGAAACTCTTGGTGGACAGCACAGGCGCTGGTCCCCACACATCTAGAAATAGAAGTTGAAAGGGGAAGGAAGAACGAGAAGGAGAAGGGGGATGGGGAAGAACATGAGACTTAACTTGTAAACATGCAGAACAAACAAACGATGACATAGTAGTAGAAATAGGTAAATGAAAATTCCGAATGGTGAGTGAGGTAACACGGGGATTGGGATGACCCAAACGGTAGTGCCAAATCTGAGTGGAAGTTCGTTCTCCTATGAGTGCATGAGGGGAAGTGGAGAGGCCGTGTTTGAGAGGTAGAGATGGTGGTGGTTGAGCTTCTGCATCAGCTTGAAGAACATATAGCCCATCCTTAACATGGCCTTGAAGAAGTACCTGCTTGGTACATAGATCCTTCACAAAAAAACCAGAAGAGTGAAACTCAAAAAACACAGCATTATCATGACAAAATTGTCTAACAGAGAGTAGATTACGAGTAATTAAAGGCACATGTAATAAATTTTTGAGAAAAAATTGACGAGAAGAGAAAGAAAGCTTAGCCGTGCCAGTGTTTTGAATGGGGAGAACAGATCCATCACCAATGCTCACTTGATCCGATCCATTGTAATGAGTAGAGTTGAGGTTCAGATTTGCAAAGTCAGAGGTAAAGTGGTTTGTAGCAGTGGTATCAGGAAACCAGTCAGAAACAGAGGGTGGAACAGAGGGAAAAGTAGTGTAGTTGGCGTGAAGGGTGGGAGGAGGAGGGGTTTGATAAGTATGATCAAGCCGAGAGTAACAAGACAAGGCAGAGTGTCCAGACTTATGACAAAGCTGGCATGTTGGGCATTGAGGAGAATGAGCGGGGAAAAAATTAGAGTGAGGAAGAGGAAAACCACGACCTCGACCTCGGCCTCGCCGACCACGACCACGGCCTCTGTTGGAAGGAGATGCAGAGAAGGAATGAGTGACTGTGGGATTAGCTGAAATTGGACTGGCAGAGAGGAGTGGGTTTGATGAGCCAGCCGTGACTCATGATTGAGGAGATAACTGAAAACTTGAGCAGGAGAAAGTGAGTCAGGACGAGTTGTAATGGAGGTGACAATGGATTCGTAGTCCGAACCTAGACCAGCTAAGAGGTAGATGACAAATTCTGATGGGGAAAGGGGACGCCCAGCAGCACTAAGAGAGGAAGAAAGTGCTGTAGCTTTGTGAAAATATTCAGAAATAGATTCAGAACCTTTCTTCAAGGTAGCCAACTGGAACTGGGTTTGCATAATGTGGGCGGAAGATTGTGCCGAAAAGAGAGAAGAAAGGGTATTCCAAACTTCACGCGAAGTTTTACACTCAAGAACCTGCGCAAGAATAGTGTCGGTCAAGGAAGAATTTATGGCCGAAAGAACAAGTTGATCCTGAAGAACCCATTTCGTGTAAGCTGAGTTGGGTTGTTCGTCCACTGTGGGTGGAGGGGAGGGAATCGTGCCATCAATGTAGCCAAAGAGGCGATGGCCTTTAAGAAAGGGTAGGATTTGAGCTTTCCAAAGAAGGAAATTATCAATATTGAGCTTAACAGTAACAAAATTTGAAGTGTGGTTGGGGAAGGTGGTGGGAGCGGGATGTTTATTGGGAGCCATTGCAGGTCAGGAATTTGGATGTGAGTCCTATTCTAGGCTCGTGATACCATAATGAATTAAAGAAGAAGCACAGAATGTGCTCGATAGAATGTCAGAGAGAAGCAGAACTTTTCTAAAATGTATCTTGAGTAATATTATTCTTCCTCGATACAATGATACTCGTATAGACGAGCTATTTATAGCCAACAGTACATACGTAAATCATAACAACCAAATACAAGATTAAATCTCCACTGTACACATCATCATCTTTCTGTTATGCAAAGAATTCCAAAATATTCCAATGATGAGAGTTTGTTATTTCTGTCCAGATGGTGCTTGGTGTGTTGGCATGGTGCGGTTACAGCCTTGCTGTAATTCTGAAGAATTTGTTGCTTCAATAAGGGATATGATCACAAGAGCGAGGGACAATTGCACCACCAAGGCCTGGCCGACAAGGAACTCGCTTTGAATTTCTACAGTGCTTGCAGATAAGAGTCACATATGTCGCCTTTGCATTAGTCCTAGATGCAGCTATAGCGATCCCAGCTATTTTAACAAGTTTCGATATATATTGATCGAGCCTGTCACCCGCAACAAAAACCTCAAATTAACCAAAAAAATAGAACTTTACAATTTTAATAAAAATTAAGGAAACCGTAAAATAAGAAAAACCAAAACAAACCCTAAAGCCCCGTTGGGTACGATATATAAAAGAAGATACCAAAAATAAGAACTTCTAACTTCCACATCTCATTCAGGAAATATATTCTGTTTATTTATTCTGTTTCAAAGGCCACTAGGTCCGTTTATTTATTATGTTTCGATTGAATCCCTCAATTTAGGAATCAACCAAACATAAATTAGAATACAAAAATCCACACTCACCCCAAGAAACCTCATCGAGACCGGATCCTCCTTCGACGTCAGCAAGACCTGAACGTTCCCGGTCACCGGATCTTCCATTTCTCCAGTCTCTCCAGCCACTTTCGACCGCAAGCTCGCCAAAACCTCCGACGCTGCCGTCTCAAACTACGAAAAACACACGCATACGATATCAACCATTTGATTATCATGAATAGCAAAAATGTCGACAGTTTTGGTAACAGAGAATGTTAGAATGCACAGCGGAAAGTACCTCAAAGCCAGCTTGTAAAGTTGCTCCACAAGTTTCTCCAAATTGACAAGAGTTTTCACTTGGTGGTAAAGCGTACTACGTAGTATAAAACCAGAGTAACGCTTTAACAATCCATAGCCTAAATACTACTTAAGAGAGCACAAAAGAGAGAGAGAGTTTTTCTTCTTGTCTTGCCTTCTATTCCGTGTGTTTGAACCAAAGGAGGGGGGGCTATTTATAGCCCCCTACACAACACCTAACATATGGTTGTGTTAGGTAGAATGGAGTGTGTTAGGTAGAATAGTGAGAGCACTTGAGAGTGTTTGCCCCAAGTGGGCGGCTCTCATTAATTAACATCTCCCACTCGCACACAGTGGGCATGACCCCAGGTCAGCATCTCTCTAATGTTCTCAATCTTATTCATACAAGTAAATAGGCCGTGCGACCACCAAGCAAATCTATAGAAAGGTGGGAGTACATACACTAAATCTCTCCCAGAGAAGACTAGCATAGCAACATCCCCAAAAAGTTTGGTTATGTCCTAGACTCATTTGATCGCATCAGTTCAAGCATTTTCGAAACCCTCTTGAGTTTTTAGAAAAACTCAGAACAATGCTCGACTATCTCTAAATCATTTCAATATGTTCACAACCTTAGTCGCTACCAATATGTAGCGTCATAGTTGACGTCAGCAAACACTATTGAAGATGCGATATCAAAGAATCTTCCCTTTGCACTCATATCATTCAACTTTGGTCAAACCGCTTTCCCAGCAATGCCTCTTTAGACCGTATTGATCATGGCCATAGACAACATGCCAAAGTAGCAGACATCATAACCTCCATCTTGTGACATAGTCAAAAGTAAAGGACACAAAAATGAAATGAGACTCACACAGTGAGAAAGAGGGGAACAATTTACTCACTTACTCATTTGGTCGAACAAGCACATGTAGTATGAAACACATGCTACGGTGGATTTCTCTTTCTCAAAGAGCATATGTCTATATCAACACCGTACAGATCTTAGTCTAGCCGCTTCTCAAGCGTCTAACCTGAGTTCCTCCATTTGCCCGCCTCCAAGGCGTCAAAGAGGATCTCACATCTGGCTAACCACAGGCTACATAGGTTGTGGGGTAACCCATGCATAGTCCTCTCATTGGACCTTATTTTAGCTCCCGCTAAAACGACATATCTTTGTATCAACTAACTTATCCATTTGGACAAGTATCTTAGAACACAATGTCTCATCTCTACTCGCTTCTCAAGCGCTAGAGGCGATCGCTCGTGTGAGTGAGCCGATCTAAGCCTGTTGACATATCTTGTGTGTGAAGACAATACGATAAAGACAATTACTGAATCATATTGTATTAATATCCCAAAGGAAAGGTTACATCTCAATGTCATTTGAAACACAAAAAACATTTTACAATCTACGCAGTCCTAGATTCCTAACATGAGCCTCAAAGACATCTCTTGCTATAGGCTTCGTTAAGGGATCAGCAACCATGCGACTCGTAGAGAGATGTTTCAGAACCACTTCCTTTTGCACTACCATGTCTCTGATGTAGTGATATCTGATATCTATGTGTTTGGTTCTTCCATGGTACTTAGAGTCCTTAGCATATGCGAGAGCAGCCATGCTATCGCAGAATATTGTCACCGAATCCGAATAATCCGTGCCAATGTCTAAATGCTTGAGGAATCTTCGTAACCAAACAGCTTCTTGAACTGCTGCAGAACAAGCTATGTATTCTGCCTCCATAGTGGATAAAGCTATACAAGGTTGTTTCTTGCTGCTCCATGTAATGGCGCCATTATTGAGCAGAAAGACATACCCAGTGGTTGATTTGCGCTCATCTAGGTCACTGCCCCAGTCGGCATCGCTGTAACCTTTTAGCTGCAAATCTAAACCTTGATAGCACAGCACATAGTCTGCAGTTCCCTTGAGATATCGCATAATCCTTTTGACTGCTTTCCAGTGAGCCAGTCCGGGGTTAGATTGGAATCTACTCACTAAGCCAACTGCATAGCATATGTCAGGTCGAGTACACATCATTGCATACATCAGACTACCCACAGCATTAGCATAAGGGACACGGGCCATCTTTTCCTTTTCTATTTGAGTCTTAGGACATAACTCTTTAGATAAGTTCTCGCTTTTTGCAACAGGGGTGTCAATGGGTTTACATTCATTCATTAGGAAACGCTCGAGGACTTTCTTTATGTAAGTCTGTTGGGACAAACACAAAAGTCTCTTTGAGCGATCTCTGTAGATCTTAACTCCCAGAATGTATTCTGCTTTACCCATATCCTTCATCTCAAAATTGAAGGATAACCACTCTTTTGTGGCGACTATCAACCCTTTATCATTTCCAGCTAGTAGTATGTCGTCAACATATAATGACAACATAATGAAACTCTTCTTGGACCTTTTGACATAGACACAATGGTCCTCTGTGATCATCGTAAACCCATTCGAAAGAACGGCTCGATGGAATCTGAGGTACCATTGCCTAGATGATTGTTTTAGGCCATATATAGATCGTTTGAGCTTGCACACTTTGCGCTCTTGATCTTTGACCACAAAACCCGTTGGTTGATCCATATAGATCTCCTCATCTAGTTCTCCATTAAGAAATGCTGTCTTAACATCCATTTGGTAGAGTTCCAAATCCATGTTTGCTACTATAGCTAGAATCAGGCGAATTGAAGTAAACCTCACTACTGGTGAAAAAGTTTCCTCATAGTCTATACCCTCTTACTGGGTATATCCTTTCGCCACTAAGCGAGCTTTGTACTTATCTATTGATCCATCCGACTTGCGTTTGACTTTTAGAACCCATTTGTTCCCAATAGTCTTACGCCCTCTCGGTAGATCAACCAGATCCCAGACCTGGTTTGTCTTCATAGACTCAATTTCATCATTAAAAGCTTTCATCCACTCATCTTTAGTAGAAGATGAGAGAGCCTCATGAATTGTCCTAGGCTCATCATCATCATGCGGAGCTACCATAAAAGCTTCCCCTTCAATCTCAAAACGACGACGGGGAATACTTTCACGTGTGCTTCTACGCGGCTGAGGTTGTTGTGATTGATTGACAAGCGGTGTGCTCCCACTCGGATTTAAGTTTCTTTTATCATTTGTAGGAGCTCGAAGAATTTCTTCCTCATTCTCAACTAAATTCCTTGGAGCACTTTCCTCTTGTTCCACAATCTCATGAAGTTCCAAACTCTTATCAACCTCACCTCTACTTGGAAATTCATTTTCAATGAAGTCCACATCTCGTGATTCAATCTCAGTTACACTTCCATCAGTTTGTTCACCTATTAACACATACCCTTTAGAGTGTTCCGAGTACCTTATAAAGATACACTTCTTCCCTCTAGGGCCTAATTTCCCATACTTATGAGAAAGATCATGAACAAAACCAGTTGAACCCCATGGCCGCAAGCTACTCAAATTGGGTTTCTCGCCGGTCCATAGTTCATATGGGGTGGAAGTTACTGATTTGGAGGGCACTCGGTTAAGAATGTAGGCAGCAGTCAAAAGTGCATCCCCCCAAAAAGAAATTGGTAGGTTTGCTTGCGCCATCATTGACCTAACCATCTCAAGCAGTGTTCGATTTCTCCTTTCCGCCACGCCATTTTGCTGTGGCGTACTTGGCATCGTTAACTGTCTTTTGATTCCTTTTTCATCACAGAGCTTTTTAAATTGCTCAGAGAGATATTCTCGTCCTCGGTCAGTTCTTAGAGTCTTTAAACTCTTATCTAACTGATTCTCGACCATTCTTAGATATCGCCTAAAACATTCCAATGCTTCAGACTTATGGGAGATTAAGTAGACATGACCGTAACGTGAAAAATCATCTATAAAGGTGATGAAGTAGACACCTCCGTGTCTTGCCCTCACACTCATTGGACCACAGATGTCTGAGTGGACTAATTGCAGTGGAAAAGATGCCCTTGTGGCTTTTCCAAACGGTTTTCTCTTAGCTTTTCCCATTAGACAATGTTCACACGTGGGCAAGATGACCTTAGCGAGATTGCCTATCAGGCCTTCTCTAGCTAATCGAGTCATTCTATCTTGCCCTATATGGCCAAGCCTAGCATGCCATGTGTATGAATCCAAATTATCAATTGATGAAGAAAGAAAAGCAATGGATTCATTTATATTAGAATAAACCAAATCCAATATCATAAAACCGTCTCGAAGAAAAGCTTTGCCATAAAACACATGCCCCAAATGAAAGGAAACATAATTGTTTTCAAATACAATTCGAAAACCAAGTTTCAATAGAGTAACAACTGAAAGTAAGTTTCGTCGGATCTCGGGAGCATATAGCACATTGTGGAGGAAAAGAGTGCGGCCACCCCGCAAGTCCAGCTTGTAGGTACCAAGTCCCAGTACCTCCACGCTAGCTCCATTCCCCACCTTGATATCACGGCTCCCAGTTGGAATCCGGCGATACTCCACAAATCCGACTCTATCTCGCGCTATGTGCTCGGTCGCTCCTGAATCAACAGTCCACAAAGGATAGGATTCAGCAACCATCACATGGCTAGTTACAAAAACAATGCGAGAAAAGTCAGAGTGTACCTTCTTCGGCTCAGTGCAGTCACGAGCGAAGTGGCCAATCTTTCCGCAGTTGAAACACTCTAATTTTGACTTGTTTTTCCCGCGCTGAGAAGTTCCTGACACTTTTTTAATATGTCCAGCAGCTACTCCATTCTTGGACTTCTTGCGCTTAGGCCTTGATGCCTTGCGCGAACCAGCATTAGCCACATAGGCCGTAGGATTGGGCTTAGCAGCCTCTAGGCGCTCAGCCTCCAATTCCAAGTGACGCGAGACATCATCAAAGTCTTTGATATTCTCGTTATGCGTCAGGTTCTGGCTCATATTGTCCCAAGAATTCGGTAGTGATCTTATCACTGCCTGCACTTGCTGTTCATCTATCAGGTTGTTTCCTGCCGACCTAAGTTCGCGGATCATAGTTGACATAGCCCTAAGATGCTGCTTCATCGTGTGGTCAGAGCGCATCTTATAGGAGTCAAACCTCATGGTTAATCCACGCAACCTAGTGGCTGAAGTTCCACCAAACTTCACTTTCAAAGCATCCCACATGCTTTGGGCAGTGTCATAGACCTCGAACTCACACATCAGATCATTGTGCATGCTGCTTAACATAATTATGCGCGCGCACCGACTTTTCTTAGCCCATTGGGTATAGGCTTGTTGATCTATCTTGTGTTGTTCCGAGTTCCCTTCCCCGGGCTTAGTAAGAGTGTGAGATAAGGCCTCCAAGACCTCTTGCTCATCTAAGACATACTGGATCTTGCGATGCCATATGTCATAGTTTTCCCCATCTAATTTCTCCCCTTTGTTTAAGTCGGCAACTATACTCTTGGATGCCATTTCACTACAAAGCGCAAAGACGGGATATTATACACACACCTAAGAAATCTGCCGCGTCCTTTCAAGTTAGAAAAAGAATAATTTAGACATGTCGCAAGATCGAAAAATCGCTAAGCTTCAGAATCATCTCTTGCGCCACAATATCCAATTATTAGATTTCTAGCTCAATTCCCACACAAATTTTAAAAAAAAAACGAATATGGGAGAATTTATCATCATAAATCTCAACCATACTCCCACTATTTTAAGTAGTCATCTAGACCTAGTCACATGTAAAGACATAACCTACTAAAATCCGCAGTAACCTTTTGGGCCAGTCTACAAGGACAGCTACCCAGACCATGGCAACCTGTTGGGCCAGTCTACAAAGATGGTTCATATGAGACCATTACAGTCCATTTTTCTTGTTCCATCAGTGCATTTACAGTTCTTACTGGGGTCACCATGGTCTTTTGGCTATTCAGTGCATTTACAGTTCTTACTGGGGTCACTGCAATTCTTTCAGCCTATCATTTACACTGACAATTCTAGCTAAGACCACTTAATGGGATTTTCAATTTTATCACTGAAAGAAATAGAGACTAATGTCTAAACATTCAAGTCTCAAACCCAGCTTTCATAGATGATAAAATAATCATATTTCCACATGTTCAATACACACATACATGTTATCACATTTAATCTCAAAATTAAATAAAAGATCACATGTAATATAACATTATGGAAAAAATAGCATGAAAACAAATATTCACATGTTATCACATTTAATCTCATAATTAAATAAAAGATCACATGTAATATAACAATATATCTAAACATATATTGAATCATGCCAAAATTTTTTTTTTTTTTTATATATTATTATATTATATTTTCGGGTTAAAAAAAAAAACACAGAAAAAAATACTGGGCTTAAAAAACCCAGCCCCTTTCTTTTTATTCTGCTTAAACCCAAAACAAAAAATGGCCCAAAGGGCCAAAGCCCAGCCCGGCCCATAGAGGATAGATGACTCAAGTCATCTTCTTCCTCCCGCGAGTTACTGTTCACGTGAACAGTAACGCCGAAAAAAAAAATTTCCAGCTGCTGCTTCTGGACATCACCGGCGCCCCTGATCGCCGGAAATCGCTTCCAGAGGAAGCTGGGTGCTGCCGCAGCACCTCACGGTGCGCGCTGCACTACGCCAGCGCTGCTCTGGTGCGCGCAGCACCGAGCCGGCGCTGCTCTGGTGCGCGCAGCACCGACCGGTGTTGGCAGCACCCCTCTGGTGCGCCCAGCACCGAGGTGGTGCTGCAACACCCCTTGGTGCCTCCACAGTGCACCATGCACTGTGGGCTCCTTGGGTGCTTGCGGCACCGTGGTGCGCGCAGCACCATTGCAGGGGTGCCGCGCAGCACCCTACGGTGCGCGCTGCACCACCATGCTTAGGTGGTGCGCGCCGCACCACCATAGCGGCTTCGGCCATATATATATATATATATATATATATATATTTTTTATTAAAAAAAACTGCAGCACCATTATATGCGCAAATAAAAAAAAACAATCACAGTTTACATGAAAGAAACTGGAAGCAATTATTAAATGGCTCTGATACCAATTGTTAGAATGCACAGCGGAAAGTACCTCAAAGCCAGCTTGTAAAGTTGCTCCACAAGTTTCTCCAAATTGACAAGAGTTTTCACTTGGTGGTAAAGCGTACTACGTAGTATAAAATCAGAGTAACGCTTTAACAATCCACAGCCTAAATACTACTTAAGAGAGCACAAAAGAGAGAGAGAGTTTTTCTTCTTGTCTTGCCTTCTATTCCGTGTGTTTGAACCAAAGGAGGGGGGGGGGCTATTTATAGCCCCCTACACAACACCTAACATATGGTTGTGTTAGGTAGAATGGAGTGTGTTAGGTAGAATAGTGAGAGCACTTGAGAGTGTTTGCCCCAAGTGGGCGGCTCTCATTAATTAACAGAGAAAGAATTGGAGAGCATACAGAGGCAACTAGTCGGCGGGGGAGGAGCAGAGCAAATCCGGGAGGTCGGGGTCGCAGGAATTGCGGTCTTCCAAGTCAACGAGAAGGGACTTGTTGGGATTGTGGACGAGGCTTTCTCTGTAGGGGAAAACATTCTCGTCGGTCTCAAAGCCACGGATGAACTCCTTGAACTTCTGGAGGACGGAGTGTCTGCTCTCCACCTCCGGATCGTGGTCTTCACCGCTGCCGCGCCACGAGTGAGCCTGGTCGCTGTAGTACACTGCCCCCTCGTCCCACCCTGACATCTCTCAGTCTGTCTCTCTCTACGTCTCTGGAAATGGAGAAATGAGGAGTGTCGACTGTCGAGTGATGCATTGGGGAGGAGGGCATAAGTGGGTTTTTCACGTTTTTGGCGGGAAGGACTTGGCGGGAAGGGTTGGATGACTTGGTTTTGGTCACGTGTGAGAGCATCTTCGTTCAATGTAATCTTTGAATCAAACTCAATACCATAATGGTAGTAGTGCATATTTTGAAATCAATAAATGTTATAAATATAAAAAAATTATATAAAATAAATTTAGAACTTGACGTGATTTTATAAAATTTATTAATTTTATTTTATAATAAAAGTAATTTTACGACCTTACGTACCATATCAAGTCACGTCAGTTTATAGATTTATTTTCATATAATTCATTTGTGGTGGTTAAACCATATTTCTTTAAAATTGTGTGAAAAATATTGCGTATATATTTTTTTATTGGTTATAGTTTTAAACCTTATAATTTATAACTTAAATATTAAGTTTTACTATTTGGTAACATAATTTAGAGCAGCTTCTAACATATTACATTTATTTAAAAATAAATTAAAAAAATATTTTATGAGGTATAAATGATAAAATATAATTTAATTTTTTAAATATTATAACCATATAAAGTTTAGAATTTGTAAATATCTGAGAGTTATATTTATATTCTGGCCAATTGAAAATATTTTTAAAATTAAAACTACATCCAGCATTATCATTATCATTATTATAGTCATTATCATATATCCCAACCAATTAGATGAAAATTATAATTGAGGTAAATGGAAGTAAGTGCTAGACTTATTTTATAATAAAAATAACTTTAAATCCAAAGCACATTATTTTATAAATTTATTTTATGTTATAAATCAAGCATTTTTTTTTAAAGATAACCCCCAATTTAAAAATCGAGAAATGTTACTTATTTAAAAAAAAAAATGTTACTTATCATTCTACACAATACATTTTATATATTTTAATATTTTTTTATTTTATTTTATGCTTGTTAAATTAATTAAGTTATTATATTTATTATCCATATATCATATATTTGTTATAAAAAAATAAAAATAAATAAAAATAAATATAATATATAAAAATGATAAATAGAATTAATCTTAAAAATCATAAAGGATAGCGTTGGATATGAATAGAGTCATGTCTCCCTATGCCCCAATTGTTAAAAGGAAACAACAGAAAAAAATAAAGGAAAAAAAAAAAATTCTTCACCTATAGAAAATCTGCCGTGATGATACTTGAAAATCTGGAAAAATGTTCTTTAAGCACAAATACTTGAAAAATTCTTCTTGGTTTGATGTCTCCATCACGTGCGGTGACTCAAAAGTTTGGAAAAGTATGACTAAACACAGAGATTTCCTGGCAACAAGCTTCTGTCATCAAATCAACAATGGAACAACTACAAATGCTTGGTATGACTCTTGGATCCCCACTCTTTCACCGGCCATTCCTATTCCCTCTTCAAGTGATATTTTCAAAGACCCGGATCTAAAAGTGTC
The DNA here is from genome assembly GCF_018687715.1 of Carya illinoinensis. Lineage (NCBI taxonomy): Eukaryota > Viridiplantae > Streptophyta > Magnoliopsida > Fagales > Juglandaceae > Carya > Carya illinoinensis. The sequence continues at coordinate 43,683,598 of NC_056766.1, read as the reverse complement.
TGAATTAATTTTAGAAGAGCCTAGAAGATGGAACACCATCTTGCTACAAGCTCTATTCTCGGCCCACACTGTTAAAAAAATTTCCAAAATTCCTTTAAGTCAATATAATTTTCAAAATCTGAGAGATAATATTAAATGGCTCCATCATTCTAGTGGAAATTTCTTGTTTAAATCAGCCTACGCAGCCATTATTTCTACTTCCCACAATTTTGAGACAGATCACTCCTCTCATACATGGAAAAAACTTTGGTCAATCCGTATTCAAGACCGTCTCAAACTTTTCCTTTGGAAAGTGTTAAATAATGTGCTACCAACTAGATCTAGGCTAAAATAATGCTTATCTCTTGAAAATGATCAAGCCCTTTGTCCCATTTGTCAATCTATGGAGGAAACTACTTCTCATTTATTTCTAGAATGCCCATACTCTAGAATTCTTTGGAGACAGTCCCATTGGCCTTTAAATATAGACATTGTTGGACAATATATTACAAACTAGATCAAAGCTATCTTGGAACCAGAAATCCTTCTCAACATTCATTCTCAGGATGTCCATCATTTCCAATTGTTTGCAATAATAGCCATGGACTGTTTATGGTTCTATCGAAATCAACTCACTCATGGATCAGAATCATTTCACATTGATCAGTTTGTCAAAAATACTTTGAAAATTTTTTAGGAGCATAAGAATGCATGGGTCAGTAAGGTCACTCAAGATCAATTCTTCATTTGGGAACCCCCTGAAATAGGTCAAATCTCGGTTGCTTTTGATGTAGCGGTTAGAAAATCTGGTAGTGTAGCAACTGCTGTTTGTAGGGATCATTCAGGAAAAATATTGGGCTGTGTTACAAAATTTTCTCCTATCTGTAATCCAAATGGTGGGGAAGCATTGGCTGCTTATATTGGCATCAAAATGGCAGTGAACAAGAATTGGAAAAATATTAAAATAGAATGTGACTCCCAGGTAGTAATCTCCGCACTTGAAAGTTCTCAACATGTTTCAGATTGGTCCATTGAAAACAGGACAAGTGATTCTCGCTTCTAACTCAATAGCTTTGATATGTGGAAAGCTGTTAAAATACACCGGGCTCAGAACTAGTGCGCGCACACCTTGGCGCAATGGGCTTCTTCAAATAATTTATTTGGAGATATACCCCTAATCAGATTACCAGATTGCATGCTAAACTTTCACAGTGGAAAAGATCCACCTTTTTCCTCTATATAATTATTTGCTAATGGTAGCTGTAGTTTTAGTCTGAACAATGATACTTTTCTCTGTATTTCCTGTTAAGTTGCTATCTATGAAAGATTCCTTCTTTCCAAGAAAAAAAAAAAAAAACTAACTCATAAATGCAAAACATATATTAATTATAAAAAAAAAAAAAAAAGGGGGAAGTAGCCAAGAAATTGTATTCACTGTCATCAAACTCTATCCATCCACAACTCTCATGCTCTCATTTTTCTCTCTCTTAGAGTCTCTCCCATTCACTGCAAACCGCCAGTCAGCCACCCTTTCATTTTTTTTTCTTTTCTTCCATCTAAGAGCATCCACATTGGCATATGCATCCACATATGCAAAGCCAGTTTTGCATAATATTAACATAAAACCGACCTGCATTAGATTCTTTATCTTTAAAATTTTAGCTAACTATAAACAGTAGATTTACAACTTTCCATATCTACTATTTTGTCTCCAAATTATATTTTAATAGTTATTTCTCTCTCCTCCCACACTCTCTCTCCCCGAACCCCCCCAAACGGTATTATTTCTCTCTCCCCGAAACCCCCCCGATTATTTCTCTCTCCCCGAGCTCTCCACACGGTTTCGAGACCTCCGAATCTCCATCCCTCTCTCGACCCAAACAACCCCACCGGAAGAAGCGAATCCGTGCACCTCTCTCTCACGACGGTTGTCGACGAAGCCTGCGACTGCTGAAGGGAATCATCCCGGTTGCTGGTTATCTAAAATTTCTTCTATTTCAGGTATGATTTATCTGTTTCTCTTCACGGTTTCGATTAGGGTTTTAGATTAGTGAAAGTGTTTTTGTGTTCTGCTGTTGCCATTTCTTCATTTCATGTTGTTCTTGGTTTTAGATTAGGGTTTCCTCATTTCAGATCAGCGGCATTTGATTTTCTATTCTTGCCCACTATTATAGAAAGAATTCGTAAACAGAAATTGAGATTGAAACAGTGATGATTTCCTGTGTACGAGAGGTTTCTGATTTTAAGAGCCATCGATAGGAGAGGTTTACGAAATTCCCTGTGTATCTAGGCAATGAAACAGAAAATCATAAAAAAATAAAATGTAAAGATTTGAGATTGTTGTAAACCCTGCCAAATCAAACTAAATTTATCTTCCTCTTGAACACTTACTCATGAACACTCTAGAATAAACTTTCAAGCATGTTCTGAACTATGTTTTAGTGCTTTTGTTGGATTTCCCATTCTACCAAGGAGTCAACTGTAAATTTCTGTTCACAATTTGGTAAGACAATTTTTAGATGTCTATGGGAGGCCACCATTTAGGTTCTTTAGGGCTTGATAGGATTATGACTATTATTATATATAAATAATAATCTTCCACATATGGTTTTTATGTCTAGGTAATGCTTTTACATAGGGGAAATTATTAAAATATAGTTCTACAGTTATTTTCTTGATTGGAGATTGTTTAAATAGTAGACAGTGCCAAAGTTGAACATCTTTAGATATTGAATTTTCCTCTTTTGGTTCTTCCTTTATGTTATGAATTGATTTTGTTTTCAGTGCATAGTCTTAAATTCACAGTACTAAAACAGCCTTGCTGGAGTCGTTTCTAAATAAGTTAGATTTAAAGAGGAACATTTTGTACCTCTCTTTATGGGCCTTTTGTTTTGTTGGTGGTTGGTGGTGGGTGGGAACATTTTGTTGGATGAATTTTGTTGTTAGTGGGATATTGTTGTATTGCTTACTGCTTGCTGGTGCTGGAGCTGCTGGAGGACCCAATGGCAAGGCTGTTTTTGCTGCTACTGAAGGGTGCTGGAGGGTGCTGGAGCTGCTGAAACTGCTGAATGGTGCTAGGCGTGCACAACTTTCTGGTTGCTGAATTTCATATTAGCTGAATTTGTTGGTTTTTGAATTTGTATAAAAATCAACTTTTTGCAACTTGTATTAAGTTGATTTTGATACATAGAATTAGTCACATGTAAATTCTGAAGTTGAAATTAGTCAAATTTTAGTCAAATTTTATTATATATAGAATGCTGGAAATTTGGATGCATGAAACTGGGTATGGATGCAGCACATAGTCTATATTATTTCATTGACACGTTCGGTTTTAATGGATATTATCTATGTACTGGGTACTGATTGCATGTACAAACCAGTACATGGAAATTGCAAGGTAAAAAAAAATATTAGGCAAAAAAAAAATATTAAAATGATAATATTTTATTATTATTTTGCTTTAAATATGCATAAGCCAATGTGAGAGTTTTGTTGAAATGACAAAGTGGATATGCAAAAGAGTTAATTTTGCATATGCATATACATATACCAATGTGGATGTTCTAAGGTTTTCCAATTTTCTGACCTATACATAGATGCACTTGTTTATTTTCTTCTTCTGCATTTAAAAACTACTGCCGCACACACTTCCTCCACGTTATCGCCGCTTGCATAGAAAGTGTCATCGGGCACCTCTCAGCTAGCCCTTCTCCAAATGCACAGCAACCACAACATAGACTTAAGCCTCACGTTCAAGCAACAACCATCTTCGTTGGCACCCAACCAACTCGTGAGCCACCAACCTGTTGCCCCTCTCCTCTCCCTCCACCATAAACTATCATTACCCCGATTTCACCATGTGAAACACCGAGCACACAGCTTGCATGACAAGAAATCAACAATCAAAGAAGCCCCTGTTTTTTACCCCCCCAAAATAGAGGAAGTAGTCTTCCCCGCCGTGGGCCTCAAGCCAGCCACCCCACACCCGCCAGTCTCCTTAGTGAAGGAAGGTAGAATCAGCGGTAGACAGTGTAGACAAGGGTGTATGCTCTGACACTTAGCGAAGTTGATGATAAGGCCCTGGAGACTCAGGATGTGGGGGTCATCACAAGTATGAGCTTGATCTAATCTGTTTAAATTGATGTGTGGTGTGTTTTAATTCGTGAATTACATTGAAGTTATTAATCTCTTTAGGGAGAGTTTGTTTGTATGAATTTTATGCTTGCACCTTGTTTGATTCTAGGGCTTTACAATCCTTTGGGTCTACTACTTTTGCGCGTATGTGTAACTTAGTCACCAAGTTTGACTTCGACCAAACAACAATTTCTATAAGTTATCCACAAACATAGATATTCAATGGGACATCATTTGCCCACACACACACAGAAACATGCTACATGAATTGTATCCATGTTTTGGTTATATGTAATGGAATCCTATTCAATGTTGATATTTTTCTCTTCAAAAAAACTGAGCTAACGACCCTCAGCATCCATGGCTTCATGCCTTCTTAATATAAAAAAGGAAAAGAATATATATAAAATATATACAAAGTACCTTTGAGGGGATGTATAATGGTTATTGCACTATATACGTAATTACATAATGGTATATGAGTGTCATTTTAAGTTGATGGATTTCAACATTAACCACCATTTGTTAGTTTTAGTAAGCATCCTGCATTAAAATCTTCAATACCTACAAAAACTAATTGATAAAAAGTTTAAAACAAAACAAACAAAACAAAAATGGTAAATAAGAAATAATAAGTTTAGGTGATACGTACGTAGTACTATATATATATTATTATAATAAGTGACTATCTAACTGTTACAATAATTTTTATTGTTTTTCTATTATGTATGTTAAATCGTTACTTTTTCATTTTAGAGATATAATTGTCTTTTTCTACTTTTCTCTCTCTCATTCCTAATTCTTTCTCTCCTCTCATCTCGAACCTCTCTCCCACTCTTTGATATCTACCTCTTTACCTACCCCCTCAAACCCACACTCTCACACATTTTCATAAAATATTCAGATCTTAATCTGAGTATAAATATTCAGATCTATATGAAAGAAAGGCAATAAAGAACAACAAGTACAAAACAGAAAAAAAAAAACTCTCAAATCTGAACAAGATCTGTTCAAATATGTTGAGATTAAAAAAATTATATCAAAACACATGATTTGGATTTATCGTCCGACATCTCCAAAAAATCTCAAATTTTATGCATTATTTGAGTGTTGCGATAGTATTTACTGTGGTGGCAATGATATTATTTTTATTTGTCTATATTATTATAATGTATCTTGACTTTAATTTTGAACTAATATTTTTATTTTTTAATATATCTAAATATGTAATTATTATACTTACTAGCCTATCATTATCTAAAGATATTTGCTAAAGTTTATTTTTTTGTCTTTATGCATTAAATTATTCATTAATCAAGTTTTTGTTTTTAAAACCATATTATATTCATAAAAAACATGTTTAACCCAATTAGGTAAATGTGCTTTATACGTGCTCTGACCTAGTATATATATATATATATATATCCATACACAAGATGCAGGCTAATTATTTATACATAGAATGGGAGAAAAAAATTATGAATGAAGGCACGAGAAATGGGTCTCCGGACAAATTAGCAACGTATGTATGTAATACCTGATTAGTCTACGTACTTACTGCATGCATACAGAGAGTTGGACATCGTCGACTCTCCTTAAAAAGAAAAGTCCATGCTTCTTTGATCTACACCCTACGTTTCAGTTAATGGTATCCTCACGGCAACTTCCTTGAGGACTTAGTGAAGTCATTGAGTCAATAACGCATTGACTTATTGAAAGAAAGATGGTCATGAGAAAATTCTTGCCAATTTCCTTGCAGCTTCTTCAAACTTAGATCAGATGCGATTTTCACACAATGCTCCCATGAGTTCTGGAAAAAACAAAAACAGTGGTACAATGACAACTGCATTAATACTCCTACATAGTAAAATAATATTATTTTAAAATTAAAAGAAGAATTCGGAAATTTTTTTTAAAATATTAATATTTTATGAATAAATTGTGTAAAACTTGTTAATTCACTATAAGAAAAACGGATTTTTGCGACTAATTAATAGCAACGAAAAGAGTATTAACAACCAAAATTATTAGTTGCTAATATTCTTTTCGTTATTATTAATTATTAGTCGCAAAAGTCCATTTTTCTTGTAGTGATTAAGAGGTTGTTATTTTATTATGTCTTAAAAAAAAAAAAAAAAGACCTTGCAATCCAACTTTTTAATTGTTTCATTTTAAATTTCAGCATACCCTCCAAGCTGTATACCATGATTGGGGTTAGGATAATTGCATTATTGATGTCCCACATGTACCGTCACATGATATGTGCTTTTTAAAACCATTAAGCTAGAAATGGGTACGTATAAGAAGAGATTATTATTATTATTATGCAATATAATATAAGAAAAAATTGTTGGGTAGGGTCTTCCTTTGGCGTTTCTTGTCCTTAATGTGACTTGGCTCTATATTACAGCCAAAGAATTAATTACGTACCTGCCATGGCATTTTTTCAGTTATTAAAATAATTTAATTTAAACCAATCATTCTTTTATATATTTTTATAGTATGCTAGGCGTGTTAACACTCCCCTCATTTAATTTAGGCCAACATGTAAAATATTTCATTCAAAACTTTCTCATAATGAAAAATGATGAATTTCATGGTTTAATTATTACTTTAGCACTCCCCTCATTTAGGCCAACACATAAAATATTTTTTTATTTTTTGAAGATATATTTTGAAGTTCATGCTAATAGATATACCATATTAAATAAAGAAAGAATATATATGGATGTAATCAAATAATTCATGTTAAAATTTACTAGTTTTATCCTATTTAAAAAATAAAAAATGACATTTGCAGTCGTGAGTGTGCAAACGATATGTAATCATTTTGAAAAAAAAGTAAATAAATATGGGATCTATATAAAAAGAAAATTAATTTTTTAATAATAGACTTTTTTAAAGTGATTACACGACATCTGCATATTTCATAAATATGTATAGCATTACTCTTAAAAAATAAATTGATAAGATTGATTTAAGTGAAAAAAATAAACTGAATTTTCTATCAGTATTTGAATTTGGTCTATTCGTCCAGTGAAATTTTCACAGAACGTAAACCAAACTCCGGACGGGCCCCTCGTATACAAATCAAAGCACTTTATAGAGCTGTGAAGGAATCTTCTCTTTGATTGACTCAAATGTTAAATAAAACATATATATTGGTGTGTTATTAAAGCAAAGCAAACTTTTCATTTTTCAAGATTTCCAAATCCAACAATCATACATATAACCAAAATTGGAAAAGAATATACAGAAATTACGAAAACCATTTCCTCCGCCGCCAATCACACATATTTGCCCCGAAATCCCAAAGAAGCTACTCGTGAAATGCAAAGCAAGGCATCAGAAATTTTGCAAATCCCAAAGAAGCTACTCGTGAAAACTTCTTGGTAACTTCCTTTACTTGAGAATGCTTATTAACGAGGCAAAAGGGGAAATATTATTTTTTTTTATATTTTTAAAAATATTCGGTACACTCTTTGGTCCCGAAGCATTTCTCAAGGGGAAAAAAAAAATGGTAATCATGATTTATCTATTCCATCGGTCAAAAAACATTTCCCGGGGAAGCCCCCACAGAGCACGGGCTCAGCAAAAGTAGGCAAAAAGAGGAAGATGCTCCACTCCTTTTGATAAAGGTTAGGTTAGTTGTCGCAATATTCCATAAATATTTGACAACATTTAATTAAAACAATATGACCATTTTTTTAAAAGATTAAGTAACTGTTTTTAAATAATATTATATTTTAAAAAAAAAACACGTATTTAAGAGTATTAAAAAAATATATGTAAAAAATTTAAATTAGTACTGTTTTTAATAAAATTTATTTTTTAACCAATCATATTAAATTAATATACATATTAGTATACGGTTGTACTTACAATTAGATTTTTCTTTATTTTACACTGTTTTGTTTTTACCAGAAGTACTCTAAGTTTGAAGAAGTTGTAAGGAAATTGCCAAGAAGTTACTGAACATCTTTCTTTCAATAATTTAACACGGCATTGACTCAATGACTTCACTAAGTCCTCAAGGAAGTTGCCATGAAGATACCTGAAATGCGCATGGTGTAGAAAGAAGAATGGACTTGTCCTTTTCAGAAAAATCGGTTGAGTTCAACTTTTTGAAGTTTATTTTAAGAGCTCCTATTATTTTATCTGACTTTATCTCTTAACTGAGATTTAGTTTGATAGTAAAAAATTTTGAGATGAGAATTTTACGTTTTAAGATAAAATATTAAAATATTATATTTTAAACTATTATTTTAGAATTTAAAAAAGTTAAGAAAAATTTAAATTATTTATTATATTTTGTATAGAGATTTGAAAAAATGATAATGATGATATGAGAATTTTGAACTTGATATGAGAATTTTTATGTGTCAAACCGAACCTTAATTTTTAATTTTATCTCAATTTATCTCTTCTTAACTTTATTTCTTAATTTAATTTTTGATCTTGATGATTTGACCCTACTGATACCCACCAACTTAAGGGCAATTTGTTGGACAAGAATGCTTTTTTTTTTTTTTCCAAAAAAATCAATTTTATCAAATTTTTTTTTTAAATATGATGTATTAAGTAAATTTTTAACAAGAATTATTTTATTATATCCATATATTTTTTAATTATTAATTCGACATTCTAACTTAATATGGTATATCTAGATCTATTAGAATTAACTTCAAAATATATATTCAGAAATTATAAATATTTTATATGTTGGCCTAAATGAGGTGAGTAGTGTTAAATTAAGTACTAACTAAACCATTAAATTCATCATTTTTCATTAGGGGCAAGCTTTGAAGAAAAAAATCTATTTGCAAGTTGATAATTATTTATTAACACATGACGTAGCATACCATAAATATAGAAGAATTATTAATGTTTAAAATTAAATTACTTTAATAACTGAAAAAAATGCCACGGAAGGTAACTCTTTTGCTGTAATAGAGTCAAGACATTAAGGACATTAAACGCCAAAGACCCTACCCATGCAACAATTTCTTCTTATACGTACGTAACCTTTTCTTTATGGTTTAAAAAAGAATCATGCTACTTCTTTCAATGATGGTCCCGATATGGATCTCGACATAATTTTTTTTTTTTTATTTAACGATTAAGGAACTGTATTTTTAATGATATTATAAATTTTTTATTTTTTAAAAAATATTTAAAAATATAAAAAATATATATAACAAAAAAATATTTAACTTTTTCGAAACAATTTATCAGACAACATTCTCAATGAGTTAGCACGACTTTTAAAAAAGCATACCATGTGACGGTGTGGGACATCAATGGATGCAATAATTATGGACCTTACGGTACTCTTGACTAATAGAATCCTGACCCCAATCATGGTGTACAGCTTGAACGGTACGCTGAAAGTAAAAAACAAACAATTAAAAAGTTGGGTTGCAAGGTTGTTTGTTTGTTTTTTTTTTGTTGTTGTCAGAAATGATAAAATAACAACCTCTTACTTAATAAGTTTTACACAATTTATTCATAAATATTATTAATAATTTTAATAATTTTCCTATTTTTCCTTTAATTTTAAAGTGTCTGAATTTTAAAAATAATATTATTTTACTATGCAGCAGTATTAATGCATGCACAGTTGTCATTGTACCACAATACAGTTTTGTTTTTGCCGTACACACGAGAGTCACGAGAGCATCGTATGCACATGGCATCTCTTAAGTTTGAAGAGTTGCCAGGGAATTGCTAAGAAGTTACTGAACATCTAATTTCTTTTAATAATTTAACGCGGGATTGACTCAATGACTTTATTAACTGAAATGCGTATGGTATAGAAAGAAGCAACGACTTGTCTTTTTAAGGAGAGTCGAGGGTGTCTAACTCTCTATATCCAGTAAAGTAGACTGATTAGGCATTGCATACACACGTCCACCGACTAATTTCTTTCATGGCCTCTTCTTCATCCTCTTTTTCAGTCGCATCTCCATGGCTCTACGATGTCTTCTTGAGCTTTAGAGGAGAAGATACCCGTGATACTTTTACTGCCCATCTTAACCATGCTTTGATGGAAAAGGGAATCCGTACCTTCATAGATGAGGATGAAGTTAAAAGGGGTGATGAGATTTCACCAGTACTTCTCCAAGCCATAGAAGATTCAAAGATTTCCATCATTGTATTCTCAGAAAATTATGCATCGTCAACATGGTGTTTGGATGAGTTATTGAAGATTCTTGAGTGTAAAAAGTCAAGGCAACAACTAGTTCTACCTGTGTTTTACCGAGTAAATCCATCAGATATTCGACATCAAAGAGAAAGTTTTGGAAAAGCATTGACTGAACATGCAGAGAAATTAAATGGAGACATGAAGTTGCAGATGTGGAAGGCAGCCCTACGAGAAGTTGCAAATTTGTCCGGAGACCATTTGACAAATGGGTATTTTTAACTCTGACTAATTGCTTAATTAATTTGTGCCTTCCATTCTATGTATATATCACTAGCCTGCATCTTGTGTATATATATAGTACTCCATACGTATCAACTAAACTTATTATTTCTTATTTAGCATTTTTTTTTTTGTTTATCAATTTTTACATATTGAATTTTCAAGAAAATAAAATTTAAGTTAATTAGAAGTCTGTATTTTGAAGAATTTAATGTTCATTCGGAGGAGGGGAAAAAAGAATCAAGAAAAATAATTGAAGTACGTTGTCATTTATTATAAATTTTCTGGCTCCTATAAATAATAAAATAACTAAATATATCAAAATAATTTAGTAGTGAAATAAATTTAATAATGAAAGGTTCTAGCAGAACGGAGATCGAGAACTAACTTGCGATCAACTCATAACTCATCAGCTCTGCACTTTTAATTTTATTTTAGTTTATTTTCGGGTTGTGGGAAAAAATTATTTACATTATGTTTTTCGTGCGGAGAGCTATATTCATTAATAAGTTTTCTTTACATATATATAGGAACGAAGCTAAATTCATTGAAGGAATCGTTCAAGACATCTCAAGATTTATAGAAAGTGATTCATATTTACCTGTTGCGAAGTATCCGACTGGCTTAGACTCCCAGTTACGGGATATCATGAATTTGCATTTAAGTCTTGGGACAAATGACGTACGAATGGTAGGGATCTTAGGACTTGGGGGAATTGGTAAAACATCTCTAGCCAAAGCAATTTGGAACTCGATTGCTTTCCGATTTGAAGCTAGTTGTTTTCTTGCAAATGTCAGTGACCATTCAAATCGAGGGCGTGGTTTGGTGCGATTGCAGGAGACCCTTTATTCTAAGATCTTTAGAGGTCGAAGCAGTTTGGAGATTGATAGTATTGATTCAGGAATAAATATAATAAAACGCATTCTTCATTCTAAAAGAGTTCTTTTAATTCTTGATGGTGTAGACCACATCACCCAGTTAGACACATTAGCAGGAGCTTGTGATTGGTTTGGTGAGGGAAGTAGAATCATCATCACGACAAGAGATCAACACTTGTTGACTGCTCATGGAGTTGATTCAACATACAAGATGAAGTCATTGAATTATCATGATGCTTTACAACTATTTTGTTGGCATGCTTTCAAAAAACAGAAACCGGTTGTGGGTTATGATAAATTTGTAGAACAAATCATAAGTTATGCTGGGAGCCTTCCACTAGCTTTAACGGTGCTTGGTTCGGATTTATATGGTAGAAGTGAAAGTGAGTGGAAAAGTTCACTGGATAAGTACAAGCAAATCCCTCACCAAGATATTCAAAAAATACTTCAAACAAGTTATAATAGATTAAGTGAAGAAGAAAAGAATGTTTTTCTTGACATTGCATGTTTTTTCAATGGACAATTACAGCTTGACGATGTCATTATAAAGATACTAGATAGTTCTGGTTTTCGTCCAAACTTTTCGATCCCAAGGCTTAGGGAGAAGTGTCTTATTTCGGAGTTTGAAGGAAAATTGCAAATGCATGACTTGTTACGAGATATGGGTAGAGAAGTTGTTCGACAAGAATCGCCTGAAAATCCAGGAGCACGTAGCAGATTATTCTTTCATAGAGATGTTCGCGAAGTACTGGAGGATGATATAGTAAGTCAGATCAAAATCTCTTTCAATTAAACATTGATTCTTTAGCACATGTGACCTATACGTGTGTGTATATATAAATATATGAATAAATGAATATAATTTAATTTTTGATTTTGTTGGGTCACTTAAACATGCATTGTCTTCCTATGCAGGGAACAAATAGAGTCGAAGCAATTGTTATTGATTTTCCTGAAGGTGATGAAATAATCCACTTGAGTCCCAACGCCTTCAAGAATATGAAAAGACTCAGATTATTTAGATGCAGCAATGCATCCTTTTCTGGCGAACTTAATTGTCTACCTAATTCAATAAGAGTGCTTGATTGGCTTAACTGTCCTTTACAATCTATGCCATCTAAATTTCGTGGAGACAACCTCTTTATTCTACAAATGGTCGGTAGTCACATCCAGGAGATATGCTTCGAATTTAAGCTACAACTATTATTATTTTCAATATTTCTTTCTTTAAACTTAGTTTGATGTTATTTTCTTTTTTACAGAATCTCATGGTTATGAATTTTCGTGGTTCTGAATTCTTAACGAAAATCTCGGATATTTCAAGATGCCCAAATTTGAAACAAATGGATTTTAAAGATTGTAAAAATCTGGTCAAAGTTCATGATTCTGTTGCATCCCTTGCTAAGCTTGTTAGTTCGAATCTTAGTGGATGTAACAACCTAAAGAGATTTCCAAAGGAACTTGTATTGAGAGATTTGCAATTTCCTGATGCCCTTCATGGAAGTCAACTTTCTAGCAGTGGCATCCGACGTTCTAAACTCTAGTCTTGGCCAAAATATGGAGAGTTTTCTAATAAAATGATTACATTGGCCTAGGCAAAGAACTGAGGTTGAGACTTTGAGCTACAGTATTTGTAAAAGTTTTTCCATCTTTGATGAGCGACTGTTAAAAGTCTTCTGGATTATTTTATTATTATGTAACTGACTCCTGGTTTTCCTCATGAATCTCCTTTCTCCCAACACTCAAACTGTAGTGTGGAGGATTTAGTAGACACAATAAAGAGTTTGGAAGGAAATGTTCATCATTGTTATGCAGAAACTATCCATCTTAGTAGTGACAATTTTATGAAACTAATATTGTTGGATGCATGCTTCGTTATAGAATTTTTCATCAACGAGTGGGGCATGTTATGGTCGCCTAAAGATAGAGTATTATTGAAGCCAAGGCTGGCAGATGCTATACAAAGGGACTTGAGATTATTTCAAAATCAACTTCCTTGATTTGTTATGGATAAATTATTCAACATTAATGCATCAGAATTCGACAGTGTTGTGGACATTCATGTTATTGGTTTTTCTACCTTTATTAGCACTGATTGGTTTAGGTTTACTTATCACCAACAGATAAATGGGTTAAGATTGGGTTGGTTGAGTTGGCAGTTATTTTGATCTACACTCCATATTAAAAAATGGGTTGGATTTTATTTGCAAAATATTAAAGAAAAAATTAAGTGAGGGCTTTCAGTCTTTTGGTGCAGGTGTTCAGAGAGTCGAAAGCAAACTTTATTCTCTCTTCTTCTCCTCTTCGTCTTCTCTCTTCTCTACATTTTCGCTCTTCTTTTCTTTTGTTCTTCATGTCTTTATTCTTTCTATTCATATTTTTTTTCCTTTATTTTTTTCTATTCAAATTTATTTTTCCAATGCCACCCTTTATGTCACCAAACAAAGGCCATCGCCTCCCAATCTCCTCCACTGCGCCTTAGATGCTGCGGATTTGAACCCACTGTAGCTCAACACTCAGATCTACCACCCACTGCAGCTTACCACTCAGATTAACCATGGATCTCAACCAGCCCCTCAGATTCATTGTTGCCCTCTCTTTTTCACTTATATACAATCGTCGTCATCCTCCACAAATCACCGATCATACACTTTTGGGCCATTGGGTTGCATTTGAGCTCTGTTTTGTGGTATTGAGATAAAGTAGACCTAGTCACCCTCCTTAAACTCCGTCTCTACTCTATGATGATCTGCAAATATTTTCATTCGGTTTTGAGCCACCGTGAGTTTTGCTTCAAAAGTTGGAGTATTTGTGTTCTATTTCTAAGCATGTGGTTTACGGTGTCATTGTTGGAAGTCCCCAGAATGTAGGTTAGCAACTGAGGGGGTGGGTACCTATAGAGATCTCCTTCCAAGCTTGTTGTGGTATGGGCAAGGGTTGTAGTAGCCCCGTTGGAGGTAAGGTTTCGTATTCAGAGGCTTGGCAGATATCACACTCTCTTACCCGCCTCTTTATCTCATTCTTCATGCCCTTCCATACGAAGTCTCTTTTAGCCCTCTGGTACGTCTTAAGGTACCCCGAGTGTCTAGCCATTGGATCCGAGTGCATATAGTGAAGGACTTTCCTTTTGAAATCTAAGTCTGGCACCACCATAATCCAACCCTTCTTGAGGAGTAACCCTTGCTGCATTTTCACCCCTTTTGGAACCTCATAATTTTTCTTCACCTTTTGTAACAACTTAGTAAACATAGGTGAGAGTTTATAACTCAACTTCAATTCCTCCACCCATTTGGGACTTGGGAAGTAATTAAGGCCAGTACCCCTTCTATCTCCCCCTCATCATCTTTTCAAAATAGAGCATCAACCACTTTATTTTCCCTTCCTTTCTTATATTCTATTGTAAACTCATACCCCATCAACTTGGTCAACCATCGCTGTTGTACCTACCCTCTGCTTCAATAGAAACTTCAAGGCCTGTTGGTCTGTTTTTTTATCATGAACGACTGGCTTAAGAGGTAGGGTTTGATACCATTTGTTATGAACCCACTAGGTAGAACTCACCCTTGAAAATCGGCTAGCAAGAGAAGGGTGCCTAGGGACTTATAAACCACCAACCAATCCCATACTTAGTTGATGTGGGATCCTAACCATCTACTTCAGATCTGTTCAAAATCATGTGTTCATATTTTGTATAAACATCCGAGGAATGAAACTTTTATTTTGCGAGATCTTACATTGGGTTATTATTAGTAGTATTATTTACATGTTGTGATAGATCTATTCTATGCATCTTCTCTCTTTTGGTCTTTGTGTCTTCAAAACAAGCAGCACCAGCAACCACAGAGCACACTGGACAGCAACCCTCCTTCAAGCACCACCTCTCTCTTGACTTTTCCATAGCAGTCGTGTAGTCATCGTAACTTCGACCATATATATATATATGTATGTTGATGTCGTGTTTCAGGTCCTAAGCAATTCCATAGAACCCAAGCGTAGGGGGACCTGCAAGAAGAGCAAAGAGTGGACTTTGGTGGAGCCCGTAAATCCTCCGATGCTAAAGTCAATCGAAAGTTCTTAGGTGAATGAAGTTTTGAAGTGAAAAGAGAGAATCCCCCGCTCTAGCGATGGGTCGGGGTATTTATACCTAGCTTGGGCTCTGCTACTACAGTGTAGTGCCATGCCGTGGTCTTCTCGTCCTAGAGGTGCACCGTTGTGTGTTTGTGTCTCCTGACACACTTTAAATACGACGTGTCTATGGATGGGGTGCCCATCACTGGGCATGTCTAGTTGCCGACTTACTGCACGGTCTCCTGTCTATTTACCTTTTGTTAGGTCCTAACTCCCTGGTGTGGCCTCGGGTGGTTCGGGCCCATAATGGGCCTCCTGATCAGCTATTGACCTTAACTTGGGGACCCTTTTGTAAGGTAGAGGGAGTTACTGGGGTAGGCTAAGTCCTTCTCCTTCCAGCCCCCCATTCGTGCCGTCACTTGGGCCCCTACCCCGAGCTGCAACTGATTTCCTTATTCACTTTGGTTTGGGGTTATCAAGAGGTCTTGGGTCAGGCCGTTGGGCTTGGGGCCCTTTTCTAGTCACATTACCCCACGAATTCTCATCAGGGTAAGTGGTGGGATGTCAAGATTTTCTTATTTCCTCACAGGTGCTTTGGCATTTCAGATAGGGGGAGGGGGGGTTGGAGGTGCACCCCTCGAGTTTCCAACCCCTCTAGCAGTTAGGCGTAGGCTCGGCTTCCCTTTCCTCGTCAGTAACATGTCTGTGGTCTCACGCGTCTTCCCCTCTCGCCTTTTCCTCTTTCTAACTTACCATTCAGCTGGGCTTTTGTGCCACCTGTCCCTCAGGCAATGTGCATCTCCTTGATTATGGCACTGCCATACCTGACGGCAGTTGATGGGACAAGTTGGCTACTCGATTACTTGCCTTCTCGAGAGCTCACTGGCCTGTGCTTGCCACGTGCCTGACACCCTTTCCTCTACTTATGCCGGTTGGGATTCTTGTGTCGCTTCGCTGACACCATTTATGATAGTGTTGCTCTGTTTCCCTTGCCCTTCTCAGGCGTTCATGGCTATATAAGCCTCCCCTCTCCTTCCTCCTTTCACATTTATGCAACTCCTTCTCCAAAGCTCCTCCTTCCAGTGTTTTCTCTATTGGTCTTCTCTCCTTTGGCCACAACACCTCCTTTTTCCTCTAATTTTTCTTTCTATCCATTTTCGTTGCTCATTCTTCCTTCATTCTTATGGCCCTGAAAGCTTCCACCACCACCCTTGTCCCTTACTACAATGGAAAACGCTGGATTTCGTGGGTGACCAGCGGGGACCTTCATGCCTTTGGATCTGGTACGGTATTTCTCGGTCGGCCATTCTGAAGATTCCTCACCCTCAAGAACACGCCATGTCTTCAGATGGGTCGGCGACTCAGCTGACCCTTTACCCCCTAATGTTCGCTAGTGGGGTTTGTCTCCCATTCTGTCATCCCCTTCTTGAAGTTCTTCACTATTTGGGGTTGGGTCCCACCGAGCTCAATCCCAATGCTTGGAGACTTCTGGTGTCCAATTGCATTGTTGTCAGGAAGGCCCTCTCCCCGGCGGGTGAGGTATATCCTGAACTAACGTGCTCGGGAGTTCCTATTGGTGTACCGCATCAACCACCACTCCAGAAACCTTTGTGGCTGGCTTCCAGGCTAGGGTCCCAGGCCAAAGGATAGCTATGCTCGAGTCTCGACATTCGAGTGTCAAAGATCACACTCGAAAATTTTTCTTTGAATCGGGCTCAGGCTGGGAGTTCCCCGAGGAAGAATTAGCCTAGCTAAAGTTCCCCATCCAAGCTAGCTGGGGGCTCCTCCCTTCTTCACAAAATCTGGAGATCAGACTGACTCTGGAGGAAAAGGCGCATGATGCTAAGGTCATGGCCTGGACATAGGCCCACGAGATTGAATCAAACACCAATGTGACCCTTTCCGACAGAAACATACAGGAGTTCTACCCATCGCCCAAGAGCTCTCCCTAAATTGGCCGGGTCTCCTTTGACTGAGGATCTTCTCCCAGAGGGCGAAAGAGGATGGCAGACCCTTCTCGAGACTAAGCCAAACATACAAATGCACGCCACGACCCACTCCACGAGTCCTCCAGGAGTGCCGGCCCTCGAGAACATTCTACTAGCGGGGAAGGGTGGACCGAGCCCTTACATGTCCAGGCCCCATCTCCCCCCATATGGGGGAGGACGATGTCGTACCAGGGCGAGTCGAGTGCCGCCGCTGGTGCATCTTCTTCGACAGCCCCTCGCTCGATCCCCACATAGTTGACGACCGTTGGGTCCTAGTCTTCTGCAGGCCTTCGCCCTACCCCTGTTGAGCTGCCACTTCCTCTTATAGGCCGCCTTCTTTGACTCCTTTGCGCACCTCCCCCCACGTGATACGAGTGGGATGGAGACGTTTGAGTCCTTCAAGGACACTCTGAGGAGGGAGAAGAAGAAGAAATAGAAGAAGAGGCCATAGAAGAAGAGGGAGGCAATGAAGAAGACAAGAAAATGAGGAAGAGAGGGATGGAGAGGAAGAGGAAGAAGAGAGGGACGAAGATGAAGAGGAAGACAAAGAAGAAGAGCAGGAGGAGAGGGCTCCTGAGGGGAGCGAGGAGGAAGCGCTAAGGAGCCACTCTTGCTCCCCTCATTCCCTCGATGCAGGTCAGGATGACGAGGTCCTCTGCCACACCCATCCAGTTGTGGTGTTGAGCGATGGTGACGATCCTCAATAACTAGAGCCGGACGTTAGCTGTGACTCTCATAAAGGGCTATTTTCCTAAGCTATGTTGTCGAGCCGTCCAGGCTACTCGAGAGGGGAAACAGGGGTGTTAGGATCGGGCCACTCCCTACCCTTGGGCCCTGCCAACCCTCCTCATACAGCTGGAATCGAGGCGGGCCAGGGTCCAGAGTCAGATCTCAAGAAGGCCCGTGTGGCTGCTATCGAAAGGACAACTCGGAAGCTACATCCCATCTTCGCTCAAGTATAATCCCGTATACCTCTCCCCTACTTTGCCTCCTGTTGAACCCAAGGTTTCAAGTTTCATGTGATTATAAATCTACACATGGATTTTGATGATAACAAATGAATTCAAAGAATAAAGGAGTTTCAAGCTCAAGTTGTCCACACAATGGAGTCAAGCACATCAAAGAACCAAGCATGAGCAAGAAGGAAATAAGTTCACATTAAAGTCATAGAGTAATGTTGTAAATCTCTTAAAATTCGAAATTAGGATTAATGCTCAAAATTAATATTTTATCATAAAGCATTAAAATACATTTTCCACATGTGCATGAATATTTTTTAAAATTAAATTTGAAAATTTTGAAAGATGATTGATTGTCATCTTTTACATGTGCATGCCTTGATTAAAGGGTTGAACTTTGAAAATATTAAAGATGATTGATTGTCATCTTTTACATGTGCATGCCTTGATTAAAGGGTTGAACTTTGAAAATATTAAAGATGATTGATTGTCATCTTTCACATGTGCATGTTTTATTTGAATATTTTCAAAAGTGATTGATGCTTTTTTTTAGACTTATACAAAAGGTAGATGATTTTGTTTGAAAAATTTGAAAAGTAAAGTGTGCTCCTTTTGTCATATACAAAAAATAAAAGATTAGGTTTGAATTTTTTGAAAAGGAAAGTGTGCTCCTTTTGTCATATGCAAAAAGTAAAAGATTAGGTTTGAATTTTTTGAAAAGGAAAGTATGCTCCTTTTGTCATATGCCAAAAGTAAAATATTAGGTTTGATTTTTTTGAAAAAGTGAATGATGTTGTCTTTGACAATTGAAAAAGAAGAACCTTTTATTTGAATTTTTTGAAAAAGTGAATGATGTTGTTTTTGACATGTGAATCTTTTTTAATTTGAATATGAAGTCTCATATGCCTATAAATAGATCATTTGAGAGCTTCACATTTACAACACCAAGAGCATACAACATTCATTCAAAGCTTTCATTCTCTCTTCTCTAAGCATTGAGCCTTAATCCTTGTTCATTTTGAGAGATATAGTTTGCGCTGTATTGTTCTTATTTCACTCATTGAGGAGTGTTTTCTGATAACCTACCCACTATCAGCTCTTGTATCAGAAAAAGGGTGTATATAACCCTTGTGTGTGTAGAAAGTATTCTACACGGAGAATAGTTGAATCACCACGTGTAAGGTGATTGCAAGTGTAGAGGGTGTTCTACACGGATCCTTTGTAGCGGTGTTGTTCAAATGTGTAATAGGTTTCTATCTCCACCTGAAGGAGGTTGAATAGTGAATTTGGGAATCCTCAAGGGGTAGCTTGAGGCGAGGACGTAGGCAGTGGGGCCAAACCTCGTTAACATACTGAGTTTGCTTCTCTCTTACCCTTACTCTTTATATTTATTGCTATTTCATATTTTGCTTATATTTTATATTATATATTTGATTTTATAATTGTTATTTTTTTAATACAACTCAATTCACCCCCCTCTTGTGTTAGTCATCTGGGCAACACCTCCGAACACCTAAGTGTCCTTTTCTAGCCCACTTCTTCTGCTTACATGCGTTGTTGTTATTGTTGGTTTTTTTTTTTTTTTTTTTTGGGGGCAGGCTGCTAACCAATTAGCAGCTATGGTTGATAAGGAGCTCGGGGAGTTGTCAGAGGCCAACCGTCAACTGGCCTCCTTGGTCTGTTTCGGACATTATAAGTTGAAGCAGGCGGTTTGGCAAAAACGAGGAGCTCGAGTCCAATCGTCAGGGCTGGATCCGTGAATTATTAATATTTAAAATTAAATTATTTTAATAACTGAAAAAATGCCACGGAAGGTAACTCTTTTGCTGTAATAGAGTCAAGACATTAATAACAATAAACGCCAAAGACCCTACCCAACAATTTCATCTTATAGGTAACCTTTTCTTTATGATTTATGAAAGAATAATGCTACTTCTTCCAATACTGGTCCCAATATGGATCTCGACATAATTTTTTTTTATTTAATAATTAAGAAATTATTTTTTAATAATATTATAACTTTTTTTATTTATTTTTTAAATGTTTAAAGATATAAAAATATAAAAAAAATATTTAACTTTTTTGAGATAATTTGTCGGACTGCTATAATAATGGTGTACAACTTGGACGGTATGCTGAAAGTGAAAAAGAAACAATTAAAAAGTTGGATTGCCAAGAAGTTACTGAATATATTTCTTTCAATAATTTAAGGCGGCATTGACTCAATGACTTCACAGTCCTCAAGGAAGTTGCCATGAAGATACCTGAAATGCGCATGGTGCAGAAAGAAGAATGGACTTGTCCTTTTCAAAAAAATCGATTGAGTTCAACTTATTTGTTGAAGTTTATTTTAGGAGCTCATATTATTTTATCTGACTTTATCTCTTAACTGAGATTTAGTTTGATAGTAAAAAATTTTGAGATGAGAATTTTACGTTTTAAGATAAAATATTAAAATATTATATTTTAAACTATTGTTTTGAAATTTAAAAAAGTTAAGAAAAATTTAAATTATTTATTATATTTTGTATAGAGATTTAAAAAAATTATAATGATGATATGAGAATTTTAAATTTAATATGAGAATTTTTATGTGCCAAACTGAACCTTAATTATCAATTTTATTTCAATTTATCTATTTTTAACTTTATCTCTTGATTTAATTTTTGATCGTGATGATTTGATCCGACTGACACCCACCAACTTAGGGCAATTTGTTGGACAAGAATGCTTATTTTTTTAAAAAAAAAAGTCAATCTTATCAATTTTTTTTTTTTTTAAATATGATGTATTAAGTGAATTTTTAACAAGAATTATTTGATTACATCCATATATATAATTATAAATTCGATATTCTAACTTAATATGGTATATATAGATCTATTAGAATTAACTTCAAAATATATATTCAGAAATTATAAATATTTTATATGTTGGCCTAAATGAGGTGAGTGTTAAATTAAGTACCAACTAAACCATCAAATGCATCATTTTTCATTAGGGGCAAGCTTTGAAAAAACCAATCTATAAATATAAAAGAATTATTAATATTTAAAATTAAATTATTTTAATAACTGAAAAAATTGCCACGGAAGGTAATAGAGTCAAGACGACAAGAAACGCCAAAGTAAAAGACCCCACCCAGCAATTTCTTCTTATACGTACCCTTTTCTTTATGGTTTTAAAAGGAATAATACTACTTCTGCCGATATAGATGGATTTCGATATGGTCTTGACATAAATTTCTTTCAATAAAATTTTCATCTTATTATTTAAAATATATCATCAAATTTTTTCTTTTATTTTACATACTCAGTTTTACAATATATCATACATCAGTTTATCTATTTTTTTCTTTATATTATTTAAATAATATTTTTTTTAATTTTTTTTAAACATTTCATTTCTATCAATAAATTTGTAATATCCATATATTTTTTTATATTTACAATATATTATTATATATAATGTAACATAATTCAGTCCTATACACACAAAATAAAATTATATAAATTAAATAAAAATTTAAAATAAAATCAAATATGAAAAAAAAGATAAATAATATTTCCAAGATATTTTTTAGAAAAAAATAAAATTGAGGTGTTTTAAATGATAAACAAAAGAATTTGTATTGAAATGTGAAAAAAGTAAAAGGAAGTGATGGAATAAATGAAGTATAAATAATTAAAAAATTATATGAAGGATGAATAGTACCCACTACATGTAGCGGGTTACTGTATCAATTTGTATTTTACAAACTCTTATACATAATCCAATTGTTTATTATATTTTGTATGAAAATTAAAAAAAGTTATAATGATTTTAGATGAAATGAGATGAGATTATTTGATTTTTGGCAACCAATCCGGGCCGGGTCGTGCTCATGTCGTGTCAAGACATGTACATTATACTATATGGGTCAACCCAAACACGACCTGTTAAGGCTATCGCGTCAAAATCTCAAATCCAAACACAACCCATTAACATAACGGGTTGACACGACATGATCCATTTTGACCCGTTAGTGAATACAAAATAAATTGACCTGACTTGACCCAACATTTTCAACCCATTTATGTTAATGGGTTGAATAGACTCATTTCAACCCGTTTGACTTGATTGATTTTATATAAATAATATCTATCAAAAATTAAAAACTGACTACAAGTCCAAAATTACAATCTAAACAATAAAAATACTCTATGAAACTATTTCCATAAAGCTTGTAAGAAAAATCAACAAAATGAAACTTGTATCGAGAATCCAATATAACTGCTATAGACAATAACACATTGAACTCATATTAATATTTCTCAAACTTAGCAAGCATTTGACAATACATTTTATTCATGCAGTCATCTTCACTTTCAGGGTGCTCCTTTAATGTCAAATAAATCAAAAACACTATTGGAAAGTACAAATTGACTGTAAGGTAATTGGTTTCAGAAAAGTCACAAGTGACATCATAAAAAACTTTCAATAAACTGTTAATCTTTTCCACTTTTTTCCACTTAGATATTGATGGACAATGCTTAAAATTGAAATCGGTCAACTCCAAATGGATAAAGGCAAAACGATAGAAAATGGCACTCTTAAATATAAGAAAAATAGAATTTCATCTAGTGGAGACATCCTATCTCAACCATTTCCGAGTCCAGAAGATAGAATCTTGTAAATGAAAACACATCAAACATTAGAACAAGAGAGAACACAGACCTAACCGAGAAACTCGAACAATTAATAGAACAAAGTGAGAAAATCAGATAAATACAATCCTAATCAAAGTAGCACAAGTTTGAAGGCAAAACCTTATAAGCTCGCTGCATAGATCAAACCAAGAAATCAGATCAATTACTGGAACAAAGTGACAAAATCAAATGGATACAAACATTAGAGCAGCACAAATTTAAAAACACTAAAGCCAATACAAACTATTTGCAAAATGCCGGCTTTATTGATTATATATTTATATATATATAAATATAAATATAAGTAAAATGCGGCTTTATTGAATTGCAATTTTCACTTTCAGAATTGAGAGAGACCATCTATTTAAAACTACTTCTTATTTTCTTTTCTTTGTTCAATTTGGATATAAAATAAATGTAGAATACTGGAATATAAAATAAACACCTAATTTGTAGTTTAAGAGGAAAAATTAATCAGCCAAAAAGAGTTGTATTTTTCCTCTCTATTCTTTCATTTGGTGTTCGTATATGAACAAAGTTGATCTTGTGAATAACTTGATTTTTGTTTTTTGTTTTTTAGTTTGTGGAATAAAAGAGAGCTTTTGGTATAAGGCACTACAATAGAGTTTTAATTTTGTGGGATTTTATTAAGAGAAATAATAACTCATGTTCCATAAATAAGAATATAAGCGATTAATCAAAATCAAGAATAAAATGAGAATAATAACTATTCATGAGGTAGAGAAATAAAACTTTATTTTTATTAATATTACATATTTAGTTATATATATTTATTTAGTGTGATTTATATAGAGTTATTCAAATATATTTTTAAAAATTAAAAAAAAATCAGAAAATTATATCCTAGTATTTTACTGAGTTCAAATATTTATCTTTTTGATAATCTTTTATTCCAGATTTGTAAATTCAAATTTATTATAAAAATTTAATTTAATTTATTATAAAAATCTAATTCAATGTGACATTCGAAGCGAATTGAGAATCGCGTGAAAGTTTGAGGGGGCAAAGTGAAATTTTTTCTTAGAGGTATTTTTGTCTTTGTAAGTGAAAAAACTGCACGTGCTCAATTTCGGTCTAATTTAACGTTGATGATAGATGGAAGGGGGAATTGAGAAATTTTGAAAGTAAACAGGTCCACTTTGATGCAATCGTTAGTTTTGAATGAACATTATGAATTGAATGAAAGTTCGATGAGATAAAATATAATTAATCCAAGAATTATTAACGTTTAAAACTAAATTAATTTAATAACTGAAAATAAAATCGCATCATTCAAATAGAGAAGAATTAAACCGAATCCTGGCGTTTACATTTGAGAAGATCAATTTTTTGTTTAAAAATAATATTCAGCTAGCCCTTTCAACTCAATAAATTTAGTCAATCATATGATCTAAAATTAAAAATACTGTTCATTTATTAAATTCACTATTACATTTTATTTGATATATTAGTTTTTCTAAATTTTAACTAGCCCACTACTAATGTTCTAATAGAATCAAGACATTAAGGACAATAAACGCCTAAGACCCTACCCAACAATTTCTTCTTATACGTAACCTTTTCTTTATGGTTTAAAAAAGAATAATGCTACTTCTTCCAATTATGGTTGATCTCGACATAATTAATTTTTATTTAATAATTAAAGAATTATGTTTTTAATGATATTATAAATTTTTTATGTTTTTAAAAAAATATAAAAAAATATTTAATTTTCTCAAAACAATTTGTCAGACTACATTCTGGGTTAGCAAGACTTTTAAAAAAGCATATCATGTGATGGTGTCGGACTTCAGTGGATGCAAATAATTATGGACCTTACGGTCCTCTTGACTAATACAATCCTGACCCCAATCATGGTGTCCAGCTTGGACGGTATGTCGAAAGTAATAAGTTTATTTATTTATTTATATTCAGAAATGATAAAATGACAACCTCTTCTTGATTAATAAGTTTTACACAATTTATTTATAAATAGTATTAATAATTTTAATAATATTTCTTTAATTTTAAAGTGTCTGAATTTTAAAAATAATATTATTTTACTGTATAGGAGTATTAATGCATGCGCAGTTGTCATTGTACCATCTTGTTTTGTTTTTGCCAGAAGTACTCATGAAGGCAGTGTCTGAACATGGCATCTGTCATAAAGTTTGAAGAAGTTGCAAAGAAATTGCCAAGAAGTTACTGAACATCTTTCATTAATAATTTAACGCGGTATTGACTCAAGTCTTCAAGGAAGTTGTCCTGAAGATGCGTATGGTGTAGAAAGAGAATGGAATTGTCCTTTTCAGGAAAATCCATTCAGTTCAATTTGTCTTATCAAATATTTTTCAGGTATCTCTATTAATTTTCTTTCTTATCTCAAAATTAAATTATAAGTCGCTGATTCGAGGCTTACAAATACTCACCCACTTGAGGGTAATTTTTTTTTTAAAAAAATATGATGTATTAAGTGAATTTTTAACAAGAATTATTTGATTACATCCATATATATATATATATATATATATATATATATATATTAATTATTAATTTGAAATTCTAACTTAATATGGTATATATAGATCTATTAGAATTAACTTCAAAATATATGTTCAGAAATTATAAATATTTTATATGTTGGCCTAAATGAGGTGAGTAGTGTGTTGGATGATAAATAGTAAAATTCTTAAAATTAAATTATTTTAATAACTGAAAAAACATATGCCATGGAAGGCAATCTTCTTCTTCTTTCTTTTTTTTTTTTTTTTTTTTTTTTTTAAAGCACGGAAGGTAATCTTTTGCTGTAATAGAGTCATGACATTAAGGACAAGAAATGCCAAAGTAAGATTCTACCCAACAATTTATTGTTATACGCTTTTCGATGATATGAATCTCTATATATATTGGTTTCGACATAATTGTTTTTTCTTTAATAATTAAAGAAAAGCTTTTTAGTGATATTATAAGAGCATTGTTAATGGATCGATTACGCATATATAAAGGATAATTTTAATAAATATAAGATGAATTTAAATTTTAGCTCTTCCAATTACATAAGTCTCCTAATTGAAATAGTTATTTTTTTATTATATATTAATAAATTAAAATAAAATAAATTTGACTTTAGTTATTCACATTAAATATTCACATTAGATTATCCATTTATTTATTATATAGAAATAAGTAATTAATAATTTCAAAAATATTTAATTTTTTAATTTTTAATCTAATGTCGACAATTTTATTATCTTAATAGTTAAAAAGTATAATATTTTTAGATTTAAATAATCCGATAATAGTGCTCTAAATAGTTTTATTTTTAAAAAAGTATTTAAAATTTTAAAAAGAATGTATGAAAAATAAGACTTTTCGAGATAATTTGTTGAACTAGTAGCACGACTTTTAAAAAAGCATACCATGTGATGGTGTGGGACATCAACGGATGCAATAATTATGATACTCTTGACTAATACAATCCTGACCCAATCATGGTCGTACAGCTGGGAGGGTTTGCTCAAATTAAAAAAGAAACAATCAAAAAATTGGATAGCATTTTTTATTTTATTTTTAGAACTAATAAAATGACAACCTCTTAATTAATAAGTTTCACACAATTTATTCATAAATATTATTAATGATTTAAAAAAATTTCTGAATTTTTCTTTAATTTTAAAATTTCTAAATTTTAAAAATAATGTTATTTCATCATTATAACTTTTTCATACAAAATATAATAATAATTTAACTTTTTCAAATATTAATTTAATTTTTTAAAATTTTAAAATAATAATAATATTTTATTCAATTTATCTAAAATTATCTTATTTTATCTCTAATCCAAAAAATATGTCATCTCAAGTCTGAAGCAGTTGCAAGGAAATTGCCCAAAAGTTGCTGAACATTTTTCTTTTAATAAATTAACGCGGCATTGACTCAATGACTTCACTAAGTCCTCCAGGAAGTTGCCAGAAGATATCATTAACTGAAAGGCGTATGGTGTAGAAAGAAGCATAGACTTATCTTTTTAAGGTAGTCGATGATGTCCAACTCTCTACATTCAGTAAGCAGACTGGTCAGGCATTGCATACACACGTCCACTGACTAATTTCTTCCATGGCCTCTTCTTCATCCTCTTTTTCAGTCACATCTCCATGGCTCTATGATGTCTTCTTGAGCTCTCCTCGTGATACTTTTACAGCCGATCTTAACCATGCTTTGATGAAAAATTTAATCCGTACCTTCACAGATGAGGATGAAATTAGAAGGGGTGATGAGATTTCACCAGTACTTCTCCAAGCTATAGAAGGTTCAAGAATTTCTATCATTGTGTTATCAACAAATTATGCATCATCAACATGGTGTTTGGATGAGTTATTGAAGATTCTTGAGTGTAAAGAATTAAAAAAACAAAAAGTTCTACCTGTATTTTATCACATAGATCCATCAGATGTTCGACATCAAAGGGGAAGTTTTGGTGAAGCATTAGCTAAACATGCTGAGAAATTGAATGTAGACATGAAGTTGCAGCTGTGGAAGGAAGCCATTAAAGAAGTTGCAGCTTTGGCCGGATTCCATCTGATCAGAAATGAGTATTATATTCTAACCACTTTTAATTATGCCTTACATTGATCAATATTACCTTTTTGCCCCCATTCTATTTATAAATCATCAGTGTGCATGAACTTTGTCCAATACGGAAGAAACGAATCACAACTTGATCAACAGAAATATATAAATCATGTTTATCATTTTTTCTTATCTATCATGAACTCTTAAGCATTGATCAATTTTCGAGAAAATCAAATAATTTTAAAGTTAATTAGAAGACTTTATTTTGAAGCATTTAATATGGTTCCAAACATCTAATCTTTTTTCTAAATTAAGTTCATTTCTAGGACCGTATAAAACTTACTGAGGGCTCGTTTGAAGAATGAGATGAACATTTTATAAATTTGTAAGATAGCTTGTGAATAGTAATGAGATAATTTTAGTTAGTAATTTTTTGAATTTTAGAAAATGAGAGATAAAAATTTGAATAAAAAATATTATAAAGTTAAAATATTGTTAGAATATAGTTTTATAATATTATCTTTGTTTGGTATTTAAAAAAATTGAATTGTTTTTTATTTTTTGTTAGAAAGTATTTTAAAGAAAATAAAATTTTTATAAAATTTTTTCAAGAAAATAAAATTTAAGTTAATTAGAAGTCTGTCTTTCGAAGAATTTAATGTTCATTCGGAGGAGGGGAAAAAAGAATCAAGAAAAATAATTGAAGTACATTGTCATTTATTATAAATTTTCTGGCTCCTATAAATAATAAAATAAATAAATATGTCAAAATAATTTAGTAGTGAAATAAATTTAATAATGAAAGGTTCTAGCAGAACGGAGATCGAGAATTAACTTGCGATCAACTCATAACTCATCAGCTCCGCACTTTTAATTTTATTTTAGTTTATTTTCGGGTTGTGGGAAAAAATTATTTACATTATGTCTTTCGTGCGGAGAGCTATATTCATTAATAATTTTTCTTTACATATATATAGGAACGAAGCTAAATTCATTGAAGGAATCGTTCAAGACATCTCAAGATTTATAGAAAGTCATTCATATTTACCTGTTGCGAAGTATCCGACTGGCTTAGCCTCCCAGTTACGGGATATCATGAATTTGCATTTACGTCTTGGGACAAATGACGTACGAATGGTAGGGATCTTAGGACTTGGGGGAATTGGTAAAACATCTCTAGCCAAAGCAATTTGGAACTCGATTGCTTTCCGATTTGAAGCTAGTTGTTTTCTTGCAAATATCAGTGACCATTCAAATCGAGGGCGTGGTTTGGTGCGATTGCAGGAGACCCTTTATTCTAAGATCTTTAGAGGTCGAAGCAGTTTGGAGATTGATAGTATTGATTCAGGAATAAATATAATAAAACGCATTCTTCATTCTAAAAGAGTTCTTTTAATTCTTGATGGTGTAGACCACATCACCCAGTTAGACACATTAGCAGGAGCTTGTGATTGGTTTGGTGAGGGAAGTAGAATCATCATCACGACAAGAGATCAACACTTGTTGACTGCTCATGGAGTTGATTCAACATACAAGATGAAGTCATTGAATTATCATGATGCTTTACAACTATTTTGTCGGCATGCTTTCAAAAAACAGAAACCGGTTGAGGGTTATGATAAATTTGTAGAACAAATCATAAGTTATGCTGGGGGCCTTCCACTAGCTTTAACAGTGTTTGGTTCGGATTTATATGGTAGAAGTGAAAGTGAGTGGAAAAGTTCACTGGATAAGTACAAGCAAATCCCTCACCAAGACATTCAAAAAATACTTCAAACAAGTTATGATAGATTAAGTGAAGAAGAAAAGAATGTTTTTCTTGACATTGCATGTTTTTTCAATGGACAATTACAGCTTGATGATGTCATTATAAAGATACTAGATAGTTCTGGTTTTCTTCCAAACTCTTCGATCCCAAGGCTTAGGGAGAAGTGTCTTATTTCGGAGTTTGACGGAAGATTGCAAATGCATAACTTGTTACGAGATATGGGTAGAGAAATTGTTCGACAAGAATCGCTTGAAAATCCAGGAGCACGTAGCAGATTATTCTTTCATGAAGATGTTCGCGAAGTACTGGAGCATGATACAGTAAGTCAGATCAAAATCTCTTTCAATTAAACATTGTTTCTTTAGCACATGTGACCTATATGTGTGTGTATAAATAAATATATGAATAAATGAATATAATTTATTTTTTGATTTTGTTGGGTCACTTAAACATGCATTGTCTTCCTATACAGGGAACATATAGCATTGAAGCAATTGTTATTGATTTTCCTGAAGTTGATGAAATCATCCACTTGAGTCCCAACGCCTTCAAGAATATGAAAAGACTCAGAGTATTTAGATGCATCAATGCATCCTTTTCTGGCGAACTTAATTGTCTACCTAATTCAATAAGAGTGCTTGATTGGCTTAACTGTCCTTTACAATCTATGCCATCTGAATTTCGTGGAAACAAGCTCTTTATTCTACAAATGGTCGGTAGTCACATCCAGGAGATATGCTTCGAATTTAAGGTACAACTATTATTATTTTCAATATTTCTTTCTTTAAACTTAGTTTGATGTTATTTTCTTTTTTACAGAAGCTCATGGTTTTGAATTTTCGTGGTTCTGAATTCTTAACGAAAATCTCGGATATTTCAAGATGCCCAAATTTGAAACAAATGGATTTTAAAGATTGTAAAAATCTGGTCGAAGTTCATGATTCTGTTGCATCCCTTGCTAAGCTTGTTAGGTTGAATCTTAGTGGATGTAACAACCTAAAGAGATTTCCAAGGGAACTGCTGCTGAGATATGTGCAATTCCTTGATGCCCTTCATGGAAGTCAACTTTCTAGCAGTGGCATCCGACCGGCTAAACTCTAGTCTTGGCCAAATTATGGAGAGTTTTCTAATAAAATGACTGCATTGGCCTAGGCAAAGAACTGAGGTTGAGACTTTGAGCTACAGTATTTGTAAAAGCTTTTCCATCTTTGACGAGTGACTGTTAAAAGTCTTCTGGATTATTTTATTATTATGTAATTGACTCCTGGTTTTCCTCATGAATCTCCTTTCTCCCAACACTCAAACTGTAGTGTGGAGGATTTAGTAGACACAATAAAGAGTTTGGAAGGAAATGTTCATCATTGTTATGCAGAAACTATCCATCTTAGTAGTGACAATTTTATGAAACTAATATTGTTGGATGCATGCTTCGTTATAGAATTTTTCATCAACGAGTGGGGCATGCTATGGTTGCCTAAAGATAGAGTATTATTGAAGCCAAGGCTAGCAGATGCTATACAAAGGGACTTGAGATTACTTCAAAATCAACTTTCTTTATTTGTTATGGATAAATTATTCAACATTAATGCATCAGAATTCGACAGTGTTATGGACATTCATGTTATTGGTTTTTCTACCTTTATTAGCACTGATTGGTTTAGGTTTACTTATCACCAACAGATAAATGGGTTAAGATTTTGAAAATGGGTTGGCTGAGTTGGCAGTTATTTTGATCTACACTCCATATTAAAAAATGGGTTGGATTTTATTTGCAAAATATTAAAGAAAAAATTAAGTGAGGGCTTTCAGTCTTTTGGTGCAGGTGTTCAGAAAGTCGGAAACTTTAGTCTTTTTTTTTTTCTCTTTCATCATCTCTTTCCTCTTCTATCCGAAAGCAAACTTTTTTCTCTCTTCTTCTCCTCTTCGTCTTCTCTCTTCTCTACATTTTCACTCTTCTTTTCTTTTGTTCTTCATGTCTTCATTCTTTCTATTCAGATTTATTTTTCCAGTGTCGATTTTTTTTCCTTTATTTTTTTCTATTCAAATTTATTTTTCCAATGCCACCCTCGATGTCACCGAACAAAGGCCATCGCCTCCCAATCTCCTCCACTGCGCCTTAGATGCTGCGGATTTGGACCCACTGTAGCTCAACACTCAGATCTACCACCCACTGCAGCTTACCACTCAGATTAACCATGGATCTCAACCAGCCCCTCAGATTCATTGTTGCCCTCTCTTTTTCACTTATATACAGTTGTCGTCATCCTCCACAAATCACCGATCATACACTTTTGGGCCATTGGGTTGCATTTGAGCTCTGTTTTGTGGTATTGAGATCTTTACTGATGACGGAGAAGAGAAGGCTTTGTTCTCCTTGTGGATGGCAATCATGGTAGAAGTCGTCGAGCTATTGGTCTCCATCACCGACTTTTAGCCCTTTTCTCTAGATCCGCTTCAGATCTGTTTGGAAGTATGTGCTCATATTTTTGTATAAACATCCAAGAGGAATGATTTTTTTTTTGGTGTATTTGCAAGTGTGGTTGGCGTCGAGCTGTGGGTCTCCATCACCGACTTTCAGCCCTTTTGTCTAGATCCGCTTCAGATCTATTTGGCAGCATGTGCTTATATTTTTTGTATAAACATTCGAGAGGAATGACTTCACAAGGAAGTTGCCAGAAGATACCACTTTTTCTAATTGAAACGCGTATATATGGTATAGAAAGAAGCATGGACTTGTCTTTTTAAGGGGAGTCGATGATGTCCAACTCTCAACACCTAGAAGTAGACTGATCGGGCATTACATCTACATGTACGCTGACTAATTTCTTCCATGGCCTTATCTACAATCTCTTATTCATCCTCTTCTTCAGTCACCTCTCCATGGCTCTACGATGTCTTCTTGAGCTTTAGAGGAGAAGATATCCATAAAACTTTTACTGCTCATCTTTACAATGCTTTGATTCAAAAGGGAATCCATACCTTCATAGAGGAGGATGAGCTCAGACGAGGTGATGAAATTTCACCTGCACTCCTCCAAGCTATAGAAGTTTCAAGAATTTCTATCATTGTATTGTTAAAAAATTATGCATCATCAACATGGTGCTTGGACAAGCTATTAAAAATTCTTGATCAGTATAAAAAATCAGAGCAACAAAGAGTGCTACCAATATTTTATCATGTAGATCCATCGGACGTACGCCGTCAAAGAATGAGTTTTGGAGAAGCATTGGCTAAACATGCCGAGAAATTGAATGTAGACACGAATAAGTTGCAGTTGTGGAAGGAAGCCCTACGAGAAGTTGCCAAATTGTCTGTATACCATCTGACCAGAAATAGGTAAATTTTCTAACTGCCCGCTTTTATGCCTTCCATTGATCAAGATTGCCTTTTTGCCCCCATTCTATGTATAAATCATCAGTGTGCATGATCTTGTCCAATACGGAAGAAACTAATCACAACTTGATGATAAACATAAATATATAAAAAATAAAAATCTAAACTTTTGTTTGGCCTTTTGATGATCGCCAACTAAAATAAAATACAAAATTAGATAGTATCACCTAATTAATTAAAGTAAATTCATCTTTATCATTTTTTTCTTGTTTATCAATTATTAAGCATTAATTGATCAATTTTCAAGAAAACCAAATAATTTTAAAGTTAATTGGAAGACTGTATTTTGATGCATTTAATATGGTTCCAACATCTAATCTTTTGCCGAAATTAAGTTCATTTCTAGAACAGTATAAAACTTACTGTGATAGTTGGGAGAATAGAATTAAGAAAAACTATAGACAATAATTTATTTTTTGGCCTCGATTTTTTTTGCATACGAGATGAGATGACTTGAAATAAAAGTTGAAAATGGAATAAAATATTATTAAAATATATATTTTTTAATATTATTTTTATTTTGAGATTTGAAAAGGTTGAATTGTTTATTTTATTTAATGTAATAATTTAAAAAAAATTATAATAATTAAATGAGATAAAATAAGATAAGATAAAAAAATTTTGTGAAAATAAAATGAGACGCGCGCACATTTTGATTTTTGAGTCTAACAAAAAGGAAAGAACTTGCCGCGAACTCGTGGCAACATATATTGCATGTACCTACAGCCTAGCTACCGATTTCTTATTTTATTTTATTTTTCCGCCGTAAAAAGAAAATTAAATTGTGTTGCTTGTGTTGCATGTGAGGAGTACAAGTCATTAATGGTTTCTTTTTTATCTTTTATATATGTGTCCACACAAACACAGGAATGAATCAAAATTCATTGAAAAAATCGTTCAAGACGTCTCAAGAATGGCAAATGATCATTTATATTTACATGTTGCCGAGCAGCCCGTTGGATTAAAACCTCGTGTAGAAGATGTCAAATTGCGTTTAGGACTTGGAATGAAAGACACACGAATGATAGGAATTTTTGGAGTTGGGGGAATTGGTAAGACAACTCAGCCAAAGCAATTTATAACTCGATTGCTTTTTAATTTGAAGTTAGTTGTTATCTTCCAATTGATAGCGACACTTGGAATCAAGTGAATCATTTGGTGCAACTGCAAAATACACTTCTTTTTAAAATTTTAGGAGACTATAGAAGTTTGAAGGTTGATGTTGAACCCAAGGTTTCAAATTTTGTGTAATTATAAATCTACACATGAATTTTGATGATAACAAATGAATTTAAAGAATAAAAGAGTCTCAAACTCAAGTTGTCCACACAATGGAATCAATCACATCAAGGAACCAAGTATGAGCAAGAAGGGAACAAGTTCACATTAAATTCATAAAGTAATGTTGTAAATCTCTTAAAAATTCGAAATTAGGATTAAGGCTCAAAATTAATATTTTATCATAAAGTATTAAAATACATTTTCCACATGTGCATGAATATTTTGAAAATTAAATTTGAAAATTTTGAAAGATGATTGATTGTCATCTTTCACATGTGCATGACATGATTAAAGGTTTGAACTTTGAAAATATTAAAGATGATTGATTGTCATATTTCACATGTACAAGTTTTATTTGAATATTTTCAAAAGTGATTGATGATTTTCTTGACTTATGCAAAAGGAAGATGTCTTCGTTTGAAAAATTTGAAAAGTAAAGTGTGCTCATTTTATCATATGCAAAAAGTAAAAGATTAGGTTTGAATTTTTTGAAAAGTAAAGTGTGCTCTTTTTGTCATATGCAAAAAGTAAAAAATTAGTTTTGAATTTTTTGAAAAGTAAAGTGTGCTCCTTTTGTCATATGCAAAAAGTAAAAAATTAGGTTTGAAATTTTTGAAAAGTAAAGTGTGCTCCATTTGTCATATGCAAAAAGTAAAAAGATTAGGTTTGAATTTTTGAAAAGTGAATGATGATGTCTTTGACATGTGAATCTTTTTAAATTTGAATATGAAGTCTCATATGCCTATAAATAGATCATTTGAGAGTTTCACATTTACAACACCAAGAGCATACAATATTTATTCAAAGCTTTCATTCTCTCTTCTCTAAGCATTGAGCCTTAACCCTTGTTCATTTTGAGAGATATAGTTTGCGCTGTATTGTTCTTATTTCACTCATTGAGGAGTATTTTCTGATAACCTACCCACTATCAGCTCTTGTATCAGTAAAAGGGTGTGTATAACCCTTGTGCGTGTAGAAATTGTTCTACACAAGGAATAGTTAAATCACCATATGTAAGGTGATTGCAAGTGTAGAGGGTGTTCTACAAGGATCCTTTGTAGCGGTGTTGTTCAAAGGTGTAATAGGTTTCTATCTCCACCTGAAGGAGGTTGAATAGTGAATTCGGGGATCCTCAAGGGGTAGCTTGAGGCGAGGACGTAGACAGTGGAGCCGAACCTCGTTAACATACTGAGTTTGCTTCTCTCTTACCCTTACTGTTTATATTTATTGTTGTTTCATATTTTGTTTATATTTTATATTGTATATTTGATTTATAATTGTTATTTTTTTTAAATACAACTCAATTCACTCCCCCTCTTGTGTTAGTCATCTGGGCAACAATTGGTATCAGAGCTAGAGCTCTGTTATAAGATTAATTATCTTTTGAGTTAAGATCTTATGACTAACATTGCAGCTTCATTTAGTGAAGGTCAATCTAGCAGTCGACCTCCATTCTTTTGTGGAGACAATTACTCATTCTGGAAAGTTAGAATAAGAATATTCCTTCATGCTCAAGGTCGAGAAATCTGGAAATGTATTGTAAATGGACCTTATATTCCAACAAAAGTGGTTGATGGAGTAAAGGTCAAAAATGAAGAAAAAGAGTTTGATCGTGAAGACGATAGACTTTATACTTTGAATTTAACTGTTATGAATTTATTATATAATGCTTTCAATGGTAATGAGTTTAATAGAGTAATGATTTGCGCTACGGCAAAGGAAATTTGGGATAACTTGAAAGTTACTTATGAAGGAACTTCTCAAGTCAAGGAATCAAAAATTTATATTCTTACTCATAAATATGAAATGTTTAAGATGAATAATGATGAATCTATTTCTAGTATGCACACTCGTTTTACTAATATCATAAATAGCTTGACAGCTCTTGGCAAAGTTTATTCCAAAGTGGAGATGGTAAGAAAAATTCTCAACTCTCTACCAAAACGTTGGGAATCAAAAGTGATAGCGATTCTTGAAGCTAGAGACCTCAAGAAGTTCGAAGTGAATGAACTCATCGGGTCACTTATCACCCATGAGTACACATTGAAAAGAGGAGAAGAAGAAGGAAAGCTAAAGAAGAGCTTGACACTTAAAGCTGTTTCTCATGAAAGTGAAAGTGATGAAGATGAGGAAAATAATGACAAAGATGAAGAAGTTGCGATGATAACAAAAAGAATTCAGAGGTTTTTAAAGAAAAATAAAACTCCTCCGAGAAAATCCTTCAAAAAGTTTTCCAAGAAAGATTCAGGTAAAAATGAAACTTTAATTTGTTATAAATGCAATAAGCCTGGTCATATCAAGCCAGATTATCCTCTGCTAAAGAAAGATCGAAACAAAGGCAAGAAAGCAATGAAAGCTACATAGGATGATGATTCAAGTAGCTCAGATAGTGAAGCAAGTAATGGAGAATCAGCAAATCTTTGTCTTATGGCTAAAGATGACATTGAGGTAACAAATCTTGATAATATTGAAGATCATTCAGATGAAGAATTGCAAAATGTTTTAGAAGAGGTATATGAGGAATTTGAAAAATTGGGTATCAAGTATACTGCTTTGAAAAAGAAAAATTCTTCTTTAACAAACGAAATTGATATTTTAAGAAAAGAAAGTATTGTTTTGAAAGATGAAAATCTTGAGTTGAAAAAGAAAAAAACTGATTTAGAAAATATTGTTGAAAACTTTACGAATGGAAAAAGAAATTTTGAAAAACTTCTTGGTAGTCAAAGATGTGTTTTTGATAAGGCAGGCTTGGGATATATGCCAAAACAAAAATACAAACTTTATAAAAACTTCTTTGATAATCCTTCTACCTCAAAATCCAATATTCAAAATTCTTTTCATAATAAGTTTGTCAAAAAATGATACTATTATAATCACTCAAGATCTTCATATATGTCACATGCTATTTGTAATTTTTGTAATAGAAATGGTCAATTATCATACTTGTCCTATTAGAAGAAAGCAAACAATGACTATTAGGGCCATATGGGTACCTAAAAATCTTGTTTCTTCTAATACTAATAAATAAAGGACCCAAAGAACTTGGGTACCAAGAAAAATCATTTTAATTGTTTTTATAGGTATGCATGAAGTCCTCTAATAGCAAAAACAAATTGTTTTTAGATAGTGGATGTTCAAGACACATGACGGGAGACAAGACTAAGTTCTTTGATCTTAGATCTAAAGAAGAAGGACACGTGACATTTGGAGACAACTCGAAAGGGAAGATTGTGGGAATAGGTAAAATTGATAATAAATCTTCTCTCATAATTGAAGATGTTCTACTTGTTGAAGGTCTAAAACATAATGTTTTGAGTATAAGTCAATTATGTGATAAAGAATTTACAGTTACTTTCAAAATGGATAAGTGCATTATTTTGAATGATCATGATTGTAATATTTGTTTTACTGCTTTTAGAAGCAACAATGTTTATACAATCGATTTTGAAGAAATTACCTCACAAGATACTATTTATTTTTCAGTTCAAAATGAAACTAGTTGGCTATGGCATAGAAGACTAGGTCATGCTAACATGGAACTTATTTCTAAACTTTCAAAAAATGATCTTGTAAGAGGTTTACCAAATGCAAATTTTCTTAAAGACAAAATTTGTGATTCATGTCAATTTGGTAAACAAACAAAAACTTCCTTTAAAACCAAGAAACATATTTCCACTACTAGACCACTGCAACTGATACACACGGATCTTTTTGGACCAAATAGAGTTGCAAGTCTAGGAGGAAAATATTATGCATTTGTTATTGTTGATAATTTCTCTAGATATACTTGGGTCATCTTTCTTGCTCATAAAGATGAGGCACATAATGTCTTTACCAAGTTATGCAAGAGAATTCAAAATGAAAATGGTTATACTATTTTAAGCATCCGAAGTGATAGGGGAAAAGAGTTTGTTAATAAAAATATTGAAACATTTTGTGATGAAAATGGTTTTGTGCATAATTTTTCTGCTCCACGAACTCCTCAACAAAATGGGGTAATAGCGAGGAAAAATAGATCTCTTCAAGAGATGGAAAGAACAATACTTAATGAGAACAACTTGCCTAGTTATTTTTGGGCTAAAGCGGTAAGTACTGAATGTTATGTTATAAATAGAGTTATGCTAAGGTCTAAATTAGATAAAACCCCCTATGAGCTTTGGAATGAGAAAAAGCCCAACATTAGTTACTTTCATATATTTGGATGCAAATGTTTTATTTTGAATGACAGGGATAATTTAGGCAAATTTGATGCAAAATTTGATGAATGTATCTTTCTTGGATATTCTACTAATAGTAAAGCTTATAGAGTATTCAATAAAAAGACTTTAACTGTACAAGAATCTATGCATGTAGTATTTGATGAATCTAATTCTCTACTCTCCAAGGAATCCATTGATGAAGAAACAGGAGGTATAAATAATACGGAAAGTCTCAATCTCAACAAAGAGAATACAATAGAGGAAGTCCAACATGGAGACACCAGGAAAAATTATCAAAATTTAATACAAGATGCAACCAAACAATTGAAATTTGTGAAAGATCATCCAGTGGAACAAATTTTGGGAGAACCTTCTCAAGGTGTAAGTACTCGATCATTTCTTAGAAATATTTGCAATCATACTGTTTTTCTATCTCAGATTGAACCTAAAAATATTGATGAAGCACTTCTTGATGAATCTTGGATTATAGCTATGCAAGAAGATCTTAATCAATTAGAAAGAAATGATATTTAGACACTTGTTCTTAGACCCAAAAATTATACTATTATTAGAACAACTAAACCATTAAATTCATCATTTTTCATTAGGGGCAAGCATTGAAAAAATATATATATAAATATAAAAGAATTATTAATATTTAAAATTAAATTATTTTAATAACTAAAAAATGCCACGGAAGGTAATAGAGTCAAGACGACAAGAAACGCCAAAGTAAGAACCCACCCAGCAATTTCTTCTTCTTATACGTACCCTTTTCTTTATGGTTTTAAAAGGAATAATACTACTTCTTCCGATATGGATGGATTTCGATATGGTCTTGACATAAATTTTTTTACTTAGAGCACTTTTGATGAATTCTCTATCTTATTTTTTAAAATACATTATCAAAATTTTTTTTATTTATTTACATATTCAATTTTACAATATACCATACATCAACTTATCTATTTTTTTCTTCATATCATTTAAATAATATATTTTTTTTATTTTTTTAAACATTTCATTTCTACCAATAAATTTATAATATCCATATATTTTTTTATATTTACAATATATTATTATATACAATGTAATATAATTCAGTCCTATACACACAAAATAAAATTATATAAATTAAATAAAAATTTAAAAGAAAATCAAATATGAAAAAATAGATAAATAATATTTCCAAGATATTTTTAGAAAAAAATAAAATTGAGGTGTTTTAAATGATAAACAAAAGAATTTGTATTGAAATGTAAAAAAAGTAAAAGGAAGTGATGGAATAAATGAAGTATAAATAATTAAAAAATTATTTGAAAGATGAACAGTACCCGCTACATGTAGCGGGTTATTGTATCAATTTGTATTTTACAAACTCTTATACATAATCCAATTGTTTATTATATTTTGTATGAAAATTTAAAAAAGTTGTAATGATTTTAGATAAAATGAGATGGGATGAGATTATTTAACCGAGAAACTCGAGCAATTAATAGAACAAAGTGAGAAAATCAGATAAATACAATTCTAATCAAAGTAGCACAAGTTTGAAGGCAAAACCTTATAAGCTCGTTGCATAGATCAAACCAAGAAATCAGATCAAATACTGGAGCAAAGTGACAAAATCAAATGGATACAGACATTAGAGTAGCACAAATTTAAAAACACTAAAGCCAATACAAACTATTTGCAAAATGCCGGCTTTATTGATTATATATATATATATATATATATATATATATATATATATAAATATAAGTAAAATGCGGCTTTATTGAATTATTGAATTGCAATTTTCACTTTAAGAATTGAGAGAGACATCTATTTAAAACTACTTCTTATTTTCTTTTATTTGTTCAATTTGGATATAAAATAAATGTAGAATACTGGAATATAAAATAAACACCTAATTTGTAGTATAAGAGGAAAAATTAATCAGCCAAAAAGAGTTGTATTTTTCCTCTCTATTCTTTCATTTGGTGTTCGTATATGAACAAAGTTGATCTTGTGAATAACTTGATTTTTGTTTTTTGTTTTTTAGTTTGTGGAATGAAAGAGAGCTTTTGGTATAAGGCACTACAAGAGAGTTTTAATTTTGTGGGATTTTATGAAGAGAAATAATAACTCATGTTCCATAAATAAGAATATAAGCGATTAATCAAAATCAAGAATAAAATGAGAATAATAACTATTCATGAGGTAGAGAAATAAAACTTTATTTTTATTAATATTACATATTTAGTTATATATATATATTTAGTGTGATTTATATAGAGTTATTCAAATGTATTTTTAAAAATTAAAATAAAAATCAGAAAATTATATCCTAGTATTTTACCGAGTTCAAATATTTATCTTTTCGATAGTCTTTTATTCCAGATTTGTAAATTCAAATTTATTATAAAAATTTAATTTAATTTATTATAAAAATCTAATTCAATGTGACGTTCGAGATAAATTGAGAATCGCGTGAAAGTTTGAGGGGGCAAAGTGAAATTTTTTCTTGTGGGTATTTTTGTCTTTGTAGGTGAAAAAACAGCATGTGCTCAATTTCCGTCTAATTTAACGCTGATGATAGATGGAAGGGGGAATTGAGAAATTTTGAAAGTAAACAGGTCCATTTTGATGCAATCGTTAGTTTTGAATGAACATTGTGAATTGAATGAAAATTCGATGAGATAAAATATAATTAATCCAAGAATTATTAACGTTTAAAACTAAATTATTTTAATAACTGAAAATAAAATCGCATCATCCAAACAGAGAAGAATTAAACTGAATCCTGGCATTTACATTTGAGAAGATCAATTTTTTGTTTAAAAATAATATTCAGCTAGTCTTTTCAGCTCAACAAATTTAGTTAATCATATGATCTAAAGTTAAAAATACTGTTCATTAATTTATTAAATTCACTACTACATTTTATTTGATATATTAGTTTTTCTTTAGTTAAAATTTAATTTTAACTAGCGTTCTAATAGAATCAAGACATTAAGGACAATAAACGCCTAAGACCCTGCCCAACAATTTCTTCTTATACGTAACCTTTTCTTTATGGTTTAAAAAAGAATAATGCTACTTCTTCCAATTATGGTTGATCTCGACATAATTAATTTTTATTTAATAATTAAAGAATTATGTTTTTAATGATATTATAAATTTTCTATGTTTTTAAAAAAATATAAAAATATATTTAATTTTCTCAAAACAATTTGTCAGACTTCGTTCAGGGTTAGCAAGACTTTTAAAAAAGCATACCATGTGATGGTGTTGGGTGGATGCAATAATTATGGACCTTACGGTACTCTTGACTAATACCATCCTGACCCCAATCATGGTGTCCAGCTTGGACGGTATGTCGAAAGTAATAAGTTTATTTATTTATTTATTTATTTTTATTCAGAAGTGATAAAATGACAACCTCTTCTTGATTAATAAGTTTTACACAAGTTATTCATAAATAGTATTAATAATTTTAATAATATTTCTTTAGTTTTAAAGTGTCTGAATTTTAAAAATAATATTATTTTACTGTATAGGAGTATTAATGCATGCGCAGTTGTCATTGTACCACCTTGTTTTGTTTTTGCCAGAAGTACTCATGAGGGCAGTGTGTGAACATGGCATCTGTCATAAAGTTTGAATAAGTTGCAAGCAAATTGTCAAAAAGTTACTGAACATCTTTCGTTAATAATTTAACACGGTATTGACTCAATGACTTTACAGTCTTCAAGGAAATTGCCATGAAGATACCATTAACTGAAGCGCGTATGGTGCAGAAAGAAGCATAGACTTGTCTTTTTAAGGATGGTTGATGATGTCCGACTCTCTACATTCAGTAAGTAGACTGATCAGGCATTGCATACACACGTCCACTGACTAATTTCTTCTATGGCCTCTTCTTCATCCTCTTCTTCAGTCACCTCTCCATGGCGCTACGATGTATTTTTGAGCTTTAGAGGAGATGATACCCGTGATACTTTTACCGCTCATCTATACCGTGCCTTGACTCAAAAGGGAATCCTTACCTTCATAGATAAGGATGAGCTTAGACGAGGCGATGAGATTTCACCCGCACTTCTCCAAGCTATAGAAGGTTCAAGAATTTCCATCATTGTGTTATCAACAAATTATGCATCATCAACGTGGTGTTTGGATGAGTTATTGAAGATTCTTGAGTGTAAAAAATCAAAACAACAAAGAGTTCTATCTGTGTTTTACCACATAGATCCATCAGATGTTCGACATCAAAGAGGAAGTTTTGGTGAAGCATTGGCTAAACATGCTGAGAAATTGAATGTAGACATGAAGTTGCAGCTGTGGAAGGAAGCCCTTCAAGAAGTTGCCAGTATGTCTGGATACCATCTCATAAATGGGTATTATATTCTAACCGCTTTTAATTATGCCTTCTATTGATCAAGATTGCCTTTTCGCCCCCATTCTATGTATAAATCATCAGTGTCCATGATCTTTGTCCAATACGGAAGAAACTAATCACAACTTGATCAGCAGAAACATATAAATCATGTTTATCATTTTTTCTTGTCTATCATGAACTCTTAAGCATTGATCAATTTTCGAGAAAACCAAATAATTTTGAAGTTAATTAGAAGACCTTATTTTGAAGCATTTAATCCAACATCTAGTCTTTTGTCTAAATTAAGTTCATTTCTAGGACCGTATAAAACTCAACTGAGGACTCGTTTGGGAAGTCATGAGATAGTTTTAGGTAGTAATTTTTTGGGTTTTGGAATGGGAAATAAAAAGTTGAATAAAAAATATTATAAAATTAAAATAT
This sequence comes from Carya illinoinensis, assembly GCF_018687715.1. Classification (NCBI taxonomy): domain Eukaryota; kingdom Viridiplantae; phylum Streptophyta; class Magnoliopsida; order Fagales; family Juglandaceae; genus Carya; species Carya illinoinensis. The sequence goes on along the minus strand of NC_056766.1, from coordinate 43,640,463 downwards.
TGTTAGAATAAAGTTTTATAATATTATTTTTGTTTGGTATTTAGATAAATTGAATTGTTTTTTATTTTCTTTTTTGAAAGTTTGAGAAAGTCGTGATAATCAGTTTGATAAAATTGTAATGATTAATTACAAAAAATTATAATGATTAGTTTGAAAATGTTTGTATTTAAATTATGTTTAAAAATGAGATGAAAATTTTGAAACAAGCCAATGATAGTTGGGAGAAAAGAAATAAGAAAAACAATAGGCAATAATTTATTTTCTGGCTTATCGAAAACAAACTCTAGTCGTAGTACTGAAAGAAATTTAAGAATGAGACGCACATTTTGATTTTTGAGTAAGGAGAGAACTTGCCGTCAACTCGCGGCAACATATATTGCATGTACCCTACAGCCTAGCTACCAATTTCTTATTTTATTTTATTTTTCCGCCATAAAAGAAAATTAAATTATGCTGCTTGTATTTCATGTGGAGTAAAATTCATTAATTGTATCTTTTTTTTTTCTTTTATATATGCATGTGTCTACACACGTAGGAATGAATCAGAATTCATTGAACAAATCGTTCAAGAAGTCTCAAGAATAGCAAATGATCATTTTGTTTTACCCGTTGCCAAGCATCCTGTTGGATTAGAACCTCATCTAAAAGATGTTGATTTGCTTTTAAGTGTTGAAACGAACGACATACGAATGATAGGAATTTTTGGACTTGGCGGAATTGGTAAGACAACTCTAGCCAAAGCAATTTATAATTCGATTTCTTCTCGATTTGAAGCTCGTTGTTTTCTTGCAATTGTTAGCGACACTTCAAATCAAGTGGATCTTTTGGTCCGACTGCAAAAGACACTTCTCTCTAAGATTTTAGGAAAATGTAAAAGTTTGAAGATTGACAATACTGATACGGGAATCATTAATATACAGCGTGGGCTTTCCTCTAAAAGAGTTCTTCTAATTCTTGATGGTGTAGACCACTTGAGCCAATTAGAAACATTAGCAGGAGCTCGTGATTGGTTTGGTAAAGGAAGTAGAATCATCATCACAACAAGAAATCAACACTTGTTGAAAACTCATGGAGTTGATTCAACATATGAGATGAAGGGATTGAATCAAAATGATGCTTTTCAACTATGTTGTTGGCATGCTTTCAAAAGAGAGATACCGGATGATGGTTTTAGAGAGTTTGTAGAATGGATCGTAAATTATGCTGGGAGCCTTCCACTAGTTTTAACAGTGCTCGGCTCAGATTTATATGGTAGAACTAAAAAAGAGTGGGAAAGTGCATTGGTTCAGTACAGGAAAGTCCCTCACCAAGATATTCGAAAAATACTTCAACCGAGTTATAATAGATTAAGTGAAGATGAAAAGAATGTTTTTCTTGACATTGCATGTTTTTTCAATGGACAACGGCTTTCTGATGTCATTAAGATGCTAGAAAGTTGTGGCTATTACCCACACTTTTCGATCCCAAGACTAAGGGAGCAGTGTCTTATTTCGGAAGTTCACGGAATATTGCAAATGTGTAACTTGTTACAAGATATGGGTAGAGAAGTTGTTCGACAAGAATCCAAGAGCACGTAGCAGATTATTCTTATATAAAGATTTTCGTGAAGTACCCCCAAGGCTTTCGAGAATATGAAAAGACTCAGATTATTTAGATGCCGCAATGCACTTTTTTCTGAAGAACTTAATTTTCTACCTAATTCAATAAGAGTGCTTGATTGGCCTAATTGTCCTTTACAATCCATGCCATCTAAGTTTCGTGGAGACAAACTCTCTATTCTACTCATGCCTGGAAGTTCGAAATTTAAGGTACAACTATTATTATTTTCAATATTTCTTTAAACTTAGTTTCATGTTCTTTTCTTTTTAACAGAGTCTCACGGCTATGAATTTCGATGATTGTCAATCCATAACGAAATTTCTAGACATTTCAAGGTGTCCAAATTTGAAGAAAATAAATCTCGGTGATTGTAAAAATCTGGTTGAAGTTCATGATTCTGTTGGATTCCTTAATAAGCTTGATACATTAAATCTTTCTGGATGTAACAAACTAAAGAGACTTCCAAGTAGACTGCAGTTGAGATCTCTGCAACTCCTTAATCTTGATAATTGCTCGAGCCTTCAAAACTTTCCAGAAATAGAATGTGAAATGGAACATTTACAAGAAGTCTCCTTATCAGGCACCGCAATAGAAGAATTGTCATCCATTAGGTACCTCACCGGGCTTTTAAGTTTATGCCTAAATTACTGTGTAAACCTGAAGGGTCTACCAAGTAGCATTCATCAGTTGAGATCTCTAGATTATATTGGACTCGATCATTGTCCAAATATTATAAGTTTTGGGATGGAGGAGGAGGAGGAGGTGCATAATGGACAACCCACGCCCTTTGTAGTGTCTACAAGCTGGGAAAATGAAGCTTGCACGTCACTGGAAAGATTACCAGAAATATCAAAAAAATTTCATTTCCCACGGCTAGAATTTATTAACTTGACCAGATGCTTTAAAGTGAATGTGGGGAATTGTATGCCAAACCCTGCATGGAATGGAGTAAGTCCCGATATATACTTCACTTTTCCTTGTATATGCATTTGGCGTTTTGTGGCTAATCGATTTTTGTATATGAATATAGTTGATATATATTTTATGATGTGTTCATCCAACAGGATTTTGAAATGATATTTCCGGGAAATAAGATTTCAGATTGGTTCAGCCATTGCAAGGAGACTTCAAATAGTCATCGGCGTAAATTTGATATTAAATGGTCCCCACCGTATAATTTGGATGACATCATAGGAATTTCTCTTTGTGCTATTTTTGAACCGGTTGGGACTGGGAGTTTGGAAGTTTGCGTCGGAGGAAAACCCGAGGATATGAGGCCCGACTACATACGTACTTATGTACGCAGTGGCGGAGCCACGTTGGGGCAGGGGGAGGCCATGGCCCCCCTACAAATTTGAAAAAAAAAAAAATATAAGTGTTAATTTTTTTATTTAATAAAATAATATTAATTTATCATGTATTAATCCATCCTCTAAAGATTATTTTGGCCCCTCCATAAAATTTAGTCTGATATAAAAATGAATAAATAAAACACATATCATATGAAATAAAATACATAATTTTTATTATAAATAAAAAAATTTTAACTATAACTAGTAGTATTTCTAACCTCTATCCATAATCTATATTGAAAGAGAAATAGTTAAAAATTTTGATTTAGATTCAATACTTGATGATTTTGTTTGTTTAAAAGAATGCAAGTTACAATTTTAGACACTCTGTATTTTTTTGTTTAATATATTTATATCAATGTCTTTATATTATTTTAATAATATATTGTTCTTGACATATCAAATATTTTTTTAATATATAAGTTGTATTAAACATTTTTTTTTATTGTAAATTTTCATATCAGATTATTATATATAGTAAAAAAAAATTGTATAAAAATAGAAAAAAGTTTATATATATTGTTCTAGTTTTATTTGGCCCCTCCTAAAATAAATTTCTGACTCCGCCACTGTATAATGTACGACAATTTGCTGAAATTGATTCAGATCATGTATGGTTAAGGTACCTAACTATAAAAGATATTTGGAGGCTACAAGATGTGAGTGTAGATAAGGCAGATGATCATCTGAGGATTATATTTAAAAACTGTATCCCAGATAATTCTTTGATCTTCAAACGCTGCGGAGTTCATATTTTATACAAACACCATGATGAACAGAATGCAAAAGATCATGAAAATGTTGATGTCCATTTGGATGCACCCATTGAAGATATTGGAAATTTAGCAAATCCAATAGATCATGGAAGTCAACTTTCTAAGAGGCGTCGTATTGATTATGATGATGATTGCAACGTCATTGAATCCGACATGTACCCACAACGTCATTATGATGATGATCACAACCTTGGACATCAAACTCTTTTTGATTATGACGACGACGAAGATGATCACAACATTGGATCCAACTTGTACATCAGAATTTTTATGCGTGCTTTTAGGAGATGATTGATTTCAAATTTGTTTCAAGTGTATGGAGGAGCAATTATGTATTTTGAATGAAAATATGATTATATATAGCCTGGAATTGCCAATACTATTATTTTGTGATCATTCATTCATCCATGCCAATTCCAGCAGAACAAGAACTACATCCCAACAGAGCTCGAAGGCAGTTTCCAAAAACTAGAAGATCAATACTGTATAGTTTACCTCTTTTGTTTTCAAAATCATTTCAATTCATCTTATCTCATCTAATTATTACAATTTTATCAAACTTTCAAACAAAATTCAACAAACAATTCAACCATTTCAAATTCAACACAAAAATTATATTAAAAAAATTATATTCTAATAATATTTTATTTAACTTTTATCTTATTTTATCTTAACTCACTATCCAAATCAGGCAGTACTTCAAAGTCCTGATTAAAGTTTTTTTTTTGTTTCCTATTATATATATAATGTCCAAGTCTTTTCTATTATGAAAAATTCTACTTATCAACATTCCCTACACGACACTACACAACATGTGATTTAGCATTTTTTTCATTTTATTTAAACACACATATATTGAATTGTAAATTTGTATGTTTAAATAAAATGATAAAAATAATAAATTTGTATGTTTCTATTATATACCCAGGTTTGTATCTATTAAATGAGTTGAATCATTATTTCATTTCATTAATTTTCCGTACAAAACTCCAATTGCCTGAAAAAAAAAATATATGTTGGTTGAGATACATGATGATAGTGATTTATATAAACTAGTCTTTTTTTTTTCATTAGGGGAAATTTTAGATCTATAAATTAATTCTATAAAGATATAATAAAAATAATTTTAAAATTTATGGTACAATTAACAACCTCAAGACACATTATTTTACAAATTTATTTTTATAATATATATTTTTTTTTTTATAAACCCTACATTTTTCTAAAAGATGAAGCGGCCAGTTTAAAAAGCATATATATGGAACGGTGCTGGACATGAATGGAGTCATCTTTCCCTATGCCCAGACGAAACAATCCAAAAAAGAGAAAAAAAGTACCTCGGAAGCTCCCCAGTTGGAACATCCTGCAAACACGAAGTAAATACCAATCAGTTTTGTAAAAAATGCAATTAAAACATGAACTTTTATTCATACAGATTAAGAACCTTACCTCTGGATTCTCCTGCAGTTTCAAGGTTTGTTGATCGACATATATACTTGCTCTTATCTGGAACAACAAGCCATGGATCAAGTGGGCATGGCTCTTCTCCCGGCTACAAATAACGCTCATAACTAGCATCAAATAAGCTCAAAACCACACAAATGTTAAAAATTGTAAAAAGTGGTGTGAAATAAACCTGAGGGATATGATCACAAGAGCGAGGGACAATTGCACCACCAAGGCCTGGCCGACAAGAAACTCGCTTTGAATTTCTACAGTGCTTGCAGATAAGAGTCACATATGTCGCCTTTGCATTAGTCCTAGATGCAGCTATAGCGATCCCAGCTATTTTAACAAGTTTCGATATATATTGATCGAGCCTGTCACCCGCAACAAAAACCTCAAATTAACCAAAAAAATAGAACTTTACAATTTTAATAAAAATTAAGGAAAGCGTAAAATAAGAAAAACCAAAACAAACCCTAAAGCCCCATGGGTACGATATATAAAAGAAGATACCAAAAATAAGAACTTCTAACTTCCACATCTCATTCAGGACATATATTCTGTTTATTTATTCTGTTTCAAAGGCCACTAGGTCCGTTTATTTATTCTGTTTCAATTGAATCCCTCAATTTAGGAATCAACCAAACATAAATTAGAATACAAAAATCCACACTCACCCCAAGAAACCTCATCGAGACCGGATCCTCCTTCGACGTCAGCAAGACCTGAACGTTCCCGGTCACCGGATCTTCCATTTCTCCAGTCTCTCCAGCCACTTTCGACCGCAAGCTCGCCAAAACCTCCGACGCTGCCGTCTCAAACTACGAAAAACACACGCATACGATATCAACCATTTGATCATCATGAATAGCAAAAATGTCGACAGTTTTGGTAACAGAGAAAGAATTGGAGAGCATACAAGAGGCAACTAGTCGGCGGGGGAGGAGCAGAGCAAATCCTGGAGGTCGGGGTCGCAGGAATCGCGGTCTTCCAAGTCAACGAGAAGGGACTTGTTGGGATTGTGGATGAGGCTTTCTCTGTAGGGGAAAACATTCTCGTCGGTCTCAAAGCCACGGATGAACTCCTTGAACTTCTGGAGGACGGAGTGTCGGCTCCCCACCTCCGGATCGTGGTCTTCACCGCTGCCGCGCCACGAGTGAGCCTGGTCGCTGTAGTACACTGCCCCCTCGTCCCACCCTGACATCTCTCACTCTCTCTCTCTCTCTACGTCTCTGGAAATGGAGAAATGAGGAGTGTCGACTGTCGAGTGATGCATTGGGGAGGAGGAGGAGGAGGAGGAGGAGGGCATAAGTGGGATTTTCACGTTTTTGGCGGGAAGGACTTGGCGGGAAGGGTTGGATGACTTGGCTTTGGTCACGTGTGAGAGCATCTTCGTTCAATGTAATCTTTGAATCAAACTCAATACCATAATGGTAGTAGTGCATATTTTGGAATCAATACATGTTATAGATATAAAAAAAAATTATAGAAGATAAATTTAGAATTTGACGTGATTTTATAAAATTTATTAATTTTATTTTATAATAAAAGTAATTTTACAACCTAACATACAATTTTAAGTCACGTCAGTTTATAGATTTATTTTCATATAATTCATTTGTGGTTAAACTATATTTCTTTAAAATTGTGTGAAAAATATTGCTTATATATTTTTTTATTGGTTATAGTTTTAAACCTTATAATTTATAACTTAAATATTAAGTTTTACTATTTGGTAACATAATTTAGAGCAGCTTCTAACATATTACATTTATTTAAAAAAATATTTTATGAGGTATAAATGATAAAATATAATTTAATTTTTTAAATATTATAACCATATAAAGTTTAGAATTTGTAAATATCTGAGAGTTATATTTATATTCTGGCCAATTGAAAATATTTTTAAAATTAAAACTACATCCAGCATTATCATTATCATTATTATAGTCATTATCATATATCCCAACCAATTAGATTAAAATTATAATTGAGGTAAATGGAAGTAAGGTGCTAGACTTATTTTATAATAAAAATAACTTTAAATTTAAAGCACATTATTTTATAAATTTATTTTATGTTATAAATCAAGCATTTTTTTTTAAGATAACCCCCAATTTAAAAATCGGGAAACGTTACTTATTTTTTTTTTAAAAAATGTTACTTATCATTCTACACAATACACTTTATATATTTTAATATTTTTTATTTTATTTTATTTTATGCTTGTTAAATTAATTAAGTTATTATATTTATTATCCATATATCATATATTTGTTATAAAAAAATAAAATAAATTAAAATAAATATAATATATAAAAATGATAAATAGAATTAATCTTAAAAATCATAAAGGATAGCGTTGGATATGAATAGAGTCATGTCTCCCTATGCCCCAATTGTTAAAAGGAAACAACAGAAAAAAATAAAGGAAAAAAAAAAAATTCTTCACCTATAGAAAATCTGCCGTGATGATACTTGAAAATCTGGAAAAATGTTCTTAAGCACAAATACTTGAAAAATTCTTCTTGTTTGATGTCTCCATCAAGTGCGGTGACTCAAAAGTTTGGAAAAGTATGACTAAACACAAAGATTTCCTGGCAACAAGCTCCTGTCATCAAATCAACAATGGAACAACTACAAATGCTTGGTATGACCCTTGGATCCCCACTCTTTCACTCGCCATTCCTATTCCCTCTTCAAGTGATATTTTCAAAGATCTGGATCTAAAAGTGTCTGAATTAATTTTAGAAGAGCCTAGAAGATGGAACACCATCTTGCTACAAGCTCTATTCTCGGCCCACACTGTTAAAGAAATTTCCAAAATTCCTTTAAGTCAACATAATTTTCAAAATGTGAGAGATAATATTAAATGGCTCCATCATTCTAGAGGAAATTTCTATGTTAAATCAGCCTACGTAGCCATTATTTCTACTTCCCACAATTTTGAGACAGGTCACTCCTCTCATACATGGAAAAAACTTTGGTCAATCCGTATTCAAGACCGTCTCAAACTTTTCCTTTGGAAAGTGTTAAATAATGTGCTACCAACTAGATCTAGGCTAAAACAATGCTTTTCTCTTGAAAATGATCAAGCCCTTTGTCCCATTTGTCAATCTGTGGAGGAAACTACTTCTCATTTATTTCTAGAATGCCCATACTCTAGAATTCTTTGGAGACAGTCCCCTTGGCCTTTAAATATAGACATTGTTGGACAATATATTACAAACTGGATCAAAGCTATCTTGGAACCAGAAATCCTTCTCAACATTCATTCTCAGGATGTCCATCATTTCCAATTGTTTGCAATAATAGCCATGGATTGTTATGGTTCTATCGAAATCAACTCACGCCTGGATCAGAATCATTTCACATTGATCAGTTTGTCAAAAATACTATGAAAATTTTTCAAGATCATAAGAATGCATAGGTCAGTAAGGTCACTCAAGATCAATTCTTCATTTGGGAACCCCCTGAAATAGGTCAAATCTCGGTTGCTTTTGATGTAGCAGTTAGAAAATCTGGTAGTGTAGCAGCTGCTGTTTGTAGGGATCATTCAGGAAAAATATTGGGCTGTGTTACAAAATTTTCTCCTATCTGTAATCCAAATGGTGGGGAAGCATTGGCTGCTTATATTGGCATCAAAATGGCAGTGAACAAGAATTGGAAAAATATTAAAATAGAACGTGACTCCCAGGTAGTAATCTCCGCACTTCAAAGTTTTCAACATGTTTCAGATTGGTCCATTGAAAGCAGGACAAGTGATTCTCGCTTCTTACTCAATAGCTTTGATATGTGGAAAGCTGTTAAAATACACCGGGCTCAGAACTGGTGCGCGCACACCTTGGTGCAATGGGCTTCTTCAAATAATTTATTTGGAGATATACCCCTAATCAGATTACCAGATTGCATGCTAAACTTTCACAGTGGAAAAGATCCACCTTTTTCCTCTATGTAATTATTTGCTAATGGTAGCTGTAGTTTTAGTCTGAACAATGATACTTTTCTCTGCATTTCCTGTTAAGTTGCTATCTATGAAAGATTCATTCTTTCCAAGAAAAAAAAAAAAAAAAACTAACTCATAAATGCAAAACATATATTAATTAAAAAAAAAAAAAAAAGAGGAAGTAGCCAAGAAATTGTCATTCACTGTCAACAAACTCTATCCATCCACAACTCTCATGCTCTCATTTTTCTCTCTCTTAGAGTCTCTCCCATTCACTGCAAACCGCCAGTTAGCCACCCTTTCATTTTCTTTTCTTTTCTTCCATCTAAGAGCATCCACATTGGCATATGCATCCACATATGCAAAGCCAGTTTTGCATAATATTAACATAAAACCGACCTGCATTAGATTTTTTATCTTTAAAATTTTAGCTAACTATAAACAGTAGATTTACAACTTTCCATATCTACTATTTTGTCTCCAAATTATATTTTAATAGTTATTTCTCTCTCCTCCCACACTCTCTCTCCCCAAACCCCCCCAAACGATATTATTTCTCTCTCCCCGAAACCCCTCCGATTATTTCTCTCTCCCCGAGCTCTCCACACGGTTTCGAGACCTCTGAATCTCCATCCCTCTCTCGACCCAAACAACCCCACCGGAAGAAGCGAATCCGTGCACCTCTCTCTCACGACGGTTGTCGACGGAGCCTGCGACTGCTGAAGGGAATCATCCCGGTTGCTGGTTATCTGAAATTTCTTCTATTTCAGGTATGATTTCTCTGTTTCTCTTCACGGTTTCGGTTAGGGTTTTAGATTAGTCAAAGTGTTTTTGTGTTCTGCTGTTGCCATTTCTTCATTTCATGTTGTTCTTGGTTTTAGATTAGGGTTTCCTCATTTCAGATCAACGGCATTTGATTTTCTGTTCTTGCCCACTATTATAGAAAGAATTCGTAAACAGAAATTGAGATTGAAACCGTGATGATTTCCTATGTACGAGAGGTTTCTAATTTTAGGAGCCATCGATAGGAGAGGTTTACGAAATTCATTGTGTATCTAGGCAATGAAACAGAAAATCATAAAAAAATAAAATGTAAAATTTGAGATTGTTGTAAACCCTACCAAATCAAACTAAATTTATCTTCCTCTTGAACACTTACTCATGAACACTCTAGAATAAACTTTCAAGCATGTTCTGAACTATGTTTTAGTGCTTTTGTTGGATTTCCCATCTACCAATGAGTCAACTGTAAATTTCTGTTCACAATTTGGTAAGACAATTTTTCGATGTCTATGGGAGGCCACCATTTAGGTTCTTTAGGGCTTGATAGGATTATGACTATTATTATATATAAATAATAATCTTCCACATATGGTTTTTATGTCTAGGTAATGCTTTTACATAGCGGAAATTATTAAAATATAGTTCTACAATTATTTTCTTGATTGGAGATTGTTTCAATAGTAGACAGTGCCAAAGTTGAACATCTTTAGATATTGAATTTTCCTCTTTTGGTTCTTCCTTTATGTTATGAATTGATTTTGTTTTCAGTGCATAGTCTTAAATTCACAGTACTAAAACAGCCTTGCTGGAGTCGTTTCTAAATAAGTTAGATTTAAAGAGGAACATTTTGTACCTCTCTTTATGGGCCTTTTGTTTTGGTTGGTGGTTGGTGGTGGGTGGGAACATTTTGTTAGATGAATTTTGTTGTTGGTGGGATATTGTTGTATTGCTTACTGCTTGCTGATGCTGGAGCTGCTGGAGGACCCAATGGCAAGGCTGTTTTTACTACTACTGAAGGGTGCTGGAGGGTGCTGGAGCTGCTGAATGGTTCTGGGCGTGCACAACTTTCTGGTTGCTGAATTTCATATTAGCTGAATTTGTTAGTTTTTGAATTTGTATAAAAATCAACTTTTTGCAACTTGTATTAAGTTGATTTTGATACATAGAATTAGTCACATGGAAATTCTGAAGTTGAAATTAGTCAAATGTAATCTGAAGTTGATATTAGTCAAATTTTATTATATATAGAATGCTGGAAATTTGGATGCATGAAACTGGGTATGGATGCAGCACATAGTCTATATTATTTCATTGACAGGTTCGGTTTTAATGGATATTATCTATGTACTAGGTACTGATTGCATGTACAAACCAGTACATGGAAATTGCAAGGTAAAAAAAAAAATATTAGGCAAAAAAAAATAAATTAAAATGATAATATTTTATTATTATTTTGCTTTAAATATGCATAAGCCAATGTAGGAGTTTTGTTGAAATGACAAAGTGGATATGCAAAAGAGTTAATTTTGCATATGCATATACATATACCGATACATAGATGCACTTGTTTATTTTCTTCTTTTGCATTTAAAAACTACCGCCGCACACACTTCCTCCACGTTATCGCCGCTTGCATAGAAAGTGTTGTCGGGCACCTCTCAGCCAGCCCTTCTCCAAATGCACAGCAACCACAACACAGACTTAAGCCCCACGTTCAAGCAACAACCATCTTCGTTGGCACCCAACCAACTCGTGAGCCACCAACCTGTTGCCCCTCTCCTCTCCCTCCACCTTAAACTATCATTACCCCGATTTCACCATGTGAAACACCGAGCACACAGCTTGCATGACAAGAAATCAACAATCAAAGAAGCCCCTGTTTTTTACCACCCTAAAATAGAGGAAGTAGTCTTCCCCGCCGTGGGCCTCAAGCTAGCCACCCCACACCCGCCAGTCTCCTTAGTGAAGGAAGGTAGAATCAGCGGTAGACAGTGTAGACAAGGGTGTATGCTCTGACACTTAGCGAAGTTGATGATAAGGCCCTAGAGACTCAGGATGTGGGGGTCATCACAAGTATGAGCTTGATCTAATCTGTTTAAATTGATGTGTGGTGTGTTTTAATTCGTGAATTACATTGAAGTTATTAATCTCTTTAGGGAGAGTTTGTTTGTATGAATTTTATGCTTGCACCTTGTTTGATTCTAGGGCTTTACAATCCTTTGGGTCTACTACTTTTGCGCGTATGTGTAACTTAGTCACCAAGTTTGACTTCGACCAAACAACAATTTCTATAAGTTATCCACAAACATAGATATTCAATGCGACATCATTTGCCCACACACACACAGAAACATGCTACATGAATTGTATCCATGTTTTGGTTATATGTAATGGAATCCTATTCAATGTTGATATTTTTCTCTTCAAAAAAACTGAGCTAACGACCCTCAGCATCCATGGCTTCATGCCTTCTTAATATTAAAAAGGAAAAGAATATATATAAAATATATATAAAGTACCTTTGAGGGGATGTATAATGGTTATTGCACTATATACGTAATTACATAATGGTATATGAGTGTCATTTTAAGTTGATGGATTTCAACATTAACCACCATTTGTTAGTTTTAGTAAGCATCCTGCATTAAAATCTTCAATACCTACAAAAACTAATTGATAAAAAGTTTAAAACAAAACAAACAAAACAAAAATGGTAAATAAGAAATAATAAGTTTAGGTGATACGTACGTAATACTATATATATATTATTATAATAAGTGACTATCTAACTGTTACAATAATTTTTATTGTTTTTCTATTATGTATGTTAAATCCGTTACTTTTTCATTTTAGAGATATAATTGTCTTTTTCTACTTTTCTCTCTCTCTCATTCCTTATTTTTTCTCTCCTCTCATCTCGAACCTGTCTCCCACTCTTTGATATCTACCTCTTTACCTACCCCCTCAAACACACACTCTCACACATTTTCATAAAATATTCAGATCTTAATCTAAGTATAAATATTCAGATCTATATGAAAGAAAGGCAATAAAGAACAACAAGTACAAAACAGAAAAAAAAAAAAAAAAAAAAACTCTCAAATCTGAACAAGATCTGTTCAAATATGTTGAGATTAAAAAAATTATATCAAAACACATGATTTGGATTTATCGTCCAACATCTCCAAAAAATCTCAAATTTTATGCATTATTTGAGTGTTGCAATAGTATTTATTGTGGTGGCAATGATATTATTTTTATTTGTCTATGTTATTATAATGTATCTTGACTTTAATTTTGAACTAATATTTTTATTTTTTAATATATCTAAATATGTAATTATTATACTTACTAGCCTATCATTATCTAAAGATATTTGCTAAAGTTTGCTTTTTTGTCTTTATGGATTAAATTATTCATTAATCAAGTTTTTTTTTTTTTAAAACCATATTATATTCATAAAAAACATGTTTAACCCAATTAGGTAAATGTGCTTTATACGTGCTCTGACCTAATATATATATATATATATATATCCATACACAAGATGCAGGCTAATTATTTATACATAGAATGGGAGAAAAAAATTATGAATGAAGGCACGAGAAATGGGTCTCCGGACAAATTAGCAACGTGTGTATGTAATACCTGATTAGTCTACGTACTTACTGCATGCATACAGAGAGTTGGACATCGTCGACTCTCCTTAAAAAGAAAAGTCCATGCTTCTTTGATCTACACCCTACGTTCCAGTTGATGGTATCCTCACGGCAACTTCCTTGAGGACTTAGTGAAGTCATTGAGTCAATAACGCATTGACTTATTGAAAGAAAGATGGTCATGAGAAAATTCTTGCCAATTTCCTTGCAGCTTCTTCAAACTTAGATCAGATGCGATTTTCACACAATGCTCCCATGAGTTCTGGAAAAAACAAAACAACACCAAACAGTGGTACAATGACAACTGCATTAATACTCCTACATAGTAAAATAATATTATTTTAAAATTAAAAGAAGAATTCGGAAATATTTTTTTAAATATTAATATTTTATGAATAAATTGTGTAAAACTTGTTAATTCACTATAAAAAAAACGGACTTTTACGATTAATTAATAACAACAAAAAGAGTATTAGCAACTAATAATATTAGTTGCTAATACTCTTTTTGTTGTTATTAATTAATCGTAAAAGTCCGTTTTTCTTATAGTGATTAAGAGGTTGTTATTTTATTATGTCTTTAAAAAAAAAAAGAAAAGACCTTGCAATCCAACTTTTTAATTGTTTCATTTTAAATTTCAGCATACCCTCCAAGCTGTATACCATGATTGGGGTTAGGATAATTGTATTGGTCAAGAGTACCATAATTATTGCATTATTGATGTCCCACATGTACCGTCACATGATATGTGCTTTTTAAAACCATTAAGCTAGAAATGGGTACGTATAAGAAGAGATTATTATTATTATTATGCAATATAATATAAGAAAAAATTGTTGGGTAGGGTCTTCCTTTGGCGTTTCTTGTCCTTAATGTGACTTGGCTCTATATTACAGCCAAAGAATTAATTAAGTACCTGCCATGGCATTTTTTCAGTTATTAAAATAATTTAATTTAAACCAATCATTCTTTTATATATTTTTATAGTATGCTAGGCGTGTTAACACTCCCCCTCATTTAATTTAGGCTTACATGTAAAATATTTAATTCAAATACTTCCCCATAATGAAAAATGATGAATTTCATGGTTTAATTATTACTTTAACACTCCCCTCATTTAGGCCAACATATAAAATATTTTTAATTTTTTGAAGATATATTTTGAAGTTCATGCTAATAGATATACCATATTAAATAAAGAAAGAATATATATGGATGCAATCAAATAATTCATGTTAAAATTTACTTACATCCTATTTAAAATATGAAAAATGATATTTGTAATTGTGAGTGTGCAAGCGATATGCAATTATTTTGAAAAAAAAAAATAAATAAGAGATCTATATAAAAAGAAAATTAATTTTTCAATAGTAGATTTTTTCAAAATAATTACACGACATCTATACATTTCACGAATGTATATAGCAATATTATTCTTAAAAAATAAATTGATAAGATTGATTTAAGTGAAAAATAAACTGAATTTTCTATCAGTATTTGAATTTGGTCCATTCGTCCAGTGAAATTTTCACAGAACGTAAACCAAACTCCAGACGGGCCCCTTGTATACAAATCAAAGCCCTTTATAGAGCTGTGAAGGAATCTTCTCTTTGATTGACTCCAATGTTAAATAAAACATATATATTGGTGTTATTAAACAAATTTGTAACAATAAATTTATAAATTAGTGAGATTTGATGGAGTATGCAGTCAAATTTTAAAGATTAACATCAAGTTATGCCATTCAGTATGTTTATTTTCATGAATTCTCTTTATAAATCTAACACTTTTTTAAATGAAAATGAATACTAATTAATTTGTATAATCACTATCATGTATCTCAACCCAACATATCAAATTCTAATAGGTACGGCGGTGCTATCCGCTCTATACGGGCGGATAGCTACCCCTCTCGCAATCCAACTCCGTCCAAAATTGTAAAAGAATAACAAGATAATTTTTTTCCATTTATAAATAAAATAAACTCGCCGGACAAAGAAGCAAACAAAATAATAGTAATTTGTTTTGTTAAAAAATAAACGATTGAACAAAATTAGTTTTGGAGATTAGAAGTTAAGTAGAAGCAAAGCAAACCTTTCATTTTTCAAGATTTTCAAATCCAACAATCATACATATAACCAAAATTGGAAAAGAATATACAAAAATTACGAAAACCATTTCCTTCGCCGCCAATCACATATGTTTGACCCGAAATCCCAAAGAAGCTACTCGTGAAATGTAAAGCAAGGCATCAGAAATTTTGCAAATCCCGAAGAAGCTACTCGTGAAAACTTCTTGGTAACTTCCTTTACTTGAGAATGCTTATTAACGAGGCCATTTGCCGCGTTGGATTATTATTTTTAGAAAAACTCTAAATGCAGGCACATTGGGGAAGACCCCGCGGACGACGTCCTACGTGGAGTTGAAATGCACCGTTTAGATTAAATGAAACGGTGCGTTTCACGTTTAGTCCGAATGCCTCCACTCCTTTAACAGTTTAAACGGTGCATTTTTAATTCCTCTCTCATCCTCCACGGACTCAAACCCATTTCCATTCTCTCTTTCAGAAAAATCCGAAAAGGCGCTACCGCCTCCATTACTGTCGCCAGCAGCAGCAACACCACCATCACCAAACAACCCACCAACGGCACTCAAATTGGAGGAGCAGATCCACTTCTATACATGTTAAGCTCACGTTCGAGATCATCAGCATCTTACCGACCACGTTGCTCTCAGAGCAACAGTCCTATCTCCTTCTCGAACCATCCCCAATCGATCCTTCGTTACCTCCAAGTATCGGTCTCCTTCCCAATTCACTCAACATTCTCGAATCCTCAAATTGATGGGTTGTTTGGCGAAACTGAACATTACCCACGAAACTTTACCCTAAAACAATCCCAAAATCAAAACTTTAACCACCGAAAGCTCCCCAAACAATTTACTTACAACTCCGTAATTCTCCCTTTCTCCCGTCCTTTCAATTCTATCTTTATTTCTTCTTCTTCTTCTTTTGTTTTTTTTTTCCTTCTCTACAAATTTTGGTCCAACTGGATCATTCTTAGAGAGATAGACTGTCTGTTTGTGTGCAGTGTAAGAAGACGTTTATTTAACCTGTTCGAAAGGTTTGGGTATGGCACGAGAGAGAGAGAGAGAGAGAGAATGGGATGGTGAAGAAAAGGTCTACTGCTGGGTTTCAGGTTTAGCGCAGGAGACTACTTTACTAGTTTGGAAGTTTGAACGATGATAAGATGGGAGTTGAAATTACCAATACATCCCATTACATATTTTTTGAAACAATAATAAAATAAATATACATTGCCACATCAGTCAGGGTGCGCGTACAGGCACAAAATTGTGCCTGTACGTAGCAGCACTGAGGATGTTGCCAAGAAGTTACCATTTAATAGGTGGGACGGGGAACAGCCTGTATTATTCTCTACCGTCATCATTCAAAATAAAGCAGCAGCAGCAACTCTGCCCACTCTGGTCGCTGTAGTACACTACCCCCTCGTCCCACCCTGGCATCTCTTACTCTCTCTGCGTCTCTGGAAACAGAAATGGGGAGTGTCGACTGTCGACTGTTGACTAATGTCCTGCAAGGGGGAAGGGGGGGGAGAGGGCATAAGTGGGTTTTTAACTTTTTTGGCGGGAAAGGATGGATGACTTGGCTTTGGTCACGTGTGAGAGCATCTGCGTTCAATGTAATCTTCAAATCAAAATCAATACTACACCGGTAGTGGTGCATATTTTGGAATTGCGTGAAAATTATTGCTTATATATTGTTTTTATTGGTTATAATTTTAAAACTTATAATTTATAACTTAAATATGAAGTTTTACTATTTAGTAACAAGTATTTAAAACGGACGGTGCTACAGGCACACCGCTAGGTAGGGGTGTGCATCCGGATCGGAAATTCAGATCCGGGTAAATCTGGGCGGTTATTCGCCCGGATTACACCCAGACGGTTATAATAAATTCGGATCCGGTTACGGATCCGGTTTTATAAGCCGGTAATCCGTAACCGGGTATAGGTTATACACCCAATATTTTTTTTTTTGCCGAAAACGTCACTCTCTTGGATCTCCACCTACGATTCCAGGCTACCATCTCGGACCGAGAGTCTCAGTTGGATCTCCACGCTTGGGCACTAATTTTCCGAGCCCAATATGTGATTTCTCGGTTGGATCTCCACGCTCGCTTGAGAAGAGGACTTCAGGTGAGTCGAATCGGTTGAGATCTGAGTATCTGGGAAGACGAATCTGGGAAGACGAATCGGTTGAGGTCGGATGGAATAGGGAAACTGAAACCCTGCTAGCATTACTTCTTTAGTAGATTTTATCAAAACCTAGTTCGGGAAACTTTATGTCTTGGTATATATGATTCAAAGCTGATTTCTTTATCTACTTTTTCAATCTTCCTAAACATCATGAACTTTGTTCCAGTATCCTTCGTGATAAGATTGGATAGTTAGTTGAATTTTTTATTTCTTGTAGGAACTCGTTGGCTTCTTTTTCTTAGTTATTATTGCCATTGTTATTATTATTTTGTGTTTTTCTTCTCGTGCGAACCTTTTTCGAGGTGAAATTTTGCATTTTGCACTTGAATGATCTCTGTTTTCCAATTTGTATCCCAAATGATAAAGCTTCATAACTGACAGGTCGATTGGATCTCCACCCGCACCACCTCCAAAATCTGCAAACCTAAACCAGGTCGAATGATGCTCCAAGTTGGGAAACTGAAACCCTGGCTCGACAGAATCTGGTTGTGAAACTGGTTGGTGAGCATCCATGGATTAAGGGAGAGGGGATTGACGGCGTGAATCTGGTCGGCAATTTGACGCCCCAAAAAAAAAAAAAAAAAAACCGGATATCCGGTTACAATCCGGATATCCGGATTCAATCCGGTTATCCGCCCGGATTTAAAAATCCAGATCTGGATCCAGTTTTGGGCGGATATCTGGATCCGGATCCGGATGCACACCCCTACCGCTAGGCATAAAAAAAACTTTTTTTTTTAAAAAATCATTTTTTAATACTTAAAATATTAAAAAAAATATGAAAAATTTATAATAATATTAAACACTTTTTTCTTAATCATTAAGGAAAAAAATTTCTTTCTTTGAGCCAGCGGTGCGGTAGCCTTAGTGTTTTCCATTTAAAACAGCTTCTAACATATTATATTTATTTAAAAATAAATTAAAAAATATTTTATAAGATATAAATGACGTAAAAAATATATCATTATCATTATTTTAGTCATTAACATGTATCTCAACCAATTAGACGAAAATTATAATTGAGGTAAATGGAAGTAAGATGCTAGATTTATAAATCATATAGGATAGCGTTGGACATGAAAGGAATCGTGTCACCTAAAGAAAATCTGCCATAATGATACATAATAAAGAGAACATACCAACTAATTCCTAAATGCAAAATATATATTAAATTTTTTTAAAAAAATAATACGAAAGGAGAAATTGCCAACAGGTTTCTCACCCCCTTTTAAGGAAGTTGCTGAGAAACTTCAATTTTTCAACGAATGCGTGTGGCCAGTCTTTGACTTCATTTTATTTTCTAAAAGAAAGGATTCAAGGAAGTTGCCAAGAAATTATATCCAATGAGTGTGCTTGACTAAAAACTAAGAAATCATATATATAGATATATTTTTTTTCTTTAATAGAATTAAGTTCAAAAATTAAAAAAACAATTTTAAGATGTGTTTAATTTTTTAATATTAAAATAGGTTTAATTTTTTAATAAAAAATTAAAAAGATAATAAATTTTATTAATAATTAATTTGAGATAAGTTAGATGATTGACTTAAGACACCATTTGGATAATATGTTGAGTTGAAATGATAAGTTTAAAATATTATTTTTTAATATTATTATTATTTTAAAATTTAAAAAAGTTAAATTGTTTATTATATTTTATATTAAAAATTATAATAATTAGATAAAATAAATTTAGTTAACTTGGGTTGGAACTTGGGTTTGAAAAAGCTGCAAGGAAATTGCTAAGAAGGTACCGATCATCCTTCTTTTACCAACTGATCTTTCCAAAATACTCGTCTTATCCTTTTTTAATGCAATAATTCGACGCGGCATTGATTCAATGACTTCATTGAGTCATTAATTAGGAAGTTGCCAAGAAGTTACGATTAATTGGTAGATCATGATATGGTGTGAGAAAGCGGCATGGACTTCTCTTTACTTAGGAGAATCGATGATAACCAACTCTCTACATAAATCCAGCACGTAGATTCAGGCATTACATACACACTATCCTGACTAATTTATTCCATGGCCTCTTCTTCATCCTCTTCTTCTTATACCTCTCCATGTCTCTATGATGTGTTCTTGAGCTTTAGAGGAAAAGATACTCGATATAATTTTATTTCCCATCTGTACAATGCTTTGTATCAAAAGGGAATCCGCACCTACATAGATAACCACTTAGAAAGAGGTACTGAGATCTCACCCCAACTTCTCCAAGGTATAGAAGGTTCAAGGATTTCTATCATTATACTCTCAAAAAATTTTGCATCGTCAACATGGTATTTGAACGAATTATTGAAGGTGCTGGAGCGTAAAGAATCAAAGCAACAAATAATTCTACCTGTATTTTACCATATAGATCCATCGGATGTACGCCATCAAAGAGATAGTTTTGGCATAGCATTGGCTGAACATGCTGATAGATTGAATGGAGCCATGGAGTTGCAGATGTGGAAGGCAGCCCTACGAGACGTTGCCAATTTGTCCGGATACCATTTGACTCCTGACCGGTATTTCTAAGTTTCTAACTCCTTACTTTGTGCCTTCCATGCATGATTTTTTACCCATTCTGTGTGTGTGTATATATATATATGGATTTTATTTCAGAACTAAAACGGTATTAATGTCTTTTAAGTTTATCGGAAAAACTGAATAAATTAATTAACTAAATAAAAATCGAAATTTTTGTTTGGCCTTTTGATGGTCGGTCGCCAACTAAAGTACAAGCATGCTGAGATGTATAGTACTATCAAGTACAAGCAAGCTGAGATATATAGTACTATCACGCACCTAAATTTATTTCTTATTTATCATTTTTTTGTCGTTTTATTATTCAATTTTCAAGAAAATCAAATTTAAGTTAATTAATTAGAAGCCTGTGTCTTTTTGAAGAATTTAATACGGTTCCAGCATTTTAAAGATCATTCGGAGGAGGGGGAAAAATCAATACCAAGTACTTAAAAAGAAAAGAAAAGAAAAGAGTGTTGTCTCTCGAATTGCCATTAACGAAGTATAGGTGAGATTTGTAAAGGATATCATAGCCAAGACCAAGAATTCACTACCGAGGTATATATAATAATTGACATTATTTATCTTCTGGCTCCTAGCTATTAATTAGATTAAAATAAATAAATAATTGTCAAAATAATATAATAAAGTGAAATAAATTTAAGAATATTGAAAGATTTTCATCATGAGTCTAGCAAAACGGAGAGAATTAACTTGCAATCAACTCATACATACGCTCTGCATGCGGTACCAAAGCCCGCCACTACTTTTTTTTTTATTTTAGTTTATTTTCTGGTTGTGGGAAAAAAATATTTAGATTATGTTAATTCCTAATTGTTTTTCATCCAAAAAGTTGTATTCATTAATATTTTTCCATATATATAGGAACGAGTCTGAAGTTATTCAAAAAATCGTTCAAGACGTCTCAACAATACTACAACATTCAGATTTACATGTTGCAAAGTATCCAGTTGGATTAATAGGGTACTCCCAGGTACAGAATATCGTACGGAATTTGCATTTAAGTGTT
Source organism: Carya illinoinensis (assembly GCF_018687715.1). Lineage (NCBI taxonomy): Eukaryota > Viridiplantae > Streptophyta > Magnoliopsida > Fagales > Juglandaceae > Carya > Carya illinoinensis. The sequence continues at coordinate 43,619,083 of NC_056766.1, read as the reverse complement.
GACGTACGAATGGTAGGGATCTTAGGCCTTGGTGGACTTGGTAAGACAACTCTGGCCAAAGCAATTTGGAACTCGATTGCTTTTAAATTTGAAGCTAGTTGTTTTCTTGCAAATGTCGGTGACACTTCAAATCAAGCACATGGTTTGGTCAAGTTGCAACAGACCCTTCTTTCTAAGATCTCTGGAGATTCTAGAAGTTTGAAGATTGATATTATTTGATACGGGAATCAATACATGCTTGGTTCTAAAAAAGTTCTTTTAATACTTGATGATGTTGACCACTTGACCCAATTAGAAACATTAGCAGGAGCTTGTGATTGGTTTGGTGAGGGAAGTAGATGTTAGACAAATCAGTTCTGGACATTCCACACTTGAAGCCGATGATCATGGACTTTCCAAACTTGTAGCTGCAGATCAATCTTCTCTAGAACCAACGTGATCAACACTTCCTGATTTTCCTCTTTTCCTTATATCATGCTAGAAGTCTTATTTCCATATTCTATTGTTCTACATTTATTCTTGTAAAGCTGTAATATCCTCTTTCCATATTTACTTGTAAAAATATAACGTACATTGTACCATTTAAATATGAATGAAGTTGTTGTAGAGACTGTGTGTTGGTCTCTCTGTTTTCTATCATCTTTCTATTACACTTCTTACATGGTATCAGCCAGCTAAGGCTCACGCCCAGCAACACCGTTCCTATCATCCAGCTTCCGCACCAAAACATCCAAACACCATGGCCTCTTCTCAACCTTCACCTCAGTTTCCGAAATTGGATGGCCCCAATTATCTCACCTGGCGGATCCAGTTTCTCGTTTACTTGAAGAGCCACGACATGGTTGGACTCGTTGATGGTACCAGCCTTGCTCCAGCCAAAACTTTGCCTGATGAATCTCTGAATCCGGAGTATATTCAATGGTCCAAGAAGGATAACTGTGTTCTCAGTTGGCTCTATGCCTCTATAACTGAAAAACTTGTCTCTACCGTCCTTAATCTGGAGACTTCGAAGCAAGTCTGGGATGCTCTTCAAACTCGCTTCTCTTCGGCGTCACGGTCTCGTGTTGCCTTTCTCAAACGACAACTTCAAACAATTTCCCAAAATACTCGATCATGCCTCTCTTACATTGAAGAGGCCAAGCTCCTCTCAGATCAGCTGTCCGCTGCCGGCAAACCAGTGGAAGAGCAAGATCTCATCACTTATCTTTTGAGTGGACTCAAACCGCAATTCATGCCCTTTGTCACTGCCTTTACCTTTGCAACTAGGGACAAAGACTTTTCTCTAGATGATTTCCAGACTGAGCTCTTGAACTTCGAGACATTAATGGAGGCCTCTAGCCCCTCGGTTCCCGCTGACAACAATTTTGCTTTTGCAGCTGCCTATTCAAAGTCTACGGTGCAAAAGAAGAATAAAGGCCCTGGTGCTTTCTCCCAAACCCGGTTGCCTATACCAACTACACGTCCCCCACCTCATGTGGGGCCCTCTAGCAACAGGCCGGCTACACCTACCTCTGGTGACAATAGACCAACTTGTCAAATCTGTACGAAAAAGGGTCACATGGCCCTTGATTGCTACAATCGGTTTAATTTTTCCTTTCAAGGCCGCTTACCACCATCTGATCTTGCTGCTATGGCTGCTGAAGGAAATACATCTTATGCTCAACAGGTGTAGTATGCAGACAGTGGGGCCAATGCCCACATCACCAATAATATGGCAAACCTGACCACCGCACAGCCCTACGAAGGAGAAGAGACTATAACAGTTGGAAATGGCTCAGGTTTGGTAATTGAAAATATGGGTACCACATCTCTCATCTCACATCCTTCTAATTTTACTCTATCCAATGTTCTTCATTGTCCAAATGCTTCCTCAAATTTAATTTCCATTAATCAATTTTGTCTCGACAATGATTGTTATTTCGTACTCACTGGCCATGATTTTTCTGTGAAGGAGAACAACACGGGGCGACTCTTACTCCAAGGGCAAGTTAAGAACGGACTCTATCCGATTGCAGACAATAAATCTTGTTCAAATAAAATTTCCTGTTTTGCGGCCAAACTTGGTGTGTCCACTACTCTCGACATGTGGCATGATCGTCTTGGCCACCCGTCTCAAGCTGTTTTAAATAAATTGGTCACTTCTAAACATTTAGATGTTTCCACACCAAATAAATTAGGATTTTGTTCGTCGTGTCCTTTAGAGAAATCTAAACAATTACCCTTTAGTGACTCAACTCGTCAAACGACTCGTCCTCTCGCACTTATTCATTCCGATGTATGGACATCTCCTGTATATTCAGTTGGTGGATCAAAATATTATGTTATTTTTGTGGATGACTTTTCTCGTTTTACTTGGCTATATCCCATTAAATTTAAAAGCGAGGTTTTGGCTATTTTTAAACAATTTAAAACTCTTGTTGAAAATGTCTTTTCTTGTAAAATTCAACATTTACAAACTGACAATGGTGGTGAATATACCTCCATCCTTTTTAAATCTTTTTTACAAGAAAATGGCATATTCCATCGATTAACATGCCCCCATACCTCTCAACAAAACGGGATTGCCGAACGGAAAAATCGTCACATAGTTGAAACCGGTTTAACTCTTCTCGCTCGATCTCACCTACCAAATATATATTGGCCCGATGCTTTCCTTACATCTGTTTATCTTATTAATCGCCTTCCCACCAAAGTCCTACATCATTTGACACCTTTTTATATGCTACATAAAAAGGTTCCGAAATATTCACATCTTAAAATCTTTGGCTCTGCATGTTTTCCTTTACTCAGGCCATATGAACCCCATAAACTTTCTTTCCGCAGTAAAGAATGTATTTTTCTCGGTTATGCAAGTCAACAGCGTGGGTATAGGTGCCTTGACTACAAATCTGGCCGTGTATATGTGTCCCGAAATGTCATTTTCAATGAACAAGATTTTCCTGCTGCACGTGATGAAGTTCTCTCTTTTCTTGCTTCACAGAGTTCGGTCTCCCCAGGTACGTCTCCTCCTCTGTTTTCATTTCCACCATTAACAACCCAAATCTCTCCCAATCCTGAACCCGATTTCACTACCCCCCACTCTGAACTTCCGGCTGCTTCTTTTAGCTCTCCTCTTTCGGACCATCCACCAGAAAATCCAGAACTTACAGAGCTTCCCCCACTTGATCCCCCCATCACGGCTTCATTCCCTCCCTCCATCCAGTCGGCCTCCACACTGCCAAATAGCCAAGAAAATAACCCCACTCGTGTCACAACCCGATCCATGACCGGTAATTCCAAACCCAAACTTTTTCTAGATTTCATCTCTCAATACTCTACTCGGCATCCCCTGCAACTTCTTTCCACCGTACTCACCGACTCTGAGCCCTCCACCTATACCCAAGCTGCCTCTTCTCCTCACTGGCGTGCTGCGATGGGCTCTGAGTTTGACGCATTAATGGAGAATGGAACTTGGTCCCTCTGCCCTCGTCCACCCGGTAAGCATGTTGTTAGAAATAAATGGGTTTTTAAGATTAAAAGGCTTTCTGATGGTCGTATTGAGCGCTATAAAGCGCGTCTAGTTGCCAAGGGGTTTGATGAACACTATGGCATTGACTATGCCGAAACGTTTTCACCTGTAGTGAAACACACAACCGTCCGAATGGTTCTTGAGTTAGCTGTCTCTTTTAACTGGAATATATGCCAGTTAGATATTTCAAATGCTTTTTTGCACGGTTTTTTGGATGAAGAAGTATTTATGGAACAACCTCAAGGGTTTGTTGATGAGAATTATCCTGATTATGTGTGTCGTTTGCACAAGTCCTTATACGGCCTCAAACAAGCACCACGTGCTTGGTTTCGCCGTCTCTCACAGTCTCTGTTGGAATATGGCTTTATTGAGTCCACTGCTGATTACTCACTTTTTATATATGCTACTGATTCAGTAAAACTATATGTGTTGGTTTACGTTGATGACATCCTCGTTACTGGGTCCAGCATCGATGCTATTGATTCATTTATTTTATCTCTCAAGGATTCTTTTCTTGTTAGAGATTTGGGTGAGCTGAGTTTCTTTCTAGGTGTTCAAGCCAGTTGTGATCAATGAGGACTTCATCTACGACAAACCCGCTATATTATTGATCTCCTTGACAACACCAAAATGGTGGGTGCTAAACCTCTCAACTGTCCATCAACCTCTGGACCGAAACTTTCCTCCAATGAAGGTGAACTCTTATCTGATCCTACTGAATATCACCGTGTAGTTGGGGCTCTTCAATATTGTACCATTTCTCGTCCCGATATTGCATACACTGTCAATCAATTGTGCCAATTTATGCACAATCCTCGTGAGCCCCATTGGACTGCAGTCAAAAGAGTGCTTCGCTACCTTAAGGGTAGCATTGATTATGGTCTCTATTTTTCATCGGGTGATATACACTTACAAGCCTACTGTGACTCCGATTGGGCCGGCAATCCGGATGATCGACGTAGCACAACCGGGTATGGCATATTCCTTGGTCAGAATCTCATCACCTGGACGGCCAAGAAGCAACCCATCGTATCCAAGAGCAGCACAGAAGCTGAATATCGCAGTTTGGCCATTGTAACTGCAGAGCTGTACTGGATTCGTATGCTTATGAAGGAGCTTGGTGTGCTCCTACCTTCCACTCCAACCATTTGGTGTGACAATATTGGAGCTATTGCTTTAGCCTCCAACCCGGTCTTTCACGCTCGCACAAAACATGTCGAGATCGACTATCACTTCATCCGGGAAAAAGTACTCAACAAGGACATTCAAGTGAAGTATATTTCAACCCAAGATCAGATCGCTGATATTTTCACCAAGGGCCACACTGCCTCTCAGTTTAATTTCCTACGTTCCAAACTCATGGTGATTTTAATCCCCATCACTTTGAGGGGGGGTGTTAGACAAATCAGTTCTGGACATTCCACACTTGAAGCCGATGATCATGGACTTTCCAAACTTGTAGCTGCAGATCAATCTTCTCCAGAACCAACGTGATCAACACTTCCTGATTTTCCTCTTTTCCTTATATCATGCTAGAAGTCTTATTTCCATATTCTATTGTTCTACATTTGTTCTTGTAAAGCTGTAATATCCTCTTTCCATATTTACTTGTAAAAATATAACGTACATTGTACCATTTAAATATGAATGAAGTTGTTGTAGAGACTGTGTGTTGGTCTCTCTGTTTTCTATCATCTTTCTATTACACTTCTTACAGTAGAATCATCATCACAACAAGAGATCAACACTTGTTGACTACTCATGGAGTTGTTTCAACATACAAGATGACGAGATTGGATCAAAATGATGCTTTTCAACTATTTTGTTGGCATGCATTCAAAAGAGATAAACCAAGTAACGGTTATGGAGAGTTTGTAGAACAGATCGTAAATTATGCTGGGAGCCTTCCACTAGCTTTAGTAGTGCTGGGTTCGGATTTATATGGTAGAAGTGAAAGTGAGTGGATAAGTGCAATGGATGAGTACAAGCAAATCCCTCACGAAGATATTCAAAAAATACTTCAAACAAGTTATGATAGATTAAGAGAAAATGAAAAGAATGCTTTTCGTGACATTGCATGTTTTTTCGATGGAGAACAGCTTGATGATGTCATTAATATGCTAGATATTTTTGGTTTTTCCCCAAACTTTTCGATCCCAAGACTTAAGGAAAAGTGTCTTATTTCAGAATTCGATGGAAGATTGCAAATGCATAACTTATTACGAGATATGGGTAGAGAAGTTGTTCGACAAGAGTCACCAAAAATTCCCGAAGTGCGTAGCAGACTGTTCATTCCTGCAGAAGTTCGTGATGTACTTGAGAATGATACAGTGAGTTAGATCTAGATCTCTTTTAATTAAACACTATTTCATTGGTACATGTGACATATACTTGTGTGTATGTGTATATATGTGAATAAATGAATAATTTATTTTTTGATTTCGTTGGCACACTCAAACATTGTCTTACTATATAGGGAGGGGTCAACGTTGAAGCAATACTGGTAGATTTGCCTAAAGGCGATGACATTATCCACTTGAGTCCGAAGGCCTTCGAAAATATGAGAAGACTCAGATTCTTTAGAGTCTGCAATGCACAGTTTGTTGGAGATCAACTTGAGTCACTACCTGATGAAATAAGAGTGATTGATTGGCCCAAATGTCCTTTGCAATATCTGCCACCTAAATTTCGTGGAAACAAACTCGTTATTTTACGAATGCCCGATAGTCTCATCCGACCGATTCGCTTCGAATTTAAGGTAAAATTATTATTATTTTCAATATTTCTTTCTTTAAACTTAGTTTGATGTTCTATTTTTTTTAACAGAATCTTACGATTATGGATTTTTCGGATTGTCAATTATTAACGGAATGCCCGGATATTTCAAGCTGCCCAAATTTGAAGGAAATGCATCTTAATTATTGTAGAAATCTAGTTGAGGTTCATGATTCGGTTGGATTCTGTGCTAAGCTTTCTGAATTGAGTCTCGATGAATGTTCCAACCTCAAGAGCTTTTCAAAGAGACTCCAGTTGAGATCTCTGCGTTTCCTTTCACTTCGTGGTTGCTCAAGCATTCAAAACTTTCCTGAAATTGAATGTCAAATACAATATTTAAGGGTCATCGACTTAAAGGGAACCGCTATAGAAGAACTACCTTCCTCCATTGAGCACGTCACTGGGCTAGTGCATTTAATACTAAAAGACTGCGTAAACCTTAAGCATCTACCAAGTTGCCTTCTTCAGTGGAAATCTCTACGGTGGCTTGTACACGATGATTGCCCAAATATTGTAAATTTTGGGATGGAGGCCGTGCATAACGGACAGTCCTCTCCATATATAGTGTCTACGAGGGAAAATGAAGCTTCGTCGAGTACAGAATTATTCACAATGGCACCTCCAACAAAATCAGCCATTTCTCTTCTTCAAGATTCTTCCTCATTAAGGTTTCCGTTGTTGTATCAATTGGATCTTGCAAACTCTGGCCTAACAAAATCGAATTTCTTTGGGCCATTTCATTGCTTTCCAAATGTGGAACATTTAGATCTATCACACAGTGATATCATAAGCATTCCTGCAAGCATCAAAAGTACATTTGTTAGATTGAGGAATCTTATATTGAATGATTGCAAGAAACTTCAAGAAATTATAGAGTTCCCAACGAATCTAGAAGTGGTAGATGTTGGGGGATGCATATCACTGGAAAGTTTACCAGAAATATCAGAAGTAATTTTCCCACGGCTATATTCGATTGACTTATTTAGATGCTATAAAGTGAATATGGGGAATTGTATGCCAAACCCTTTATGGAATCGAGTAAGTCTCTATTTCTCTTTTTACTAAAATTATACTCGTTTTGTGTGCCTAATCGGTTTATATATATACATATATATATGAATGTAGTTGAAATTTAATGATATATTCATCAAACAGGCTAGCATGATTTTTCCAGGAAATAATATTCCAGATTGGTTCAGCTATTGCAAGGAGAGTACTTCAAAAAGTCATTGCTGTCAATTAGAAATTAAAGGGCCCCCACTATGTTTGGATGACATCATAGGAATTGCTTTTTGTGCTGTTATTGAAACCGTCAGCACTACTCTAATTTGGGTTGAGATGCCTGGAGAAGAAGATGTTAGTCAAGAAGTACATCTTGGTAAAATGGATTCAGATCATGTATGCTTGTGGTACTTACCTACAGAATATCTTACGCGGCGAGCGAGTGAAGAGGCCGACCATCTGAGGATTATATTTGAGAGTACTCCAAATTCAGTGAACTTCAAACGATGCGGAGTTCATCTGTTATACAAACAACATGATGAACAGAATGCAAAAGATCATGAAAATGTTGATGTCCATTTGGATGCACCCATTAAAGATATTGGAAATTTTGCAAATCCGATAGATGGAAGTCCACTTTCGAAGAGGCGTCGTATTGATCATGATTATGACGATGATGATCACGACATTGAATCCAACTTGTACTCACAAGTTCTTTTTCCAAGACATAAGCTAGTGGAAACAGAGTCCGTGGAGAAAAAAATAACATTTTACGATAATCGAAAATTCACGAGGACAAGTCATATTTTGCGGCGACTTCGTGTCGCTGCAAATAAGTCTGCCTCGTTTGTTTTGTTTTCGAGATGAGATGAGTTGACGGACAACCTTAGACCTTCGCCACCATGTCTCTCTCTTCCCTCCTCCCCTCCTCACGTTCCCTCTCTTTCCCCGGTAACTCCCTCTCCTCCTCCTGATTTTTCCCCCAACAGAATCTTCGTCTCGACCCCCTTCCTCAATGTGCCACAGCCATGACAACAGCAACTCAGGCCACCATGAGCCTCCATGCTCAGCCACCCGATTCAATATGTTTTGGTATAGCCTCAAGCGGCAAGCAGCAAGCAACACTCCAGCCCCTTAATTTTTGGTATAATCCATATTCCCTTTATCTTTCCTAGATTACTATGTTTATGTGATTGGATGCGTAGAATGTGTGTGGAAGCTTGAAGGACCATCGTATGGTTGTATAGTGGCTGGACAGATTTTGTAAATTGAATGTATTGTGTGAATGAAGCTTATAAAGTTAGTGAATGTGTTTGAGTTGGTGTATAATTGATATGGACATAATTATATATATTGAATATGTTGGTTATGATGAACTAAGAAGAAGTTATGTGCTGGGTGGGTATTGAATGGGAGTTTTAATGGTTATATTCTGTTTGGTTGAATCTTTTGTCAGTGAAACTCACTTTTAGCTTTAGCTGAAATTTTTTTATCCTGGTCTCTCCATTTTTACTACCGATAAAATGCTTGTAATGGTTTATGTATCTGTGGCCTTTATGCCCTAAGTTTCATGTCTAAGCGTGCTAATAGAGAGAGTTTTATAGTAAAAGCACGAGGGATGAACATTATACTTGTTTTATTGATGTATGAAGAAAATTCTTGCCGGACAGTGTATGTAGAAAATTCTTGCTGGACAGTGATGCATCAATGATGAATAAACATGCTTGCTCGTTTCTTATGTACTGATGTCTTCGTGATGTTCATGTGGTAGAAACTTCGCAGCCATTTTATTCTTCTGGGTGATAATCTTTTAAATTCTTTGTTAAAAAAAGGAAATAGAGTTTGAACTCTTGCTTGAATAATGAATGTGTTTGAGTGGATAAGTGTGGGAATATAATGGTTTGAACTTATGAAATCATGAATATGCTTGTCAAGGGGCTTATGAGCAGGAGAGAAGTATTCGTGAAGGTAGAAACAAAAGAAATTAGTTCAACCTACTGCTTGATGAGGTAGAATAAAATTATGCTCTGTTATGATTTAGGCAATTTGGGTTCTGTTATTGTTTCTGCTGTAGATTTAGCTCTATCATTTCCTCTAATCAACTATGTTTAAATCTCCATTTTTTTTGGTATGTCAAACCATTATAAATCAATGCGAACGTGAGCCACAAGTCCCTTGCATCAAACCAGCTCCATCTCTCTTTGGCAGCTGTTACATTCCTTTCACTTAGGCAAATTTATTTTTTGTTCTTGCCTCATATTCCTCCAGTTTTATTAGATTATAGCACCTAAACACCTAAGTTAGTTGCTGCACATCAAACCAACCCTCTAATCACGTCATTCTCATCCCTTCTCACTACTAGCCATCTCAAGCTCCAAGCCACAAATGCTATAAGGATTGAACTAGAATTACTGCAAGGCATTATAGCAGCAGAATTTCAGTCCTTGTAACTCTCAGTTTTGAGTTCAGTCTTCTATATTCCTTCCCTTATTAAGTTTTGTTTGCTTTTGTTTTGCACGTGAATCTATGTTGTTGTGGCATTTAGCTAGCCTCTTGTTTGCTTTTGTGTTGCGCTTGCATCTTGTCTTTTGGGATTGACTTTGTTGGAGGAAATAATTGGGGTTTATAAAACTTACTGTCTTGTCTTTTGCAAGGCCACTGTCATGAATTTTTATTGCCTTACGAAATATTCTCTGGCCAGGAGCAAGTACTGCTAATGGGCCATAAGCTGATTTTCTCCTTACAAAAACTTCCCACCTTGGGCCAAAATGGGCACGCCACTCTTCCTGTGTAGTGTAATGGGGCAGATATTGCTGGACCCCTAGATGGGCTGTTTCACAGAATTTCTAAAATTTTTTTGTTTTGAGTTAAAATATGTACGTAACTTCCGATAGGAAAAGTGTTGATGTAATATAGCTAGACTGCGACATGTAGTTTTCAATTTCCTGCATAATTAAACAAAAACATGTCAGAGTCAGTAAGAGAAAGGGAGATTGCTCAATATTTCTTGCTCTTGGGTTCTCATTAGGAATTTTCTTGTAAACATGTTAAGCACAACTTTAGTAGTTTTTTTGAAATTGTTATTAGTGTCAATTTGAATCTCCAAGGTTTGTATATAATTTTTTAGCTTATATTAGACAATTTTTTATAATCGTTTTTGGCTCATTCTCATCTTTTTTGGCTTTTACATTTTTTTTTCTGAATTCTTTTAGCCTTTGCCGTGAAGACAACTCGTGGCAAATAAGTTTGTGTCAGAAGAAATTTTTTCCACCAAATGTTCTAGTGGGTAATACTAATCCCCGCCATTACCTCTTGCAGTAATTGCTTCTATTCCCACGAGCATTAATGAAAATGAACGTGCTTTTGCGACGAGCTTCATCAGCTCTTGCCTTAAGATGTGTCATGGGAAAACATAGGTATTGACCACGGCTTAAACCTTTTGTGGGCTATAATACTTTTCGCAGCAAGTTTTATGCCGCGAGCTTCCCACAACGAAATTTTGTGGGAATAGAGTTTTTCACACAAAAAAAGCTACTTTTTGCCATGAATCTCCCCTTTGGGAAAACACGGTATTTCTTGTAGTGATATATATGTATATATTTTGCCTTGGACATCAAATCTTTTCTCGGGTCTGAAATCCATTTTGTTTGACTTCAAATTTTTTTCAAGCGCATGGATGAGCTAGCAGTTATGTAATGTAGTTATTTTATTTTGTATTTAACTTGAGCTTCATATGAAGTCAAACTTGTCGATACAACTATTTTGTATTTAATTTGTAGTTCTTGACTTGTCGATACAACTATTTTGTGATCAATACATGGAGAGGGCTTTTCTATTTACTTGAAGAACAAGAACTACAAAACAAAACTCGAAGGCAACTTCCAAAAACTGGAAGAATATGCAATTTACCTTCCTATCTCCCTCAGCATCCATGGCTTCATGCCTTAGAGATGAGATGCAAAGCGGATATGCCTAATTCCATAAACCTGGTTGTGTATTGTTTGACCGTCATGCCTCATTGGATCAAGTTCGCAAAGTCCCTCTCCTTCTGCAGCTTCATGATGGCAAGAAACGGCCTCCAATGATCCTAGCTCTATGATTAGCAGTTGTCGTTTTGGTCCTTGGTGCACTAGATTTTTTTTTTTTTTTTTTTTTTTTTTAAGAAGAGCCGGTAGCCACCCACATAGCAGCCCCATCCCAAGTTTATTAAAAAGCCCTCACTTGTGGCGGAGGAATACCGTGGTTACAACCCTTGGCCTGGGGGCTACAAATAAAAAACCAAAACCCAGGCCTAAAAAAAACCATAAAGAAACCACAACCACAACCACAAAGCACAAAAAAAACATAAAAAGACACAGAACCACAACCTGCAAGAAACAACCTGCACAGACAAAAAGTAAGAATAGAAAAAATTGAGTGTGAAGAAAAGGACATACCTGAAGATAAAGCCATCAACCGAGGCACATTAACATCGTCTTCGGATTTTCCGAATGTAGGGAAGACCCCTTTTGTCCAGCCGAATATTGCCTCTTATGGGAGCAGGTAGATCAGATAAAGAAAACCATGAGAGGGTATGGCCCTTAGCACCCAGTTTAGCAAGCCCATCTGCAACCGAGTTACATTCTCTATAGCAGTGAACAAGAGAAACATTGAGCCCTGCGAGACGACTCTGGATCTCATCCCAATAATCTTCCATGTACCACAGGCCACATCTCTGAGTCCTTAACCAGTTAAGCACAAGCATGGAGTCAAGTTCGATTTCCACAGATGAAACACCCAACAGGCCAATATGACGAAGCCCATGAAGTAAACCCATCAGTTCAGCATAGTTGTTGGAGTTATGCCCAGTGGCAGTTGCAAACCCGCAAAGAAAGTTACCGTTATCATCACGAATGATGCCTCCTGCACCCGACGGGCCTGGATTGCCTAGAGAAGAGCCATCAACATTCAATTTGACCTAACCAGGCTTAGGAAGCTTCCACTTGACTGGAATAATAAACTCTTTCCTCGTAACATTTAAAGGCATATTAAAGCAATGTAAAACACCTTCGTCACGTCGAGAGAGCAAGTTGACATCCTTAAGCTTTAACCCGATCCAGGAGACCCAATATTTAATAGAACACCAAACCTGTTGGACCGATTCCATCAAACCTTCCATACGGGCTTTACTGCGACGTCTCCATAGACGCCAAGTAATGATAGCCGGAAGAAGACCCAGCAATTGACCCGGGCGATTAGAATTTTTTGCCCGCCTATACCAGCAGTCCACCCTCTGTTTCCAAGAGCTACCTTCTAACCAAGGAATTTCAAGAACAACAGAACAAATACGCCAGATTTTTTCAGCAAAATCTCCTATAGCAAGACAGTGATTGAGATCTTCATATTTGGAATTAGAGCAGCAATCGCAGCGGGAGACAATAGAAATACCAAGATTACGGATTCTGTCATCCACAGGAAGACAATTGTGAATGGCCTTCCACATAGTAATCGAAATATTATTGGGAAGAGCAGAATGCCAGACCCAATTAGCCCAAGGAAAAACAGGGGCTCTTATATGAATACAATTCCACGCGCTTTTAGTAGAGAAGAGACCGTCAGCTGAAGGAAGCCAAATCAACAAATCCTTCCCGTTTTTAATCCGACCCAATTGCAAAATAAGGTCCTCAGCTTTGTGATGACCAACCAACCGAGTAAACAAATCCATATTCCAACCCAACCCAGCTTTACAATCCTCCAATTTAAGATTTGGCATATCAGAAATCGGAATATTATCACTAAGAGGAGCATCGTCAGCCCAATGGTCATGCTAAAAGAGAACATTACCCTCCTGAACTTTCCATTTAGAATTAGCTTGCACTAAAGAAATACTGTTCAAAATCATCTTCCAAAAAAGAGACCCTTTCTTATGATCCACCATGGAAATATGTCTGTCACCAATATATTTAGCATGAAAAAACTTGGACCAGAGAGAAGTACCTTGCAGAAGGTTCCAGGCTAGCTTCATGTGAAGAGAAGACTGGACGTCTTGAAGGTTACGAAGGCCCAGACCGCCTTCTGAGACAGACTTACAAATATCCACCCAAGAGCGCCATTTTTTCTTAGGTTTCCCATCTTTAACACCCCAGAAGAAGGTACTGATGATTCTGTGAATTTTCTCAATCACGGCTTTCAGAGTTCTTAAGATAGAAAGGCTGTGTACGGGTATACTTTGAAGAACATGTTTAATGAGAGTCAAACGCGCCCCACTGGATAACAACCTGGCCTGCCAACCCTCCAATTTAGACTGAACTTTAGCAATTAAGTCATCAAAGTGAACAATCTCCAGTCTTCCTGTGATAATAGGAACTCCCAGATATTTAAAAGGAAAACTTCCTTCCGTAAAACCAGTGAAACGAAGGAGAGCCCGACGCCTAGATACAGAGATCTGAGTAGAGAAAAAAATATGGGATTTATTTTTGTTCACAACTTGCCCTGACCACTGTTCATAAGTCTTCAACACATCAGTAATAGCTTTCAAAGAAGCCTTTCCCCCATTACAAAATAGGACCATGTCATCCGCATAAAGCAGATGTGAGATAATAGGGGAGCCACGCGGGTGGTGAAACGGAATGATCTTGCCCATATGAATCTGATTATTAATCATCCGCGAGAAAATGTCTTCCACAAGAATGAAGAGGTAGGGAGAAATGGGGTCACCTTGACGCAACCCCCGGCCACCTTTGAAGAAACCTTTGGGAACACCATTCATGACCACAGAGAACCAAGGATTCGTGATGCATTGACGAATCAAATTACAGAAAAAATCTGAGAAACCGAAAGCTTTAAGAACCTGCAAAAGAAAGGACCAGTCTACACTATCGAAGGCCTTTGCCATGTCAATCTTCAAGACAACATTCCCACCATAAACAGGTTTATTAATAGAGTGAATCATCTCTTGAGTCATGCTAATGTTATCAAAGATGCTACGGCCCGGGAGAAAGGCTCATTGTTCAGGAGAATAAAATTAGCAAGCAGGGGGGATAAGCGATTAACCATGATTTTGGTGCAAATTTTGTAAAAGACATTGCACAAGCTAATCGGTCTAAACTTATCAAAACTTGTCGGATTTTCAACTTTTGGGATTAAAACCAGATGAGTAGCATTGAAAAACTGAGGGAGAGCCATACCTTGAAAAAACTCTGACACAGCAGCGACAACATCGGTACCCACAATATGCCAACAAGATCGATAGAAGCCCGACCCAAAACCGTCAGGACCCGGGCTACTATCTTCCGGAATGGAGCAAAGAGCATCATAGACTTCTTGAGACAAAGGAACACAAGAAAGGAGATCGTTGTCATCTTGTGAAATAGTCGGTTGAACTAAGTCCCCCAGATTAGGCTCATCACAACTGTTACCTGCTTTCAAGAAATTTGAAAAATAAGTGATAGCCCCGTCGTGAATTTGTTCAGGTGAGGAGAGAATAGAACCATCCTCGAGCTGCATCGCTTTCACCTCTTTATGATTACGACGACTGACAGCACAGAAGAAAGCAGAATTTGCTTCACCCTTCTGAATCCAGCGTTGTTTGGCTTGTTGGGCTAGACGTTGTTCTTCCCTATTCAACCAGACTGATAGTTCCAGCTGGGAGGCAACAAGATCATCCTCCACGTCTTCAGCATACTCAGTTTGTAAACTTGCCTCCAAGCCCTTTATACGATCTTCAAGAGCCGCTATGTGGGAGACAGTTTTACCAAAGGTGTGATTGTTCCAAGTTCTCAAAGCAATTTTGAGACGTTTAAGTTTAGTAACAAGCATATACAAAGGAGATCCCCCAACATCATCGCCATTCCAAGAGTGCGAGACACAATCGAAAAACTGAGCATGAGAAACCCACATTTGCTGAAATTTAAAGGAAGGAAAGCCATACCGAATAAGCTGATTCTCCAACGAGACTGCCATCGGCGCATGATCAGAAGAAGTGCGCGCCAAGTATTCCATATTAGCACCAGGAAAAGCATCGAGAGCCGCTGTGTTGAATAGACAACGATCAAGACGAGCCCAATGCCGTGATCTACCCGAATGACCATTGCACCAAGAAAGAGAATTCCCACAGGAAGGCATGTCAAGAAGCCCACAAGAACCCACCCAACTGTTAAACTCCTCCATAGCCAAAGCCAACCTTGGCCTGCCCCCTCTACGCTTCGAGTCATTTCTGATAATATTAAAATCACCCATGACCATCCAAGGAAGATGATGAATATTAGCCCCCATCAAAGAACCCCACAGTCTTCTACGCTCCAAATAGGAACATTTCGCATAAACAAAAGTAATACGGAAATCATTCAGATTAGTGATTCTAACAGTCAAAAATTGATCACCCGTGTTCTCGACAACAAGGTGTAAATCTTGAGACCAAAACAACCATAATTTGCCGCCTTCCTCAACATTAGAGCAACAACCATCAAAATGTAATCTATCACGCCATATATCTAAACGAGAGATTCTAACCATAGGCTCAGCAATAACAACAAGTTTAGGATGAAACTTTGTTACCAAATTTTTAAGACGCTTTCTCGACGTTCCGAGACCTCGAGCATTTCAATATAAGTAAGAGACCTTCATAAATTGAGACGGGAGGGCTTGCTTACAACCCTGGAAGAACCCCTTAATTTAATGCCTTTCCCATTCTGTTTAAATTCCGAAGGAATATCCGAGTCCGAGACCACTAGGTTGTTTTTAGCTAAATGCTCCAAGGGCCCTTCAGAGTCAGTATCTGAACAAACTTGACAATCAGAGCAGGTTGTTTTACGTTCAATCTCCTCACAAAGAGGTGCCTTTTCGTCCGGTTGAGCATTTTCGTCCGGGACCATGGTAGGCCCATCATGGACCATATCATCGGCGTCTTCCTCTTCAAGCTCTTCAATAATGATCGGAGCCGGTTGAGCCTTGGAGATGTGCCCAGTTTTGCCATGTTCCAAGGTAGTAGCCACGGGTTCAGGACCCATTGAGTTCAAAGTACCTCCCAAAACTTCAGCACCCGAGTGTAGCAGCACTCCTTTATGATTTTTCTCACACAATCCAGACGTAGAAGTACATACAGTCCCTAGACCCGCAGCATCAACGTGAGCATGTCTGTCCAGCGAGAGGTCAACCATAGGAATAGGCTCACCGACCAGAACGGGAACAGCCTCTTTCAAAGCAGTCTTCTCCAAATCTTCTTGCATCTGCTCCACATCTTCCAAACTCTGAAGAGCTTCAGCGGCAACCAGTTTGGAGTGAACCAGTTGAGGTACTTCACCCTGTTCAGCAGTCACGACACCAACAAATGGCTCCATCCTCTTCTCAAAATTATCCGAGTTAGACACATCCTCTGTAATCGGTAAACCTCCATTGACGTTGTCCTCCTTGGCACTCGGTTTTTCAGCTTTCGGTTTCCAGATTTTTCCACCTTTCACCGTTTGTTTTTTTTCCCCTCCATTACGACAGGTACTTTGGTTATGGCCTTGGCAGCGACAGTTCAAACAATAAGCCGGCAAAGTCTCGTAAAGAATCTCCTGCCTGCGGCTTCTCGGCATTCCAGGAATACCAATCCAGAAGTGGGAGATGGGCTGCTGAGAGGCATCAATTTCTAGACAAACCCGGGCTCCATCTGTGCGGGTAGCGCACTTCGTAGGATTATCGCGGCGAATGTAATTTCCGATCGGTGCCATGAGCATCTTTAAGAGGGAGGAGAAGTTGGGCGGAAGGCCCGGCAAGAAAACCCAAACAGGCACAGTCGGTGGCTCAATGTCTTCATCGAAATCAGGAGACCATGCAAAGGCACGGTAAGGGATTCCTTCTATGTCACACGATTCCCTTGACAAAGCCTTGTGAAGATCGGATTCAGAAGACATGCGAATGAATATATTTCTGGGCCGTTGCATGGCAGAGACGACTGGCAAGGAGGACAGACCCCAGCGGCTGCGTATGAAGGCACGGATGCTATTAAGGGATGGTCTTTGTCGAAGAAACTTCACAACCATGGAAAATCTGAACGGTTCTGCAGTTTTAGCAAGTTCCTCGGCTGAAAAGGAGAAAAAAGGCTCACCGTCGATGTACTTTGGTTGCCGGAAAGGGACCACCACCTCTGGCAGTGGTTGGGGCACGGATGAAACCAGGTCGGCGAACGACCGTGGAGGACCAGCCATGGAAGGCTGGCCTTCAACGGCCGCCATGCAGAAAGCGTACGTGAGCGTAACCGAGAAAGACGTGAAGCCCTAGCAGAGCGTTTCACGTTAAAACGCACCGTATTGTTTCCATGATGAGTATCGCATTCCTTGGTGCACTAGATAATCAGTACGAAATAGAGTAAAAGTGTGAACCAGATAATCTTGAGGGTAATTTTTCTAAACAAAATAGAGGTGTTCTTCAGGTGAGCTTTGGGCTCAATCACTTGTATAGAGTTAGTTCAAGTTATAATACAACCAATTGAGTTGTTGTATCCTAGAAGAGACAAGTCAAAAGGAAGTCTGTTGCACCGATTCAATTGAAAATTTACATACTGCAGAGGGCTTGAACCCACCTTATAGAACGATATTTTCATGCCTCAGTCCATATTAGTTTTGTTCGAATACTAATTTCATTGTAGTTTTTATTATATTATTGTGTATTTCACTAACACTTCCTCTCACAAATCCTTTGTTTCCTCACACTAGGTTACTCTTGGGTGCACCATGATGACTCTCATGCCACAAGACTAAGAACTCATCACTTTTACTTACTCCTAGACTTCCAAAAACTCAAACCTACAACACTAAGATCATAAACTAATCTCTTGTACTTGTTTGGATAGTAAGATGAGATGAGATGGTTTTATATAAAAGTTGGATAAAATATTATTTTATAATATTATTATTGTTTTGTGATTTGAAAAATTTGAATTGTTTATTATATTTTGTATGAAAATTTGAAAAGGTTATAATGATGAAATAAGATGAAACACTTTCTGAATCCAAACAAACTTTATAAATTCACCCAAAGTCGTAAAGCTCTAATACTACCGAGTCTCTGCTGCCCGATCCTTGCTTGTGATTTGGCGGAGAATTTCACAGGTCACACCACTCAATGTGTGAAGATTTGTGTGTGCTCTCATATGCCCGGCACACGTGGGTATAAAATTTTACAGCAAAAAGAAAAGGGTATGCAATAAAACTATAATTATGAATATTGATAATTTAAAAACATCAAACTCCATCATATATATCCATAAGTCATGAAAACTCCTCATAAATCTCCAAGTTAACTAAACTATTACATCCTATAAACTATACATCAAATCTAAATCAGTTAAGACAAATTTATAATCACCAAGTCTACCCAAAAACAGGGGCAAATCGGCCCCCACTAGGACTTTTCACCCAGGCCGGATTTTTTTTCGGTCCGGTCTGAAACTTGGATAACCGGATTCCGATTCAGGTTTTCGGTCTGGGATCAAATCCAGGTTGGAACCCGCATTACAAAATCCAGACCAATCCGGTTCGGGTACAGTTATGAAACTTGGGTTCCAGGTTTAAAACCTGGTACCCGGGTTATATATATTATGTTGAACATAAGATTTCAAGCTTTGTGTAATTATATATCTACACATGGATTTTGATGATAACAAATGAATTCAAAGAATGAAGGAGTCTCAAGCTCAAGTTGTCCACAAAATGGAGTCAAGCACATCAAGGAACCAAGCATGAGCAAGAAGGGAACAAGTTCACATTAAAGTCATAGAGTAATATGTAAATCTCTTAAAAATTCGAAATTAGGAGTAAGGCTCAAAAATTAATATTTTATCATAAAGCATTAAAATACATTTTCCACATGTGCATGAATATTTTGAAAATTAAATTTGAAAATTTTGAAAGATGATTGATTGTCATCTTTCACATGTGCATACCTTGATTAAAGGGTTGAACTTTGAAAATATTAAAGATGATTGATTGTCATCTTTCACATGTGTATGTTTTATTTGAATATTTTCAAAAGTGATTGATGCTTTTTTAGACTTATACAAAAGGTAGATGATTTTGTTTGAAATATTTGAAAAGTAAAGTGTGCTCCTTTTGTCATATGCAAAAAGTAAAAGATTAGGTTTGAATTTTTGAAAAAGGAAAGTGTGCTCCTTTTGTCATATGCCAAAAGTAAAAGATTAGGTTTGAAGTTTTTGAAAAATGAATGATGTTGTCTTTGACAATTGAAAATGAAGAACCTTTTATTTGAATTTTTTGAAAAAGTGAATGATGTTGTCTTTGACATGTGAATCTTTTTAAATTTGAATATGAAGTCTCATATGCCTATAAATAGATCATTTGAGAGCTTCACATTTACAACATCCAGAGCATACAACATTCATTCAAAGCTTTCATTCTCTCTTCTCTAAGCATTGAGCCTTAATTCTTGTTCATTTTGAAATATATAGTTTGCGCTGTATTGTTCTTATTTCACTCATTGAGGAGTGTTTTCTGATAACCTACCCACTATCAGCTCTTGTATCAGAAAAAGGGTGTGTATAACCCTTGTGCTTGTAGAAAGTATTCTACACGGGAAATAGTTGAATCAGCACGTGTAAGGTGATTGCAAGTGTAGAAGGTGTTCTACACGGATCCTTTGTAGCGGTGTTGTTCAAAGGTATAATAGGTTTCTATCTCCACCTGAAGGAGATTGAATAGTGAATTAGGGAATCCTCAATGGGTAGCTTGAGGCGAGGGCGTAGGCAGTGGGGCCGAACCTCGTTAACATACTGAGTTTGCTTCTCTCTTACCCTTACTCTTTATATTTATTGCTATTTAATATTTTGTTTATATTTTATATTATATATTATATATTTGATTTATAATTGTTATTTTTTTAATACAACTCAATTCACCCCCCTCTTGTGTTAGTCATCTGGGCAACATATTAAAAACAACCTAGTTAACTCCAACCCTACCTCGCTCTCTCTCTCTCTCGCCCGTAAGCCTTCTTCTCTTCTCTGTCTAACTTCTCTCTATCTTCTAAGTCTTAGCCAGAGCAGCAGCTGCAGCACCGTCGACTCCTCTTCCATGCCGCCCCCGTCACTCAATCTCACTCTGGGGCTCTGCTCAGTACCCAGTTTCCTTTCCCGTGGTCATGGTTGTGCGTCGGATCTGCTTCTTCAACATGTTGTTAGTGCGTGAATGGTGTTTTGGTTGGCCAGATCTACGATGTTTTTTTTTTGTATTTTTGATGATCTGGGCAAGTTTTACTCTTCAGATTAGAAGCCCCCAAATCTCTCTCTCTCTCTCTCTAAGAGGAAACCCTAGCCACTACATCGTGCCTTTGATGCCATTTTCACTCGTCGGACTACTGCAGTGTTGTGACTACCATCGTTGCTCTCTCGCCGAACGTTTGGATCACCACCTTCGACAAAAACTGCCGCCAGCCAATTTGGGTTTTTTTTTTTTTTTTTTTTTTTTCTCTCTGTTGAATATATTTTGTTCGCTTTTTATTGATTTGGATCTGTTTCGATGAGAATGTTTGAATAGAGGAATCTTTGAGGAGTATATTTATGGGTTAGATTTGGATTTATGAGTTTGTAGTTTGCTGGTTTTCAAATCCTATAGCCAATGACCATGTGAATCTGTAATGAACTCGTACTAAGGCAAAAACTTCTAGCAAATATAATGACATGAAACAATTTTAGTAGATTTATTTTGCATAGTTATCTTCTCTTGGTGGTTTGTGTAGTTTGTGATCTAAGATTTACACGCCTTCTCTTTTCCTTATCTGCATTTATGGTTTTAGTTAAGAAGATATGAGTTATATTCTTCTGAGATCTAATTATTTATTCTTCTTCTTTTTATTCGAGCTCTGTTGAGTTATGTGTTGTGTCAAATTCCCTTTGGGTATCAGGGTATGTTTGGTTATTGAGATACTGTTGCAAGCGAAAAACTCGAATTTGAATATTGAGCTATTTGAATGATCCGGAAATGAAAGACTGGGGAACAATTAAAAGGCATTGTTTTATTTTTTTTGTGTAACTTTGTTTTAAGAAAGATAAACAGTAGTGAAGATGTAGAGGTTTTTTGGTTTAATTATAGTGACTGTGGCTTCCAATTGCATGAACTCTCCCCCGAATCAATTATTAGTGGTATAGGCTCAGAAGATTGCTGGACCCTTTATTTCCTTCAAGTCCTTGACGATAAGGCAGGGCGTTGGAAGAAACATACCCTTTTGGCCTTTGATATTGAAACGCTAATTAACCACCCTTTACTTTTAGAGAAACTGCTTCTTTTGTGTGAATTGCAGGTTCATTGACAACTTAACAATGGCCATATTATTATTCACTGTTATAGTGTTAACTATTATATTGCTATTTAAGTAACTTGATTCGTTAATTTTGGGCCCATGTTATTATAGTGCCTCATAGTTGAATTCTTCAGGAAACAGTTGCTATGTGAGTTGCATTGAAGTCATATCTGGAAGATGATACTTGGGTTCAGTTTCAGTTTATTGCTAAACTGCAGGTGGATTTGTGAGTGAAATGCTTGCTAGTGGACCTGAAGAACCCATACCATCATCTATTTGTGTTTTGGAAAAGTTAAAAGATTTGTTGACATTATTTGCAGCTTATAGAATATTTTTATTGTATAATTTATTGACATTATTTCCTTTTGAATGAACACGCAGGTGTGCTATGGGAAATTGCTATAGCTTGCAAAAAGACCATAGATATTTAATTTCCATGGGTCCTGCAATAAAATAAGACCATTAGATATGTAATTTTCATATATTGTAATTTTGTATTTGTAATGTAATGTAAAAATACCAAATAATGTAATATGGAGTGAATTGCATAATGTGTTGCATGCATTTTACATGATAAATGTTGAATTTCTTTTTTGTTTTCAGTTAACAAGGTAATTAATTCTATTATATATACAAAAAAAAAAATCAAAATTTTTTCTTGAAAAATTTGTAATAGAATATAGGCTTTTAGTTTATTTAAAAAAATGCTTTTCACCATTACGTTTTTCTTGAAAAAATTTAATAATATAGACATTTGTTAAAAAAAAAAGGGGGAGGGGGTGGGGGGTTTGACCCGGAACCCGGATTGTAAAAACTTGGATTAATCCAGGTCTCGGATCGGGTCATAACCGGATATACCCCAGCTAGGTTTCGACTCAGGTTCTAGGCCAGGTGTACCTGGATACCCGATCCGAAACTCTGTTGAACACTTCTAAAAATGCATGCAACACATAGGTTTGTTCATCCGGGTTCCAACCCGGAAATTTGGATATACCCAAACCGGGTTAGCTCGGGTCAGACAAAGGCCGGAACCATGATGAATCTGGGTTTTCAAAACCCGGATTCCGGGTTCCGGATTGAACCCTTTTTTTTTAATAGTTCTTATAAAAAGCCTAAATGTAATCCTATACTTTCACATATAGTTTTGATTTTTCAAAAAAAAATTGATTGTGCAATTTAGAGGGTTGAAAAATATCAACTCCTGTATCACAGTTCTACTTAATTTGCCTCACAATATAAATGCATGCAAAACCCAAAAAAAAAAAAAAAATCCAATATTCATCTATGCAAGTATGCATACATCACAATACAATGCACTACATATTATATTATTTGTTATTTATACATTATATTACGAAATACTAAATTATAATATATGAATTACAAAATCAGTAGCATGTCGATCAATGATTTAATTTCCACATCAAATAGCAACTTCAAAGTGATTAGCCTGAAAGAAATCCTGCAAAAAACAAAATAGAATGAAAGTGACATAAATCTGAAAGCAAGCAAAATTATATTAACCCATATCAGATTAAGATAAAGGAATATACATCTCATTGTTCTCTGCTTCTTGGGCTCCACCATTACATATATCCGGAAGCAAAGAGGAAATTAAAAGTTTTGAGACATGTTAACAACTCCTAAGCTCTCTGCAGAGTATTCAGAAGCAATTCTAAAAAATTTTTGAGAAAGGAAACCAAAGGAATGTAATTAAACAACTGCATGTTCAAGGCATTAGAGAGAGACATGTGAAACCCTAGCTACCGCAGCTCTTCATCTTTGCCTCATTCTCTCTCTCTCATCAGTCATGTCAACGCAGCCCTTCTCCAGTCGAAACTGTTGTCCCTCTCCATCTTCTCGTTCTCCAGGCAAATTAAGTGGAACTTTGATACAGAAGTTGATATTTTCCAATTCTCTAAATTGCACAATCATTTTTTTTTTAAATCAGAGTTACATGTGAAAATATAGGATTACATTTAGGCTTTCTATAAGAACTACTAAAAAAAAATACGGGTTCCATCCGGAACCCAGATTCATCCGGGTTCCAACCCTTGTTTGACCCGAGCTAACCCGGTCTGGATTTCAAATCCGGATTCCTATTTGAGTATACCTGAGTTTCCGGGTTGAAATCTGGATGACCAGGCCTAAATTAGTCACATTAAGGACAAGAAACGCCAAAGGAAGACCCTACCCAACAATTTCTTCTTATATTGCATAATAATAATAATAATAATAATAATAATAATAATTTCTTCTTCTAATCCAACGCGGCAATGGCTTCGTTAATAAGCATTCTCAAGTAATTAGGAAGTTACCAAGAAGCTTTCACGAGTAGCTTCTTTGGGATTTTCGGGTTAACGTGAATGGCGGAGGAAATGGTTTTCATAATTTCTTTATATTCTTTTCCGATTCGGGTTATATATATGTATGTATGCTGGAATTGAAAATCTTGAAAGATGAAAAGTTTGCTATGCCTCTCACTTCTAACTTCGAATCCCCAAAACTAATCTTAAAAACAGAGTGTTTAATTTGTTTTCTTGTTTTAAAAAAACAAACAACGTCATTTATTTTGTTTGCTTTGTCCGGCAAGATAATCTCTACCATCCAAATTGTTAACACTACGGGATATCAATTATAAACATGCAAGGGGCATGACCATCTTGATAAGTTTTTACAATTTTAAATAAAATAAAGGGTATTTTCATGCCATTAATAATTTATTTTTAATAAAGAAGCATGATTACTTTAATTAATTATAAAATGAGCTGCAAAATGGTTGCAAATTATTGTTAGTATAACATTAGTCTCACTCACTCCTTTTAAAAAATAGGTAAGTTTAAAATTTACATGAGAAAATGAGACTTGACAGAATAAAGATTATTCTAACAGCTAGTTAATCAACAGAAATTAAGGATTGAGAGTGAGAAATAGACACAACACATAGAGAAAACTTTGATAATAGAGTTTACTCATAAAAGTCGAAAACTGATTATGAAACCCAAAAGTCGGGCACAAATAGGTAGAAAAATTGAGATTTTGAGAATTTTGCCCAAAAAGGCAAAATCTCAATTACTACCTAAAAATAAAAGATGGAATAAAATAAGTATCATTTTTGGCCCGAACCGGAAATAAAATCATTTCTAAAGCAGACAGTGAAATTTTACCCTAGGAGGAAAAAATAGTTTAAATTGAAGACTCCGAGAGAAGATGGCTCATTTTGGGATAAATGGGGCATAGCTGGATGTATTCATGTAGTGACCACGATATTCACGCCAAAATGAGATTTCTGAGTTGGGGTCATATGCGTGACATAGTTAAAGTTATGTCCAAAATACTAACGTAATATTGCCCCAATTCCTAGAATCTTTACCCTTTCCTACTATATTTGCTCTAACATGCCTTCTCAACATGCCTTCTCATGATAGTCCAGCATCATAGACCTGGATCCCCGCATCAAAAAATCTACTTTCTAATAGTGAATGTTGTTAGAAGAATGCACCAAAACTTACCAACCATAACAGTGTATGTGGCATTACTAATTAGTCCGAATGGACAATGAAATTGCCAACAGATTTCTTATCCCTTCTAAGGAAGTTGCTGAGAAACTTCTGGTTTTTTAGAGGGGTTTAGTCAGCTTTACCAACGAATGCGTGTGACCCCTTGTCCTTTCCTCTTCCATGATACGAACGCGGCAACCACTTTTCCAATTTATGGAGAGTTAAATTTTTTAATATTATTTTTAAGTTTGAGATAAAAAGTTTAAAATATTATTTTTTAATATTATTATTATTTTATAATTTGAAAAAAAATGAATTTTTTATTATATTTTATGTGAAAATTTAGAAAAATTATAATGATGAGATGAGATGAGAATTTTATATATCATCTTTTCCAAAACGGCCCTAAAGCATATGTACTGACGGTGTGGGACAATATCAATGAGTCAAAGTCTCCCTGAACCCAGTGCAGTTGTTGAAGAAAAAAATTAGTTGCAAGTACAACTACACACTAATATGTACATCAATCTAATGTAATTGGTCAAAAAATAAATTTTATTAAAAATAATGCTAATTTAAATTTTAAATATGAAAAAATCATTATTGGTATGCAGATTAGTACCCGACTTTATTTGTATTTAGTAAAACTTATTGTTGAAAGGAAACAATATTTTCATTTTATATTAATAATTTCTGTGGACTAAATATTAATAATTTCGATAGTCGGGAGATCATATTATAAAAAGAAAACAATTTGATGAAGTAAAATTTAATTAGCACCCAAACCAAATTAACTAATAAACCAGAATTGTGTGTATATATATATATATATAGTTCCTAGCTATCATTTCTCCTTCTGTACAAATGACTTATGATCTTTACGAATACAATCTGACGCCAATTATAGTGTTAATGGAGGGTATATATGCTAAAATTAACGAAAGAAATTATAAAAGTTGGATTGCAAGTTTCTATTTTCGGAAATGATAAAATGACAACCACTTAACAACTTTTACAGTACAATTTATTAATAAAATATTAATATTTAAAAATTTCCCGAAATTTTCTTTTATTTTAACGTGTTTGAACTTTAAAAATAATATTATTTTACTATATGTAGGAGTATTGATGTAGTTGTGACGTTGTCATTGTATCACTGCCTTTTTTTTCTTTTTGGTCTCCTCCAGAACTCATGAGAACATTGTGGGAAATCGCATCTCCAAAAGTTTGAAGAAGCTGCAAGGAAATTGCCAACAATACATAGTGGCATTGACTCAATGACTTCATAATTAAGTCATTAAGGAAGTTGCCTAGAAGTTACACAGGATGTACTGAGAAAGAGGCCGCATGGACTTCTATTTATTAAGGAGAGTCGATGATCATGTCCAACTCTCTCCATGCAGTAAGTAGATTCAGGCATTACATACAGTACACTTGCACTGATTAATTTCTTCCATGGCCTCTTCTTCGTTCTCTTCTTCTGACACCTTTCCATGGTTCTATAACGTCTATGATGTGTTTTTGAGCTTTAGACGAGGAGAAGATACTTGTGATACTTTTATTGCCCATCTGGGCCATGCTTTAGCTAGAAAGGGAATCAACACCTTCAGAGATGAGGATGAAGTTAAAAGGGGTGATGCGATTTCACCTACACTTCTCAAAGCCATAGAAGAATCAAGGATTTCCATCATTGTACTCTCAAAAAATTACGCATCGTCAACATGTTGCTTAGATGAGTTATTAAAGATTCTTGAGTGTCAAAAATCAAAACAACAACCAATTCTACCAGTGTTTTACCAAGTAAATCCATCAGATATTCAATATGAAAGAGGCAATTTTGGAGAAGCATTGGCTAAGCATGCTGAGAATTTGAATGTAGACATGAAGAAGTTGCAGCTGTGGAAGGCAGCCCTACAGAAAGTTGCCAATTCGACCGGGTTCGTTCTCGAAAATGGGTATTTATTCTAACCGCTTTTAATTATGCCTTCCATTCAAGATTGCGCCTTTTCGCTCCCATTCTATGTATAAATCAAGTTCATTTCTAGGACGACAAAAAATTCACCGAGTGATATATAGTAAGTACTTAGAAAAAAATTATTCGGGCTAGCTCCTCGCAAAGATACTCTAGACAAAGTGAAAGAAATTAAAAATGAAAGAATTTGAATTTTGAGTCTAACTAAAAGCTGGAGACAACCTACCAATTTCCAATTTCTTATTTTATTTTTTCGGCTATGAAAGAAAATTAAATTATATATGTTTCTTTTATTTCATGTATACATATATATATATATATATATATATATATTTATTTCGGCCAACTCATTAATTGTTTCTTTCTTTACTTATGTGTGTGTGTGTGTGTGTGTGTGTGTGTGTGTATTATGTGTGCGCGCGTTTATGTGTAGGAATGAAGATTCTGAATGCATTGAAGCAATCGTTCAACAAGTCTCATTAATAAGTCTCATGGCTTATCGTTCATATTTATATGTTGCCAAGCATCCTGTTGGACTAATACATTGTGAACAATGGCCAATACATCACGTAGAAGATCCTGTCAAAAATTTGCGTTTAATTAGTATTCGGACAAACGACGTACGAATGGTAGGGATCTTTGGATATGGAGGAGTTGGTAAGACAACTTTAGCCAAAGCAATTTATAATTCAATTGCTTTTCAATTCGAAGCTAGTTGTTTTCTTGAAAATATTCGTCTCACTTCGAATCAAGAGTATGGTTTGGCTCAATTGCAAAAAACCCTTCTCTCCAAGATCTTCGGAGATGGTAGAAGTTTGAAGGTGGACAATATTGATATGGGAATCGATATGATAAAACATAATCTTCATTCTAAAAAAGTTCTTCTAATTCTTGATGAGATTGACCGTGCTACCCAACTAGAAGTGTTGGCAAGACATCGTGATTGGTTTGGTAAAGGTAGTAGAATCATCATCACAACAAGAGATAAAGAGTTTGTGATTCGTTCGCGAGTTAATGTCATATATGAGATGATCGCATTTAATCATGACGTAGCTGTTCAACTATTTCCTTGCAATGCTCTCCAAAGAGAGATCACATTTGACGGTTTTAGAAAATTTGTGGAATAAATGATCATGATAGATAAGGACGATCCACTAGTTTCCACAGTTGTTTGTTCGGATTTCTATAGTAGAAGTGAAAGTGTGTGGATACAAGCTTTGGATCAAGACAAGAAAATCGCTTGCAATAATATTTATAGCGGATTTCAAACAATTTGGGATAGATTAAGTGGAAATGAAAAGAATATTTTTCTTGACATAGCATGTTTTTTCATTGGAGATGTGTTTGATGATGTCATTAAGATACTAGATAGCTTTGGTTTTTCCCCAAACGTTTGGATCCCAAGACTTATGGAGAAATGCCTTATTTACAAGTGCGACGAAAGATTGCAAATGCATGACAGGTTCCGTGATATAGGTAGAAAATTGTTCGACAAGAATCACCCCAAAATCCAGGAGCACGCAGCAGATTATTCTTTCATGAAGACGTTCGAGAAGTATTCGAGACAGATACGGTAAGTTAGATTGAAATCTCTTTTAATTAAACATTGTTTCTTTGGCAGATGTGACATATATGTGTGTGTACATATATGAATAATTTATTTTCTGATTCTGTTGGCACACTTATTATGCATTGTCTTCCAATATAGGGAACAGATAGAGTTGAAGCAATCTTGGTAGATTTGCCTAAAGGCAGTGACATCATCCGCTTGAGTCCCAAGGCAATAAAAAAAATTACGAGAGGACTCAGATTCTTTAGATGCCGCAATGCACATTTTTTGGCCTAAATGTCATTTGAAATTTCAATCACAATTTCATGGATTCGGATCATGTAGCGTTGTGGTACTTACCTACAGAACATATTACGCATCAACGAGTTAGCAAATCCAAATGGATGGAAGTCAACTTTCAAAGAGGCATCGTGTTGATTAGGATGATGACCATGATCATCACGATATTGAATCCAACTTGTATCCACAACAAAGGAGGCCTCCTTCAACCTTGGACATCAAACGTTTTCTGGAGACTGATTATTAAATTCGTTTCAAGTGTATGGAGGAGCTAGCAGTTATGTCAAGTAGTTATTTTATTTTGTATTTAGCTTGTTCTTCATATGAATGAAAATAAGATTATTTAGCCCGAAGTATTCTTGAATTGCCAATACAATTATTTGTGATGAATACATGGAGAGGGATTTTCTATTTACGAGAAGAACAAAGAACTACCAAACAAAACTCGAAGGCAGTAATACTATATGTAATGATAGTAATACTATATGTAATACTATATTAAATAATAGTAATACTCTTATTACTAATACTCTATATAGTTATAGTGATTTAGTACTAACATATTACATATTAAGCTAATTATACTAATACTGTTATAAATTTACAAATATATGATATATTATAATTTATACTATAACTTTTATAATATGTTAATACATTAATATATATACTAGTACTATATATTTTTTTTTGATTGGTTATACTAGTACTATATATTATAGCTAATAGTTATACATTAAAGACTATAGTAATACATTGATACTAAATATATAGTTATAGACTTATAATGATTTAGTTATTATGAATTTATGATTAGTATAATTATATAATTGTATTAGTATTAGGCTATTAGTAATTCAATTTGGATATATTATATTAGTAATATTAGTTATGTTGAATCAGTTAGTATAACTATATTCTACATTATTAGTATTAATATAAATATTAGCATTAGTTATAACTATATAGCCTATGTTAGAATTGAGTCTTAGACTATATAATAGACTAATAGTATTAGTACAACTATATAAGTATATTGTATAGTTATATATTAGTTTTAATTATAGTGATTAGTATAACTATATAATAGTAGACTATTAGTATAACTATATATTAGTATTAGTTATACTGTTATGGTGATTTAGTATATTATAATTTAGTATATTATATTTATACTATAACTCTTATAATATATTAATATATACTAGTACTATATATTATAGTTATATATTAAATAATATAATAATACATTCATACTAAATATATGTAGTTATATTTCTAGTGATTTAGTTATTAACTTATTATGATTAGTATAACTATATAAATTATAATAGTATTAGACCATTAATATAGCTATGTATTAATAATATTAGTTACGGTGAATTAGTGCTTTAGTATAACTATATAAGTATTAACTATAATGATTTATATATATTAATTAAATATAAGTATAGTGATAATTAAATTATATTAATTAAAGTGATAAATATACTATATAGCTATACATAGTATTAATAATAGACTATTAGTATAGTGATTTAGTATTAATAATAGTCACTATTGTTATTGTTGAAGTATTAGTTATAGTGATTTAGTATAACTATATTAGTATAAGTATAACTATAGTCTATATTAGACTATTAATATCTTTTTATACCATATATAATTATATAATTAATTATATACAACTATTATATAAATAATATATATTTTTTAATTTTCTATTCGGTCCAGTCTGGGGTGAAAACCCCCCGGACCGAACCGGACCGATCTCAATTCGGTCCGGTCCGGTCGGTTTATCTGATTCGGACCGTTCGATTCTCAACCCTACACACACCCAAAAATTCATTTTACACATTAAAACTTAGTTTCCATTTTCAACACATGAACATGCATGTAATATGCGAAAACCTAAAATAAATATGCATCCGACTTCCGAACTCCTCGGACTCAGTCCGGCACAATAAACCAATATCACAAAATAATTACTAAAGCAAAAATATATTTAAATTTCAAAATTATTTGAAAATACTTACAACGCTGTTAAAGATAATAATTTTGAAACATCAAATATCTGATTAATTCAAAAAACTAGTTTGAAAATAACTCACTAAAAATTTATAATGTTTTGGACTAAAATAGTTTTCGAAAACAATATGATTTTGAGTAATATTTTTGAGAAACAGAAGGGCTGATTTTACTGAAATAAAATAAAAGATGATGGCTGGAAGCTGGAAAATGTGAGACTCACGGCTGAAACACAACCCACCAAGAAAGAAAATGAGATTCACGGACTTAGGCCAACAACAGCGGGGCACGGCAAGAACACAAAAATCAAGCAAACCCAATATGATGCTCACGACTTGGGTGAAAACAGGGGCACTAAAAGCACTAGAATTTGAAGAAGGAAGAGTGGAGATGAAGATAAAATGAGAACAAAGAAAACTAGAGTATGGGCGCACGGTAATTCGGCCAAGAACAGAGCACAAATTCTGCAGCTACAATAAGGCACGGCAAAGGCAAAACATAGCAAGGAAAAGCTCCAAACAAAGTGAAAATGCAAAGGAATAATCACAACCACGAACCCACGGAAATACTAGAGGAAAATGGAGGAAAACCAAGCATGAAAATGGGGTCCAACAACAGAGCAAAGTTCATGGTTTTGGGAAAGAAAACAGGGCACGAAAATGGCCAAAACCAAGCAAGGGTTGGGGGAAAAATGGTGGTGGCGCGATCGACGGTGGAAGAAGTTGCAACCAAGGTTGCGGGGTGAGGCTGGGCTGGCTGTGGAGGATGGCGCTGCAACTCGAAAAACAGAGAGGGAGGGCCTTGGATTCAGTTGTAGGAAGAGGGAAAACAAATGAAGAAAATGTCGTCAACATACAATAACAGAATAATGAAATTATCATCACCAAATCTCTTGTAGTAAACACAAGGATCTGAACTATGTCTGTTGTATCAAAGGCTCATGATAAAGGAATCAAATCTCTTATACCAACATCTCGGCGCCTGTTTGAGACCGTATAGAGATTTGTTCAACCTACAAACCAAGTTCTCTTTTTCTTTTTCTTCAAAACCTTCTTGTTGGAGCATGTAAATTTCTTCTTCAATTTCTCCATGAAGAAATGCAGTTTTCACGTCCAGTTGTTCTAAGTACAAGTCAAATGTAGCACACATCGCAAGGACTGCTCGAACCGTTGAGAGTCGAACAACAGGAGAGAATATTTCATTGAAGTCTATGCCTTCTTTCTGAGCGAATCCTTTCACCACCAATCTAGCACGATACCGCTCCACTTGATCATTGCCATTTCGTTCTAACAAGGTTCTGTTCATCCGCTCTGCTACTCCATTTTGTTGTGGAGTGTATGCCACCGTGAGCTGCCTTTTGATACCTTCTTGTTGACAGAAGCTATCAGATTCAATGCCAGTATATTCTCCTCCATTGTCTGTCCTTAAGCACTTGATCTTCTTTTCAGATTCAAGTTCAACCCGCGCTTTGAATATTTTGAAAACTGGAAATACATCTGCTTTATTTTTTATTGGATACACCCAACATCTCCTGGAGTAATCGTCAATAAATGACACAAAGTATTTTGCTCCTCCTAGGGACAAAACTGGTGCTTGCCAAACATCAGAATGGATTAGTTCTAAGATAGCTTTACTTCTAGCAGAGGAACTACTGAATTTCAATCTGTGCTGCTTACTGGTAACACAATGCTCACAAAAGGGTAATGAAACCTTTTTGAGCCCTGGAAGAAGCTTTTGTTCAGCAAGAATCTTCAAACCTCGTTCCGACATGTGGCCAAGCTTACGGTGCCACATCATTGTTAATTCTTCTGCCGAACTTGCCAACGCAGTGGATGCTTCTCCTTCTTGTTGTGTTTCTCCTTTAAGCATGTACAAATTTGCAGCTATCTTTTCCGCTTTCATCATTACAAGCGTGCCTTTAACTATTTTCATGATCCCATCTTGAATATGGGTTTTACACCCACTATTATCTAATTGTCCTAAAGACAATAGATTTTTCTTCAGGCCTTTCACATGTCGTACCTCCTGAATGGTGCGAACTGTACCGTCACACATCTTCAATTTGATGGTACCAATACCAGCAATCTCCAAGGCATGATCGTCTCCCATGAACACAGATCCTCCTGAGATAGGTTCATATTGATGGAACCATTCTCTCCGGGGAGTCATATGCCATGTTGCTCTTGAGTCAATAAGCTAGACATCAGCGAATCTTCTTCTACCTTCAGTAACTGTTGTTGCCTCACTGTATAAAATTTCACCATCATCTGAGGTGCTTGCTACACAACCCTGAGCTTTTGACAACTCAGGGCCTTTTCCTTTGGCTTCTTCGTTCTTCTTGAGATGCCAACACTCCCTTTTGTAGTGCCCTTTCTTGCCACAGTGATGACACTTGACATTCTTCTTACTTCTGGATTTTGATCTACTCTGATTTTGACTCCCACTGGGGCCACGTTCCGTTGATCTCCCTCTTGTCATTACCAAAGCTTCGGCTTGTTGCGAACCTCCTGGTCTATCTTTTTTGCTTTTGCGCCGACTTTCTTCTTCAAGAACCGCAGCTGCAATATCATCGAAGACTAGAACTTCAATGTTGTTGGTTAAGTTGATGATGAGTTGATCATATGAATCAGGTAGACTTTGAAGTAGAATTTCAGCACGTTCACCCGTCTCTATGTTATGCCCCATTGCTGTGAGCTGTGAAAATAAAGTGTTGAGGGTGTTGATGTGGTCTGTCACCATAGTTGACTCCATCATCCGAAGGGTGTAGAGTTTTCTTCTCAAGAAAATTTTGTTGTGTAGTGATTTGGCCTCGTACAATTTTGTCAGAGTATCCCATATCTCTTTTGCTGTCTTTTTCTCCACCACACTTGACAATACTCCATCAGCTAGTGCTAGGTGCAGATTAGCAATAGCATTGCCATCCATCTCGTTCCACTTGCCGTCGTCAGTGATCTCATCGGGCCTATCTCCAATTGCCGTCAAGCAATTATCTTTCCTCAAAATTGCTTTTATTCTCATTTTCCACAATGAGAAATTACTCTCATTGAACTTCTCTATTTCGTACTTCGTCGCCATTATTGAAGATGCCTCCTTTCCACTAACTGGATCTAACTGTAGCACGAAAACCGGCTATAAACCTAATGCTCTGATACCACTGTTAGGAGGTTGTGGTACGGGGCATACAATTACAACTGAAGTAGAAATGAGAAAGAATAAAAAAAATAATAAGGAACTTCAATTGTATGTAAGTGAGAATAATCAGCTGGCTTATCAGTCCACATCTCCATCGGCGTTTTCAGATCAATTACGGTTGATGGTGACCGATTGATCACATAACAAGCAGTCTTGACTGCTTCTGCCCAAAATGACTTGGCCATTTTGGCTAGTTGGCTAAAGGCACAGACTTAGCCAACAAAGATCGTATTACAGACTTAAAGGCACAGTTGGCTAGGGAGTTTGAAATGAAGGACTTGGGACCAGCAAACAAGATTCTAGGGATGCAAATTTACCGAGACAGAAATAATAGGAAGATATGGCTTTCTCAGAAAAATTATTTGAAGAAAATCTTGCGACGCTTCAACATGCAAGATTGTAAGCCAATTTCTACCCCTCTTCCTATTAATTTCAAGTTATCCTTAAGTATGAGTCCTAGCAATGAAGCAGAGAGGATGGAAATGTCTCGAGTACCGTATGCATCAGCAGTGGGTAGCTTAATGTTCGCTATGGTTTGTACAAGACCAGACATTGCACAATCAGTGGGAGTGGTTAGTCGATACATGGCGAATCCTGGTAAAGAGCATTGGAGTGCTGTAAAGAGGATCCTGAGATATGTCAAGGGTACCTCAAATGTGGCATTATGTTATGAAAGATCAGACTTTACTGTCAGAGGCTATGTTGATTCAGATTATGCAGGTGATTTTGACAAGAGCAAGTCCACCTCAGGTTATGTGTTTACTCTTGCTGGAGGAGCTGTAAGCTGGGTTTCAAAATTGCAGTCTATCGTGGCTACTTCTACAATGGAGGCAGAATATGTCGCAGCTACACAAGCTAGCAAAGAGGCAATATGGTTGCAAATGCTACTGGAAGAGCTCGGACACGTACAAGAGAAGGTTGATTTATTTTGTGATAGTTAGAGCGCTTTGCATTTGGCAAAGAATCCAGCATTTCATTCAAGGACAAAGCACATACGAGTTCAGTATCACTTCGTTCGTGAGAAGGTGGAAGAAGGAAGTGTGGATATACAAAAAATCCATACAAAAGACAACCTAGCAGATATATTAACAAAGCCAATTAATAATGACAAGTTTATCTGGTGTCGATCCTCCTTAGGCCTAGCAGATATGTAAGCGGCATGGAGATGGAAAGTGTAGAAAAGATAGAAAGATTACAAAAGTGACTTTAAGTGGGAGATATGTAGCGGTAAAGCCACTTTTATGGACTTTTATGGGTCAAAAATGGTGGCTAGTTGAGCTTGCATTCACATTTGCTTCCGCCATCTTCCAGTTGCTTCCGCTATCTTCCACCGCCACCTTTATGGGTCAAAAATGGTGGCTAGTTGACAATCTACATCAAGCTTGCGTTCACATTTGTTTCCGCCATCTTCCAGTTGCTTCCGCCATCTTCCACCTCCTTTAACTCCTATAAATACATGTTTTTGCTTTAAGAAACCTATCCCATTTTGAAAGAAAAATTTAGAGAAAGAGAGAGAGTTTTAGAGAGAAAAATAGTGAGATTTCTCCTATATATTGTCTCTCCTTTTATAAGAAAGAGTGAGTTTTCTCCTTTTATAAGAGAGGGTATTGTCAATTGTGCTCTCCTTATTCAAGAGAGAAATTCTTGTAATCCTTTTGCTATAAGTGAAATTCTTCTACAATTGGAGTTCCTTATTCTTTCTCATTTCTACTTTCTCATTTCTACTTCAGTTGTAATTGTATGCCCCGTACCACAACCTCCTAACAGAAAAGAGATGAAAGAAGAAAAGAAATAGAAGAAGGAAGAAGGGAGGTGAAAGCTGCACCACAATGGAAGAAGAAGAAGCAGAAAATTTCCCATGAAAGAGAAGAAGAGGTTGGCGCATCAGAGGGAAGGAGGTGAAAATGTGAAATAATGCCCAAAGGGCTGAAGCCGAAACGCATAGCATAGAGAGAGAGAGAGGCTGGCTAGAATACAAAAGGGGCTGGGCTTCAAGGGCTAGACGGGCTGGGCCCAAAATAGAATATAAAACCCACTAAAAATAAGACCACCTAAAAATAAAGAGTCCAACAAAATAAAAATACACAATAAAATAAATTAAAGATAAATAAAAACACTATAACTCAATTAATATAATAAAATAATTAAAATATAACAATAAAATAATTCAAGTTAGAGAGTAATTTAAATGCGAAATAATTATTAATAAAAAGAAAGCACATTATTTGAATCTCAAAACTTAAAAATCATAAAATAATACAATGAAAAACACGTTTAATTTAAAATAAGAGAACCATTAATTATAATAACTTAAATAATTATTCAGTAAAAATACATGTAAATACAGGATAACACTAGGGTTTTGATGAGAGAGAGGGAGCCAGTTGTGTTTTTAATCCTCAGCCTAAAACGACATCATTAGGATACTAAATTAGCTTTTTTAAACTGAAACTGGGTACTGGATATTAAACCCAGAACTCGGGTTCTATAGCCACACTTCGCACTGGTAAGGCCATATTGGATGTTCTGGTTTTTGGCTCATGACAAACCGGTTCCGAAGGTTTCAGATCGAACTGAAAAAAAACCTGACATAAATAAACAGTCTTACTTATAAATACAAAATATATTATTAAGGCGTGTTTTGTAAGCTCCAATCACGCCGAATGTCTAAAAAAGAATAAGATTTTGTTTGTTTTCACAAATAAGATGAAATGAATTGAGATAAAAGTTAAAAATTAAATAAAATATTATTAGAATATATTTTTTTAATATTATTTTTATTTTAAAATTTGAAAAAATTGGATTGTTTATTTCATTTTATAGGAAAATTTTAAAAAATTATAATGATCAAAAAAGATAAAATAAAATGAGATGAAAAATTTTATAAAAAAGTGGTTCTCCAGGCCGGTCGGGTATGAATTTTGCTTTTGGAAGTAATAGGCCACCTAGCCAGACATGTTGGGTTTTTCTGTAGACGAGGTTTATGAGCTGAGAGCGGAGAGTGCATGGCCTTTGGGGTCTGGTTGGTAAAAGTTCGGTGATTTGAAAATTTCTTCAAGTTATGAAATTCGGGTTTGGCCTAAGATTAGAAATTAATCGCTGAGGTTGGAATAAAGTTTAGCTTTTGAGTGAGAATTAAGTAGATTTTGTGAATTCATGAATCAGACGGTAGTAGAATTGTCTGCTATCCACATCTTGAGTGCAGATGGGGAGGGAGAGGGAGAGAAAGAAGGAGGGAGAGAGGTTTCGGGTGTATGCAGTCCATTTCAATTCTTTTCTAAATGCCTTGGTGGCATTTGTTGATTGGTCAGTGTAAAATTAATCTTCACACCCGACCGGCTTCAAGGGTTTTTTTTTTTTTTTTTTTTTTTTTTTTTTTTTTTTTTTTTATAAAAATAGTGCTTTGCTACTCATAAGCCCATACACCACACACCACATAATTTTTTATTTTTTTTATTTTTTAAATTTATTTTTTAAATTTTATTTAGTTTTATTCTTTTTAAAATAATAGAATTCTTTTATTAATCATCTATATACTATATATTTGGTAAGAAAAAAAATTAAAAAAATAATAAAAAGAGTGATGTATAGTGTATGAAACTTATAAATAGAATTTTTCATAAAAATAAACGATTCCTAAAAAGAAGTGGTATGCGTCGGGGAAGGGGACAAGTGAATGGGACACGTAGCAACTTTCATTATTAAATTATTAATACAAGACGGCAGAGACTTCATTATACTTTCTCGAGAAAGAAAAGTAAGTTGGCAAGTTGCGAAGAAATTGCCGACAGGTTTCTTACCCCTTTTGAGGGAGTTGCTGAGAAACTACCTTTTCTTTTTGGGTTCTTGTCAGCTTTACCAGCGTGTGACCAGCC
This sequence comes from Carya illinoinensis, assembly GCF_018687715.1. Taxonomy (NCBI): domain Eukaryota; kingdom Viridiplantae; phylum Streptophyta; class Magnoliopsida; order Fagales; family Juglandaceae; genus Carya; species Carya illinoinensis. The sequence goes on along the minus strand of NC_056766.1, from coordinate 43,581,108 downwards.
TTTATTCTTTTCTCTTCCATGATGAGCTGGCAGCCACTTCCCCAGTCTAACAGGATGCATTATTTGATTACATCCATAAATATTCTTTTTTATTTATTAACTCGACATTCTAACTTATACTATATCTATTCGAATTAACTTCAAAATATATCTTAAACAATTAAAAATATTTTATATGTTGGCCTGAATGACGGGATCAATGTTAACACACCTGGCATACCATATCTAAACATAAAAGAATTAAACTGAATCCTTACGTTGGCTTTTGAAAAGATTATTTTTTAGTCTAAAAATAATATTTAATTTGTCCCTTTAACTCAATAAATTTGACTAATTATAAGATTTAAAGTTAAAAATACTATTAATTTATTAAACCCATTATTATATTTTATTTGACATATTAATTATTCTTTGATTAAAATTTAATTTTAACTAATCCACTGCTAATGTTCAAACAGAATCAAGATATTAAGGACATTAAACGCCAAAGACCCTACCCAACAATTTCTTCATATACGTAACCTTTTCTTTATGGTTTAAAAAAGAATAATGCTACTTCTTCCAATTATGGTTGATCTCGACATAATTAATTTTTATTTAATAATTAAGGAATTATATTTTTAATGATATTATAAATTTTTTCTATTTTTAAAAAATATTTAATAAAAAATATTTAATTTTTTCAAAACAATTTGTCAAACTACATTTTAGCGGTGAGCAAGACTTTTAAAAAAGCAAACCATGTGACGGTGTCAGACTTCAGTGGATGCAATAATTATGGACCTTACGGTACTCTTGACTAACACAATCCTGACCCCAATCATGGTGTACAGCTTGGACGGTATGCGCAGCTGTCATTGTACCACACTATTTTGTTTTTGCCAGAAGTACTCACGAGAGTTATTGTGTGAACATGACATCTCTTAAAGTTGGAAGAAGAAGTTGCAAGGAAATTGCCAATAAGTTAACGCGGTATTGACTCATTCACTGAGTCTCAGCGAAGTTGCCATTAAGAAACCTGAAACGCACGTGATGTAGAAAGAAAAATTAACTTGTTTTTTTAAAAAAAAATCGATCCAGTTCAACTTATTTTTTGAAAAGTCTGTATTATTTCATCTCTTCGTAATTTTATTTCTTAATTTAATTTTTAATCTTATTTAAAAACTAAATTATAAATTGATGATTTGTCCTTACAAATACCCACCAACTTAAGGGCAATTTGTTGGACAAAAATGCCTATTTTTTCAAAAAAACCAATTTTATCAATTTATTTATTTTTTAAATATGATGTATTAAGTGAATTTTTAACGAGAATTATTTGATTAAGTGAATTATTATTTTTAATTATTAATTCAACGTTCTAACTTAATATGGTATATCTAGATTTATTAGAATTAACTTCAAAATATATTTTCAGAAATTATAAATATTTTATATGTTGGCCTAAATGAGGTGAGTAGTGTTAAATTAAGTTCTAACTAAACCATTAAATTCAACATTTTTCATTAGGGGCAAGCCTTGAAAAAACCAATCTATTTGCAAGTTGATAATTATTTATTAACACACCTAGCATACCATAGATATAAAAGAATTATTAATGTTTAAAATTAGTTTTTGCATATATAAAGGACAATTTTGATGAATATAAGATGAATTTAGATTTTGGTTATTCTATTTACATAAGTTTCAATATTAGAATAGCTATTTTTTATTATTATATAATAATAAAATAACATAAAAATTAAAAATTATGTAAATAATAAACTATTTTATATATAATTAGATATTATATATAAAAATTATATACAATAGAAAAAATTAAAAAATATATATATGAACCAGTCCGGTTTGGTTCAGTTTTAGAAAAAGAAAAATTGAAATCGGACCGATTTGAAAAAAAATAAAATCGGTATCGGACCGAACTAAGCTCGAAACTGAACCAATCCCACCGGTTTGGTCCAGTTCGGTCCGGTTTATCGGTTTTTTTTTACGCCCCTAATATGAAGGCCTATTTTCTTGGAGTAATTGATTCCAATTTATCTTGTGAAACCTTTTCTTTTTAAAAGTCTGAGTTTACTCATCTTATCTCTTTTTAACTTTATCTTTTAGTTTGATTTTCAGGCTTAGCTCGAGACTAAATTATAGGTTGCTTATTTGACATTTATAGATGCCTGCGATTCTTAAAGGTGATTTGCTAGACAAGAAGGCCTATTTTTTCAATAAAGTCAGTCTTATCAATTTATTTTTTAAATATGATGTATTAAGTGAATTTTTAACAAGAATTATTTTATTACATCCATTTTTTTTAATTATTAATTCGACATTCTAACTTAATATGGTATATCTAGATCTATTAGAATTAACTTCAAAATATATCTTCATTAATTAATAATTTTTACACAATTTATTCATAAATATTATTAATAATTTTAAAAATCTTAATAATTTTTCTTTAATTGTAAAGTGTCTGAATTTTAAAAATAATATTATTTTATCATGTAAGAGTATTAATGCATGCGCAGTTGTCATTGTTCCACACTGTTTTTGTATTTGCCAGAAGTACTCATGAGAGCATTGTGTGAAAATGACATCTCTTAAAAGTTTGAAGAAGTTGTAAGGAATTTGCCAAGAAGTTACTGAACATCTTTCTTTTAATAATTTAACGCGGCATTGTGATTGACTCATTGACTTCACTAAGTCCTCAAGGAAATTGTCATGAAGATACCTGAAACGCACATGGTGTAGAAAGAAGAATGGACTTGTCATTTTAGAAAAATCGGTTGAGTTCAACTTGTTTTTTGAAGTTTATTTTAGGAGCCCGTATTATTTTATCTCTTCTTGACTTTATCTAGCTCTTAATTGAGATTTAGTTTGATAGTAGAGAATTTTGAGATAAGAATTTTATGTTTTAAGATAAAATATTAAAACATTATATTTTAATATTACTATTGTTTTGAAATTTAAAAAAGTTAAGAAAAATTTAAATTATTTATTATATTTTATATAAAAATTTGAAAAAATTGTAATGATGATATGAGAATTTTGAGCTTGATATGAGAATTTTTATGTGCCAAGCCGAATCTTAATTTTTGATTTTATCTCAATTTATCTCTTCTTAACTTTATCTTTTAATTTAATTTTTGATCTTATCTCAAAACTAAATTATAAATTGATGATTTGACCCTACTGATACCCACCAACTTAAGGGCAATTTGTTGGACAAGAATGCTTATTTTTTTTCAAAAAAGTCAATCTTATCAATTTATTTTTTTTAAATATGATGCATTCATTAAGTGAATTTTTAACAAGAATTATTTGATTACATTCATATATATTCTTTTTTTTAATTATTAATTCGACGTTCTAACTTAATATAGTATATCTTGATCTATTAGAATTAACTTCAAAATATATGTCCATAAATTATAAATATTTTATATGTTGGCCTAAATGAGGTGAGTAGTGTTAAATTAAGTACTAACTAAACCATTAAATTCATCATTTTTTATTAGGGGCAAGCTTTGAAGAAAAAAATCTATTTGCAAGTTGATAATTATTTATTAACACATGACGTAGCATACCATAAATATAGAAGAATTATTAATGTTTAAAATTAAATTACTTTAATAACTGAAAAAAATGCCACGGAAGGTTACTCTTTTGCTGTAATAGAGTCAAGACATTAAGGACATTAAACGCCAAAGTAAAAGACCCCATGCAACAATTTCTTCTTATACGTACGTAACCTTTTCTTTATGGTTTAAAAAAGAATCATGCTACTTCTTTCAATGATGGTCCCGATATGGATCTCGACATAATTTTTTTTTTTTAATTTAACGATTAAGGAACTGTATTTTTAATGATATTATAAATTTTTTATTTTTTAAAAAATATTTAAAAATATAAGAAATATATATATAACAAAAAAATATTTAACTTTTTCGGAACAATTTAGCAGACAATATTCTCAATGAGTTAGCACGACTTTTAAAAAAGCATACCATGTGATGGTGGGGGACATCAATGGATGCAATAATTATGGACCTTACGGTACTCTTGACTAATAGAATCCTGACCCCAATCATGGTGTACAGCTTGAACGGTACGCTGAAAGTAAAAAACAAACAATTAAAAAGTTGGATTGTAAGGTTGTTTGTCTCTTTTTTTTTTTTTTGTCAGAAATGATAAAATGACAACCTCTTATTTAATAAGTTTTACACAATTTATTCATAAATATTATTAATAATTTTAAAAGCTTTAATAATTTTTCTTTAATTTTAAAGTTTCTATGAATTTTAAAAATAATATTATTTTACTATGAAACAGTATTAATGCATGCGCAGTTGTCATTGTACCACAGTACAGTTTTGTTTTTTCCGTACACACGAGAGTCACGAGAGCATCGTATGCACATGGCATCTCTTAAGTTTGAAGAAGTTGCCAGGGAATTGCTAAGAAATTACTGAACATCTAATTTCTTTTAATAATTTAACGCGGCATTGACTCAATGACTTCATTAACTGAAATGCATATGGTGTAGAAAGAAGTATGAACTTGTCTTTTTAAGGAGAGTCGATGATGTCCAACTCTCTATATCCAATAAAGTAGACCGATCAGGCATTATATACACACGTGACTAATTTCTTCCATGGCCTCTTCTTCATCCTCTTTTTCAGTCACATCTCCATGGCTCTATGATGTCTTCTTGAGCTTTAGAGGAGAAGATATCCGTGATACTTTTATTGCCCATCTTAACCATGCTTTGATGGAAAAGGGAATCCGTACCTTCATAGATGAGGATGAAGTTAAAAGGGGTGATGAGATTTCACCAGTACTTCTCCAAGCCATAGAAGATTCAAAGACTTCCATCATTGTACTCTCAGAAAATTATGCATCGTCAACATGGTGTTTGGATGAGTTATTGAAAATTCTTGAGTGTAAAAAGTCAAGGCAACAACTAGTTCTACCTGTGTTTTACCATGTAGATCCATCATACGTTCGAAAGCAAGAGGGAAGTTTTGGGAAAGCATTGGCTAAACATGCTGAGAAATTGAATGTAGACATGAAGAAGTTGCAGCTGTGGAAGGAAGCCCTTCAAGAAGTTGCAAATTTGTCCGGAGACCATTTGACAAATGGGTATTTCTAACTCTGACTAATTGCTTAATTAATTTGTGCCTTCCATTCTATGTATATATCACTGGCCTGCATCTTGTGTATATTTATAGTACTCCATACGTATCAACTAAAGTTATGATTTCTTATTTACCATGTTTTTTTTGTTTATCAATTTTTACGTATTGAATTTTCAAGAAAATAAAATTTAAGTTAATTAGAAGTCTCTCTTTTGAAGAATTTAATGTTCATTCGGAGGAGGGGAAAAAAGAATCAAGAAAAATAATTGAAGTACGTTGTCATTTATTATAAATTTTCTGGCTCCTATAAATAATAAAATTACTAAATATATCAAAATAATTTAGTAGTGAAATAAATTTAATAATGAAAGGTTCTAGCAGAACGGAGATCGAGAATTAACTTGCGATCAACTCATAACTCATCAGCTCCGCACTTTTAATTTTATTTTAGTTTATTTTCGGGTTGTGGGAAAAAATTATTTACATTATGTTTTTCGTGCGGAGAGCTATATTCATTAATAATTTTTCTTTACATATATATAGGAACGAAGCTAAATTCATTGAAGGAATCGTTCAAGACATCTCAAGATTTATAGAAAGTCATTCATATTTACCTGTTGCGAAGTATCCGACTGGCTTAGACTCCCAGTTACGGGATATCATGAATTTGCATTTAAGTGTTGGGACAAATGACGTACGAATGGTAGGTATCTTAGGACTTGGGGGAATTGGTAAAACATCTCTAGCCAAAGCAATTTGGAACTCGATTGCTTTCCGATTTGAAGCTAGTTGTTTTCTTGCAAATGTCAGTGACCATTCAAATCGAGGGCGTGGTTTGGTGCGATTGCAGGAGACCCTTTATTCTAAGATCTTTAGAGGTCGAAGAAGTTTGGAGATTGATAGCATTGATTCAGGAATAAATATAATAAAACGCATTCTTCACTCTAAGAGCGTTCTTTTAATTCTTGATGGTGTAGACCACATCACCCAATTAGACACATTAGCAGGAGCTTGTGATTGGTTTGGTGAGGGAAGTAGAATCATCATCACAGCAAGAGATCAACACTTGTTGACTGCTCATGGAGTTGATTCAACATACAAGATGAAGTTATTGAATTATCATGATGCTTTACAACTATTTTGTTGGCATGCTTTCAAACAACAGAAACCGGTTGAGGGTTATGATAAATTTGTAGAACAAATCATAAGTTATGCTGGGAGCCTTCCACTAGCTTTAACGGTGCTTGGTTCGGATTTATATGGTAGAAGTGAAAGTGAGTGGAAAAGTTCACTGGATAAGTACAAGCAAATCCCTCACCAAGATATTCAAAAAATACTTCAAACAAGTTATGAAAGATTAAGTGAAGAAGAAAAGAATGTTTTTCTTGACATTGCATGTTTTTTCAATGGACAATTACAGCTTGATGATGTCATTATAAAGATACTAGATAGTTCTAGTTTTTGTCCAAACTTTTCAATCCCAAGGCTTAGGGAGAAGTGTCTTATTTCGGAGTTTGACGGAAGATTGCAAATGCATGACTTGTTACGAGATATGGGTAGAGAAGTTGTTCGACAAGAATCGCCTGAAAATCCAGGAGCACGTAGCAGATTATTCTTTTATAAAGATGTTCGCGAAGTACTGGAGGATGATACAGTAAGTCAGATCAAACTCTCTTTCAATTAAACATTGTTTCTTTAGCGCATGTGACCTATACGTGTGTGTGTATATATAAATATATGAATAAATGAATATAATTTATTTTTTGATTTTGTTGGGTCACTTAAACATGCATTGTCTTCCTATACAGGGAAGAAATAAAGTTGAAGCAATTGTTATTGATTTTCCTGAAGGTGATGAAATCATCCACTTGAGTCCCAACGCCTTCAAGAATATGAAAAGACTCAGATTATTTAGATGCATCAATGCATACTTTTATGGCGAACCTAATTGTCTACCTAATTCAATAAGAGTGCTTGATTGGCTTAACTGTCCTTTACAATCTATGCCATCTGAATTTCGTGGAGACAACCTCTTTATTCTTCAAATGGTCGGTAGTCACATCCAGGAGATATGCTTTGAATTTAAGGTACAACTATTAATATTTTCAATATTTTTTTTCCTTAAACTTAGTTTGATATTATTTTCTTTTTAACAGAATCTCATGGTTATGAATTTTCGTGGTTCTGAATTCTTAACGAAAATCTCGGATATTTCAAGATGCCCAAATTTGAAACAAATGGATTTTAAAGATTGTAAAAATCTGGTCGAAGTTCATGATTCTGTTGCATCCCTTGCTAAGCTTGTTAGGTTGAATCTTAGTGGATGTAACAACCTAGAGAGATTTCCAAAGGAACTGCTGTTGAGATCTTTGCAATTTCTTGATGCCCTTCATGGAAGTCAACTTTCTAGCAGTGGCATTTGACTGGCTAAACTCTAGTCTTGGCCAAAAGATGGAGAGTTTTCTAATAAAATGACCGCATTGGCCTAGGCAAAGAACTGAGGTTGAGACTTTGAGTTACAGTATTTGTAAAAGTTTTTCCATCTTTGATGAGCGACTGTTAAAAGTCTTCTGGATTATTTTATTTCTTCTGGATTATTTTATTATTATGTAACTGACTCCTGGTTTTCCTCATGAATCTCCTTTCTCCCAACACTCAAACTGTAGTGTGGAGGATTTAGTAGACACAATAAAGAGTTTGGAAGGAAATGTTCATCATTGTTATGCAGAAACTATCCATCTTAGTAGTGACAATTTTATGAAACTAATATTGTTGGATGCATGCTTTGTTATAGAATTTTTCATCAACGAGTGGGGCATGCTATGGTCGCCTAAAGATAGAGTATTATTGAAGCCAAGGCTGGCAGATGCTATACAAAACTTGAGATTACTTCAAAATCAACTTCCTTGATTTGTTATGGATAAATTATTCAACATTAATGCATCAGAATTCGACAGTGCTGTGGACATTCATGTTATTGGTTTTTCTACCTTTATTAGCACTGAATGGTTTAGGTTTACTTATCACCAACAGATAAATGGGTTAAGATTTTGAAAATGGGTTGGCTGAGTTGGCAGTATTTTGATCTACACTCCATATTAAAAAATGGGTTTGATTTTATTTGCAAAATATTAAAGAAAAAATTAAGTGAGGGCTTTCAGTCTTTTGGTGCAGGTGTTCAGAGAGTCGGCAACTTTAGTCTTTTTTTTTTCTCTTTCATCATCTCTTTCCTCTTCACTTTCTCTTTCCTCTTCTATCCGAAAGCAAACTTTTTTCTCTCTTCTTCTCCTCTTCGTCTTCTCTCTTCTCTACATTTTCGCTCTTCTTTTCTTTTGTTCTTCATGTCTTCACTCTTTCTATTCAGATTTATTTTTCCAGTGTCGACTTTTTTTCCTTTATTTTTTTCTATTCAAATTTATTTTTCCAATGCCACCCTCGATGTCACCGAACAAAGGCCATCGCCTCCCAATCTCCTCCACTGCGCCTTAGATGCTGCGGATTTGGACCCACTGTAGCTCAACACTCAAATCTACCACCCACTGCAGCTTACCACTCAGATTAACCATGGATCTCAACCAGCCCCTCAGATTCATTGTTGCCCTCTCTTTTTCACTTATACACAGTCGTCGTCATCCTCCACAAATCACCGATCATACACTTTTGGGCCATTGGGTTGCATTTGAGTTCTGTTTTGTGGTATTGAGATCTTTACTGATGACGGAGAAGAGAAGGCTTTGTTCTCCTTGTGGATGGCAATCATGGTAGAAGTCGTCAAGCTATTGGTCTCCATCATCGACTTTCAGCCCTTTTCTCTAGATCCGCTTCAGATCTGTTTGGAAGCACGTGCTCATATTTTTGTATAAACATCCAAGAGGAATGATTTTTTTTTCCGGTGTATTTGCAAGTGTGGTTGGCGCTGAGCTGTTGGTCTCCATAACCGACTTTCAGCCCTTTTCTCTAGATCCGCTTCAGATCTATTTGGAAGCATGTGCTCATATTTTTTGTATAAACATTCGAGAGGAATGACTTTTTTTTTTTTTTTTTTTTTTTTTTTGTATATTTGAAGGCATGGTTGGGCTTTGTTCTGTGTTGTTGAGATCTTCTCTGATGACGGAGGAGAGAAGGCTCTGTTGTGGATGGAAATCATGGTAGAAATCTTCGATCTGTTGGTCTCCATCACTGACTTGTAGTTGGGCCCAGTAGTTCTTTAGATCTGTCATAGATCTTCAACCCTGTTCTCGATCTGTGTTAGGATCCCACATCGACTAAATATGTGATTGGTTGGTGGTTTATAAGTCCCTAGGCACCCTTCCCTTACACATTGTTTCTACATTTCATCTTCCCGAATCCTCTCTCTTCACTCTGTCAAAGTGCCAAGATCCAAACTTTGCCTTCTTTCACCTCCACCTCTTCGAGCACCTTGACAATCTACCCTCCTTACAAGACCTTGCCCACAAAGTGTGGGTATAGGATCTGTAATTTCCACAAAATTTCTCAATTGTTCTCCTCTAATGGAACCCTAGTCCATTTCACAAGAACCTCTGTTACGAGTCGGTTTCCTTGCCTTCCGAAGTGTCGATCCAGCATAACCTCATGCTCAGGTAAGACTTCCCCTCTGTTGTTAGTGGGTGGCAGTGTGGGTAAGGGCATGATTTGATCTCCTAATTTTTCTCTTGAGGCAAGATACGTGGAATACTGGATGGATCTTCGAAGTGGATGGCAGATCGAGTTTACAGGCCACAAATCCCAGCTTCTGGACCACCTTGTAGGGCCCATAGAACTTCAGCGCCAGTTTCATGTTACGGTGCATGGCCATCGTCTTCTGTCGGTATGGTTGGAGTCTAAAGTAGACCTAGTCACCCTCCTTAAACTCCCTCTCTATTCTATGATGATCTGTAAATATTTTCATTCGGTTTTGAGCCACCGTGAGTTTTGCTTCAAAAGTTGGAGTATTTGTGTTCTATTTCTAAGCATGTGGTTTACGGTGTCATTGTTGGAAGTCCCCAGAATGTAGGTTAGCAACTGAGGGGGTGGGTACCTATAGAGATCTCCTTCCAAGCTTGTTGTGGTATGGGCAAGGGTTGTAGTAGCCCCGTTGGAGGTAAGGTTTTGTATTCAGAGGCTTGGCAGATATCACACTCTCTTACCCACCTCTTTATCTCATTCTTCATGCCCTTCCATACGAAGTCTCTTTTAGCCCTCTGGTATGTCTTAAGGTACCCCAGTGTCTAGCCATTGGATTCGAGTGCATATAGTGAAGGACTTTCCTTTTGAAATCTAAGTCTGGCACCACCATAATCCAACCCTTCTTGAGGAGTAACCCTTGCTACATTTTCACCCCTTTTGGAACCTCATAATTTTTCTTCACCTTTTGTAACAACTCAGTAAACATAGGTGAGAGTTTATAACTCAACTTCAATTCCTCCACCCATTTGGGACTTGGGAAGTAATTAAGGCCAGTACCCCTTCTATCTCCCCCTCATCATCTTTTCAAAATAGAGCATCAACCACTTTATTTTCCCTTCCTTTCTTATATTCTATTGTAAACTCATACCCCATCAACTTGGTCACCCATCGCTGTTGTACTTACCCTCTGCTTCAATAGAAACTTCAAGGCCTGTTGGTCTGTTTTTTTATCATGAACGTCTGGCTTAAGAGGTAGGGTTTGATACCATTTGTTATGAACCCACTAGGTAGAACTCACCCTTGAAAACCGGCTAGCAAGAGAAGGGTGCCTAGGGACTTATAAACCACCAACCAATCCCATACTTAGTTGATGTGGGATCCTAACCATCTACTTCAGATCTGTTCAAAATCATGTGTTCATATTTTGTATAAACATCCGAGGAATGAAACTTTTATTTTGCGAGATCTTACATTGGGTTATTATTATTAGTATTATTTACATGTAGTGATAGATCTATTCTATGCATCTTCTCTCTTTTACTCTTTGTGTCTTCAAAACAAGTAGCACCAGCAACCACAGAGCACACTGGACAGCAACCCTCCTTCAAGCACCACCTCTCTCTTGACTTTTCCATAGCAGTCGTGTAGTCATCGTAACTTCGACCATATATATATATATGTATGTTGATGTCGTGTTTCAGGTCCCAAGCAATTCCATAGAACCCAAGCGTAGGGGGACCTGCAAGAAGAGCAAAGAGTGGACTTTGGTGGAGCCCGTAAATCCTCCGATGCTAAAGTCAATCGAAATTTCTTAGGTGAATGAAGTTTTGAAGTGAAAAGAGAGAATCCCCCGCTCTAGCGATGGGTTGGGATATTTATACGTAGCTTGGGCTCTGCTATCGAGGGAGATCATGGGGGGCTAGGTCGTGCCTCGGTTAGACCTGCTACACCTCTGCTACTACAGTGTAGTGCCATGCCGAGGTCTTCTCATCCCAGAGGTGCACCGTTGTGTGTTTGTGTCTCCTGACACACTTTAAATACGACGTGTCTATGGATGGGGTGCCCATGACTGGGCATGTCTAGTTGTCGACTTACTGCACGGTCTCCTGTCTGTTTACCTTTTGTTAGGTCCTAACTCCCTGGTGTGGCCTCGGGTGGTTCGGGCCCATAATGGGCCTCCTGATCAGCTATTGACCTTAACTTGGGGACCCTTTTGTAAGGTAGAGGGAGTTACTGGGGTAGGCCAAGTCCTTCTCCTTCCAGCCCCCCATTCGTGCCGTCACTCGGGCCCCTACCCCGAGCTGCAACTGATTTCCTTATTCACTTTGGTTTGGGGTTATCAAGAGGTCTTGGGTCAGGCCGTTGGGCTTGGGGCCCTTTTCTAGTCACATTACCCCGCGAATTCTCATCATGGTAAGTGGTGGGATGTCAAGATTTTCTTATTTCCTCACAGGTGCTTTGGCATTTCAGATAGGGGGAGGGGGGGTTGGAGGTGCACCCCTCGAGTTTCCAACCCCTCTAGCAGTTAGGCGAAGGCTCGGCTTCCCTTTCCTCGTCAGTAACAGGTCTGTGGTCTCACGCGTCTTCCCCTCTTGCCTTTTCCTCTTTCTAACTTACCATTCAGCTGGGCTTTTGTGCCACCTGTCCCTCAGGCAATGTGCATCTCCTTGATTATGGCACTGCCATACTTGACGACAGTTGATGGGACAAGTTGGCTACTCGACCACTTGCCTTCTCGAGAGCTCACTAGCCTGTGCTTGCCACGTGCCTGACACCCTTGTTGAGCTGCCACTTCCTCTTCTAGGCCGCCTTCTTTGATTCCTTTGCGCACCTCCCCCCACGTGATATGAGTGGAATGGAGACGTTTGAGTCCTTCAAGGACACTCTGAGGAGGGAGAAGAAGAAGAAATAGAAGAAGAGGCCATAGAAGAAGAGGGAGGCAATGAAGAAGACAAGAAAAATGAGGAAGAGAGGGATGGAGAGGAAGAGGAAGAAGAGAGGGACAAAGAGGAAGACGAAGACGAAGAAGAAGAGCAGGAGGAGAGGGCTCCCGAGGGGAGCGAGGAAGAAGTGCTAAGGAGCCACTCTTGCTCCCCTCATTCCCTCGATGCAGGTCAGGATGACGAGGTCCTCTGCCACACCCATACAGTTGTGGTGTTGAGCGATGGTGACGATCCTCAATAACCAGAGCTAGACATTAGCTGTGACTTAATAAAGGGCTATTTTCCCAAGCTATGTTGTCGAGCCGTCCAGGCTACTCGAAAGGGGAAACAGGGGTGTTAGGATCGGGCCACTCCCTACCCTTGGGCCCTACCAGCCCTCCTCATACAGCTGGAATCGAGGTGGGCCGTAACCTTTTCTTTATGATTGATAAAAGAATAATGCTACTTCTTCCAATACTGGTCCCGATATGGATCTCAACATAATTTTTTTTTTATTTAACGATTAAGAAATTATTTTTTAATAATATTATAAATTTATTTATTTATTTTTTAAATGTTTAAAGATATAAAAAAATAAAAAATATTTAACTTTTTTGAGATAATTTGTCGGACTACTATAATAATGGTGTACAGCTTGGACGGTACGCTGAAAGTGAAAAAGAAACAATTAAAAAGTTGGATTGCAAGGAAATTAAAAATTAAAAAAATAATAATTTTTACACAATTTATTCATAAATATTATTGATAATTTTTCTTTAATTTTAAAGTGTCTGAATTTTAAAAATAATATTATTTTATCATGTAAGAGTATTAATGCATGCGCAGTTGTCATTGTTCCACACTGTCTTGTTTTTGCCAGAAGTACTCAAGTTTGAAGAAGTTGCAAGGAAATTGCCAAGAAGTTACTGAACATCGTTCTTTCAATAATTTAACGCGGCATTGACTCAATGACTTCACAGTCCTCAAGGAGCTTGCCATGAAGATACGGACTGAAACATGCATAGTATAGAAAGAAGAATGGACTTGTCATTTTCAGAAAAATCGGTTGAGTTCAACTTATTTTTTGAAGTTTATTTTAGGAGCCCGTATTATTTTATCTGACTAATTTATCTTTTAACTGAGATTTAGTTTGATAGTAAAAAAGTTTGAGATGAGAATTTTACATTTTAAGATAAAATATTAAAATATTATATTTTAAATTATTGTTTTAGAATTTAAAAAAATTAAGAAAAATTTAAATTATTTATTATATTTTGTATAGATATTTAAAAAAATTGTAATGATGATATGCAAATTTTGAGGTTGATATGAGAATTTTTATGTGCCAAACCTAACCTTAATTATCAATTTTATCTCTTCTTAACTTTATCTCTTAATTTAATTTTTGATCGTGATGATTTGACCCTAATACCCACCAACTTAAGGGCAATTTGTTGGACAAGAATGCTTATTTTTTTTTTTAAAAAAGTCAATCTTATCATTTTTTTAAAAAAATATGATGTATTAAGTGAATTTTTAACAAGAATGATTTTAGTATATCCATATATTTTTTAATTATTAATTCGACATTCTAACTTAATATGATATCTCTAGATCTATTAGAATTAACTTCAAAATATATGTTCAGAAATTATAAATATTTTTTATATGTTGGCCTAAATGAGGTGAGTGTTAAATTAAGTACCAACTAAACCATCAAATGCATCATTTTTCATTAGGGGCAAGCTTTGAAAAAACCAATCTATAAATATAAAAGAATTATTAATATTTAAAATTAAATTATTTTAATAACTGAAAAAAATGCCACGGAAGGTAATAGAGTCAAGACGACAAGAAACGCCAAAGTAAAAGACCCCACCCAGCAATTTCTTCTTGTACGTACCCTTTTCTTTATGGTTTTAAAAGGAATAATACTACTTCTTCCGATATAGATGGATTTCGATATGGTCTTGACATAAATTTTTTTACTTAGAGCACTTTCAATAAATTTTCTATCTTATCTTTTAAAATATATCATCAAAATTTATTTATTTTTATTTTACATACTCAATTTTACAATATATCATACATCAGTTTATCTATTTTTTATCTTCATATTATTTAAATAATATTTATTTTTAAACATGAAATTCCCAATGTACCCCTGTAAAACCACGAAATTGTCTACCAATTTCCTTGAACAAATTAGTTAGATCTCAATTATAAAAATTATGAAATGAATCAAATACTTTAAAATAAATAATCAACCTTGCAAGACACAACGATTGGTTACGAAGGGAAACCCTTTAAAGAACTCTTTAAAGGTAAAACCCTACGGGGCAGCCAAACCCAGGAAAGTCAATCTCATTATTTGAAGAACAATTACAAGTAATAATCAATTACAAAACCTTTGCAATTCGACTCTCTTACTTGCCTAGACAAACGACCCGTTTGTCTTCTACCACAGTAGCAGCCAGAACCTCTGGCGATCTTCAAATGTTGACCTCCCTTCTGGAACTCCAAAGGCTGAAACTCAATCGATGTTGCTTCCCACTCAAAGCATGATCACACTCAAGAAGATATGAAAAATCCCATGAAAATTCTCAAGTGAATTTTCTCTCATAAACACACAGAATATCCTCTGTAAAATTCGTGGCTTGAAGTCCTTAAGAAGATGCACAACCGAGTCCCCTTTAAATAGAAGATCTGAAAAGAGTTTTAGTTGCAGTAGGACTCTGCTGACGGTTAGCAACAGATGCGAAAACGCGTCCCGACGGACTGCTAACATTTCGGGATAACTTCTTCTGATATAGACTGAATGCTGTTCTGATTTCTTCTGGATAAGTGTACTGCTAACAGAACTCGATTTTGACTTCAGGAACTTATCTAAACAACTCCTAATATTTCTAGATAGACTCAACATTGTTTAGACATAAATCAATAATTATTTTTACATTCATCCATCAATAATAAATAATATGATAAGATAAGCCTTATCATTTACTCATCTAATCCTAGCCAACTTTTTTGCCTTTACAATCTCCCCCTTTGGCGGATTGATGACGAAACCAGTTTGATGAATGTAGATTTCCTGAAAATATGTCAACTATCAAATCACAAAAAAATATAGAATATTATAAAGGGTTGTGATTTAATAAAACCAGAATGGTCAGTTAGCTTAATCAAAATACATGCTCAATTGTATCCGCATTACAGTCCCAAAAAAAATAACATGATAAGTTTTTCAAATGTACTCCCCCTTAGATGCTGCTGCTCCCCAAATGTACTCCCCCTCAAACTTTTCTCCCCCTTTTTGTCAACAATCAGCCATGAAGATCTATACTTCCTCGTCAGAATCTGCTACGCTGGCCATAATGTGTTGGATATCCAAGGACAGTTGAACTAGTCGATCGTTTGCTTGTACACAATCAGAGCGTACTGCAGCCAATTGTTGCTCCAACTTGGACTGACTGGCTGATGACTTGCAAAATTTCATATTGCAGAATTCACAAGTTCGCTCGAGCGGAGGCTTTTTGCCGCTCGAGCGAATTCAGGCAGATTCAAACGCTCGACTGACGCTCGACAGGGAGCTCGAGCGAGTGCTGGAAAACAAGGTTCGCTCGAGCGGAGACATTGGCCGCTCGAGCGAAATCAGGCAGAGTCGAACGCTCGATGTGCGCTCGATAGGCCGCTCGAGCGAAATCAGGCAGAGTCGA